>NC_089876.1:17077500-18475000 GCF_040182565.1 Anser cygnoides
CATTAGATTTTTCTTTCTGAGAATATTTATTAAGGGAACAAGAAAACCTGATAGATTTGGAAGTCAGTCTTGTCCTCAGAGCTCCATCTGCATGAGTGCAGTTCTGAATCTGCAGATGCAAAGTTGCACCAGCGTAGGAAGGACTTTGCTGTGAACGATTCCACCTTAATTACATTTAAAGGGTACATTCTGTGCATATCATGGTTCAGAGAGCCTTTTTCAATTCAGTTCACATTCTGGAAAGAGCTGTTTTTCTAGAAATATGATGAAACATTCCAAAACCAAATTGGACACCCATTTCCTAGAAAGAATACTTGCTGGGAAGCAAAGTTTAACAACTAGCTGTAAATTGAAGCTCATGCATGTTTGAATAATAACAACAATCTTGCCTTGAGTTTGTTGCTGTTGTGCCTACATGCCGATGAGTATAAGGGCTAAAGGACTCTCTGAGGAACCCTGTGGCTCAAAGACTTTACAATTTAATTTAGATGGGAAAAGCAAAGGGTAAATGGAAAAGGATTATGAACATATGGTAAGTCTCTGCCACCGATGAGTGAATGCCTGTATTTGTAGAAAGCAGGCTGCTGTATACAGATGTCCCAGAGGGAAAATGTGGATCCATTGGCCAGACTGGTCTTTGATCAAGTAATGAAATGTTCCGCAGGAGCTATGAAATACCAAGCATTTGGGTTGTGGCCATCCTTCAAGCATTAAAAGCTTCATTTGTTACTCGGTGGTAATAATACTTTGGAAACAGTTAAACAGAGATTTTTCTTTCCTCTTGATAGGACTGAAAACAAACAAAGAATGGGATCATACCAAAGAGAGATGGAAAGACTGATTTCATATAATCAAATTCAGATATTGTGCCTGTGTTTTGCTTACCCCACTTTAATTGAAGCTTTTTAAAGCCTCAGAAATGACTAAAGGAATTTGTGTCTCAGATTTGTAGTTCTCAGGCTACCATCAGTGTAAAAAAAGATCATATTTGTACTCTCTCCTACCTGTCAACTGAATTAAGTTTGATGAGTAGAAAGTGTAGGGAAAAGCTGAGAGAAAAATATAAATATTCATGGAAAATATTTCCTTCACCAACATATTTACAGAATATTTTTAATGAGAGTTATGATCTAAAACAAATTGACCCAAATTAATAATGTGTTATTTACCTGACTCTGAAGAGCATCCTTGGTGTAGGTTCTACAGAAACAGACTGTAAGTCCATTTTTAACTTAAATTTTTAGAATTCTAAAATTTAGAAATAATAACTATAAGAGAGCTATTATCGTCAAGAATGAGATTTTTTTGGAAGTACTGTGGTATTACAGAGTCATGCTTGAACAGAAGCCACATAAATAGCTTTGAAATTGCATAGCAATTGGATTTGGTATCAAAATTATATGCAGACATATATGTAAATCCAACCATTATAATATTCTGGAAATAAAGATGTGAAACGTGCAACCACATTACTATGTATCGGGATCTCTAAAATCATGAATGATAGTGAAATCTGAGATATAGAACTAGAGAGAGAAATAGAGGGAAAGATGGAGAAAAGGAGAGAGTGTGAGAGGGAAAAGGAGAAAATCATTGTATATATAACAAAACAATATATTTAAAAATCACAGGCTATACTACACGTCTTTTTTCCTCATTATGATCAGGTCTGGAGAATATTACTAACTGCATAGGAACTGATTGGCCCATCTGGATGTAGTAGCAAAAATATGATGTATTGTGGAAGTGTGATGCAAGCCGTAGGGACTCAAGCAATATACGTGGGTTTTGTGTGTGTGCATGTGTGTATTTTTGTTGTTGTTCTTTTTTTTATTTTTTATTTTTTTTTCTGTAAGCAGATGGCAAAAACAAATTTCTAGTGAAATGAGCTATAAACGTCTTTGGTACTAGGGCTCCAACAAAGACATAACAAGTCTGGATTTTTAATTAGATTAACCTACAGCATCTTTGGACTATTAATTAATGTTTTATTTCTGTCTCTGAAAGGCAAATAACTTTCAGGAGCTTTACAGAGTGTGATCCTATTAATCCACATGTCAATAGCTTTTTTTTTTTTAAATTAAAAAAATAAATTTAATTTATTTTAATAACTAGTTTAGAACTGTAAGTAGACATGAGAAAGAAAACAATTCAAATTAAAAACAAATGCTGCCTTTACAAAAAAAAAAAAAAGTGTCATCACCACATCAACTTTAAGAGGACTACATGCAAGAGGTTTAAAGTTTAATACTATTGTATTCTATTGGTTAACATTACTTTGAAAATAAGAAGCCATCTTCTGCTCATAAAGATAGCAATCAGTTTCAACAAAAGCCTTGTGACGGTTAAACTAAGTTCTGTGAACTAAGATTAAAATCCCAGAAACATAAATAAAATAGGTGAACATTTTCATGAACTGACTAGGAAAAAAGGATAAATGAGGACCTGGGTAACACCAGTACTATATGATTATCCTGATTTTTGTTTCTTATTTCTTAAAAATTATTAAAAGTTAAACTTGTATAGGAAGGTCTTTTGGGGAAAACTATCCAAAATTCTACATACTTATATCAAAAAATTCAAGTTCACATAAGGTCATATTCATGCTATCTCCTCTATTCTGATTGTTTTAAAAGAATTTTATTCTGTCGAAAGTTCTTAAAAGGTATAATAAGAATGATAACTACTTGTAGAAGAAGACTGACTCCAAGACCTGAAGATCCCAGGGTCATCTGCATCAAGATTACTTGAAAAGATGATCCCCAAGAAGCAGCATTAAAGCTATTAGGTAAACAAGAACTAAAAGAACAAAAAACATATGCATTCTTACAGTGCTTAAAAAAATTATAAAATAGATGTTGAACAAATAGGGAAGAAGAGCATATTTTTAGCATCTCTTCTTCCTTTGTTATCATCAGAGTGACACTCTACAAGATATTTCAGATTAAATCATGCATCAGTGCAACCTCTGCTTTATATCTAACTTTATATCCAGTGGAATTTAATTAACAACATCAAAACAGTAACTAAGAAATCTGAATCTATGATCTCATGAGGAGATGGTGTACAGTGAAGAACAATTACAAGATTAACTGGTATATATGCTCAATTCAAGAATGTTGAGTCTGTTAAAAGACATTCACTTTTCTCCTTTAAAGGAGAAATGCATATTTACATGTTTTAAATTTTAAAAGCTTTAAAGGAGAAATGTTTATTTACATGCACCAAGATATAAATGACTTCTGTAAGGGTAATAAACAGAAATTAGCTTATGGGAATAAACGGAAATGGCACACAAGTTTCTTTAGTTATTACGACTATAATTCAGTAAAAATAGCATGAATTGATAAGAAATACTATTTGTTTTTTTCTTCAGGCCAGATATTTTATAGAATATTTTAAACAATGACTTGTTTTTGTATTGAAGAACAGCTGCATATGATAGTTTAAAAACATGTTGCCATGGAACCGATCTCTTTAAACTCGAGAGGCTGAGCAGAAGTAGCAGAAAGGTATAACCCAAAGCAAGTTACTACTTTTGGAAACTAAACCAACTCCACATCCTAGATTGATTCTCCTTTAGAAAACAAAACCAGAAGGTGCAATTGCATATCCAACCTGTTTACAGCTGTTAGCAGAGGGAAGAATTTAAACTCAAGGTTAGAATTTTTACAGGGAAGTCATTTTGGGGCAAACTTGGAACTCATATGCTGTGAGTTGGACAAGATATATTTATTGTTGCAGAATAATTTATATATATAAAAAGATATTTTCTGGAAAAAAAAAAAAAAAGGCTTCTGGAATACCAAGAATATGTGTCTCTAAAACATTCTCTTTTAAAACCCAACACCAGGAGTACTTCAGTCCAAAGACAAAAATAACATAACAGCATTTAATCCATTTTTATTTCTCAGGCAACTCTGACCTGCTGGTCAAGACTCTTCCACATTTTAAGTCTACTGTGGTATGTTACATATAACGTGCTCAAAAATACAGATTTTCAGTTAGTCAGAGAACAATATTTCCCTTTTACTGAGGAAAAAATCAAACACAATTAACTACCTGAAAGGATAAGTGACGTCCATGCCTGCAGTTTGGAAACAGGTATTAATAAGCATTTCCACAGACCCTTATAAAATGAATCTGTAATCACAAATAGAAGAAAACTTGGGTATATTTAAACATGTTGTCACCAGTACTGGTGCATTGCTCAAAACCCCTTAGTATTTAACGGGGAAATATCCCCAGATGAACACAGAAATATATGGTGGAAAATGGTGGCAAGAAGGAGTTTTCAACAGTTGTGCTTTGTTTCACCGAACTATGCTTTGGCAGAACAATTAACTGCTCCCCACTGGGTGGCCCCCATGTTATATTCTTAATATTTTTATGTCTTCAAATAAAATCTCTTTTAAGGAATATTTTCTTTAATTTATATGATTAGCCAAATCAGGAATTGGAAAGATAATATTTTTTAACTTCCTTTCTGATGAATAATAAATGTCACATAGGAATTAGAAAGTAGGATGTAGTCGCATGTGCCATCTGCTGCATATGGGAACAGCAGAAAGATATTAGACTTTAAATTAGGGGTTGCTTCATAGTTACTCAAAGATGAAAGGAAACCACACTGATCACTTGGAAAGTAATACTACCCTCTAACAGTTACTAGAAATCTCTATCAGTGATTAGAAAATCTCACAACATGACAAGATACTCTTGAGAGCCCTCTAAAGAGTATCTACAAAGTGTATTTTAAAAAGACATTAGTCATTAATTACATGCAGTCTTCTGATTATTTATTTTAATTTCTTTTCAGTTTCTTCCACATGCCTAATGTCCGTGATAGCAGGATATGTAGAGACATTTCTGAGCTAAGTGTGAGCTAAAAACCTTGTGTTCTGCATTCCCATAGCAACTGACTATTTACAACGAGAGCTGTATATTTACAATAAAATTCAGTTTATAAAAAAATGGTCCACAATTTTACATCAGAAGTGTAAGCAGTTAGCGTGCTCATCACTTTCGTGTATAAAAATTTACAAACTGTTCATCTACTTAAAATCCAGATCATTCATGTGATGAAAGTTTCTTCTATCTGTTCTAGAAAATAAAGATTGTGATGGTAAGCCAGCTATATATGACATGGATTAGGCTCATCTGCAAAGTGGAATCTCCATGTGATACAACAAGGAAGGAGGTAGCTGGCAGGGATAGTGTCCTCCAGGATGTGTGAGTGTGGGATGCTGGATTTGGTCCCTAGTAATCTGGGGTGCTGCTCTGCATTCAGTGCCTTTTCCATCCCTCCTGCTCGAAATACCAGTGTTTGGAGGATGTGACCTGAGTGAGCGATTCTAGTTGGTATGAAATAGCCCAGATATGTTAGGCTATACTTCTGGGTTCTGCTTTTGTCTTTCCAGAAATAAAATAAATACTAAATTACTCTTTGTCATCTTCTGTTGCATCATTTAATGGTTTAATGTTGTGCACAAATTTTTAGTTTAAATAATTCCAACATACTTTTTTATATTATTACCTGACGCCAATGTTTATATTATAAGCCAAAAAGGACTGGAATAAATAGAAAGATAAACAGGAGAAGAGCACAATAGAACTAATAATTTTGAAAAAGTAGTAGAAATCAGCTTCAGAACAGTTGGTCATACATACTAAACAACTTTGTTGAAAAAATCTTTCAAGACAGTATTTATTATTGACTATAATTCTACAGGGTGCTGGAATTGCCAATCTAGGATCAAGATATCTTTCTCACAGTGCTCTACAGCTTTAATTTAAAGTTTCTGATAAAGTATATCATAAACAAATGTAACAATGACAAAAGGAGAATGTTTTAATAAATGGTGGCTTAAATTGGGCCAAATTGGACAAAAGAGTCTAATGAAATTAGCACTTGGTTATAAACACTATCTCTACAGTAAGCTGGCACCATCCTATAATCTACAGATAATACTAGACAAGAAAAGTTGTTAATAGCAGGAAAGATGTAGAACTCGCACACTATCCCTGAATAAACTGCTAAAGCTATAAATTTGAACATTCAAATTTCCTCAGTTTTCTATGTACATTTCTGTGATTTTCGTTTCTGTTCTAAGTTCTATTGTGATTAGAAATAGCTGAAAAATATGGAATATAAATATTATGTCTTTCAAAAGTCTTTCAAATTGTGTCATGCATCATTTAAAATCTTGTAAGGGTGAACATATGCATAACAAATTATAATTGTGGCTGATAGAGATGTATCAAAGCAAATTGTACATTCATATTGATAATTTCATAGACACAGAAGCCTAAGGTTTGACATGGGATGCCAAACTTTTTTGGGTCCTGAGTTAATTATACAGCTGACTACTCAAATGATATTCAATCCAAGTAATATAAACTTTTTCCAGTAGAAATTACTGGGCAGACAATGTGATGTTTTCATTCTCTGTAACACCTAAAATTTACCAGATTTTGATGCCTGTAACAAACTAAATTTTGAATGTGAGTGAATTTTCTTTTTCAGTGTAAATGCAACACCATGATAAAAACTTTCTTATGCTAGTTCAACCGAATGATACAAGAGCTAGCCATGAAAAGCAACTCCAACCTTGCTTTGTGTCAATCCCCACACAGCAATTTCTGAAAGAATGGCACTAAGACTTCTGTCTGTTTCCACTTGCAGGATCAGTAAGAATCACTGTCATACTTAGCTTGTGTGTGAACTAGTTTTAAAACATAGCTGAATGTTCTGGTAGCACACAGTTGACACAGGACAACGTTACAAGTGTCAGAGAACTCCAGATAACCCTCATGTTCTGAGTTTCCATTCTGCCTGTATTCCTTTCTGAGATGAAACCTGAGCATAGCTCTTGCGATACTAGCTTTAGAGACCCCTCCCTGAAGACAGCACAGATGAAAAGATGAAGACTGCTGCTGGCCCAGGGATTACTAACCTGCCAGCACTGTGATGCTATTTCAGCAACCTTCTGCCCGCTGCTGAAAGAGCAACACTCCCTTTAGTGAATCTGCTGGATGTACAACACAACCTTAGGGTCTTGTAGAACCTTAGCTACTTGTAGAATTCTGTCCCCCCCACACAAACAAACAAACCACTAGATTTTAAGACTGCAACACCATCATAAGCATTTGAGAGGAGAACTGGACCAAGAACTATGCTATGGGAAAGTAATCTGCTGGCTTTAGAGAAACTCAGACTGGAAAGTAAGGGCACAAGCCACTCAGTTCATTTGCTTACAGAGTAAAGGGCCATATGTTGATGAAATATTTTCATCAATGTAGGTGTTCCCCAGGGGTCGGTGTTGGGGCCCATCCTCTTTAATATCTTTATTGATGATTTGGATGAGGGAATTGAGTGCACCCTCAGTAAGTTTGTGGGTGACACCAAGTTGGGGGGAAGTGTTGATCTGCTGGAGGGTATTAAGGTCCTGCAGAGGAACCTGGAGAGGATGGGCAGAGGCCAATGGGATGAAGTTCAACATGGCTAAGTGTCGGATCCTGCACTTTGGCCACAACAGCCCTACGCAATGCTACAGGCTTGGGAAAGAGTGGCTCAAAAGCTGTGCAGAGGAAAAGGATATGGGGGTGCTGATTGATGTTTGCCTGAACATGAGCCAGCAGTGTGACCAGCTGGCCAAGAAGGCCAGCAATATCCTGGCTTGTATCAGGAATAGTGTAACCAGCAAGACCGGGGAGGTGACCATCCCCTTGTATTCTGCTCTGGTGAGGCCACACCTCGAGTACTGTGTTCTGTTTCAGGCCCCTTAGTACAAGAAGGGCATCGAGGCCCTGGAGCGTGTTCAGAGAAGGGCTACCAAGCTGGTGAAGGGTCTCAAACACAAGTCTTACGAGGAGCAGCTGAAGGAACTGGTGTTTAGTCTGGAGAAGAGGAGGCTCAGGGGAGAATTTATTGCTCTCTACAACTACCTGAAAGAAGTGGTGGGGAGCTGGAGGTCATCTTCTTCTCACAGATAACTAGTGATAGGACTAGAGGGAATGGCCTCAAGTCGTGCCAAGAGGTTCAAGTTGGAAATTAGGCAACATTTCTTTTCAGAAAGACCAGTCAGGCATTGGAATGCCCAGGGAGGTGGTGGAGTCACCATCCCTGGGGGTGTTTAAAAGGAAAGGTTGGACGTGGTGGGTGACATTGGTGGTAGGGTCACAGTTGGACCAGATGATCTTGGAGGTCTTTTCAACCCTAATAATTTTATGATTCTATGATTCTATAATACAATCTGCCTATATTTTTCCTTATATTGACATCATCTACCTAGAAATGGACCCAGGCAGAATTTATTATAGGTGAAAAAACTATGGCTGAAGGTAAATTTCACCGGTAAGCAGTGCTTCCTCATGATGACTAGAAGACTTTGAAATATTACCAGAACATCAACCTCTGTTCCTTTCATTTTTTTCCAATAAATATTGACTTACTACTGATACTTATTTTCATTCTATGTACTTTTCCGAGTCCAGGCTAATCAACAAATAGCCTGCAGGTTCAGTAAGAATATTCTGGTTGAGAAGTCACCTCCCAGTTCCATTAGCAGGAAGTGTGACTGTGCAGGAAACAGAGCTGTGAGGTTCACTGCAAAACCCTGTTGGTACTTCTGAGCTCCTGCAGAAAGCAAGGAGCACAGAAGATCAACCTGCTTTTTCCAACATAATCATAGAAAATAAAATACAGCAAACTTGAAAGGCTTACCTCACCTTCTGCTACAGGGAGGATAAAAAAGCCCAGCACACAGGGTGCCCAGTGCATGGCTGGGGAGCATTGAGACCTTATGTATGCAACCTGGGGTGAGAACCAAGGCCAGTGCCCCTTGCCAGTGCTGAGAATAGGTAGGATGAGATAAATGTTGTCTGAAGGACATGTCTTTAAAATGAGTTTCTTGGCATTACATATGACAAAATCTATTCCCAGAGCTTGACAGAAACAAAGATGGCTTGAAAGACAGAAGTCAGAAAGAATTATATTCATGTACTCTGTGCAGAGTTAGGAAAAAATTTGGAAAGTCACACAGTTAAACGTTACTTGCATTTTCCAAAGCCATAGCCATCTTAGAATCTTAGTCATGTGTTTTTCATGTAATTATTTTTGTTATCTGGTAAGCCACTCTCCAGTATTTTGTTTACTGTAAGTTATCCTCTAGAAAATAACATCTGAAAAACAGCAGAATTACACCTATTAATTTTGGCTAAAGTCTTTCCAAAAACCAAGTGATAAGAGAAATAGGCCAACATTTACTGCCTGTCAAACACGCATCCATACAGCACTATGAGTGCATCTGGTGGGGGCAAGGCACAGACTACTTGAGAAAAGGAGTTTTATAACTCAGCATGTCATCCTCATGTTCTGATTGCTGTTCACTGCACACACGTTCCTCACTGAGCTCCCTGTGCTCATCAGTCTGTGAGCTGCATGAGGAGAGAAAAGCTGCATTGAAATACATAGTGTACAGCAAGCTCTACATGTAGTTTTCACAGGAGCCTCCAGCTTCTGACATGGCTCTGATTTTGACAAGATAGGTCAGTCCAGTTCAAAAGCTGGAACCCATAATGGCATTACTTTACAGTAAATATGTGTGAAAAATGAACTATAATGGAATACAACTATTTCTGAGCAACTGTTAAATTCTGGGGTTAGGCCAAATGGACAGTTGGCTTGGGGTACAAGATTTTTCTTAGGCCCACATATTGTTTACTGAGCACTTAGTCCATCTATCTGTTACCTTCAGTCACTCACGGGTGCCTTCATTCTTCTTCCAGGATGGCTGAGCCGAGACGTCTCGCCACAACATGGCAGCAGGAAGCCTCGATGTAGCCTTGAAGATGAGGGGAGGCAGCTGCAGATGAATGAATGCATGAAACCAGAGAGTGATGCAGAAAGAAACGTGGTCTGCATGTTACCATCTTGCGGGTTTTGTGTTGTTTTGACTTAATCAAATAGGAGTCTGCCCTCTGCATTTGGGAGGATGCAGTCCCAAACAGCAGCTTGGGTTATAAAAAGGCAAGGAGGTAAAAGGGTTTATTCACAATACGTTTGGCAGCTCCTCTCTCATATTTTCTTCCTTCTTTCCTTCTGTTCATCTGTTTCTAGACTTTTGTTTCATGCTTTTTGACTTCCCTCAAAATGACTCTCTTATTTTTCTTCTACATTTTTATTTTTATTAATAATTTAAATTGGAGTGACATGTAACTTGTGCATCATAAAACTTCTCAAAAATTCCTTGTATTTGCTGATCTACTCAGTCTTCTAATGGTTAGCAATGTTCTTCAGAGAAACTGGAAAACATAATAAAAATGACAGCTCTTGATTTTGCATAGGTAGGACAGTTTCTTACAAATTTTGATGTGTTCTTTACAATAATCTATATTATCTTACATGGAAAAGACTGGTAAACATTAAATCAATAATATCCCAAGAAAACAACCAATTCAGAAACACTTACTATCACCCATGTGACCCACTCTGACCTTCTGAAGCCTTGTTTTCAACTGAAATTAATCCTCAGTTCTAGTATGCAATATGGGTCCCTCCCCATCCAGTTAGACATTTCCTCAGTGAAAAAAAAAAAAAGAAAAGAAAAAAATCCATTAAAAAAAACACCATGTGTTCTTATAGTTTAATTATCTAATTCTACCTCATAACAACTCTAATTATTCAGTCAAATTCTAAACATTCATGTGCAAAGAATCTGCCATAAGCAAGCATAAAAGCCAGGCATTTTCTAGGATACCCCTAAGCTACTGTAAAGCTAAAAACTTGACAGAATTGGATCCAAAGAAAATCTGTCTGCACTCTGTGTCACATGACAGTAATTCCTTGGCTAGTCTTGACAAAGACAAAAACAGGATTATTTTGTACTGCATAGTATTAAGCAAATAATTTAAAGTAGTTATTAACCTGGTTTGGGACTGTCTTATATGAAGAACTGCCTCAGTGTTTTTGTTATAAAAAAAAAAATCAAATAGAAAGCTCCATTCAAGAACAATGATCACTTTGATTATTTACATACTTTCACCTGTGTGCTAATAACAAAAATCTTTTTTTTTTCCAATTGCTTGATTAGAGTACTGTAAAAATGCATTTTGAATGTATTAAAAAATGAAGGCAACATTAAATTTCAGAGACAGAAGCAACTTGGATGTGTTCACCAACCTTGTACGGTGAATACAATTAGAAGCGATATTTGAAATCTGGGCTACAGATATGGCCTGTGTGATTCATTTACAACATATACTAGAATGCTGAAAACGGCTCATGGATGTGACTATTGTCTCAATGGCTATTATGTAAGATTTAGTAATCTCGTATATTTTAGGGTGTGGTACCTTGTATATCTGCCTAGAGGAAGAAATGGTCAGATATAGGACAAAAACTTAGAAGAGTAATAGTTGTTATGCAACAAATATACTATTTTCCACTATTCCTCCCTCCAGCTTCCTCATTTTCTCTCTGGGCATTGTCTTTTATAACACCAAAACTACGTTTGCCTTTCCCTTTCTGTAAAAAAAAAAAAAAAAAAAAATCTTCATGGAGTAAAAGAAGTAAAATTTGATCATAAATTACATTGATTATGATCTCCTTACCAAGGGAAATGACTCTGTGGAAGACTCTTGACATATTATGACAGATTTTTTAGGTTATGCACTATTGAATATTTGTCCTTGTTTTCATAAAGTCTGAAACTTCTGTCAGAAGTCCTAGTACACTGGAAGTCTTGAATATCATTCTTGTATTGCCTTGCCACAATTCACTACTTGCATTTTATTTTGTTTTGTCCATGGTATTAGCATTAGCTACCCATATCACCTATATTTATTGTGTACTTTTTTTTTCACAAAGCATTCTTTTGTATCTCTCCTTTCTGGCCATATTTATTACATTAAACCTTGTAGCTCAGGAAAGGTGTGTTTGGTCCAGTTGTTTTCATTTACTGACTCCCAATTAAGCATGCAGCTGCTGCACTTGAGAATAATAGCCATCCAGGAAGCCTCTGACAAAGCAAAAGCAAGGAGAGAGGTAGACAGAAGGATCCTTACGGCAGCAATCCTCATGGATGACCTGTTTTTAGGAATCATTGGGAGCTGGCATTGATCAACTGCAGAATAGAAAGCTGGCAGGCTAATGAAAGCGTCAGTGGGAGTACATGCAAGACAAAGGCTTGGTCTTCAGTGTTTTGACACAGGGTGCAGCAGCAATGAACCTTGTATTAACAACACCTTTTCATGGTTATATTTTCCTTTTGGAGAAGTATTGAGTAAGGTGAAGAAATAGATGAAGGGCAAAAAGAAAATAATACCATTCTGAAACAATATTAGTGTGAATATAATGCAGTAGAAATTGAATTAGCTTTGAGTCCCCACTGAGTTGTATGAAATAGCTGTTAAAGCCAATTCACATTGTAACACATAATGGTATTATCGATTTACTTGATACATGGTTAATGAGTGTATTTTTGCAGGCTCTTTGAATACAGTAAATCCTGTTTTAGTGCAAACCTGCCCGCTGCCTGTAATTCAACTTTCCTTTAATTTTTTCCTCATTGTTCATTCGAATAGGCCTGTTCACATTCCTTTACTTGTAGGACTTGATAACGTATACTGGGGGAGCACCTGCTTGACCTTTTTATTACAACTCTCTTATCCTTTGTGACAGTCAAGCGGGAAATTCAAGAGAAACTAACAGCTGAATGGCAGCGGAGCATTAACCCCTTCAGGGGCTTCACTTCGTGGAAGCATCATGATGCCACATCACAGAAATATGAAGAATGGGTCAGGGTCAACCAGAAAGGTCTTTACAAGGCTTGAAAGCCTTAAAACCGTAAGAAAGCAGCTGTGATGGAATGGATGAAATTAGACGCTAAAGCGCTAACAGGAAGCAAGAAGGTTTCTCAGGTTTTGGTACTGCACAAAATCTATTACAAAGCCAAAGAGGCTTTGGTATTTGAAAGGGCGTTGCCTGCCTTGCAGTTATTCTCATGGTGAGCAGGGAGTCAAGATCATTCCTGACACAAAAAGGACTGAGGGTAAATTGAATTCTTGTTTTGACCAAATTGTTGCTTTTATTCTCAGTCATTTTAGTTTGGTGTGATTAGGAAAGACATCACTAGTGAATCCCACATTCTATTTCATAGCATAGAGATTTCTCTGTCATTCAACTACCACCCTAATTTCCCAGGTCCAATTTGTTTCAAAAACAGTGAAATGAATATTCGCAGCATATTTATTCATGTCTTTATGCTGCCAGTATCTGGCTACCCTGACCCACCCACAAAAACGGAACTGTAATTAAGCGTAACTAAAAATCTTGGTATAGGTTTAAATGCATTCTTAAAACACAGAAACAAATTGTCTTCCTTCCATTAAGCCACCTGTATCTTCACACAAATCTAGGCCATGAAACTGCCATGTGCTCTGAGCATGGGATTTCCTTTCCATTTTTTTTTCTGTTTCGTCATACATAGGGATAAAGAGTATTACAAATTAGAGTTCATATTATAATTCAGATTTGTATTCAGAGACATGACAATATTTTGTATCTGAGTAATCTCATCTTCCAAATGACTCTCTCAGTCTGGCACATTGCCAGAATTGCTGCCCTTTCTTGATGATAGTCACCTTCACAGTGGCAAACATACATCATTTCTTGACAGCCTTTGATTCTGCAAAACCCTCAAAAAATGAAGAAAAAGAAAATACTCTCAGAAGTCACATGGTGGACTGAACTGCCTTTGCTCAAATATTCTGTAATTTTAAAATTCTAAATAAAAGTAACAAGAAAATATAAATAGTCTTAAAATCCTAATTCTGCTCCACATGTATAACAAACCTTGCATTTTAAATTCTGTATCATAGAATCATAAAATCATAGAACATCCAACTTGGGATATTTTATGACTCACAAGGATCATCAAATCCAATTCCTGGCTCCACACAGGACCACCCAGAAATCAAACCATAAGGCAGAGTATTGTCCAAATGTTGCTTGAATTCTGACAGGCTTGGTATTCCCTGGGGAGCCTGTTCCAAGTGCCCAGCCATCCCCTGTGGTGGTTTTACTCCGGTGGGCAGCTGAGTTCCACCACAGCCGCTCTCTCACTCCCCCTCCTCAAAGGGGAAGGGGGAGAAAATACAATGCAAAGGACTCCAGGGTTGAGATAAGGACGGGAAGATCACTCAACAAATATCGTAACAGGCAAAACAGAGTAGGGAGACTGTAAGATTTATTGGCTATTACTAACAAACTAGAGAAGTGAGAAACAAGGGAAAGAAACCCAAAACACCTTCCCCCCATCCACCTCCTCTCCCTGAGTGGCACAGGGGAACGGGGAAATGGGGATTGCGGTCAGTCTATAGCACTTGGTCTCTGCTGCTCCTTCTCGGTCACTCTTCCCCTGCTCCAACATTGGGTCCCTTCCACGGGATGACATCCTTCCAGAATGGATCGTGCGTGGGCTTCCCACAGGCAGCAGCTCTTCAAGAACTGCTCCAGATATGGGTCCATACCGTGGGGTCCATCCATCAGGAACACACTGCTCCAACCTGGGTCCCCCACGGGTGGCAGCTCCTGCCAGGTCACCTGCTCCTGTGTGGGCTCGTCTCTACGAGCTACTGGTCCAGCCTGGAATCTGCCCTGGTGGGAGTCCTCCACAGGCTGCAGCCTCCTCCAGGCCATATCCACCTGCTCCACTGGGGGCTCCTCCACGGGCTGCAGCGTGGAGATCTGCTTCATGTGGGACCCGTGGGCTGCGGGGGGACAGCCTGCTGCAGCAGGGGCCTCTCCACAGGCTGCAGGGGACATCTGCTCCGGCACCTGGAGCACCTCTCCCCCTCCTTCTTCCCTGACCTTGGCGCTTGCAAGGCTGTTTCTCACTCCTCTCTCTCTCCCACCTGCTGTATAACAGCATTTTTTTCCCCCTTTCTTAAATATGCTCTCACAAAGATGCAAACAACATTGCTTATTGGCTCGTCTCTGGCCAGCAGCGGGGCCCTTATCTAACATGGGGCAGCTTCTAGATTCTTCTCACAGAAGCCACCCTTATGGCCCCCTGCTACCAAAACCTTGCCATGTAAAATCACTACACCCCTTGGTGAAAAACCTTTCCCTAACACCCAGCCTGACCCTCGCCTGTCACAGCTCCATACCATTCCCTTGGGTCTTGTCACTGTCACCAGCCCCTCTGCTCCCCCCCTGAGGAAGCTGCAGGCCACCATGAGGCCTCCCCTCAGCCTCCCCTGCTGAGGGCTGAACAAACCAACGGACCTCAGTCCTCTCCTCATATGTCTTCCACTCTAGACCCTTCACAGTCTTTGTAGTCCTCCTTTGGACACTCTCTAATAGTTTTATGTCCTTATATTGTGGTGCCCAAAACTGCATGCAGTACTCAAGGTGAGTACCCACACAGAGCAGAATGGGACAATCCCTTCCCGCAACCAGCTAGCAATGCCGTGCCTGAGCCACTCCAGGATGCAGTTGGCCCTTTTGGCTTCCAGGGCACAATTTTGGCTCATATTCAACTTGCCATTGATCAGAACCCCCAGATCACTCTCACTCTCATCCTCTAATTTGCCCAATCCCAGGTGCTGAATCCAGCACTCACTCTTGTTAAACTTCACACTGTTGGTGATTGCCCAGCCATCTAACCTGTCAAGATCTCTCTGCAAGGCCTCTCTAACCTCAATGAGTCAACAGCTCCTCCTAATTTAGTGTTGTCTGCAAATTTATTTAGTATACCTTCAAGTCTTGCATCCAGTTTATGAAAACGTTAAAGAGAATTGACACTACAAAGGAGCCCTGTGGAACCCCACTAGTGACTGGCGTCCAGCCTGATGTAACCCATTAACTATAACCATTTGAGCCTGATCCAAATTGTTCACCCATCATATTATTTATTTTTCTAGCTGTATGTTGGACATTTTGTCCATGAGGTTGCTATGAGAAAGTATTGAAAACTCTGCTGCAATACAAAAAAAATTCATCAGTTGTCTTCCCTTGGTCAGCTAGGTGTGTGATCTTGTCATACAAGGAAATTCAGTTCATTAAGCAGGACTTTCCCCTCATGAACCCATGTTGGCTCTGACCAATAACTGCATTGTCCTTCAGGTGTTTTTCATGAACTCCCAAGTTTCCTACCAGGCTTACAGAATTTTACAGAATATACTCAAAATATGGTTAAGAAAATAGAAACAATTTCAGTACTTTAAAAAGCAAATAAACAAAAAAACAACCTAATTAAATATTCCATTAAATTTTCATGCATGTACCCTGTCTTGCCCTATCCAGTCAGGTCATACTATCAGTTTTAATTACACTTCATGAGAGCTGATTAGCTACTTGAATACATTTTTAGCTGTAGTCATTTCTAATTCCATGCATATTTTCCATCAAAAATACATTTATAGGGGAAGTATCATAACAATTACTCTATTTTTTCTTCTTATCTCAGTTCCACAGGTCATACAGCTTATTGATTGAAAAGTTTTCTCTTTCTGAACTTCTACAATGCCATCCAAACTCCATTTCAATATCAATTTATCTTCAACCATAATAATAATAAGAGAAAATCTTATGTGATCTTTTCATATTTATCTACTGTAGGGATAATTTTATTCTTGGAATACGACACCTGAAGAGCCAAGGTTCACTGTTCATGAAAATTGATAGGACTTTCACCCAGATATTGTGAGCACATGGCTATAGCCATTTCTTTTCTTTGCCAAAACTGCCCACTTGGGGGTTGATCTTTCTTTCTCTCTACTTTGAGAAGCTCATGCAACAAGATAACAGAACAAGTAGAGTGTCCTAGTACAAATCTCCAAAATGAAGAGACCACATGCTAAATCAATCAATAAGGGGGTCTAACTGTCACAGAGGTCTTCTGTAAATCTTTTGTTCTGCTTGGATTTTATTTCTGTATCCTTCTTATCCACCACATTCCTATGGGCAAAGACTCCTACAAATTTATCATCAAACAAAACAACCATGAAACTATTTTCCAAGGGTATTAGTAGACTGAAACAGCAACAAAAAATGAACATATGATATGTTTAAGCCACCAATCTTCCTGTGGTAGTGGTGGTATGAACCACAACCATGGAGACCACAATCTCTCAACTTTGCCTCTAGTCACAAGCATGCAAATAGAGCAGTACTTCTTTGCAATGGGTTATATCTGTTTAAAAACAGTCACATTCTGATCTTACTCTGATATTAATTGAAGATTACAAAAAATGCATTTGACATCTTCTACTATGTGTTCATACAGTTGAAAAAGATTGATGACAAAATAAAAACCTTCCTTCCTCCCTCCCTCCCTCCCTCCCTCCCTCCCTCCCTTCCCTTCCCTTCCCTTCCCTTCCCTTCCCTTCCCTTCCCTTCCCTTCCCTTCCCTTCCCTTCCCTTCCCTTCCCTTCCCTTCCCTTCCCTTCCCTTCCCTTCCCTTCCCTTCCCTTCCCTTCCCTTCCCTTCCCTTCCCTTCCCTTCCCTTCCCTTCCCTTCCCTTCCCTTCCCTTCCCTTCCCTTCCCTTCCCTTCCCTTCCCTTCCCTTCCCTTCCTTCCCTTCCCTTCCCTTCCCTTCCCTTCCCTTCCCTTCCCTTCCCTTCCCTTCCCTTCCCTTCCCTTCCCTTCCCTTCCCTTCCCTTCCCTTCCCTTCCCTTCCCTTCCCTTCCTTCCCTTCCCTTCCCTTCCCTTCCCTTCCCTTCCCTTCCCTTCCCTTCCCTTCCCTTCCCTTCCCTTCCCTTCCCTTCCCTTCCCTTCCCTTCCCTTCCCTTCCCTTCCCTTCCCTTCCCTTCCCTTCCCTTCCCTTCCCTTCCCTTCCCTTCCCTTCCCTTCCCTTCCCTTCCCTTCCCTTCCCTTCCCTTCCCTTCCCTTCCCTTCCCCCTTCCCTTCCCTTCCCTTCCCTTCCCTTCCCTTCCCTTCCCTTCCCTTCCCTTCCCTTCCCTTCCCTTCCCTTCCCTTCCCTTCCCTTCCCTTCCCTTCCCTTCCCTTCCCTTCCCTTCCCTTCCCTTCCCTTCCCTTCCCTTCCCTTCCCTTCCCTTCCCTTCCCTTCCCTTCCCTTCCCTTCCCTTCCCTTCCCTTCCCTTCCCTTCCCTTCCCTTCCCTTCCCTTCCCTTCCCTTCCCTTCCCTTCCCTTCCCTTCCCTTCCCTTCCCTTCCCTTCCCTTCCCTTCCCTTCCCTTCCCTTCCCACTCCCTGAGAAGTAAGATATGGGAAGCCACAGAAACCAATAACTATCACATTAGAAACTCAGTAGTAAGAAACAAGTCCACCAGCCAAGTCATACTTTTCTACAAAGTTTTCCATTTTATGAGATATTTAAGGCTAAAAATGTGTTGCATCTTTGAGGAAGCTGGAGTAAGAAGAGGGCACACAGCCCCAAAACCACAAGCAAATGGCACAAAACTGCATTGTCTCCTGCTCAGGCAGGCTGCAGGACCTGGAAGGTCAGGTTGCTCATGCACTGTACACAGAGAGTGATCAGAGGTCTGATATCAGGGATGACGGAGAGCACACATTGAACAACTGTGTTGCCTGCTCATGTATGTTCCTGATACCCGGGGCAGGAGTGTGAAACAGACTCTCAGGACATCAGGGACCCCTTGCTGTCTCCATCATTGTGCTCCAGAGCACATCCACAACCTGTGGCTGAGCCAGGGCTTCCACCCAGATCTGTTGGATGTGAGACAAGACTGAGCTCAGGCATATGGCTTAGGTTAAAAGGCAATTTATATATATATATTATACATATATATATATATATACACACACACACATAACCCCACTTCCTTAGATACCTTTATCATAATTATCATAAAACATGTAAACAGTCAAACACCAAACATCCAAAAGGGTTTTGCACAGGTACAGTCATTCATGTACATAGTGATACCTATCTCTGAAACTACCAAACAGCTTGTCCAAGATGTTTAAGAAAAAAAAAAAAGCCTGTTTCAAAACAACAGGTATTTAAATTTTTCTAAACTTGACTATGTCTGGCTTGCTCTGTAATTATAATTTACCAGACATAAGGCCAGAGGGTAATTTTTCCCTGATGTTTCTTTGATACAAATGAGCAGTGAAGTCAGGAAATACACCAACTCTCTCTTTATTAACAAAATGAAAATCATAGTTACCTGGTAGAAACCATCTCTTTGATGTAATTTATAGATGTAAATAAAGTACCATATTTATGATCATTCCACAAGAAACAAGAAATCTTACTACCAACAGAAAACTATTTGTAATTTATTTTTAAAAAATATCTTTGTAGTTTAAATTAATAGAATATTTAAAAACAATCAAAATCAAAGATAACATTGGTTAAAAGCTTTTCTGGCTCTAAAGTGAAGTGAAGGAATCTGACAGGAAAAAAAAAAAAGAGCAATGGAAATATGTTCATGCAAATGAAAAAAGAAAAAGAAGAAAAATACATATTGGAATGTATGAGATACTGAAGATAAACCTCTTGAATTATAGCTAAATGATAGCTGAAGCAGTTTTAACATAATAGGATCAAGAGAAATTCTAAAATTATAGATGTATATATGGAGAGAGAAGGTAATATTTCAATAAATACTGAAAATTCAGGAAGATAGAAACATTTTTCCTTACATACTTCAGAAGTGGCAAGATCAAATATCCATATCATGTGAAAGATCTTTTTAGCCCATAAGTAATTAAGGAAAAAAAAGATCTGTTAGCCTGAACAGTAAGGATGAATAAGGATATTAAATAGATTACACTGAAGAGTTATAAAAGTGCTATCTGTTTTTGACCCCAATGTGGTTCATAATTGATTAAATAATGTATGTGAGAAGTAAATTGTTTCCACTGACTTTTGATACAGATTTCTTTCATCTTATACCAGTATAACAAATATTTGAAATTGATCTTATTGCTACCAGGAGTTAGTATAAAGGATTTTCAATATCATAAACATATTTTCTCCAAATTAAATCACTAGATACAGTTAGTGGAAATTCATCTAATAAAATCATCTAATAAATGTAGAACCTAGACATCCATCTCAGCTAACTGTCCAGGTCTTTCACAGGTCAGAGAAGAGAAATAGCTACCTAGAGAGGAGTAATTCTTCATACTATAAAACAGCTATCAAACCTCCCATTGATAGCTGTTTTGGTTTGACTGAGTTTCTTTGAAAGTCAGAAGTCGATTTATGTGCATTAAAACATCTTCTTAGAATTTTTGAATGTAAGGTGTTTCTTTAAATAAGTATTTATTATTATTATTATTATTATTATTTTTAAATACAAACTCGACCATTCAAAGCTATTATAAAAACCAGACAAATAAACACAGAGTTAATCATAATGGATTTTTCATCTTCTCTTTTATAACAGTCATGCTTAAGTGAAGGCAACATATAGGAAGAAATACTCCCTAAAAGTAAAAAGTTTAAAAGCCATTCTAAATTCTCTTACACTTGCTAATCTCAAAACAAATTAGAGCTATGAAATGCAGAGCAATTGACCTTCTTAGATATTATATACATCACTTATGAAGCTAATTGCATTTTAATTGGATTTCACTAAATGGACAGTTTTGCAACGAGATATTAGGTTTCAAACATTTTTGTTTTTAATGGGTGTTAATTTTACTGGTGATTTGCTTCAGTATAAAAGTATCATGGCTGAATTAATTCTGCCTCAAGCTATTGTACAGTTTAAAGCCATAAAAGTTGACAAGTACTATAGATGATAAGGAAAAGAAAAAAAAAAAAGAGAAATATCAGCTGAATAAAAGTCTTAAACTGTTTTGGTTCAGTAAATATTCTAGTATTTTGAGTTATCTTGTGATGGAAATATGACATATTTTAAAATAAATCTGAGGAAAGTTTGAGCTTCTTCTCTCAATATAATCTCAAGAGAACCCTGGAGTAAACCTGGGAGTAAACTTTGTGTTTTTTTTCTCAGGTTAAATTCCTACTATGCAACAGCGTCTTATTCCCATTCACTAGCACAAGAATTATCCCAGTGAGATATCTTCCCCTAAAAATGAGGATTTTTTTTTTTTTTTTCAAGCCTCATCCAGATTTATCAATCTTTTGAAAGGGCCTTCTGACTCTAGAACCTGCTAGTGTTCTTCCTACCTGCAATGTCTTCTCTTCATCAGTTGTTAGCTGAACTTTACACATACATCACCCTTTTTTTTTCCTCTTTTTCTGACTCTTTCTTCTAGGGATGGACACCTGTTGCCCAGTCTCTGAGCATGACAGCTGAAGTCAGATAAAACAGGGTGATCATGTCTCCTGGGACATAATCCAAAGAGGCTGGTTGGTGAAGCCTTTTCCTCTTAGGGGTGAGCATTGCTGAAATTCTTTCCCAAATATTTTATGTCAGAGTTCAGCTGCGGTATCTTTCAGGCAAATCCCAAGACTCCATTTCATTCATAATTTTTGATTGCCTAATTGTGTATGGTCTTGTTGCATGTGCAAATCTGTTACGCTTCTGGCTGCTATTGTGTCGTTCGGTTGAGGCATGTCAAGCTTTTGTTATATGTTGTCTTGTCTCATCAGCAGATGCTACATGTAGGGGCTCCTAAGGCCAATAAAACTAACTTAGAAGGTACCATTCAGATTTTTTTTTTCAGCAATTTGACTCATTCCTATAACACGGGAAAGGCTAAGCTTATAGAACATTCGTTATGAAATTGTATAGTATTAGAATCAGATATGTCATACTTTTGAATTCATGGCTATGTTTTTCTGTTCATATGTGAATAAAATGCAATGAATCATTAAAAATCATACATCTTTGTAGTCATAATTTAAAATTATCTTCTCCCAAGTTATTATCATCTATGAATTTTGTTAGCACATTGTTCATTCTTAAAGACTACTAACAGAATATAATTTAATCGACTAATAAGGTAATAGAACTTTCTAATAGGATTGTTGATGAGAGCAAATCTATTAAAGATTGTGAGGTGTTATAATAGTGTATTCAGATGTGAACATATATACCTAAAATTGATGTTTGCCTAATGTACTTGAGGTGTTAAACAAACTTTAGGCCATTATCTTTTGATATGTTATAAAGATATTCTTCACCAAAATTGTAGATGTACACTTCAAACATTTTCAGTCTATATGTAACAGCTATTTTGAACTCTACTTCATTGAAGATTATTAAAGGAACATTATAGGTGAGAAAAATTTGAATACATGGACATAAATTATTTCCTAATGCTTCTTATATTGAATACAACCTCTGAAACTACTATCTAAAGAGATCAGAAGCATTTTGCTTTGTCTCGGAAAGAGAATTTATAAAGATCATAGAATCATAGAATACCCTGATCTTTTTTTTTTTTTTTTTTTTTTTCATGGATCATCTGTTACTTTTTCATCTACTTATTTTTCTACCTAAACAAGCATATTGAAGTATCACACACTGATGTTACTGTGGGGAAGTTATTCTGATTCCAGAACTATCTATAATTAGTGGCCCTGGATGGTTTAAATTAGTAGTATTTGTACTGAATAAAATTTTGAAATGAACTCATGCCAAGTAAAACATCTGGAAATTCAGAATAACAATGATCATAGTCAGAATTACAAAGAGAAATTTTAACTAAAATGCAGAAGTGTCCAGTTATAGTATTACTAAATTGGGTAGCCTGCATATTCTGACCTAAAAGACCATTTAAATGAGCATGCTGATTTAGTCAACTCATTCAGCTCATATAAAAATCAAAGATTAACAGCTCCAGATGTGCAGCTCATGTATAGTCATATCTGTATGAAAATGTGTACACTGGACACAGATCTGCAATGGAAAACTCTTTATGCATGCTTATTGTAAGCAAAAGCAAAGACTAAAAGGCTGACATTCCAGCAGTGCTTAAGCTCCTTTTAACTTTCTTAGCTGAAATTCAGTCCTAATATACTTATCTGTGTAAAGGAACTCCAGACACTTTTAATAACACTTGGACAATTTGGTCAACTGGCTGAACAGGCAGTGAGTAGTGCTAAGTACTTGCAAAATCAGATGGCACTGTGAAAGTTCAGGGGATTTACATTTTTCTTCTGCTAGATCAGTGAACTAAGCAGAAATATACTTGTGGAGGACGGGGAATTCTTTTCATTATTCCAGGCAGATGACTTGACTCATTATTTTGTATTTAAAAAACTGGTCCCAAGCAGAGTATTGGCTTCCATATAACTTCTGGTGAAACATCTGGACTATGGATCAGCACAAAGAACTATATAAAATATGAAAACTACTGAATCGATTTTTTTGAGGTATTCATGGACCAGGACACAAGACCGTGCTTAGAAATCCTCAAAAATAAAACAAACAAACAAACAACAAAAAAAACCATCTTTATCTACAGATTTTTATTAAAATACCTTCAGTTTATGCACAAGGACTCCAGCACAGAATAAGCCATTGACTTAAAGGAAGCTGCCAATAAATACAAGTAAATGTCTGGGAAAAGCAATTTACAGAAATTGGGGCCCAAGAACCATCCAAAGGGAGAACTCGAAGGGTGACACATTAGATTTATGGAGAGTTTTCAGCTGGACCTAACTGTGCTGAAGTATCCACAGATTTTTTTTGTCGAGAATTCTTTTCACTGCTCAGATGTTAGATGTTAACAAGCCTTGCCTTTCTGCTTATCACCTTGTATTTGTAATGCAAGGACAATTATATTTTGTTAATTTTAAAGCTCTTTAGAAAAGAAATAACTTTATTTTTTTTGTTCAGTTTAATTTGTTCAGCTCAGAATCACACATAGAGATACTTGATGGTCTGCAGCAAATTAAGAGCCAATAACTCGGTTAAAAATATAGCATGGTGGAAACATACCAGTAACCACAAAAAGTCATGGGACTTTAACTGGCAAGATTAAGAAAAGTCTTTTACTTTTAAAATCTGTGTAGTACCTCAGTTGTATAAATATTTAAATTTTAAACTGATTTTATTATGGGCAGATCCTCATCTGGTATAAATCAGTGTGGCTTCTTTGAATTTGAAAGAGCTGTGCTGATTTACTCCAAGTAACTCCATGTCTGTCCCGTCATGTTTTTTAAATCATTATTTCAGAGACTCTCTTAAATTCATAGATTCTTTCAAATACATGGGAAGTTACATTCTGCCCATCTTTAAGCTATTTTACCCATAGACAAATCTGTGCTGTCAAAACAGGCTTTTAGAAGTTGAACAAAATCCAAGAAACCCAAGCTACATACATAGTAAAAGTTGGCACCAGTTTATCTACAAATTCATAACCACAACAACAGCAAAATCTACAGATCTGAATTTTTAGGCTATCTTGTTTAGCTCAAGGGTAGTTGCTGATGTAGGCAATCTCACACCTCAGATGCTAAGGATATAAAGACATCACATTTATTCTTTATATTTATTTGTTATGACATTGCCCTGGAGAAAACTAACGTTACTGTTAAAAAAGTAATATGCATCATGCAGTGAATGATAGTTTGATCTGTCATGACAGAAGGTAAAAAACATGTGAAAAGTCTGCTATCTTCAAATTTGGCTCCTTGATCCTTTAGTAAAAAATGTGTTCCATTTGTGGCAAGTGTTATTAAAACCATACTGATTAATGCAAGACATAACCAAACATCTTAAATCTTGCAAACGATTTACATAGCATTCAATAGTCTGTTGCTTTTTTCATTCTATTTACTACACACAGAAAAATCTTTCAGCCTTATCCTCAGAGGCACAGCTCAGATGCACCATGAACATTTCTGGTAGGTAACATTTCTTCTTTTCAAAGGGAAGAGTAAGAAGAAAGTAATGCAGTCACAACCATACAGTAATGTCAAAAGACAATAAATTTCAGTGCAGGATAAAGGACATCATTCTGCAGTGAAACAAAAGTTCTGCTTGCATAAACAGATGATACATGTGACATAAAGAGGACCAGATGAATGTTTAAGTATTTTGCATTAACTACTATAATGTAACTTCATGTGCTTTGTGGAGTACAATATTTTGCAAAGATTTTTCTCTAAACTCACAATTCCAAGCAACTGTACTAAACAAACCATTAGAACCACAGTGGTTAAGGTTATATCAACACTTCTCCGTGCTTTTTCTAGGCACTACAGTTCAGTTAGGTAAAATTTACCTCGGCCTGAAGTCTAGTTCAAAGATAAATCAAAGCTTACCTAATTTGGAAGGAAACTGTCTGGAATTCATCATGCATATGAATGAAGGGAGACCATTAGATTAATGATGTTTTGGGATCTATTTTGCATATACTGGATAATGAAGATATCTTTAGAAGAATTCTTACACAAATTCAGTACAACCTTTCCTCCAGCTATTGTAGGCATACCTACTCACTATGTTGTAGACATTACCTATGAAGTACCATTCCAGAAGCTGTGTGACTGTACTGATATGGTTTTACAAAACAAGCTAACATACTCTGGTTTGACTCGGGGCGGGGGGGGGGGGGGGGGGGGGGGGGGGGGAGGAATTATTTATCTGCCGTCCCCCACCAGCAGTAAACCTTTTAAAGATGCTAATTGTGTGAACAAGCATCAAGATCATTTCTGTCAGTTCTTGGGGTGGTACATCTACTTACATAATCATATTGTGTGGAAGAGGCAGATAGGGATGAGTGAAGAATAGAACTCTGTCACTTGTATCTTGTGATGTGAGGGGGGACAGATCTGTTCCAGTTTCAAACAGATGAAAACGCTGTTTTTGTGAAAAGCAACATAGAGTCAGAAAAAAATAAGGTGATTATGTAAAAGAGAAGGGAATGGAAGGAAGCCAGGCACAGCAATGTGCCTCCTTTTCCCATTACCTCTGAAATGCACAATATCTTCACTGTTCAGCCCCCTTCTCTTTTTTGGAAGAGTGGGTCTGACTCCCTCTGCATTCTTGTCATGCTGTAAGTGTAGGGGGGCTAAGGATATATTCTTTTTGAGTTTGGAATTTGTGCAATCTGACAGCAAGATTAATAGACTGGACCATAAGGATTCTTGCTGAGCACTCTATTAAGCCAATAAGCACTGAACTAAGAAAAAATTGCACAATGGACTGTAGTGACTTTTGAACAGCTGTTCTGGTTTACCATGTCCGAACCCCACTTTTAAAATAATTTCTAAAGTTATTTCCTCTTTACAACAAATTCTTCCAGTTGTCAGTACAAAACAAATAAACATAACACAATCCAACAGGTTTTTTTTTTTCTGTTTTCATTATATGTGCAGAAGTGACTTTCCACCTTTACATCTACTGTGCTCAGTTTTATATTTGTTCTAGTCTCCCTTTTTCTACTGTGCCTCATGCCTTATTCATGTCCAGTTAGTCTCATTTTCCTTCCTACCCTATTTTTTATTTCCTCCAGAATAATTGTTTTTCTTCAGCCTTATTGTTTTTTTTTTCTGTTCTTTCCTGATTTACAGCAGATCGCATTAGTCCCACCCAACTTTGCTATTACTCTATTTTTGCCTTCAGCTTAACCTCTAGTCCATAAATCCACAAACCCTAACTTGCCTTCCACTCTAGTGCTTGCTTAAGTAATATTTAATACATTTTGTCTTCTCCTCCTGCCCCTATGTTACAGACCACAGGCTTTTTGAGGCCCTTAAAAAGGCAGTTGGCCCCATTTTGTGAGGCTATCTTGCACAGGTGCTGGGAATCAACCAGAGACAGTGGATTTAAATGTGTTTCCAGCCAAAACATTTCTATTCTTGCAAAATGAATAGAAATTTGGGTGTATCTCTGTGGTTGAGCAAGGTTTTAGATATTTTTCCCAGCCTTGGTTAGTACTGATAATGAGAAGAACTAGGGAGAGCAGTAGGATGTGAGGGACTCTACTGACAGAGGAGCAGCACTGTCTGACCTATGTGAAGGGTCAGTAATTACCAATTATGATTAGTCTTTTATATTTAATAGACTACCATACCTGAGGTATAGTACTCAAGATGTTTTCTAAGTATCAGTGAATTGTATCTGTGACACGCTTTGTTAACGACAGGCAGGAAGACAGAAAAGATTACAACAGTCAGAAAGAATTGAGGGAACAATATAATACTAGATGGCTTACTTCTAAAGGATCTTAAAGGATGGTCTTGAAAGACAATGGCTATGTATCCACTTATGTATCTTGAAAAGTTGATGTGGCTAGACTGACCTTGATGTATAAACAGATCATAAAAGGTAGAGGTGTTAAATTGATGATGTAGCTTACAGATCAGAAGTTAGAGGTTAAGCCTTTCTTTGTGTAAAAGAAATCCTGGAGATGATGATATAAGCCTTTTAAATATACCTCTTGGTTTCCTGGATGTATTAGAATTTGTTCTTTTACTTGATTTATGACATGTGAGATCTAACCATCTGTAGGAGGGTAGATCTGAGGAATGGATGCTGACCTGGCTTCTGACCTGAAATCTGTTGCCCAGAATGTCAGGTGATGACCTAAACCCACAGCCCTCTTCATTCTAACATATAACTTATTTGAAAGGTTCAGGCAGAGCCTGCAAGTTTCTTATCAAGCCACCTTGATAAGGCACTTTTAGGTGTGCTGTACTGACTGACTCATCTGTAATGCTGAGGATATGATGTAACACTGTCAGCAGAGGAACTCAAAAGCTTAGCAATCCCATCCTACCAGAGCCAGAAACCCCAGGCCCAGTTAAAGAAATATCTGGTTAAAACCTATTCTGACAGATAAATAAAACTGTTCAGTGGTGTGTGCTAGAAACATTTTCAAAATTTACATCTATGGAATCTTAGATATGGGACAGTATATTACCTTATCTCTGTTTTGTGATTTTGAGGGTTATCACAGATTTTATTGGCTTTTAGACACTCAGTTTTCTGTATGGAAAGTTAGAATTCTTTCAAAAGAACCACCACAAAGAACAAAGTACTGGTCTAAACAGGATCTAGTATGTCCTAGCTTTGAGGATAGACCTAGATTTGAGGTTAGATCTAGTCAGGTTTGTCAAAGAGGATTTTAACCAGCATAATGTTCTTAGAATGGGAAAAAATGCTGATGAATCTGAATCAGAAATCACTTCTATTCACACAGGTAAATAGGTCACAAAGTAATTGAGGTTGAGAGATGGGTTTGGAGGTCAGACTAGAAGGTTATCCCAATGAACCAGATCTTCAGGCCATTTTTCTGTCTTGCTGATTTGTTTAAAACCATGAAAGGCTCAAGGGATGGCTTCAGTCAAGTGGTACCACAGCTGTTACCTTCAGATCTTCTGGGATCTCACACTCTGAAGGACTCAAGTAATTCTGGGGTTTACCTTGTTATGAATTTTGGGAAGACACTAGACAGACAGATTTTATGATGAGTTTCTTTCAACACCTCTTGACACACCTGCAAATATTTACTGTATGGAACCATTCTGGTTTTACAATTCAGTAAAAGTATCGGAAGCATGGGAAATAAAGGACAGCAGATTTTCATGATGTAGAGGAACAATATTTTTGATTATTTGAATAAAAGTTTTCAGCATATCAGACTCTGCTGATGTCTGAAAACCAAATGCAGTATTAAGGTTTCATGTCACTGGATGAGGTGGTTCTACATATATATACTTATTTTTATAGACAGAGTCTTGAGAACTAAGTTTTCTTCTTTTTATATACTGCTCCAGTTTTGGTATTTTGTGTTTGAACTACACTGAGTGTAAGATTATTTGAAAAGGAATTCATAGAACAAAATTTTGATGTAGGCATGCATGTACTGATCATTATCAATTTTAAAATGGAACTTAAAGAAGATGGGAAAAAAATAAGGAAATCTTCACACACAGCAGTGAGACTCATAGGCAAAACAGGTAAGTACTGTATTAGCTAATTTAATAAAATTTGGGGGTTTTATTGTAGAAAAAGTTTTTTTTTTTTTTTAATTTCTCAATTTTAATTTATTGCAGCCCACTTGACTATCTTTTAGCAAATCTTTTAGCTTAGTTAGAAACAGTGGTAGTCTCTAGAAATGATTATATGGAATACATGTTTAATGGCCTACTCCAAAGTCTGCTTTCACTAAAAGCTTATCACTCAAGGGGATGATTCTCTGCTAGGCATCAGACTCCAACAGAACTTTGCAGGTGTTAGGCATATTTGTCTGTATAAGAAAGATATAGTGTGAAAAGAGAAAAAAACTACCTAGTTGCAAGTAGGAAATAGAAGCCTTGTGCATATTATTTTCTTGAGTGTATCATTTAACCTTATACCTTGCGAGCACAACAGAGGCCACATGAGACACACAATGAGATTAACAGTTGTCTGTACCCTTTGCAGACTTGAAGAGCTCTTGACGTTGGCTTTAACACAGTCCAGCCAGGAAGAAGGAAGGAAGGAAGGAAACAAAGAGACTAGACATATATTGCTAAAAGGGCAGTTCCTGGTAAAGAGAAAGCTTAGTGTCTCACCTAAAGAGACTGAAAAAATGCTGCCTGATTTAAAAGGGAAGAGCTTAGTGTTTTGTTATCTGTAGAGTGATTAGCAAGGCAATTCTGCATTAGAGTAGCAGAAGGTGAGACAAATTAACACATAAATTACAGGAAAAAAATAGGAAAGAAACAATTTACTGACATTTTCTTTTACCCAATCCCTACATCCTGCTCTATCTTTATGGATGAAAAGTGGAACATGAATTGCCCAACTCTCTCTCTGTTTTTTTTTTTTTCCTTTTTTGTTGTAAAACAAGTTTCTTGTAAGTCTTTCAATGAAGTTCTTCTAGATTCATAAATTACCATGACAAAAACAGCATCTGAGATTTGAAGATGTTATTGCATGCCTCTCCATTTCATATGTTCACTTGGTCTTTTAAAATCAAAATATTACATTAAATGTGAATATTTGCTTGCATTGCAAAATGTGACACAATTAAGCTGATGGGTAGTAAAAACTGAAGTAAAGCAAGATTGCCAGAAGGTTAATGAATTCTATGATGACCCAGATTTGATATCATATTTCCTCTATACAGTTTAGCCATTCTTTTCTTTTTTCTATGTCTGAGTATACAATTCAAATATTATCTCTGAATAGCAACACTTGTCAGAAATAAATTTACAGCTACACATAAAAGACAGTCAAACAAGTGCATGGTAGCACCACCAAATACTTTTGTAACACATACCAAAAAAATTATACCTCCAGTGTGAAGAGCTTCCTGGGATTTCTGCAGCTGACTATCAAAAGAGAAAACATTATTTCTAGGCCATTATATCCTTTTCAAAGCCACACATATACTCATCTCATCTCAGTGACAGACTTGATGAATTAATTCACATGAGAAAATTAAGCCAAAAGCTGTTAACGATGGTGATGCTTCCTTATCTCTCTTTCCCCCCAAGAAGCAAGAGAAAGGAGGCAATGAGCATCAAATTTGCAAGAGTTCGTTTTGGGGACTGAACTGACATTCTTTAATCCCACCGTGGTCAGTATTTTCAACCAAAAGGCCAAGTGTTTAACAAAATCTCTCCTCCTGAAGAGAAGTATCCTGGAAATTTTCCATTTCCTGTGGTAGCTGCGAGGTTCCCAGCCCCTTGAATTGTATGAGGCAGAACCTTCAAACTGGTCTGTGTGTGGCTGCCAGTGGCTGTGTAGCAGTGTTTTTCTTAACAGCTGGGGAACTTTAGAAATTATAATAGAAAGATTTTCAATGACTTCCCAATTATATCTGAATATGACTGGAGTGCTTCTTTGATGTTGCCAGCATCATATATGAAAGTATCTAAGTTTTCCAGATGTTTCCTCAATAAAGTAAAGCAGTTCAGTTCCCAGTGACCAAATCTTCCCTATATTTTCAAAGCTTCTTCTCAACCACAAAGAGAAATCCTAGATGAATTAAAACAATAAAATTACAGCTAGACAACTCTGTTATCTGTGTCCAAGTTGGGCTAGAGTTCACAGAAATTAATAATCGAAGTGTGTTAAGTGCAAACCTTTGGATGGGATCTAAACTCAAACCTGTCACGTTTGTACCTGTTGGAAATTCAGATATCTTCAGTGGCTTTTCTCATCAGTCTTCAGCTCTGCTGGGAGGGAAAGGAAATACAATGTTTTGCCTCAAGTACTATTTCAAGTCCTCAGCTAACACAACAATATAGACATTTCCAAAGGATTTATTATCCCATTAAGTTAAATTTAAAGTTTAAAATAAAGAAATAGTAAATAAAATTCTAAAGATAATATGTTTATTCAGGAAGTACAATGGTACTGTACGGTTGTCTCTTCTGATATAAGGGCAGGTATCTTTTATAAAGAGTATTTCAAAAAGTAATCAAGAATAAAGAATTAATTTCTTTATTCTAAGCCATATTCTGGCTCCGTGTCTCAGGAATTCTGGTGTTTAGTACTAATGGAAAGGTCTTGCAGCAATGGCATTCACAGGTTTCATCATCCCAGGACAAAATTTATAACACTGCCTTTGGTACAAGGTCCCTTTTAGTGCCTGATAGATTGAAACTCCATCAACCAGAGAATGACTTTAACAAGATATTGAATTAAACTTGCATTACTACCAACCACAGATGGAACTTCATCTGTTGTAACAGCCACAATATTTAAGAACCCTCAACCATTGCACTGAAAATATTTAAGCAGATCTTTGTATATTTTATGTTTTGCTCAGTGTCTTATGGTAACCGTGAACCATAAGTGCAATTTTACATTTATAGTCTCATCTGAATAGCAAAAGAAGAAAATCAGTTTTCAAAATGATTTGAAACTGATTACTTACAGGTTTATTCATGTTTTTGTTTTGCAAAAACTTTTGAAACATTCGTGCTGAGAAAATATGAATAAATTATTACTAAAAACAATAAATATTGCTTTAATGTTTGCAATGAAATAATTTGTCAGCTTATGCAATATTGTATTTTTAGAATAGTTTAAAATATTAATAAGTTATTTAAAGACTTAGGGATGAACTGTGGTGCTACTGAGCCTGGCTGACTCCCATTGACATCTGTTCTGGCTAGGATTTCAATTTTATTGTGTTTTAGTCTTCTCCATGCTCATCCAGAACTATCAGAACTATCCAGAACTATCGTGACCTCTGGGGACGTTCATCTGCTTTTCCTTCCAGCCACATTCAGCAATGCTTATGGACAAAACTACCTCCTTTGTAAATACAGTAGAGAATTTTTATATTTATATACAGTAGTAGTAGTTGCATCTGCAATTACAGTTGACAATTCAACATAGTTTTGCTTACAGATTTTCATTCTGGACTTTTTCACTCTTAAAAGAAGTGATCACAGAGCCAGATGATAGTGTCATGCTAGGGTAACTCAGAATGTACCAGAAATACTGATAAATCATGCAAACTCCAAACAATAAATAGCTTAAATTCCATCCACATTTGGATTTTTTTATTTTTATTTATTTTTTTTTTTTAATGAATAAAGTCCGTTTTAGGAAATTTTAGTTTGAGGTGTTTACTTTCAGAGGAGAGTGACTTGACTGAAGAATGATTTGGTAAATCAGGGGAGAATTTTTTAGTTTTGTCCTCGGCCAGAAGAGGTCACCCTTGTGTATGGCATAAAACGAATCTGAACCCTTTACCCCTTCCAGTCCATCGCAAATCAGTGACTTTGGTTTGCATTCAAAATATCATGTCCAACTTCCTGAATTTGTGAGTGTTACTGGATTTCAAACTGGACCCAGGTTCAGAAGCTCAATCCTTTTTTTGGCTAAGCAAAGAAATTCTGCTGGTGGTACCGGTAGCTTTCAGTACTCGTCATGGCCTGGAAATCATTATTTATTTCTCCCTGTGGTAAGATTCACGTCAGATCTCTTGCTCATGTAAGATTACATGAAGAAAAACAGATCTGAGGTCAATATAGTTATGTTACTAGGTAGTCAGTGAAAAGCAAAAATAATGTGTATATCTTCCATTCATTTTACTATACAACATTCAACATTTTTGGGGGGGGGAAGAAGAAGAGAGAATAAGAAAAATTTGTTTTCAGCCTTACTAAAACCTCTTATTTAAAACAAAAATATCCTTTTACACTCTGTTTCCACTCCTGCTGTTGAGAATTGGAAATGCAAGAGATGTCTTCTTATGACTACCGTACATTCCCATACTACTTAATTAGGTGCAGGGGTTTCTAATGCAAATTCAGTTCATCCTCCTCTCTAGACACAAAACTATGACTGCTCATCTGGGATTTTTTTTTTTCCTTTCCTTTCCCAGTTTGCCTTCTTTAAAAGAAAAGCAGTGTCCTTTCACACATGTAACCAAGATCTGGAAGTCTGCCAGCATCTGTCTGACTCATCATTTTCAAAAGATACTGTGAATGCTGGGAATCAAATTCTAGCTGTGAGACCAAAGGTAGACACTTGAGTGCCAAATTCCATTGCCACTTTACCATTTGAGCGCACTTTAGTGAAAGAATGCAAAGTAGAGAGCAAAACAGCTCTTTCTGTTGCTACCCTACTACCAATCATAATAGAGCCAGCATGGTTCTTTATACTAAAATTATGAATAATGTACAAAAGAATTTTAAAAAATACCTTTAGGCTATAAAACTGAGACTAATCATAGTATTGTTTTTCATGAAAATAAGACTCGCTTTGAAGTATTTATGCTACTTCCTTAATATTCCCTTGGCTGTATTTTGTTTTCATAACATTTATTCAGTTAACTTAGTTATTTTTTTACTTTTCTGGTGTTAATACCTTTTTTCTTTCTTCCCCATTCTTTTGATTCATATTTTTGTTTCTTTGTTTTCTGAGGCTGATTTATCTCTGTCAAAAATTACTCATAGTGCGAGGCATTGGACACAAAACTTTTGTCTTTTGCTGCAGAAAAATGTGTTTCACATGGAGCTGTTTTTTTTTTTTTTTTTTCTTTCAGGCTTTAAACACTCTTCTCCATTCATGGAACATGAGGACAAATTTTTAAACCCAGCAAAGTAAAACTTAGGTGTTGAATTTTTAAATCTATACAGTCCTAACCAAATACTTATTTCTACAGAGTCTGGGAGATGATACTACTGAGGGATTTCATATAATGTAAGTACAAGTTATAACCTTCAATCCATATGTAAATTGCTGCTATGTCTTCAGGGACCTGCCTATTGTTTCTTACAAAGAGTGTTGTGAAAAGTAGACATTTTGGTTCACATTATTACAATACATTTTGAACGCTGGAAAGGAAATATTAGCATAATATCAGTGCAGACAATCAACATCTACAGGAATCATAACCATAACAGGCTAATATTCTCACTGGATCTATTTAGAAATAAATTACTTGTATTTCTGCTACTTGAACATGACACAGGGACTAGAAAAATTTAAGCAAAATTATTATTGTTTAGATTGCTGGGTCTTGCAGCTTGCATATCTTGTGGTAAAGGTGGTGCTATTTTATTTTTTATTTTTCCTTTTTTTTTCCCTTTTTTTCTTTCTTTTATTTCTCTGTATATAGTTTAGTCAAATTTTAGTTTTTTAGTATCAGATATGGCTCCCAAATGGTAATGAGATTTTATGCTTCCAGTCCCTGCTCTGACACATAAGTACATAGAAGCTCAAATCACTGAAGTTAAGGACAAAATTCCCATTGATCTCAGTGGGTTCAGGGTTTCACCCCATGCATCTTTGGAGACAGCACTTGTACTTCATAACATCACAGTGTTTCTTTTGACAGTAAGTAAACCAAAATGATGTATTTTAAAACTTGTTGGGTTTAGCCAGTGTATTGCCATGACCCACATTACTCATACCAATGTTATTATAAGTCTTTCTGAATAAGCTGAAAACTCCCCCCCACACACACCTCCCCCCACCTCCCCGTTAAGGGAAAATTGCAGTCATATGTTGTATACTAAGTAAAATGCATATTTATATATGTACACATGATACAACATTCATTTAAATCTATTGATATAATTGATGTTGTAACAAACAAACAAAAAACACACAAACCAACAACAACAACAAAAACTTTTAGTCCTTACATTTGATAATAGGAGCAGATTAAAAATTCCTTGATGTCAGGGTGGACCTTGTGGTCAGACCTTCTTTTCACATGTGCTGAGATTTTAATAAATTTAAGCCAAAAATTCAGATTTAAATTGATTAAATGTATATAATATTGTATAACATCATGCAACAATGTGTATGGTAAGAACAAACAACAATTTCCCATTTATCGTGTTACTCAAATGAAGAATATTGTCTAATTTCTGCAAACTTAAAAATTACCATGTATTCCCAAATCAGAAAGTAAGCAAATTTCCTTATGCTTAGCTTATTCACATATTTTCTATCATACTGAAAATAGTTACTTTGTTAACTAAAAATGCCTTTATTCGAAATGCCCAACAAAGCTTCCACAATGATCCATGGATCTACGAATCACAGATAACATATGGATTTAAGACAGTGTATTCCTTGTGAACACTGGAGACACTAACAAGTACCCTTTGCAATATACATCATATCTTTTTCAGATTAAAAACACAGCTCAACTTCTACTGAATTTTAATAGACAAAATATTATTTTGCTTATTGGAAACATCAGGCATTTTTCAAATAATACCTGCTAAAATATTTTCAGTACAGATCTGGAAGAACTAAAGATAACAAAATCTACAAGACTTTCAAAAGAAGACTTTCTTTGCTTGCTGTGCTTTTAATAGGCAAATTACTTGTAACGTTTTAATGGTTTATTATAACTGATATATGACTGATAACTGGAATAACCCTGTGGAAATTCAGGTACTCCTCTACTATTTTTTTATCCTTTTTCATTTAGGCTGTTGTATGTTTCATGAATATCATAACTGCTTTTCAAATATGATAATATTTATTTTGTCTATATGGGGTATATCACATCTAATATTCCATTTTAATATAACTCCAGTTTTTCCTGAGCCCCTGCTATGTAGCAAATTTGATGATTACCAAGTATTTTTTCTCCCACTTTTATAACAAATGTTGTGCACTGAATACTATTTGACAAAACAAATATCTGCCTAAAGTATAATTGATCAGCTTATTGATCAAGTTTGGCATTAACTGTCTTGCTAACTGAGAAAGACCTTATGCAGCCAATGTGTGAATACAACTTCAAGGTCACAGCAGTTCAGTCTAAACAGCATTAGTTGACAGAGGACCCTGGGAAAGATTTACAATATACCTCCCTGCTTTCTAAATGGTGTATTTATTATATTCTTCCAGATACTCTAAGAAATAATGCTGTTTAGCATTAGCTGTTGAGATCCTGCTGAACATCAGTTTTTCTACAGCCAGCACTGCTGGAGGCAAAACTAACAAGATGTTGACTTCCACATTGCCTCCAAATACCCCTTATTTCATTCTCCCTTCCATGCATAATCACCCTCAGCTCTAGAGTATTTTTTTTTCTTTCCCAGAGGATATCCAGATTTCTTCCTGAATCAAAGAAGCAGAAAACAACAGTTATAGCCACCAGACTGGATTTGCTACCATTTTGAATAAATGAACCCAAGACACACAATTTTTGGTATTCAGAAATCTTTACACTTCTATGCCATTATGGCAGCTCTTCGGGAATATAATCCATAGAGTAGTAAAGAAGAAAGATAAGATATTCAAAGTCATAATATTTCTGAAAGAATTTCTTTTCAAATAAGACCACTGTAAACCATCATTAAACAAAGAGTCCACAACAAGCAGAAAAAAAAATACTATTTAAGAAGAACCTGTGCTAACACGCCTGTCCATCCTGCCCTTCCTATCTCAACATTTTTTCAGAACCATCATATGTGTCAAATATGTGATTCATTGGGAAAGTATCTACAGAAACCTTGTGTTTAAAGAATATGGGTTTATCAGCCCTTAATAATAGGATTAGTTACAAACATTGTTTTTGCCTCTTCACTCTCTTCTGCTTCGTCAGTCATGAGCCAGCCAAACTCCACTTATCAGGCAAAAATTCTCGAATGGATTCTGAGCTCCTTTGAGTACCCTACAGCAGCCTGTAGACTTTAGTCTTCAGTATTTAAGACATGAAGTACTGAAATCACTCATTTTCATGCTGTCTTTCTTAGAAAACATGTATGTAATAGTTTTTTTCCATATTTTTCCACCAAGTCATACATATTGAACTGCATAAGAATGATAGCTACAGTTCCATTGTGAATTATTTTTGTCTGATTTAATATCAGTCACTGCTTGTTTTATGTACTTATTTACATTCAAAGGTTGTTCCAGAATTAAACAATCTGAAACAATAACAGAATTAAACATGTTAATTTTCATTGCTTACCACAAAACATTTGCTCCATGCTTGATTCATACTAGAAGAATGTAAAACAAAATGGATGAAGATTAGCAGAAAGGGCATTTATGGCATAAAATATAACCTTTTCTTCCATATTCAGTTCCAGGTAAAACTTCATGGTACAGGAATGCACGCTTTTCAATAGATGTCAAAGGAAGACAGGTGGAAGGCGGATGGATGCTAATATTTTCAGTATTCATATCTAAGCCATTTTTCTTGTGAAGAAAAATGCATTACCTTGCATTACAGCTATATCTTTGAGTTAACTGCAGAACTAGTCATTGGTCTTGTTTTAGGCATACAGTTTTAAAACCAGTGCATACAACACAAATATACTTAAAGATTTTCTTTGTCTTTCCTTCCTTTCTTTCTTTCCTTCCTTCCATCTTTCTTCCTTCCTTCCATCTTCCCTCCTTCCTTCCTTTTATCTAATCTCAGTATTTTTACTAAAATAACTACTGCCTCTATTTTTGCTAATCCTCAAAATATATAAAAAAGGAAAATCTAATCTGGAGACAACATACCACAAGACAAGTACTGAAAAGTTATATCAGTGATGTCTCTAAGAATATAAAAATACAAACATTTAATAATAATAATAAAGATAAAATGAAAAGAAATAAATGAAAGAAAGAAAGTAAAGACAAGGAAAAGCGAAGAAAGGCAAGAAAAAGCAGAAGTGAAAATCATGCCAGAGAGATGAAAGACATATTCTGTAGAATGAATAAGTTCCTGATAACATAATTGTTAATAGGTACAGAAATATGTAAAAACTGCTAGGGATTCATTTTGCAACCACTTTTCTAAGTCTGCTACAATGCACTTTTTGTATATTTAAATTCTAATCAGGCTTCTAACCCTTTTTCCATTAAGTCTTGCTCCTTATTTTATTGTTTTAACAGGATTTGAAGAACTAGAGAATTCAAACAGGAAATGCTAACATTAATTTACAGATTTTTGCTGACAGTTTGATTATCCTTATATCACCAGAGCAATCTTTTCAGCACATTGATGGGTAATTCAATGTCAAATTTAGTGTAGCCAAAATGACAACAAATATATTAATGAACAAGACTATAGTTATTTCAAAACTGCTGACCCAAATAATATGTAAGCAAATGGGAGCAATGTAAGCAAACAGGGAAAAGGTACAACATGTTAAAGAGCGTCTTATTTTGAAACCAATTTTGGTGGCTAAGACAATCTAAAATAATATCAGTATTCCAGGTAATTAATGTTCTACAACCATGTTTTTCATTAGTATTAAAAGAAATTACACCTCTTGATGCTAGTTAAATTAATTAATTAAATGTGGGTTGTGAAGATAGGCACATGTGGTTTAGGTTTCTTTCACAATTGCAACTTCTCTCTCCTAAAACAGGCACAAAATGAATCCACAACAGACATTTGGAAAAAAAGAACTTCACAGCCCTTCCTCAGAGGAAGAACTATTTCTTCACTTTGTATGCATGCAATCTCTTTGACAGGAAAAGAAATAAGAATGGAAATACATACGAAAGTATGCAGAATACTCCATAGATGAAAATCTGTGTTAGTTCTTTACCAATTGCTTAAAGGGACAGGCTTTCAGCCTTCCTCCTGAGTGCAAGAGGCAGGGAGGGATGAGGGTCAGCCTGGAAGCAAAACAGGAATGAGATGACAATGAACAGAGGGAGGGAATAACTGCTTCTATGTCCTCCTCTTGCAACCCTTTGAATACTGTCAAACATGGAAATGGAGAAGAAAATGTGTTTTACCATGCTGAAATTTAGTTTCAGTACAACAGTTCGGGAGTGAGTTCAGAGGAAGAATGTTGCTTGGCTTCTCCAAGCTGAGTTGAATTTGGCTGCAGTATTACAGAATTGTTGTGGTTATAGTCACCTACATATGCAGTGTGATATGGGTAAAGTAAAGTAGCTGGCACATCCACCTAAGAGCTTAGAAAATTAATGGAAGAATTGAGGCAGCTCTAACATTTCTAGCTGGTGAGGAATTCAGGAGAAAACTTTGTAACAGCCTGTGAAGCCTTCAAGCATTAGAAAGAAAGAAAAATACATAGAAAATTGTCCTACAGTGTCTTCTTTACAGCCCGTTAACTCCTTTTTCCAAGTTTCCTCCGTAGGGTTTTGATGCCACTGCAAGGTGCTATGAAGATAAAATGATAAAAATTTTAACAAAATTTCTGAATTTTGAGTGGGATGAAGCCCATTCCAGTGTTTATTGTACATAACTGTCATTAAAAAATAATAAAAAACAGAGTTGCTTTATAAATCCTACAAACTATTTTCCACAAAAATTAAAATAGATGAATCTAGGCACCACTTAGATTTATCCTCTAATTAATGTTGATATATATGGGGGGGAGGGGGGGAAGGGAGAGGAGGGTGGCATGTAGGTGTGGTTTCAACATGCACATGCAGCTCTGTAATTGTTGAAACTATAGCTCATTAAGAACAATAATGGGGTCATATATATATATAATATACATGATTTTATGACTGAGATACCATGGTTAGATTGCAGGGTGCCTTGTAGGTACAACTTGATACTCACCACTGAGCCTTTTTAGCCCTGTTCTCCTCTGTAGCAACAATTACCACTACACTCAGATAGAGAAACATAAGAGTTGATTTAACGTATGCCAGGCTCTGAAGGATGCAGAGCTGTTTAAAAGTACAGCCTAAGATCAAAGTGATGCAGTTGCAGCCACACACCCTGTTTTTCATCTTCATGCCATTTCGCTTGTCAGCAATAGAGACACCAAATGCATTAAGAACTTCTATTCCACCAGGAGATCACTCTTACTCTTAGATCAGCCTTAGATATTTCTTCCCCTCCTGAATTATTTGGCCTTTAAACCAGATGACACAGTTCAGAGCAAAGCCAATGTATTGGAGAATTTGTTGTGTTCTATTTCTCACTTTTATCTGACTGTGTCTCCTATATTTTTATCTCCGTTTCTAAAGGAATGTGTTAAAACATTCCAACTCTTCAGATGTATTAGTGGTACTGCATAAAGCATGTGAATTGTGCATACCAAAAGATACTGTATTAGATTATGATTGCCAAACTATATAACTTTATAGTTTTTGCTTTATATATATACGTATATAATGCATTGAAACAGATATAATCACATACGATTAAATGAGACTAACCTAATAAAATCCTTTCTCAGTGTGCCTGTAGTACTACTGGTGCCTTTTGTGGGTACAAATTTTGGTATATTTCTTTGAACCAAATGCTTAAATATATGACCATAAGACCATATACGGATAAATTGATATTGGACCAATTTCTTCCAACATTCCAGCTTTTTAGACATGGAAATAATAATAATAATAATAATAATAATAATAATAATAATAATGTATATATATAATATGTAGTTTTGGTGAACTTTAGGAAGAATGGGGAAATTTCTGAAAGCTTCTTTTTTTTTCTTTTCTTTTTTTTTTTTTTTCAGAGCTCTAAGGATAAGATTTGGCCTCAGAATTCCCTCTTTCCTCCAAACTATGCTGAAAGTGTGGCTTCTTGCCCTTTTTCTTAGGACTCTGACAGATGTTCTCCAATGAATTTAACTGCTATATGATAAGACGTGATATTCACTTCTTATCTGTTTTCCTGTCTACCAGAATTTACTGGCCAATAGCAGGAGAGGTAGAAGTAAACATGCTTTGTTACCTGACTCATTCAAGTTCACAGCTCAGAACATTAATCTGAGTAATGCAAGACAGTGGATTTATGTTAAAAACAAGCCCATGAAGAAAGACGGTTGAGGCGTAGGCGTGTATCTGTTTTAGTATATTCAACTTGAGCAGAGGGGCAAGGAACACAGCCAAAAGTAGTAATTTTGTAAACTAGTGAAATTAAATCTACTGGAGCCTCTATCTTTGCTGATCCGGATGCTTCTCAGGAGTAGATAAGCTTTCATAGATGATATGAAGGCCAGTGTATTCATCGAGTTTGGTTTTGGCTTGAATAGAGAACAGCTCTCCTGGGCTACAGGCGACTTGTTTGGTCTAGAAGCTTCCAAAGGGAAGGAAAAATGATTTGATCCAACCAAGAAGCACCTCTCTGGCACTTTCTTCAGTCCACATCACCTTAATTTGATTGTCTTCAGCAGAGGTATTTATGATTTTTAGTCACAAATGAGAGAAGAATCTGATCCAGTGACAATATGGCTGGACCATGCTGAACTAAAATTAGAACTAACCAGTATAATAATTTGTCTATATTGCTGGATTTTCACACGTATGTGTGGCATTCAGCTATGTACATCATGAGTAATAATGATGAGGGTACCAAAAAAATCAATAGGGATGTCATTCAAAATTCTCTGGGATTCCCACCTAATGGGAACATTTTTATTTAACCCACCAAGCTGTTGACCAGATACTAAAGGTGAGTTTCATGCTCTCTGCTGTCAGAACAGATGTCTGCCCTCCCTTCTCCAACTTCTTCCAACCATACATGCCTGCTATTTACCTTCTGTCAGTGAAAGCACTTCTCTTTCCCCACAGTGAACTAATTAAGATATCAGTGAATAAACACTAGTCCCTCCTTCCTACCCCCTCCTCCCTCCCCCAGGTGAATAATTTCCTATCATAATCTCACCAACCCAGTATCAGAATGAGCACCAGTCAGGAAGATGAAATGACCCTTTAGCTGAGGATTGAAAAAGGAAAAACAGTGTTGCCTTTTTAGGGTAGGAAATAGCTATTAGGCTGGTTCTTTTGTGATGTGAAATCCTAACCTAAATCTTTTGGCTGGATTTTGAAAAGAATAAACAAGTTAGTGTATGATACAACAGAAGACTAAGAAGCATTCCAGCCATAAACCAGTCACAGAATCATGGAATGGTTTGGGTTGGAAGGGACCTTAAAGATCACCCAGTTCCAACCCACGCCCCCTGCTGTGGGCAAGGACACCTCCCACCAAACCAGGTTGCTCAAAGCCCCATCCAGCCTGGCCTTGAACACCTCCAGGGATGGGGCATCCACAGCTTCTCTGGGCAACCTGTGCCAGTGCCTCACCACCTTCACAGGAAAGAGTTTCTTCAAAATATCTAATCTAAATCTACCTTCTTTTAGTTTAACGTCATTAACCCTCATCCTCTCACTACACGCCCTGATGAACATCTTTCCTGTAGGCCCCCTTTTGGTACTGGAAGACCACTCTAAGATCTCCCTGAAGCCTCCTCTTCTCCAGATTGAACAACCCCAACTCCCATGGTCTGTCTTCATAGGAGAGGTGCTTCAGTCTTGACCAACCTCATGGCCCTCCTCTGGTCTTGTTCTAATACCTCCATGTCCTTCTTGTGCTGAGAGCCCCAGAACTGAACACAGCACTCCAGGTGGGGTCTCATGAGAGCAGAGCAGGGGGGGAGAATCACCTCCCTCGACCTGCTGGCCTGTCAAACACTTTAACCTGCATTTAGCTTTAAGGAGCAATGTATCGGACTCAACCTTTGTATGTATTGGGCCAACATATTGGACTCAACCTTTGGTAAGAAAATGGTAAGAAAATAAATCCTGTAGGCTCCTATTCAAATACCAGACTATATTTTTATTTTAAAATGTAGATAGTACTTTAGACAGTATTTAGATAATTATGTCTAACTACAGACAACATAGAGAAAGAAAAAATAGAAGAGGCGTTTGGCCAATTTAACTTTACCTTTCAGGCTTTGTACCAACTGTGAGAGCTGTAGCCTACAAGAACTTAAAAGATAAAAATTAATTTTTAGAGAAAGTACAAAACCATAAATTAAATATTAACTTCACATTTCCTAATTATTCATTTCTTTTCTTATTCTTAAAAACTCTGTCACTTTAGTTGGCAAGAAGCTGCTACTTTGTTCTTGATCCTCAGTATCCTAAGTCATAATCATAAAAGAAAACATGAGAGTAATACCATTTCTTAGTGCTATAACACTGTTATAATTCACATATTAAATGAAAAATATACATTTGTCAATTTAGAATATCAAGTTGTTATTATCTATGCAGTGTTACTGTTTGACACATTTTGATTCCTAATACAAGGAAATTAAATCTGCAACTTTCATCTTGCTAGAGAACTAACGGTTTTGAAAGTCCTTTTTTTTTTTTTTTTTTTCATCTGTGAAGCAAAACAATTAATATAGTGCTGTAAATGCAACATGATTAATCATGGTCAGTACTCTGCAGCTGCCATGTAAGGGAAGCTGGCCAAGCAAGTCCACCAGCACTGTTTTCGTGACCTGACCTAGTATGATGAATGAGAAGGCTCTAGTTAGTGAAAGACAGAGATCCTGGCCCTAACGTATGGGTGTGCAATTCCAAGGTACATGTATTTGACAGCCAAGAAGATTGTTTCACTGGATACCTGTGGAATTGCAAAGGGGAAATATTAACTATTTTTGTGTTAAAGTATAATGACAGATTTATGCTTATAAACCAGATAAATAACAGAGAGAAAGCAATGACTTTTTTTTCTCATGCTGCCAGTGGTGTTTCTCTGACAGTCCTATATTTCTTCTGAGAAATTCAATTTTAATACTATATGTCAGATAAAGATTCCAGACATACCACACACATTAGCTGAAATTCCATTCCATTGCTCATCCTCCTCTGCCTGTCTGCAAAGCCTATATATTTTCAGTATTTTTCATTTTTTCTTGAATTTGATTGTACTGTACAAATGTTGACCAAATCACAGTCTGTTATTGCACAATAACGTCGACAAATTGTACTGCCCTTTTTTAGAGGGCATACTATGCAGATTTCACAGATGTGTATTGTTAGGCAACCAGACACACAAAAATGTGCACTTGAGGTCAAAGCATGCACAATCTTTATTTTCTTTCCTTCTTCCCCATATGCTATCATTCATGTCTCAGGATACTACAGCTCTTTTTTATCACAGCATCCTCAAATACAAAGCAAGCTTGATAACTGCCAAATCTTGCAAGTTCTGCAGCTTCACAGCTGTGGTACATATGCTTGAGTGGAAATGACAGGAGAACATCATATTAAGTCAAGCTCAAAATGAAAAGCTCTAGGCCACCTCCAACTGAGGTACTGCAGAAATGATGAGATGATCAACTAATCTGATCTTAAAGAGTCTTTAGAGACAGAGGGAATCGTTCCAAATAGTCCTCAATGCAATTAGACAAGAAAGGGAAAAATATGGGAAGGGCTACTGCAATAAACATCTTTCTAATAAAAGGTAGGCAGAAGTGAAAAAATGAATGGTTGCATTGGGAATAGAAAGGGAACATTTTCTAGTTTGATATAAACATTGAACAAATAAACAAGGAGAAAAGATTACAAAGTGTCTTGTGTAGAAGGTTACAGGAGGGATGACACTGCAGCAAAATTTGTTGGGTATTTAGTGACTCATATTATGTGAGGACAATGAGCTAAACAAAAACAAAACCAAAAATATATACTTTTAACTTTCTAAATATAAAAGAAATAGGGATTAGCTTTCAAAATCATTGACAATGTTTAGTAAACCTCATGCTCACATCTGAATGACATTATGTCCCAGTGAGCTCATGACTGTGTCTTTACAGCTAGCCAAAGCAAGCAGTACAATTTTTATTTCTCTGTATGTCTGAGAATATATTCCCTCCAGTGAGGAAACACTGAACCTAATGTAGAAATAAAAATGATGCGTAAACAGCCATGATTTTCTTCTAACCATTACTTTTCCTGATTATATTTGAACACATAAATGTCTTCAGGTACTGAGGTCCAAGGACAAAAAATAAAATGAATTATTTTATCCAACCATGTGTAGTTTAAAACACAGTAGCATTTGTTATTAATTTTTGTAAATAAATTTACTAAAAGACTGAAATAAGTTTGTGAGGGTTTCCTGATATGCCAAAGAGATGTAATATTCATTCCTTATTTATTACCAGCAATTCTTGTATTTAGTTAATCTAACAGAATTCTTAATCTGTACCAATGCATAAAAATTAATAAAGGTAAACACGTATACAAAATTTGCATATTTGCAAAAAGCCAAACTGCGTATCATCATATAAATTTTCATCAAGCCAAAATCCAATCATCCACCTCCAAGAATGATAACATAATTGGGAATATTTAGATAACTGAAGTTGTGGATGTTCCTCAGCCAGAATTCACTGAGTGTGTATAGTGACTAAGAGTCATCTTCAGAACACTGAAGGCCTTAATTCAGAAACATCTTGCATTATGCCTCTAACTGCCTATTTTGTCTACCTATTTTGGCTGTCACTGATGTTAGACTAGTTCTAAGCCAAGTTTTCTGGTTTCCTTCCCAGAGGAAGGAAAGAAAGAAAAGATATCCTTCTGCTGATGCAGTCTTGTTCTCTACTTTAAGGTACGGAATTAATTTGCATTCTTATCTGTGTTTTTAATTATTTTCTGAGTTGTATTAATATAGGCTCTCCTGAGCTAAATTGTTATTTTCTGTCCACATTTTAAACCTCTGTTGGATACCCTCTTATTATTTTGCAGTCTTCCCTCGGGTACATAACTTCTCTCAATTTATTAGCATCTGCAAATTCTGTTAATGAGCTGTTTGCTTCCACCTCCAGATCACTAATGAAGATTAAATAAAACTGGATTCTGCACTAACCCTTTGTGTCCCAATTCTCCAGGATATCACACCATTGATTTAAATGAAATGACACCATCAAAAAAGTGGAGAAACAATGGAGATTCAAACCCTGTAGTAACTATCAAACTACATCACTGTTTTTTCACTGTGGATGTTTGTGAGTTTTTTTAATCATTTTGAAATCCATTCATGAAGATAAATTCTGGAAGGAATGTTGCAAGTAATTTTAAAAAAGGGAGAGTGGAGTACAGATAAATAATAATAAATTGTGACATAGTGACTTTTAAGTCAGGCTATGGGTGGATTGTTGATGTTATGTGGGATCTCTGCTGATTTTAAGTTAATATGCTGTAATCTGTGAAGAATTATTGAGTACAGTAAAATAATAATAATAACAATAACAATAATAACAATAATAATAATAATGGATGTTAAGAGCTAGCTCCCCTACTTTTCTAGACTTCATCAGAGGAATGTTTGATCAAGGTGGTTCCAAATTAGCACTGGAAATCTACCACATTGACTGAAAAGTACTGCTTAAGATTTCAAACTCTATTTCAAGAAGCACTAAAAATATTCAGCCATGATATCTGAAATCCCACTTAAAGCTCACCAGCTAGAGTAGAAAAGCTATAGTCTATATTTTCAGTAAGATATCCTTGCCTGTACAGTATAAATATGCTGTATCAGAAGAAAACAATCATTACTTACATACCAGACTTCGAAAAAGCTCCCTGCAGTAATTTATTTCCCCTTCCTGCTCCTCACTTCCCATCTTCCTTTCTAATGACACAGCAAAGAATGAAGAATTTCACAATAATCTTTTTTGTGTGTCATGTACAGTCACCTCCTCTATTAAGTAGCAATTTAAACAATACAGTTTTATCAACAATGAATTACATGTGATTTTATTTTTTTTTTTAATTTGCTGTCTGGTACTGACTTATTTAGGATTTCTATATTAAATATAGCTCAACTTGAATTGAACTGAGAGAACCATCATCTATAAATGAACATTTGTAGGTCATGGAGGTCACGTAAATGCCTTAAACTCCAATAAAAAAAGAAACGGTCAAAAGACTGGATGTTAAGTGCTCTTCTGAGAAACACCTGGTGGACATTGTAGAATCATAGAATCGTAAAAGATGAAAAAGATCATCTAGTCCAACCATTCACCTACCACCAAAATTGCCCATGAAACTGTGTCCCTAAGTGCCACATCTACACTTTCTTTAAACACCTCCAGGGATGGTGACTTCACCACTTCCCTGGGAAACCTGTTCCAACGCCTAACCACTCTTTCTGTGTAGAAATTTCTCTTAATTTCCAACCTGAACCACCCCTGGTACAACTTGAGGCCATTCCCTCTTGTTCTATCAAGAGTTACCTGGGAGAAGAGGCCAACCCCCACCTCACCCCAACCTTCTTTGAGAGCAGTAAGGTCTTCCCTGAGCTTCCTCTTCTCCAGACTAAACAACCCCAGTTCCCTCTGCTGCTCCTCATAAGACTTGTATTCCAGAGCTTTCACAGTTTCATAGCCCTTCTCTGGAAATGTTCCAGGACCTCAATGCCTTTCTTGTAGTGAGGTGCCTGAAACAGAGTACTCGAGGTGTGGCCTCACCAGACCTGAGTACAGAGGGACAATCACCTCCCTGGTTCTACTGGCTACACTATTCCTGATACAAGCCAGGATATTATCGGCCTTCTTGGCCACCTGGGCACACTGCTGGCTCATGTTCTGGCAAGTGTCAACCAGCACGTCCAGATCCTTTTCCTCTATACATCTTCCCAGCCATTCTGCCCCAAGCCTGTAGTGTTGCATGTGTTTGTTGTGAACAAAGTGCAGGACCTTGCACCTGGTTTTGTTGAACTTCATCCCATTGGCCTCAGCCTATCGATACAGCCTGTCCAGGTCCCCCTGTAGGACCTTTCTACCCTCTGGCACATAGATACTTCCTCACAACTTGGCGTCATCTGCAAATTTACTGAGAGTGCACTCAATACCCTCATCCAAATCATCAATAAAGATATTAAACAGGATGGGCCCCAACACTGACCCCTGGGGAACACCACTTGTGACCAGTCACCAGCTGGATTTAACTCTATTCACCGCCACTCTTTGAGCCCAGACAGTTTTTATCAGCAAAGTGTGCCTGTCCAAGCCATGGGCTGCCAGCTTTTCCAGGAGAATACTGTGGGAGACTGTGTCAAAGGCCTTTCTGAAGTCTAGGTAAACTACATCAACAGTCTTTCCCTCATCCGCCATGCAGGTCATCTGTTCATAGAAGATGAGGTTGGCCAGGCAGAACCTGTCTTTCATGAACCCATGATTCTTGGGCCTGATTCCCTGGTTGTCCTGCACATGCTGTGTGATTGCACTCAAGAAGATCTGTTTCAAAACCTTCCCTGGTACTAAAGTTGGGCTGACAGGCCTGTAGTTCCACAGGTCCTCTATACAACCCTTCTTCTAGATGGGTGTCATATTAGCAAGTCTCCAGTCAGCTGGGACCTCTCTCTGACCAGGACTGCTGATAGTTGATGGAAAGCAGCTTGGCAATCACATCTGCCAGCTCCCTCAGCACCCTCAGGTGAATCCAATCTGGCCCCATGGACTTGTGACAGTATTGGTGAATTAGCAGGTCTCTGTTTCCACCTGAATTATGGGGGGTTTATTCCGCTCCCCATCCCAGACTTCCAGGTCAGGAGGCTGAGCACCCCAGGATAACTGATAACTGACTATTAAAGACAGATGTAAAGGAAAACACTGAGAACCTCAGCCTTTTCCTTGTCCTCAGTAGTCATGTTCTGTATTAGGTTGCATATGTTCTTGTGAATAAGGTACTGTTAATAAGTCCACGCTGGTGTGAATACTCAGCTACAATGATTTGCACAGCCATCAAGCCAAGGTGTTATTAATCTCCACACAGCACAGGTGTGGATTATTGTGTCCACATTTAGGTCCCCTAATTCAAACAGGATATTAAGAAACTGAAGAGCACACAGCAGAGTGCTACTAGATGGCCAGGAGCCTGTGGCACAGAACCTATGAAGAGTCTCTGAGATATCTGGGCTTATTTAGTCAGGTAAAAAGGAGGGTAAGGGTAGCCTAACAGCAGTCTGCAACTGTTTGAAAGGCAATTAACAAGATGACAGATTTTTCCTCATTATCTACATCCTCTGAATATTTTTGCCTGCAAAATCACGTAAGAATTGTAAATCATGGGATGATGCACAACAAAATCTGTTAGACTTCTCTGACCTGCTTCCTCCATAATAGGTGACTATTACATAATCTAGTAATGTATCCTCAAAAGAAATGGAAATTGGAATCATGGTGAACCCTGTAGAAGTTTTTCATCATTTTCTTAATTCCATAAGAAAGGTGCATTTATAGTGACCAGCTGCTTCATTTTCCTAATGTGAGATTAGAATATTTAAAGGATAATTTCTTCTCTCCATTCTACATGGTGAATATGTTTGTCTCTGGTTAATGAGGAGGCAAAAAGAAATTTAAAGGCATAACCATGAACTGTAGATAACTGATAAGAGTTATGAAAATCAGCTTTGAATTAATAGCAAATTTAAACTTTATACTAAAAACCTTACATTATCCAATCTCACATAGAAATAAATTTTTCTGAAAGGTTCTAAGGAAAGATTGAAACTTCAATTGTCCATAGTAAGATCAGAGGGGTTTAAAATTGCATGATGATTTTAATAATTTAAAGGCTGCTGTTTTAATTGTATGGGTGTATATATATATATGTATATATCACTGGTACTGTCTGAGCCCTCTACAAACTTAGTGAACGTTTTGCAGACAGAAATTCATCGATACTTTGGTTTTAATGGAAGATTTCAATAAATGTATTATGAAATACCAAGAAGAATTTAGACTTAGATCTCTCAGAGATTTTAACACTGCCTCTTCCATTCTGCAGAAAGTCAAGAGGAGCTTTACCCTTTGTTTGTATGGGAGATAAACATCACATCAAGGCACGATACTTTTTGAAAAAGATATTTTACTGGTATTGGAACATATGTTAGTCAATGAAGGGAAGTGATGAAATATTCATTGATAAAGACTTTACAGAAGAACAATATGAAGTGCATAGTGGGGCACAGCTGTGCATGGAAAAAATTCCACTTAAAAGAGAGTTCCAATAAACTCTTTCTTTCTATGAAACTGAAGACTAGCACTATCATCAAATGGCATTCACCAGTTTAGCCAGAATTAAGAGACCTGTCTTACTATCATAGACATAATTAAAAGTTTTTTTTTTAATTAAATAGTTTAGTTTAAATAGTTTAAATAGTTTTTTGTTTTTTGTTTTTTTTTTTTTTTAATTAAAAATTAAGCATCAGGCATGTTTGTTTTAGAGTACATCCAATTTTCTAAAGTGAATGAAATACACCAATGGAAAATGATTAAAAATGGTACCAGGAGGATGATCAAAGTATTGGAAAGCATGCCTTATAGTCTAAGACTCAAAGTCTATCTATTTAGAGCATAAAAGGGAAGCTTTTGGAGAGATTTGATCACAGTGAATCATAAGGGACTGACAAATTTCTAAATGAAAAGTTCTACAACGTTTCACCCAATGATGTAATAAGATCAAAATGTAAGAAGTTATTGTTAGAAAAATTAAAACCAGAAATATTGTAAGAATTTAAAAAATTAAAGATTATAATACACTGGAAGGAACTACTAGGAGTATTGTGAATCCTCTCTCTCAAAATATTTTGCTTTTGGAAGTCATCTATTACTTAATAATTAATTCAGGGGTCTGTATTACATAGGAGAATAGAGTAGAAGATTGGAGTGTTCTCTTCTGGTCTAATAATTTTAGCTAATATATAATTTGAAAGTGTGTTAAAAATTTCTGGATGTAATGCAAATGAAAAGAAGTATTCCAATGACATTTATTTGTGAATGTGATACAGTTTCATTTTTTTCAACAGCAAAAACATTATCTACTGCTCTCTCTTTCTAATTAGGATAATATGTTTATCATGATGTCAATTATTCCCTGCTAACCTTAAATAGAATTTTACCAGTCTACCTTTAATATGCTGGACATTTAAACGCCCATCCAAAATTCTTCTTTTCTATAAAACTGCACATACAGCTCAATTAAAACTGCAGGAATGTGAACTATGTTTTAAAGTCCCATAAGCCTGGAAATCTTAGAGAGTTAAAGAAAAGTCATTTCAGAAATCCTTCTTCAACTATGTAAATGCACTGAATTAAATACACGATTTTTGTTCTAAATTCATGTAGCAAAAATGTTCTTACAGGTTTTCCAGATAAAACAGCTGATTCAAATATATAAAGTTCAAAAGATTTTCTCCTAAAGGAGCTCTTTCTCTGCAGTTTGGATCTTTAACAAAAAGCTTAGTGCAGCTCTCATTTCAAGATCACTTCTTATGAAGGTTCAAAAGAGCACAGAGTAGACTTTCCAATATATGTTTTCTCTTAGGTTGCCTGACATGCTACTATTGCTCTTTGTCACTTTATCAAGTTACTTTTCAATGAAAACTGATTATTGAGACTGACAAGAATAATGGATTTATTCTTCTCAGAGGATGTTAAGCTACACTTTTGGAGAAAGGGGACAATCTTAAACAGATGTAAATTCTATTAAACCTTGAAACTTTTTAAAAAATATAATAACATTTAAAAGAAAATTAGGATTTTTTAAATTGTAAAATATTGCTTATTATTGTAGAGTGAACCAAGCAGTCCTTTTGATTTAAGAGGTCTCTCTATTTTCTGCATTTGATGTAAGATCTTCATAGGGAGTAGGAACTGAGGGATTGAGATTTTTATGTCTTTGCTACAGAAGGTGAGAGACCACATTTTTCTTCTATGAATTTTCTAAACAGTTAGTAAACTTGAATGGAGATACCTTTCAAATTTCCTTCTTTATAACAAGGCAAAAATGGGAGAGGCACAAAGGACAGACCAAGTCTATGTTTTTGCCCGGTTGAAAAAATTGTTTTGTGAGAAAAAGTACTTCAGAATTTAAATAGGGGAAATAAAACATTATTTTTTTTTCCTAGCCTACTGATTAATTTCTCTGTTTGTTTCATTCACAGTTCTCCATTTTTCTGTTCATTTCCTTATGTAATTTGACACACATATTTTTTAGAACCTAATAAAAATTAACACTCCTTCCACACAGTGTAGATCAAACATCAGATCAGATCGTGTCTGACTGTATTGACAATAAGGATAATATTGTAAGAATAAATTGTGCCTGGCAAGCTCTCATGGAAGCATTGTTTATCTTGTTTGCTGTCTTTAAGGGTTAACTAGTTGGGCCTCATAATTTTATCAGGAGGAATCTAAATGGTTATATTTTCTTTTAAAGATTTGTATAAAATAATGTTTATGTTTATTTTCAGACTTCAGCCTAATTACCAGTTGCTACATTTTCTAATAATAAGTGGCTGTTGAGTAGAGACAGGCCAATCTTCATAAGCATTTTTTTCTAGAAGAAACAGTGATTGGAAAATTAGATTTTCTTGAAAGATTCTTGAAAATTCTCTTGGTTTTGCTACTTTCTTAGGCTGCCAATACCCAAGAATCAGCCATTATCTTCAACTGACACCAAAAACAAGGAATGGTAACAAATCTCACATAGCATGCTGCAGGATATATTAATTTTGCAATATGAATTTATCCTGTGATCTGAGTTTTGTATGATCTGATTCCTCGAGAAGGAAGTTTCTAAGTAACAGGGAAGTGGCAGTTAAAAATAGTTTTCCATTCAAACTAATGGTTCATGGTCTAAACCAGAACATATTTAGAAGAGATGATGATGTCTGCAAGAATATTTCAAAGCCCCTTTCAACTCTGATTCTGTGGCACTTCATGGCACTTTGTCCACAACAGATATAAGAATGATTTTTCTTCTCTTTGCTGCTTGTTTGCCAACTCAAAGATCCCAACAGGGCCTTAGCAATGATCTTTGATCCCTTTCTTTGCTCTCCTGTGGATTTTCCTGTGCTGGTTGAGTTGCTATGTCCAAGAAAGGACAAGCATGAAAAGGGCCACATAATTTATCTTGCAGTTACATTATTTGTGTTGTGTTGGTATTATTTGTGTTTTCTCAGCAGTGCTAAGTTTGTGGTTCACGTTCAGCTTTTGATCTGCTAAAAACCGTATGTCCTCTTCTATATAACTGTCACTTAAGCACTCACTTCTAACTTCTATGTCAGACAGCTGAGGATACCTACCTGTAGAACTCTGCATTTGTCCTTGCTGAAGGGTGTCTGTCTTTCTAAGGATCATGCTGAATCCCAGCACTGTACTCAGAAGCACCTTCAGTCACTCCCACTCGTGGATTCTGTGTACGCAGTCTATATGAAACAACTTCTAAGTATATAGCTCCCATCCAGATCATGGTGAAATCCTACTTAATATATCCTTCTAAGTTGACATTGAGCTTCAGAACCTGGTTTCATCCATCCACATGCTCATCTCAGGGTAGTTTCAAGTAATCATGCAAGACAGATAGAAATCTTAGTGAAGTCAAAACATATAGCACTACATAAGCTCGTTAAATCTTTTAAAAATGGACAATGATTGATTATAACAAATGTTTAATGTTTTTTTTCTTATTTACTTGTTATCTTCTAGGTGGTCAGAAATAATGTATTTGTTTAAGCATTTTACAGGAATTAAAATTAAGCTTGTCTATAATTCATCAGTTTTTCCTTTTAAGAAGACCTGTACCAAAGAGTACCTTCTTAAAGGTATTTTTTAATGGACACCAGGCAGCTTGAGAGAATCCTCTAAGTATATGAGGGTGAAAAAGTTTCTAACAGTTACTCTAACTGCAGTCTAACTGTTCTTTATCTGTGAGTCGTGTCTACAGAATTGCCACAGTCTACTAAATAGGAAGTGTGGGAATTGGTCATAGTCCAGGCAGGGAATGATAGTTTACCAAAACCTAATTTATTGTCCTCATACAGAGCTTGGTGCTGCTGTGGCTGTAATACTGGCTCACTAGCAGTCTTACACCTGGCTGATAGTTCTGGTGCTCATAGACACCAATGCAAAATTCTGCTGACTTAGTAGAAGTATTTCCAGGGTTGTCACAGGGACCTTTCCTTTAAAACTTGAAACCCACAATGTGAAAACTAGAGCGTGGACATGTTTGTTTAAGTCTCCTTAGTTTCTTAGTTAACTTCATGCCAGCAAGCCTTTCTTCTGTCGAACAGTCATGAAGCTATCATGTACGTCTCATTGTTTCACCCAAGTTAACTGAAAAAATTATTGCTAGAATCACAGAAAGTGATTAAGGTTTAGCTGAAGACATATGGTGCTTGCTGAAGCTGAATATTGGCAATATTAGTTTTATTGCCTTAAAACTATCTGAGGTGCTGAGAATGACACTGGAGCAAGGTGCACTGGGGGGAAAGAAAGGAAGAAAGGAAGGAAGAGAAAGAAAGAAGTGTTGTTTTTATGTTTGATACTTCAACAATAATTGCTTTAGGTGAAATTTTCAGAAAGATTACATTTATCAGATTTGTAGCACTGAGAAATCACAGGTTGGCTTCAATGGTTGGGTTTGACCACGGTCCTTCTTTTCATTTCTCCCCAAGAATGTTTATAGCAAATAAGAATTATTTTTTACTGACATTTGAAAATGATTCTGCTACCTAAAAACAAGGAGAACATTAATTTATTAAGCCATCATTTCATCACTGCTGTATCCACACACTGAAATTCAAAGATCCCCCTGACTTTGCAGAGGGAAATTCAGAGATCCCCCCCTAAACCTTTCCCCTAATATTATGTGACAATATCTTAAAATCCCAAATCACTAATGGAGAAGATGAATAATTTAAGAAAGTTTTAGTTTGTGGTACCACCCTGAAAGCTGCAGACTGAAAATAATTTAATTTTGTTGTGGTTTAACCCCAGCAGGCAGCTCTGCACCATACAGCTGTTTGCTCGCTCTCCCCAAGCAAGATTGGGGAGAAAATCCGAAAGGTAAAAGCACAAGAACTGATGGGTTGAGAGAGAGACAGTTTACTAGGTAAAGCAAAAGCCACATGAGCAAACAAAGACAAGGAATTCACTTGCTGCTTCCTATTGGCAGGCAGGTGTTCAGCCACCTCCAGGAAAGCAGGGCTTATCGTGCATAATGTTTTCTTGAGAAGACAAACACCATCACTCCAAACGTCATTCCCTTCTTTCTTCTTTAACCCAGCTTTTATTGCTGAGTATGACAACACATGGTATGGGACATCCCTTTGGCCACTCTGGGTGAGCTGTCCTGGCTGTCCCCTCTCAGCTTCTTGTGCACCCCAGTCTCCTTGCTGGCACGGCAGTATCAGAAGCTGAAAAGTACTCGGCTTTGTGTAAGCACTGCTGTAGAACAACTGAAAACATCAGTGTGTTATCAACACTGTTTTCATCAAAAATCCAAAACACAGCATCATTCAAGCCTCTATGAAAAAAGGTAACTCTAACTCGACCAAAACTATGACAAATTGCCAGTAATTAATATTTTAGTCAATTTTACTTTAAATGAGATAGAGAACTCATAACCCTTACAGACAAAAGGTAGTAATAAGTAAAACACAGAATTACTGTGAAAAATTAATTAGAACCCTATTTTTGCTTAGTTTATTTTGGTGTACTTGCCAGTGCTTTGTGTTGTCATTTCCATTAAACTTAATATTCAATTATAATTTTAGAGATATTTTCACAAAATAGAGAACAAATGTATAAAAATTAATATGTTTGCAATACCATCTTTGTGGTAAAGTAGTGGCAAAGTAATTCAACACAAAGATAGGCATCAGACAGGCTACTGTCTTGACTATTTTGCAGTGAACAAATTTCAGACTGATGACATTATCTTTAAGCCACACCTGAACTTTTCAGAAACTCATACTGGTTTCTTGTGATACTTTTAAATGAGAACTATAACATTGATGCTGGTCATATTAGAACAAGCTTGGAGGTATAAATATTGATTATTTAAATAATTCAGAAAAGTTGTTAAACTTATCTAAATTAAAAAGAAATCAAAATGTTTCCATTCAATAGATATTTATTACTATTATGTATGCTAGAATAATATGCACTGTGGTTTTGCAGCAGCATTTGTTAAGACTTTGCTTATTTATATAAACTCAATACAATTCCAGCTCATGCTCTGTGCCTGGTATCAAAGACAGTAAGAGAGGATACCCTGCTAGACATGCCTGGGTGAGGAAGTAAAGCAATAGCAGCCATTGTGCCACTGGGCTGAATAGCACCTACAAACATATTAGGCTTATACCCCATCAAAACTGAGTTAGCAAGGCATCATGAGTTGTTCAGAAATCCTCTTTTACCAACTGCAGCAACTCACATGGGAAAGTGTTGAACTGCCTGGCTGAAGAGGAAAACCCCATCCTATCCAGGAAAAGTCTCTCCTAGTGTCAGAGGTGGATAAAGCAACTAACGGTTTTTGTCCCAGTCAGGCCAGTTGCTTGCTGCTGCTTTCAAGGAAGTTAGGCCATTAGAAAATACATAAAGTAGCTTTCACTGACCTGTGTATGCCTCATGCTTTTAAAGACAGACAGGATTTAAAAAATAATATTCATAGTGTTCAACTCAAAAGCAGAATAATGGATTTTTAAATTAATGAGCATGGCTGCAAACTTAAATAATTATAGTATAGTATATGCTTTAGACAAATTTTGATATAGTTACATTGCATCTTGCATCAAATAATACAAGAATGGTATTAGTTTATTCAAATTACTTTTCTAATCACACTTGGTATTCTGGCTGTGATGCAAATGGTTTTAATTTGCTATTAAAGAATTCTTCTTACTGTAATTTATGTTACTAGGCATGAACAAGAAATAATAATAATAAAAAAATTCTCTTCTTCCCTGACAAGTTTCAGATCTGAGTTTTATGATAACAACCTGAAGAACAAAATGTAGGAAAATTAATAGGTTATATATAATTGACATGTTTCAACATCATTCAGTGTGCTGCCTGGTGGAAAATAAAATAAAACAAAACAAAATAAAATAATATAAAATAAAATAAGTTTTCATTAAAGGGACCATCTTTGAAGAACACAGCCTCTGTACAACTCAGTAGTTTGGAAGTCCAGCTATCTGGCAGAATACATGAGAAGAAGAAACTGCAGCACCTGATTTGAATTGCCAAATACGTAACACTTTATGTTCTCATTACTCCATCTTTGAATGAGCAGGTACAAAAAACCTCTGTGCAGAAAAGGCCTCTTATGTCCATTGCTTTGTGAAGTTTTTACTTAAGCAAATATATAGAAAACCTAAGGGAAAAACTTGCTATTCATATTCAAGCACCTCACCTCAACAGGTGTTTGCCAGTTCTGTTTTTTCAGCATTACCTAGCATCAGCAAGAGGCGAATCAGAATATTTTAATTTCCAGACTGTATCAGATTATGAAACAGGCAAATTTTGATATGGAATGAATAGCGACTTTATGAACTCTGTACATAAGGTAAGCTTTCTAGCTGGCCTACTCTTTTTAGTCCTATACCTGTTCTGGGGATTTTCTCTTCTGACTGAATGCATTTATACCACTAAAGCTAAAGTTGACATTTTTGGCTATTCTTTTCACATGATTTCTCCTGTTCTGCTGCCAATGTTCAAGACTCAATTGCTAAATACTAACCCTGTATGAGCCATATGGACACATGAGAAAAAAAACATACAAACATCCTTATTTATTTTCCATTGGTATCTTGGTGCATAAACAATTAGAGGCATTAGAGGTTCCTGGTGTATTAGGCATGTATGTTCATGTGTATTATTGTCCTTTTCCCCTCATGTTTCTTGCCAAACATTAGATTAGTGGCTTAACTGGGAAGATGACCCACTTCTCACAGTTTATCAGCTACTGTCAGGCATCTTGCAAAGGGTAAGAGCCCCAGCTACAAATGCTAAGATGATTTGTGTCTGAACAGAAATGTCACACTCCCAAACTTCAGGGGTACAACCTTTTCTCACACAAGTAGTTAGAGGAGACAACATAAAGTAGGTATGGTTTCCACTGTATGTGAAATGCATATCAACCCTATGCACACAATTACTCGGGAGTGTTCACTTTTAGGTCTAGAGTGAGATTTCAGGCATGGGGCCTCACTCGTCCATTCCTTTACCTCTATTTGAAGATTCAAGCATGCTTACATCTCTGCTATTGCCTTGTAAATTGCAGATGAGCTAAGAGCAGTTCAAGTAACGATCCTCATCTAGATTTCACACATTAAAGGAACTCCTTAGGTTTTAAAATCCATGAGCAAAGTATTTATTCATTAAATTTATTTATTCATTCATTCATTTTTTTTTCTGTCTCTAGAATGTGCCAGGGATACATGTGTGCTAGAGGTAAATGATAAAAACAATTTTTTTTTTACCTCATATCATGGGGGGGGAAAACAACATTGCAGAGAGATATTTTGGGCAGTTTAAGAAATTCAAGTTGTTGTGTTTGGAATGCAAACACAAAACAAACCTCCTGATTACAGTATGCTGGATTTACATGTGCTTAGGTCAATCAGTTTCAGCCACTGCACTAAATTAGCTTCACTGTTTGTGTACTCACATGAATGGTGAGTAGATCAGCCTATGTGTACTATGATGCTGCAGGAGCTAGACTGCACTTGGCTTGACAAGAAATAGTATATGAGAAGCCTCTCACCTGTATTTTCATTGTCCTTTTTTTTTTTTTTTTTTACATCAAACATATTGAAAAATCCTGAAAATGCATGCAGGTTTTATGCTCTCTTAACTGAAATTTAGATAGCAAGTAGATATAGAGCAGACAGGACTGGAAGCAACTTCATAAGCACTGATAGTAGCAGGAACAAAAGCAGAAATAAAGAGCTACATGACAGGCCTTTCCAAGTCCATTTGTGCTAAGTCAGCTGATGGGGGGAACATGATCTAACAATGCTTTTCTGCCAGTTATTGCGCTAACCTCATTGTCACTGTATCTCATCCCTTCCCACCACACAAAACCATGACATACTCTGTATCCTATACACAATTTCAAGTTCCACTTAAAATTACTGTATTACTTCCCTCTATTCATACTGAAGGGTTTTATTCAGAACATTCTAATTTCCAGCTTCAATTTACTAATGAAACTTTTGCTTCTGAGCTTACTCATATCATCCGAAACCAAGCTGTTCCCCCCTGCTTGTCTATACTGTCCTTCTCAGTCTTCTACCTACTGGACTAAATATACTTTTTTTTTTTTTTTTAATTCTCTTCTCATAAAGTAAATAATTAATTCATCTGACTATATTAATGACCTTTTTCTGAAATCATTCAAGTTTGAATTTATTTTTGTCACATAACATCTACCAAAATGCTCACAGAATTCTAGATGAGGAATCAATACTATATCAATGGTATTTCATTGTGTATCTTTGAAGTGCTTTTCAAGACACTTTTCTAAAATATTATTCATGTTTGTTTGTTTGTTTGTTTGTTTATTTATTTATTTATTTATTTATTTATTTTCAGCCCCAGCCTGTTACAGGGTCTCAATAGTCTTACAATCAATTAATATTCCCAAATATTCCTCCCTGTTGGCAGTTGATGAGAACCTTGTATTCTTTTGTGTAAGTTTCCTATGTCTAGAGCATGAAGAACAGGCTTTCACTTTTTTGCTTCTTTTTTCTCTTCTTCCCTTCCCTTCCCTTCCCTTCCCTTCCCTTCCCTTCCCTTCCCTTCCCTTCCCTTCCCTTCCCTTCCCTTCCCTTCCCTTCCCTTCCCTTCCCTTCCCTTCCCTTCCCTTCCCTTCCCTTCCCTTCCCTTCCCTTCCCTTCCCTTCCCTTCCCTTCCCTTCCCTTCCCTTCCCTTCCCTTCCCTTCCCTTCCCTTCCCTTCCCTTCCCTTCCCTTCCCTTCCCTTCCCTTCCCTTCCCTTCCCTTCCCTTCCCTTCCCTTCCCCCTTCCCTTCCCTTCCCTTCCCTTCCCTTCCCTTCCCTTCCCTTCCCTTCCCTTCCCTTCCCTTCCCTTCCCTTCCCTTCCCTTCCCTTCCCTTCCCTTCCCTTCCCTTCCCTTCCCTTCCCTTCCCTTCCCCTTTTTTTTTTTTTTTTTAAGACAAAACTGTGATTTTTAAAAAGGAGAGCTAAATAACCAATAAATAACCAACTTATATATAGCTAAGGTAAATCATTATTTCTTTACTTGGAAAGAAACTAAATTATAACCATTTTTACAAATGTATTGAAATGTTTCTGAAATTGAAATTGGAGTTTTACTGACATAAAACATAACTAGAGATTAACAGCATGCATTATATTAAATTTCTGATATGGATTTTCTTCCCTATTTTTCTCTGTGCTTACGTGTATTTGGATGTTCTTGATAACTTATTTAATGTAATTAATTCTTTACAAAACTGTCATTACTGTTTTTTTATGTTTGTTTGTTTGTTTTTCAGCCATTGTATGCAGTGGCTGTATCCTGACATTTTGTGATGTATTTATTCACTCCTTTTCTTCTTTGAATACTTAGGAAGTCTAATCAAGATATTCTTTATCTCTTTTTTAATTTATTAAAATTTCTCATCAATCTTAACAGCTTGTAAGGCAGGAAATAGTGACCATCATTAAAGCAAAACATGGAACATTCTTTTGAAAGAAGAAATGATTAAACAGGCTTAATTAAAAGAGTGCCACTAGCTCACAATTTAAAGATCAAGAGACTAAGACAACTGTTTTTAATCTCTACACATCCATCACCTACATTTGCTACACAATTAAGAACCTTATAAAGATCCACTGGGTGAAGAAGAGCTTTTCAGTTACATAACTCGGAAATAATGTCTCATAAATAAGTACTTGTTTTACTTCTGTAATCTATATGTGATCGTATACACCTAAACTCACACAAATATGTAAAAAAGTGTAAAACGAAAAGCAATCTTTAATTGGGTGATAAGGAACAGAATGATTTACTAATTGGGTGTATTACACAAGTGTGTTCACACTGCTGTACTGTAGTTAAAGGCCTCGCTAGTGATTCCAAACGGAAGCCCACTAATTTAAGTGTTTACTAATTTGTGATTGTATAGCTACAGAAAATACAGTAGCTCTGATTTGAAAATTACAGTTTGGTGTATTTAGACAGTAATGCTGCCTAACTGCTTCAGAAATTTTGTACATTTTGTTGAAAAAGCTGATTATCACACTAGACTGAGACACTTGTCAAGGAAGATATTTGCACCAAAAAATTAAAATAAAAAAGGCATAACTGGCTGATATTCAAAAGGTTTTCTTTACTATTCCTGTAGACAATTGATTTTGAATTGGAGTTTTGCTGCAATTCCAGTTAATATTTCCCTGTTTGATTTTCTAGTAAAATCGAAGGCAGTGGAACTGATCATGTTTTTACCAATAAAGACATATGGGTTTTGGCCTTTATTCTTCCCATGAAGTTCTTTGTTTCAACCACCAGTATCTTGCTATCTTGCTTCAACACTGGAGGGGCGGTGGGGAGAGAGGAGAATGCTATTGATTACAAATATTCTCATAAGAACTCCAGAAGAACCAGCATTCTAGTGATCACAACCCATTTCTGAGAAGAAACTACTCTTAAATTCTGAAGTCTTACGCATGCCCACAGTTTTTCTACCTACTTGTAAACTTGCTGCAGCAAGCAGGACACAGTATTTCAATTTACTGGTTTGTTTCTACATTGGGAGGAAAAAACCAGATGCCTTTAGATACAGAAGCCCAACACGACAAGAAAATGGGAAAGAAAAATGTCATATGAATGCAAACATTTCTCAAAGGAGACAACTCTTGGTACCTAATTCTTACTTTGCATCTTTAGGAGTACATTGGATTGGATAAGCACAGCTGTAAAGGACAATAAATGCAAGAGTATTATTCTCGAAGAAGAAAACACTTAAAGAAATAGTTTCAGATCATGAACAGTTTTTTTTTCAGGACAGCTTACTTTACTGGACCACAATGCCTACTGGAAAACCTGCATGACAGGCGAAAAAGGCTTAGATCCCTATATGCTTGCATGTCATTCTTCTAGTATGCAATCAGACTAACAGAATAAAAGCCAGTCTAGATAGTTCAGATATGATCAATCAGGTAACTTCTGGAAAATGTGTAGACCGTTTACATTTGGCATTTAACACTCAAGAATAAATTACAGATTATGGCCAGTATGCCTTCAGAAAATTGGTTCCTAGTGTCAGATTTCAAGCCAAACTATGATCAAATTGAATGAAATGGCTTCCCATGGTACCTCTTCCTGCAGTGGGTAAATTCTATGTTCAGTCATGTTTAGTACACAAGGAGAGGGTCCTGCTGGGATGTTAAAGCTTCACCCTTTCTCCAGTGTGGGAATAAACAGTCAAGTTTCATAATTTAATCTATTTAAATAGAAAGTTCTCTATGTTACCGTTTGTATCTGTTCCTGAATATCTACATTATCTACCAGCAGTTCTTAAAACAAAACACCCAGGTCTTCATCACCTATTACAAGATGAAATAAGAATCCTTTGTGTGTTAAATTTTATTTTTTTTTCTATGGCTAGTAATGTCTGTGAGTGTTTGAGAACTGTAAATCAGTATGCTGATGTAATATGGTTCAGTGTTTTCCTGACTTTTCTGAAACAAGGGTGATATAATTTAAAGTGGCACCATTAATCCACATTAAGCTGCTAGGCACCCTTTCCATTCTTAACCGCACAAGAACAGACCAAAAGTCCATCAGTCTGGCACCTTGCCACTATGAGCAACCACTAACAATAGCTTCAAAGGATGCTGTGAAATCCTCAGAGGGAACCTTGTTAGATAGACCGTTTCATCTTGGGGACATGAAGACTGTTTCATTCCATGTGGAAAATGTTTTATCTCCTAGATCTCCTGGTTATAGCTACCCTGATAATAAAGGTATTCTGATTTTTGTCTACTGGTTTTTGTCTATACATTTAAAATAACAGTGACTATGATGTTCAAAATGTATTATTATAAGAGAGTACTCTTTCTCTCTAGTGAAGGTAGCATCCATTCATAAGACAAAATTACTATTGTATCTCATTTTACTTATTTCAGAGAGAACAATCCAAGGATTTCAGATAGTCCCTGAAAACAATTTAAGCTACATTACTGACAAACAGCATGCAATATTTCATTGTAAAATTCATGCACATCATCATAAAGCCAGCAATCATTCAAAGACAGCCAGCACTTATTGTTTTTCACCTTTACATATTCTAAAGGGACAGCTGAGAGTTAAAAACAAAATTTAAAAAAAAAAAATTAAATTGCTTTTGAGCTAAGCACTTGTATGCCAAGTCTCAGCATGGAAGGAATTTTAGCTGCTGAGCAACCTCATACAATAGTGCTTTAGAATAGAAATGCCAAAGAACAGACCCTTAACTACAGTATTGTGGCTCTGGTATGGGTGCCACTGTGATGAAAGTACTCTGATATAAAAGTGTCTGCCATGAAAATAAAGACAGAGAGACAGCTTTGTAGGTGGAACTTGGTTTCTTTTATGTAAAGACTAACCCAGGCAGTCAGAAGGGGAGAGTAAGAGGGCAAGGCCCACATTATGTGGGCACGTAGCTGCCTAAGCAGGGAGTCAGGGAAATAAATGTGCAAAAAGGGAATAATTCCATAATCATTTCCCACACCTGTGGTAACGTTAATTATTTTTCACAGCTTTTCTGTTTTCTCAAAGATGAGAATAAGGTTATCTATTTTACTTTATTTATTTATTTATTTATTTAAAGAAACCTCAGCCTTCATGCAAAATGCTCAATGCAGTACTTTTAGAAATACTATTGGCCTTAGCCTAGCAAAAGACTGAAAAGCATGATGTTTTAATAAAGCCAAGTTCTTTGTCCTTGAGCAACGTGGATGATGTCACATCAGCCTCATGAATGTATGTAGAATTACCTATTTAAAAAAAATAATAATAATACTTGTGGCTTTCATGGTAATAGGAAGTTTTAAGAAAATTACAGACCTAATGAAGAGAAACCTCAAATGTTAGATAAAACAGTGACTTTAAAGAGGAAGAGTTTAGAATTAGCTCAGCCACTTATCACTTATTTTTCAACTTGCTGTTACTGTTTTTTCAGATGAGATCTGTTTAGTTAAATAATGCAGTTTTAAAGGAATAGCAACCAGAAAGTTCTGTTCTGTTAATTAGAGTCATCATGGAAGTATTTGAAGTATTAAAAAATATGTCAATCTTGCATATTCTGTCTTATTTATAACAACTACAGTATTTATCTGACTATCTGTAGAAACTCTATTGAGTGACTGAAAAAAAATAGGTTGGTCAAATACTCATTTATTTTATTAAAAGAGAGATGAAAATTATTTTGAGTTAGAACTTAAATATATATATATATACCAGCTGCTGAATATTTCTTTTTGTTGTTGTTACCAGTTCAGCGCAAGCCAACTTCCTACAAATTCAGAAAATGATTTGTGTAAATGTGTGCTGTATTGCCAGAGAACAGTGAACCAATAAAACATCATCTCTGATTCCCTATGAATACATTAATGCACTTCACTTTCATAGGGTTTACTACTGTATGATTTTGAAATGGAAGTCTCATGGCTTGCTTAATTCAAATGTATGAGAGTTTGTGCAATTATACTATTTATTAATAGTCCTTATTTAATAATACTGGGAAGTGCATGAATGTTTTCCTAGTTTTGTGAAAGAACTAGAGGTTAGTAAGGTAGACAATAAATTAATCAATGCATGTAGGTTAAAAACCAGATAACTGCCCATGTTTAGGAACTTCTTTCTTGCCCCAAATCTTGTCTTACAAAGGTTACATATTGTGATTTTAATTAATTTTATTATTAAGATTGTTTTTCTTACTACACCTTCTTTTAAGGTGTAGGAGATATTTAAGTTTATTTAGAGTGTCTATAACTGAGCCAGCAGGGTTTCTTCTAGTACGGAATGTCTATATAGTAACTACTTTAATTTTTACTGGGTGGAGTTTGTATTTTGCCACTTGAGGGCATCCTGTCATTATGTTCTGTAATAGAACAGCAGGTCTAAATTTGCATAAAGATAATGTATTTCTGCTGAAACACTGGTATTTACCTAAAGTGCTAATGAAGCAGTGGAACTGATAGTTTACCACACTAAATAGGCAGTTCCAAGAGCATAGGTCAAACAGGTTTGTATTTCGGGAAATACTAAGTCAACAAAGAAAGAAAAGTATCACAGATGCAAGTAGATGGAATTTGCCTGGCAGACACCAGTATAGATGTGTAGAAGCTTTTTCTACAGATGTGTAGAAGCTTTGGCAAAATTTGGTCATGTTAGACCAAGTTTGTTGACCACAGGCATAGAAAACCAAAGTATTTTCCTCCATTCTTCACATACATTTTGGCTTTTGGTAATGAGAATGATGGAAGGGGTTTCAAGCTGAGTGAGGCAGTAGGCTAGGCTACTACAAAAATAGGAACTCCTTTATTTAGTTTGGATCTTCAGTACTCCTGTAAGTGTAGATGTTTGGAAATTACATATTGTTATACACATGTTCTGATTTTTATTTTTTTTTTCTTTTCTGGGTGGTCCTTTGGGGACCCAGAAGTTGGACTTGATGATCCCACAAGGGTGCCTTCCAACTTGGATATTCTGTGACATTAGTTTCTATGACATTGGTTTCTATGACAGCTCTTGGATGTCTTCAGACCAAATTCTACAGCGGCTATTGCATCCAGGTCACCTTATCTATGGTTCTGTTATCCAGTGGAAGTATAATTGTATCATTGTATATATTAATAGTATCTCTGTAAATTGTTCACGTTTTCTTTTTCTTTTTTTCTTTTTGTTTTGTTTTAACATGCAATGTTACCTGCAAAGCTTTCAGCTCTTTATAGCCTTACTAGATTTGGCTTTGATGGTAGCGGACTATAGTCCGATAACAGATTCTAGTCATGAATTTACTGGTCTTGATGGTGAAGTAATGGTACATGCCATATTTCTCTTTCCTCTCTGCAGTAGCTTCCTTCATGTTAAATACGGAGCACTGATTATGAGCTGTGTCGATGTAAGATTTCCTCTTTCCATGCTTGGCCCTCAGTCAGACTTTTTTCTCTCCCACCTTATAACTTTTTCTCCACCTAGGTCAGAAACCACATGCTGTTCCTTTATTAACCTGCCATTTAATCAGCCCTTCTCACCAGGCCCATAAACACAACCCTTACAATAAAACTTTATGTGCAAGAAATGTGCTTCTATTTAACAGTCAGTTTAACCTCTCCTGCCTTTCATTTTTCTTTTCCCCTTCAAATGATACTCACAAGGGGAAAGAGACTCATTCACACTCTTTTCCACATGTTCCTTTCATTTCCAATCACACTGTTCAACTGACTGAAGTTCTCCCAAGGAGGATCTCTGACTGTTGTTTTATTCTGAATCCTCCAAACCACCCAACCACTTCCTAGTCTTCCCATTAAAATCCCAGCCCACAGCTGCAGATTGGCTACTCCCTTTTGCTGTGGTCTGTTCCATATTGCTTGCAATCCTAACAAAAATGGTCTTGGGAGAGCTGCCTCCTCCAGTTCTCCACGCAAGTGTTTCCACCACAGTTTTGTCTTGTGGGTGATGAGGGGGGTGAGGGGTTGATGACAAACCGTTACTAAATACATGTCTTCTCCTGTGAAATGACTTTGTCCTCCACTCTCTGCTGGGGCACAGATGTGGGCTTCCAGCTTCATCACCCTATGGCACCGTGCCATCAGCCAACCACTTGTCCTCTTTGTGGAACAGAGGATGCAAATTAAGTCATTAAGTCCCAGGTTTGCACCTAATATTTAGGTTAGGCCTTGCAATTAATTTCTTTAATCTCTTGGTTCATGAGTTAATTTACAAAGTCTAGTTCTTTCTTAAAGCAAATACATTTCCAGTATTTTCTGGTGAATTGCTTCACCTAAGGTGTTTGAAAATGGTATCCTTAAAATTTGATTATAGTGTTACTCATATATGTTACTCATACAGGCTCATGTGCATCCACTGTAACATCAACAACAGGGGAGAGAGGCTGTGGGAGCATCCTGACAACTCTTGCAGACCGCTCATCCTCACCTCATTGCTCTTCCTCAGGCATCTGTCACTGCTTACCATTGGAGAAGACTTACTGGTGGAGATGGATTTTTTTTTTCTCTACATATGGTTGGTTAAATTTTCCAAAGGAAGGAAGGAAGGAAGGAAGGAAGGAAGGAAGGAGAAAGGAAAGAAAGAAAGAAAGAAAGAGAGAGAGAGAGAGAGAGAGAGAGAGAGAGAGAGAAAGAAAGAAAGAAAGAAAGAAAGAAAGAAAGAAAGAAAAAAGAAAGGAAGAAAAAGAAAAAAAAAAAGGAAGACAGGAAGAAAGGAAGAAAAAAAAGAAAGAAAAAGAAAGAAAGAAAGAAAGAAAGAAAGAAAGAAAGAAAAAGAAAGAAAGAAAAGAAAAGAAAGAAAGAAAGAAAAGAAAAAGAAAGAAAGAAAGAAAGAAAGAAAGAAAGAAAGAAAGAAAGAAAGAAAGAAAGAAAGAAAAAAAAAAGAAAGAAAGAAAGAAAGAAAGAAAGAAAGAAAGAAAGGAAGAAAAAGAAAGAAAGAAAGAAAAAGAAAGAAAGAAAGAAAGAAAGAAAAAAGAAAGAAAGAAAGAAAGAAAGAAAGAAAGAAAGAAAGAAAAAGAAAGGAAGAAAAAGAAAAAAAAGGAAGACAGGAAGAAAGGAAGAAAAAGAAAGAAAGAAAGAAAGAAAGAAAAAGAAAGAAAGAAAGAAAGAAAGAAAGAAAGAAAGAAAGAAAGAAAGAAAGAAAGAAAGAAAAAGAAAGAAAGAAAAGAAAGAAAGAAAGAAAGAGAAAAAGAAAGAAAGAACGAAAGAAAGAAAGAAAGAGAAAGAAAGAAAGAAAGAAAGAAAGAAAGAAAGAAAGAAAGAAAGAAAGAAAGAAAGAAAGAAAGAAAGAAAGAAAGAAAGAAAGAAAGAAAAAGAAAGGAAGGAAGGAAGGAAAATGCAGACATAACTTTCCTGATGAGTCAAGAGAAAAAAAAATATCACTTTATATGTCTGAAAACTTCCCAGCAACAGTTATATAGAAAAATGGCAAGGGAGGAAAAGAGATTTCCCTTTTTCTGAGTACCTTTTATTGTGCACATAGACAGAGCTTTTAAAACTGAGTTCTTGTTTCATAGATGTCAGCTGAAAATAGCCATACTTCAGTGCTTTCTGTCTCTTGAAGTGGGTGGGGTTAACAACGCCTCACAGGAAGCCTATATACATGCAAAAATTATATATTTTATCACGAGCACACTGCTAATTACAGAAGGGAAAAATAACATACTATTCAATTATATTGTAGTAATCTAGGTTATCATATGCTTCCTGTTTCTTACTTAGGTTCAGAACTGTATATATGTACTGCCTGTCTAAATTAAGTGCACCTGAATAAATACAGAGACCATAAATAAATATAGAATACAATGCAATGCAATGCAATGTTATACAATGCAAAGTAATTAACACGATAAATAATATATGATATAAAATAATATAAAATAATACAATGTAATATAAATGTGATATAGGCTCACTCAGACAAAGAGTACCCATATATATGAGATTCTGCTCTACCAGTGTCCTGCTAAATTACCTCATGAGAGTTTGCACCAGTGATTTCCCTCAGATTCCTGTCTGTAAATATTAGGAACTTTCAGCTACAGTGTTTGGAAATCCATTAGTGCTGAACAATAAATTCAAAGTTGATATTATTAATATGTTTGATCTAGCACAATCTTGGTTGAAATATGTAGTGTTAGTAAAATAATAAATATTTTTTCAACTGTTAGTTCAAGCAGGGTCTGTAATTTTTGAAAACCATCAGATTCTAAGTGATGATGATATGCAGCATATCTGTAGAAATTACAGATGGAGATGGCTTTGTTTGGGTATTTATTTTACAGACGTTTCTGAGAGAAAGGACAACAAGTATACAATTAAGTGTAAGGTAGCAAGCTTATATGAGGCGAGAAGCACCATTATTTAACATTCGACACTTTATGTGTAATTTTCCTGCATCCAACCTTTAGGAGATGCTCACTTTAAATATGACTAGTAGTAAATAGTATCTGACAAAATTTTGGAGGACTTTTTTCAATACTATACCCAGCAATTTTTCAGGCTATGAGCTCTTAAATATTTGATTTATTGTCATCACAAATTTTACTAAGTCTTTAGTTCTCCAACTCTTGGATTATTAGAAGCTGTAGTAACATCAGCAGAAGGTCACAAGACTTTGTCAATCAATTACTGTTTTGATTCTTTTTCCTGTTGTCATGTCTTCTTTAACCAGTCATGACTGCAATTTCTTTCATGCATCTGAAAGGAGGTATCTGCTGTAACATGTCTTGGAAAAGTTCCTTGAGCTACTTAACTGTATAACTTAACTGCTTAACAATGTTTTAGATTTTGTAAGCTTTGGACTCAGAGGTGTCCATTACATTTCTGTTCAACATACAGATAATGCCACAAACCAATGGAAGTTAAAAACACAAAGATGTACTGCTGGATAAAATCACAGATTTTACTTTTATGTGTTTGGCATGTGTCTCTGATTGAAGGATATGCTGTTAATTCTAAAAAGAGAGATCTAGATCCAGCCTTATATGCCTCTCTACAGTGCTAGAGATTATTGCATCTTAAAATTTGAAGAAATATACCTAAATACTTGCAAAAGATCAGGATCTCAGGTTAGAAAATCCATAAAGGGGAAAAAAAAAAAAAAAAAGCATGGCTTCTATAACAGCAAAAAGAAATCTAGAGATAATGGGTTTATGGATAACTTTTTTTTTTTTTTCCCCAGAAAAAAACTTGTCAAGCCCATTTAAAACTCTTTTAATATATTTCTTAACAGATCTTTTATCAGACGTCTTAGGATATTTCATAATTGGAAAGAAGAAATTGAGACGTGGGAATAAGCTCTATCCCATCCAAGTAAAAAGCTGCTTATTCTCCATGAAATGAAATGAATGCCATGGCCTATTTAAGTGGCACAGGGGAACTATTTATTGTGAAAAGAGATGTAGAAATAATTCTGGAATCCAGACAACACCTCTGGCAATAAATACTTCACTGCACATGAGCCCTCAGCATCCATTTTCACCTGAAGAGTGTCTCTCTCATGTTTAGATGTACTCCATGTACTCAAATGTGTTTATTTGCTTTAGAAACAATTTATATACTGCTTTCACATAAGCATTAAGTGTCTCCTGGAATTTGAGGTCACAACCATTAAGTCAGTACCTGCATTTCTTCAAGAACACATGCAGGAATACCTAAATGTTTCCAGATCTGTCATCTTGAGGTCTTTAAGAACTGAACAAATCTTTTAAAATAATTTCAAATACAGTGAAGAAAAACGTTATGACCATGGTCGTAAAACTCTTGTATATCAGCTTAACCCCAATTGTCTAAGCATCTTTAGTGTGAGAAGTCACTGATGGAATTAAATGAGACTGTACTCACAAATTTAGAGTACCAGTTGTAAAACGTTGCTGAGAAGACAAGATCAAACCCCATGTTACTTGGCAATTTATACTTTCATATGGCCTTTATGGCAGTGGTTTGGATGTTTTTGTTGTTGTTGTTGTTTTTTAACTCTTTGTTATATGAGCCATGTAAAAAAAAGTGAAAGAAGTGCAGCAGATATTGCCTCTCTTTGTGTGCTGGTACCCAAATTCACAAAGATACAAAATAAAGCCTTAAGAGAGAGTGTACTACATGTTGAACACACCTTTGTAGGGTGCCTTCACATGAAGACAAGTACCAACTACTCATCGTATATGTTCTTGGGGCGTTAAGACATATGACATACAGAATTTCTTCTTAAAGCAAAGACTGTAATGAAAGTGATAATTTGAACCTACATTATGTGCTGCTTTCTGCATTGTTCATGTTAATTATTAAGTGATACAGTAGAGTGTAAAGTCAGTAGGAATCATTCCAAAGACATAGAAATTGCTTAGTAAAATTCCTAAACTTGCTTGTTTCTTCTGGAAGCACACACAGCTTTGAAAAAAAGTGAATGTCTGCACTCTGCTGAAAATTTGTCCTGGGCAGGACTGTATAACTTGTGAACTCTGCCATATCAGATTCCTTTGTCTTTCTATCCAGGGTCTACAGTGTGTGCAGATTTGATTAGAAGAAGGCATTCAAATGATGCATGGTTTGTTTTCAGAAAAGGCCACTTAACTGCAAGGCCATCGATCTATTGTCTTCTTTAACATAATACTTTCACTGTTATTAAATCATTTAATACAACACAATATTTCATATCATTTATATTGCAGGCATCTATTCTCTCTGTGTTTGGATCTGTGTAAAAATTAACTAAATCCTACCTTTTTATCTCTGATGTCTGTCACAGAGTTAGGAAAATGAAGCTAGGAATATGAACCTGTATAAACCCATATAGGTTCCTTCAGGAATCCACATAAACTGCCTTGTACTCTGGAGTGCTCATCCTCTAAGGATAATAGATGTCTTCAATGGCAGAGATATAGCTCTGGCCTCTCTCCTGGGCATGGAAGACTTTGCTTTCATCCAAAAGTAATCGTTTGGTAGCCTGTTTTATCACCATTTTTTTCCTGTTATTCCCATTTATCATTGCTGTGGTAACAGCATTGTGACCAGGGTACACTCCCAGTTTCACTATCACATAAGAGGGAAAGAGAAAAGAGATGACCTACAAATTTCAAAATGATTGGTATGTCAGCAAAACTTCTTTCTCTCCTTCCCCTTTCCAAACTAACATAAACAACAACAAAATGGAAATGGGAGTTTAGAGACTGATATACTTAAAACATTTTGAGAAAACATTCTTCTGGAGAAAATAATATTTTTTGTTTATTTCATTTATTTATTAAGATGAAACAATAAAGTTCAAATGAATCCACACAGGTTAAAAAAAAAAAAAAAAAGTCATTATGTTCAGAGATTACAGGAAAATTACTTGTGGCCACTGGCTACATGAAACAGTTGTCTTCTGAATCTGATCACAGGCTATCAACACCAAACCATGCTTTAAATCTTTTGTTTTCTACTTGGAATACTTTCTGTCTTGGCCAATAATTGCAAATAAAATATAGTGATGGTCTTTCTATGCTTTAATACCTTTTAGAGTAAACATCCTTTTTTGCTACTAAATGGAACTTTGTATTTCTTATTGTATTAGATGAGATTCATAACGTATCTATTGAGCAAATTGCAAACTGTACTAACCATTCATTCTGTGCTTTTTTTTTTTTACTAGAAAATCCTCTTAAATCTATGTATGTTGATATCAGTCAATACATTTATCTTAATTTTGCCAAGGTACATGCCTAGTACCTATTGTGCGTCTAATATTTTCTCTGTTTTACAGTATTATCTAAACCTTCTATATTTTCTTTTAAACTTCAGGCAATAGTAACCAACAGTGCAACAACAGCCAAGTTCTTCACCAATATAAACAGCCTTTAACATGATTGAATTTGAGACAGGCAGATTAATCACCTAAACTAAAGTGCACACAGATTATATCAGTGCAAAATGGATATATTCAGAAGCTGTTGCCAACTGCTGGCTTCTTCTGTCCCCTACATTAAAACACTACAGTACAGTCTGTTGTGAAGAAAATAAAAATTAACCTCCTTTTGTTGTAGTGAACATAATTCATGACAACGTTTCCATTGTATCGATAATATAGCACTGGAAAGCATGTCACTGCACTTTGAAAATACTAAAGCAAAAGCTCTGATATTATTCAAACTCTCTTAGAAATTACTGCCAATTATGATAAAAAAATATTTTCTTCAAACTGTTCAGTGATAGCTCAGACAATATAAATTGCCTAATGGTGAGTTATCTGAAGTGTCTGACTCTCAATTATCAATACAATAATTAAATAAATTATCGTCAGCTAATTGACATAAATTATATGACAGCTGTTCTCCCAATCTCTCTCCCTCTCCTTCTCCATCTCCATCTCAACTCCATCTCCATCTCCATCTCCATCTATTTCCCTCTCCCTCTCCCTCTCCCTCTCCCTCTCTCCCCACCTCCCACCCCTTGGCTACACTACAGGAATATATACAGTATTTCTTTACTAGTAGTTTTGGTATATGTTTGTAGTTTCACTGTTTTCAATACAAAAGCCCTCAAATTCCTTAATTTATAAAGTAATTAAGTACATGTTATAAACAGGGTTTAAGTACCAGGAACTTGATACATTCATATTTTTCATTTACTCAACTGCAATTCCTATAGTTTTCAAAGATTTTCAGTTTCAAGGTGTTTCATCCTCTCAGCTGGAAAATGCAGGCAAAGCAAGTATTAGACATTATCAAAAAAAAAAAAAAAAGTTATCTGACAGATACGTATACTTTTTTTTTTTCAATTTTTTTCACTTTTTTTCAAATTCCTATTGAAATATAACTAGGTAATTGGAAAGAATACATGTATGAATTTCATAACAGTATTCCGTAATACATAATTTAGCCTTTGTAGTGCTCAGTGTAATGAGGAGAGAGAGACATGGAGAATTATTAGGGACTTAATCAAATGCTTTCTAAACTCTTTCAAGAACAATGGAGACATTCAGTAGAACTGGAAGACATGAAAAAAGTCAAAATTTTCCCTGCAATATCTTTCTAACTCATGCCCTCTCATTGTGTTTAGTGAAAAACAGCAGACTATTTACTGTACTAACCGTGACTGTGGAAATTATTAGTATTTCATTAGTCTGATAAAGAAAGTACAGGCAAGAGATGTTTAAAGGAACTGAAATAAATTTTAGAGTTCAACTGACATAGTCAGACTAAATTTTTGGCTTTTTTAACAATGTTCAAAGAATTTGGCTGTCATAAACTGCAGCGATTTGCTAGTAATTAATATGCAGAGGGAACAAGAATTCAGTTTTTAAAGTATAATCTTCTAAGTTATAAGCTAGTTTTATATTGCTTATTTATTATAATAAATAAACAAGGTGTATATCAAATGACATTGACACAATGTTTTCAGTAACAGGACTTTCCATTTCAGTGATGACTCAAAATAATAGAGAGACACAAATTAATAGAGATTAAGGCCAGAAGTTATATTTTATATTTTGACTGTTATAGGTAATCTGTGATATTTTACACTACCACTAGCTACAAAAAATATTGGAGTGTAAAAATTGAGGAAAACTTCACATCAAACATGTAAATTAAAAGGTTTATTAAAATGTAGTTTAAGTAAGTTTAAGTAAGTTTAAGTAAAAGGATTATTAAGTGTATTTATTAATTGAAAGGTAAAGATTTAACAAATATTCTTAATATTTTGCTCAAAAACAGCAGTATGGATATTTATGTTACTCACTTCATCTAACTTTACACATCTCATATAAGATCTGCAAGCAAAAATCTAGATTTCTAATATAGTCATAGATAATGCAGGAGTTTGCCATTGCTCTCTGAAGGAAGCAAAGCCTTTTGCTGTTAAAGAGAAACTCAAAAAGTGTGGATATTCTCTGAGGGTCCATTTCAGCAAAGACAAGCATGAGTACACTGAATGGGAACGGGAGTATATTTGTGGGCAGAAGGACCACCGTGGGGAGCAGGAACATGCACTGTCTGGGAATGTGAACCAGGGGAATTGGATCATAGCAAGGGGACAATAAAGGCTCACTAAAGCCTTTGCTATGAAATCAGACCACTCTACAAACCTCACTGCACCCAGATCAAGAGAGATGACAGTCAGCAATAATTAGCAGAAGCATTTTTTTTCCATGCCTTTAGAAGAGTCCCTTCTTCATAGTTCAAAAGCCAATGTTAAAAGAAGAGATTAGCATCTCCTCATAATGTTCTAAGATTCTTATCCTATGATTACATTTACAATTTTTTTTTTTTTTTTTTCCCCCTGGGAATCATTTAACTAGCCTGTGTAAACAGATGCACAAACTTGACCAAACTGCTTCCAAAACTGAATTGGCCCTGTGACGGGCTTAACCATGTTTTCTGGTTCTGTACTGGTGATAATAAGATCTCATGGGACACATCTGGTACAGGTAGAGGCAGTTCTGGTAGGTCTGCAAGTTAGCATAACTTGGTTACAAAACAGACAAGCAGACCATAGGTAAAGGAGACTGACCATATACAAGAGGAATAAAATGACTTCTAATTACTGCAAATTAGATTATTTCCTAAACCTATTGTAGAGGAATGCAACTTCTTACATGTATTAGATGTAACCTGTGGAAGGGCCATAAAATATATAAGCAATAAAAAACAAACAAACAAAAACTTAAAAAGACAGAAGCAACAAGTTGTTTTATCTTTATGAAGCTATACTTAATTTGCAGACTAGACAAGATTGCTCAAATGAATACAATGTAAAATCATACAGGGGACGTGAAAATTTCCTTCATGTTAACAGAAGAAGATTGTCTATAGAGATCAGAATCTCTGAACATGTGGTAACCAGGTACTACTACAAATTCACATTCTGCCATGTTGTTGTCAAACTGTTTCAGACAGGGCTGGGATCTGCAGCTGTGTTTGAGAAAGCAGACCTCTGTGATAACCAATTCAGTTAGGTAAACTTCTCATATTATTGAAAGTTCTTTGTTGTGAAATTTAGAAGAATGAAGGTTGTGTCCAAAATAATCAGAGTTGGGGATGGCTGATGCAGTAGATTTATTGAATAGAAACTGTCCAATAACAATGATAGTTCAAACAGTGAATCAGAGAAGTGAGTCATGGAGCAATTCCAACATCATTATATTTATTCCAGGTCTGAAAAAATAAATAAATATATATATATATATAAAAATTTGAGAACCCGGATGTACTGGACAGATGCAAAATACAAAACCAGGAATTCTACAAATCAAGCAAAATTGTGTTTGTTTCTCACAGGATGCTAAAGATAGGAAAGGAGTCACAAAGAGCACCAGGATGAGAGAAAGCAACAACAGGGATTGAAAGCAGAAGTTAAAATAATCTTCATTTATTATACAGTGCCTCTAATCAGACTCATGTGCAAGTCGGGATGTCTTCAGTCATGATTTACAAAAGGTGGGATATGCAGTTTCAGACCCTGATAAGCTGCGAGTATAAATACTAAGCATGGGTAAGTGATTATGCTTACTGTGTGCTCCATTTAGATGATCAAAAATGTTCTTTATTTAATATTGATCTTTACACAAGCTATAACTGAATCACTTTGTGTGCAAAAGAGAACAAGAGACTCAAAAGGTTGCTGCTGAAAATGGTACTCCTACACAGCTGTTTCAGCGAACAAGAAGTGGAAATATATTTTTTTTATTATCTGCTACATAAAATTGAAAGGTGGGAGACAATGCATATAAAAATCATTCTGCAGATGAAGTGTAGGAAGTAAAGGAACAGCAGCAGCATTCAGCAGTGAAGTATTGGCTTTCTTAAATATCCAGTAATCTGACATCAATAGCTCAGTTCAGATCTCCTGAAAGAAAAAAAAAAAAAAAAAAAAAAAAAAAAGAGGAGTGATGGATTTTTACCTAGTCATGAGCCTTGCCTGTTGTACAGTGGGACGAAGTCTTGGAATGGGAATGATGGCACCCCACAAAGCTGCTAGGCTTAATGAGTTTGTAAATGTGAAATTTATTAAAATGCTTTGTAGTCTCTGTAAAAGGAAAATATTACTCAGATCTTACAGACATAGCTAACAGCCTAGGCTATTAAATCACTCCATAGTGAGACTGATCAAAAACTGTTCATGTTCACTTCACATTGGAAAAGATCCATGATTACATTAATACTTTTTATGAATCAAATCCCAGAGTGAGTTTTAAAACTGACTTCAAATTTCCTGTCCAAAAACGTATATAGCTATTTATTTTCCTTTATAATAAAAAGTAAATAGGCTCAAAGCTTATATGAAACAGTCAAACTGACCCAAAACAATTGGGTTATTTGAATACAATCACATGTAAAATATTGTATATAAAATTTTGTCTTTATCTTCGACCTTTTTCATTAATCCTGATTTTTTTTTTTTTTTTTTAATGGGTCAGAAAATCAATTTTCCAAACCCCTCCTTTCTTTTTTGACCCTTCAGCTTCAGGAAAGTGAACAACCGACAAAGAGCTTTTTCATCAAGCCAAATAATGTCAAGACTTTCATTGGAGAAGTTGATTGCTTTTTCTTGCTACCAGGAAAAACATACTGTTCCATGCAAAAATCACAGGCTCACAACTTGGTGTCATGACCAATGCAACAGTAAACTTTCTGGCTAGTGTAGGGAAATTCTCTCTTTAACATACGAAATTTGCAGGTAGCCTACCCTTCAAATGACCAAGGAAAAAGAAGAATGATATTTGGACAACTGAGTCCACAAAAGCAAGGACCTTGGCAAAATTTAACATCTACAATTTCAACGTTGGTAGATACTTTCTCACTTCTCAGATCCCTTTGTACATATCATATTCAATGACTTTCTCGCTGGAGAAAAAAAAAAGAAAAAAAAGTCTGAAAAAAGAAAAAGGTGAAAAAGAAAGAAATGGTAAAAATTCTCTCAGAACAAACATTTGCAAGAAATTTTTTCCTGATACCTAAAAGGACAGAAGAAGGAATATTAATGTGTGATAAATCCAAAAGGACTGAATGCTGGAGTACTGTACCATTATACATGTTGAAAGATGAAGGGCTCCATCTCCTAAGAGACTCCTCGACATACAAAGACTTGATGGTGAGATTAGACCTGAAGGATGTCTTACTATCCTGCTGGTGAAAAAATGTCAAAGGTTCCTCCTAGCTTTGCTGGGAAGGAGAACTTTGGCAGTTCTCCAGCCTACCATTTGGTCTCTTGTCAGCTCCATGGTAGCAGCCTTCTGTGAGCAAAGGCTCAGGATAATAGTTTGTTTAGACAACATGCTGACTATGGTACAGAGCAGACAGCTGTTAGCAGTGCAAGCTGATTTGGTGAAAACAATTCCCAAGAGCCAAAGTCACTGAAAAATTACCAGGAATCAAATGTGGCTCTTGCCCAGAAAATGGAATTCCTTGGATATTCAGTCCTGATGTCTCTGCTTCAGAGACTTTGCAACCTTTCCAGAGCGTATCAGAAAAAGTCTTTGGAAAGCAAAATGGCTATGAGGAGACAGACACCTACCTCAGGGGGACAGTTCATGTCAGAGTAACTGAATTCAGAGATGCAAAAGACATATGAGGTTAACCTGTTTATTTAGTCACAGAGGGGAGGGAATTATTGTTATCTCAGTTCATTCGTCTCCTTTCTCATCTTCTTTCAACAGTTCAGAGTAATGGGTCCACCCCTTCGGAAAACAATTCTATAACTTGTCATACCTTCTTAATGAAGGTTTTTGGAGATTAAAAGAATTTTCTTAATCTCTTATATTATTGGCTATGTCCACGTATACGATTTTCTATGACCTCAGATTGGTTAGTCACAAACTTATGATAGTGAGGAATGTATTTTCCCTCCTTATTCTTGCTTGCTTGCTTTCTCTAATGTGAAAAAGGCAGGGAAAAAAATGTTACTTCATAAGTTATTTTCTTCAATTTTACAGCAAGAGGAGTGAGACTCTTAAAGAACTATCACTAAGTTGCCCAGAATGTTGTGGAGTCTCCCTCATTGGAGACATTCAAAAGTCATTCGGGCATGGTCCTGGGCAACCTACTCTAGCTGGCCCTGCTTGAGCAGAGGGATTGGAAAAGATGGCCTCCAGAGGTCCCTCCCAACTTCAACCATTCTATGTGAAATATGGAACAGTTTTTTACCAATTTTTTGTTATTTTTAAAACAAAATTTTATTATTATTATTATTATTATTATTATTATTATTATTATTATTATTTGGTGATGAAAATATGAGCCATTCCTGCCAACAAAATAGCTTAATCCGGGGTCCAACTTAAATGCTTCTATGCAAATGTGCATATCATGGGAAATAAACAAGAGGAGTTAGAGATATGCACACACCTGCAGGACTATGATCTTATTGACATCATGGAGACATGGTGGAATGGTTCCTATGACTGGAGGTTTATAATGGAAGGATACAGGTTCCTCTGGAAGGACAGGCAGGGGAGACAAGGAAGCGGCATTGACCTCTATGTCAATGAGCAGCTGGAGTGCATGGAAATGCACCAGAAATGCCTGGGAATGAATGAGGAACCAACCGAGAGCTTATGGGTCAGGATTAAAGGGAGTGCAGGAACAGGTGACATAGTGTGGGTCTGCTACAGGCCACCCGACCAAGAAGACCAAGTAGATGAGGCCCTCTATGGACAGGTAGAGGGCCATATTCACAAACCCTAATCTTCATGGGGGACTTCAACTACCATATCTGTTGGAGGGACAGCACAGCAGAGCATAGGCAATCCAGGAGGTTCCTGGAATGTATTGATGATAACTTCCTTCTCCAAGTGAGAGAGAAGCCAGTGAGGAGAGGAGCTATGTTGTATCTCATTCTTACCAACAAGGAGAGACTCGTGGGAACTGTGAAGATCAAGGGCAGCCTTGGTTGTAGTGACCATCAAAGTGGAGTTCAAGATCCTTAAGGAAGCAAGGAGGGCACACAGCAAGCTTACAGGAGAGCAGACTTTGGCCTTTTCAGAGATCTGCATCGTAGAGTACCGTGGGACCAAGCATTGGAGGGAAGAGTGGCACAAGAACGATAGTTAATATTCAAAGATCACCTCCTTCAAGATCAAGAGCAATGCATCCCAACAGAAAGAAAGTCAGACAAAAATTCCAGAAGGCCTGCATGGATGAACAAGGAGCACCTGACCAAACTTAAACATAAAAAGGAAGCCTACAGAGGGTGGAATCAAGGATGGGTAACCTGGAAGGAATACAAAGTTGTTGTCTGAGCAGCCAGGGATCAGGTTAGGAAAGCTAAAGTTCAAATAGAATTGAATCTGAGGGACATCAAAGGCAGCAAGAGGGTCTTCTATGTCAGTGATAAAAGGAAGACTAACGAAATTGTGGGCTCTCTCTGTAAGGAAATGGGAGACCCGGTCACCTGAGATATGGAGAAGGCTGAGGTGCTCAACAGTTTTTTGCCCCAGTCTTCATCAACAAATGTTCTAGCCATACAGCCCGAGTTGCAGAAGGCAAAGGCACGGACTGGGAGAATAAAGAACCTTCAACTGTAGGAGAAGATGAGGTGCAAGACCATCTAAGGAGCAAGAAGGTGCACAAGTTCATGGAACCTGATGAGATACATCTGCAGGTCCTGAGTGAACTGGTGGATGAAGTTGCTGAGACACTATCCATCATATTTGAGAAGTTGTGGCAGTCTGGCGAAGTTCCTATTAACTGGAAGAAGAAGTTTTTAAAAGAGAAAAAAGGAAGACCTGGGGAACTACAGGCCAGTCATTCTCACCTCTGTGCCTAGCAAGTTCATGCAGTAAAACCTCCTGGAAACTATACTAAGGCACACAGAAAATAAGGAGGTGAATGGTGGCAGCCAACATGGCTTCACTAAGGGCAAATCATGCCTGACAAATTTGGTGGCCTTCTACAATGGGTTACAGCACTGGTGGATAGTGGAAAAGCTACTGACATCTTCTACCTGGATTTGTGCATGTCCCCCTACCTGGGCTTGATGTCCAAGTGGGGATCAGTAATGACTGGTATTCCTCTGGGTTCTATATAAGGTATCATTTATATATATAATGATGGAATCAAGTGCATGCTCAGCAGGTTTGTGGATGACACCAAGCTGTGTGGTGCAGTCAGCACACTGGAGGGAAGGGATGCCATTCAGAGGACCTTGACGGGTTTGAGAGACTGTCCCATATGAACAACATGCAGCTCAACAAGGACAAGTTCTAGGTCCTGTATCTGTGTCAGTGCAATCCCAAACATGAATACAGGCTGAGCAATGAATGGAAAGAGAACAGCCCTGCAGAGAAGGACCTGAGTGTACCAGTGGATGAAAAACTAAACATGACCCAGCAATGTGCGCTTGCAGACCAGAAAGCCAAAAGTATCCTGTATTTCATCAAAAGAAACGTAGCTAGCAGGTTAAGGGAGGTGTTTCTCCCCCTCTACTCTGCTCTTGTGAGACCTCACGTAAATACTGCATTCAGTTCTGGCTTCCCCAACATAAGAAAGACATGGACCTGTTAGAGCAGGTCCAGAGGAGGGCCACAAGATGAGGGCTGGAACACCTCTCCATGAAGAAAGGTTTAGAAAGTTGGGGTTATTTAGTCTAGAGAAGAGAAGGCTCTGGAGAACCTTATAGTGGCCTTCCAGCATTTAAAGGGGACCTACAGGAAAGATGGTAAGAGACTCTCTATCAGGCACTGTAGTGATAAAACAAGAGGTAACTATTTTAACAAAAAGAGGGTAGGTTTAGATTAGATATAAGAAAGAAATTCTATACTATGAGCATGGTGAGACATGGAACAGATTGTTCAGAGAAGCTGTGGATGCCCCATCCCTGGAGGTGTTCAAGGCCAGATTGGATGGGGGTTTGAGCAACCTGGTCTAGTGGGAAGTGTCCTTTCCCATGGGAGGGGGGTTGGAATTAGATGATTTTAAGGTCCCTTCCAACCCAAACCATTCTATGATTCTATGAAAATAGAACTCTTTATGAGCTCCCTTTTTCAATAAAAACTTTTGTTAGAAGAATTGCCAGATCCCCTTAAAGATTAAAAGAAAATTACTTAAAAAACTTTCAGCATGTTAGAACAATTAATAGGGCAGTATCCTACTTTTCTTAATTGGCTCTGTTCATTTTAGTGTTAATATTTTCCATATCTACACAATGACAATAAGAAATTTTGACTTAATATTTAAGTAATACAACTTTCTATACAATGTTGGTTATATCATACAATTAAGAAATAAGTCCTGCAAGAAAAGCTTTTGTTCACACATTGCTCTCTGAATATATATTATTAAACTATTGAAATGTAGCAGTCTGCTCAGTAAATTTGCATTCCCATAACATATCCTTAATACCGGAGTGAAATGTTTATTAAGTTCAGTTTTACATAGTGGATAAAGAGGGGCAGAGAAGAACAGCCAATAGATTTTTTGGTCCATATACACATGACTTTGATTGTTGTTTTATTGTTGTTGCTGTTGTTTGTTTAACATTTAGATTCATTAAGTTATTTTAATGTCCTTGCTGGGTGCTGCTTTTAAATGACTTACACTCACTTGAGAGCCTTGTGCAAGAGGAACCAGAATAGGACATTGCCTCTGCACTCAGCATGTTGTCCTCAAAAGAATGCTTAAATAGATTTAGAGAGATTTAGAGAGCTGAGCTAAAGAGAAAACAGTGAGATCATCACCTGATCAAAACTGGAAAAGTTATAGTCTGCAACAGACTATTTAGAATATAAAATGTGGAGAGGTGAAAAAAAGGTGAAGGAAACAGCAAAGCACAGTAACACAAGCTGAGAATAACATACATGTATTTGAGCATTTTTCAGTCCTGTCTAGTCTAGTTCAAATAAACCGAAAGTAACAGTATATAAATGTTTGTGAAATGAAAAGTAGGTATTAAAAGTTGGACATCAATGGCATTGCGCAAATCCTTTCACAACCATGTAAATTCTTAAAACATTATTTTAGAACAGCAGATATTCAGTGACTTTTTTTTTAAGTTAAATTCACTACAGATGTGGCTACAGTAATTTCACAGTTTAAGCCTTGGGCAAATGGAATTTAAAACAGAACTTTCTCACTATAACATTACACAGTTCTTTCTCCACTGAAAAAGACATGCAGTAGGTACATTAACTCCAAACAATCATTACTTAGCACAGCATCTCTTAGTGCTAGCATTTCTATTTCCCTACTGAAGCATTATGTACTTACGTGGCCCCTATTATTATAGTTCTCCCAACCATTTCTTATGTATTTAGCCACACGATTACCCTTTGAGACAGAAAAAAAGAAAAAAACACTTATTTTATGAGATGAGGAAACAGGACTCAGAGGACTGGTGACTTATCTAAGGTCACAGAGCAGTGGCTTAAAGTCAGCCTTCTCAAGCAATAGGCTTAGCGCCTTCACTACTGAATTAACCAGATATGCTGCTTGAAACAGTCTGCATGCGGTGTTTCAGAAAATACATTATGAGATCAAAGAACCCATTGCAGAGATTAGAGCCTTTTCTTACAAAATATTGATTACAGAAATCCCAATTCTTTTAGAAAAGCAAGTAAAAACTCATTGATCAGTCATGACTTTCCAGATTACTTGAAGAAGTACAATATTATATAATTGAAAGTTTATCCTGCCAGGTTACAGACCAATAAATAGTGATTAAAACATAAATTCATATTTTTCACTTTTGATATCCTTCATAGGCATACTAGAAAGGGATACACCAATAGTACCTTCAGTCACAGTTCAGCAGTGAACAGGAAGTACCTTGTGCCTAAACAATAGCACACAGGGAATTTCCCTTGCATTTTCCCAACACTGCAGACTGACATGTGGCACTGCAAAAGCAGTCCTTTAGTTATAATTAAAATATAGTTAATTAAAATATAATATATATTATATAAAATATATGTATTACTTATATATTTATTAGTTATATGCTATGTAGAGATAATATAGTTAATAAAAATATAATTAAAATATATCATTAAAATATATAGTTAAAATATATTTTTAAAAATATAACTTGGTGTTCATTTTTACAATACAGTTTTCTTAAAATTCCATGGCATTATAAACACACACAGAGACACACACATCTACTCCAAAATTTTCTGTTGAGATCCTCATCAACTAAAATTCATGAGGTCTGCCACTGCTTGAGATGTGAGCATTTATTTCTATCTCTAAATCAGGTATGGTATGGGAAAACATGGTATCATATAAATTAGTGACACTACACCAGTTTTGTAAGTCTCCATCTATCTGAGAAAAAACAATTAGAGCCAATGTGCAATCTGTATACACGCAGAATAATAATAATAATTATAAAAGAACTGAAAAACAAAAACTCTTCTTCGGAAGGGATAAGTAACCACAAGAAAAAACTATTTCCCTTGCACAAAACATTGGATCCAATTCAGCAAATGCCTTAGCCTGTCTGTTTTGAAGCACAAGAGGATGTCAAGAACATATAGAAGGCTATTTTTCTGAGCTGAGTCTAAAATAGGAAAGTCCATGGAAAAGAATTTGGCAAAGCATCTTAAAACACTGCAAAATATGAATCATCTGCAACCTATCTGCATGCTTTAAGTGGTTGGGTGTCTCACATTCCAGTATCCTATAAATCCATTGAGATGACAGTATTGTAATGCTAGGAGCATGTTTACAAACCCATTGTGATGGCATTATGTTATGAATAACATTCTATTCACTCCATTCTGGTCTCCAAATTTGCAGTTAATTGGAAAGGTGTTTTTGCTTGCAGTAAAATTCTTATCACAAATACACTTTTGTTAATGTCAAATGAGGCTATAAAGAGATGATGTGCTTACAAAATGAATCGAATGCATTGAGTTACCGTGAAAGAGCTTTCTCATTAATCACTGCTGAGAGATAGTTCGATTAATGTTTTTAGGGCCAGAGATGCATTTGTAAGAAGAAAGTATAGCATGTGCAAAGAAATAACTTGCGACATCATGCCCATAATGCTTCAAGACAGGAACAAGAAGAATAGCTTTAGGCAGTCTGAAGCCAGAGGTTGCCCCTACCACACTCTTTGGGGCTGGTGGTTGCAAAAAATATGGTAGGGCACCTTGTCAATGGCAAGTATCCCCCAGGCAGTCCCCTGTAATGTTCATTACTGTTGACAATGCTAGTGAGTGCCGTTGTACTAACGAGAGGGCAGATAGCTGACTTCCAGGCATCAATACATTGCACTACAGGGATCCCTGCTGCCCAACACTGAAATGCTGACAAGCCTAACTTCTGTGCAGGCTGTTTTGTCAATGCTACTGACATCTTGCCTTTTATGAGTACATCTGGTGTTTGGAAGACTGTTGAAGAGTCATCACCCAATAAGAACCTGGGAAGCTGCCCAATGTGTAATGAATAATAATCTAATGCTACCTAGCATTTTGTTTTCTACATGTAGATGCCGGACACAATAAAGAGTTAATTAATATCCTATAACAAAATCCTAAGACAAATGCAAGGCTACTATATGGTCTTCTTGATAATCATCAGTCACCACTGCTTTGCCTTTGGAAGTCAGCCCAGCTCCAGCTGCCTTTTGCTTTCCTGTCCCCTCTCTCACACAGCTTTGACTGACTTCTATTCAGACCTTGAATTTAACTCCCTACAGCCTCCTATGTTTTCTAATAGAAATGCTATGGCTCAGCCATACCCTGCTGTACATCTCCACGGTCCTTTCATAAGCTTGCAAATACTCCAAGCCAGGAAACACAGTGGAGTTCTGTTTGTTAGTCTCAAGTGAACTCTCAAATGCGCTTTCAGAGAGAAATCTTTCACTCCAGCTTGTTTTCTCTTCTCAGAAGGCAGTCAGGGACTGTGTGATGATGACAACATTAGCATATCCAGCAAGTGCCATCAGCTAAGAGAGAGAGGCAGAGGAAATGGAAAGAAGAGCTCTCTAATACTGACTGCATTTCTCACATGACCCTGTTTAGGTGGATATAGGTTGAACTGGTTCACTTAAGACAAACTAAACCAAAGGGATTTCTAACTTATTAAAATAATCTGCCTGTGCCTAATGAATACGCTGTAGGTCAATTCATGCAAGTTTGCTTTAATCACTCTTATCAAGCTGAGATTTACTGCCCAAAAGTGAATTATTTGTATCAAAAACAAATTAAACTGAAGTTTTCAAAGGGGTAGAAAAGTATATCCATGAGTATGTTTTTATATTATTTGGAGAATTATCTTTTGAAACCTAAAGTTTACACTGGTAAGAATTCTTCATGAAAGATGCAAGCTCACATATTATTAAAAAATACCATAAATATTATTAAGCAAACTCAAAAATCCTTTAGAAAAAAATTGACATGGGAACAGAAAAACAGTAATCTTAAATTCTTAAGTGGACAAGAAAGCAAAATAGGGATTAGGTTTATCAATTCAGTTGTCCTTTTCCCCAGCAGGAGCAGATGTGGATGGGATTCTTACTCCATACACAGTGTAAGAGGAGATTTAGGTACCTACGAAATATTAGCAGATAGAAGGCTGCATGTTTACTGGCATGCCACTAATTTATTATCAGATGAATTTAGGCACTTAAAATGTAAGCAGCAGCTCAAGAAATGTTTGGAGAGTCTGAATGAGTCTTACCATGGTATTTAAGCTGTTCAGTTCCTTAGTCCAAGCATTAAACAATACAGCCCAATTTGCCCATGGCCTATTGGTGGTGGGCATCTTCAACTCCAAAAGACATTCTGCACAAGATATATGTGTGGATTTGAACATCTAATAATTTATTCAAAAAGCAGTAATCTGACTTGTCAACCTTAATCAACACCAGCAGATATTTCATTTTGTTTGTTTTTGACAAACTGCTTTTCTAGATTTTCTCTTTATAAACTGCTAAAATTGAGCTTCTTAGAGATTCTTATTCATCAAATTTTCTGGACACACTTCTTTCTGTGTAAATCTTTGAAAAATTTATTTTTTTAAATCAAGCAAAAACATCAATGTATATATATTTTTTTTTTAAATTGCAAATATCATCAAGATAACATTGTAGTTTTGATTTGTGGAAATGTGTATGTAATACTTTCTTCAGTGACAAGGTCTTCAGGTCTTCACTGATCTGATCTTCACTTCTTCTGTCTTCAGGTCTTTACTGACCTTCATTTTACCATTGTATTCTTGTCCTCCGGTGAGTTGCACTGCACAGAGGTTGGTTGTTGAAATCCCAGACAGTTTGTATCCTCCATTATTGTTCAGAAGCATGATCAGCTGATCTCTTGGCTCATTCATAATTTTGTTGCTCTGTCAGTAAATTAACAGGCACAATAACGGTATCATGGTACCCTGCAGACAACTTCGTATGCATATCCAGGATGGTTGCTCTTTATGCCTGGAAACTATTGACCACAGATAAAATAAAATAAAATTAAAATAAAATAAAATAAAATAAAATAAAATAAAATAAAATAAAATAAAAATTATATTTTCCCGTGCAGAAGTTATGCTGGAAAAGCTTTTTCTGAGCATGCTGGACAAGTCCATTAGGGTGCAGTGAGTTCACTGTGCAAGGGAAGGGATGAAGGATGAGAACCTTCAGCTGAGACAGGAGGGAGGTCACCCCTGTCTCAGGACATGGTGAAATCAGTGTGCAGACAGTAGCTAGGACTGCCAGCATGTTTATGATGTGTTAGATTTGAGATCTAGTGACAACTTTTGTTGTAGGAGTACTCTTGTCACAGAAGTCCTCAGTCCTGGGTCCTCTCTGTCACTGTTTTACCTCGGTTTCCTCCTACCTGCAGCAGCCAAAAATTAGCTTGTCTGTCATTTGAAATGACACTTTGTATGCAAATACTCTTGACAGTTCTGTTTGGAGATGGGTACCTTGGGTTTTATAATATTTCATTTAATCAGTTAGTGGATATGAAATATACGTAAATGCATTAGAAGGATTCCTCTGTGCCTAATGCCTTAGGCAGCTAAAATTCCTTAATTAGTCCATGGACTAACTAACCCTATCCAGTCTGACCTGTTTAATTCTGTATATAAAAATTGACTGTGAAATATTAACAAAACACATTAAAAAACATACCTTCCATTTAAGCTCAGGATCTTTGCTATATTACCAGCTTACTAAAAAGAGATCATGAGAAAATAAAATAATATGTACAAGTTCTTTGACGATCTCCTTTCCTTTGTCATAACTAATGCTTTCTCCTTCCTGTTTGCTTGGTTTCCTGCTTTGTAGCCACCCTGTTAATTTTTATAAGGTTTATTTTTTTTCCTTTAGGACTATAATATAAACTACTATGTGTGTTTAATGGGTGTGTACATACAAAATCACTACAGAGTCCTATTATAATGACTGTAGGCAAACATTAGTTCAACATAACTGGTAAGAATGACATCAGTGTTAAAACTACTCTTTTATTGTGCTGGACAGAAGAATCAGACTGATGTGTGTATATATATTTATGAGTATATGAATATATTAAAACCCATTTAGAAAATTAGAAAATTTTTAATACGAAAATTTGCTACTTAGGAAATTACTACTAATAATGAGATGTGTAAGAAACTACCCAGAGATGGCAGCTATGCAAAGAATTGTTACACTAATTTCAAGGAGTTTGAATGTTTATATACAGAGCAATATATTTTGTTGTGATTTGCGAATAAAAGCAATATTACCCAAATACCCAAGCCAATGCATTTATTTTTTATTTCTTAAGTTAAATTTTGTTTTGGTTTGGTTTGGTTTGCTTTTTTTTGCTTTGTTTTGTTCTGATTGTAGCCAGATTTTGTTGTGCCTGGAAGCTCTTCTTGAGATCCAGAGTTTACAGAAACCTTTCAGAAGTGATAGAAAAAAATTATGTGACTAATATCAGCTATATGCAAGCCTTGCAGCAACACAAACTATGAAAATAAGGGCATTGACTGCTTCTCTTTAGAACAGTAATTCTAGGTTCATATTTGACTAACTATGGTATTATATGAAAGATTAGGAAAAAACATACTTTTGTTAATGGCAAAGTCTATCTCATGTTGAAATCCCCTAAATATACACTTTTTTAATGAGGAGAAGTCAACAAAAGTGATCTATGTTCTCATGGGATTTACAATATCTAACTGTTTGGATTTAGATGAGACCTGTCAAAGATTAAAGGGTGTTTACTCTCTCTATTTTTTACGTCTGTCAGTTGTTTGCATTCTGATAATAACTGTTCTTCATTGGGAAATAGTTTATCCTTTTACAAATTTTCATATATATATATATATATATTTATTTTCTTAAAAGGTCTTTCTCTGGCCTTAACTTATGATAACAAGGGAAAAGATGCAATTGGCACAATTTTACCAGTTCATATTAAATAAATAAATAAATACATAAATAAATAATAGAGAATTTTAGAAAACTCAAAAAACAGGATTTGAAGGCAGGTAGAGGAATTAGGAATCCCAATAAGAAAACAAAGAGAAGCATTATTGGAGGAGGATCAGTAAAAAGTGGAGTGAAAGAAACAAATGGGAGGTGCATAAATAATTTTAAGGGGAAAACTTGTATATAGGAGTAAACACCAATTTGCTAGTATTCTGTCTCACTGTTAAGATTTATTCTAGAATTGTAAGTAACTTTGAAGAAGCCTTACCATTTTTTATTTCCTTGTTAAGCCCTGAGTTCTCTTCTCTTGCTTTCTGTCAGTCCTTAAGACAATTTCCTTTTTCGCTACTATTTAAGTCACTCAGGACTTATGTGTAGCAAGAATAAGGAAAAGAAATGGTTCTTCCATACTGGATCAGAAAGAAGAGACTCTGGTGATGGATCTTACTGCATCTTGTGATGAGAGTGAAGAAAGAAGCCACTGACCCAAACAAATTATTGCACCTCATTGTGTAAAAGTGTTCTTAGTGTTCAGCTTTGTAAAGCAGGGTAGGCAAAAAATCATACAGCTACTGTATGTGATATTTTGAGAAAATAATAAAACAAAAAACATCAAGTGCTTGTTACTGCCTTCCAAAATCTCTGATTTGTAATAATAATGTTTATTATTTATTAAAATAAATAACTGTAGAACTTCTTGTTGCCTAGGATTTAATAGTGACCCACTGTTTCAGTTCAAAATCAATCTTCAGTACACTCAATAACCACAACAAAAGCTTATAATTTGTTCATACGTCATACTTTCAAATGTTTAAAATTATGATTTGGGGGGTTCTTCCTTCATCTCTTTTCCAGCCACACAGATGGGATGGTTGAATCTCAAAGGACCTATGCAATATAAATAAATTTAGTTGATAAGCTCAGAGGACTGATTAGCTGAAGACAACTCTAGGATATTTTGAGTCCTGGAACCATACAATCAAGATGTGAGTTTGCTACAGAAATATCCCATGATTGCTATTAAAGGAAATACAAAGCGTTTTAAATAAACGATGTTTCTGGCAGTTCTGTGTATGAACATCTAGACTTATAATGCCATTTTCCATGTAAAATAGTAACCTAGAGGTTCAGAATCTTTTTAGGTCTCTTAAGCTTATTTCTGGAAAACTTCACCAAAAAATATAAACACTAATATATTTATAATATAATTTGAACAACTATACTTGTTTAAGAACAGACAAATTATTTTCTGATTAGACTTGAGTGTATGGAACAACATTATTTCTGATATTTTTACTAAGCTTTTGTTTGATTCACTCTATTTCTTTATTTAGATTCCAGTCAACAGTAATTACAATTTTACCCAAGTAAAGATAAATTCAGATCATGAAAGTTCCTTCATGATTTGCTATAGGCATTTTTTCTCCATTCCACAGCACATAAAAATGGCTTATCTAAGCACAGGCAACCCTATTCTGGCACAGAGTATACACAAAGTCAAAGTTTATAATGTGGGGGCATAATGGAATGGAGACTGTGATCCTGAAAGGTCAGCTGTTAGGTAAATATAGTTAGCACATTGATAAGAACATAGTTAAGGCTGAAGTTCCAAAACACCAGGAGCATTTTTGTATTTCAATGTTTAGAGATTCATAGGTGTTACTCCCTGTGCATCCAATTAGGGCATGGCCAGTGAAATGATTTTGGCTGCAGTAGACCTGGGTTAAGCCAGAAGGTTCTTCCCTCTCAGCGCTACAGGTTTAACTATTCATCTGCTCACTTTTTAAAACATGAGTTGAAAACATGCTTTTCATCTGCCTCCAGAGATTTGTTGTTAATGTCATCATGGTTGTTTTTGCTGTTGTCTCTTCTTGCCTGGCTACTCCAAGGCAGCACACCTTCCCCTGCATTGTACCAATGTTCATGGTCATTGAATCTCTGCAACACTGATGAGCAAAATGACCCCAAATAGGTGAAATCCCCTTGAGTCTTTGGCTATCCAAATCACTGCTAAGTGTATTTATTCCTTCTCTTCTCTTGGTATGTGAAAAATAATCTAAATATTCTTCTGAAGCAGCCTTCTTGCTACCAGTTTTTAGCAAACAGGCTGCTCTTACAGACTGTCTTGAAGTGAATTGGTATCTTCTGAAAAGCAAGCAACATCTTGGGGCTGAACAGAGCAGTATTCAGACCTTAAGAAATACTATCCAGAAAAAGGGAATGGTATGGCAGGTGCTTTTAGATGTAGGAAAGGATTAAGCCTGGTGGAAAGGATTAAGCCTAGGGAAGAAGAGTTCTGGTTTCAGGGACAGGGCAGGATGTCATATGGAGTGTATAATTGAGAAGAAGAAAGGAGAAGACAGAAAAAAAAATAGGAGTTCAAATAGGAATAAAATACAGAAAGCAAAGGAAGAATGCCAAAACACTATAATCATAATGCTAGCTTTCAGTAATATAGAAGGGCAGAATTAGAGGTCATTGCCCTCCATTGTATTTTGCAACATACGTTATGACTCTAGAATAATTTTTTGATTTCTTTGTGGTGTATTTCTTTGTACCAGAAGTGTGTACTACATTGTTATCTCTCTGCAGAACTGTGAGGGTAAATGAGCTGAAGATTTTAAGGCAGATACACCAACAGTAGAGACAACATGAGTAAATCATATCCACTGGAGAAACAAAGGGATTCATCAGCCGAGCTCAAAGTGAAATCCAGCTTGCAGATCTCTGTTTCCAAGCCAAGTTTAACTACTAATTTAGTTTACTGCATCTAGTTGGGTAATATGGGACTGAAGCTAATTATGGTTGAAAAGATCAGATATAGTATAGGAGTGAGGCTAACTTAAAATTTTACCCAGAACTGGGTAACAAGTCTGAGACTTTATGTCCCACTGCCCTGCTGTGACATTCTGCAGTACAGTTGGAGAAGTCACAGTGCAAACTGTTGCCATTCGCAATAGGTCTCCCTCCAGCCCTGATGGAGTAGCAGTTTTAAACACCAGCCAGCCAGCCAGGCTGGCGGCAAAGTCTTGTGGCTTTTTTTTTTTTTTTTTCAATTGGTTGGAAACAGAAGAGCTGAATTGTTAACAAGCCAACTCCTCCTCTTATCCCTTCCATAAAAGTGGTTCCAAAGAGTGTTTATCCATATGGTGATAAAGCACCTGCTTTATATGTATAAATATATATATGTAGAAAACAAATTCAGGTTTTTCTAGGTTATTCAAGATACCTCTTTGAGGGAGAAGCTGAAGGAAGAATATTTAGAAAAACCATTTCACTATATTTCAAAATAATGTGCTCTCATATTGCCTAATTTATGAATATACTAACACTAAAACCATACACACAGTAAGTTGGAATTTTCTGTGTATAATAGAAAAATAGCTCTTTTATGAAATTAGATGTCACTATATTGTGTGAAAAAAAAAAAAAAGACATGACTATTGAAGAGCCATTCTCTTCACTTCTTTGTGAGAAGACAGGAAGTCTTTTTTTTCATTGTTACGGAAGATCCCATGACATGCTTTTTGTGATCAGGATATTCACAGTCCCCTTGGGACAACAGTTATTACAAAAAATATCAGAGCATTTGAAATCAGAAGTAAAAAAAATATTGCAGGGTTTATGAGGAGAATATGAATCTCTAGTGGATACAGTGGATACAGAAAGTGTATTTATTATAAAGTATATAAAGAAGTACTCTTCTCAGTACTTCACTATCTGTTATGTCTTATAAGTAAAATTTTCACATGAAATTTCAAAATCAAGAATACTTCTACTATATCTGTGAATTATGGATTATTCACTTAAACCTTGACTCAGCAAAACATTTCAACATGAATTCAACTAATTTTAAACATTTTGGTGAGCTAAAGCCATAACAGCATAATGCGGAATCCTGCTTTATTGAAGAAAGCGATAAATAATTTTATCTGTTTATTTTCCATAATTGCAGAAGAAGTCCTGATAACCAGTTTGATGTACAGGTTATATTTTCAGCCCTATTTCACACAAATACTTATTTATTCGAGAAATTATCCTCACATGAGTACTTTTTTGCAAATGAACAAAACTGCACATCTAAATAGGTATAAGAAATTACTCATGTAAGCATCTTTAGAGTCTGATGACGCAAATCCACATAGGAAGTTAAAGTTCGATTATACAAAAAAAAAAAAAAAAGGCTGGTACTCCATTTAAGTATTACAAGTAATTCTTTAAAGAAGGACTGTTTGTTCCCAGGAGTATTCAACGGAAGAATAATATAAATGAGAAAGTTAAGAAAGGCAGAAAATCAAATCTAAGATGACATGCGACTCTTAGAGGTGACAGCATTGGCAAAGAGAAAAGAGCTGTTAGTTTATTTTAAATTAAGGATAAATTATGTATTTCCTACCAGAAATATTAAGCCTACAATGGAAAACAGGTTAATTTTCTCAGTGTCTCCCAGCCCCCTATACTCTGCATCTAGAAAAAAGTTCTGCCTTCACTGAAATCAATAGCAAAAAATGCTAATTGAGAGCAGGAAGACAGGATTTTGCCCTGGATGAAAAACTGCATCCCCACACAGACAGAAGTTCTGTTTCTGGGACAGGAAAATAGAGACTATTTTCCCTATTTTCTTCTTCATTAAATCTATGAAGGATTCTAGCTATTACTGCATGAGCAGATGACCCCACTTTCAGTTTTACATATACACCCATTGAGAGACATTGCTAAAAGGAAAATTCAGGATATATAGAGCCAGATGTGCTGATGACATGAACTAGCAGCTGCTTTTGGGTCTGCACTGACATAATAGATAAAATCTGTCCCATGGAGGAGGTTAGCACAACTGAACTGTGTGTGTGTGGCTCACTGTTCTCACTGGTGAAGCCATTGGAGGAGGCTGGTGGAATAGCAAGAGTCAAAACCAACAGAGAATATGATGCATACTGCAGTCTTCTCTCAAGTTTCCGATTCTTTCTTTCAGAGTAGGACAACACAAAGTAATTTAATTTAAACAGCAACATGGTTAAGAAATGCAGAAGAAAAGACCAATAGAGTTTACACATTTTTAATACATTGTCTTCAAATTACTCAGTAAATATTTTCTCTTTGTGTCACTTTGAGAAAATTGCAAAAAATACAGGGATGGAAAAGACAGAGAGGCAACTGTGCTTATTCTTCAGCAGAATATTCTGAAGAACATTACATACATTTCTCCAGCCTTCTACCTGCTCATACATAGAAAGGAAGATCTTTTTGATGTTGTTCTATTTCTATACAGCACTAGGCATGGTTTACTTCATTATTTTTGTCCTTGATCTGAATTGAGATAATTTCAGTTCTAGTGAGGGTGAAATATAAAGAAGTTGGCAAATTAACTGTTTCAGCTAAAGGACTCATAAGTTCATTGCTATGCAAACATCTTGATTGTAAACATTTCCAGAAGATTTCTGTAATTCTTTCTGGTCAGATGGTAAATACCATAAAAACATCCTCTCAGAGTGTTTTTCTGGCCTTGTTTGCTTGTAGCCCCAGATTGGTCCCAAAATAGTAAAGTGAATCAACAAGTTTACTGAAATTTTTAGACCTCAGGGAAGATTTCCATGAGATTAAATTAGAAGAGATATTTGGTGGGTGGAGGGTAAGTTGCTATTTTGGCTCTAATACTCACCAGTGGTGGAAAGGAAAACTTGTGGGCTTTTTCAGTCCTTAGGGCTGGTTCTGAAGTCTTGGGGTTAGCTAGTAGTGAGTCTTGTAAATCATTCACATGAGCGCCTGAGTTTCTTAAAATACATTGTTACAACTAAAAGCCCCTTCTACAAAAATAATTCAGGGACAATCCCTTAATTCATTTTAATGTCAGCTTCCACAGTCAAGACAGGTACAAAGTGTTGGAGCTGTGTACAAGATCTATATCTGAACTGATTCTTCAATTCTTTTCACTCTTCTATAATCCACGGTTTAGCCTCTGTTGTTCTGTTTTATATTTATTTTGCAGAATGGCTAAACATTCTAATTCTAAAAGAAATCTCCACATTCTAAAACAAACTGTATGCCAGACAGGTAAGTGATGAAACAATATACCTTTACACAGAAGCCAAACATGTGGCAACCACCTGAGAAAGGAAGCTATGAAAGCTCAAGCATGTTCTGCTACTGCAACAAGAGCTTTAAAAAATTACTGTTGCCTTCTGGCCTGTAAAAATAATGCAACTTTGAGCAATACCATACAGTAAATTTCGTCATTTTCCCATGGACGTTTTATAGCTTTCCTCTGCTTATGACTTCAAAGGCTTTGTTTGCTGAGCTTCCCTGTGTTTTCATATGTTAAAATTTGTAAAATAAAAAGAGATTTTCATGTTTAATACAGTTAATAATGCCCTTAAAAATAATAATAATAAAAAAAGTTTTCAAAGTTTTCAAAGCAATATGGGTGAATATTCACTTCTGGTTATTTGACCATCCTTAAAAATTGACTGGTACTTCATATTATATTTCTATTTGTATAAGTAAATATCTTTCTGTAACCCAAACCTATAAATTTCTAGGACTGAGACTGTTATATGGTTTGTAAATAAGGGACATTCCCTTAAATCTTAGGATATCTTACAAAGTAAATTTAATAATGAGTTTTTATAAACAGAGTTATGTATATAAAGAAAAACATTGTTACAATACCATTATAACTGCCGTTCTTTACTTGCTTTTGTTGTGGCAGAAACTGAAAAAAAGCTCACCAAGATGATGTCCTAAGGATCATGTTACGTACTCTGTATTCTAATTATGATTCCAAAAGCTGTCTGTTTAAGTTCACAAATTCTGTTTAACCAGAAGGTCTTTCTATTCTTATTGTTTTCCTGCTTTCATTTAGAATTAAAATTTTGTCTGCAGCTAGCACAAGATGAGTATTAGAAGGCTGTTTCTAGTAGTGGTTACACAAAGTCTAAAAATAGCAGCAGCAGCAGCAGCAGCCACAGCAGCAGCAGCAGCAGTAGTAGTAATACCAATACTAATGCTAATAGTAGTATGGAAAACTGCTTTAATAGATAAACTATTTCTTTGGCAGTAGTCAACTGTTAGTGATCTATGGACACTAATGGGTGCTAGAAAATAAACAAACAAATAAATAAATTAGAAATCTAATAGAGGACCTTAGTAGAACAAGAAGAAAATCTGATAGTTTCAATAGAAGAAGTTTTAATAAAATGTAGGAAGTCTATCTAACAAGATCTTTCTCTGGCCTGAAAGCATACAAACACAAAGGCAATCTACTACATTAGAATTCAGATTAATTTAAACCTAACTACTATTACAGTTAGGACATTTTCTTCTACTCCTGGCCAAAATTTCTCTTGCAACGATTCAAGTCATTGCTTCCCATATTGCACTAATGAACATGGAAGATTAATTACCTTAGGATAGATATTAGTAGGTGATCTTTTCTAGGTAGTAGGTTCTTATCTTTTGACTACTTACTTAGTGACTCAAGGACCTTTCTTGCAGCAGGTTAGTAAAACAATCAGTAGACTCTATGGAATAATTTATGGTGCTGTGTTTGCTTCCCAGTGGCTCCAGGACCTTACCCTCTCTAGGTCATTGCCACAAGCAAAGCAGAATAAATTTTTGATCCGAATGCTTATAGCTTGCGAATGATTTCTATAAACAACTCACTTCAAACATTTTGAACACTAATCTCCACTTTTACTGTGTAACTGCACATTTTTTCTTCCAGTTGGCTTCCATCTTTCATTTTGTTTTTGGAGAGAGGTGTTCTTACACAGAGAGTATCTCAGTAGGATTAAAAGGATGTTAGTAGGATTAAAAGGAGGTTGTATGTGCACGTTCCTTCTGTGCTGAATTCAAAGGGATTAAGGTGAAGTGTGACCAAGGTACATGGGCCTGACTTAACAGTATTACTGACTATGTCTATAAAGGTTTCAGAATCATGGTGAAAAAAGCACTGTCCCACATGAAGCAAAATGGAGAGAATGTCAACAAGTACACAGAAAAAGCACATCACTACTTAATTCTAAATGTCCATATGAATCTCATTATAGCAGTGGTAACATACTCAGAAAATGTACACCTCTTCAAAATGAAAAATTAGAGATGTTCATTGTCCACAGTAAAACATGCTGTCTGTATTCACCATTCTTAACACCAGTCTAAATTATTGCAACCCTGGGATGCTGTTAGCAGCATCATATGTAGACAGAACTGTAGTCTTTTTATTTTTAATGGAAAATTAAGGAAAAGTACTCTCTCTTCTTCAGTACTTAATTATCTTTGTAAAAGTGAGAAACTTCATTTATTCAAATGGTATCCAAAACCATTAGTTATAGACTAATCCAAAATCAAAAAATTCCACTTGGGACTATAGCTGAACAGTAAATAAAACACAAATGACATAAACAAGTGTTCTTCATTACAAATGCTTTCAAGTATAATTTGCATCATAAACTCAATTGAGCAAGTTGTACAATTTTGCAGGCTAAGACAGACAGTATGCTATCCATTAATTTTCCTCATTTTGAACAATGTTATTTCTAAAATTATATGACAACTGTTACCTAGGTTTTTAACTCCTAGTCTGTGGGTGTTAAGTTACTCCAAATGTATTTGTCAGAATTCTGGATCTTAGGTCATTTATTTGTGATAATAATATCAGTGTACAACTAGACACTAACTTCTATTTGTCCTGTTGTTTTTACTCTGCCTTGTTGTATTGGATTTACATGGCAAGGTATTGACAGTGGGGATCTATACAGGTGGCCTCTGTGAGAAGAGATTGGGCACTACCCCAATGTGGGACAGAGACAGCTCCAGACAGCTCCAAAACAGTCCTGCCATTGGCCAAAGCTGATGCTGGTTGCATCTCTGAGATAACATATTTAAGAAATAATAAAAAAACAATAGGCACCAGCTATGAGAGACAGGGCTGAGGAAGACGCAACAGAAATAACCCTGCCAACACCAAGATCAGTGAAGAAGAAGGGCAGGAGGTGTTCCAGGGGCCAGAGCAGAAGTTCCGCTGAAGCCTGTGGAGAGGACTATGGTGAATCAGGCTGTCCCCCTGCAGCCCATGGAGGACAACTTTGGAGTAAATGTCCACACTGCAGCCTGTGGAGGATCCCATGCCAGAGCAGGTGGACATTCCCTTAAAGAAGCTGAACCCTGTGGGGAGTCTACACAGGAGCAGGTTATCTGAAAGGAACTCTGGTCCATGGGGGACTCATGCTGGAGCAGTCCATTCCTGAAGGATTGCACCCCTTGGCATGGACCCATGCCGTATCAGTTCTTGAAGAACTGCAGCCTGTGGGAAGGACCCACATTGGAGCAGCCCATGAGGGACTATATCCCATAGGAGGGACCCTATGCTTGAGCTGAGGAAAAATGTGAGGAAGGAGCAGTGAAGACAAACTGTAATCAACTGACTGCAAACCCACATCCTTTTTTGCCATTTGGGGTGGGACAAGGAGGCAGAAGAGTCAGTAACAAAGAAGCAAAGTCAAGCTTGAACATTGTTCAGTTACCCATCTTCTCTAGAGCACAGAAGATATTAGACCCTTATGCTGGTTACAAATCTATTTGTGTTATGCTGTCTTGGAGTTTCGTCCTAAGTTAGTGTGCAGCCAAGATGAAAGATAGTCAATATTCAGCATTTAACCTGGAAAACAAGTCAAAATCCATATTTTTTTTTTTTACAATTTGCAAAGTTAAATAAAATCAAACTCTGTTGAAAAGAGGTGGCAAACTGTCTCAACTTCTTTTTGGCTGGAGAAGGCCTATGACAGCAGATGTATGTTGTCTGCATGCGATTAGTTTTATATTTCCTTGCCTTCCAACATTTGTTTACTTAAGTAGAAACTTCCTCTTGAATGATCAGGCTTTACAGCATTTCAAATTTGTGATGTCTGTGGTTTTGTTTTTTATCTATGCTGCAATGTCCTTTTAAGGCATTTTCCAAAAAGGTTAGTTTCATGTCTGTTAGTCATTTTTCTTTTCATGACTCAGGCTAAGAAGCAACATTCCAACACAGTGTGAAATATGGCTATGTTTATTATTAACAAGACCATGTTACAATATGGTCTTGTTAATAATGCAAGTCACACACCAGTGCATAGGGCTTTTTTTTTTTTTTTCCCTGAAAACTTTTATTTCTTCTAATGTTTTTTCTTCTTAGGGGACTACCTTACAACTGTCACTCCATAAATTACTGCTTAATTATGCAGAAAATATTACAGACAATTTTACTTTAAAGTAAACTTTGTTTAACAAATGATTCTGTAATTTTTTTAAATGAAAAACATTAAAAAAACATGCTTTGTGCATACGACTCGTTATATATATATATATATATGTCCCTATATAGTTTTATATGTGTATATATATATATATAAAGTTGTAGGAATTAGGGACATCATAGCATAGCATAGCAGAATTACTGATTACAGTAAGCTTTACGATACTGACTCATTTAAATTGGATTCTTTCTTGAAATTGGATACAAGATTATGGGGAGAGAAATTCTTTCTACTTACTTCAGTGGATACTGTTCTTGCAAAAAATAGGGTCTTCACACATCTGAATAAGATAACACTGCCTGGTCCTGTATCTCAAAATTTCTGGTCCTTTTTCATGAGATTGTCTTAAATATTCTTCCTTACATGATTAAAAAGAATTGAAACAGGAACATCAAATCACTACTGAAAATTATTATTATTATTAATAATAATAATACATGGAAAATCTATTAAAATATGGTTCCTAATGACACACTTAACTTAGAAGTTGGCATACATGCAAGGTTTACAAAGGATTACAGAACATGTCCAGTGTTTTTATCTTTTTTTTTTTATCTTACGTTAAAGATAAACTCTATATATTCCCTATATTTTTCATTATTTGCAGGTGAAAATATCAGTATGCTATTTGGAGATGAAGTATAATTATTGGTCAGTAGACATAAAGTTTTATTTTTTCTTTTGTCAAGATTTTTGAGAAAATTCTACAGTGAGTTATTTATTATATTTGCATACAGCATAAATCAGTCTCTGGATAGATGAAGAGACTTGGATAAAGCAGTGAAGGAAAAGGAAAAGGGATGTTTAATGTCATCTTCAGAAATTTAGTTGACAACATGAGTTACAAACTGTTATTATTTATATTCTTTTTAACTTCATAGTGCTTTTCATAGAAGGATTTAAATGCTTTATTGCAAATATTAACTACCTGTACTGACAAACATTACAGACAGGATCAACAGGGCAGGAATGTAGCTAGAAAAATGGTGATATTCCAGGACAGGGACCATTGAGTCCACAGCCATAACTTAAATATAATAAAGAGAAGTTTCAGGCAGAGCTTTGATTTATCAAAGTACAAAGGGAACTAAATTTACATTAAAAGGAAAATCTAATTGAAGTCTTTTGAGAAAATGAGGTGAAAAAAATTCTTAATTTGACGTATGCATGGTGAAGAAATAAGGAAAAGGAAATAGAAAAATATTCAAAGTCACAATGTGCTCCAGAGTTTGTACAGAGTGCAAAAGATGAGAAAAACTCAGTTGTCCTGGTAAAGGTGATCTAGGGCTATGGATATTCTTCCATAAACATTGTGTCAGCAGTTTACAGAACAGCACTAAGTCAGATTGCCAAGGTGTAAAAGAGACTTATGCCTTGATCTCTAGTTTTAAGTAGTTTATTTCACATAATATTATATTCAGATCTTCTTTGGCCACTGATTCATCCCCAGCAAGAAAGATGATGAAAAGGCACCCTTTGTTCTAGGCATTCTTCTACAGTTTTTAATATTTGTATGTGTGTGTGTGTGTTCGTTTCAGTAAATTGATTCCAGTTTAATGATTCGCTTATGGTAGCTTCTCACAAGCAAATGCAATATCGTGTCAAGAGAAGCTTTGGATGGGCCTTCTACGTATGCCAGGTGTTAAAATACTTGCACTTCTTTCACTCCAGTAATTGGCTTTCATCCATACACAGCAGGAAGCAAATATTACAACTTTTATTAGGCCAGTAATTCATACTAATAACAATAAAACTAACTTCTCATTTCAGGTGTAGTCTATCACCCTTCCCTTTGGTTTCTCAGAAGCTATGGAAAACAGCCATAGCTTATATACAAATCAAGGTAGGCAATGTATATAGCCAAAGATGGCTTGAACATTCTGGACTCAATGTGAACAGATCATAAAGATGATTTAATTGTGCTTACAGGGGATGCATAAGAAGTAATGCTTTCAGGTTTGGTGTGCTGATAAGCCTCTGTCTGTATATAGCAACTTTTCTTCAAAGGTGACAAAACATGCGGAAAACATTAGACCAAATGGTGGAATTGACAGGCGATTAAAAAAAGTCTTCTGCTTAGGATATAGTGACAGGTACTTAGGTCTTTTACCTTGGACCACAAAATAAATGAATAAATAAATCAGGATTGGAATTTTATGTTTGGCAATAAGAAATTGGTGGTTTCCAGATAATTTTTTCTCTTCTTCCTGTTTTGATTTGATTCCTTACATATGTCAGAAGTGCTCTGGGTTTTTTTCCTCATCAAGGGTGTACATAATTTTCCATCTGGCAGTCCAAAATCTGAGGAAAACTTAATACAAATGTGTTACTATGGCTTGATCCAGGATAACACCTACACAATTCAGTGGATGAGTTCCTTTTCTAGTGGACTCTGGACAACACCCAAGTGAAGAGTCACATTCATAATTTCCATCAAAAATATGAAAAAATAAGGAATGTTAGTGCTTTGATTATATATATATATATATATAAAAGGAGGAATAAAATTTTGTACTCATAACCAAAACAATGAAGTCTTAAAAGTCTCTTTCCCCTTCCTCCCTTGCTCTCTGTATATATGCATAGTCAATGAAAGACATACTATACCATTTTCTTTCTAAATATCCTCAGTTCTCTAACAGGAAAATAGCCCAAATTTTTATTTTCTGGAAAACATACTTAGCTAGTACAGATAACTATTTCAGAACTACCATTTTAGTGACAGTCTAAAAAATTTTTTTACTGTATATTCAAGGACTGCAGGATATTTAATAAGACAGGCATAAGAAAAAAGAAAATGTATCATAGAATCATAGAATGGCTTGGGTTGGATGGGATCTTAAAGTTCATTTAATTCCAACCCACCTGCCATGGGCAGGGATGTCTCCCACTAGATCAGGTTACCCAGAGCCTCATTCAACCTGACCTTGAACACGTCCAGGGATGGGGCATACACAGCTTCTCTGGGGAACCTGTTCCAGTGCCTCCCTACCCTCTGAGTGAAGAATTTCCTCTTAATCTCTAATAGAAATCTCCGCACTTTCAGTTTAAAACCAATCCCCCTTGTTCTATTGTTATCTCCCCAAGTAAAAAGTTTCTTGCCATCTTTTTTTTTTTTTTTTTTTTTTTTTTAAGCCCTCTTTAAATACTGAAAGGCTGCAATAAGGTCTCCCTGGAGCCTTCTCTTCCTCAGGCTGAACATCCCCATCTCTCTCAGTCTTTCTTTGTAGGAAATGTGATTGTTGATTAAAAATATGAGGTACATTGCAGTTCACTCTTTATACTTTAAGTTATTAGTATCAAGTCATGATCAGGACTCTTCCATTCTTCTTTTACAAACAGAGAAAAAGAGATCATTATTACAAATAATTTTATGTGATATCTACTACCTTATTCATGATTAAGGTTTAAGTGGACACTTCCAAAGTTAAAACTCACTCCTCTCCATAGAAATGTAGCAGAATCACACCTTAATCGGCCCAAAAGAGGATAAATTACCCATTGAGAGTGTGTAATAGTTTAAATATATAGGTTAGAGCTGACTTCAGTTAAATCAATAGTAAAATCCATTTACTTCAGGGTCATTGGTAAACCACTTCAAGTTTCCCACGCAATAACTCATTGTTAAAAGTATTAGTGGGAATAGGGGAGTAGAAAGTTTCTGATCCCACAGAAAGTTTCAATTACAACAACAACAACAACAACAATAATAATAATAATAAACAGTAACCAAAATTTTATATTTCATATTATAAGGTTAAAAAAATGAAGATCTGCTATATTCTGCATCTAAATACAGTCAGATTTAAAATAAATAAATAATAAACCAGTTTAAAAAGGCAATGTTTTCAACAAATAGTGCATCCCAAAGTCCATATTAAGCCTAATGGAAAGGGAAAATCTCAGTGTGCCATACAAATGGAAGGGGGAAAGAGAGAAAAGGAAGAGTTACATTAAAAACAGCAGCAAGGTATGTGAAGCTGTAATATTTTAAAAAATATACAGTTAATGATCTACTTGCCATTTTGTAAATGCAAGAGAGCAAAAATGGGAATTTCTGGTGGAGGAATTATATATAAAACAGGATTAAGAAAGAGTTTACAAATCTCCATAACATTGTTTTCTCCCACAAAGCAAACTACTTTACTGAATGTCTGTTTTTCCTCCTTATTTTCTTTTATAAATATATTTTCAAAGATGGGTCATTCATACTTTTTGACAACCTGTTTTCCCTCCAGATCCTCTTCTGATTCTGCTTAGTTTTCCAATATTAAGAATCCTAGTACCTCTTCAATGCCTCATGCATCCATCAGGTAGTTTTTTGCAATTGGTGTTGAGAAACAGGAGTTCCTGAGTCATTTTGATTGCTTTGTTGTGATATAGAAAATGTTTGCTTTTTTTTTTTTTTTTTTCCTTCTTCCCAGGAACTATTAATGTTTCATTAAAAACCAAACCAAACCAAACCAAAAAATACCACCACCACCACTAATAACAACAAAACCAATAACCCTTCCTGTGTTTGGAAGTTGCACTTTACTCAGTATTGTTTGGAGAGATTCAAATCTTTAATTAGCAATGGAGAGGATGTTAGCCAGTATATATGCAAGGCCTGTTTTCCCCTTAGGCAGAACATGCCCTTGATTTAAAGACAGAATAACTATGAGCAATAGAAAGTAAACTTTAACAAGAAGCCTTTATAGTCCTCTATAAAAATCACTAGAACCGAAACATTCACAAAACACTATAAGCTGACAATAGTTTAGATAACACTATCAACCTCTCTTTTTGCCTTCCTTAGCAAAACACCTGTACAAACTGGTCACATAGCTCATCTAAAATGAGAAAACATGAGAAAAGGTTGTGTCACTATACCCCTATTTCTGCATCTTCATTAGCTTCATTTACCAGCTGAATTTTAAGACTCTGATTGTCTTCTGTTATATGTTTATATGGTGTCTCATATAATGCAGACTGGATCTGGTTAGTTTTTTTTCAGGAATCAGCATTATTAATTAGTTTTTATTAGTCTTTACAATTGTGTATTTACAAGTACTTACAATTAAACACAGTCCTTTTGCATCTCCATAAATGAAAATGTTTTTCTAGACTCATCTCTAAGTAGATGTAACATGCTTAGGATATATTATGCCTAACAGCATGTATCTGTTGTCACTGATGCTGTAAATTACTGATGTGTCATTAAAGCACTGCTATCGCTTCCTGGAAGTGACACTTCCACGCAGTCTTCAGAGCCTGTCTGACTGTATGTGTGTGTGTGTAGGAACAGTGGCTAGCACATTGTGGGTGTCATTGGAATGCAAATGACACCAACTCTATTGTATATAGCACTTCTTTTGCTCAGCAACTCGAAATGTTGCATTTATCATTATGATTAAGACTACAGATGTTCTCCATAGTGAGTATCACATAGCAGGAAGCCGTACTGAGAATGTCTAGCAGCTAACATCTTGTCATCAGCTGATCGTAAAGGACTTTCCAGGGTTATAAATACCATAGGTCTCATTGTCAGATGGGGAAACTGAGGCAAAGAAATATGAAGTATCTCACTTGTTAGGTTAGTGTTAAGTAGCAGTAGGAAAAAACAAACAAATAAACAAACAAACAAAAACCAAAAACAGCCACAACAAAAAAATATTTAATAATAATGTGTTTTAATTTAGATGTTTTAAATACTTGTATAATTGCTTCAACCTTTTGTTAGATCATCCCTACTACCAAGCTGTATTAAATTTGTTAGTTTTGTTTTGGTTTTGTGCAACTAAAAATATAACTATTTTAAAAAAAATATTGTAACTAGTTTCCTTATGCATCGGATACATAGGACTCAAACTGACCTCTCTTTTTCCTTGCACAAATCTTCTTATTGCCTGCTTTAGAAAACAAAATGAAGTACTGACATCTCTTATTCCTATGATTATTCTAATGTGTATGTGTGTAAATCAGAATTTATATGTACATAATAGAACAAATATGTTGTTACGTCTTTTACTTTTTTTTTTCTCAATGTATATTTCCACTTTTTTTGTTTGTTTGTTTTATTGTATTTAGAAATTCTGTATAACTGCCATTAGTTCCATAGCTTTCTTATATCCGTGACATAACTTTTAGTATCCATTTTGTCCCCTCCAGTTCAGCAAAGACAGTAAATAGGAACCCATGCTTCAATGAGCATAGATATTTTAAATACATATTCTTGAAATCACCTATATATAAGTGGTTTTCTAGAATATACGACAGTGCTGCACGTTTGATGTTTACATATAGGTTAACCTCCTGCCTGGAAGTAATACTTTTACCCCTACTTTCTCCTTTCAGATTCTTCCTGTAAACATATTCCAGCGGTAAAACTACCAACTTAATATCCTTGCAGACTAAAGCTGTGTCTGAATGCATTTACAAATTATTTCTGAATAATTGCTGAGTCCATAGTCTACTGTTTTCTGACATTAGGAATTATTTTTTTACTAAATTTCAATTAGTGGCATCATAAAAGTTTGGGCCATCTGATATAAATTGAAATAATAATGTAAATAGTCATCAAACCACTTTCTAAGTATATTTTTCCTCCAAGTATAACACTTTTTCTCATGTATATTTTATCTTTTCTTCTGAACTGTTTTTTGCTTCCATGTTTGTTTCCACAACATTTTTGTTAAGTATGAATTTTAATCCATCACCAGATAGACAGCTGCTTTACTCTTTGGAATGAAATAATCTGCCTAATATGACACATTATCTTAAAAACTCCCGTCTGTACTTTGTATGATGGTGGTATTATGTACATGACGTTGGGTGATAGGCTGTGGGAGGGAGAAGGAAAAAAAGCTGTTACTTACTTTGTCTTTTGATATGAAATATAAAAATAAATAAAAGAAAATCTGATTATAATCTTCACATCTGTTAAAAATATAAGTTACAGTGCCTGGGTTGTCACTGATGTCTTTATCCAAAACCCATTAGAAACCTGTAAGAGTCTGTCCAGTAACTTTAATGGCTATTGATTAAACCTTGAATAGAAGTGTTTTGCAGTACTATTCCTGTCTGGTATTCTGAAAATATCTTTCTCATTACATTCTCCCCAAAATGTTTCCTTCTTGGGAAATAGTATGTGATTGGCACATTTAAGATTGTGATTTGAATTGCACTTTTGTGTGGGTAAAGGCTAGAGAGAGCTAAGTCTATTTTTGAAATCCAGGTTGCTCTGTTGCTGCATAATTTGGATATTCTTACACTAATTACCATGAGCCAACATCTCCTTCCACCTGCAATCATCAGTGGAGAAAAAAATGATCTTGAAGTAAATAGTAATGAGTATAATCAAGTGGCATCTACATGCATATATGTGGAAGTAAACGCATGCATGTACATGCCAAAGGCTTGAACCAATAGTTTGAAATAGTTGCAAACACAAAAATGGAGCTCTGCTGACCATCACTTTGTTGAGCTGCCAGAGCATTTGATTATTTAAACTTGTGAATTAGAAGCTCATGTGATAATATTTGTGGATTTCATCATATACCTTTGTCTGAAGTAAATTTTCTGTGAGCACATCTTTGAGAATTCTAGTATTTTGGATTTCTAACCATTGCTGAACAATTACTGTTTCTTACAGTTAACACTCCAAATAACTTTTTTTCTTCCTTTACACCAAATGCAGAATTTTCACCATAGCACTATGGTAGCTGATGGCTGAAGAGTCATATGCAAGTGCATTCTTTTGAAAAAATCTTATTTTAGATCAAAAAACTTAAAACACTGACATGCTAGCAGAAAACGAGACTTTGCGGGAAACAGCAGATGATAAGCTTCCTTAAGTGAACCACTGATTGTGTTTAAACTCTGAAGATCCAGGACATTGAGTATTTTAAATTACAACATTAGTAGAAGCAACAACAACAACAAAATAGTTCAGGGTAATTTGTGAGAACTTTTATGTCACAGAGCAAGTTTATTCTTCCTCCATTGGCTTTACTGTAATGTGTGTGATGTGACTTCGCAGGCAGAAAAACACATCTAACAATCTAACAATCCCCATACTTTTTAAAGATTTTCAAACACTCTAAGATAGTTTTTCTGTAACATATGTGGCACATTTTCTAACCTTACTGATGAGCTGTGAAATGAAAAATGTGAACAGAATGTGGTCTTTCTGAAATGTATTTTGAAAAAGAAAGTGTGCTGTTGTGTTAAACATCCTATGCACCAAAAGTCATATTAATGTTAGCATTATCATGGCACCACACGCAACAAAATCTTATGCTAGCTCTTCTTGTAAGGCTGCCCTTCTTGTCTATGAGTTCTGCTCTGAGTGTTCCTGTCCTGTCCTCTTGCTTAGAAAATGCAACTACTCACCATCCCTTGCTGAGGTCCAAATCCACAGATTAATCAAAACACCTTTTTTTTTTTTTTTTATGTATACTTATTTTGTGTGTGTGTCTGTGGTTTGGATTTTAAAACATCATGTTTTCCCATTACTAAGAACAGCATTATTTTTTGCCAGCAGCATGACCACAATGGCTTTTACGTTAATTCCTGCTTAAGTTTTATTCCTGTTTTAGCACTTTGCTGCTGCTAATAGTTACAGATCCGTGTTTTCTGAAATGTTCCAGGAGTACAATGGCCCATCCCTCTAAATAAAATGCTTAAAAAGGCTTCTGCATGACTTATGAATGTTACATTGCTTTGTGTACCTTCCTCAATTCTTTTTATGTTATAAAACGATTTTATATGGAATCGTATGTCTAAATCTCAAGTATTAAAGCTTAAATCAAAAGAAAACAGCTTCTGAGAGGACAAAACAGCCAGACAATTTGTGTCCCAAAATAACTGACCCAGAAACAACTCCAAAACCACCAATATAGCAGCATCTGGAGATTTGTGAAGAACCAGATGCTGCTGCAAAAATATCTTCCACAGTTTGACTTTTGGTGCTGTGACTGACGTCCAAAATACAGTTGTAAATATAATGGAACATACCACCTCCCTACCACTACTTTTTTTTTTAATAGAGAAAAACACTATATAACATGATTTAAGACTTCCAATCAGTTTATATGCAGGGAAATTACAAGAAAATGATCATGTGTAAACAAAATAAAGAAATAATAATTTAAGTATCTTGCTCTGTACTTGAGTTCCTAGTCATTTCTACATAGATGAACCCCCATAATAACTCTAGATTTGATCCAAATATCTTGAATTAATTCACAGAGTTTCTCCAAAGTCTCTTGTATCAGAACTTCAAAACATATTTGTCAAACTTCCAGAATACCTTGGAAAATGAGCATTGTTGGTTTTGTTTTTTTTTTTTCCCTAAATATGAGTATGTTTACTTGGAAGTTTACTTTCAATGAAAGTAAACATTTTAACTGACGATATTTATCACTGGTAATCATTTCTAAGTAATTTAAATCATCCTTCTGCTTTTAATGTGTCCACTTGGAAATACTTGCTTTCCCTTCTCCAGAGGCAGATCTAACAGTATACACTCTCAGGTCTGGTATAATTTTCCCTGTCGTGCTTGCCTTCTTAACTTCATATGAAGTCTTTCTTCTATTAGAATCAGCCTTCTGAACTGCTGAGGGATAGGCTGAAAATCACCTAGACCACATACCAGGCAGAGAATAAAAAGAGACTGACTTTGATCATATGTTACAAGGAGTGGTTTGGGTAGAAGAGGCTCAGAGTAAGGTGAGAAAAAGCAGAATAGGATGAGTAGGATGAGATAAGCAAGTTAACAGCTGATGTTTATCAGTTAAAAATAAAGTAATGAGCACACAAAAAGGAATATTAAGCCAATCTGTTGTTCACCAAATTTCTATGCATTAAGCAGCTTTGGTAATCGGTGTGTTTGCTCTGTTAGTCAACAACTACAAAATAATTCAACTTCAGGGGAAAAAAAAAAAAGTCATATTATTCTGCCTTTGCCCCAGATGAAAGCAGTGCACACAGGCAGTTCCCATGGCTCAGCCAAAGTGTTGTTACTGGTTAAGCCATGATAAATTTTGCAAATGTGTTAGCACTCATGTTAGCTCTTACAGACACTCACAGAGGGGAAGTGGGGCCAATCCTCAGTATGGGCAGATCGGAAAACCACACTGAGACATCCTTAACTTGGTTTCCATTAATTCCTAATTGCTTTAAACCATTTTAGCATTGAGCACACGCTTAACTTACCTTGAATGATGTTTTAGATAGGAAACCTTCAATTTAGAAAGAACAGAGCTATGGCAACTTATTGAATTTCTGGGTAGCAATGGCTGATTGTACTGTGACTGAGGCTTACTACATCAAGCTTAACTGTCTCACTATTACTTAGTATTTTCCCCATCTGTTAGTAGCCACTTGTTATACCCCATGCTGATGCCTGATTAGGGCCTCTAGACACTATTGTGATAAGAAATAAATAACACTCCAAATAATAGCAATGAGATTTTCAAGATACACTGAATAATTGTGTCTTTCATGCATTCACTGTGTGTGGAAAAAACAACAGGAAACAAACAAAACCAACTAACAAAAAGAACACATATAAAAAAAAATCCTTATACATTCAACTTTTTTTCTTTCCAGAACAGGAAGTATTCACTATTTATACGTCAGAGATGGTTGCAGTTGGCAAAAGTAATGCTAAGATCTTGGAAATTGGCTAATGATCTTTGGTTTCCTACTTCAGATCCTTTAGAGGGACCTAAATATGCTCTGGAAAAAGAAGAAAAAAGACCCTATAAAAACTGGAGCCTGAATTCACTAGGCAGTTTGGGGTAATCTTGGCTGAAGCAAATTCTCAAAGTAGCAATACATCTTAAGTAAATTGTTTTTTTTTTTTAGCAAAATCCAAATGTTTTTGCTGAGGAAATGAAAAACAAGATGTTTTCAGGCATTCCTGGGACACTGAGATATGAGAAGAAAACTGAAATTGACCTCATAAACCAAGCATATGCGGTTGTTTTAATCCAGGACTGAAGCTGAAGAAATAACTCGTCTCCGCACCCTCTACAATATGCTGTGACTTAAATGCATAGTTGAGATATAAGTTTCCCAACCAAGAGCTCAAAAAAAAGCATAACAGTGCCAAGAACAACTCCCTGTCTCCTGTCTGAACCATGGAACCACATTAAAAGTTTTGTTGTTGTTGTTGTTGTTTGTTTGCTTACTTTTATTTTGGCATTTTCCTCTTTTGTTAAAAATTAAGCTGGTTTATCATTTGAATATAAATTCATTTTTGTTTTAATTTTCCAATTTTGTTATGTCAGTAAACACACTAAAATATAACAGAACCACAATGAACATTTTTATAAGACTAGCAAATACACCCTGTGATTCCTTCCTATCTATAATTTTGAGAAGTCCAAGTGGTGGTGTAGGAACAGAGTGCCTGGGCTGAAAATATGATGGGAATTGGATCACCTCAAATTCACTTGGTACTATGGCCAGCATGGTTAACCTAGAGGTGGAAACAGTGGTGACTGGGGGTGCTGTTACAGGAACATGAAGTATTGTTCACGGACGAGACAAAGGGGACCTTTTGCTTGGTGTGATGCAGATGTAATTTTAGAATTAGAAGAGTCCGTGGTGGTCAGTTGAAGGGCATGAGTCATCTGCCTCAAGCCAATATTAACATTAGAGCAGCCAAACAGTAGAGAATAGGTCTCCCTCTGCTCCTTTCTGAGTTTCTTGGCTTGACACATCCACAGTTGTTTGTACCCACCTGGCAATTTTCATAGCTATATGAGCATTCCTCTTGCTTAAATGGAATTCTGGGGTAGCGTAAAACATAAGTCCCATATCCAGAATTTGCAAAGTTAATACATTTGCACAATCTTGGGGATTGATTTGGAAAAGGGATTTTCTTGCTAAGTTAGAAATATCTACCATGATTTGTGATTGCAAGTATTTGACCAGATCTCTCCAATTGCATTGGAGGTCTTTGCTTATATAGGCAGAATGATTGTGTACAAGGACCAAAAGATTACTTCCTATTCTCTGCACCTACAAGCTGCAGTAGGTTTGGCAACAGATCCATTCCATCCAGCGACTAAAAACTTTGTCATCATATGCACTTTTTAAGAAAGCAGTATGCTTAAAGTTGTTGTTCCTCTTGATACCGAGGAGAAAGCATATTGTTATTGTTGCTGAGCATCGTGTCATAACATTAAAGAAATATTAAGGGGAAGTCAGGACTGTACTTCATCACCCTATTCCCCATTGCCCACATGTATTGCATACAACACTGTAATGCTTATCATTTAATTATTCCCACGCATCTGCAAGAGAACTACAGCAAGGAAAAGTTATTGCTCCTCCTATATATTCCTGTAGGGCTGCATATTCCAAAGTATCATCTATCTTCATATAGTTTTGCAAAGTCAGGTTTAAATGGGAAAATACTACCTAACTCACATCAGCCCTACTTACCATGTTTTCTAGTATCCTACAATATCAAGAAACAAGCTGTAATTAAAATACAGATGGTGGATGAACCTGAAAATTTTAAGCAATGTTGTTCATTCATCACACCCATCACACCCATAAATCAGAACAGTCATGCAAAATTTATTTGAACTTAGCCAAACCTCTTTGGCTTGTAAAGTAGTCTGGCAATACTCTGGGAACAGATATACTTTGTGGTATTTCTGATGCCGTCCCTGCCAAAACCTTATAATTCATGAAAATTGACAAAAACAATTAAAAATCTTGAACTTGAGGAAAGGTTCAACTAATTTCTTATTATTTACAGATGGGATTACTATTCTACAGTCACCATCAGTGAGCAATGATAGTACGGAGTAGCCAGATTAGTATAAATGAAAATCTGGGTGTTTGGGGAGCCAAATTTTCAGTTCCTCATTGAAGACCAGCTGAGTTTTCACAGAACATTTAAAAACGTTATCTTCTAATGAGGTTATTTCAATATAGTGCCTTACGGAGTTTAATGTAGTCCCCATTATTAAAACTTGCAAGGCTTTTCTTGGAAGCCTCACAAGTCTGTGAGGTTCTGTTTCCCATCTCTGCACATTCAATATGGATCATGAAGTCACTTATTTGATATATGTTCCAACTACCTGCTATTGCTCCCTGTAACAGGTTCTGATATTAACAGTGAGTAAATGTTCTCATTTGTCCTCTTCTAGTGTCTTCATGAATTTCTTGGTTTATATGATCCTTCAATTTTTGTTTTTTTTTGTTTTGTTTGTGTAGGCAGCTGGGTGGCATGAAAATGATCAACAAGACATGGTATTTCAAAAGTATTTTGTCACATGGATTATGAATAAAAATTATCATTCCTTTTTTTTTTTTTTTTTTTTTGGCTTATCTCCTTAGTGAAAAGCTGTGTTCAGTCAGGCAGCAGACAGCATATTGTAACTAGATGGCAAAGGTGGCAAAGGGAACAGGGGAACAGTTTGATACTTTTCAATAACCTGAGGCTAATATGTCTCAGTGATTTGTCAAATGGCTGTGACTTACATCTTTGCAGAAAGGAAAACTGAATGACAAACAGATTACATTCCCAAGGAATGTTACTAAAAATTAACATCTAATTCAAATTTCTAAAACTCTTCAGAGTTTAGTCAAATTTCTAAAACTCTTTACACTTAAAGCTAGAAAAATACCTCAGTTAATATAGTATTGAAGAAGAAATTAAACAAATATTAGTAGAATACTGGGTGGTGAGGACCAGAGTGGCAAAGGACACAGGAGCCAATGGAAGGAATACATTACAGCAAGTAAAACATTAAGCTGGGGATAAAGCTAGGAAAGTGAGTGAAATAAAAACCCAGAGAAAATACTCAGATAGACTTCAAAAATATTTTTATCAGCAATAGAAGGCCTAAGAGAAAATTGACCAGTGTGTAGGTTGGCATGTTCAAGGGATATAAGGACATACTTAAGTGACAAGATTATTTTTTCATGTCAGCCTTTAGCAAGAAGATGATGAGCTGTTAATGAATCCTTGGGCAATTTTTGCAAGTATTTAGAGTGAGACATTGTCAGAGATAAGGATGGGAACACTGCAGTTACAATAGTTTTATTAAGTACACTGATGCTTCAGGATTGATGAGAACACAGTGAGTCTGAATCCTTCATACCTTATTTTACATTGTAAATGCCACGGCTTGGTGTATCCCAGTCTGCAACATGCATGTTGTCAGAGCTGCTGTAAGGCATGACTGTTGCCTAAGAATCCCTTTGGCTGATAGTTTTCAGTCACTTTTTTTTATCTGGTCATATTCATTCCTGAAAGATACACTTTTTTTTTCTTTTTTTTTTCCCCAACAAATATTCCTGATGTGTTCCTTGTCTTCTCAGAATAAAAATGCAAACAGAGAACTGCTGAACTCTGCTACATTAATTTTTCATTATTACTATTCATTATATTTTATTTTTCCAGTTTTTATTCATTCTGAGTTGGATTTTTATTTCCAGATTTAGCATTCATAAGAATATGGGAGTTTAGTTATTTATTTCTATAGTTCCAGTGTTTTGATGGTTGAATCTTCTATAAGCTGTTAAATCAACCTTAAGTTTACCTCTTGAAGACACTCCTTCACCCTTAATATGCCTACTGTTTGTTGTCATTTTGGAGGCATGTCACTTTTTAACTTACTAACACACTATTTGCATTGAGTGCTAACAGGTTTCTTGTTAGCATTTTTTTTTTCAAAGTTAATTGATAGGAATGTCTTTTACAAAGCCAAATAGTCTTTTGTTTATTTTAATTTGGGATTGATACTCAGAAGGAGTGCATTAGAATCATCTTTTATACCAGCATTAAAACATGCAAAGCCAAAAGTCTATGACAATGCCAAACTCAAAGAGAAACGTAGGCACCTTTTTTTTGTCAGATATGTCTCTACTACACCATTCACCCAAGTGTGCCTCTGTAAAGTGCTGTACCATATGGAAAGCCTTGACCTCACACATCTTTTGGTACTACGTCACTACATCCTTGGATATTTTTATGCTATATGCTCATTTTAGGACATGAAATTTATGGTGCCATTATGCATGAGCAGAAACATGATATAAGGGATGATATTGTAAAAAAAAAAAAAAAACAAGCAGTGAGTTCTTGCAATAAGTCATCAGGATTCCCTGATACCCATCTGAAAGTCCTGAACTTTTCTATGCTCCTAAAATTAAGTGCTCTGTTAGAAGGTGAGAATCCCTCTTCATTGCATGAAGCTCTGAAAAGTTGTGCTAAGATGAATAACTTATTCAATGACAATTTTTATTTCATAATGAAATAACTGCTGAGGAAAACTTACTGTTCAGAAGAAAAATCACAGAATACCAAGAGAAGTATAAAAACTGTAAAGGAAAACCATTTGTCTTCAATGAGCTCTTTTAAGGAAATAAAAAATATGGTGGGTAATTAGACTAAGTAGCTGTGATGCGTTAAGATACTTTAAATCCTCCTGTCAAATTTACTCAACAGTTATGTTTCTAACTAGCTTTCACAAAAGGAGAGATAAACTAGCTATGCTTTAGAAACATTAAGATAAAGAAATGATGTGGAGATAAATGACTAAGTTTCAGTGTGAAAAGATATAAAGGTGCCAATGGGACAGTAATAGATGCTAGAGTAATTACATGTTTATCTGTATAAGCAGAGATGAATTAGCAAAAGTCACAGCTGAGGTACAATAATTAAGGCAAGAAGGACTGAAAAAATCAGATAATTTTGCTAAATTACTCAATTAGCAGAACTAAGGAAGATGAAGTTAATGTCATCAGTGTTCACTGGAAGGAAATACTGAGCTGCTCTGACATTGATAAAGCCTAAATTAAATTGAATTTGATTAAATTTGAAATTAGTAAAGAATACGATTCTTTATGGACAGCTCAGTGAAAAGTTGTCTTAAAGCACTGATTCAGTGATTCTGTGGGAAAAAAAAAAGAAGAAAGAAATGTGTAAAAAGTCACAAAACAGGAAAAATAGAAAATGTCAAATTTAAATTATACAAAAAAGATAACTAGGAAAGAACAAGCATATCATTTAAACAGGCTAGATACAGCTAGATATGTAGAATGAGAGCCACATGAAGACATGATTATAAAGAGCAGTACTGAGCTAAATAGGAATAACATGAAATAATTACTTAATCACTGTAGATAAGAGTATCTATTGCACAGTACTATTTTACTTTCTCCCTTCTTCCCTCCTCCCTTCCCCCCCCATCCCCCCCTCAAATAAGAGGATTAATAGAATAAAAATTAAAAATACATTGATATAATTGATCAAATTTACTTTCCTGATGTATTTTATTTGCAAAAGTGGATTTAACAGTATTTTTCAGACAAATTGGTTAAAACTACTTTTTTAAAAAAGCTTTTTTTTTTTGTATACATTATAAGTATTATTATACTTATATTTTATGCAGGAAAAATAAATACACAGGACATTAAGTCCTGTGTTTGTGTCATAAATAGATTGATATCAGTTTTAGACTGGCAGGTCTGCCATCACATAAATTATTGTATAAATCTGTATTTTGTTGTGTGAAGCATCACTAGGCACAAAATAAGAGAGCAGATTTTTTTTTTGACTAAGATAGCATTTATAATTCTCCAAGAAAGAAGTGGAAGAACTTATAAAGCATAGTCAATTGAACGTGTGTCTTGAAGAACATATATTAACAGGTTTTGTGCTTGCTGTAAGTAATGAAGGTATTGCTCTTCGTTTGCCAAACCCTTTTAAGCAAAGGTTACCTTTAGAGTTCGGTGAATTAATTCTTCTCAAAAACATTCAGGTTCAGTTTATGTGTTTGAGTTTGGTGGTTTTATCAAATTCAGTAACAATTAGAAAGCTCCAATTGCTTTGAGTCAAAACAATAGAAAATTATGTAGCCACAAAGTTTGGATTTTAAAATGGTAAACACCTTCCAGGATTGCTTAGACCTTCATGGGTGTTTGTATTACCCTTGGCTGAATACCAAGTTTATAATAGATCTGTTTAGTTGCAAATATTTCAATTTACATAGTCAAAATGAAAAGCATTTCAGGTTTTCCAATCGCAGAATTTATTTTTTAGCCGTAATAGTTTAGATTTAGGAATGCATAATGTTTATTTGTGCTTGCAGGTGTGACGAAACATCCCAACAGTAACAGATCTTAGGAGGGCCTGACTGCTCCTCTGAAGTCCCAGTATGACATCTGAAAAGGAAACACATACGTTATTTCTAACAGCACAGTAAAATTTACCCCAGGGCAGTCTGGCCAGCTACTAGCAGAGATACTAGATTGCATTTACAGCCACAGCCTGCCTGGCAATATTCTTCTGTCTCCACGTCCCTGTGAAAAGGATATGGAGATTTGTTCTCCCTAAGTAACTGAGGAGAAGCCAAGATCCAGTGCTTGATCAAAACAGATACATTAATACAAATATATTTCTTATAGTTAAGTATTATTTTTTAAATAAACATTTATTTTAGGAAAATAGTATTGAAATGCTAATTTACATGGATCCTTCCAGTTAAAACTTTTTACACCATTATTTTGTTTTTTTCATTTTTGCATTTTTTTACTTTCTTTCATTTTCTTTTGTTTTTTTTTTTTTTCTTTTGCTTTTGGTTCTTTTAGGTTTTTCTTTTTCTTCTTTAGCTTTTTTTGTTCACTTTTTTTTTTTTCTCTTCTCTCTGTATCTTTGTCTGTCTCTCTTTTTCTTCAGCTGCATTTTCAATCAGGAAGTCATATTTTACCAATACACAAGGATAATCCATCATATTTTTTACATTTATTCTTTTATCTCTTCACAATAAATACAAAAATCACAAACATAGCAATATGAACCAGTCCAAGTTCAGAAAGAGTGGAATGAAAATTGCAGCAATATTATACAAGCTCATACACTTTCAATAAGGATAACATGGTAATGGTTATATTATATTCATATTATATACATTGTATACTATCAAATAAGAATAGACAAATGTTTGTTTCATATTGTAAATTATGTAAACTCCTTTCTTGTCTTTCCTGACCAAAATCTGTTTTATTCATTTGTCATCCTCTAATTTGACTTTTCTTATATAGAGAAAGATTGTTTTGCCTTAATTTGTTGGAGATGAATAGTTAACTGTCTGTAAAATAAATTTATTTTGAATTAGTCCCAACAGTTGTGGCTTTCTCTGTTATCATCTTTAGTTTCTGTTTTTATCTAGAGTAAGGCACAAATAAATGAAATGACTACAGAATGACTTTACCAGGTGTAGCTAAGTAAGCAAATGACTTCACATATTAGCACTTTGAAGTAAAATAAATATATTTATTTATTTATATATTCATGATTACTGGTAAAACCAGCTGAAAATCATTTGAAATATTTGTACCTGAGTTTCAGCAACACCCATTCTGTACACCATACAGTTGTACCTTAAAAAGAAACCAACTGTAAGAGCTGCCAGTTAGAATCACTGTCAGATCTGCAGTTCTCCTTACTGCAATATCTCCAGTAGCCACTGAGGTTTTAGTCCTTCATATCAGTAATCACCACATCCTCTGACTTATGTTGCACATAGAGGAAATTAAAAAGATAAAACTGAAGCTAATAAGAAGAGCAATGTACCTTTAATCAACAATATACACAATATTGTCACTCACAAGCTAAAAACACTGGGTAAATAAAGATTTTCACGAGAACTGTGCTTAAGGGATTTAAGGTGTTCATTTCCAAGCTAAACAAAATATATGGACAAATGTTTTAAACCATCTTATTAGAGGATATTGGTTGTATAAAATTCATTTACTACAACAAAAGTCATCTAAATAAGGATTAAAGCCCATCTTAGCACTATCTTTGGAAGGGTTTTCTTTTCTTTCCTTTCCTTTTTTTTGTTTGTTTGTTTGTTTGTTTCATTTCGTTTCGTTTCGTGTTTGTTTTTCCCAGAAGAAAGCAAGTCAGAATTACTGAACAATTGAGTAGCCCCTACAAAATATTATAGAAGGATGTAGTCTGAGCCATATATTTGAGTTACTGCTTAGAAAAGAGTATGTTCAGCAGATTCATACACTTTGTGACAAGCAGGGGAGATGGGACTATGTTTTAAACTTTGTTGCTAAAAATTCAGTCTCACCACAAACAAACAGGTTATGTGCTATTCCTCGGGTTGAACTACTCCTTTCTAGTTCTAGCTGTGTAAGTGCCAAGAAATAGCATTGCCCTAAACTAGTGTTTCCAAAAGTGTTTACTAATATTTTTCCCAGCATTTGTCAGAATAAGCTGGAAATATATAAGCCTTTATTGCTGCCACCTCTAGGAACTATTTCAGCATTGTCTCAATTTCCCAGTGGCTGCTGCTGAATAATTTACATTTACATCCACAGGATGTAGGAACATTCCAAGAGCCCAGAAAAATAACTTCTAGTTAAGACAGTCCACGTGTTTCAGCGGCTGCTGGCTCAGAGTCTGGGAGCATGCTGGTTCAGAGTAACCAGAGAATATTCACCTCGAGAAATAGGAAACATTCCTATGTTAGTAATTCTACCCTTGCTTTATTGTTTGAAAATAACTAAGCACAACAATAAACATTTGTTTTGCAGATGTTATTTTTGACAAGTGGTCTTTCTAAATTTAAATTTCAGTGCATGGTCCAGGTCAGATGTGGCTTTATTGCTCATCACAATGCATCATATTCCTGGATGCACAGAAAGAAAGTTAAGAATCAAGGTATGAGAACAAGAATTCCACAGGCTGCTGAAATCACACCAACCCCTGTTACTCCATAGCTGATCTGCATAATTGTTGCTGTCTTTCCCATTTCTTTCTCACCATTCATATTTGACATTATTCTATGCATTAGGAGCCCCAAACTCACTCCTTGTTTTCTTTTGGGGCTGTTTTCACCTGGGCCTGTGCTACCAATTTCAGATTTTCAAGGAAAATGACTCTTATGGAACAAGTACAAACTGCACACCTGCAGCTCGCAAAACATTGAGTTCAGGTGGCTGCAAGGAAGGCTGCCCAGTGGTGTGGGGAAATAGTTGCTTCCTTCTGCCAGGGAGAGGCAATTACTAAAGTCCAGAAAAGACCCAAAGACCCCACATTATTCAGGGCAGGGTTGTTGAAAGAGCATGAAGCTGGGGCGAGGTGGCTCATACACTGTCTTAGCCCCTGGGGAAGTGGTCCTAGCCCTCCGTGAGCCTACCAGAGCTCAAGAAGCGTTTGGACAAAGCTCTCAGACACATGGTATGACTTACTGGATGGTCTTTTGGGGACCCAGGAGTTGGACTCGATGATTCTTGTGGATCCCTTCCAACTTGCATATTCTATGTTTCTATGAGGCCACTGATCACTGTTAAGCAATAAAGTCTTACTGAGTGACGAGTCCACCTAAAATAAACTATGCAGGTTTTGTCCTCGGTCCAGTTAAATACCCAATCAAACTAAAAATCATTGCTTTATATGACTTCTGATTTATCTGTAAAACAGCATTTAATAATTCCCACCCTACATAAATTCCCTTTATTTTCTTCATTTTCCTGTGGAAAAGATAAATAAAAAATGAACAGACTACTTACCTCTTTTACAGAAGTGTTAAATATCTGGGATGTGCCTATCCATTTCTGACATCCAGAAATGTAAAATGGTCGATAACATATTAGGTCTGATTTTAATCTCAATATTGTAAAATTAAAACTGAAGTAATTAAATTTTTATAATTTAAGACTTGCTCAAAAAGATAATATAAGGGAAAAGAGTCTCTTAATTGATATCATTAGGCCTGCTCCAAAGTATAATATAAAGCAAAAGAGACTGTTAATTGTTGTCATTCACTTTGGGATCAAGTTCAAAGAGTGAATTGTAGTTTTCATCTCAAGTTTATCATTATTCATATGTGCAATCTAGGTAACATCAGAAAATAAAAAAATATATTGTGGTTGCAGTTTATTCTGTTCAAGCTGTTATTGATTACTGTAACTACTGATTCTCCAGAACTGCCTTAGCTTTCTTTGATGAAGTCCAGGAAGAGTGCTAATTAAGGTGGCAACCTTATGTTACTTCAAAAGTATAGTGATTATTCTTTAAAGGTAATATTGCAGAAAGAAGACAAAAATAAATTGAATAGTTCAGATCTGAGTAATATGATGATATTCCTGGATTCACATTCAGAAATGCCACGTTTACACATAAATGCAACTATGGCATCAATTCATTATATTCTAAGATGAGAAATGAATAGGAGCTGTGAGGAGAAGGGGATGGGAGGTAGGTTTGAATATTTGTTCTCCACCAGACAAGAAATAAATTGAAGATGAATGCATCCAGTTCCTCTACATGTGCACAGTTTTTTTTTACAGTGTAAATTTGAAAAAGTCTGTCATTATCTCTTATCAGTACCTATTTGTCCTTAAAAAGCAGATTTAAGGTACTGAAGTTATTATAAGTTTCTACAAAGCAGTTTTATGATCTCATTAATGAATCACAACAGTAAAAATATATAATTTGTCTGAAAAAGGTTTGGTTGTTTATAGGGGAACACATAAGAGGATGATTAAGCTGAGAGAAACCAGACAGTCATGTCCTATCATACCAACTCTGGTACGAACATAAATTGAGAATACAATCATTTTGGATACTTTTAATGTCTGGTATTGGTTCATCATTTTTCTGACTCATGTACAGCCCAAATGGAAATATATTTGTCTAATTTAAGTATGTTTTAATTTTATATAAATTAAATTTCTACATCTAATTGTCTTTTCATAAGATATAATAATATTGTATTCTAAATTCAGTAGCTATGTTTATAGATCTGTAAGATCTTTGTCAACTGGCAGTACATCATGACTTTGAAACATGGTAAAAGCCGTCATTTTACTCCTCTATAGTGATTCTATTCAGATAAATAAATTCTCACACATATTGATAAGTAGGACAGTGGACTTAAGTTTTACATTTACACCTGATAAGAAGTCAGATTTTACTAATAAAAATATTGCAATTATCTATAAGGAAACCAGAACAGTGGATGCAAGGAAGAGTTTAATTATTATGGAAGTATTCATTCACATTTCCTATCAGTTTCCCACACTTGCAAAAGGCAAAGCCAACTATTTCATATTAGTTACATTGATGTCAAGGCCTTTGCTTGAAGAGTATCTGACACTACCTCAGTTCAACAGATTGCTGAGTTATGGCTGGAAGCTAAAATGAGAAACCTGGAGGAATACTAGTAAAGCCTGGTCTTGTTAATGGCATCTATCACAGAGTAAGCAGTCCATGGTCACAGTTCTGTTGAAGTAGTTATTCAGCCTTAGTGAAATCTTTGTTTATTTTTCATTATCAAGACCTTGAAGGATATCATGCTCACTGGAATTTTTGTTGTTGGTGGTTTTTGTTTGTTTTTTTTGGTGCTTTTTGTTGCTGTTGTTATTTTGTTTTGTTTTTGTTTTTCTCTAAGGCTATATTTTAGCTTAAAATCCAAACTATTCTGAAGGAATTTTCTCCCTCAAAGTCTCTGTCAGGCCTTTATATGCTCCAGGATGTACATGTGCTTGAAAAGGCACTTTGCAGCAACTAAACGTATAAGATATGTCATGTTTCTGTTGAGGATATTCTAGATGAATGGCCAATTCTCAGGCAGTAAATCTGATACATGCCAAACATGAAAGTTACCTGGCATGTGGAATAGATCCATCATATCTTGATACTCTAGATGTATGAACATCCATCCTTGCATTCTCTGTAGTATGCTGATCAGTGCATACATACTACTGGAGATCCGAAACAAGTGGCTGCCCTCTTTAAATTAAATCAAATCAAGACAAATATCCTGGTTTGAAAGAAGACATGTTCAGGTAACACTTATGTAGTACATGCATATGTATGAGTATTTGTCTAGCGTGGCAAAACTGACACTGTTCTTTGGGGAGGTTCTCACATTTCACTGTCTGTTAGATATTTAAAAACAGGGAGGGAATAAGAACTCAATACGTTGTGAGAGAAATACTATAGCATTAGGTGTGCAGCATGAAATACATACTAAAAACAAATGGTATCAAAATATTGCAGAAATGGAATAGCAATATGAAAATAATTTTTGCCAAATTTCAACTCATTCATTAGCATATTTTTCCAGTTTCAAGGTAATTATAGTAAAAGTGAAGGCTAGTCTAACACAGAAGTTATCCCCATACTTTAAAATCCTTGATTAGACTTAGTGAACAGATACACTAAAGTCAAAACAAGAGTAGATAATAGAAAAAAGAAATCATCCACTGTCACAAGAAACAACTCTTCAAATCAATAAAACAAAAGCTGAAATTAAGTGCCATGTTATTCTATTTCATGTCTGAAAATATCACTACTCGGGAAAATGATCTTGAATAGTTCCTAAATAGAAAGGTGGAAATTAAATTCACTATTCAAGGGAAAAACACAAAATGTAAAGGACCAAAAAAGAAATTTTTGAATGTTACAGTTGAGAGAAATAACCTTCACATTTCCAATCTGTTTTAAATCCATCATGCTTTAGGTTGTCACTGCAATTTTACCTTAAGATAACAGATACAAAGCTTAGGTATTTTAGGTATTTTGTGTACTACTGGGATATTGACAGAGAGAAATGCACATGACAATCTATGATCTCTATTGGTATCATTAAGCATGACATTAAAAAAAAAAATCTGCAGCCCACAAACCCCCACCCTCCAAAATATAGTTAGAAAAGACCTAGTTGTGTTTTCTTCTTTCTGACTCTGCAGTTTTCTCCATGTCTTAGAAAGCAGGTGTTTCCAGATTTGTATTTCCTCTGTGCCTGTGTGCGAAGTTTGAAGCACATACCAGTGCTGATGCATCTGAACGAACTTCCTTGTTGGAGGTCATACGTGTTCTGTACCTATATTTGTATGTGGGCAAGAAGTGGTTCCTCATAACAAATGTATAAGCAGAGCTATTGGGAATCTCAACGGTACCTGCTATGGCTCAGTTCTCCTTAATCAGTTCTCTCAGTTAGCTGTGCCCACATTTCCTATTACCTTCCATCCTGCCCTCATGTTCTCCTCTTTTTTCAGCCATTGTGGTCATAAAGCTTTTTGTGTGCTTTCCTGCTTATATACATATTATTGAAAAATACTGTCACTGAATTTTCATTCCATTCCATTTCATTCACCACAGGGTGAACCAAAAGAGGATGCTCTGACAACTTTGAATAAAATTGTAACTCCTAATGAAGTGGTCCATCTTTCTCATTTGTATTACTTTAAAAAATTCAGCATTTTGCATAGCAGAAATGCATTGTCTCTATCTGAGGAGTACCATGTAAGAAGAGACCCGAAGTCTACACAATTACAGCAAGAGTTTTTGGCCACCTGGTGGGAATAAGTCAAAGAAACTTCTACTGTTTTATATCAACATAGCTAAAAAACTATTAAACCTTGCTTGCCTCAAGGTTAAAGAAAGTTCACAAGCTCTAAGTTGTTTGTTTCATATGTCACTCTAATACATAACAATGAAAGACAGACAATTTGGGATGAAATTCTGATCTTTAGTTAACTTCCGCTTTTTCAAACCTTCGGTTTGAAAAATGTTCACCATACTAGTTCTTAGTTTCACTTTTGTCCGTAGGAGTTTTTTTTTGTTTGCAGAAGTAACACTTATTTGTGGAATTAGCACTAATCTTGATACCACAAAATCTATCAATTACATAATTCCAGTGGAAATTCATAGTAAAAAAAATCCACGGCCTTCAGTTGTTCCACATGAAAACAACTCAGTTCAGAACCTCTGTGCACAGTACATGTATCTATAATTCAATGAAAGATAGAAATATATACTGAAGAGCATCACAGAAATTATCAGTAGCCTGGAAAATTCTTCAGGATGTGAGCTTAAGGGTCTCCGCATTCAACTGTAAATTTGGCCCAGTCCTGAGCCTACGTCTTTGGCCTTCTGAGGCTCTGATCCACTATTACTAATGTCTACACTCAAAGGCCATTAGGCCCCTTTTTCACTTAGAGGTTGCACCCAACTGGTGTACATGCACCTTTCCTTAAAAAACAGCAGATTATACAAAATTTCTTGACTTTACAGTCAGAGAAAGAAATTACTTAGCTCATGTTATTCTTGAGCTGGACTTTCCAGAAGTTCTTACCAGAATATATGACTAAATGTGTTCTGTATTCACTAGCCTTGTTAAAAATAATAACTAACTAACTAACTAAAAACAGTTAAGGAGGAAAGGGATTGAACTTCCTGATTTATATTCAAAACACTTTTAATATTTGCATTTAGAAAATAACTGCAAATAACTGTTATGTTTCAGGGCAACAACTGACTGCCCAAGAAGAACCCTTCACTTAGTCTCTTTACTTCTTTCTACTTCTCTACTGTGGAGCATTGGCACTTGGCTACAGGTAGAAAACTGAATGGAATATCAGTTATCAATATATCTAGTATATCTATATCAATATATATCTATATCAATATATCAATATATCTAATTCTAGCAATCTAAGTCATATGGTCAGAATCTAACTTGTTTTAGCCATCTAAGTCATTTGTTTACAATCCAACTGATCATCAGATCAAACCAGGTCCTTAACTTAGTTTGGCAGAAATCCATAAAGCATATTTTTACCTTCTAACATATCATAGATCACAAATCATTAAGTAGAATCACCCCAGAATAAGACATCTAATCAGTTCCCAGGGGCAATAGTAGTTGCTGTCTCAATGTACAAAGCAAAATATATATTTATTTATATATATATATATTCTACTGAAGACTGGAATGTTTTGTTCTTACTAATGATGTTAGGATCAGTATAGTGGTAGTGAGTGAGTGGCCTGTGGTTTAGACAAGGTTCAGATGATTTAGTTTTCTCTCTGATCTTAAACATTGTGAAAAATGTGAAAAAAAAAAAAACCAATGTGAAATCCAGCTACAGTCTATGCTTTTAGAGATAGACATATTTTGGTTTTCAGGTTTTCAAGTCTAGAATATCTCTTTGGAATGCATAAGTATGAGATTTCAAATGTATTTCTTTTCAGAGATGTAAATCTTTCTTAGGCAACTGCATTTACATTTTTGTTTAGCACCTCAGGCCATATTTGTTATTTAATCTACCTAATGTCAGAAGGAAGCACGGTTCTATAAAGCCATGTGGTGATGAATAACGCTGCTAATGGAGTTATAAATTGAGACTAATTGGTTTACTTGATTGTTATTAAGTCCCATTTCAGCTGGTTAATGGAATTTTGTTTGGCAGGGGAACAGAGCTGATGTTATCAGATAATTTTCTTTTGAAAATGGCTTAAATTTCAGTCTTCTGGATCCACAGGTTCTAAATAAGTCAAGACCATTCTGCCTAAAAATAAATAAATAAATAAATAATCCTCACAATATATGAACACAACAAAATAAAAGTGTTATCAGTGACTTTAAGATTTCAGTGCATTTTCATACCTTATTACCATGTTTAAAATTGCCTCCAAAAACAGTCAAAATATTCCAATCAGTGAAACATTTCAGCAGAGACTTTAATCCCATCTCACTGTTGCTTGAATGGTTTCAAATGTCACATAATGAACGAATAAATTGACTTTCATGAAAACCAGATTTGGCAGGAATGCATGAGTGCCTAGTTAAATAAGCAGATTGGGATTTAGGGTTACTTTTACCCAATTTGTTGTTTTTCAAGTGTAATAGTTCCTAAATTAGTCTCAAAACATGGATTGGTTTGAAACTTGAAATCAATATCCACATGTGATTTGAAAGTTTATGTCTTGCCTGATCATTTTAAAGTTTTGAGGACTATTTTTAATTATCAGTATAATACGATGATACAAAAACATGTTGCCAAGTATAATATCCAAATAGAAATTTGTCTGCATCAGTTACTGAGGCTTCCCTTAACCCTTGTCAGGAAGACTAGGAGCACCATGCTTAAGATTAGGTGGAGTTCAAAGTTCATGGAGATTAACAATACTAACATGGTATTTCCTATTTATAAGGCTCACCAAGTGTATACTTCAGCACATTATAATACCAACACCAGTAGGACATAGTTTAACAATCACAGGTATTAAAAACAAAATGTAGATGAATTGATTCCTATGAGCACAAGAAAGAATTAGAACTTGTACTAATAAAACTTGGAAGTCCTATAAATACAGCTTCCCTAAATCAGCCAGTAAAGTAGGGTTCAGACAACATGTATGCTTGTACCTGTATAAAAGAACGTGTGCAAAGATGTGTGTGGTTGCTGCTAAAGGATAGTTGCATGAAACTATGTCCCTGAACACAGGCAGCTGTTCTTAATAGTGACAGCAGCACAAAGGGAGAGTGAAGGTTCTTAGACACTTCATACTCAAACCAAGAAGCTATTTATAGACCACAGCAACATCTTGAAAGCGAATCTGGAGCCAATGATGTTTAATATTCTCTCTACAGTTATCATCACCAAGCAAACTGGTCTCTGCATAGCACACCAGCTGTAGCTTCTGAAAGGCCTTCAAGTGTAATCCCACACTGAATGAATTACAGTAACAGAATCTGGAGGTTACAAAGGCAAGGATAACTTTGGAATGGTGCACACCAGAGAGCTAATTATAACCATCAAATGCAAATGCAGGGCAGTGATTTTACCCATGCATGTAATGGGGAGACACCAGCATCAAGGAGAAACTGGGGGAAGGAGTATATGAAGGGTAATAATAAAACCATGACATGTATTGACAAACTGTTGGCAAATACTACCAACCTTGAAAGCAGCTACCATTTCTTCTGCATTGTTAGGTTATGAAAATTCCAGTGTCAACTCAAAATTATTAAGGGTTAAGTCTCAACCAATTTATTCTCCACAAAGGAAAAACAAAACAAAAATCCCTCACTTTCATAATACATCTGTTTTTCTTGGCCATTTATAAATTTTATTTTTGTTTTGCAATTTATAATCTTTTATTCTGAATTTATGAACATGAAGAATGAGTACTTCAAGAATTTTCAACACTTTACATTAGCAGAAAAAGGGAAAGCAATCTGTTTTTAAATTATTTGCATAACGTATGCTTTTACTTCATTTTCTCAATTTGAAATTGTAGATATGCTGCCTATTATTTGAACAATAGTAATTGTTTAAAAATAAACAAGCTTTGGGATTTAGAGTACATAATATAAAGAGCATAGGTCCAAGAGTTTATTTATTCTGACTGTGCCTATTGGTGTAATAAAAGATTCTCTCTCCCTACACACAATACTTTGTAATATTTTCAGATGCCTACAACTATGACCAATGAACACAAATGACCAATACTAGCCTTTTGATTCCTTTCAAAACAGATAGTTTCAAGTAGCAAAGAAGAAATTCTATATTAGTTTTTTGAGTATACATACTTTTGAATATGAGTAGTTCCCAGAAAATGTAAAGGTTTGCTTAGTGTTTGACTGGCTTTTCCTAGTCAGAAGACTGTGGTTGGCAGAATCAGGATTCCTCTGGAAAAACTGATATTGCAAGATGCTAACTGCTATTCTAACCTACTGAGGGATCTTAATCAAAAGCTTTTTAACACCAGAGTCCAAGTGATCCCCAAATTCTAAGTTTTCATGTTCTTCTTGTAACACCTGCATCCAAAAGATGGTTATACAACTAAAATTTTAGGCACAAATATGTTGAATTTCATGTGGTCACTTTCTATCACCACCTACTTTGACTGATTTTCAAAGCCATTTTGGAAAATGTATTCATAATTACCCAGGAAACAACACGGAACTTTTGGAACCAGTCTCAGTTAAGCAATGCAGTCAGAAAAGCAAGTTTCAAAGAAGTTCAATTAAAGAGCTTAATAGTTTTGAGAACAATCTTGGCTATTAAATACTTTGAAAAACAACCATGATCCTTTCACCAATATTTTCCATGCAGAAAAGGGAGATCAGTTCATAGCAGAATGTCAAACCCACTATCCATTATCTATGCGATCCACTATAGGTTGTGTTTTTCTGGCACAGAACAATCTAATTTGTTTCATTATCTCTAAGCTCTTACTGGAAGACTGTATGTGTGGCCTTAAATCCTCTTATCGCTTCTGACTTTTTCATATTGTTGCAAATAGAGATAAACCTGGAGTTAAAGTTTGAAAAAATCTGATTGAGAACAAGTATGGTAAGTATCATTTGACTGTCTCATTACCCTCACAATACTTTGTATTGTGATCTTCCAGAAGATCATTGTGAGCTTATACATATAAAGACTTATCAGGAAGAATTAGCTAACATTCATTTCCTGAGCTAATTTATTGTTAGACATGTTTTACAAAATACTGAATCCAAACAAATTCAAAGGAAACTGGTATCAAATCTTAATTAAAAAGTCTGTTCTGCTCTCTGCCTGGTTGTCACCTCTGCATCTGCCAGAGACCAAATAGCCAGGAAGCAGACATAGATTAAAAAGCTAGGATTTAAAGCAATTATAACTAAACTAGAACTTTTTTTTTTTTTTTTTTTTTTTCCCACAATAAGCTGCAACTGCGGAGGAAGAAGAAAAGACAGAGGGAAAGACTGGTTCATGTTGAAACTAGACAGAAAGGGTTTAGATTTTTGTATATATTTATTGTAGTTATTCATCTCTCAAATTTAAACTGTTCTCCCTTTTTTTTTTCTTTCTTTTTTTTTTTTTTTAATTTATTTTAAATGGTTTCTGAGTGTCATTACAATGCCTGCTGTAACTGATGCTATCCACACACTTCGTAGCCTTGATCCTGCGCAAAGAACTGCCTTAGAATTGAATACACCTTCAGAATCCTCAGGGTGGAATCAAAGCTCATATCAGGAAAAACAACAAAGGAGATGCATGAGGCAAAGAGAAAAAGATGAGTCAGAAAAGAAGCGATTCACATAGGAAAGGAGATAATTGAAAAGGTTATTTATTTGGAGGAGGGAGGAGACATAAAAGGAAAAGGAAACCAGGAATCATTACTAGGTGTTTAGGGAGTGTGTTCCTAAATTAAATTACTGCTGAGGAGTAATTAAAAAATAATAATAATAAGTGAAGAAGAGGTAGAGAGAACTGACAGTTTTTATAACATCTCTTGGCCTCCTGTTTTCGGACTAACAAGCCCTAAGTAACTTTAGGGTCCTTGTTAAGACCTTATTTATTCCTGGAAGATTGGGTACCCTAGTAATTTTTCAGTCAGAAGCTTGTGTTTAGTGAGATGACCACATGTCATTCTTTCAGTTACAAATTATTCATATCTTGATCACCATGAAACCAGCTTGCTGTAATGTGTTTTCTGTGCAACTACCTCTTGCTATTATTTTGAAGTGCAGGCAATATTTGCCACTAAGACTCTTTAACCAACTTACCTACTCTTCACCAGATACCAGTAATTTATCTAATTACAGATTAGTGTGTGGATTTTAAATTTCACAGACAGTAATTCTGAAACCTGCTTATGTGGAAGACCATGTTTATTTTCATGTTATTCTGCACTCCCATTGATTCTGATCCATTCTTTTATTATTATTATTATTATTATTATTATTATATTTTTTATTTTATTTGTTGAATCTGGCAAGCATTTTGCATAGTTAGCCTCCCCCTCTCTCTTTTTTTTTCTTTTTTTGGGTGGGGGGGATGTCTGGGGGGGATGAGACATGCGTAATGCATGAGTTTGTAAAATGCAGAGATTTTATTCTTGCAGTAATTACTGTTCTTGAGCACAGTGTAAGTCTTTGTTTAATGACTCAACTGTAGTTTAAAAATTTTTTGCTTTATTTTTTAATATTTATGCCCAATATTTTAAAGCACTAAATGTAATTGTTGAAAATTTTAATAAATTGAAATAAACAAGATAAAACCTTTTCAAATATTTAGTTTTTTTATTCCTTTTGTAACAAACAGAAGCTTTTTATTTATTTGCATTTGTCTTCCCTTCCTTGACTACTATACTGAAGGACATTTCCTATTTTATCTCTGTGCTTCTGGATTTGTACTGTTTCTCTAGTGAGACTGTCATGACCAACTCAGTTGTTATTTATCTACATTTAAACTATCAGTGTCTGATGAGAAAATGCCATTTTGCATTACTACATAAAGAATTGCCTTATGCCCTGCATTTTTTTCTGTTTATAAGCAGACACAAAGCTAGACACAAGTAAAGGGACTCACGTGATTGTGAATTAACACAGTATGACTGCACGGTTCTTGAGTTTTCTTTTCATTTCCATTTATTGTGTGTAACGTTTTGGAAGGACAAAACTCCCAGTGCTAGGAAATCAACCACCATCCATTGACACTTCTTTTTGCCTTGGTCACCTCCAAGTCATCTCTGACTTTCTCCTGGTCTCTTCCCTTCTCCTCGCAGAGGTGAGTGCTCAGGTTTCAGCTGTGATGTGCGGTCTAGTGGCTGCCCAAGGGCTTCTTGGCCTATTCTCTGGTCAGCCTGAGCAGCCAACAACGTAGTCCCATCAGAGGATTTCAGCTGTGGTGCAGAATCTCAAATATACAGGCAAACATGGGAGCTTAGAGACGGATGAAAGTCAGTGCTACCTGGCAATGAAAATGTGCTTGGCTGAAGTTATGGGATCTATGTATTTATTTCCAATAAGTCCATCACCACAGGACATGCGAGCTGTCTAAAACATTATTTAAAGACATAAATAACTTGTAAACATTTCAGCACTGTTTGAATAGCCTATTTTAATGATTCTCCCTTTTGTTCCTTCAGAGATTTTTTTAAAATGAAATAAATGAAATAAAATGTTTCACAATACTCATCTGTCTTCTTTTCCTTCATGTTTTTTTTTTTTTTTTTTTTTTTTTTTTCTGCCAAATTACTGGGAGTGTCTGAATTATGGCTGGGAAACTTCCTGATCTCCTTTGTAAGAAACCATACCACTACAGAAAATATGTATAAATAGATTACATCTTCTATAATCTGCCTTGCTTGTAGAGCTTGTTGTTACCAATGCTATTGTTAGTCGTACATCCCCACAAATAGAACCAACCAGTGACACTTCAACCCACCCCAAGAGGACTGATATTACTGAGTCTTGCTAACATGCAAGAATGATATTTAATGTAGCAGGGAGTCAAACAGATTAGGACTGCATATTTAGTAAAAACTGGGTCAGGCTGACTCAGTACTGAAAAGTGCAGGATCACATTGGGTATTTAAGAATGTCTGGGAAATAGGGTGGGTTTTAGAACAAGTCAGGAAACTCTCTGGAGTGACTGACATGTCAGCAATGGGAACATTGCCAATCCACACCCACACCTCTTTTAAGGTATTTAAAATACACTGGAACATCTCTTTTCTTTAACCCCCAACAAAAATGACTAAGAGAGGGTTTCCTGTAGTCCTCATAACTCTGAAGGGCAACAATGTCCTCCAGTAAATTCACTGTACTGCACCAATGTGATCAGCCTCTAGAAGGGGAAGGGGGTGGGGGTAGTTAATGGACCAGACAGTCCATGATCCCAACTGACAAATGCAACTTAACTTGAAAATATGATGAACAAACAATCCCAGATTAAGCACAGTGGTGACTTGCCTGTTCCCATATTTCCCTGCTGCCGTGATTTTACATGTTATACCATGGCAGCCATGCAAATCAATTACAACTGGAAATGACAACTCTTCCAGTAATGCATATCACCATTGTTTAAAAGATGTAAAAAGCATTCCACAAGTAACATACAATCTCTTGCCTCATCTCCACGAAGAAAATAAAAAAAAAAAAAAGCATTTTTACTATGTACACAATTAAACCCATGAGAACCAAGCAAGAGTACTGACAACACAGCATTTCAAAATGTAAACTGTATTGTGAATGGCACATGGTTGGTTACATGGTACATTCAGAAATAATGTTGAAGAACAAAACAGTGGAACACACAACCTTGTTTTAATATAAGATATGAAATACTTATTTTAATGTGGAATAGATTCATTTTCAGGTAATAAATATAAATGTAATTTTTGGATTTTTGAATATATAAAAGGAAACACCAGTCATTGTCTATTTTTTGTATAGGGTAATAGATATTGTCTATTGGATTTCAGATCTCATATATATATGAGAATGAATCAAGCTGTACTTTTTTTTTTTTAATGAAGTTTGTCTTGCAAAATGTATCAAGTGACATTATGTGATTTGCAAACTTTCTGAATTTTGTTACAATTTCTTTACTGTAGGAACAGGTAAATTGGCAAATTTTATTATTTTTAGTTGTCAAGCCTTTTTTTTTTTCCAAAGCAAGGATTATTTTTTCTCAAAATTAGATGTGTTTTTATTTGAAAATGAATTTTTACTCTCAGGAAATTACTGTTGTTTTTGCTTCAAACTGTTGCAAGTCTTAGGGAAAAAATTAGGATAAATAAAACAAACAAACAAACAAACAAAAAAACAGGTGCACTTCCAAACTACATTAAAAAAAAATCCTCAAATCCAACAATTTTCTATTTAATTTCTCTATTTTGGACATTTTCAGTAGTCAGAGCTTATACAGATTTGTCTGATCAGCAACCTTCCTGTCACATTGCATAATATGACAGTGTCATCTTCACAGGATGCTTTTTCCACATTGGTGCTTTATTCTAAGGCAGTAGAGATAGGTTACAAATTTTTATAGTGACAGGATTAGAATACGTAATTTGTAGGTTGCTCTTCCCCTCCCACAGAAGAATCTCATGCCTGCAGTGGACCTCAGGCATATATATAAATATTTTAAATAATATACTTCTCTCCTTTGGCATTTCTTCAGGATATGGTTTCCAGCCCAAATATCCAATATAAGCCATGATGATTAAATAAATATATTGTGTCTCACCAATGGTTTTAGCCATGTGCTCTCAGAGGCACTTTGTTCTTATGATGACTGTTTATCAAACTCTCAGATCCAGAATTGAAAATGTCAAATAGTTAAAACTATACACCTCCATCTACACAATAAACAGGAGGATTTCGCCTGCACTTCAGGTGCCCCACAGCTCTGTTTCTCTCTTACCTACCCCAAAACAACAACTTTGTGTGTGTGTGTGTGTTAAGTATCTGAGATGGAGAACAAACAAACAAAAAGCTCTTCCCCAAAATATAGTTGCGTGGATTGAGGAACCAAATTTGTCTTGCCACAAACTGTTACATTTCCCTTTCCAGCCCTTGGAAGCTTAGAGGAGTGTATTCCTCAGGCAAAACCAGAGACAATCAATATGCCATCAACTGCTATGACTGCTTTAGTACTAAGGGATTGATTAGGTGGGAGGTGCCTGCTTACATGTGTCTTACATGCTATTTTTTGTAATGTCTTTTAATTAATTGTTTTTTATGGTTGCTCTGTAATAAATTAAGGCTAAATTTAAGACTGAATGCTGTAGAAGGTTTTTCCAAGCAAATGTCTCTACAGAATCTAGTTTGAATTACAGCTCATTTTTTCTCCTAAACACAGGATTGAAATTTCAAGTTACAGCTCTAAATACATATGGTGAAATTGTAACCAGAGAGAAAAAAAAAAAAAAAGTGACTGAGCCTGGAGAGATTGTATAACTGTAGAGGAAAGTTTAAATTACATGTTGCCACAAAGACTGAAACAATGCCCAGAACCCTGCACTATTGCATCTTTACCACCAAATATACTGGTAATTCCTTCCTTCCCAAAATCTGTTGCAGAACAAGCTCTGAGATCACACTCCATTTAGTAAAGAGCTTCGATTCTGAACCACTAAGTCTGGTTAGGACTTACTTAACAGTATCGTTTTGTATACCTATAAATCTTTAGCTTATGAATTAGAAACTGAAACTAAGGGTAAATGATAGCAAAATATATCAAAATAATTTGAAAATCCTCCTTAAGTTAATAATCTTTTCTGCTGCTACTCATTCTGCTCTTTTGAGGAAGGATAATTTTCATGCCTCCTCAGAATAAGCACTGTATTGCATTGAATATATTAATACATTGTGATACATATGACTTGAAAGATATCTGCAGATACGTTCACAAAAGAACAGGAAATCAGAACTAGTTTAACTAGGAAGCTCCCTTATTTGAAGGTAATAAGCATCAGAAAGCATGAGAGCTGTCATATTAAGTCAGTCAAAGATCTGTTTAGCCTAGTAGCCTTTCTCTTACAGTAGTCAGTAGCAAAATAGTTAGGAAAAAATTATTAGAAGCAGGAAATAAAACTATTCCCCATGACTGCTGATAGAATTTCAGGCAATCTCCCATTTAAGAACTTCCTGAGTTAGAGTTTGCATCCAGGCCATGGGTTTTAATATCTCTACGGCACTTATCTACCATAGTTTTCTCTAACATCTTTTAAAGTTCATTGGCATTGTGCTCTTTGTAGCATCTCACAGCAACATATTCCACAATTTAATGACCATTCATTTCCACTCTTTCACCATCCCCTGTATCAGTTGTGTCCTGTTCAGATTCTGATTACTGAAGAGTGTAGGGAATAAATTACTGTGCTAGCTTTAAAAAATCTACCTTGGTTTTCGGAAACAGTCTATGGCAGCATAAATCTGTAAGCTAGCTTGCCCTCTCTTGTCCTTCCTATTTTTCATTCTTTATGACTTTTTCCTTGTTATACATCTTTTAATAAAATAATTATTAAAAGAGAAGTCATGATTTCATAATAGGATTCCACACAACATGATTTTGGTTGGGAACATGTCCCATTTATGCTGATTTTACCCAGTGGGAATAATAATAATAATAATAATAATAATAATGATAATAATAACAACTTACATTTTTTATTCAAAATCTGTTTCTTGTGTTTAATAAGTAAGATCCCTTTATTCAATCAGTGTTTAGTGAACAACCTAAATCTCAAAGCATGAGATTAGTGAACATTTCTTGTAAATCTATTAATATCCAGAAATCCTTTCTCTTTTCAAAATATTTGTGAGAACTGAGTAATTTCCACAGCAAATTATGCAAATATGCTGTACAAGCTCTCCAGCACAGCTCTGCCAGTGCAAATCCTGACCTTCCAATGCTCCTGCTGTTCCTGCTTTGGGCTTCTCTTCATCAGGCTGCCAATCATATGTTACAATGCCAAGTTCTGCAATGTGGATAAGTGTCCAGTAGAAGCCAAGGTAATATCAGTGAGCTTCTTTATACAAAAGGAATAAACCAAGATTCAAAAACCATATGCAGAAAGAAAAATTTTCTTTACTGAATTTATCCAAAAGTAGATAAGCTTGAGGCAAGGATTGCTAGATAAAATCTGTAGTTGTGTTATGTGAATGTTAGACTAGATAGGTTATTGGGTCACAGCAGACCATTAGAATGATAAAATTTATTAACTTCTTTAGTTATTTATTAACTAATTTTATTAACTAAATGTATTAATTTATAATATATTATAATAAATTTATTAATTTATTATTTTATTAACTTCTTTCCTTATCAGCTGCAATTAAGAAAAATAATAATAATAATAAATTTTAATTTCAATTACTAATACAGATTGTCTGGATCATTTGTATCCCAGATGTGGTTCATGTTATTGGATTCATACACAAGGATCAAGTTTGCCTTTAAATGTCAAACATGCATTTTTTGACATGTTACATTTAATAAATATGTATATATATATACATATATATATATATAAATAAATATGTATATATGTATAATTTATTTTTGCATAGATCTGTGTATAGATCTATTTGTGCTCTCCTATATGGCTACCAGAGGCATTGTAATTCAATAAAACCAATAATAGCTGTAGAGAAACAATGCCACACTGGTGATTTGCACTATAAATGTTAGTCAGCTCTTCAATTTTGACTGGAGAATAAGAATTTATGTTGATTTCAGCTGGTTGGATAACAGGAAGGCAATTTACTTTAGTGCAAAGTTTAAACTTTCTGAAGAACAAAGTGTAAAAAGGGTCCATAGGGACCCTTAAAGTTTACACTTTTTGCTATTGCTTTCTCTCCATAAAAGACCAAAGAGGAAATCAGTCCAAAACTCTAACAAGGAGTTTTCCATTCTTTATAAGGGAGTTCTCTTCCCTTTTAAAGATAGAGTGCAGAGAAATGGTTTGTCTCTTTACCTATTTTTTGCCTGGTTTTCTTACTCCTAATAGGTGTTATTCTGCTGATTTCTTTTTCATGGGATCACAGATATGTTAAGAATATGAATCTTTTGCAAAGATGAAAATAAATTGGCACTGGCAGATAGCAGTTCTGTTGAGAAAATTTTATTCTGCTATCAGCATGTGTAAACTACTGAAAGTGTGTGAGTGCGTGGATTACCGAGAGTTATGGAATTTATGCCCTTCATCATCTTCTTCAGATGATCTTCATAGATAGCTGGGCAAAGGAACCCCTGTACACCATAAAAATATTTTCCTTTAAAATACTATAGGATATAAAGTAAGGGATACACTGAAAGGATATTTGAGCCTCGGGTCTGCAACAGAATCTAGAATAACCTTCCCTCCATTATGAATGTTAAGAGTTAATCAGTTCAGAAACAGGATCTAAAATAGTAAGTAAGCAGGAGAACAACATGCTGTTAAGCAACAAAGAAGTGCTGAGAAGTCAAGTGTGTCTTAAATCCACTTCTCTGTGGGATTCACATGATTTGCTGAGAGTTGTAGAGGAATACTTTTACTCAATTTTCCCTGGAAGCCTGGAACTTACTGCTACAGGTAGGACCTCTACTATCCTAAAAATAGAGCAGGGCTACTTTTGTAAAGCACATCAATATGGTTATGCTTCTTCCCCTTCTGTGGGCAGAAGTTCAGTGGCTACACTTTTAACCCAACCTATGGACAACATAAAGACTGGTGCTAAATGTTAGAAGCATAAGTGACTGTTTAGGGTGGTGGGGTGGCTGACTCTTTGGGCTAAGGCAAAAATGTCCATCCTGCAGGTGTCTGCTTCTGTCCTTTGCCACAATGAAAACTGGAGTGCAAGAAAGGAGTGTTAGCAGATAAAGAACTGGATCTAAAGGCAATATATATATATATATACATATATATATATATTAATCCTTGTCTGCTTGTCTAAATAAGAGGGTATAAGCAGAGGTAGGATTGGGTTAGACTATGCAAGTGAACAGATTTGGTGGAGGTCTGGATGTGCCAGGAGGTGGGTGAGTTACCTTTCCAAAAAAATAAGCATGGTGAAAGTCTTAGGATGACATTACCTGAGAGAACAGTCCCCCATCCTATTCAGGTTCAACTGTTTCATGTTCCAGCCACACATCCACCAATATTGCCACTTGTGTGATAACTCCAATGAAAGCGACCACCAAATAGGATCAAACTGGCCACAGAAGAACAAGATAGCTGAGTAAGAGAGATTCACCGTCCCCTAAAATCTCCCTGATTTAGCTTTCCTATCTCTACTGGTTGTGGAAATTTCCCTAGTTCCTCCCAAATTCATGCAACTTCCAGCACACCACAGTTTAAAAAAATATGTATAAATTTTGTATCATTCTGTTGCTGGTAGAATAGAGGACATCACTGGGAAGTAAAGAGTATAAACTTACTATTTTTAGGATGGCACAACTGTTTCTGTTTCAGAGCAGTTTGCTATGGTTGGCTCCAGTTGAAATTTATTTCCCTTTCTGCCTGAAGCTTTCAGAATAATCTGTGTCATGTTCTGGATGATATTGCCTTAGTAACGTCTACAGGTCAACGTGAAAGCAATTTTTTTTATGCTGCAGCTCTCCCATTCTGGTAAAGCATATACAAATGCAGTCCATCAGAAACGACACAAGAACCAGCAGACTCCTTTCAGGCAACTTAGTAGGCAAATCAAGTCTCTGGAACTGAGGGAAGAATACATGAATGCATGGCTGGTCCTCAAGCAGTCTGTAAAATTCCCTACTTCATCATAGCAGCTTACAGTAACCTGAAGGCTGAGTAAAAGAGTATTTTTGTCCTTTCCTCTCAATCAACACATTTTCAACTCCTTTCTGCACTGAACACAGCTTTAAAAGCAGGGCTGGAGAACTACAGTCTTAGAAGGGACTGTTGCATGACGAGTAGGGCTTTCCTTAGGGAAATGTTGCTTGGGGTTTAATCCTTTAAGGTAACAAAAGGAGACGTGACCTAGATCTTCCACATCTGTATAAGTGCTGAATCTACCAGTATATGAAAGCTGCACTCTCAGACTAAAACCAGAAAACAGTAGCTTAAATAGATCACCTGCTGCAATGAACTTCTCAAAAGAAGCAGCTGGAGGAGAGATCCGGATCAGAAGCCGAGCAATCTGCATATGAGATAAACGTCATACTGCTTGCCTCTGACAGGACCAGGGAGCTTGGGAACTTTAAAACCTTAAAAGTAAGGCATGTTAAGCTATGATTTTCAGACTTTGTTTTTTGGCTAAGATACTGAACTTCAGTTCAAGTCCTAATTTAGCCATCTGCTTTCTTTTTAGACCTTTATAAGCCCCAGGTCTCATCAGAAACAATCTTTATTCTCTTGTAATGTTCTTTGATGATTACGTGTTCCTTAGAAGCAAAGCACTTATGTTAATGGGAAGAAAATTGTCCATTTCATCACACCTTCTTTGCAGCTTTTAGCTGACATGTTACAAGAAGCCAGGGGCTCATTTCATTAATACTAATCTCATTCTTCTGCCACTTACTTTTGTGAACTGGTTACAAATTTGTATCCTGCAAAGCACAGCATAGTATTGGTAACAGGTATTGCCATGTCAGTGTGTACCTTTGGATGAATTATCAGCTATTTGTTGTGTTTGTCTGCTTTGTGTAAAAGTGCCTGAAAATGAAAAGCTGGCTAACTTTGCATCACTTTCAGAAACAACAGTTTCATATAAAGTGAATTAGTATTTTCCTTTTCAGTAGGTTCTGATTTGAGTAAAGTAATAGGTTGCAGAGGAAGAAGCAAGTATAAGAGGGATCCATTACTATGTAAAACCACTGAATGATTTTAATTGCAACATGAAAGGATTTCTTTTCTGTTAAAACAAAGTGAAAATACAGGTGGTAATTACTCCTATTGAGTTCACTTTCAGACTACGCTTCCGAAATACAGCATAGAGCACCTAACTGGAGAAATATGTTTTATGATATGCTCCATCTAGACAGACAAACAACTCCACAGTTCAAAATCATCGAGAATAATCAGAAACCAGAATGCTTTGTGATTGAGTAGCTGTTCTGGACTTTAATGCAGCTGAAATTTAAAAAGACAATAGCTGTCCTAAAAATGCCATGTAGTTTTCAAGAATGATAATTGTTCTGCTTGGTTTTTCTTTACTTATGTTTGACATTTTGAAACAGTTATAATTGACATTATAACTGACTACCTTTCAGGATAGAATTGTATTAAGTTTCTAAACAACATTATCTCTATTGATAGTATTGTCCATCATTGACATCACATTACCTTAAGTGTTTGTACTGCCATACAAACTCTTGTAATTAATTATGGCCAAATCATTAAAGCATGAGATATCTTCACATTTGGAAAAAGATGAAAACCTCTCATCATGTGTGAAACTTTCCTTAGATGGTTATACCTTTCAGTCATCCTGAAAGTGACAGATATTGCAGATAAGGGCATCCATTGTGCAGTCCAGGATACAGGATAGAGGAAGAAGTAAGGTTATACCCGTACTCAGAATGACAGAATCACAAAATGGCTGAGGATGGAAAGGACCTCTGGAGGCCATCTGGTCCAATCCCACTGTTCAAGCAGGGACACCCAGAGCAGGCTGCACAGGACCATGTCCAGGCAGCTTTTGAAGATCTCCTAGGAGGAGACTCCACAACCTCTCTGGCAACCTGTGCCAGTGCTCCATCACCGGTACAGTACAGAAGTGCTTCCTATGTTTAGACAAAACCTCCTGTATTCTAGTTTGTGCCCCCTGCCTCTTGTCCTGGCACTGGGCACCACTGAATACAGTCTGGCTCCATCTTTGCTGTCTGTTGATCCAACCCATACTTCAGTAGCTGCTCTATGAGCATCTTATGGGGGACATTGTAAAAGGCGTTAATGAAGTCCAGGAAAACTATATCCACTGCTTCCAACTCAGCCATTAGACCGGTCATTTCATTATCAAAGCTTATCAGGTTGGTTAAGCATGACTTCCCCTTGGTGAACCCACGCTGACTACTCGTGATTATTTTCTTCTCTTTCACGTGCCTGGAAGTGGTTTCCAGGCTTAGTTGTTTCGTCACATTCCCAGGGATTGAGGTGAGGCTGACAAGCCTGTAGTTCCTCATACCCTTCTTGTTCCTCCTTCTTGCCCTTGCTAAAGACAGGAGTGATATTTGTTTTCCTCTGGTCTCCAGACACTTCTCCCAGTTGGCACAATAGAGCAAATATTATAAAGAGTGGCTTTGCAATCACATCTGCCAGTTCCCTCAGCACTTGTGAGTGCATCCCATCAGGGCCCATGGACCTGTGAATGTCCAGTTTGCTCAAGTATTCCCTGATCTTATCCTCTTCCACCAAAGGTACATCTTCCTTGTTCCAACCTTTCAGCCTGAGATTCCTGCAGGCATGTCTTCTGGTAAAGACTGAGGCAAAGAAGGCATTCCGTACCTTGGATTTTTCACTGTCCCATGTAGCCAAGTCTGTTTTCTTCATTACTTTTAATGTCAGACTGAGGACAGATAACAAGAAGGACATAAGACTGTTCTTTGTCCCAGGAATGTCCACAGTCACAGTACACACAAACAAGATCCTGTGCTCCATTGTAGTCCTCTCCTTAGCATTCGGCCTAGGTCTCAGAGGCCTTCTTCATGTCCTCAAATCACCCAGTGACAAGTATTACGGGTGTGATGGATAATGATCATTCTTGCATCTAAGAAAGACGGAAAAAAAATATTAACATTTCTTCTAAAGGGAATAATATCAGGAGGCAAACATCAGTTACTTGGTTTCTGGCAAGAGCAACCAGAGACAGTCATCATGAAAGGGTGCTTTGACACGATCTGTGTCTGTTGGTCCTGGAGAAGCTACACCAGAGGTTTGATAGAGAGTATGCCATTTCCTTCATAACTCTGGAGTATTTTATCAGCAGCCTTCTGAAATAAAGTCAGTCTTAGGTTATCTATGCAATGGTAGAGAGGCAATATCAAGAATTTCTGCACCAAATAAAGCCTTCCGCTGTGCCAACAGCTTTTGACACCTATGAATCTCAGAAATGTCACGAGCTTCTTCAACAGTCCAGATTAACTTTCAAATCAATCAATGTTGAGCGTGTATGGCCAGAAGTCCAGCAAACACTCCTGAGGGAATGCTGGCCTGGGCTTTTGCCCTTACTACTGTTCTAATTTTGTTGTCCAGTCACAAGCTCCTGAGACATCTCAACTGTGTACACACACTTGATGGGATTTTGGAAATATTTTGAGGCATCTCTGGAAAATTTCCTTTTTAGAGTTATGTGGGCTAAATATAATGAACCTGGTCTATTTTTTTTCTTCTTCTTCTTCTTTTTTTTTTTTTTTTCTTTTCTTTTTTCCCAGGGGTAATGAACCTTTGCCCTTCTTTTTCGAAGAGTAAGCCTGTAAGGTGTGACTGAATCCCTCTACCTCCCTTCTGCCTCTACCTCTTCTTTTTCTCCAACATGGCAGCTTGATAACAAGTTCTTAGGACATGGAAACAAGGAAAGGGATAGAGAGAGATCATTGTTTTGGAAGTGGCATGATTATGTCCTTAAAAATGAAAAAAAAATAAGGAAAGAGTATAGGTTCTTTGGACAGAGAAAGTACAGAGTCTGACCTACTCCCTGAAAAGTAGTTGTCACTATCCTCCAAATGTATTTGTTCCCGAGGTCACTAGACTCAAACATGCTAAATCTGAGAATGCTGACAAAACAAGAACTATATGAGTAACAGAGATAACCATTAGAGAAATGTTTGTGCATGTTTGCCCTACACTGCCAGCCTAGAAATAATCAGACCTCAGTTGAGATCAAGGATATAATGGGAACAGGAAGGGAATGTATCATTTTTTTCAAGTAAGAAGATATTGGAGGGTAGTCCATATTAGCTTGTCCTTTCCATGTCTATCCTAAAACTATGCATTACTGGGACAACCTAGGCTTTACTGAGTCATTTGTTTGCTGTGCAAGAGCAAAGGCTGAGCCTTTGCTCCTCTGGTACCATGCTGAACCTGTCGCCATGGTCATGAATGTGGACAAAGAAAGTTTCAGGGGAGGAGAACAGCTTTAGGAATGTTTTATATTCATGAAAGACAAAATAGGAAGCTTGTGTAACATTTACAGGCGTTTTCTCCTTTTTTTTTTTTTTTTCCTTTTTTTCCTTTTTTTTCTAATATGTTGGATGGGAGCACCACTAGTATCTCAGAGACATTGTTGATGTCTGAAGCAATGTGTTTAATGCTTGAGTTCTGTGTGTGGCAGGGCCATTACAGGGTCTGCTTGTGTGTTTTAGATGGGAGATTTGAATCTGTTGGCAGCCCTCATCTTGAGGCTTTGCCTGTAATGTCAAAGGAAAGGCTTCAAGTGGAAGAAGGAACTATGACTGAAAAGGCAAAAGGCCAGCAATTTGTGAGAGCTGTAGCTGTTCTGTTCACCTTTTGGGCAATTCTCTAGTCATCCTTTTGAAGATGATGCACCTCTGGTGCTGGTCATGTCTGAATCTATGATCCTTTCATAGAAAGATTTGAATGGGACTTCTTTGTGGTGGATGGGCAAAAATCCTGTTGTGGTATGGCAGATCTATTATACATTAAGCTTGGTGCGCTGATTTCACAGTTTTGGGGAGCCATACACTGTATTTGAGATTATCAAGTAATAAAAGATATGGATTACAGTAGTGTCTGCATGAGAACAACTTAGAATAAAATATACAACACCTCAATACCATAAAAAAAAAGCATAAAAAAATATTTCCATGAACAATCTCTAAGTTTCTTTTTTTTTCTCTCTCTTTTTTTCTTTTTTTTTCTTTTTCTCTCCTCGTGGTGTATAGAAGTAACTGGCCGGGTCATTAAGTTCAGCTTGACTGAAGGTTATAAAATAATAGCAGGGATGGATTTATGCCCTGCAGATGTAGCATTTAAGGATTGCTAGACCATAGCAGAATTCAGGCATTCATAAAAAAACATTTGCTAACAGTCCCAGCATGTTTTCTGTGTATCAGAAAAGATGCTGTGGGGAGGCAAGAACAAATCAAAAAAAAAAAAAAAAAAAGCTTAGATTGCCACATCACTCATGTTCTAGCCAGTCTACCTATAAATGCATGTGAAAACAAAACTGTCCCAGTTTTCTGAACAATATTTTCTTTTTGTATTTTCCTTAGCCCAGTTAACAAGCAGCATTCAACAGAATCTCTTAAAAGGTGGCTAACTTAGTAAAATAATTGATCATTTTTTAAAAGATCTGTAGCAGAAGAAATGAAAATAAGAAGGTTTGTAAGTAGCAGTTCTGGAGTTAAGTAAACTCACAAAGGGAGCAAATTCTTACCAGTAAAAATGAATCAATTAATGATGCAGGCAGACCTAGCTGAGGGAACCTAAGAACAAGTCTAAGATGGAAGAAACAGAAGTCTAAAACAACACTTGCAATTTCTTTTTGTTTTCTTTCTTCATTGAAAACAGCATGAAGCTGTGATAGGTGTTGTTCAGGCTGGATATTAGGAAAGGTTTTTCACTGAGAGCGTGGTTGGGCACTGGAACAGGTTCCGCAGGCCATGGCACAAAGCCTGCTGGGGTTCAAGAAGTGTTTGGACAATTCTCTCAGACACATGGTCTGATTTTTGGGTGCTTCTGTGTGGACCCAGGAGTTGGATTTAATGATCCTTATGGGTCCCTTCCAACTCAGAATATTCTGTGATTTTATGGTTCCATGAAAAGTTTACTTCAAGGTTACTTCAGTGATATCCTTGAAGTTTGATTTCTCCTGAACCTACAGTTGAAAACACTTAAATCCCTGACGAGACAAATGGTTTGCCCATCTGTAAAGTTACTTGCAAATAATAAAATGGTACATCTAGATAAAACCAAAGACATGGATTAAACTTTAAGCTTTTTGGCTCCTTGTTTTATTTTTATGACATAGTTTTGTGGCAGTTCCTCCAGAGGAAATAACTCGGGCTGAGTAAGGCTAAACAGTGTCCCTAGAACTTGGAAGTTGGTGCCTTTAAGCTTCTAAGCACATAAAAATGAATGTTCTCACTGATGGGTTTTGTCCCATGGCATTGGTTTGTGTAAGGCTGGGGCTTAGAGGATAGAGGTTTTTCTTCTCCAATTGCTCTTGCCAAATATGTTTGGACAAGAAGCTTGAAATTATTTTCAAATAATCTGACTTGTGGTGGTTTAGAATCTCCTCCTGACACTTTTAGGCCACTTAAAATCTCGTGGGATTTCTGGTCAAAGTATGTTCTGCTTTCTCATGAACACAGTCAGCAAGGAGCTAGTGACTCCAGTAGAAGTTAATGTAGGTTTGAAGCACAACATTCATGATTTGCTATATATATGTGTGTGTGTGTGTGCATGTGTATTTAATTAATTTAGTCATTTACTCTTTCAAAGTTACAAAAATAAAATCCTCAGAATGCTAGCATTCAAGCAGTTTTCTTGGATACTCAGAAATAATTTATTTGCTGCATGTATAGTGGAAATTGCCTGAATAATTCTCTGTTTGTTCTCTGCCCTGAATCTGCACTGATCCTGGAGCACCAGTAGGATTTATCAACAATTTAGAAACTATCAAAAGCAAGCTCTAAGGTGCCTACACTGATTTGATAATCTCACAACCGCACAAAACCCTGACTTTACTAGTTATGTGATTGAACTTCCAGAGCTTCAGAGGAAGAATATTTCAGAAACAATACCCTCAGCCTACAGGATGTCACTAAATGATTTGAATTCATGAAACCAAGAAACTTAAACCATTTTGAATTATAAAACTGAAAGTAGATCAAAGTGCTCAAAATGCCCAAAGGGCAGCCCTCCAATGGAAAGTTTTGCAGAACAGAGCCAGATAAATACTCTAGAGGAAGCTGTCAGCACATTATTAGTGCCATCAAGTTACTTGTCTGTGAACCAGAGTTACCCAATAACCATATAAGTGATGGGAGGGGTGACAAAGACTATAGTAGTCAGTAAAAAGATGTATGGTATTCCTTTTTTTCCTTCTTGCCCATTTATTTCTTCATGCCACTTCTCCATAAAGCCTGTTTTGCAAAACATTTTTAGGCTTCTTCCACTGTAGAGAGTCCAGAGTCTTTTTATGGTGCCAGGCCCCAGATGTTTCTTGGTCCAAATTCTCCCTCATTCAGATTCATCTTTTCTCAAGTGTAGTTTGCTCCTCAAACATTAACTTTTTGCTGCAATTAAAACTGTTCTCTCCAGAGTATTTTTTCCTGATTTATCATCCACAGAAAAATCAAGTTAACATCATATTAAAAACATGAATTAAACGCTACTACATGGATGCATTTAGCATCTAGCATCCAGGTAGTTGCTCTCACGTGTCATTACTATTATAATTACAGAACCTTTATTATTTTCAGTCTCTCCATCATGCTACAGCCTGCCAGTGTAAGCATGCCCTGAGATTGATTAGAAATGTCTGCTTCTACTCTTATTTTGGACAGATGTTCTATTATTTAACTGCCTTTCTGCTTCTTATGCAGCCCAGATATCTCTTTGTATCTTGAAGACAAACCTGAGTGAGTTTTAAAAATGCTTGAGTATCAGAAGTACAGAGAACAGCTGAGTATTTCAACAGATATGAGAACTTCATATGGCCCTCCAAGACAAGATTGCAACATGGGATGCAAACATTTCCTTGTCTTGGGTGTACTTCAGGGCAGATATTTTTAGAGATAATGAAATTACTTAGGTCTGTTTTGGTTTTTCATCTACATAATAGCTTACTCTTTCACATAAACCAGAAGATTTTCACTGTCTTCCTGTTCCTCATTACATTGTCTATGAGAAGGAACAGGCTATCTATCAAATCATTATTCTCATACCTTTCTTGGATAACCTCCTTATGGCAATGGGAGATTGCTTAATTAAAAACTGAAGAAAATACTAAGGGCCTCAGAATTTTGTCCATTGTTTTTTAATTCGTTGTCTTCTGAGCTCTTGCAGTGATGAAAGAGTGCCATAGGGTACTGTCCTGGTTCCAGTTAGGACAGAGTTAAGTAGCTCATAGTAGCTGGTAGGGTGCTATGTTTTGGATTAGGATGAGAAGAGCGCTGATAACATGCTGATGTTTTAATTGTTGCAGAGCAGTGTTTACACCAGGCCAAGGACTTTTCGGCTTCTCGCTCTGTCCTGCCAGCGAGCAGGCTGGGGGTGCAGCAGGAGCTGGGAGGGGACAGACCCAGGACAGCTGACCCAAACTGGCCAAAGGGGTATTCCATACCATCTGACGTCATGCTAAACAATATATAGGGGTGGCTGGCCGGGGTGGGGGGGCCGGCTGCTCGGGAATAGGCTGGGCATCGGTCAGCGGGTGGTGAGCAACTGCATTGTGCATCACTTGTTTTCTTACACATTATTATTGTTAATACTATTATCATTATCACTATTATTATTATTATTGTTATTATTATATTCCTTATATTCCTTATATTATTATATTCCTGTCTTAATAAACTGTCTTTATCTCAATTCACCGGCTTCACTTTCCCGTTTCTCTCCCCCATCCCAGAGAGGGAGGGGGGAGGGTGAGCGAACGGCTGTGTGGTGTTTAGCTGCCAGCCGGGTTAAACCACAACAGGTACATTCTCAACAGTACTCTAAATCTGGCTGAGTGACTGAGAGGTTTGTGTTACAGTGGCAGAACACATTTCTTTCTTTCTTCCTTTCTTCCTTTCTTCCTTCCTTCCTTCCTTCCTTCCTTCCTTTCCTTTCTTTCTTTCTTTCTTTCTTTCTTTCTTTCTTTCCTTCCTTCCTTCCTTCCTTCCTTCCTTCCTTCCTTCCTTCCTTCCTTCCTTCCTTCCTTCCTTCCTTCCTTCTTTCCTTCTTTTCTTCTCTCTCTCTCTTTCTCTCTTTCTCTCTCTCTTTCTCTCTTTCTCTCTTTCTCTCTTTCTCTCTTTCTTTTCCATCCTTCCTTCCTTCCTTCCTTCCTTCCTTCCTTCCTTCCTTCCTTCCTTCCTTCCTTCCTTCCTTCCTTCCTTCCTTCCTTCCTTCCTTCCTTCCTTCCTTCCTTCCTTCCTTCCCTTCCCTTCCCTTCCCTTCCCTTCCCTTCCCTTCCCTTCCCTTCCCTTCCCTTCCCTTCCCTTCCCTTCCCTTCCCTTCCCTTCCCTTCCCTTCCCTTCCCTTCCCTTCCCTTCCCTTCCCTTCCCTTCCCTTCCCTTCCCTTCCCTTCCCTTCCCTTCCCTTCCCTTCCCTTCCCTTCCCTTCCCTTCCCTTCCCTTCCCTTCCCTTCCCTTCCCTTCCCTTCCCTTCCCTTCCCTTCCCTTCCCTTCCCTTCCCTTCCCTTCCCTTCCCTTCCCTTCCCTTCCCTTCCCTTCCCTTCCCTTCCCTTCCCTTCCCTTCCCTTCCCTTCCCTTCCCTTCCCTTCCCTTCCCTTCCCTTCCCTTCCCTTCCCTTCCCTTCCCTTCCCTTCCCTTCCCTTCCCTTCCCTTCCCTTCCCTTCCCTTCCCTTCCCTTCCCTTCCCTTCCCTTCCCTTCCCTTCCCCCTTCCCTTCCCTTCCCTTCCCTTCCCTTCCCTTCCCTTCCCTTCCCTTCTATCCTTAAGATTCTGTATCTGTAATAATTAAAATCCAATTTACTTGAAATGCAAGGTCGCAATGAACTCCATTACGCTAAAAATTAAGATATTTAGCTGCTAAGAATAGGTCTTTGCCAGGAATATATTTATCTACAATGGTATTTTTTGTGGTAGTATTTTACCAGGTAGCAAATTAAAAAAAAATGCAGTAGATGAACTTGTTTAAAAATATATTGCAAATTATTGATTTCTTTAAGGTAAAGCAAATGTGAAAGGAAGGATACTAATCATATACACCATGGCAAGCATGTGCTTTCACTGACAGTAAATACATTATTTTAACATTTTCTATTAAAGGTGCACATTGTCATAGTGCAGGGGGAGATCCATACTGACTTATGTCCCTCATAAGCTATTGGTTTTTCCTGACAAAAAAAAAAAAAAAAGGATATCTGTAAAAATGAGGTACTGTATTGATCCGTGTTGATTAGTGGATTTAGAGTGTTTTATTTGGTGAATGTATTTTTCAAATGTATGATTTTCAAATGAGTTAATTAAATGTATCTAACAAACCAATTGTGTAAACCTACTGGAGATATGTATTGTTGGAAGTCACTAGCTGTCTCATAGATAATGACTTTACTTTTTTTTTCTTTTTTTTAATGCTCAGTGGTTGATACACCACCTTTTTTTTTTTCCTTGCTGTACCAAAACTTTCTCAAATGTACACATGTACTTTAATCATAGAATCATAGAATGGCTCAGGTTGGAAGGGTCTTCAAAGATCATCTGGTTCCACCCCCCCGCCATGGGCAGGGATGCCACCTACTAGATTAAGGTTGTTCAGGCCCTCATCTAACCTGGTCTTGAACACCTCCAGGTATGGGGCATCCACAGCTTCTCTGGGCAACTTGTTCAACCTGGCCTCACCACCCTCTGAGTGAAGGTGGTATATCTATCCATTAATCTCTGTTATGACGGGTTTTAAACATCTTCTGTCCATACTGAGGGTATGAACATATCATTTAGGACTCTTAACATTGTACATGGCTTCTAATTTTAACTGAAAGCAACAACAACAAAAAAGTTTTCAATAACATTTTTCAATTCTTTTTTTTCTTCCTATCTTTTTTTTTTTTTCCTTGTTTTGAAGTAGATGTTCAGTTGACATAAATCAGAATATTGTGGCTGGGTTTAGTGATGCTATGCACTTTTACATGGTTGCCACACATAAATCACCCTTGGGTTATAAGACCTACCATTCTATGTAAAATGGTTGCTGAGGTTATTCTAACAATACTAAAGAAAGTTTCAGATGACCAGGATAAAACAACAACAACAAAAACACAAGCAAACAAACAAACAAACAAACAAAACATTAAAATATATTGCAGATTTCTACCGTTTCATGGGTTGTTTTTCTGCTATTGGTAGAAAATAGCATTAAAATATCTTTGAGAAGTTAGGCTAAAAGACGGTTTGGGTTAGTTATTACTAGTATGAGACCTTTCACATAGTTACACAGCTGTAACTCCATACAACAGTGGATAGAAGTACCCAAGAATAATCAACAAAATAAAATCAGGGGAGAAAGAGAAAGTCACCAAGAAAGATTAGCAGGGATTTTGGCTCATACATATGGTGTCTCCCCTAGAGCGGCAACCAAAATTCAAGAATAAATTTCAGGTATTCCTTTTGTCATGGTACTTGTTAACACTAGTAGCTAAGCTTTGAAGATTTGATTCCAGACTCTCATAGCAGTCTGCAGGTCAGGAAATAACACAAAATTAATTTAATTCTTGTAGAAAGAAGTGAAAAGAGAAAACTAAGTGGTAAACATCAAATACACTCTCATGATAATTCTGATGCTACTCTTGTTACGGTTGTATGGTCTTTGTCAGGTGTCACAGAGATATTAAAAAAAAAAAAAGATGAATTGTTGATGGAATATCTGATAAAATTCTTTTCACTGCATCAACATTAACCAACAATTTAAATGCATTACATCAAGAAACAGGTAAAAGGTATGCATAATATTATGTGTTACCTGGAATACAAAGGTAATAATTGAATATTATTTTCTGAACTACCAGTATTCAGCCATCTGCTGAAAAAAGATTCTTTGAAATTTATGCTGTTAAACTGAGGATTTTTTTTTTTATGTATTTAAGACTTTTCACACTTCAGTCAGAAGAAAGGGAGGAAGATTCTAGAATTTGATTCCATCAAAGGAACACTAACCTGTTTGCTACATGAAGCTGTTTAAGCAGAAAAGGAAGGCAAAACATGATTTTTTCTACTTGTGTTTAAAAAAAATCAACTAGAAATAGATAAAATGTAAATTCTGATTTGCCAAATACCAGATAAGCAATAAATAAATAAATAAAACAACACCAAAAACATTAAATTAATATAACCATAATCACTACTCAGGCATTTGAATGTTAGAGAAAATACAGTTAATGAAGAATCATTTTGTAGTTCTGTTTCCTATGTCTATCTGTCATTTTTCCTCATACTGGAGTAGTGCTAGATAAGATTTTATTTCTACCTTCAGAATCACTTGTATATCTTTATATGTCTATATATATCTATAATCAACTGAAAGCTTATTTATTAATATAAGAAATAGAGACACATGCCAATAGAAAGAGTTTTTTTAAGTAAATTGCTGCAGGTAGTAGAATAATCATAAACAACAATGTAACACTGCACTATGAATATTGAGGCAGAAATCCAAGGCAGAGAGAGATCTAAAGTATTGTAATTCATAAGTCCTTATCAGCAGACACAAAATACATGCTATATGGCGATGCACCTGACTACTTGATGAAAATAATAGGCCTCAACTGAAATGTAAAGTTCTTAGTGTTGTGAGAAAGCTGTAGCATTCATAGGATCTCATGCAAGAAATGAATCTGCGGCAGCAGAAAATTATAGCTATCTCAGATCTCATTTCACAGTAGTGAAATATGTGAAAAGTTATGGCATTTAGCACAGAGGTATGTGAGCTCTGAAAACAATTTTACTGGAAAATTAGTATGAATAATGTTCCCCAGCTTTTTTTTTTTTTCATAAGATCTTTTAACGTTGAATGATAATACCAACTTGACTCCTTCCAAAACAGATTAAACAAAAAATTGGACCTGCAAGCTAACATTAAGTGAAACTCCACAGAAGAATAACTGGATCTCCTGGAGAGCAAGTTTCTTTTTATAGTATTCTTTCCTGCATACACAGAACCTGACCTCTGAGTTTTCCAAGTTTAGTACCCATTTGTTTCAAATACTATCATAGTACTGATACATACTGAAAGACATATCCTGTTAAAACATTTCTACTTGCAAAATTACACACACACTCTTCCCTGTTAGGAAACCAAGAGCGTAACACCATCATTATATTTAGCACAGTCCGAATACTGCTATGCAAATCTGGTGTTTTGTTCAATATGCACAAACAACTCCATGGCAATGCATGGGTGAATGTCAGCAACTCCAGTATCCTTTGTTATACCTACACAGCACACTCAGTAATTATAAGGACAATAGTTCCTGAGAATTGCTCTAGGTCTTCTACTGTTGTCATATACAGAACTGGAACAGCAAAAGACTTCTTGATAAGGCTGTGTAGGAGATTAAGCTCTATGTGTTTGCCCTCACTTCCCTTCAGGCATTTGCACTGTGGATAAATGGACTAAAAATAAACTAGTATAAAAATAAATGACTGTAGACATTTCCAAATGAAACTAATGCCAATGCATGGGGCAAAACCCAATATTTGTGGCAGGATACAGAATATGTAATTTTATTGACTTAGTTAAAGTGACAAAGAAAGTGAATATACAAAATCTTTAAGACTTCCAAATACACAAGTATTACCACTTGGACTGAGCAGTACTTGAGAAAATAGGACCTTTTCAGCCAGTCTGATTCTTAGTATGTAATCACCAATTACAAATGAAGAAGGTTATCCTTCAGAATCAATATTGTTCATAAGGTCTGAATATCCTTCAGAATCAATATTGTTCATTGATATGTCTTTTGTTTTTAACATCTTCTTTATGTTTGTCTTTTTACTCTTTTCATTCACAAACAATCTCCTTGGTAATGCCAGTGGTGCTGTTTGCATTGACATCAATGGAGTAATGCTACTGTAAATGAGACCAGAATTAGTTCTGTAACAGAACTAACAGAACTGCTGCAGAGCCCTCCAGATGAACAATGATACTGTTTTGCATTACAAATTCCTACAAATTCCTAGAATTTACTGTCAAAAACAGTTTCACACTGTGACTTTTGCTGATAATTTAATCAGCATTCTTTCCTTCCCAAAATGGGGGATTTGGAATCAATTCCTATAACTATGATGCTATGAACACTTGAGGAAACATTAAGGTCAGTTATGTTCTTAAAGAGGAAACTTCAAAGAAATAAAAAACATTATATGAATACAGACAACCGCATTTTAACATGAAAAAATTGCTAGTGAATTTTGACAAAGAAAGAAAAACAAACAAAACAAAACAAAAAACAAAACCACACAACAACAACAAAAACTTAGTTTTAAGAACATCTAACAAGTACACAACAGAATGCTGCATATCCAGTCTTTTTGCAATAAGACCACTCAGGATCTTAAAATTAAACAAGTGCTAAGAGCTTTACTGGACCATTGCCAAAATACTCAGTAACCGTGCAGTTTCCCTTAAGGTTTAAATACCGTCGAGATATTTTCTGTTATAATATTCACTATCTTCCCCGATGATTGCTCAATGTAACAAAATCATTGTACTTAAGAGAGGAACATGAGATTTCCCACTGTTGTCCATTTTCCATACTGGAAATTAATAATACATTCTTAGTCTGTGAATTTGATTCTTCTCTTCATTTACCAGTTTTATACCAATGGAATTATAATGAATAGCTTTTTATTCTGGAGGACTTCACAAAAAGCTTTCTAAAAATCAAAATAAATTATGTTGACCTTAGTTTATAGCCCCTGATCACTACTTTTAATTTTTTTTTTCCTGAATATGTATAATATATATCCAACTGTTACATAGTTGGCAAACTATTCTTGCTATAATCTCTGTAATGCTGACTTGCTTTGTGAGCCATGTAAATGATCTAAATATAAGAACTAAAACTAGAAACAAAACAAACAAACAAACAAAAAGAACACCTCCCACCTTACCCTGAAATCCTTAGTTACAGTGGTAGCAGAGTAGGAAGAGGTTAAATCAAAATCAACGTTTGTTCATTTAAACAATCTGAGTAACTAGAAGTAACCATGGCACCAAATTAGTAACTTAATGTCAGTTTGTCTTATCTTCAACAGAAAAAAAAAAAAAAACACAAAACATATTTTCATTTCTAATTTATAGTGAATCCAATGTACTAATACTGTAGCAATTAGTAGCAATTATCCAGGCACTGTCAAGAATATATATAAAAACAATTTCTTCGTAACCTTTAGCTTAGTACTTCAGAATAATATGCTCACTCTAGCACAATTAGACACAATAAATATGAGAATAACTATTCTGATACTATTAACAAAAAGAAAAATATATTTTTTTCAAAGGAAAATGTAATACAATATGGAATTGTCTGTCATTTCTACCTCACATATGAAAAGAATTTCAAAACCATGAGACGTAAACTATCACAGGAAAATCACTCTGAATGTAGGCAGGCCTAATGGATCTGAATATTTGAAGAAGAAATCTCACAAGGATGGGCTATCTTTGGTGATTAAATGTGTAGCACTTGACATAAAAATTTTGAGTTGCCTAAGTTACTACTCAGTAACAAGACTACACATTTTATTCCCACATTTGGAAGCAGGAGATTGTCACCACAAAAAAGTCCATGAACTACACTTCAGTATAATCTAGTCCAAATGAAGAAACATACCATCAGTTCTCTGAAATCTGAATTTCCTAGAGTTCAGGGAAACATTAAAAGCGAGGGTAGAGACATTAAAAGAGATGTAGGAGCGTGCACGGAGAAACTCCAAGCTTTGACCACTCATGCTCTACTCAGCTCTGGTGAGACCACACACCTGAGAAACCAGTGCCTCTAGTATTTTTTCAGAAGTGTTAGCTGATCTTTGGACTTCTGCTAAGACTACATGCCGATTGTGACAGCTGCTATCCCACTTGTCATATGGTGATCTGGAGCAGGAGCTCCAGCCGTCAGAGCAAAATCTGCTGCAGCTTGCAATCAAGCTTTCTGGTTTGGATTAGTACAATCACATCCTGTGGAGAGCAGGCACAGATGGAGACCTGTAATACACATTCACCAGTGAGTTACACCAATACAGGAAGGATGTAGCTGATCTTACACTCCTGAATCTGACAAGTGCCACTAACTTATCAATGAGTTCGTGCATCTGACTTGTGCACTGAGAAAGTGAAAAACTCGTCACTTCTATCCCTAGTTCACCATCATAAGGAATATTCTTTATTCCAGTGAGTGCCTATGGGTTTAGCTGTGTGCATCACTTAGAAGTTTGTGGAAATAAAAATAAATTGATACTCTTCATAAATTGATCACCAGAGGAAATTAACATGTTTAATAATAATAATAATAATAATAATAATAATAATAATAATAAGCTACCTAAAACCACTTAAACACACAAAAGCATTACCAAAATTCAGTGTTGATAGCAGGGTTTTATTTTTACTATAGAAATGTCAACAAGCTTTATTGGTAGCAAAACTTGATTTCCTGAGTAGTATGACATATAAACTTGCAGAGAAATGGTTAGAGCTGGTGGCTGGGTGGTTCTCCCTTGCTTGGAAGAAAGCCTTGCACAAATGAGTTTTGTATGAGTGAAGCTCTGTCTTACTAATTTCTAGAGGAAGCATTTATTGTATTAGAGTCTCTTTCCCTCCTACTTAGATTTGTGGTGGAATTGTGGGGGAGGACAGCTTAATACATTGCTCTACTTGTAAGTGTGTACAAATGTATATATTTTAATTGCAATATATTATAATAGAATATATTTTCATATATTAGATAGCAATAAAGTAGCACTTATTTAATTCCAGGAATAAGGTTGCACTAAAAATGTACATTTTAATGTGTTAATACAAATGTGAAAAAAAGCCAATACCATGTTTTAAACTGCTATAATGTATATGTGGGAAAACTTAACTATTTTATATAAAAGTATGTAAACACACACATAAAATCATCGCAATGTTGAAATGAATAGGCTTGTAATTTTACTGGGTACTTTAGAGTAGTGACACAGTTCAGTTTAATGTTGAGTCCATGTGTGCAGAGGAGAGAAGAATCAGCTTCATGAAAGTAGGAGATAACCAAAGATATTTGCACTGCAGCAAGGCAGAAGTACAAGGGTGAGTAGAGAAGAAAAACTATTTAAAGGGGTTTTGTCTGTTTGTGGCAGCTGAGATAGTCCAGTGCATCCTGCCGTGTTTCTAACTATTGGTGCAGAGCATGGGTTTTGTGTGGGCTCTTTGTCACACCTGCCAGCTCAAATGGCACTAGATGCCTCTGTGTAAGCATCTGCATTGCCCTCTTTGCATTTCAAACACAGCTGGATATCTAGATCTTCTCACACCTTGAAATGGTCACAGCTGGGTGTTGGCTCAAAGCCTCACTTCCTGCTGAGGACGGTGGAAAGAACTGGACCTGAGCTGTAAGGAGTGCAGGTTTTCAGTCCAGTGGGAATACATCAAGTGAAGAACTTTCAGAAAAGTCTGCCCAGAATTTCCAAGTTAATACTCAAGGGACACAGATGCAAATCACTGTTTTTCTTCTACATCTAAATCAAAACTTTTACAATCTCCTCCACAGTCTAAGTGCAGTTGTAGCAGCATATCATATTTCTTTTTCATCTTTTCTACTCCAAAATCAATAAACTATCCTTTTAATAGTGACAGCGCAATTCTTAATGAGATATGACTTCAAAAATTAGATGTATTTCCTCTTTTTGACAGTTCTGAAGGACAAGCTTTTAAGAGGAACTGTCTATTTGACCAGCTGGAGTTTTGCCTAACTAGTCACAGAAAAGAATTGCATGACCTTATGTGTCCAGTACCACAGGAAAATGTAAATGTCTCAGCTTCCAAAAACTCTGCTAGAAATCACGAGACATTTTAAACTTCCAGCCAATACAGACATTTCTTACTTAAGACACATATTTTTAGTTCAGATTTATTAACAAAATTTGAACAACTTAATCACGTTCAAAGTAAAAATATTGCCTCTGGGAGTCAAATACTTTCTGTTGTGAGCCAAACCTGACCTCTGTGTAAGTTCCAGATACCATAGACTCACTGCTTTCTGGTGGGAATTCTTTGCAGCATGAAGTTTTTATTAACGTTATGAGCTATTGGATCAAATTTTGATGTAAATTCTCATCCTAAACAAAATAATTATAATTAAGGATGTATATTACAAAAATAACAAAACATTTGTTTTATTGGAAACATTTGTTTCTCATTACAGATGATTTTGGTTTCATATTGTTCTGTCCCATGAAGTTTATTTTCTTAGTATTGATCATTGCAGCTTCCATTTTGAGTTTATTCACTAGATTATATTGAGAAAAACCTATATGTCTCTGTTTTAACCAAAAGTATGGAACACGAGAGAGCTTGCTAAAAACTATCATCAGCAACCTGTTCAGTTATAGGACACTGTGCATACTGACATGCTAATCTGATCTGTGTTGAAAAACCCCAAAGATTCTAACAGAAAATTGTAAGAAAATTCTCTGTAATGGATTTCCTCCTCATTTTGACTCAGAGCAGGAAGAAATGTTATGAATCTCATGTAAATTACATCAGAATATTTTGCGTGTTAATACTTATATTCAGGAATCTTTGAGAAGAATGGTGCTGACAGAAGGACAAAATAAGAATTCTGTCAAAGAGACATTCTACCAGAATACTTTGCTACATTATTTCATTTTTGCACGCTTCCTTCCAGTGGTTTCTCAACTTCATTGTGATGGTAACAGGAGTGGTGATGTCTCGTTAAGTCTTTTTAAGTCTCTTTAAGACTCATGCTGTCACCATAATGGGGATGTTGTCTAGTTCAGCTGTATTGAAATTGAATGTCTCTTGATCTGACTAAGATAAGTCCATGGAATACTTCCAAATGGCTAGGATGAGTTGTCTGTGTTTACCCATTCCCAGGAGGACTCTGTTTGAAACTGACAAGACACAATGAACATAGAAATAATAGAAAAATGGAAGGCTATAGCAAAGGCTTCTCGGAAGCTCTCCTACCCCAAATAAATGTTAGTCTCCTCCAGGGACTCTGCTGGCAGCTAGTTGGTAGAACGTTTGTCGTTTGTTTGTTTGTTTGTTTTTGTTTTTAATTTGCAACTGCACAGATTTAATTGTTTCTATCTCTGGAGATAAAACGAAATATTATAGTAAAAAAAATATGTTTAGGCTGTTTTCATTTAAATAAATTGTCAGATAAATGTCAAATAAACTTGACATTAAATTTAATACCAAAAATAATTTTTGAAGAATTATTAATATTTATTAGTTATGTAACATCAATTATTTCAAAGGAGTCTAAAAATTACCAGATATAGGAGTGCATTCCAACAGGGCTCAGCACATGAAGTTCCGATTCCTGCACCATCGATAGAAAGTCAGATTTTCAAGAGAGGCTTTCTGTTTCTGACTATTATGCAAAGTAGCCAAATTTAATGCAAGGCTGGAGACATGCCTAATACCACTGAAAATAATAAAGTACTTTCATTAAGATACCTATTTGCAAGTTTATAAAATATCAAGAATTACTATAAGGAGGTATTTCCTTCCTCCATGCATTTCTGTATATATTTATGGATGAAAGCACTGTATTTGCTTTGGATTCAACAAATATATTTTGATGCAATATAGACCCTATAAAACATAAATTATCACCGTTGATTTAGGTTAATTTATCCACCTGTCCTTCTTAAATCCTTTCATATAAGAATTTCACAAGTCACAAAAGTATCATGAAGCATAGCAGAGGTCATCTGAAATGTATTAGCCTTAACTAGTGTGTGGCTTCAACTAACGGGAAGATGTAGATATAAATACTTTGTCTTGTTATGTCCCATTCCTCCAGGAGATAACCACTGATAAGATCTGTAGCTAAACACTACAGTATGTGTATCTGAACATATGCTGTTTGTTTCTGATTAAAGCAGACCTTGCAGGAAAAAGAGCAAATATGTATATAGACATTACATCATTTGTTAATACTCTGTACTAACCGGTAAAAACCTATCTCTGTATTAATGCATCATAGAATCATAGAATCATGGAATGGTTTGGGTTGGAAAGGACCTTAAAGATCACCTAATTCCAACCCCCTGGCCATAGGCAGGGATGCCACCCACTAGATCAGGTTGCCAATGGCCTCATCCAACCTGGTCTTGAACACTTCCAGGGATGGGGCATCCACAGCTTCGCTGGGCAACCTGTTCCACTGGCTCAACACCCTCTGAGTAAAGAAATTCTTCCTAAGATCTATTCTAAATCTACCCTTTTTTAGGTTAAAACCACTACTCCTTGTCCTCTCACTACACTCCACGCCCTGACAAAGAGTCCCTACCCAGCTTTCCTGTAGGCCATCTTTAGGTACTGGAAGGCCACTTTAAGGTTTCCCCAGAACCTTCTCTTCTCTGGGATCAACAACCCCAACTCCCTCAGCCTGTCTTCATAGAAGAGGTGCTCCAACCCTATGCCATACTTCTGAATCTGAGCGTTCCTAGAGCTGTATCTGGGAGAAACTCCTCTTATAAAAAAATTAGATCTGAATTTATTTAGAGTATTTGGATACGGGAATTTGTGTTAAGGTCATCTCTACCTAATGCTAAAATTCTTTGGTTTTCCTAAGGAAGACCTTCCATTTTTCTTTTAAGCCTGCCAAAGTCCATGGAATCAAAAACACTATAAACAAATGAACTGAAACTAGAAACTATGAAAATTAGTCACTTGCCAGATCCTAAATGAGATGTTTCCAAAAGGCCAGGTAGGTGAGGAACTTTTCTCAAGAAGCAGAATACAGGGATAGATGAATTCCAGAAGAAAAAAAAAAATAAATAAAATAAAAGAAAATCTTATACCAACAAATTTCTAGACCAGAAATGTCTAAAATAAACATAAATAACACGGGAATGACCACTGAAAATTGCACATAGTAAGATAGCTTGGCAGAAGAAAATGCTCAGGCAGTTTATAAAAGTCACATGAAAATATTTGTCATTATTTTCTTGGTCCTCTGTCAAAATATAGGATCCACACTATTATCAGCACACTTCTTGTAGTGTATCATGCAAAGAGCAAGAAGTGGAATGTGGTTCTTATCTCAGCTTGTAACAGAAAACCCAATAAATCTCAGAGAAAAGGCTACAAGTGAATTATGAGGGCCTTATCATCTTATTTATACAACATATTTTTCTTTTTGTAAGAATGATGGTGTTGATTTAAAAGTGTGGAAAGGAACACAAATGGAAAATAGGAAAAGTGGGAAGTTTTTATCACCCCCTATACCCACCCTCTACCTCCTCCTCCCTCCCCCCCGCCCCAAAAAAAAAAAAAAAAAAAAAGTATACTTACTCTTTTCTTTTTACTTTTCAGAAAAAAATGCAAAAACATGATTTTATCATCTGTGGAAATGATGACTGTGATACAGCAAGTGATGTTTTTCTTTTGTCTTTCACAACCTTTAGTTATGTGAACATCTAGATTTGATATCCTAAGTATATACTGGAGTTTTCTGAACTCTCTGCCCTTGTCACTCTCATAGATGAGATGTAGCTCAGGCATGAAGGTCCCTAAACTCTGGATTTCCACAAATGACTGGATTACAAAACACTTAGTTTGATTCACACATCTGTCCAGTCTAGCCAGACAGTTTTAGTGTCCTGCAATGAGATACTACTCCCCTTAGAGAACAGTTCAGCTTGGGTAAGGCGATTTTGAAATAAGTCCAGAGTTTACTGACTGAATAATCGGTGATCATGTTCATGAGAAAAAGCTTGAAACTGCCTTTGTCAGTGTAGCTAAAATCCTAAATACCCAAAGAAAGAACTCCTTTCCAGGGAAGCATCCTAATAAATGTTTTTAAAAAAACTACACGATTTCTCTACATTGTGAGGAAAATAGAAAAGCCATGCTGGGTCTACCTGGATACTCTTTCATAGGTCATTGGAATGAAGAACATCTCCTTCAGAGCAGGTCCCTCCTCAGTTCAATACTTTATTCTCCACTAATTAGAATCATTAAGCATATACCTTGCTTGCCTGCCTGCTGAATATACAATTACTGCTGTTAAAAAAAAAAAAAAAAAAGTAAAACAACTTGGACTTGGACAGGGCCACTTCTATACTTTCATATGCTGTATAGGGGAAGAGACTCATAAAATCCCATTGTCTTAATGATTCCTGTTCTTTCATGGCTTGTAGTTCTCTTTGGGGTTAAAAGAAGAGAAAGGTAGTTAAAACCATCTAATTCTTTCATTGTGCTTAAAACCACATTGGAGAGATGTGGAATAAGTTGGAAGCTAGCATAACCTCCTAAAAAAGAACATTTCTGGAGTTCACTGAATGCTATTCATTCTTATTTATACTTCTTTGAATGCTTTATTTTTTTCCTTACTCTGACATTTTAAATTTACGTTCTCTATCTGTCTGGACGTATACAAATTAAAAGAGTCAAAAATTCTTAATTCCCAAAATATGAAAATAACTTTTTTTTTTTTAATGTTTGAACTATTTTACTCAAATAAAAACTCTCCCAAAATGGCAAATGGTTTTGCAAACACTTTGAGTTTGGATGCCATTTCTTCTTTGATTCTCTGCTTGACTTAAAAGAGAACGTATCCATGGATGTCATTGCATTTAGTAAGTGGAAACTAATCTTTAATCTGTCTTTAAACATAGAAAGAAAGGAAGTATACTCATTTGAATCAGGATCAGCTTCAGCTTCATGATGCTGAAGCCACAGAAACCTCAGGAACATTTTCAGGCAATACCAATAAAGATTAAGGAAAAAGAGATAGACCCTTCTGAAGAAAATCAAGCTTTAAAGAACAATATTCTTTCATAAATACCTTACTTTTTATAATTGTGATATCTAGCTTACTTTCCCCTAAAAATACCAGTCTTCTCATAATTTATTAGCAATTAAACTACAGGGAAGATCTGAAGCTGATATAAGATGATATACTGCCATTAGTATAACTTGTACCCAGTACAGTTGTGAGTGAATTACCTTCTGAATTGCAGAGAGACCTTTGTCGTATCAGAGATACTTACAGCCTGGCTGCCATAAAGTTAGGTTTCTGTCCAGTAATGCAATCCACTCTGATCGTATGGATTTCTGAGCATAATTCCTGTAACTGAATGCACAAAAATAAGTCGGTATTCAACCTGTCTCATTCAAAAAACCTTTATGTTAAATGTGGGAATGTGATTGCATTTAGTTAAAAAAAAAAAAAAAAAAACACAACACAAATCTTTTTCTAAAGGATTCCACTCTCTTATTTATAAACAATAAAGCTCCCTGGAGGTGTCCTGAAAACCCTTACTGTGTTACTAAGATTGCATAATATAATATTGTGATTGGTTCCCTTTAGTTTAGATTGGTTCTGTTTAGTTCCTGTGGACTGCAGCTCCAGGATGGGTAAAAGGATTGTGAGATCCGATTTCCATTTTTCTCTGTCCAAGCTCTCAGGACATATGCTTAGTTTGCAACTTTCAACCAACCTTTCATAGATGCCAGGAACCACAGCAGGATGTTTTTAGGGTGCATGTGAGGAAGGGCTGGTTGAATGTGAGGTCATGATATGAAATATATGTAATCAACTCTTTTCCAGCTAGAACTCTTTCCACTTAAAATATAAAACCTGTGGTTCCTACTATTGCTTTATTTTTTCTTTTATTTTAAATGCATCCTTTGCAGTAAAGCCAAGCTGGCTCTGTCTCGTACTGAAACACTCCCCCAGAACAAATGAGCATTTTTGTTAAAGCATGGGGATAGTGGAAGAATTATGATTCTGTTGGATAAAATCTTTTTTTTGTTGTTGTTATTTTAAATAGTTACCATTTTTTCCATGAGAAATCAGACACCTTGTTGGTGTTTTCTTATAGTAAACATAAGGTCACTGAAAGGAAACAGGCTAGATGGAAGATCACCATAGTATTAAATTACTTCCATCTGCAAACACTGTAAATCCTGTAGACATAAAAAGAGAAGTTATGATAAGAACTCTAAAGTGTCATGTATCTGGACTTTAAAATGCTCTTCTGCTAAGGACTTTATTCTACTGCCAAGATTAAGGAACATGAAGTCATGACTCAGGAGCTGGGCCCTGTCAAATGCATTCTTCTCTAGAAATGTACTCCTTCCTTTTGAATTTTCCTTTTCATTCTCTGTAGAAAAGATGATCTTGAAATATTGACTGTCCATTGTAATTTCTTATACAGACATTTTTTTAGTCACTGACTTGACGCTAGTTCTAAGACTGAAGCTGAATGTCAGAAATGTAAAAAGTTTATTAATTCTCCCTAAACAGATATCATATATTCTTGGTTTTAGTTCAAATCTATCTCAGGCTGTAAATCCAAACAGATCATTTTCTATATACATATATCTGCAAGTGCTCACTATATGTGCAACTTTACATGTATAAATTACTTTTAATTTATACCAATTACTTTCAAAAGTTGGTTTTCCAACTTCATCAAGGTGTTATGTTCACTCGTCTCACATGGCGTTCTCTTGGTTGATGGTTATAAAACTCCTAAAATTATAAAATCTTTCAAAAATTCTTTGTAAAGACTTTTACTACAGTCATACATATCATTAAAACATACATTAATTACCTCTCCTTCAAAAATTGTATGACATAAAACTACAAAGTGAAATGAATGCAGTTCAAAAAATTTAGTATTCTTCGCAGCGTTTCTGGGAACAATGACATACAGATAAATAAATATATGAGTAAATTCCATTCTTAGAACACCAAGTATTTACATTATTATAAAGAAAATTTCTTGTCTCAACTACAATGTTAAATTTTTTTCTTTGTTTACTTTAAGGAACCTTTACTTACAATTCTACAAATACACATTTTCATACAAAAGAATTAACGTGTCTTGTGGATTTCTATCAGTTTAGTAGAGATTGTTCATTGCAGTTCATTGCATGCACTCAGAAAGTTCAAAATGTGAATTAATGTTTTTTTTCTCAAGGAGGTCCTGCATACTTGCCTAACAAAATACATTACAAATATAACAAAAACATATATGCACAGACCACAGATATAAACATTTTACAGGGGTAACTCCCATTCCCGTCTGTCTTTTCCTTGTGTATCAAACAAATCACTGCAATGTAACAAAGGAAAGGCTGTTCCTTAAGTTGTTTTTCAGTTGGAGCCTTGTCTTTATCTATGCATAGAGAGAACAAGAAATGTTTATTTATACATGTGGCTCTTTATAGTTGCTACTCAAAAAGTGCTGCATACAAACATCCAGAACTTATCTAGCAGAAGGAACACAAATGCACGCATTGAAGATAATGACTATAGGTGAAAGTTCCATTTGGCAGTTGTCCACACAGCCTGAAGATATTAACAAGGGGACCTTAGAAAGAGATGCCAGATTTCTCTTCATCACTACCCAAAGCATTGTTACAGAGATGTCTGGCTCCAGGTTCAAGTATTTCTTTCCATCTAAAAAGAACTCCAGGAGTTTTCTTTGATTCTGCCTCTGATGGGCTCCCAGTAGCCCTCCCAGGGAGATGATGATGAAAGACAGTGAAGAAGAACCCTAGAAATTTCTTAAAGAAAATCACCCTCTCCACAGACCTTCAGTCCCGAGGACTAAGCTAAGAAAAGAGGAAGAAAAGACCTATGCTAGTGGACTCATGAAACTGATGCTTCTGACTGTATTGGAAGAATATCAGATTTGCACATCAGTAACAGAGCCACTCTTTTTAGTCAAACATTCTTCATTCCAATTCTGGCTTCTTGGTAGAATATTTTAACAACACAGAAAATATATTCTCTCTTCACTTCACATGTTTGATTCTGTTCACCTTTTCCCTACTTTGGTCTTCTCCACAGTTGAAGAGATAATAACATTTCAAAAAGATTTACAGGAGAGTATCTTAGAATTTCTATACCACATCGAATATTTTGAAACAAAGAAATTTTCCTTCATTGATTTACCTGAAAGGTCCATCTACCTTCTCAGTCAATACTAGAGTGGTTTTCTGTCAGCTAAAACCATACATTGAGAGATAATTAAATTTATTTTCCTGTAGAAAAGTAAGTTCTCTCTTAGTGCTTGCAGGAGATATATTGGATTATTTCCATGCTTTCATGGCTTTGGTTAGGATAAAGTTAATTTTCTTCTTAGAGGCTTGTATGATGCTGTGTTTTGGATTTTTGATAAAAACAGTGTTGATAACACACTGATGTTTTCGGTTGTTGCTGAGCAGTGCTTACATAGAGTCAAGGATTTTTATACCTCTTGTTCTGCCCTGCCAGAGAGGAGGCTGGGCATATACAAGGAGCTGGGAGGGGACGCAGCCAGGACTGCTGATCCAGAGTGGTAACAGAGATATTCCATACCATATGGCATCATGCTCAGCAATAAAAGCTGGGGTAAAGAAACACATCATTTGTAATGATGGCGTTTGTCTTCCCAAGAAATCATTATGCATGATGAGCCCTGCTTTACTGGAAGTGGCTAAACACCTACCTGCCAAAGGGAAGCAGCAAATAAATTCCTTGTTATGTTTTGTTTTGCATTCATGGCTTTTGCCTTACCTAGTGAATGGTCTTTATCTCAACCCACAAGTTCTCGCACTTTTACTTTTCTGATTCTCTCTGGCACCCCACCTGTGGAGAGTGAGTGAGTGGCTGTGTGATACTTAGCTGCCTGCTGGGGTTAAACCACAACACATGCCAAAATATATTCATATAAAATGTATCTATGATAAGTGGAATATGAAGGAGAAAGACAAGGTATTTTCAGAATGGAGTAGGCACTGTTCTATTCTTCTAGTATCTGTAACTTCTAATTTTTTTTTCCAGCTATTTATGGTTGAAATAATAATTCCAACTCCTAAACCAACTATTACAATATCTCTGCTTCTTTCCGACCTGTTGATTAAAAAAGATGAAAAAAAGAGTTTAATCTTAGGAAGGGAAAAATCGTTGCTATATACTGAAGAATCTTGAATTAAAAACTAAGCATCCCTGTGGAAAACTATGGGGAAAATAATTAGCTGCAGAAATATGGTCATACGATCTTCCTGTTTTTGTTTTGTTTTGCTTTGCTTTTCTTGTTCTTCTTCTTTTAAAAGTGTGGCAAATGCATTTATGTGACCAAAATATGGTTATATATAGTACAAGAATTTAACCTGAGCTTGCAACCCTGAAAATCCTTTCTGTTCATTGAAGACAAACAGTAATTTTTTGATAAAATTCATCTCACCCTACTGTAAATGCCAAAAAGAAGTCAGAAAATATTCACTCTTAATGACCTGTTTCTCCTTTCTGACTGCAAAGTGAGCTGAGGTTGTGTAGTTCATCTGTACCATGTAGAGACTTAAGTGAGATGAAACACTCACTATTACTTTTGTCTTGATTTTGAGGAGAGAAGATATCACTCCTTGATTAGGAAACAATACTTTCAAGCAACCAAGGCGACTCAGAGAAGGCAAAGAATGCTTTGATAAATTTCCAGGTTGCTCTTTAGATTGTTCCCAAAGTGCTCATAATATTCTATTTTAAGTCTATTTTCTAGTACAAAACTGCTGACACTACAAGATTATGAGTATGTCCAGATTGTTGGACTTGTATTGTTGTCTTAATACAAATATAAGTGGAATGGACTAGAAGGCAAGCTACAGTAACAGTGTTAGATCTCTTGTGTTTCCAGTGTTTGTTGCACCCAATGTTGTCATTTGCATTGTAGTCTGTGTTACATCTTTGTGGGGCAAAGGCTTCCTCTTCTGAACTAAAACCATTTCCACCCTAAAACCATATGTATCTGTTGTGACTCCACAAAATCATAGTAATGTGGCCCTGTCTGTTGGTAGCAGTGAATTATTAACTAATTAACAGTTTGAAATAGAAAACTGAAAAATAAAATTTTTAATATCTACTAATACCTAAGTATTTACAGAAAGCATTTTAAGGTAGACATGCAGAGCCCTGGGCACAAGAACAAAATGGAGAGTAGACATAGGAATGCATGTAGTTAGAAAACTCAAGTAATGGTTTTTGTAATAAGAAAAATATTGTAGATAGACTACAAATGGTTTAAACTGAAAAAGTGTATCGATAGTAGGAGATTAAAACTAATATTTAAAGGTAGGAGGTGGATTTCAGGAAAATCTTTTTATATCAAAGTATAACACGACCTTAGTTTGTTTAAGGATGATTTCACTCCAAGAAGGCAAATAGAAAATACAATGATTTGCTATGTATATATTTATATGTGTATGTACATATATCTATTATTTCATACCTTATAGCACAAAAAAGCCCATTTTCTGGAGATTTTGTTTTATTAATAGATATTTTTTTCCTGAGTGATGAACCTTATTCCAAAAGCATTCTTCTAAACCATATTGCTTCCTCTAAATCAAATATTTATTAACCAAAATTCTAAGATGCAAAATCTCACATTCCACTCTCTGATTGCCATTCATACTGTAATACACTTTTCTCTGAGCTATTTCCCCAATTCTTAAGTCCCTTAATTTCCTGAAATTCCCTTTTCCCCTGGTTACTTCCCCGATTCTTCCTTCACTTCATACAGTCCAAAGTTTGATTTTTCTTGTAAAGCTCCTTAAAGCTTAATTTCCTAATTGTAAGTATGAAGTTAGTAGTTATATACTTATCAACTTTATGACATAATTACCAATGATTTCTCCTTTTCTTTCATCATTGCTTTCAATACTTAGTTAACAAGTACTGCTTTTAATGTTATGCATCTTCATATTTTCTCTCACATACCCCAAAAGTATGGAAAAGTATCCCACTCTTTTATACTCTCCTTCAGATATTTCCTAAAGAGTTTTCTTTAAGATTAACCTATATATTGATTGTTACTCAGCAAGTGGTATGCATCAGATGTCAATCTCCATTTGCTGTGTTTCAGTCTCATTTATTTTTCTTTCTCTTACAATTATTAACTCTCACAAATCTTCTTCAAATCCCAAAACAAAATGTGCATAATAGTTAACTAAAATATATAAGCAAAATATTAAATATCCATGGAAATATTCCTGTTCTTTCTCAATTCTGTTTTCTTCTTTATACTCTTATTCTCCATCCTTTATTTCTTTGATATATTCTGAACTTCCTACTGCACATGGCAAGGGGCTTTTTATCTATTCTTCCATCATCCTACTCTAAAGTTTACTAGTTGTCACTTCAGTCCTCAGTCACTATCATGATATGAGCATTTAGTACTAATAACAGACCTGCAAACTTTTTATGACTAAACATTAATTTTAATCTCTGATCAAATGGAAAACTCCACTGTCCAGGGCTCTCAATACAGTACCTTAAATAAACAGTTAATAATCAGTTAATTAGTCATTTAATAACAAGTAATCAGTACCGCCAATCCAGAACTAAAATAAATATTTTATTTCTCTTTTACTGTCTTAGGCTGATGAATTCCATATCAACAACAATACAAAGGCAATAAAATTTTATTATTATTATTCATAGGTTAAAAAGGATGAAAGAAAATGAATCAAAGGCATAAAGTGTTTTCATTGTTTCTGCTGCAAGTCACTTCAGAATTTCACTTTCTGTATTATTTATTAAGCAAAACACAAATTACTCTGATGTCAAGGAAATATAGCAGGGAGGAAAATGAAACAAGTGCCCAGAGTACTTAAGTATTTCATGTTGTTCCACTGTAGATACAATGTTCTTCTAAGTTTTGCTTTTACATTTATGAAGAAAAGAAAAAAAAAAAAAGGAAAAAAAGCAGACTTTATGGGAGCACTTCAGCAATTAAAATTTCTCTCTCCCCTGTCAACTTTAACTGTCAAGGTTTGCAGTAGCATTGACATCAGATTTATTTCCCCAATTTGTTCTTCTCTAAATCAGAGAGATGTTATAATACTTTGAATCATTATAATATTTCTCTATCTCTCTCTTTTTTTTTTCTTCATAGATTCATAGAGATATTAGTAGGAATCAAAAGATATCTTTTCTAATCTGCTTTATATCATAAACAATTATCTTTCATATAGTTACCCAATTTTGAAGCCTGCAACTTCTCTTTCACTAAACTTTAAGTGTGTTTACTGTGTTCTCCTCCAGAAACACATCTTGCCTTGATCTGAAGGCAATAAAGTCCAGTGCATAATCCAGTTTCCTCTGAAAATTTCTTCTTCAGAGGTACTAATAATTCCAAGCATTTTTTTCTACATATTCCCAAAATGTTTGGGTGTCAATTTTATTTTCAAATTTAAGTTCCATACATGTCTTACTGTAAAATGAGCTGGTTCCTACTCAATTTTCCCAGATCATTCTTCCAAGGTTTGTATTATCCCTTATTGTCACAAGCATACCAAGAGCCCTTGGTCTGCTGGAACATGTATTTTTTAGAATTAATATTATGTATATCTGCAGGTAGGGTTGCATTCCTCATTCCTAATTAATTCTGTTTGTATAACCAAAGTTTTCCTGTTTCTTTATTATGGATTTATAGCTTTTCATTCATATGATACGTTCTACAAAAAGTCTTACTTTTGATTAATGCTTTTCTATTTTAGTGCTCCTCTGTATCAATTATATTCCTAATATTCATCACATATGAATAACTTCCTCCTTTGAATCATATCTTAGTTCTGTCATTAGTGCTGATTTGCTTTTACTTACTTACATTAAATATAAGCTATGACCAGTAGCCAAACATCAATGTCTAGGCAAGTGATTATTACATTGTCTTTATTTCTCGTGATGAAATTCACAATAGTATGATTCATGCAAATTACAGTAACTTTTATGTTAGGGTTCACAGATACATTAATGTTGTTATACTGTTGTCTTCCTGAAATTTTAAACATTTCTCCCAATGCGGGTCCCTGTGTTTATTCTTTCTTCACAGTAGTGACAGAAAATGAACACATCACACTTCTGTGCAAGTCTGCGGTCTGTCACAAAGTCCTACAACTTTCTGGACAACATTTGTGAACACGCTTATCTGCAGCTAGTACCAACCATCCAAATGATTAAGAGTTTTACAATAGGTAATGTCTGTCATAGAGGATATCACCATTTTTGCCCTCTATCTTTTTTATCTTTTGTATATAATCTAAAACCTGTGATTTTAGGATAACATTGTGTAAGTTATCCCAACTGGTTTCACTATTTCCATCTACATAACTTTTTTTCTGCTAATAAGAATTTCTGGTTTGTCTCATTTGTTACTCACATTCCTAGTATTAGGAAGCTGAAGAACATCCTTTTCTTTATGCTCATTATTTTTCATGATATTCCAAGTCTTAGTTTTACTTTTGACTTCCTCATACTCTTAAATGTGTAGTTAGGTCTTTGTGGAGCTTAAAGGGAGCTCGCAGTTTAATTCTGTTTAAACGTCACAGTAAGCACAGCAAAAGCTATGAGATTAATAAGGGTGTTTCAAGAATATTCTTTGTGCTCTAGAAGCAGTGCCCACCTACAGCCTGTGGTTACCAACTGACCTCTCCTGCACAGAAGAATGTCTGTTTTACTTAAGTGAAAAATTTTGCACAATATCTCAAATGAGTAAAACCATTGTCACTAAGGTATAACCAATTTAAATGCCTCAGACACAAAAAAAAAAAAAAAAAAAAAAAAACAAAAACTTTTAAAGATTTTCTAGCATGGAGGGGGAAAACAAACTCTGAAGACCAATCTTAGATATCAGGACTGATATATCATTTTTCACCTTCAGTACTTTAATGAAAAATTAGTGCTGCTGTATGGTGTTCAGTGTCTGAGAGTCCCTACCACACTGCTATATGGTTTAATGTATATCTCTGTGCAAAGCATTACTTGCATTCTGCATTAGAAGATCTATTACCCTGCTACATACCTTCTGTGTTTCTGACTTGTGGTTATGGGAGTGCAGGGGGCATGGTAAGGATGAGAATGTGGAAGTGAACAGGAAGACAGGATGCTTACTCATGAACTGCTTACCAGAAGAGTTGTCTTTCAGTAGCCACTGTCAGAACCTGGTAAAACATGCCTTTGATTTTTCTTTTATATCATGAAACATGAAATGCTGCCAGCATATATTTTTCTCTGCCAGATATTCAACATATTTGCCTTTTGTGGAATGACTGAAACTGAAATTGTCTCCCTATATCACTAGGGTGATGTTCCCTACATTTTCAGATTAGAATTGGACTTTTTCCATAAATATGTTATCTGATTTATGGACATACCTACTGTGATGTCTGTCAGGCACTGACTTCCCACCTGACCATTGCAAACAGCTGCAGAGGAGTAACAAAACTGGCAACCTAATTCCAGTGAGTGGGAGGTCAATAAAACATCTGTCTTTCTTATCTTCTGCTTATTTGCACGACTGCGCTTTTTTCTCTTTTGCTGGTCAGAGTCTCTCAAGCATTTCAGTAATGCTTGCTTCACTGCATGTTTTGTTAGGTTTTCAGATTTCTGTAACTCATTTAGGACTTGCTTTATTTCAAACAGAGTGGGTAAAGTGGATGCAGATTTTTCAGCTTATACATTTCCAGTATTTCTCCTAGAGTTTAGATTATGATAATAAAATCAGTAGGAAGCAGGTTTATGCAATTTACATGTATATAAAAAAAAATAAAATGTAGTGGCTACTTCTACAGAGATACATGCTTTAAAGCACGTCTAATATAGCATTAGCAACACTAAGAAACAGTGTTCAGCTTCATTGACCCTTGTCTGGTATATCTTTCTTTCTTAAAACCTTCCTCTCTGTCAGTGCTATGAACTGACAAAACTGTCTTTCAGAAATAACATTAAACCATAGGAATCTGTGCAAAATTGCTCATATCGCATCATAAAGAGGAGATTAAGTACCCAGTGTTAGAGCATGCAAATACCTTCTAAGATGATTTCTGAATTCTCACATTGGGGGAAAAATAAAATAAAATAAAAAAATAAAATAAAATAAAATAAAAAAATAAAATAAAATAAAATAAAATAAAATAAAATAAAATAAAATAAAAAATAAAATAAAATAAAATAAAATAAAATAAAATAAAATAAAATAAAATAAAATAAAATAAAAAACTGAATTTTAAATAATATGTTATCTTTCTTTTCCCTTTATGTTGTGAGGAAAATCTACCATTCTCTGCCTCTATGTTGTCTACAAAGTACAGTTGCAAGTACAGTGAGTGCCAGACTCACCTCTAGCTCAGTGAAGCCTTTAAACTCACTGCTCCTGTGCAGCCTCTCAGAGCAGGCTGAGTTGTTGGTCCTTGGGTACATCTCCCATCACTTTCACAGTGCAGCTCACAAGGACGTAACATGAGAGGAAGGGAGGTGGTGAGGAAGGTGTGAGGGTATGGAACATGCCAAGGACTTGCTTCTACCAGGGTAAACATTTCCATTGCAGAAGTACATTATGATACTGATCTTTCAGTGAATCATTTCTAAGCATGTGTAGGATAAAAAGGTGATCAGAAGTAGTCAGCATGGATTCACCAAGGAGAAATCATGCTTACCCAATCTGATAGCCTTCTATGATGGAATGACTGACTGGGTCAATGAGGGAAGAACAGTAATTGCTGTCTACCTTGACTTTAGCAAGGCTTTTGACACTGTCTCCCAAACTATACTCACAAGCAAGCTGAAAGTGTGGGGTAGATGAGCGGACAGTGAGGTGGATTGAAAACTGGCTGGATGGCAGAGCTCAGAGGGTTGCGATCAGTGTCACAATCTAGTTGAAAGCCTGCAGCTAGCAGTATCCCCCAGGGGTCAGTACTCGGTCCAGTCTCGTTCAACTTATTCGTCAGTGACCTGGATGAAGGGACAGAGTGTACCCTTAGTAAGTTTGCTGTTGACACAAAACTGGGAGGAGTGGCCCGTACACCAAAGACCTGTGCTGCCATTCAGAGTGACCTGGACAGGCTGGAGCATTGGGCGGTGAGGAACCTCATGAAGTTCAACCAAGGCAAGTGCAGGGTCCTGCACCTAGAGAGGAATAACCCCATGCACCAGTACACATTAAGAGCTGACCTGCTGGAAAGCAGCTCTTTGGAGAAGGTCCTGGGAGTCAGCAATGTGCCCTTGCAGTCAAGGTCAATATTAACCTGGGCGGCTTTAGGAAGTGTTGCCAGCAGGTCAAGGGAGGTGATTCTCCACCTCTACTCAGCCCTAGCAAGGCCTCACCTGGAGTATTGTGTCCAGTTCTGGACTCCCCAGTAGAAGAGGGACATGGAGCTCCTGGAGCAAGTCTTATGGAGGACTATGAAGATGACTAGGGGACAGCAGCATCTTTCATATGAGGAAAGGCTGGGAGAGCTCGGCCTGTTTAGCCTAGAGAAGAGAAGACTGAGAGGGGATCTTATCAGTGTATACAAATATCTGAAAGGACAGTGTCAAGAGGATGAGGCTGGACTTCTTTCAATGATGCCCAGAGAAAGGTAAAGAGGCAATTGGTACAAACCAAAAAACAGGAAGATCCATCTGAATAAGAGGAAAAACTTCTTTTCTGAGGGTGATAGAGAACTGGCACAAATTGCCCAGAGAGGCTGTGGAGTCTCCTTTTGTGGAAATATTCAGAACCCACCTGTGTGTGATCCTGTGCAACATGTTAGAGGTGACCCTGCTTGAGCAGGGGGGCTGGACTAGATGATCTCCACAGGTCCCTTCCAACCTCATCCACTCTGTGTGACTGTCTGTGTGGGAATCTGTATTTTTGCTCCTTGATCTTAAATGCATGTGTTTGTGGGGGATAGGAATTTGTGAGATAAAGGTGTAAAGAAAAGGTAGAATAACATGTCACAGGGAAGAGAAATTTCCCTTTGAAAAATAAATTGGTAGGACTCAATCTCCATTTTTATTTTTATTTTTGTAAATGTTACTCTCATCTGAGAGTTAGCATTACATGAACAAATCAGCACCAGTTAGAACTAAAAAACTGTATTATATTAAACAAAATAGAAATTATATTAGACAATTTTAAATATTTAAAATGTTTTACATATGCCAAATTTTCTCCAGTGTGCTTCAAATGAAAGGTATTAACTAGCACATGACAAAGAGAAGAAATACTAAGGTAAAGTCTATAAATGAAAACAAATGGCATTCAGAAGAAAAAAAGCATAGGAAATACAAATTTCTTAGAAAAAAAAAAAACTAGGAAACTCTGTGAACAGAATAATAAAACAGCTAGGAATGAATGGAATCTACCAAAAACAAAAGAAGTACTTGAAATTATTTTGACTGAAAAGTAAAAAGAAAGAGAGGTATTCTACTGAGGCTGCTCAAAGAAAGAAGGCAAAGCAGTTTTGAATTAAAAGCCAGAGTAGATAGGAATTTCTCTACTAAACATTATCCAGCTATTTCTGCATTTAGTTTTTGAAAACAGGTCAATATTGGCAGTCAAGGGAATGCACGAGCTATGCTGTTCAAGACATGTCAGAAATATCTTCCTGATGGTAGCGGATGGTGTCCAGAACCATTTTCCACAATGAGAAAAAAAAAAAACAAACTTTTTTTTTTTTTCCTGAGTGTCTGGTAAATATACAAGTATGACATGTTTTATCAGTTGTGGAAAGCAGTCCACCTGAGTAAAGATTTCAAAATTCAATTGAAAATAAGAACAAAGAGAGTAGTTTTGAACAGGCATAGGTAAATAAAAATAAAAAATAATTTTAAAATGAGGAGTAAGAAGAAAAAAAAGAAAGTAATTAAATACCTATACAGCCATACAGAATGTACATGTTTATGTACCTAATATAGGTACATAATACAGCAAGTTGTGTCTTAAGTTGTGCAGAAACAAGGAGAAAAGCATAGAAAGAAGTAGCATAGGCATACACTCCTGTTTTAATAAGCAGGTAAAAATGTGTATGACACAAAACCAGAAAAGATGGCCAATACAAAATAAGAGAGAGAGACTAGATCCAAAATAATTTAGAGTCCAGGTGCATAAAAATGTCTTGTGCAACTGTGTCTGCATGAGAGGGGAAATGAAAAAAAACATTGAAAAAACAATTCTTTCAAGAGTCACCTAAACCGTCGAACATAGATGAAGTGTATTTAGTCATTGCACTTTTTTTTTTTAACTTTGCATATTTCCAAGATAGTATATAAGACTGATAGAAGTGAATGATGTGAATTTCTCTGTAATATGCTCAGAAATGTAAATGCAAAATTTTGTTTAAACCACATCCAACAGACTTGTGGAAACTAACCTACTGTGAAGAGAAGGTGGTAAGATTTGACTGAGGTGCCAGCATATAGCTTTGATTAATAGGATATTAAATAACACTCAGTAATTTGACTGGTCATGAATTAATCTCTTTTTTCCTGTTGATAGATCTTATACCTCACTTATCACTATGTCAGACATTTGATATAAGGCATTCAATCATTTTGAACATTTTTCAGATTACTCAGTTATAAACCTTGTGACTGTTTTATCTCATATAATTTGTTTGATGACAGCCCATTACATTAAAAAGTCTAAAGGAATCTAATGAATTGGTTACAAAAATTTTACAGTTAGCAGTAATTAGCATGAACACCTGGTTGTAAGCAAAAGAGAAAAACAATTTCTTAGAGTGATGGCCTCACTACAGAAGAGAAGAGAGATCAGGTTTTACTGATGGAGAAAAAATAATAATAATAATAATAAAGTAAAAATCCAGATAGACCACTGAAAAAGGTGGAAAGACACATTGAAGGAGAGATCTGATTTAGGGTTTTGTTATGACAAACCACAAACAGCAATAATAAAACTACAAAAATATGCACCCATGGAAATGTCCCAAATGTGTCGGAGTGGACACATTCACATTAAGAGAGGATTCCAAAATTTCACAAAGGAGTAGAAAGTGCAGAGAATATGTTATTTTTCAAAAAAGGTATGTATTCATACACAGGGTATGCAAGTAAGTGTGTAGGAGGTTTTCAACTAGGAATGGTTTGGGGATGGTTTTATTAATGTAAAAACTTTTTAGAAATGTAGCCTCTAAACTTCCACTTTAATTATTAAACTGAATAGCTTTGTCCTGATAGATCACCAATGAAATCGGCTAGTCTTGTAAATACTTATATAAAATGAATTGAAAGACCAAAAGGCCATGGCCTCAGCTCTTTAGGAATATAGTCTATCTATCTAAGCATTCTTCCATATATCATCTGTCTCTTTAAAAATAGATATTTAACATTTTACATAGTTTGTACTTAAAAGATATCATAGGTCGGATCACAACAAATCTCTGAAAAAATTTGCAAATGTATAAGCAGTGTTTGTAATGAAAAAATGTCTAGAAGACATGGATGTGGACTTTTTAGGTGCTAGGCCAAAGGAAGATAAAATGCTGTTGCCTCATTCCTGTTCCACAGCTTTTGAGCCCCCAAGATGACTGGGGAAAAGAAAGAAGACATGCGATAGGCCCTCATTTCTTATATTGCACTACGTTGTTTCTGTAAGGGGATTCACAAGGGACATACACTGCTCCCAGAAAGAGAGATGAGAGATCAAGAGAGCCACACTCACTTGTTTTCCCTGTAGGCCTGGGATCAAGATGTCATGGTAATTGCCGGTAAAGAGAATAAAAACATGTAAGAACATAATTAAATAGAAAAGTAAAATAGTATTAGAAAATCAATTATAATAATAATAATGACTAATGCAATTGACATCTGGCACCACTTTGCATCTGTATAGAGTAACTGAGCTGACTAATTGAACCTGTGTTTCTTAATTTTCAGGACAAGGCTTAGTATCTAAAAATTAAGCAAGGGAGGTTTTCTGAAAATACAAAAATCTTCAGAAGTTATATTATAATTTCCAGGAAACAGCTGGAATGACTCATGACCTTGTGAATGTAATAGTCGCAAATCATATAATTCTGTTATATGGATAGTAAAATTACAGACCATAGTTTGCCTTGATTTTGTCTCATTTTACTATGCAAACTCGCAAACATTATTTCCACTTTTTTCTCCTTTTTGCTGTCACAGGTCTGATTTTACTTTGTACAAGTAAAGCCAAAGAAAAGATTTAGGCCTAAGAAAATATTGTCTTGTAGCATAGTGTCCAAATTTAATTTCCTTTGGTAATATCAACATAGAACTATGTCGTACTGTTTTGGTAGCAGACTCTGATCTTGGACTTTTGATGTCCAACTGTTCTCCATTTCCTCTAGAAAAAAGGTGGTGATTTATCTTGGTGTGTGTCATTCTGAAATAATTTGAGTCACACAACACTATTATGATAATCAGAATCTAGAATTAAGCGTGTAAGACTAGAAAAGGATAAAGTAGTTTAATAGCATATTATAATGTCATGCTATAAAGCCAAGCTAAAAAGAAATTCTATTGCAAACATCACTGTCAAATTTCAGCAAATAGTGACTGAATACATTTTGAGAAACCCGTAACTGCTATTTAGTAGATATTTTCCTGGAGTATCTTTCATATATATGACTTCCTTTCTTTCAAGATAATTAGGCTAGTCAAGTAACTTTTATAATAAAACATTTATCTCCATATAAATAGTGTTTTAAAAAAAATCTACACAAGACTGAGGCACCTAGTAGAAGTTAAGCAATTATTTTAAAAAAAAACTCAGCTGAGTAACCTACATGCAAACAAGCAAACAAACAAAAACAGCCCCACCCTCAAATTTAAAGGGAATATTACCCTCAGCCATTTCCAGACTCGCAACACACGTTTTGCACTATACCTAATAGGGCCCGTTTACAATAGGTGAGGGAAGAAGCTCACAGATACATGCATCTTCAGAGAGAAGGTATATAGCCTGATTGCTCAGGCTATATACAGTTATAGTAGTATGGCAACAGGGGAAAGATTAATTCTTAGGTAGTCAGGTCATATGCTCTATGAATCTTAACCCAAAGAGCTGATGACAAAAGAATATCAAGAATATCCAGTTTGGATACCAAGACATAGTGTTATATGCACACATAGGAATGCTTAATTTAAACAGTGAGATGCTGCATTATGGAAGAGCATAAAGTTGGTAATGCTGTAAAACTGTATCTCCATGTAGATATTTTCTAATTGTGTAATAAGAAAGACATAGATAATATGGCAAAGTTATCTGGCAGACTATAAGACTATAGATAAAAGCTCCAAAAGCTAGTTAGGTGGACAGCAATACACTTTCACTGAAAGTAGCAAAGGCTAAGATCTGTCCAGGGATTAAATTATTTAAAGTGATAAAGACACATTCAGTAAAATGATTGATATTCTGCCTAACATCTTCCTCAGGGTGTCTCTGAACCATTTTGATCACACCAGTTTTATGAAGATCAAGCTGAATGAATTTCCCTCCCACCTCTTGAACCACCACCGAGAGACTATAACGATCTTTGTCCCAGCAATCCCTGATCCAAGAAGATGACAAGGTAAACCAATACAGATTTGTACAGTAGTAAACAAAAGGCTCCTATTCTCCTAAGTCATTCAGCTAGCATGCACTTCTAAGGTGTAAAATTGCAGCCAGAGACAAATCTTTTATTCATGATACACATGGTACCATTTAGCCCACATAACATGGCTGAAAATAGAAGATAATGGACTGGCAAGCCACATCACCAAGAATACAAGTTAGCAAAGTTACATCAAGTAGGAGTTTTTGATATAGGGTTATAAGATATATACCTCATATCTGTGTGCAAATGAAAGTAGCAACAGTTTAATTAAGGGATATAAGATCTCCTTTTTGAGACTTGTGGCAAAGCGTTAACTGATATTTATGTAGTCTGTTACAGATTAATTATTCTATGTATTCATATGTAAGGCCAAGCTGAAAAGATCATTTACATTAAAGAATCATTACATTTAGAAGAAAAGCAATTCATTTAAAAATAGTTGCATGGAGCACAAAATTAACACTCCACTTGCTCAGGGATGGAGTTCATCAGAATCAACACCACCTTAGTGTAGTCCTCAAATCCTGTTTAAACCCTTGGGGCCAAAGTATCCACTGTGTCATGATTCTGAGGGTACTTGCAGCCCTGACTGTGCCTGCTCAGCCTTAGCTGGGCTTCCCCAACCTGACCAGTGGCCACGGAGCACCATTTCAGCCCAGCTGGGGTCATCAGTCCCTGACCCAGTGATGCCATAGGTGTGTCGATCTCTTATACTTGTCTTCTGCCACTCCTGAAAAACAAAACAAAACAAAAGAAAACAAAACAAAAAACAACAGACAACAAACAAACAAACAAACAAAACCAAACCAAAACAACAACAACAAAAAAAAACGGCTCTGGTTCCCTCATTTGCCATGTCTGCTGTGGGACTGTCACTAGCACCCTTCTCTACCCATTGTGGTCAGGCCCTGCTTAGTGAGGGCAACACCTGTGCTGGGACACCACTGGCTCCCAGATCATTGGCTCCTTGTGCAACAGCCATTTGCTCATTGCTCCCTGGCATGCTCGTCCAGGTCTTTTGAAGTTGCCAGCAGTATAGATGTTCAGCAACTTGAATACAGGTTGCCTTTGTGGGAACGTAGACATCCTGATTAAGAAATTCAGGCCATTGTGCTTCAACATTAGTGAAGTCTTCATTAAGATTTGTATAACATTCTTAAAATTATGTTTTAACTTCTGTCCATCAGGAAGGATGCCACTTTCCTTTACTTGGCTGGGGAAATTGTCTACTGGTGATGGACATCCATCTTCTAAGATGTATCTGGAGTTTATTTAGACATATTTATATCATGTAACACAGAAAAGCCTGAGTTTGTCAAGACTTTTTGTGTTTCAGAAGCAGAAGTGAGGCTTACCTTTTTGAGCAAGGCACTGCACAATGCTACGGTTTTCTGGGTCGATATTGAACATCAGTGGCAGGATGTTGCATTTAATTTAGACCTGCCTTTTGTCAATTCATAGTTTGAAAAAACACTGAGCTCAGGATTGAATATACAATCATGAAATTTCAGACAGCCTCTCAGTCTCCTGGAGGACTTTTAATTTAATTTTAATCTTCTGCGGTCATTTTTACTCCAAATTCTTTGGTTGAAAAGGGAAGTAGGAAAAATTAGCACTTTGAATACTTTTCTTAGGATTCATCAATGACTCTGTACTCTAGGAAAGTTTTTTTTACAATGTGCTTCCTCCTCCTCCCAACATTATAAACTGGGAAAAAAAAAAAAAAAAAAAGATCTGGCAAGGTAGCTTATTGCCATTGGTATGTGATTGCTTAAGTAACAGGAAATATTTGTTGCAAGTGTTTCTGTTATAGTTGTAAGAAGCCTTGAGGATTAGTTTTCTTAAATGGGGTTAAACTACAACATGACTAAGAAAAACTGTTACTTAAACAGTCTTAGATGTGAAAAATGTTGCTTGATAAAAGATCTAAATGTATGCCAGAGAAATTATGAGAGAAAAGGAATCAAAGAGCTTCCAGCAGCTGCTGAACAATGAGCACCCTGAAGCTGTGTTCTTCAGTGTACCCTCACCCTGCACATCTCAGAGTTAGGAGGAGGATTGACAAGGAAAAGGAGATCGAATGGGACTTCCCTTCAGCTAAGAATAACACAGAGGATTTAACTCATCATTATTGGATTCTAAATATTTAAATGCTAGAAGACTTTTTTCCACTATGCTGAATGGATGGAAGAAAGAAGGAACTTCCATACACTTTAAAGAGCTCACAAAGAAAAGAAAAGAAAAAAAAAAGAAGTATCCTCTCCTCACCTGCCCTCTGTACCATTATGCTTACTGAGTTGAACAGAAGACATTTCTGCTTCAAAGAGGGCGTGTGTCAACTTTGGATCAGCAGTAGAGCTCATTCAGAATAATAAAGACAAAGGTTCAACCACTGCCAGTGAGGAGTCTGTGTTTCACAGGTTGGTGCATCTTCCTACAAGGGCCATACAGCTTCCCAGACTTTTTTCCTATACCTTCTCTTTTCAGTGGTTAGAATACAGCATGTGCAGATAAAAAGCCTCATATTTTAACAAAAACTTTTCACTTTAGCAATCCCATTCTTGTTTGTGTTTGTCAGTTTACTCCTTTTATACAAATTCTCCATGAGTTCAGATTATCTGGAAATGTAATATTAAACAGTTGAAATAAAGAGCAGTAGAGTAACAAAATGATGTGTTCATCAGGATGGCAACGGTGGAGGGGGAAATAATCTAAATGTTCTGTATGTGTCTCCTTTCCTCTCTTAATGATAAAATTCAGGGACAAAAACCTTGTCTTTATTATATAGGAATGAGAACATGTAAACAGGATAAAAGGGGGAAAGTGGAGAACTATGAAGAAACTTGTTGGCATTACAGTTTTCTGCTCCAGTCATGTTTGTTATTAATAAAGTATAGTTTTAAGGGAGCATTTTAGAAATAAAAACATCTGTTGCATTAACAATGGGCACCAGCTCTGACTTCCAGATACGTCCACAAGACACTTTCTTAAAATGAAGGGAAAATATATTCTGTCTACTCTTTCCTATACAAAGGTGAAGTTTACAATGAGCAAATTAATGCCACCTGTTTATAGCGTATTGTACTTTGTATTGCTTGCAGTTGTTTTATACGCACAACAGAATATTAAATATTGATGGAACTGTGGACTTAACAGCTGTGTTTATTAGTGGTTATATCTTTTAATATACTTCACTTTGCTATAGATTATTAGGTTACGTTCTATGGCCTGTAAGGCGTGAAACATGAAATGGTTACCATTTGAATCTTCGTGAAGTATTAATATAATACAATAGACTAGCATAATAAACTAAATGTGGTTACTACAAGATTGCCTCCAGCTGTGAAGGAACCAGGTCTGATATTTCTACAGTCTATTCCATTGCTAGGTTTCTCTGTTCAATGTTTCAGTCCATTAATACAGGTGAAACATTTACAGAAGTGTAAAGTCAGCAGTACAGAGTAATTCATTTGTTAATGCATGTCTCTGAAGGAAAACATTACATTTCTTGTTCAAACTAATATAAACTAAAAACAAATTAATTTGTAAGGTATTTAAATATTTTGTGGGACCATAATTTGTTAATTTGGTTGGTATTAATCTTTTTGCTTCCATTGTGGACATTGACAGAGAGGTTTAAAAAGTTCCTCTGATGGAAATCAACAATCAACAATTTATTGTGAAGACCAAAATAAATTACATACTTTACCAGAGTCAAAATATCTACATCAAGGAGACAATTTCTTCCTTCCCCATAACAGCTACAGCTACACCCTAACTACTGATACACTGCACACACATTGAGAGTATTCTCTTAATTCAGAGAGATATTCTCATGATTAGAAAGCACAATAGCAGAATTGGCTACCATGTCTTACTCCCACTGAATTGTTACAATAATTGTTACAAAAAATTGTCCAATCGTTACAATAGCAGCAACAATGGATATATATTTGAGAATCATTCCACAAGTATGGCTTTGACACTATCATCTTTTGATCTCTACCTTTTCTTTTGTTGAACTGCTGCGTATATTTATGATTAATATTAAGATATTGATACTCCTTAGTCTGGCAAAGTGGCTTATTTCAGAACAGTTTAACTATATTGATGAAGATAAAAGTTAACAAGCCTTTGGTAATTCGTTGCTCAGCTTATGCACTGACTAATGAATCTTCCTTATACCGTGTGGTTAACTTTGAGGTTCTTGGTGCTCATAGCTTCACAGACTCTTATGATGAACGAGTCTTCTGAGCCTAATGACTTAAAAAAGATGCAAGCTCTTTCTAAACAGCAAAGAGTGTATTCCTACTCAAAACAACAATGAAATAATGCATTTAATGTTTTTCTTTACTAATAAACTTGTACATATTCAAAGAGCTGCATGTTTAATAAATAGGAATAGTCATCTTTCTAGACTTCCCAGGAACATGCCCAACCCCTAAAATTTATTAGGTTATGCTCTATGAAAATCATTATTTATCATTAGTGTACTTATTACTTCGCTATTTTTTAAAATCACATAGATGTAAAAAGAATAAAATTTACATCTACAAATGTATCTTTTTTTTTTTTTTTTTTTTTTTTGCTAAAATAACCTGAAATCTGATTTTTAAATGTTAAAGCATTTTTCCTTTTTTGGTAACATTTTTCATATGTTTGTTTTGGAAGTTAATAGTGTAACATATGCTTCTGTCAGTGATATATCAACAAACTGTGTTTATACTACATTGTATGTTCTCCTAGCCCACTACAGCTGAGGTCTGATTGAAACTGTAGCCTCAATTGACTATAAACTAAACAATTATTTTTTTTTAAACTAATGTGTATGCTTCCTAATGATTCACAACATTAAACTCTCACTTGGCAGGACAGCAAAAACTCTTTTTTATTTTTATTTTTTTTTATTTTTTTGCTCTAGGCATAGAAATTCTGCGGAACATTTTTTTAAATGGTTGTGGGTGACCAAAATGCAATTTAAAACTTCAATGGTATTTGCTCAGGGTTGCTTGCTTACTTGTAATTGTTTCCAGAATGTTTGTTTGGAAATTTGTTAGATTATGTATCAGACGCAATAATTCTATATGCCAAATTCACTGCTGTAATACTTGGCACTGCAATTGGTTATGCTTATTTCAGCACCACTTAAAATAGCTAGTTCTTTATGTAAGCAAGAATAAAGGTGATTTCAGTCTATGGCTCTTTTTTTTTTTTTTCGCATGCAATGGCATTAAATGAGTTGCAGCAGGAGTTATTTCTGATGATATGTTTTGCAATTTATTATGGTCATTTTTTCCTCTTGACAACAAAAGCAAGCTTTTTTTTTTCTTTTTTCTTTTATTTATTGCTTTCTTTTCTTCTCTCTTTTTTCTTTTCTCTCTCTCTTTTTTTTTTTTTTTTTCTTTTCCCCCTCTTTTTTCTCTTTTCTCCTTTGGGGGGAGGTTTGAAGTTATTTTTGTTTTGGTATCTGGAATAAACTTCAGATTATTGTAACTGAAATCTTTCATACACACAATATATTTCAAAGCTAAATCAAGCTTCCTTGCACCTTAAAGTAACATACCTCAGACATAGAATCATAGAATCAGAATGGTTTGTGTTGGAAGGGACCTTAAAAGTCATCTAGTACAACTGCAATATAATTTTAGAGTACATGATTTCAGAGAACAAGAGGAATAACATTATATAAACATTACATTTGAATATTAATTTATGAAAAAAAGAATATGTTGATGTCCTCCAGTGAACTACTAGTAATGTCTTGATGTTCTGAGCAACAATTTTATGTCTATTTGAATTCCTGGTGATATCTGAATCTACTGAATCACAGAATCATTTACATTATAAGGTACCTCTTGAGATCTTCTAGTCTAATACCCCTGCTCAAGAAAGGTCTGCCACAGCAGGTTGTCCAGGGCCAAGTCTAGTAGGATTTTGATTATTTCCAAAGAATGAGACCCCATGACCTGTGTTTGTAACACATGCCAGTGTTTGACCGCAGCCACAATGAAATAGTGTTTCTTTGTGTTCTGACAGAATTTCATGTGTTTTAATGTGTACCTGTTGTTTCTTGTCCTGCCAGTGGACACTACTGAGATAAGTCCAGGCTGAACAGTCCAAGCTCTCTCAGCCTTTCCTCATAACAGATGATTCAGTTCCTTAATCCGCTTTGTGTCTCTGCACCAGACTCACCCCAGTAAGTCCATATCTTTCCTGCACTGGGGAGCCTAGAGCTGGACACAGAATTCCAGGTGTCTCTTACCAGTGCTTAAGTAGAGTAGAACAATCAATTCCCTCAACCTTCTGGCACTGTGCTTCCAAATGCCGTCCAGAAGGCATTGGCCATTTTTTCTGGAAGGGTGCATTGCAGGCTCTTGGTTGGCTTGTCCACCTGGCCTTTGAAAGATACATATCTACAAGTGGCCTAGTTTTCCTTGCGTCACACTTTTCAGCACAACCTAAGATAGAAGTCTGAAAAAGTATAGGTACATCATGTTTACAGGTAGAAAGTGACTAGACAGAAAAGTCAGTTTGTAAGGATGTTGTACTGGCTCTGGCTGGGTTGGAGTTAAATTTTTTCATAGCTCCTACTATGCTGTGTTTTGGAGATGTGACTAAAACAATGTCGATAGAACACCAGTGTTTTGGCTATGGTTGAGCAGTTCTTATGCAGCTTCAAGGCTTTCTCTTTTTCCCATTCTGACCCCCTGATGAGTACACCAGGGTTGGACACGAAGCTGGGAGGGGAGACAACCTGGACAGATGACCTAAACTGAACAAAGAGGGTGGGGAGTTTGGGTAAGTTGCTTTTGCTCTTCCTATTCTGTCCCCGTCCCACTGTGGCTGAGGGGACTGAGTAAGCAGCTGTGTGGTGCTTACCTGCTGGCTGGAGTGAACCCACCACAGATGTCCACACTTTAAGTCCATGTTTCCCATCCCAGCTATCATTCTGATTTACAAGTAACAGAAGGCTTACATTGTTTGGCTTGCTAATTTTCTGGTACTGTGTTAACATACCACTAAGAACATGGAGTTTCCAACTGTGTGAACATTTTGTATGAATAACAGCTTTTAATCCAGATCTCATTATTAAAAATAATCCTAAGGATTTACTGTGGGTAACCTGCATGTCACTTTTGTGTGGCATCAGCTAAGACCGTTTACCTTCTCTGTCAAAACAACTAAAAATGTAGGCAATTTACAAATGTGATTTGCATAACTTTTCAGACTACGTTAAATAAGTTAAATATGTATTATTCATGATAATCTACCTCAGAAACATTATTGTCAAATAGACATTCTGTTGATCTGCTACTGTCATATTCACTTGCAATATAATATTTCTAATACAAGGCTCAGAAATTTTTGGTTCAAAGAATAGTTATAGAAAGAGCAAGAGTGGGGCACTTGATTAAAAAAACTAAGACTTCAATAACCTAGAGACAGAAATGTAATTAAATATATATGAATTACGTGTAGTTATGAAGAAAATAAATAAAATTCATAGGTTTTAATGCAACACAAACAGACAAAAGATTTCATTTCTGCATTGGTGTTATAGAGTTGTAGAAGATTAAGTTTTTTGCTGAAAAACTTAAATCCTACTTCTAAATAGGTAATGCAATTCTTAGTATTTAGAGTTTGAGTAAAGCCTGAAATAATGAAGATATCTTATGAGTATTTTTCAAATTTTCCATCATCAAAAGACTATCTGAAAAGTGGTCTATAAAAGGGAAGAGACTGTTTGATTATGCTCAGATTGTTCTAACTGTGTTTCAGTCACTTAACTCTGGTATTCAGATTTGGATACTTTTTTTTTTAGTCTCCTTCATGATCACTCCGATATCTCAGGGAGGTGAGATTTTAAATTATAGAGATCCACTGCCTCTTCTTTGTTCAGAGGAGCAGTAGGCCAGAAAGCTTTTTGATCTGTCGAAAAACCTATCTAAGCAAATCTAGGCTGAGGAAGTGGAAAGTAAGAAAGTATAAATATGTTTATGGAAGAAAGTACTGAAAATATATACAATCATAATCTGCCATCACTATATTAGTTTGCCCTTCATTAGTCTGCCTGTAATTTCCATTCCTGTCTCTAATCATGTATGTGAAAAATAAAAGAAACACCATCAGGAAGAATTTTTGCAAATAAACTTTGAAATGTTCTTAGTTGTACTAATGTGCTTCACTTCCCTTCACTTCTCCCCAGCACATACACTTTGTGGGAGAAACTATTTCACCCAGAAGAAAATCCAGAATTCTGTATTTGTAGCCTATCAGGTTATGAAATTTTAGAAATAAAGGACCAAGCTTAAAGTACGGTTCTTATTTCAAGTTGTAGTCTGGGACACCTACTTGAGAAAGTCCCTTCTGGATAATTGACATGGGAATGCAGGTTTCTTTTTCCCTGTTTTCAGACCTATTTACACCTTAAACTAAAGGAACTGAAGAAAAGCATTAACGCCTTTTTGCAAACCGGGAACACAGATGAAAACTTAAAGAAGCTGAAGCAAACTAAGTGTCAGTAATAAGTAGTAAACAATTCTAAATGTGAATGAATACATTTTGTTTTAACAAGAGTCAATAAAATCCAAAATAGAAAATATATTAATGAATATTCTTCCAAATGACACAGGTGACAGCAACAGTGTCCTTATCTCAATCTGTAAATCCTCTCCCTTTCAACAATTTTCTTCCAATCCTATGGGAGAGAAGAGTAAAAAAGAAATTTGATGGGTGTTGGCCAGGATCAACCTGACAGAGTGGCATGATTTTTAGCTAATCCATAAAATATTCTGTGACTGGAGAATACTGATACCTTTATTCATAAACAGGAAAAAAAAAAGGGGGGGGGGGAGAAGAAAAAAACTTTCAAAAACCTTTCTAGACAAATATTAGTCTGTTAGCTTGACTTCATTGCTGTTTTAAGTCATACAATGAATTTTGAAGGAAAGGAAAATTCATAACATGACAGTAAATGGAGAGTATGGAGAGTATGACACATTTTCAGTCTGATTTTATGAAGTCTATGTTGTATCAAATATTATCTTTATTTTATGGTAAGAATTATTAGATGAAAATGCTGTGGAGTTAATCGATTTAAATTTAGGAACAGAAATTAAATACTGCCCCACAGGAGATTATTAGTTCAAGCAGAAATGTCAGGATTAATGAGTGCTACAAAACAGGGAAGATACCTGAAGAGGGAGACTAGTGAGAGATTTTTGTAATTTGTGGACTACAGTAGCTGGGAGTCTCTACCAATACAGAAGATGGCAGGATTATTATGTAGGAAGAATTAAATGACAGTGCTGACTGGTGTAAAATAGAATAGAATTTAATAGTGCAAAGTGAAAAGTCATTCATTTTCTATACTGTGAGGAGAGAGATTTACAGGCTTTCTATGTCTTCATTTCTTAAAGCAAAGACCTTAAGAAGAGAGTATGATGGCATTTCAAACACTTTAAGAGGATAAACATCAAGATACAGATGAGCTACTTAAGTTACAAAATAACACCAGCGCAAGATCAAAAAAGTTATAAATTAGTCATGAATATATTTTGATGGAAATTAGAAGACATTCTAAGCATGTGAAAAGTGATATTCTGGAAGCATTCCAATGAGACAAAAGAAATCTGAATGATTTCACATGATGTTTGATATGTTTATGAAAGGAATGAAAACAGGTAAATCTAAATCTAGATGCTTGGTTTAGAGACTAGGACAGTGATACTACAGTCAAGAAATATTGGAAGAAGGTATTAATCTCCTTTGAGCATAGAGTGTGATCTACTTCCTCAGTCTAGGAGATTTGACAGCGAAGTCTTCACATTTCTGAGGACTTAGGACTTAATGATAAATATAATCTATTCTGTCTTCCTGTGATACTTTAGACTTGTGACTTTGGTCTTTTAACCAGTGTAACTAAGAACACGTGATGGGTGATAGTAGTAGGTGACTCCCTTCTGAGAGGTACAGAGGCACCTATTTGCTGACCTGATCCACTCTTGAGAGTAGTGTGCTGCTTACTGGGAGATCGTATGAGGGATGTCACCAACAGACTACCAGCCTTCATATATCCTACTATTACCCACAGCTATTGTTTCACATGTGCACCAGTCATACAGCCAGGAGCAGTCTGAGGAGTTGAAATACTCATCAATATAACACATTACTGACATTATTTATTATTTGTGTTGTGGTACATAGAAGATGAGAGTAAGGATCTATTTTTTTTTTTTTTTTTTTTACTATATGTATGTAAGACTAAAAAAAACCAGTATATCTTCAAAAAAATTAAAAAAATAAAATAAAATGTGAACACAAGCTGTTGAAGAACTGGCACTCTGAGATATTGTCTAGCTCAGTTTTGTTTTAGTTTATGTTTTACAGAATATATGCAGTTTTGGAAATCCTTACTGAACTGTTGCCTGAGAGACAAGTAGATTTTGGAGCATTACAATGACTATACTCATAGTCTAAACAATTTTGAAAATATTTTAATCCCTCAGAATTGTCACATAAATAAATAGATAGAAGGTAAATAATCTCTGATATGTAGAACCTATTAATTGTATTGAGAACTTCTTTCTGACGTGGAAATCTGCATGTAGGTATTCAAATATGTTTGTCTTGAACTTAACAGTGAAGTCATAATCTCTACTGAAGAGAGAGAAAAAAAAGGAAAACATGTATCCTTATTGCTAGAGAAGTGTTCACAGAAGTAAATTTCTCTTGTAGTGCATTGCAGAAATGCTAAAAGCTTTACTTTCTGGATTTCTGGATTTCTTTACTATTCCCACTGTATTCCTTTTTGCTCAAGTAAAAAGGGTAATTAAAAAGTATACACCTTTAAATACTAATACCAATCTCAAAAACAACAACAAAACTTATCAATTATGTACATTTTTAGAACCTTTCACAAAGATTTGTTTGTAAACACAAAGATAGGATGGATTTGGGGGCTCACAGAAAAGCTGCCCCAGACATTTACTATCTAGGAGAAATACTTGAGTAGCTATAGAGAAATTACTAAATTTGTAAGCATACGCATCACTGCTCTCAGGACTCCTCAAGTGTGAGTCTCAGGCTTGTCAATAGTTTGAAATTCTCTGAGACCAGTGCTATAGATCTGTACTTCAGAAGACAGATTATCCGCCTTCCAGTCTAGCTTCTGACATGAAATTCCCAGCTTGCCTGATGTCTAGCATAAGTAATAGTGAAGAGTCAATTCTATGGTAAAAGCAGAGCACAAAGTCATTGCAGGACAGACTTAGTATCCTATTTAAACAGGGCAGGAAATTGTTAGCACTATGTAACAGTGAATGCAATAATTTGACTGAAGTATTCTTAACACAATATGGGCTCATCAATGAGCACCAATGTTGAAGTTCTTTGATTTCACAGCTTGGCTAACATGAAAACACTTTCTGGGACACTGGGCTTGCATTGGCTACAAATGATGTATCCTACTGAATCAATTGCACCAATGTCTTTAGGTTTCTCACATTTCTTGGAGAATTTTGCATTGGATTTATGTGGCAAGGTCTTGCCAGTGGACAGGGCGCTGGGTGTCCTCTGTGAGGAACTGCCAGGGACTGCCCAGTGCTGCTCACAGCCAGTTCCAGCCAGCTCCAACCATCCCACTGCAGAGCACAACAGACACCATTATTCAAGCTGGGGGCACTCTGTGTCCACAGGTTCACATATTTAAGAAAGGACGAAACACTGCAGAGCAGGATGAGGAGTGAGGAAAAATACTGTGTGAAAAACAATGGAGGGAACATTGAGGTGAGTGAAGAAAAAGGAGCAAAGTACTCCAGGAACCAGAGCAAAGAATTCCCTACATCCCATGGAGGGGACCATGGTAGAGCAGGTATGAGCCAGAGGAGAGGTCCACGTCATAGAAGGTATCCACACTGCAGCCCCTGGAGGACCCCATGTCAGATCATGTGCGTATGCCCTGAAGAAAGATGTTATGAAGCCAACACAGGAGAAGGTTCCCCTTAAAGGTACTGAAGCCCATGCAGAGAGAACATTCAATAGCCTGTTGATTTTAGTGTAACATAATAGACATGCTAATATTGATTGTCTTAATCATCCTAAAGTAAGAAATTGTTCTCCTAGTACAATGAAAAGAACCTGCAAAAGTATGCATGTATTACAGAAAATCCTGATTTAACCTAAAGCAATGTTAATCTGTATTTAAATAGAACTAAAGGACTTTATGTCTCTTAGGAAAAAAACAAAAACAAACAAACAAACAAAAAACCTTGGTAATCAAAGATCATTTTTAATGGCAGCCAGACTCTTTGTTTACTGAAGTAAATGGAAGACCTTTTGTTTACTTAGCTAGATAACCATTTACACCCAAATCTGCAACAGTGTCTGAGGGTAAATTTAATATATTTTGGTTTGTGCCCAGTAGACCCTGAAAACAAGGTGCTTATCCATGAAGCATAACATTAAAAATACACATTAACACCTAGACATTAACACCTAGGCACCTTAATTAAAAAAAAAAAATGTCTTCACTGACCACAGTTTATTCCCTAAAAAGGATAAATTGCCTTCTTACCTGTAATGCTGTGACTTATTTGACAAGAGACTAAATGAAGATGGGGAGAAGTAAAAAGGAAAAAATAGTGCTCAGTAACAAAACGTAAGAAATTCTGAGAACTTTGTTACTTTAATACTTTTGTTAGACAAATAGATTTTTATTTTTCACAGCCTGCAGTGAAATAAAATCTACTTTCAAAATACATAATTTCTTATTTGTGTCATCATATTAATTCCAAAGGAAAATTGTTATAACTGAAAAAATACTGTTTTGAATATTCGTTACCTAAACACTCTGGAAACAGCTTTTGTCTGAGCACAGTTTTCTCAGAAATAACAGCAGCAATGACTCCCATGTGGTGGTTTGCCTCTCTTCATTTCAGCTTTCGTTTCCATATCTCATTTTTTTTTTTCACTCCCAGCACAATATTAATAACTTGCAAGGAAGCCAGAAGGTATGTCCTCAGAAAACAAAGTAGAATAATTGGATTATTAAAAGCACAACACCAGAATAACGAGATGATCTGTGAGAACTTTTCTAGTTCAATTATGGCTTGGCAGCAAAAGCAAGATATTCCAATGCAGTGCACTAGTCTTTTTCTAATCAGAATAACAGTGAAAATCTGCAAAAATTTTCTAATCTTTTCATCTGATCTTTCAGTTTCTTCTGGGCTTCAGATATTAGACAAATATTTAGAACAAATCCTGGGAAGCCTCCATTATCCTGAGTTTTTGGAGCTCAGCACTTCTGTTAATTTCTTTGCTGCCTTCCTCTTCCTAATCTTTTTAGCCACCAAAAAATTTTCCATATCCTAGAGCAATTCGAAAACTTCTGAGAAAGTTTATAATTCACTATATTTGCTGCTGAATCTTATTGAAAAGTCTTGTATAATTTTCCTCAAAGCTGCCCTGCAGAGAAGGAGGAGGAGGAGGATGAAAAAAGAAAACCATTAACAAAAGAAAGGAAGACAGGAAGAAAATGACAAAATAGTAATTTTAACAACACAAAAAACACAGCTTTTTATTATTATTTTTTTAAATATATATATAGAGATAGATATTGAATGTTCTAATGCACAAGATGGGGGTTGTCCTGACCATTGAGTACTGGAGGAAATACAGATTGAAACTTGGTCTTGACATTTGAACCTCAGGACCATATGGAGGCTTCAGCAGCACTCCTGTGCTGAGCACCATTCCTGGATCATTCCTTTATTTCTATATATGCACAGAATGCAAAAGCAAATCTTCATTTTCAGTCCTGAAAAGCCTGCCAGAGCCAGTGTAAAGAATTACAGGGCAAACAGCTGCTGTGCTCCTAACCATGGCAAGCAGGAATGACATGCCTGCTGCCTTCCCCAAGGCATACTGCCATTCTCTGAATGCTAAGTAACTGGGGGTTGCACCAGCACATCAGCAGGCTTTGTCCACTCAGGCCAAACCTAATGTAAGCCACATCAGTTGAGCGAGACATCAGTGGTCTGTAAAACACATCTGTGTCTTTAATTACTAACTTGGAAAAAACAACAGTGACCATATTAGTATGCTGGCTGCAGAGACATAAATGCTCATTATCAAATGTTCCAATGTAATAGAAAAAAAAAAAAGGGAAGAAGAAATTGCATGTGGTTAAAAGGCTTCCTTGAGGCTATAGAAAACAAAATGTAATAATTTACCTTGGTGGAATTAATTAGTTTGTTCTCTCCTTTTGACTGAAATGTTAATTAATAATTTATTATTAATTTATTAATTTTAGTGTAATAGATGTTTAATGGCTTTCAAAACAATGCAAATAGCCCTAAACAATAAGATTTCACTTTGTATTTATGCATCTTTTTTTCTCTCTGCCAAGGTCCTGAAACAGACTTATAATTTTATTATCATCATTGTTATTATTGTTTTTTGTGTATTCTCTAATGAATCTACATGTGTTTGAGGCAAAGAATGTCTAGCTAAAAAATATGGTATTTGCTCCCAGAACTTAAATGTTGGATGAAAACAAAAATGGGCCAGCCACATTACAGCACAGAAGTTAGTTTTTGTAAGAACTGCTTAAAAAGTTCCTCTCACTTAATTGCTCAATTTAAACTTAAATAAAGCTGATTATCCCAACTGGAAGACTTTCCTAAGGTTCGACTTCTATGAATTTCTGACTGAAATGGATCTCTTAGAATGAAGAAAAACAAACAAACAAACAAAAAAACCTTCCAGTTTAATGATTGTGTTACAAGGGAAAAGGATAGCAATACTGACATTAAGCCAGTTCTATTAGGTTTTGTTTATAAATCTTGGACCCCTCACTATCTTCTGTAGGTACATACAATTCTGCTGATTTTTTTCATGTCTTCATTCTTCCCTGCTACGCCCTCATCTGTTCATTTGAAATATCATCCTAAATTGGATCGAGTAAGAATGCAGTTTTTACAACTAAAGCCTTCAATGGGATTAGAATACCTTAACTTTCACAGCAGTGTGCAGGAATATTCCACTCTCTCCAGCTCCAGTGTATTCATAGCTTAGCTTTGACAGCATTCATAATAACATATTTAAAGTATTACTTATGTCACTCAGGAGACCCACAGAATTACAGGGTTTTAATAATAGAGTATTCTATCAGCCACTTTATAGATCATAAGAATACCATATCAATAATATTTTGCTACATTGTAAGATAAGATTGCTTGGAATATTATGTCCGCATAATTGCTATCAGCTATGGCTAGCAAGACAACGTATGCATATATATGGTATACATACTTATATATGAACATATGAAAACACATTTCACAGTTCCTCAGAAGAATCATGATAATCATCTCTGGACTCTAGATACCAATTTTGTTTCCTTTTTCACTGTGAAGTCTGAATAATCTCTGCCTAAAGTCATTGAACACCAGTATGAGACAAAGCCTCACTCAAATTATTTCATTATACTGCATAATTAGACAGCATTATCCTAATTTTGGTTATGGATATTGGTAGACCAAAATACAAATGTGAATAGTCTTAGTACACCTAGCCGCTTTTCCTTGGGTGAGTCTCCTAAGTTTATTTTCAATAAACAGTCTCCTAAGTTTATTTTCATTAGCACAGTGCAGTTAGAAAGTATCCAAGAAATGCCTGTCTATAATTTAACATGTTACAAGGAAGGAACGACTAAAAACTCAGCTGAGTGAAATGCTGACTTGTTACCAATATGACCTGTAAGTTTCATTCAATGCAAGGAATGACTTAGAGAAAAAATCAATCCAATTGCTTTATTGTTTAAAGTTACCAAGGTACAAATAATTTAACTGAGTTTGGGCTTTATCTTGATTTGTAAATACATAGCTGAGGAAAGATCTATCTCATTAGGTGATCCAAGAAAGTTGTATTGGTTTGAGTTTTAGCTGAACAATTCACTGCTTGACCACAAATCTGTGCTTCATTAAGATCAAGTTGTAGAGCATGTGGTTTCTTCCAGTAATGGTGTATCATTTGCCAGCAACAGAGGAGATGTTGTGTAAAAAGCAGAAGAAAAGAGACCGAATCTGAATCCTTGAGGAACGTTGTTTTGTTCTGTACTAAACTAGAAGTAATCCAGTGTAACAAGCCAATCTGCTTCCTCTTCATGGATACTTTAGCAATGAATTATAGATGTTCTTTTGCTCATCATTTTAGGATTTCTAGGCAACTGAAGGGTATGATCTACCTTGTCATATGCCATAGTCAGGCAAAATAGCAATATTGTAGTATATCCCATGGGGGATGCTACTAGAGAGAAAATGAGAAATTAATATGTAGCTGTAATATATGCCAAGGTATCATTTGCAGCAGTTAATAGACAGAAGATTAAAATATAGAGAGCTGGAAAGATACCAGCTTTCACGGGTCCTGTTAATAATTCTTGCTTCATGTCACAACATTATCACTCTGCAAGAATTCCAGGATATGGCTGTACTAAGAACTTGTTCTCTCTCCCTAAAGATACGGATTACACAAAAAGACTTTTTCCAGCTCAGCTTGATGAGCATATTTCCACCCTATCTCTTTTTCTCTAACTTGCCATAACTTGTACTTGCCTCATAAATATTGAAGGAGCACTGTTAAGACTGGTAAGCCTAAAATTAAATATACCAACTTCATCTGGTTTGCAAGTGTGACACACTGCCCTCTCCGCTGTCTATGTTGTTGCTGTGAGCAAAAAAAGCACTGAAAATTGCAAGCAACATTTTCTTGAAACCCAGTGTTGTGTCAGCATAGGTGTCAATGTGATCTACATATCTGAGGAACTTCAAAGCAATAGTGAGTAGGTTGTCTGTTAACCTTAAATCTGTCATTTCCATGAGCCTCCTTTACGCTCCCATCCTTGTCTGTTCTTTTCTCGTATCCCAGGTAGGATATTCTTTCTATTCTTTCCCAGTTTCCCTAGAGGCAGCATCATGAACACTGAGACATGGGAGGAGAAAGTCTTCTTTCTTGTACCCAGAAACACAGGAGCCTTCAGAAGGCAAGAAAATCATTGCAGTGAAAGTCATGAATAAACTCTTCATTTCTGTTACAGGGCACACTAAATTTCCCAGAGTGAAGAAAACCTTTACAGTCTGACTGCTGCATAGGATCGGTCACAGCAGAGAATATGAAGTGCAAATACTCCACTGAGGAAAATCAAGGGTGGAAGAAAACATCGACGGAAGAAAACTCCTCTTGCTAAGTGTAACCTGAGATTTCCCAGGGGCATGCATTGCAGCCAAATTTTGTTGCATTTTCTTTAAGGTGGTAACACCACCAAAGGTGTCCTCTGGCATCAGGGTAAAAACTATACTAAAAACTACAGAGTGCCTGTGCTGTGTCCCAAAAAGATGCTGAAGTGTCTCCATGGAACTGTTGCAGTAACAAGATAATGTAAGAAACATTTTCACTAAACCTTACTCTTGAGTATTTCGTTTTTCTGTTTCATTAAAGAAACACACCTTAGAGAACATTGCAAAAATTCAGAAAGCTTTTTAAAAGTAGTTCTGGTAAGTTTCACCTTAGTTATTCTTAATTCAATATGGTATAGAAGGATGTGCCTATGAAGTCTTCACTATGGGTGAAAACTGGACTTCCTTTGGAATGAATCCATGTTGTCAGTCTCCCCAGAGATCTTCACATTATGTGTGTATATATATGCATGTATATATCACATATATATGTGTATATTCTTATACGTGTGTGTGTATATACAGAACAATGAAAAAAAGTAGTTGTGTTAATTTTTATATGTCCAGACAGTCCTTGCTGAGAACTGTGTGCAACAGAATCAGGCGAACTGGAGAAGTGCATAAACAAAGCAGTCTCAACTCAGACAAAAACATAAAAGTAGCTTGCTGCCTGTCAGTCACAAAGCACACAAAAAAAGAGCTTGCATGAGAGAAATCTAGCTAGGGAGTGTTCTCAAGTAGTGAAACTGAGAAGCATAAAGTAGTTTTATGAGACATTTTATGCACTGAATCAAAAAGACATGAATTTAAGCACTTTATGGGGATCATCCATTCCGGAAAGCAATATGTACTTGTTAACTTGGAAATTTCATATTTGATGATCCTTTTTTGTAAATTAGAGGATATCTTTAAACTTATTCAGCTCATTGGCAAACCAATATTTCTATGTGAAGCATAAAGCAGTTTTTCCTGTAGACTTTTCTTCAGGATAGCTGCAAACCCTAACTAGAGATTTTCTTACTAGTTGAAGAATGTCTGAGGAACCTAGTTCTGTGTGGATTCTCTATTGTCTAATAGCATATGGGCTGTGGTGCTGTTTTTACATCAGTTTGGAAATTTTGGTTGGAGATTTAGAGAATATGACTAAAATAGACATCTAACAATTTCTGCGGTATCATTGTTGTATCTGATACAGAGATGGCTTTTCTGTTATGATATCTGGAGGCCAGGCAGTAAACTCCAGGACAGCACTAATGTTCCTACAGCTCATGTTCAGGCAAGTAAATCATGCCTAAAGAGTCTCCCTTCTCCATCTAACCTAGTTTTTATGAAACTTGGGGCAACAATCTATATAAAATGGTTATTTTTGTCAAACTTTGTTTAAATCTGTCAGTAGTTCCAAACACACAGACATGATGGTGTCCCAAGACTCGTTTTCTTAGGAAATCATGCTCAACGCTCCAACCCACAAATGTTAGGTTAGGAACAAGCCTGAGGAAATAGGTTCCACTCTGCATCTAGGAGTTCCCAGTCAACTGCAGATGCCCTTCTAACATTGGATTAGCCTCAGCAAACTGCAGATGTTCATTGAGAACTACAGTAACACCCCAAGGACTGGTTGGAGTCCCATGGGGCTTTGTTTGGTTTTCTTTTCCCTCCTCTTTACAAAGCAGTTAGCAGCTCACATTCAGTATCTATCCTCACACCTCTCATTACTCAAACAGAACAGTCTGAGCTATCAGTATAAAAAATCAAATTTATACTTTATGGGTATTTGCCCCTTGAAAAGCTTGTGACACATTATGTCTTGATATGTTGCTTATGCCTGGAAAATGGATCTTCCCCTGCTGTGGTGCCCAGGTCAACAGTACACACTGCAAATAATTAAGTTTATATCATCAGCAATGGGTCTTTTTTCTCATAAGGCATCCATGCTTCCTGCTCACTTTCACTTCATAATTTAAATAACAACTCTTGTCAGGTGCCTTTTCCCCACAGATCCCTGGCAAAACTCTGTTGTTTTGTTAAATCAGCTAAGATATATTATCTGATATTTTATTTTGAAGATTTAGCATTATTTTTTTTATGGAACTACTTTTATCCTTCTTTGATGTGTGACTGAGCTGCCACTCTGACCTAAACATCATGACTGGGATTGATATGCATTGGTACCATCAGAGCATAAATCCAGAAAGAGGTGATTTTGTCTGCACACTACCAATTAACTGACTAGCAAGATCTGCTAAAATAAAATAAAATAAAATAAAATAAATAAAATAAAATAAAATAAAATAAATAAAATAAAATAAAATAAAATAAAATAAAATAAAATAAAATAAAATAAAATAAAATAAAATAAAATAAAATAAAATAAAATAAAATAAAATAAAATAAAAAAATAAAGCAGCCTTTAGTCATGATTCCAGTACTCTTCCTACGGTTTGGAAGGCAAAATTAAATAACAAAAAAGCTGACTATTTCTGAAGCAAAGAGCTGCAGACTGTTTTATGGGAATCTTTAACCATAAACCACCTACTGAGCCCTGTAATTTACTTACGCTGCTTACTGGGAAGATGATGTCCCAGGGACTTTAACCTGGCATCCCAAGGGTTCCAAGGCCTCTTAATTATTTCCAGAATATTGACAAAAATATATGGGGAAGCAAAGTGAACAGGAAGGACAGAATGCTCAAACAAACCAGTTGCTTTACCAGAAGCAGAAAGTCTGACTTGGTTTTTTTTTTTTTTTTTTAATGAATGGTGTGCAGAATGTGAATACAACTAAGTCCTCAGACTTTCTGCATTTTTTGTTCTTCAGTTTACTTGGATGAAAAAGCAGGGGGAAAGGGAAAGAAAAATATGACAACCTTATTGTCACGCATGAGAGATTTATTTTTTCGGCCTGTGGCTTTTTGTCACTGTAACAAATAAATAAGACAAGGCCTCTCATTTCTTCACTTGCTTGTGCTAGTGAGAGCAACCTCTGTTTTTCATGCAACATAGTTCATTTCTTCCATTTCTTCTTGCCTTATGTTTTACTGGTAACAAATCCCTTTTATACTCCTTGCAGTCTAAAGTTCCTATATTTTAAAACTCTCAGTCTTCCTAATATATATGTTTTTGTTTGTTTGTTTGTTTTTAAGAAATCATAGCTCATTTCCTCCGAAAACTCTGAGAAGTCATCAATGTTCATTCTGGTTTTCATAGTCTGTGTCTTCTGACCACTTCATAAGGAAGAAATCTTGGTACCCAACTCTACAAAGAACAATTTGGATACTATATGTAAATATATATAAATATCATGCAATGTTTAAAAACACTATAATGACAATGGAACTGTAGAGAGAGACCCCCAAATCAATTGAACTGCCCTCTGTAGAGGCCTACCTCTTTCAAGGAGCCTTGGATAACTGGAAGCAAATCCAGCTGCTTCAGTTAAATGCTCAAGAGTTAAATGAGATGAAACCTGCTCCTGTCCTAAGTCTACTTTTGGAACATGGGTATTTTTCAAGGATTCTTTCAATATAGCTATATAATAAAGTCTTTCTCCCTTGCTCTTCATTGGAACTATATTTTATCAATAACAATTTGGCAAACAAGTTAGGGTATCTGATTAACAGGGCATAAAGACATCCTGAGACTTCACAGAACAACTTATGAGTCTGATATTTTGCTCATTTGCTATTAGACATATCCTGGATTGTTATTTCTCAGTAATAAATTATATTAGCAACTTTCTCCTATTATTTGTCAGACAATGACTTACTTCCCCCTCCCCCCCTCTTTTTTTTTTTTTTAATGTACACAAAGTTTTAAAACAAGAAGGTAATTTTTTCTGGAACTCTACAAATTGAAGCCATATTGTGCTATGTCTCAGTTGATGTCTAGAATAACAGAATATTGGTTTCAAATCTTCTGTCACTAGCAATCCAATTTTTTTGCAACTGACTGTGGTACTTTGGTCAGTAATATGGAAAAAAAAACACTTTCTGGTAAGATTTCTCATGCACAGAAACTAAGCTACAAGCTTATTCCGTATTCTAGACAAGACCTTATGAATCACCTTTTTTCCTACTTCCTCTGTTTCTCTCTGGCTCTTCAAAGTGGTCTGTTTCTCTCACAGCTCCAGAGCCTGGGGATTCACATTTTTTCCAGTAATTCTGTTTTGTTATGTATTAACTTTTATTACTTCTATTGCCTTTGCATGAAAGTTCAGTGATACACGATTATTTTAAGAACATAATAGTATCACTTCATTCAGACCTTTTTAGTTCCATTTTCACAAGGGTCACTAGCAACTGTAAATTTACTATTTACAATCTAACTATACATATGCTATGTTTTGATAAACCCTTTTTGAGTTTCAAAAAGAAGAGATATCCATTAGTTGCCCTACTGGTAATTCTAAAGTTAAATTTCAGATACAGTTGACATGATCTTGCAAGACAACTTTAGTTCCCCAAAATGTGGCATGGCAAAGGAATAAATTCACTGAGTATCAGCAGCATTCCAGACCAGGGATTGTTGTTTGTGAGGGGAGGGGTTGTTTTAATTATTACCAGTACCCCAAATTGTATGCAATGGCAAACTGAAAACTCAAAGGAAAATTTCGAAGGAGACATACATTTCCCATTTAAATACAGAACTTCAGTGAGTCACACTGGACCTAAACACTGCCTGGAAACCTACTCAAAAACACAGGGTTTGTTCCAAGCTATACCTAAATCCCAAGTCTGTATATGATGCTGTTGTTGAACCTTAAAACTGAACCAAAAAGTAGAAGAAAAAAAGATGTTTAGGTTTTGGTTGAGAGCAACAGCTTACTGAAATTGTTCACAGTAGTGAGGATTTACAGGGTGCCCATTAGCAAAGGAGCTTCAGTCGTACCTTGTCCCCTTCCTCTCCTCGCTCTGTGCTGTTACTTCTGTACCAGGGGAGATTCTGCACTGTTCTGCCCACCCCAGCAAGGACCTGCTTAGTGCAAGGACTTCTGAGGTCTGCCTAGAACAAACTCTAATTATAATGATACTAAGAAAAGGGTAGACTCTATTATTACAATGTGTATTAAAATGTATCATGATTTTAGAATCTTACTACATCACGATCATGACTCGTCATGACTTTAATTTCAAAATAAAAGGTTACTCCTTGCTCTTCCCCTCCACTTCTTCTCGGACTGTTTTTGACATTCTTCTGGCTCTGTATGAGATTTCAAATCACTCATTTTATGTTGCTTAAGGCTAAGTAGACATTTCTTAAAATCTACTAAATGTAAGTTGGTGTAAAAAAAATCATCAAGCAAGGCGAGAGTTAAACACTGTGTTGGACTCGAAGTGTAAATGATTACGTCACCTGAAGTCTATGTCAAATACAATGTGATTTGCAGAGCTGCATGTGAGAATGTCAACCTTCTTTGTTCCCCAGTGTAGTTTCGTGACAGCGACTTTACGAAGTCTAGCAGCAGTGTCATGAATATTCTCAAGAGTAGGTGGGTGGCACATTCATTGAGAGATGTACAGTGGATTGCATACAAAAATGACAATATTTTTGAATAACTACTAAAACTGTAATAAATCTGCCACCACTTTACATATTTTAAGCTCATTTGTCTCTATTTGAATCTCAACGATGTTTACCCCAAGCTATTGTTTTAGCCAAGGCAGCAGTATTTTCTTAGCCAGAATCTCTGAACTTGTTGAAAGAAATATATTTCAGGCTAATTTTTAACCTAAAATAACCCCCTTGCTGTATAAACAAATGAAATAGCAACAATAAAGCATGATTGATCTCAAATGTATTTTTGTTCAAAGTAGGTGTCCTTTGGGTCAATTATCAACCTTAAGTGTAGCAACACTGGAACTCCGTAAAAAGCAGGTTCCATCTAGAGAAGACATGAATTTTCTGGCCAATCTGACAATCTATATAAAAACCATTTAGCAAAACCGAAATGATTCAGTTCTGGCTTGCTCTGTAATTTAAAACATTATAGCCAAAAATCACTACAGTAGTGGTTTGGCAGATAAGGAGAAGGAAGGGACTTGTGTTTGAAACACAGACCCAGAACACAGGAAAAGTGGTTTCTATTCTTGGTCCAGGCGCTGACTTCTTCAGTGGCCATGGATAACTTACAGCTCCTGAAAGGTGAGTGCCCAGGGATCCCAGTGACTTAATCTGGGAGGTGGTTGCTCACCATTTCTAAGAAACAGTCCCTTGACCTCTCTATAATTTAGTTTTCCTCTTTATGAAATGATGTTTAGAAATGGTCATTTTGGGGCAAGGCAATGCAGTGGCACTATTTTATCTTTCAATAGTACAATTAGGGCACAGGACTAGAATAAGACAGGCATACAACTTAGGTAAATAAATTATTCAGTTTGTTTTCACTATTTATTATTGGCACTACTGGTACAAAATGTGATGTTGATTATCTCCTAAAACCTTTGATGTTTTTCAGTTGTTAGGCACAGCAGTGGGTATGTGCCCTTTCAGCAACCTTGTATTTCAGGAATCAAACTCCTCTCCCACCTCCTCAGACCAGGAACTGACGAATGCTGGTTTATAGTGCATAAGGGTTACAATCACAGTCTTATGAACAACTCTCATGGTTCTGTTCTTTGTAATAGCCCTTTCTTAGGCTAATACTTCCTATAGTAATTCATTGATTTTACAAATTTGTTCAGCATTCAGCTCATATGCTTTGCAATTAGCATCCCACATTCACACATGCATACTCATGCTTTCTATCACACACACGCATACACACAGAATAGATATATTTCTAGCTATACATACACATAGAAAGATTAGAAAGATCTAATTTCATCTAGTAATGAAAAGTGGAAAACCTTAGGAGTACCTACCCTGGCTTTCTTACCGATTTTGCTATAAATACAGGGTTATTTAATCAATTGGAAATTCATTTACTTTGCCCCACAAACACATTTCTTACACAATAACCTATGACATGAGTACCTAGAAATCCCTCTGTATGATACTCCTTTTTTCAAGAATCTCGCCTGTATTTTTTGGTGCCAACTATGAGATCATTAACATAGAATATGGATGATTTGGGCAGTTTTAAGATTACAAAACTTCCTCATCTCCATCTCCAAAGATTGTCACAGCTGTAATTACCTTTATTAGCTAAGATCTTAAAATATGGAATAATATTTTACACATTGTGAAGCATTTACTGCCTAAAGATAGTCTAAATCACTTCACTGGTTGGTATAAGTCTCCCCAGAGAAAAACATTATTAATATATGTAATTAATTTGGTGAGGCAATATATACAGAGATATGCCACAGTGAACTCATTAATTTCTGTTGAAATAATTATTTACAAATATTCATCTAGTTCCCCAAGACATGTTAATGAGTTGGAAAAAATGTTTACATTGTATGATTGGCTGAAAAATGGCTACTGGCTTCTGCCTTATAAAATAGTACTCCCTTTTTAAGATTTCCAAAGAAATGCTAACTCAATTGCATCTGAGTTAATGCAATTTATTAGCAGATAATTTATTTGCTGAAAACTGCAGGTTTGAGTCAGCTGAAATTAGTAATAAATACAAATAAAAATTATCACATAACTTAGGCTAAAAAATGAACACCTCTCATAAAAATGTCATTCTGCCATTTCATTTTAAAGTAGCATTTTCACTGGTAAGGTTGCCTACAGCTAATTTTCAAAAGGGTTAAAAGCTGAAATAAATTTCGTTTTTTTATGCCTCAAATGTATTTGCATTTGTTTCACCAAGGAAATTTATGCATATTTGTTGACTCAATATTATTTATTTATTTATCTGGTTATTTTATTTATTTATTCCTGTAAGGTACAGATAAATCTTGTATCGTTTCCATGGTTTTGCAGCTTAGGCTATTTTATAAGAGTCCGTTATCTTTGTTTGTTTGTTTGTTTTTCTTGACTTTTCTTAATGTAAACTGTTCCATCAGTAACATGTAATAGATGAAAAAGGGTTCCTTTGACTAATGCTTTCTTTCAGAAGGTATCAATTTGCTAACTCCATAGAGAATTTCTGCATAGATTGAAAGTCTCAACACTCAGATGTTGAGACCAACATTTGAAAAGCATATTTTAATTGCATCCTTTCACCCTAGTTCTGCAAAAGATTCATTACACATAGTTTTTCCTTTCCATTCATTGACTACTTCTGTGATTTGTCAGTGTGAGAGTTTCTTTCTTTTTTGTATTCTTGGCTTCTTGCTTCATGTTGCCACTTTTCTGGCATTGACTCAGGTAATTTTGTTTAGGGAATGTTGACCCAAGATCAAATCATGTTAATGGGCCAGATTCAGTTGCCTCAATGCAGACATCTCATGCCATTTTTACCCCCTAAGGTATCCAGGATATCTGCAAGGAGCTGGCAGATAGGGCATAGGCCCCTCAGGATACCCATGCATTTCTGGAGTGCCTGATGGAGGTCTGAGATACATCCTTAAGGGAAAATCCTAGACGAAGAATGAAACAACATCCCTGACTGTTTACTCTCAACATATATTTTTGACTCCCTCACTGAAAATGCCCAATGCCATAATTTTGTCTGCTGTGCAACATGTAATCAAATTTTTAAGGACCTGTGCTGTTTCTACATATTTTAGCATTATTTAAGGGAATGCAAACCCTATGGAAGTATCCAGATCACATTTACTGCTAATGTCAGTGATGACATAGATACTAATGAGAGTAATATAATAGGGACGACACTAACTTGTGAGGTTCGATGTGTTCATGCAAAAAAATGGAGCCCTCATGGTCTCTTTGCAGTCAATCTTCTTCCCTAAAATTTTTCAGCATTATGAGGTCATATAATCCTTGTTTGCAGACAGTTCTGTGGGATTGTATTCACTAAAACAGAAAGCCACAGTAACAGAAAGATTTTGTTAGCAAAAATAAAATAAGACACAAGAGAACTGTTTGCAGATAAAGTGTCATTAAGTCACTTATCCATAAAGGTTGTAGGTGACAGCAATAGAAAGTAGAAAACAAGAGATTAGGGTATAATAAAAGTAAGGCACACTATTTTTGTTAAGTTTCAACATATGTACTGTAAGTTTTATGAATTTTAAGCATGAAAGGAATGCTGTGCTTGGCTAATTGGGGCTTCAAATTGGCTATGAGCCAGTCAGGACTATAGGGATTCAAAGGCTAATAACGCTACAAACCCTTCTATGTTCTGCAGTGTTTACTACCCAGTTTTAAAAAATGATCAGAATATTTGGGGACAGCTATGGTGTGTTGAAGTTTCCTCCTGACATTTGAACAAAGATGGCATTTGTGTCTTGGCTTTGTGTCAATCAGTTATTTCAATCCCAAAATTTTTATTCTTTGTACCAGAAATTGCAGAGGCCATCAAAATTCTAAAAACTGATCTGAAGAAGTCAGGGATTCTTAAGTGATAGGCTAACTAAAATAAGCCTAGATTAAAGATGTCAATAACTCTGAAAGTTAATATAGAATTTGCGAGAAAATTTGGGTCTGGGATTTCAATTAAGATGATTTATAAACGAAGGTAGGTTCTTTGAGATGCATTTTGTTATCCAAAGTAATAAGAATTCAGGTGGTACAAGTGCAAAAAAAAAAATGTTTTAAGTACATTGATATTTTTTTCATGTAGATATTTCTTATACTTCATTTCAGAGCCTTGTTTTTGTTTTGAACTTGGCTTTCAGTGGAATCAATGACATCTACTTTTCAGAAAGTTGAAAATTCAGAATTAGCTGTCACAAATACAGCTAGAAACAGTAAATAAGATTATGAGCTTAAAGAATTTATAACAATTACAAGCATTTATGTGAGCAACAAAACTAGCAAAAACAGATTTCCTGTGGCTTTATCTCTCATGGCTTGGTTATCCTTTGTCTCACAAAGTCTGAGTGTTCACAATAGTTTTCTCTCACACAGATTTCTTGTGTCTGATAAAGTACTTGAGTTCATGTAACATACGATATTTTCATGAACTTAATCCTACACACACACACACAGACACCAGAAATCTCATAACTGACAATTCTTTAACAACTTAGTACTGTTACATGTAATCAGACACATTTCTTCTCTAAATGTCTAACCCTAATTTTAATTCATTGTGCTGTTTTGTAATTATGTCAAAGTCTCTTTTGGATTTTCCAAATCAGCTATACAGCTGTACATTGATTAACATTCTTTAAGCAGCTAAAATAATTCCAACTAATTGCAGTACTTTGTTTAGAGTTAGAATCATAGCAAGGGAATTTGAAGGAGAAGAAATAAATGGGGTTTCTAGATTTTCTCAGACATATATTAAAGTAAAAAGCAAAACTGGAAATGTTAAAATGCTGGAAAGAACTCTGCTTGAAGGAACAGCCAAGGCAATCTCCTATGGATCTCAAATGAACAACATTTATCCTGAGACTGGGGGACTTAATCCCAAGGATTAACAACCAGCTCTACCTTTTTCTTGCTATATTTTGTCAAAAATGTTAAGCTGTACTTTCGTAGTGTGTCTGGCTGTTTGGAGTAATATAACATAGGCCACTGTACATTTCAATGGAGCGCAAATAGTAAAGCTAGGAGCAAAGAATATTCCTGAAGGTAGACAACCAAAGAAATATGAATATAATTTTAGATATTAACATAATTAGAGTGTGGTTGTTCTTTGTAAATCCATACCAAGGATATATTTGTATAGCTGCAATGACAATGAGTAAATTAGTATTACCGTAGACTCATTGCTAAGGTATTCATTTGGTATTCAGATACGGCAGGGGCAGGGTGAACTATCATTTGGGAATGATACCTCAGCCTGTATACAATGACATTTTCAACCTTTTTGCCTGCTCTCTCCTGCCCTGAACTTCTCATTACACCTCCCATTTAGCTCATTCAGATTGTATTACTGGTAATGCTAATATCTCCATATTTCCTCCAAAGCACATTTTAATGCAATTATTAGAAATTAGCTTCCTATTTCACTTCTCATATCAAAGTACAAAGTACATCATTTTAATATAATTAAAAAATCCATTGGCAGTCAAGGCGTGCCACAGATGGGACGCTAATCAGTTCATATTTTCCTGATGAGAGCTACATTTCTGCTGAATTTTGACCCAAAGAAAGTAAGAAAATGGACAAAATAATTAACCCTCCACTGCTTTGCATGAGGCCAGAAAGAGATATAGTGACATAGCTTGAACAGACGTTAAGAGATGAGACATGCAGGCAGCACAATGACTACACTGTGCATGGCAATGGCACAGAGCAAGATGACAGGATTAATTATATCCTCTCTGCATGAACTCATGAATCTTCTCATTCTGTAAACCTCAAGAAGTGGTAATTTGATATCTAAATATTCAGTGAATTTTGCTGTTTTTCCTGTTTTAGTTTGAAAAGATAAATCACAAATTCTTTAGCTATCACTGAAATGTAACAGTTTTTTCTATTTTTAAAAATGTTCCGTCTTTCAAAATCACTGTTGTTTTCACGTGTGGGAAAATATGCAATCAGGGAACAGGCAGTGAAAAACTGAGTAAACTGATACCAGTAATAAATCAGATGTATACACAATGAATCTTAAGCATAAGGTATAACAGTAATACATTACCTGATCGGTTACAGAAACAATCATGTAGGATGAAAAGCATAAAGGAAATACTAGAAATACTAGATGGAAAATGTTAGAAGCTGAGCTTTTTTTCTTTCCAATACACTTGTATTGGAACTTGGAATGTCAAAGTTAGAGATGAAATGGCTGAAACAATAGCATCTATCAAAAGTGGCATTCCTGGAGTCTCTGATGGCAGATCGGGAAACTTGAAAGTAGACCAGGCATCAGAAAAGGAAATATCTAGTCAACATCATTAACAATCATGACTTTATCACCGGGTTCAAAATTTTAATCAAGGAAAAAAAAAAAAAAAACTGAGGGAAAAAACAATCCTTTATTACAATATTCACACAGCTGTAAACTTTCCAGTTTGCTCTCTCTAAGAAAAATCCAGGTGAACCACAACTCATGAAGTGCTTCCCAAGATATAATCCACAAATAGAGTTTCCAGGAGAGGGCTCCAAAGCAACACTAGTACTCCAGGGAAACTGCCCGAATATCACTGTCCCACTCTGAGAAACAGTTAATTAGTGATTAATTAAATAGTTCATGCCCTTCTGAACCCTGTCAAAGATTTGAATGTGTTCTACACTAAAATGGAAAGATGAAGCTGTGACCTAACATGAGTTGTTAATATTTTGACTTAGAACCATACAATTAAAATGGAAATTAAAAAAATAAGTTGAGAATGAAAAAGGAAAATTTTTTCTTTGCTTTGAAATACATATAATTATATACAATATTTATGAATAATATAAATATATGAATAATATATAAAAACAAAATTCATAATAAAGAATGTTAAAACAATTATCCCCATGTATCTTCTTGAGCTATAAATTTCTGTTTATACAGAAGCTTTACCATTCTTCTACGGGAGTAACAAATAGCTGTACTGTAGTCCTTGCTCCTCAACAACTGGGAAGAGGGAAAATGGGAATTAAGATATACACATGAGATATTTGAAAAGTTTTTAACTAAGAACCAAAGCACATTAAAGGTTGAGACATGCCTTTAAATTGAATATATTTTTAAAGGTTTTTTACATACACCTATAAATGAGATATAATTTTAAATATTTTAAAGTTAATTAGTGATTAATTAGAGTGCCATCTTTTCCCACTAATTCTACTATTATTGAGTTTAAGATTCCTATCGGGGCAGCTGTTAAATGACCTGAATTTACACTAAGGACGTATAGTCTCAGCCATATAAGACAGATTTAAATTCAAATCTTAAATGTTGAGTGTTTTGATTCTGTGTTTGATTTAGGCCCAGCATAGCATCAGATCCAAGCTGAACAAAGATTTAGGTTTGAAACCAGGATCTAGGGTTTGGCCCTGTCTCCAGTTAATTCTATAAAGCTGGCTCAGGGATTTTTAAAAGTCTCTGCTGAACTTTGTGAAAGATGGATGAGGTGAAATTCCCAGGCACAAAAAATAGAGAGGTGTAATATGTTACTGTATAATGTACTAAACTCAAAAGACACAGCTTATTCCACTCAGGCACAGCCAGAAGAGCCAGCAATGCCAAAAATCCTAAGGAAACATAAGGTTAGTTTTGAAATTTTTGGTTTACTTCCAAATATTTTCCATCTTCAGGCACACAGCTAGCCAGAGCCTATAAAAAGTGTGGAAACCTAAACATTAAGTCTGCCATGCTGACCTCCCGTTTGTAACACCCTTCAAGTGATAGGAAAGTCTTCCCTGTGCAGTCCCTCCTGTTACCTCAGCTGCTGTATCTGTCTGCTGGACTGCACATTGACTTTATTATGAGATTGGACATGGTATTTTGCAGAAGCAGCCCACAGGATTTCCCATTAAAGCGAACTGGGACACAAACATGCATGCCTGTTGTATGTTGTCTGTGAGCAATTGCCTAGAGGTGAAAATTTATGTCAGATGATTCAAGAAGCAAGAGGAAGCTGGAAGCTGGAAACCTTGTGTTTTTCAGGAACATTATTGTCATTACCATTATTCCCTCTGAAGAGCATTCTCGCTAATGCGCTTTTCTGATTTTGAGGAAAAAGCTATTTATATATTTTGCAGTGTTAATGGCAGACCCACCTAACTTTAAAGTGGTATGTTTCCAGTGAGTTAATGCATGTTGGTGCTTTGAAAATCCTTTGTAGTAACAAGGATAACTGATGCCCTCCTAGCCCTATTTTTGAAACATGTGCATTTTATTAATGTTTATCTCATGATTTACAATGCAATACAAAATGCTGTGGTACCGGATGGGTGATTTGCTAGTCAAAATGCTGAATTCCAAAGAAAAGGCACAGATGTTACCATGACAAAATCCTTGCCTTTTGAAACATATTTCTTCATTCTCATGAATCTCAAGCTTCACTAGTACAGTCCAAAAAACCTAAAGCACGTTTCTGGGCAAACAGCTATTTCTTTTCAGATACTTCCAGACTTAAAACCTGACTCATTATAAAATGGCTTTGGATCATTTCAGTTCGTCTGGTGAACCGTCTATGAGGGCTGAGTTAATCCATCTGAACCCTTCTGCTCATTCCAACTGCTGTTTAACATTTTGATCTGACAGTTTAATGCTGTTCCATCACAAAATATATGTTCCCACTGAAAACAAACATCTTTCATATTAGCAATTGAGACAACTTCAAGGGATGAGGTTATCATGAGGCAATTACACCCCTGAGGAATTACAGACACTTATATCATGATAACCTTATCTTCAATGTGCCTTATTAAATAATTACAAGTCTGCCACAGCCAACTATAAATACCCATAAGCTTCTCAGCTATGGGCTTATCACTAAATAAAGGTAAATGTTTATGTGAGCCTGGCAACCTCTACCACTTGTACTAAAGCTTCTAAACAAACCTCAGCTTTCCATTTAAATGATGACAAACACTGAATGTTGAACTAGTTTGCTCTGACAGGATGTTTGCCATTAGAGGGGGACTTAACAGAATTGTGAGCTCTTTCTCAAGATTCACAGAACATTTTAGATCGGAAGAAATCCCCACAGGCTCACTCACTCCATTATGAATCCCTGCTGAAGTTCTCTGAAGTGCATAGGACTATGCTGATAATGTTTATATTAAGAATGACTCTGACTCAGAACAGCTTTGCTCATAATTTTCTTTCCAGTGCTATTTTCAATATCCCCACTGTAGGTTTTTCTATAGAAAATGATGCCTCCTTTTTTCCACTACGTGGTTTGTCAGAACTCTGCAACAGAAAAGTAGAAATAAACATTTTCTATGAATATATATTTAAATTTCAAAACCATTGAACTTGTTCATGTTCAGACTTTTCCTCTTCTCTTTCCTTTAAATTTTTTGTGACAGAATTTACTGGCAAAAATAAATTTTAAGGTTCAGTGATCCAATACACACCAAAAATAAATTAGCAATGATATATGATAAATCCAGCCTGCACTGGTTGATTTTATGACTGCAATTAAACAGGAAAATAAAATTCTAAATCATCCTGCACATAGATTTTTAATGTGTCCAGCTACATTTCTTTTGACTAAAAAAAGATCTTTATATTATGCTAATAATACCAATAATATATAACAGTACTTAACCATATTAAGAACAATGCCACTAAGATAAGCCAGATCAGATTGTGAAATTCAGATGCAATGTATTTCCAAACCTTACAGAAAGAGATAAATGTCACAGGCAAGTCAGAAGAACTGGGAACAGCAAACCAAACTGAGAATAGTTGGCACTGAGAGCAGACTGAGTAAAGAGCTGTTTGCAGCAAAAATTTCCCATGTTTCATGATATACATAAAAGAGCAGATTTTACAGACTGTACAATGAGAAGCAGATTAGAAGCAGAGTTCGTTTAGCTATCCCACAGACAGGAGTGGGTAGAAGAGAAAACTATTCTCATAAATGAGGAACATGGAAAGAGAAAAACAGTCCATGTTCTCTTGCAGGCAATAAGAAGGGTAAAAGAACCAGAGTAGGTTTTTTTTTTTTTCGTGGAGAAGGGCCTCAAAACTGTGTTTTTTTTGTCTTCAGTGTTTTATAATATATCAGTAGATACTAAAACAATTAAAGTGTGACTCTAGGAAAATTCTATAGTAAATGCTGTGAATTTGACCCAATAAGCAGTGAAAATTTAACCTGATAAAAATTTAAATCAAGGTGAATTAATTTGACCCCTTTAAGTTTGTATCAACAAATTTTTACCTTCTGGGCATGTGACATAAATGAACTTTTCAAGTAATTCAACATAGTGATAGTTTTCCCACATCCAGTATCATTTGAGTATCATTCCCACATCATTTGAGATTAAATATGACTATTTTATTACCTGTAAGCCTAAATCCTACTTTTTAAAATGAGTACGAGAATTTGAACTTTCAACCTATTTTGTTTCCAAGTGTTAAATTTTTTAAGCAAGATATGCTTATTCAATTCTTAAAAACATATCAAGTTGGAAGAGGGATATTTATGTATCATATTTGTTTTTCATAAATCCACAGTTGATCCACACTGATCAACTTATTCTCTTCTAATTGCTTACAGACTGACAGCTACCAGTGTATTAATCACTCAGCTCGCTCCACACGACAATGCAATTTACAGGTCTGTGGTCCCCTGTGTCCTCTTGTTTTCCTTTCCAAAAATAACCCAGTGTAACAGCAATAGTTTTGTTGATTTTTTTTCCCATTTGACTAGATTTTACTGCAATGAAATCGCAGAAATAATTGACTCTGTTGCCTTTGTGTTCAGTAACACATAAGAACTGCAATAAAGCTTTCCTTCACTGAAAACCAATATACTTTCCTATTAATTTTTTAAGGGACAATTCTGTTAAATTTAGACTGAAATTCCTAAATGTGGGTCATGACCTGATGATGTCCATACCTTTTCCATGCATACGGAAATTATGTTTGCCCATTTCTTCCCATGCTAGAAAGCTAAATTAGGCAGCTTAACTCCCATGAGAGAGCAAACAGCAACTTTGCAGAATTATAATTGTCAAAATTCAAAATTCAGTTTACATTCGGGGGGGGGGGGGGGGGGGAGGAGGAGGGGGGGACAGAAATAAAAAAGGATTGGCAGAAAGAAGCACATCTACCAGAAACTGACTGAAAAAATGGGATTCAATTAGCCCTGATCTCTAAGTTTCTCAAAGGGAGAATTTGCTTTGTCCAGTCCTGCAGAGAAGTCTTGTCTTTTTAGCAGATGGTTTTGTCCAGTCTTTCCTTCTCAAACACTTTTGTTTTGGATGTACTGTCAATGATAACCAGACAGCATCAAACGTATGTCAGCAGTAGCAGCAGCTTGAGCAAGCCTTCTCCCAGTTAGTATCATGATGCTTGTTCCCTCCCTGCTACTACTCCCCCAGTGTCCTTTTCAGGAGCATTTTTCTGTAGTCAGCTGCCTAGGCTGGCTCCCTGTGCAGCTGCACAGATAACATTGCTGGTGCAAGGGAGTGATGGTGCACAGATAGGAGGAAGCAGCCAGGCTTGGGGAAGAGGGAGGAAAAGAAGAGCAGTAATTCTTGTTGCAATATGTCAAACCCCAGTATGCAGACCCCAGACAAAGCTGATCTGCAGAAACACCATTGCTGTTTCCTGGGAAGGTAAATACAGGGCACATAAAGTGAAGTGGACACATCTGAAGAAGAGGTATGCCCTCTCACTGTGGTCTCTAATGTGAACAGTGCAGCTTTACCCATCAATCTGCTCTCCTTTCTACTATTATGTATAGTGAGGAGATTTCTACTATTATGTATAGTGAGGAGATAAAGTTTCCTGGGCCACTGACCCATCTTTGAAAGAGGTCTATCAATGGATTAGAGTGTGTCCATAATGTTTTTTATACATTTCTTGGTGGACCATACTCACCAAATTAACGAGGTGTCACCTATCTTATAATGTCTTATTTGTGTCACAATAAACCTGTATTGGGTTATGACTCAGTTAGAATTTTAAAAAATGAGGTGAAGCTGATGGGAGTTAGGTGCATAATCCTCTAGGCACTTTAGAATATCTTCTATGTAGTGGTGAGGAAATGAGGAAGAGGAATCATCAGTTTTTCAAGCCTTAAGATATATTACAGCATAGACAGCTTTTGCTGCTTTGCTATAAACTATGACTGTGACACAAGAAAATCCATGGTTTAATTTATATTCCAGGTATTTCTTGCTCTATGAACTACGTTAAAAAAAAATGCAAAAAAATAAGGGAGACAGTTATTTGTCAATATTGATGCTATCACATATTGATCAGGTGACTACATGACTACATAGGAAATTTTAAGTAAGCTGTTCTGTGTAATTTTACCAGTATTTCTCTGCATGAACTGCTCTATGGGTCAAACTGATCTGAGCTCTCATTTTTCCCCAGTCCCACTAGATTTCAGTTTTCTCCTGCTAACCCTAAAGTATTGTACCAAGTCTGTGTGCTGAACTCACGATGAGTAGCACATTCATTATCTCCCTCTTTTCTTTGAGTGTATGTCAGTCATTTGTCAAACAGTATGCCCAACTACTTTTCTGTCATTCCCCTCTTTCACAACATGCCTTGTCTTATTCTACTTTCCACCTAAGAAAAAAAACATTCACAGCTTTCACAAATATTTTGTTATCCTTGAAGATTTAGAAGACACCCATGGCAAAAGGGGCAATAAGAGATTCTTAGTCCTCGCTGGAGAAATTTCTGGCTAAAGAGGAAGAAACAATAGGACCAAAACCACTTCTTTTGTTGACATCAGCTCATGTATTTTGTATCTCAAGAAATTACCCCGAGGAAGGCAAGCAAAGAATAATGACTATTAAGGCAGTTTTATGTTAGCTAAACTGTCTAAGGAGGGAAAAACAAAAAAAAAAAAAAACAAACAAACAAAAAAAGAAAGAAAAACAAAGAAAAAAACAGGATAAGAAAGTCAACAGAGTAACCAGTATTTTAAAGTATTAAAGATTTTCTCTGATGAATCCTACTTGTATAATGATAGTAAATTACTAGTTTACTTAAATCCTTTGCTAACATCTAGCAAATCTAGCAATTTTGCTCAGTTTCATCTCTTAAAAAGAACATATGGTGAAAAGAAATCACACTAACATCACAGATTTATACCTTTGCTCCCAACCTGAAAGCTTATCTGTCTGAATCTTTATTTTTGTGAAGAACTGTACCATAAGGCTTGGGAATCACAGTTAGAGGCCTGAAATAAAACAGTGTGGGATACGTCCCTCAAATCATCATGCCTGAAAATCATAAAATTGTTGCTTTGTTTTATTACTTGATTACCACAGTAGCAGTTCCTGCTATCCAGTTGTTACTGATATCAACAAATTACTCAGGAGTAAGGTTCAATCTACTGGGTCATAACCATGTCTGGCCCAATCCTTCTGTGTCTGCAGTAGATCTATGGCAAAGATCAATAGCCAAGTCTGTCTATCTTGAGTAAAACCTCCAGGACTTGGTATGTTATTCATTTGGCAGGTCTAATACATCGGTCTAATTTGGCTGTTAGCTCATTGAATAATCAGCACCAGCATAGGTATGGCCCCATCAAGTTTTTAAGCCTGTGAGAAAGTCTTTCTGTTCTCTTTAGAAAGGAGCGGTCATTTTCTGATGGCTTTTAGCAGTAGTGAATGATCACTCCTTATGTTGGCTCAGTGACTTTGGCTAACATTGGAAAACCAAGCTTTGCCCAGATGTTTGACTGCCCACTCACCAGCTGCCTATCTGGGGGAAGAGTGGTGCCATCCAGCTCCTTGTACAGACTCTTCTACTAATACTTGGAGACTTGAGGGTGGTCATGCAATTCAGATTATATTCTTGCTATATGTATGTAACCATTTTCCTCACAGTATCCTGCAGTACTATTAGAAGGGAAATTTACCTGTTTGGGGCCTTCATGTAGTAACTGTAGTGAAAAAGCTCTCCAAGAAATAGCAAAATGCAATTGGAACCACAAAGAAAAAAAAAAAAAAAAAAGTATACCAAACCACATAGCTACCTAACTGACAATGTCCATTTAATCACTAAAACTCCTAATGTATATTTTAAGAAACCAGCATTAAAGTAGGACAATTTATTTTGGAAGATGCTCGATAAACACATTAAAGTTTCAGCATGGTGCCTTTCACAATTCTGTCAAATACGGATTTTTTTCTGTGTTAGTTGCATATTTAGTTATTTCAAGAACATCCATTTTCAACTTCTTTCTGTTTTTACATTCACTAGGGACTTGTGTGAGGATCTGAAGTACATATATGAAACATTCAAGACCAAATGGACCAGAAAGATTACAACACTAAGGAGGACACCTAAATTAAACATTTATTCAGAAATGATGTAATCTAGTACATGTCAAACAAACACACACAAAAAGTTGATTTAAAAATGGCAAAGATGACATTCAGTCTCACAGACTGCCTTTGAAAATGAAGGTTGTAGAACGGTTTCAGGATAGCTGTTAGTTAATAAGATGTGCAGAGGCATCATGAGATATTTTATGTATTTAGACATCTATTTTGATTTCTAATGCAGCTGCTTATGCTGGTAACTATTCATCAATGTGAATAAGATGTTTTAACCCGTCTGTTCAAATTTTGCTCTTTACAGCTTAAATGCTAATGCATTCACTCAAAGGGAGTATTTTGTATAAAATTTATAACAAATTAGTGATTTTGCAAACATTCCCAGATGCTTGCCTCCAGAGCATATACGTCCTGGTTACCTGCAAGATAAACAATTGTTCTCAATTTCAACAGTGTACAGTTTCAAGATAATTCACAGTTCTGTACCACTGAAGGATAGTTTTAAATATGTACTGTGCCCCCATACTTGAGGCCAGTTTTTTGGAAAATCAATACCGAAAGTCATGAGCTCTTTTGACAGTCAGACTGCCTTGTTTGAATTTGAAATGGGTATTGGGTCATCTGAAGTTGGAGCTTTGAAAGCATTTCCTAAGAAGTTTTGAAAGTCAGGAGATGAACCCAAAATGTGTGACTAATTTTGTACTTCCACACTAGGACATATGGAATAATGGTTGCTCTACGATCCTGTGCCTGAGTTTAATCTGGCTTTAATTTTTAATATGTTATGGATATGAATTTTAATTTGTGTGTTTAATTTATCAGACTTCTTTTATTTAGGCCAGTAAAAGCTAGCTAGCAATCTCCTTTGACTGGAACCCATCCTTATGGACATGGTTTTGTTGCATCACTTACTTATAGGCATCATTCAGTTTGACAGAAAAACATCTTTACTTAAGAGAGGCAGCTTTCATTGTTCAGTACTCTAGGTCCAAAAGATCTTAAACCACTTCACAGAGCCACAGTGATGTTTTCTGTCATCTGACAGATGGATCATAACTTAAAGTGGAAGATGTGAATCTGACTACCTGTTTAGATAGCATAGGAAGTTAGGAGTATAAAAATCTGGAGGTCATCATCTTCAAGGAGGAGAAACTCAGTTCCCCTATTTCCAAGATATTGCCAGATTCACCTCTCACTTCATTATCACAGCTTTTATTATGTTTTTTTTTGTTTGTTTGTTTGGTTGGTTGGTTTGGTTGTTTTTGTTTGTTTGTTTGGGGGGGGGGGGGGCAGGGGAGTTGTTTTTGTTTTTGTTTTTGTTTTTTAGCTTTGAATTTGCCAGAGATTTTGCCATTCTGTGGTGCTGCCAGGTGGTTGAGAAATACCTTTTCAAAACAGGTGAAGACTTATTAGTCATTCAGAACACAATATCTAAAATTAGACCAGCGAGAAGTAACAAAGCTTCCATATATCTCCTATGATGAAACATCCTGTCTCCCTGAGGCCAAAAGATCCAGAATTTCATTCTGTCCACTGCAGGAAGCATTAGCACTCTTGTCATCACCTCTTTAGTTCATTGTTTCATACTTGGAGCCTTGGATACTTTCACATGTATCAACCCCTTTCACCTAAAATTGTTTAAATATGATGCTCTATTGTATCACTTATAGTGTACGTGGAAGGTGACTTGACTACTAAATGATTATTCACTTTAGAGCAGTCATTCTATCTGAGACCTTAGACCTATCTTTGTTACTAATATTATTCTCTCTCTTCAGAAAGAAGCCTTTTTTTTATAATCTCAGTACCTGACCAGATAAAAAGGCATGGAAAGAAATTAGTCACATGTATTCTTCACCAAAAAAAAGGAAAGCACACTGTATGTCATCAATAACAGTCAGACCAAACTGTGAAGTTATTTTGAGTACTAGATCTGTTAGTGCAAGCACTGGATCTGTTATGACACTAACACAAAAGACACCTGATTTATTTTTCTGTGCAAACTAAACCAGTACTGCACTTGTAGTCTCAAAAAGTAAACAGTACATTAAAAACAACCTTTATATTTTTCAGGAGTTTGTGGATCTTTTAAATGTACATGTGAAAGCAATACTTTATAAACTCTGTTACAGCAAGAGGAATCTGCCAATTAAATCCCCTTTCCCTCGTAAAAATAAAAAAAAAAAAAAAAAGACTTGAAACAATTTTTTCATGTTCTACCATTGGGTTAGCAACTTCACACTCATGCAATGTTGTTCAAGCCTTTTCATGCCTCACCTAGCAGTAGTAATTCAATTCAATGACTCTGTTGTGTTCCACATTGCAGAATGTCAGAATGTGTTTCATGCAATGTCAGTCATGTGCTAATTTGACAAATTATTTCAGATTCAAATAGTGAGAATTCCTTTGAGGATATTTAAACCCAAAGAACAAAATACTCATTTGCTTCCCCAAACTCAAGGTTTTTAACCCCAGAACTAGAATGAGCAAAGCCAATTTCACTACAGATGTCAATCAATTTATGTGGAGATTCTTGACCTCCCTTCCAGGAGGAAAATATACCCACAGTGTATGTACTATATGCCAAAATTAAATCAGAAGACATTACTGGTTTTAGGATACTGACAACTCTAAGTTTTCTAAAAATGTTCTCCCTTCATAATAAAACAGTGTCTGAAAATACAATCCCTACCTCCCCATAAAATTACAGACTTTATATTTTTATTAACAGATAAAGACTTAAGATGTTTTAATGTGAGATGAAGCTCATTGAACTCAAACATAGTGTTTATATTTCTGTATGAATAACTTGATAACTTGAAAGCAGCTTTTTTTTTTTTTTTTTTTTTTTTTCCTGCTACTCATTGCTGACTTACTATGCTTGATTATGAAGGAAGCAACCAAACCTTTTGCATACTGCATTGTTCTCTGACTTATCTTTCATCAGCTATTTCTAACAAAGACTAACATAAATGTTTAAGTAAATTCAGAAAAAAGCCTCAGACTTCCAAAACCATTAAACATCTTAAACCATAGATGTTCCACCAAGACCATTAAGACTTTCTGTAATAATCTCCTTTCCTGAAGAAATAGATGTATTGGAAATAGAGACAAACTGGATAGGAAATGTGATCTACTTGCCAGTGGACAAAATGAATTTATGAAATTGGTAGGTTTGCATTATAGGTAGGTTAATTCCTTCAGGAGACAAAAACATGATGTATTCTGGTGATAGTATCTTTTATTCTTCCAAAAGCCATATATTCCCACTTGTTCTCCTTACATAGCTTCTTCAGAGCTCCTACCTATTCTCATTTTTTTAATCCACTTCAGGTCTTTCACATCTTCTTATGAAACAAGATGCTCACATGCAATGTGCCCTGTCTACTACTATAGTGTTATAAACCTTATAGTGAAAAGCCTAGAGCTGAAAGGCTATAACTCCAACTCCTATTTTAAGAGTGTAATCATTTATAGGAGCTGTGGAAAGGTAATTTTCATAATGGTAAATACAGTTTAAAATGCTTATAACACCATGAATCACCTTTCAGCCTTTGACATTATGAGCAACAACTGTACAGCAAATAGCATTACCTCTCTCAGAGCCATTGATTCCATATACAGCATTTATATCATCCAACAGCCTGACCCTGAAACACGTGTCATGGGATTTATATCAGATGTTAACATGTAGGAAGTTTCACTGCATAATCAGAAATTGAGACCTGTAAAACTAACCTTAAACACCATTGACAGATCTGTTGTCCATTCAGTTCACTCTCACCTCATGAAGCTAAGTACAATCACACATATTTAAGAGATCTTGTAAAGATGATAAACACCACATAAGTGTTAAAAAGCCCACTAGGGAGCCATCAATTTGAAGAAGGGAACTTAAGAAAAAGCAGTACACGTACATGTATAATACAATCTAAACTAGAGGGAGCATATGATATATATCTAGCATAATCTCCCCAGATTTGTTAAAAAACCCACATATCAGACTGAAGGGAAGTTGGTTTTCTCTAGAAGACAGCACAGCTGGAGATGTATAAATGCTGCTATTTGTGGATGGAATATATTCTACAATGGGAAATGCTTTACTCTGTTAGTGGAGAAATACTCCACTAATAAATTTGTTTGATTAGATGTTAAAAATTACTCTGAGGAGGCAATCCTTGCCCTCTTTTTAAATTTTATTTTCTAAAGATCACTCTTTTCAAGGTTAGCTTTTAAACTTCACTTTGACAAAAGTTTTTGAAGTGTCCTTTTCTGTTCATCGCTATCAGTCATATTTTTTGGGGTCATGTTGTGTCACATCTGACATAACTCAATGTGACATTATTGTTCATAACCCAACAGACTCCACTGACTGATACTGTCCAATGAGTTTGTGCTAGACCTGTAGAGAGAAGTGTGCCAAATAAGCAAATTGGCTTATGAACAAAAGCTTCAGAAGTGATCAGATGATTGCTGCAAGGTTCTCTGTAAGGACTTGATCTTCATTTCTTGCCTGAAGGTGCCCAAAGGTGAACCATAAATGGCTGGACTACAAGGGATGAGAAAGGGAAAGTAAGGCTGCTAAAGGCAAGAGAAGTCATGTGGCAAGAGGTCAAAGAAACTCAGGCTTTTTCTTCCAAACAGTAATGCAGATGACAAAAAATAGGAAGTAGGAAGGAAGACAAACTGACAGTACTACTGACGACAGTAGGGGTAAAAGTTTCATAGCAGGATCCACAGATTTTTTTACATTTTTTTATTAATTGTTGAAAACTCAAATATGTCACGTTCTTTTATAAAAAAATCATCGGCACTTTAAAGCCATGGATTCTCCAAGGCCATGGCTCTGCTGTCAGCTTCTCTGTGGTCAATTAACTGCGAAAATCCTACAAGACCCTTCCCAAGCTTTTTTGTCTCTAGAACTTTCTGCTGAAGACGGAGAGATTTCAGTATGCAGTTAACTTGCACTATGGCTTGTAGTTTATATGCAAGCAAAATGTCACTGGACCTACCCTGCAGTCACCTCACAGAGTCCAACTCCCTTACCTGAGATTCCAGATTTGTACGGATTGCAAACAGGCAGCAACGGGAAGCATGCATGGCATGCTTTCCGTGACTCACCAGCCTGGATGCAGCACTCATCTCCAAAATAAAAGTTAGCATTTGAAACATCTCACAAAGACCAAAAAAACAAAAACAAAACAAAACAAACAAACAAAAAAACAACAACAAGATGATGGATTCCAGTTATACCTCAGAGAACAAGAAAGATTTAAGCAAATGTCTCACTAACAGGCATCTCTTACTAAAGAGAACAATACCAAGCAAAAAGTCCAAGTGTTCATTAAGGACCAAAGTTACATCCATGAAGTGTTTGTAGCTGGGTAAGATTTTCATGTAGAAAACAAAGCATTTCTTAGTTCACCTTATGTCATACAAAACCTGCCCCATTGTAGTAGTCAGTCATGTATCCTCTGTTCTGACCAAAAGCACAAAAGTAAACAAAATTTTTCTGTGAGTTAACACGTGTTAGTTCTTCAAAGTTCTTCACGTATGTTTTGTTAAAAACAAACAAACAAACAAAAAAAACCAACTACAACAAAAGCATCAAAACACTGCTGTCTTCATCACCTGGAATTTTTCTTTGATTTTACATTCTTAATCCTACTGAGGCATGCCCAGCTCTAAGAACTGCAACTTCACAGCTTGATAGGGGAAGACAAAAGAAAAAATTGGTTTTGAATACTACTTGGTCTCTGTAGATTCCCAGGAATCAAAATATCCAGTGAAAGAAGTTCCTAAGCTTGAGCTACTTTCTCTGGATATTGTTCTTATAATGAAGACAATGTTTCTAGAGTTCAGTCAGTGAAAAAGTAAACCAAAATATATTTACATCAACTTCTATTTTTTACAATTAATGCTCTGAGCAATTTGAAGATAATGTGAACATATACTGTGTATCCATAAATATAAACATATATATATCACTATTTCTAAAAAAAATATAAAACAAATAAAACCACAATTTGTGAACAAATAATTATGTTGAATAGATACAATGTTCATACTAGTTTCTTATTAAACTAATAGATCTGAAGAAACTGATGCCAAAAAAAAAAAGTAATTTTTAGGTATATGGTACAGTATATTAAAGTAATTCTAATAAATGCACAGTTCTAATAAATGCACAGTTCTAATAAATGCACTTGGAAAAACATGAATTTACTCATATTTGCTTTGGAGAGAGAACAACCATTCACATGGTCTCCTCAACCAGTGGAATTTATCTGTAAGAAGCTTGCCAGAATAATAGTACAAGAATTTGCTGATTTTTTAATGCAGTTGTACCGTGTGGCTAGTGAATTATTCAGTGACTCAAACTGCCCATGGATAATTCAAAACTAACAAGTTCTGGGAACTAAATACCTCATCCAAAGCATCCTTTCTGTTTTAATCTTGTTTTGTTTTCTTTTGTTTGTTTTTTCTTTTTTTTTTCTTTTTTTCTTTGCATTAATTTTAAAAATAACCAGGGCATTGGGTTCTTTGTTAAAGAGTTCTTAGAAAAAAAATCTATGTAAGTAGGTTCAAAGAAGAATATTATAGCACAGACGGTATGTAGACTTTTTCTAAATTCCTCTTCACTGTTAAGGCAACCCATAACTGCAACTGGAAAAACAGTAAGACAGTAAAAAACTGGATAAAGAAAGAAATCTATTGCAGTCAAACAAAATTGCATAAATAGAAGAAGTAAGCATTTGCATGGTGTCACACAGCAGGGCTGTGACCTAGCCACTGTTTAGGCCTGTTTCTAAACCTGAAGATTACCAGTTTCAGAAAGGAAACTTACGACTGCAGTAAGACTAGTAGTCTAAAGTCAAACTATAGGGGTAGACCTAAGCTTGAAGTCCAAATCAAGATACGCATTTCGCAAAAGATATTTGTTTGGATATGGTATTGTGGCTCTTTGTACCTGGTTTTCTTTCAGTAACCTATGTATAAAGTTACTTTATTCCAGGGAAATTGAGTAGAAGTGCAGAGGTGAGGCTTTTTCCTTCAGAAGTACTGGGCTGCTGCATGGCTGAGCTGTTAAATTTTCATATACAGTACAAACAACTTTTTGCCCCATTCATATAGGAAGAAGCAAAAACACTGGATTCATTTGCTAGTAGCTGTTTCTTCATAGTTGGATTAAAATAAGACAGATGTCAGATTTTCCCACAGAAAATTCTTCAGACTTGAAAACATATCAAGAAATACAGTGTAAGAAGCTGCTCTTCCTCACACTGGATTAGGAATATGATAGGATGGGGGGGGGGGGGGGGGGGGGGAAGCAAGCTTTTGTTTGCAGGGTTCTTTAAGTACACCCTCAGTCTTAGATTGACCTCACTTAAAACAGCTGGTAAAGTTTCCCAGGTCCTAGGGTCATCATTGCCTGATGGGATAATCAGAATATTTCTTATGTTCTCCTTGTGAACAAATTATATCTTAGTTAAAAAGATGAAAACAGAAAAGAAGGAAATGGATGGTAGATGATGGTTTTCTGGACCTATTGTATTGAAATAAATGCTTCTGGATTCAGTGTACAAACTTTCACAAAAATACTACAAAAAATGACAAAATAAAATATGGTACATACTTTACAAGCATGTGGAGCAAAACTTCAGAAGCTTACTCGTTCATGCAGAAGATAACTGCTTTTTCTACTAACAGCTCTGAAACATAGGTTACTTGTGGAAAAAGAGGAAGCAACTTTGCCCATTCTTTCATGACCCTTTCATGTCCCTAGTTTGTGTAATTCCTTATTACATCCTAATAGTCACATGAGTAAAGAAATATAATAAGTCTTCCCACTCTTTCATATGCTGATGTAAATTAGGGAGCAAGTCTTTAAAAGACAAAAGGATTGACTAATCCTATAACATGGCAAAAACAAGCAATGAATCTTCCCATTTTGGACCATCTTCATTATAACCTGTCTCATGTATTTGCGTAAGCAGTTTGCCCTACTATGGTAATTTCCCATGTAGGGAAAGAATGAGATTGAAACACTTCATTCCTTAGAAAGATGGCTGCTTCCCTGAATCTTGTGATTATGGTGGAAATCTCATTTTAACAGACACATCATCAGCTTCATTCTGCTACTGGAAAACATGTGAAAGAAAAATTCTTTCTAAACACATCTGTTTTTTTCCAGAGTCTATCAGTACCTTTTTTTTTTTTTTTTGGGGGGGGGGGGGGAGGATAGTAACAAAACCTTTTTCTTTAGGAAGAAACATTAATGGAAATTAAATGCAAATTGGGTAATCATAATTTAACTAACACATTTGACATCACTTCTGACCTGTAGTGTTTTTAATCAGATGGCTATTATTCAGAATACTGAAAAATAATAGGCCAATGCCTTTAAGTATCATCCATCATACTCTGACATTTTTCCTTCGTATGTTGCCACTGAATGAATGTGTATTTACAGTGCCATTTGACGTTACACTTGATGAAACTCTTATCCCCTGTCTTTGCTATTATCAATAGACAGTTAAATTTAAATCTAACATTTCTGTCTGACTATAGAAGAGTTTTGAGGACTTCTTTGAAAAATAAATGGAAGTTTTAAATATTAGGGTGAAACAAATATAATTTTCTTAATGACAAAACATGAAATGTTGAACATTTCATCGAGCTCAGAAATTCAGACAACAGCAAACAGAAACATAATCATACTCTATCATTTCATCTCTGCCTGATAAAAAGAATCAAACATTTGTTAAAATAATTACTTTTTTATAATTAAAGCCATTTTATTAAAATTTTGTTGGACTGCAGAATATCATTGTGCAAAATATTTTTTTCTGCTTGTCCTCTGCAATTCCTAGAAGCCATAAAACAGATGCACAGAAGGTATAGTACTCAAAGTCACCATGTTATAAACCATTAACATACAGTACATTTTCACAAACAAAACCATGCTCTTTCTATTCCATATAAAAAGTGACATCTATTTCCACCATTCAATTGACTGAAATCTTATTAAGACTAGGGAAGAACATTTCTTCAAATGTACCAGATTTTACCATGGCATCTTGTAGATCTAAAATTTACATACATTATAAGTGCAACACTGAGACAGTTTTCTTAGCTTTTATTGAAGACACAATTTGTGAATATGAATACGAAACTGTGGTCACAAAGAAATTAATGTTTTGTTTTTCAGTTTACCTGAACAGATCAGTGGTGAATGTGTCATTCTCTATGATTCCCACATCTCTAGAACACCATTTACTGTACCTGTGTTGTTTCTTTGAAACAAAGAAAGCACACATTGAAAAGTCTTAATTTTTAGATTAAAAAATCAGACAAATTGTACACTGAAACTAAAAGTTACTATTCTGAGCTTTGTATGAACATCAACATTTACAAACATTAACTATGTCCCCTTCACTGCAGCCCTATTGATCAGACAGATGTATTAAAGAATAAGAAGTATAAGCAGGTTAAATTGACTAATTAAATCTGTCAAAGAACAAAATATTCAAAAGCATGACAAGGTTTAGCAGACAAGTATGTTATTTATATCACATATTGTACCAATTCAATTTGCAAAACTTTACTTGCCATTAAAATATAATGTAAGGAAGATTAAAAAGGCCAAATTCTGACATCCTTATTCAAAATGAATAAGGAGTTTTCTGGAGGCAGATAGACAATCTACAGCATGGAATTAATAGGCATAGGAAAGCTTAGCAATATATTAAGGAATATGCAAACATTTTACATTTGCAAACTCTGTAGAGTGACAAATTATTTACTTTGTTTAAATGATGTGTGCATGTATTCTGTATATATATAAAAGAAAAAGAATGTATAATTAGAAATTATTACAAAAATTAGAATATATCAGGAAGAAACTGCTGACAGTTATATTAATTCTCTCACAGAATAATTCACCAAACTGTCTTTATTACCTGGCACTTTCAGTCTAGATTGAATAACAAGAAGATAACAATTGTAAAAGCTACAGTTCTTGTAGTGGCAGTGGATTGGACTCAATAACTTAATATACCAACTATTTTCTACCTCCCTTTCATTAGAGGACATTTGAGGGTGGAATGAGGTATCCAGAAAAGTTACCATATTGAATTATCTTTTCATCATGTCATTCACTGAATAATTTATCATCTAAATGTATTTATGAAAAAAAAGTCAGAAACTTCCTGAGCTGTTAAACCAGGCTGAATTCTTTATTTATGACTTTCATGTACTTTTGTCAATATAACTAACAGTGTGAGAAAGACTTATAGATGAAAAAGGATGGCAGAACACAACATGAAAAAGGAAGAAACAAGTTTTAGTTACTTTTCACTGGTCCTTACAGAGTAAAACAATTGGAAAACAATCTTAATTATAAATATGAATCATATTTTCACTTCATAGAAGGCATGAGATGCGCTGCAGTAGAATCCTTTACTCAGCCACAGAACTAATGTTGCATGTTGTGAGGTCAGACAACCAGTATAGGAAATATCTACATCACTAAAAGACAGAGGTGCAGGTTGGCTTTCTGGCTAGTCTGAAAATCCAGTGTAGTAGAATTCTAAAACAAGTACACATATTGTATAAAAAACTTATTCTCTTGAAATTTTTTGCTGACAGAGGTGAGTAATACAGAAGATGCAGGGAAAACTCTAGCCAAAACAGTCGCCAGATCTTTTGCCCTCAAGCTCCCTCCTGCTGCTCACAGGGTCACCTTGATTTCCCCACAGTGGAGTTACTCTTTTAAAGTATTTTATAAGATAGAGAAAAGCTGCAGGTGGTCATTTTCTTCTCTCTTCTAATACTTTCCCTGCTTTCACATTAAAATCTAAAAGCTACCATAAAAGGCAGGAAATGTTCTGAATTCAAATTAATCTACCTTCACCGGCACTGAGTGTTTTGTGAAAACAAAAGCTTAAGTTCATTTGGTTTGTCTGAATCCCTAAACACAGGTTTATGGCTCACCAGGACCAAATAGTAGGTGTAGACATGACTGCAGCTAAAATCACAGTGCCAGTGAAGCAGTTGTGTTCCTTCTTAAAGCAAATAGATGTTCAAGATGTACAAGCCAGTGAAGTGAAAACTGGTCCTTCTGGGGTTTGGATAGAAGATATGGATAAAAGTAGACACACATGCTACATCTGTGCTGCTGACTGTGATGCAGGGATACTGCCAAGCCAGCTTCAAATTAGCTAGCTGAGGCACCAGAAGCAGGCTTGCTGAGGCAACACGGACTTCAAAATCAGATGCCCAGCCCACATGAGAAGCAGAATAAATTAGCCCACACTGAGCTCTTTGCCGCTTGGGCTAAAGCATTTCTTGTCTCTTTAACCTGCACTGCAGTCTCCAGAGCAGACATGACCACAGTCAAAACATAAATGACTTAATATTAAACCTTGAAATTATAGACAGAAGTGTATCTGAGAACATATGGAGGGTGATATTATAGGTAAACAAACTCATGATATCTAACCGAAAATGTGCAGTTTGATGTCAGGTGATCTTTTATTCCAAGCCTGCAGCCATAGCCTGGAGACCATAGCCAAATCTACTCACTTCTGTTCTTTATTTTTAAAATTGGATGGTTGCTTACTGATATATCCTGTAAATGTCTGGGAAAATTATTGCAACATTTGTGTGTCACAACAAAACCAAAGCACATCTGTAGCAGGTGACTGGTAAGGGATGTGTAGGGAAGAGTGTAAGAACAAGATTCCAGAGTTTTCTCCCAGGCTCTAGCAAATTGCAGATCCAAAGGGAATGCCAAAGAATATTTCTTCAATAAAATTTTGGGTCACTTTTGAAAACATACAAACTTCTCAACATTCCTTGTCCTGCAGTGAAGATATACCGTGTGAAAAAATACTTTTCTTTTGGCTTAAATCACTGTTTACTGATTTCTTTTGATGTCTGCTAGCTCCTGTAGTGGAGGACAGAAGGAACAGTCCTTCCCTACATATTTTCTCCATGCCACTTTGTTTTTTATACATGTATTAAATTCTTCTTTGGTCATTTATTTTTAAAATACAGATCTAAGATAGAACATTCAGGCAATCTAGACAGAGCCTTGGCCCATTTAGCTATTCTTTCTCATCATTCCTATTTTGCTTGTCTATACTTTTTCAATTCTCTCACATACTTTTTTGAAATGTGGGATGACCTTTGTGCATAGGATGGAAGATATGCACATACTAAATATTTCCATGTTTCCTGTTTTTTTATATGTATTTTTGTAATTATTATTGATTTTGCATTATAATCAGTATTTGTCATTGCCCAAATTTTTCATATAAATATTATATTATAAATCAAAGATTTAATTCCTGAATGGTAGCAATCAGAGCTATTATTAAGTATTTAAAATTGTGTATTTTTTTAATTAACAATTATGCATTATATTTTCTTCCATTTCATGACTCATTTAAAGCTGTGTGGTTCTTCTGCAATTTTTTGATGATCCCTCAATTTATTACTCTGATAACTTGGTATTGCTGACAAATGTTTTTAACTTATTGTTCATCCACATTTCCAGATGTTGAAAAGCATATACCCCTGCACAGATTCCTGTGGGACTTCATTCTCTCCTCTGTAAAAACTGCCCTTTTATTTCTACCCCTTATTTCCTACACTTTAAGCAGGGTTTTTTTTTTGTTTTTTTTTTTTGGTATTACATTCTCTCTCATCCCAAGGCAGATTAGTTTCTTAAATATCCTAACCAAAAGGTAAGACACATGGTTAATTATTTTATTTTTTTAATCCAGGTATAATTATCAACCAAATGTATACCTGAAACATATTACTAATATTATCATGATGCCAGCATCCAGATAACAAAAAATGTTCAGAAGGAAGTTAGTCTGCTGTAGTATGAAAGAGTGAAAAAATCATTAATAATGGTAAGGATGTTAAAAGGAGAACACAAACTCCTTTGGTAACCTTAATCATTGAGGGGAGTGGCAGGATATTTTACAAAACTAACTTCAGGCACTGTACTTGCATATTTTGGCAATACCAAAAAAAAAAACACCTTTTGCCTACGTTCGTGAAATGGAAGGTGCTTAGAATAAATTCATTTAGAACATCACTAAGAAGAAAATCACTAGTGTCATATTATGCATTTGTGGGCTCCACGGAATACAGTGTGTGTCAATCTCTTCGGGACAATGCACAGCTCTTCCATAGCCAGACACAATCTATGATTCTCGGACAACAACAAAAATTAAGAGAAAGTTAGAAAACAATTTCAATTATTTATTTAATATGAATATTAACATAAACAATGCCAATTTAGTTATACATTGTTAATTAGTTATATATAAACTATCCACAGGCCAATCATATGTAGTTAGCACATAAATTAATTCATAGGCATCTTGTGATTGTCCATCCCCTACTTTCTAATAGAGGGATATTACAAATTTTTCATTTTTTCGTTACTCATATAAAAGTTTACATGATCCAGAATCAGATCTGATTCTGGATCGAATTCATCATAACACAATGTTGAGATGTAAGGATTCGTGTATATCTGTACATGTAAATCTACAGCTCATTCAATATTTTTGAAAAACAAGACAAAATATGTAAAACTTCAATTTTATTATGTGTGACTTAGAGAATTTGAATTTCCACCATATATTCCACATTAGAGGGGAAATACATCCGTATAAATAATTCTTCCATAGATTTCTTGTGTGCACTTGACCAAATCTCCTGCAGACTGTTTATCAGCAAACACGCTCCAATCAAGCTCTTGCAAAATTGAACTAGTGTATACATGTACCTTTAGCACTTATCCAACAGACAAATTTTCTGGCCCTAAACTGGAAAGGTTGATGTCACCTTTCAAAATTCTGTATTACAGTTGGCTATATCTGAATCCCGTTTGTGATGAGCGAATTTCTGTTCATCAAAAGTAAGAGCAGAAAAATGATATTCTTGCCTCGCCTTGCCTCGCCTTGCCTCTCTTATTCACACAATGTTTTGAAAAGTCCTGTTGCATTATGAAAATTTGGACAGAAATGGATCCTTTGAAAAGAATGTTAAGAATAAATCTTACATTATCAAGGGCAGCTGTCTCTTGTTTGTCTGTGAAAGTAATCTTCCTTCATATCCTGATATCTCAGACATAAGGAAATGATTCACCTCTGACACAGGAGAAAAATGTGTTTAGTTCTAAGGCTGCATTTTTTCTAATACTGGGATATATGATTGAATTATATACACTGGTATTCACATAGCCATATGGGTCAAATAATAAAAGTAATTTTGTAGATTAACATAACAAATATTTATATATCTCATTGCTTTTGAAAGTGTAAGTTTCACAAGCACATATTCTGTTTTATTTCAAATTCATGCAGTCCACTTCCTCTCTCTCCCAAGAGCTAAAATAAAACAACAACCAAATATTCTAATAATAAAACTTGTCAGAAAAGTGGACTGATGTGTGTTTTCTGGAAAATAATACTGTTTAAAACCTAAATCAAAGCAAAGTTCTCTGTCAGTCCAAAGACAGTGTGCTGTTTTTGATACTATCCACTCTCATATTCATACTTTTGAGACACAGTGAACTGAACTTGATCTCTAGCAAGTCACTAAGTTTTTATATTGTTTGATACAAGAAAGCTACAGTGATTAAAATACGTTACATAAATGGTTTGTACAATGGTTCAGTTTTCCATCAAGTAATTTAGAGAGATTTAAATATGAATTTAATGCCTTTTCAGGGAGCATCCAAGAAAAAAATCCAATAAGAGTAAATTTAAGAAAAATACTAAAGAATACTTTTATAGATTGACTTGCAATCAAGACAATGAAACATATCCTAATCAGCTGAAGTATAAAGTGTTTTAAACTGATTGTATGTTCCAAATCCATCTCAGAATGCTCAATAAGATAAATAGCAACAAATTAAATGTTAGAGTTGATGCAATGGATGTTTTATTTATACATCTTCCATTCCATGCAAATATAATGTCTCAGGGCTATAATGTCTGGTTTAGCACCTAGTCCACCATGAGGTTACCTGAAATTTTTGCCAAGAGAAAAAAAAAGTAACTGAATGTTAATGATATCTTACTGACATTTCTTAAACATTAGCCATAAGTCACCAAGTAGAGCAGAAAAAAGTAAGTAATGGGAAGGTCAGAAAAAATAGTAACCACAGTGACATCTTCATGAGAAATATGAATTCACAGTATCATAAAGGTACAGCAAGAAGCTCCTTGCAGCTGAGGATTTGCAGCCTCATTCTGGCTACTATTGAGATTTTTTCTTTTACAAAGAGAAGGACAAGAGTGGATATTTTTCTAGCTTCTAGATATAGGGTGGATGTATGTTTTCTCAGCTGATAGTCCTGAACCATAAAGAAGGATATTTCCACTCACCTTTTTTTTTTTTTTTTCACCCTGATTCCATTAAAAGTCTAAGGACTTCTAGTTTCAAGTCATAATTTCATTTACATTGCTGCATATATCTAGATCTAGATTTTGAAAATTGTTGCAATTTCTATAAGAATAAGAGTTTGGGAAATGATATTCTTTCTACATTCATTAGTTGTGTAAATGGTAGATTTTTATGAAAAAAACCTCAGTGCCTGTGGATCTGATAACCATGGTCCTAATTCACCATATTCCTTCAGTGATTACATTGTTATCAGTCACATTCATACAGATCCAGTTTAGTATTTTACTGTTGAAGGCAATGGCAATGGCAATGGCAATGGCAACGGCCATGGCAACAGCAATGGCAATGGCAGGAGAAAAGAGAAGGGAAAGGATCTCATTATAGAATCATTACAATCAAAAATCCATTGTAATCACTGTTACTTAATTCATCTGATGGCCTTTTCACTAATCATGAGATATTTTGTAGAATTTTATATCTTAAAAGCTCTACATGGACGTTATCATTTCTGATGATAATTTAATCATATATCTAAACACATGAAAAACATTCCCCTTAATCAGAACACTGCCAGTTCGTATATTTATTTTCATTACGTACTTTTGGAATACAATATTAAGCATAGGGACAGCGCAGGGCTCCTTTGTTTTCTTTTTCCTACAATTATATTTTATTTTGAGAGAGTCATTAATCTAGAGAAATTATTTTTAAAATAGACAAGGACAGTAAAATGGATTGAATATAGTCACAATAAAACTTAGAGAATGGGACTGGAAAAGTTTTAGTTTTTTATTGTTGCCATAGTGCAGAGTAGTCTGGGAAAAAAAAAATCTATGCCCCCCAAAAAATATCTCTCTATACTAAACTGCTTTTTATTTGGGGGGAGACTGTATCACTACAGTCATACTATTATCTGAATGATGTCACCCTCTCCATAGAAAATTATAGATGGGAACAAATTAGGATCCAGCTTTATATCACTCCTTGTGACAATATTCAATATCACTGGCCATTTTTTGGACAGAGAGCTGACACAGTTCAAAACCGTTCAACAAAAGCATGTGTAAGATATTGTGTCTACCCTAGCATGGTACAAGCTAATGACATTGATGTTCCATTTTGATACCCATGTGGCGGGCCTTCTGGAGTCATTCAGTAAGCATGACCACCTAAAAGGTATTCAACTTCAACTGTGCATTCATTAATTTATTGCAGGATGATGGTAATCTATCTAATAGTTTCCATTTCCCAACTAATAGCACATATTTCTGCAATTTGTTATGCCTATACTTCAAAAGAGCACAACCTTTAGGGGCACAGGGATTCTACAATTCTTGCTGCCCACCACTCACCCAGCTGAATGTTGTGGTAGATACCAATGAAGGAAGAGATGCCTTTCAAAAGGACCTGGACAGGCTGGAGAAATGTGCCCATGTGAACTGCATGATGTTTAACAAGCCAAAGTGCAATGTGCTGCATCTGGGTCAGGGCAATCCCAGACATAAGCACAGACTGGGAAAGGAACTCGTTGAGAGCAGCCCTATGGACAGGGACTTGGGGGTTCAGGTAGATGAAAGGCTCAACATGAGCCAGCAGTGCGTGCTTGCAGTCAGAAGGCCAACTGCATCCTGGGCTACATCAAAAGACATGGGACCAGCAGGTTGAGGGAGGTGATTGTCCCCCTCTGCTCTGCCCTCATGAGGCCCCACCTGGAGTGCTGCATCCAGGTGTGGGGCCCCCAGCACAAGAGAGATGTGGACCTGTTAGAGTGAGTCCAGAGGAGTGCTACAAAGATGATCAGTGGGCTGGAGCAGCTCTCCTATGAACAAAGACTGAGAGAACTGGGGCTCTTCAGACAGGAAAAGAGAAGGCTCTGGGGAGACCTCATTGTAACTTTTCAATATTTAAAGGGGTCTTATAAAAAAGATGGAGAAGGACTCTTTACGCGGGTAGATAATGATAGGACAAGGGAGAATGTTCTTAAACTAAAAGGGGATAGATTTAGACTAGACATTAGTAGGAAATTCTTCACTGTAAGGGTAGTGATGTGAGAAAAAAAATCTCAATAATTTTTTCAGACAGGATCTTCTGTGAAGCTATTTTATTTGCGATTGCAGAGGTGGGCATCCTGCAAACAGGAGCGCACAGTAAATATATATCATAACCTTACATTCCCTATTACCCGATGTTTGATTCTTCCCCTGTTTTCTCATTGGCTGAGTACTACAGGTTCACAAACTACTTGATGCTTACTACTATACCATGTATGTACAATTTTATTTGACCAACTGTTAATTTCTCCTTTTTTTTTTTCCCTTATTCTCTCATGACTAGAGGGCCCGTGATTTTTGTTTTTACTGATTTCCCACTGCTAGTCCTGTTTTTCTTAGCTATCTTCCTTATTTTGGGACAGTAGGACCTTCCCCTTATCTGCTTAACATACTCCCCACTGCTATGCTACTGTAATGCCTGCACAATCATTTTTGAATATGCAAGGTTAGTGGAATTTTCCACTGCATAAACACCTTCTACTGCAAAAACACAACTTTTTCTCACAGTGAGGCACTGGAACAGGTTGCCAAAAGAGGTTGTAGATGCCCCATCCCTGGAGGTGTTCAAGGCCAGGCTGGATGGGGCTTTGGCCAACCTGATCTAGTGGGTGGCAACACTGTCTGTGGCAGGAGGGTTGGAACTAGATGATCTTTAAGGCCCCTTCCAACCCAAGACATTCTAAGATTCTATGATTCTATGATGAGATCCTTCCGTCTTCCAGGGCAGTCCCTGGTTGCCAGCAACTCACATGCTGATGTGCATCAGTATGCCCAACTTCATTGTGCATTCACCAATTCTTTCAGCATCATCAGCCTGGATGTGCCTTGCCACTAGTCAAAAAAGAAAAAGAAAGAAAAGGCAATGTGTGAATATCATGAGATGAGAATTTAATAATGAAACAAGTGCTATTCACATAATTAAACAGTGAAGCTCATTGACACTGGATTTTATGGGTATCAGAAGAAAAAAAAAAAAAGAAAAAAAAAGAACACAACAGCACAGAATACAGAAATCCATGGAGGAGTGGCCTATCAAGGGTCAATTTAGTAAACACAATGGTGCTGGTTCACTGACTCCTTTAGGCATGTACTGCCAGAACATACACTGGCAAAAACTGCATATTTCCCTGTATCACTGTGCATTTGCCCTGTTCTTAAACTCTTTTCCCAAGTATTCCCAACTGACCATTATCAGAGACAGAAAATCTCCTAGACAAATATGACAAACTCTTTTCTGTGGCCACCGAGTTCTCACATCATGGAAATAAAAATATTTTCACTAGCTATTCATCACAGGACTATTGAAAGGAGAATAATCTATTGGAGGATAGATAACCTATTGTGATCTTGATTATCTTCATGAGAGCAATGTAATGGTATTAGAAATATATCAAAGTACAAAAAGCCCCTTAGAAAGCATAATATAGGAGAATATGCTATGGATGTATCATTATTTTATTTGAAGACTGAGGAAAACAATTTTCTTTTCTTTGCTTCAAATGCCAAAAAAGTTTCAGAATGATATTGTGCTTTGTCAGGCTTGTATGGAAATGCTGAGGAATGTCTCCATAGCCTACAGATTAAAGGATCCTAAAATCTTTTCCAGCTATTAGAAATATTTTTTTGGATATAAGATAAGGATTTCTCAGCTGCAGTTTTGGAGTTCCTTATGTGTGACAAAAATGGGGACGCTAGAGAAACTTTTTCAGCATTTAGTATTTCATTAAAATGTTTGCTTATCATAAGTTAAAACAATACAACTGAATGCACTGAAATGCATGTAAGTTTTTTGTGTGTTTTTTTTTTTAATACAAGTAACATTGCAACACAGAATTTATGGCATATACTTGTGACTGATCATAAGTGTAACTAACTACTAAATTAATGGTATGCAATGTCAGAAGAGAAAGTTATAAAGGATTTTCATTCAACAAAAACAACAAAAACAGCAAAGTATCTTTACCTGATTTAGTCACTTACTCTGCACAAAATTGTGACTTCAAGTAATAATAAATATTAAAGAAGGGTTGAAACTTGTCAAAAAGTTGAACACAGAATGTTTGAGGAATATCATGGCATGAAAGATTTAAGGAGGTATATGTGTATGCTTCAGCAGCTTAATAATAGAAATGTTCTCTCAATACCTTAAAAGTTGTGATATTTATTATATTCACTGCTGCCACAAATGCAGCAGTGGAATATATATAATAAATACACATCCATACATATGTTCCTTGTATAAATAAACTTGGTGAGATTGCAGAAACCTAGTAAATATTGATTCCATTGAGGCTAAACTTCCAATTAAAGTTATTTTCCTTCTATCTGAAAATATATTAATAGATCTTTCCATTACATGCTTATTCTTAGTAATAAAAATGTATTAGATATTTAAACAGACAATACTATGGTTTTAAATTTTGAATTGACTTTAAAATAACTGAGTTGTGAATCTGAGGTCAAAAGACAGCCATCCTACAGCAATTAATTCTGTAGAATTAATTCTCTATGTTTCTACAATTAATTCTGTAGAATTAATAAACCACAGTGTGGAATTTTTATCAGATTTCTTCTTCCATCAGAATTAATTTGCAAGTTTCATAAGAATCATATATCCACTGGCTCCGTTGACATCCTGACTAAAGAAGCAAATAAAGGTGAGAAGAATGTGTTTATTCCTACACACATTAAATTGATTAGAGTCAGTCTCAGTGACCTCAGCACACAGACAAACGTGCCTCTTTGAATTCTGGAGAAAGGTGAGCAGACTGGAGCAGAGATGAGCACATCCACACTACTTTTTTGGAGCCATGCTGCCATATGGACATTAACAAATTCTAAAAGTCTGCTTGGTATTTCTGCTGTATGACTGCTTTACTGACATCCTCATTTTGAAATGGCTGAATATTCGAGTTGCTGTAGTTTGCCTATTCCAGCCAAGGTCTACTTCTCCAAAGCCCTTTGAAGAGCCTGCTGCAAAGGCCAGCTTCACACACCCACTGTCATGCAGTAGTGGTTACAGTCTGAGTGCCAGACAGGTACAGTGTGAGACAAACACAGGGTTTCCTATCTCCCCTGTCATGGGATGACCCTCAGAACGTACTTCTCATAATTTAGACTGTCTGGATGTGGTGTCTCCCCTGAAGGAGAAGTACTGAAGTAGAGCCATGGTTCATGGGAGCATCTCACTGGTAGTTTAGGAGAAGCAAGGGTTCACAGGAAGGTAGTAAGAGCAGAGTAACACACACATATAATTGTTTTGCTTTTCTCTATGTATCCAAGATGCACAAATGTTATACCTGGAGTCAAGTAGCTCTCTGAAAGCAATAAAAGACCATCATTTCGCCTTGCTTTCACACACGAAAATTCCAAACCAGGATGAGAGCAAAGATAAGTGGTCATTCCAGACAGTAGAATTACTTTTTTTTTTTTTTTTTAATAGTAAGAAAATATTACTATTTATGTGACCTGGGCTGCTACACTTTGGTTCAAGCCAGCCTTTCTGGGAGGGACGCAGATTGCTTCTAACCAAGAACAAATCAATGGGCTTAGCTTGGAGCTACTGCATTTGAGAAGGAGGCAGACAGATCTGCTAAGCAGGATGACTGAAAGGACACAATTCAGAATTCATTGGTAGTACACTTGCTTGCAGGAGAGCCTCCACTGAACTTTGATGTGGAAAGAGAGACGGAGATGTTCCTAGACATCTAGAGCAGACTATTTAAAGTTTGTACCTCCAGAAAGCCACAAGTGGCTGCTGGAGAGCCAGACTGGAAGAAAATGAATTTTTTGCCAAGCGTACAACGTACAAGACATAGTTCTGTTTACAGTGGTTCTTATTTTGTATTTTTGAACCAAAGGCTTTAAGTTTTGTGTTGCTTAAGAGATTTTTGATTTCTTCTGTAGTATTTTTATGTTCCAATAAAACTTATCTTTAAGAAATGAAAGCCTCTTGAGTGTGCTTACCCTTCCCTGCTAAAAGAAAGCTGTAGTGATGCTACCTTTTTGAAGTTGCTTGGAGACATTGACCAAACAGTGTTAAGATGTAGAGGCTGTACTTTAGATCTTCTGAGAGAGGCAGAGTCTGATTTTGTCCTTTCATATCTAGATGTCCACTGCATCTGCACTTAGTTTCACAGCACTATGATACAAAAAACAGAGTACTTTCAGTATTTTCCCCAAAACTTAGTAGTTCTATCATCTTAGAGGCAAAAGCACAGGTAATCCTGCAGGTAAGGAGTGATAGTTTGGCACACCTAGAGTCAAGGCCACAGGTCAAAGCCATCTTGTGTAGATGTAGGTGATATGTTTCTCTAGGTGCCTCTTTTGTTTTTCTGTTTTGTTGTTGTTGTTGTTGCTCTTTGATTGTTTTCTTGATTTACTTCACTGGTTTTGCACTGCTTATGCTTCAGTCAGCACGCCTCAGCAGCACTTAACAAGCTGTGCATTTGATACAAAAGGTGAAATAAAAAAACAATTAGCAGAACCAGATTTTTCTGCCACCTTACATGGACTTCAAGATGGCACTAGTAAATAAGATACTACTTCTGGCACTGGCACACTAACACCAGAGGCTGTGCTCCCAGACTGTCTGAAATGGCTCTGTCTCTAGTGACTGAGCTGTCAAAGCCCTTGGAACGAGATTTGGTACAAAATTAAATTAACAATTTGAAGAAAATATTTTCTTTATGAAAGAGAAAAAGGGGCCCTGGTTTTGACACTTTCTGTCAGACCATTTAAGATCACTCTGTGTGAAAAGAAAATCTTCTGTCTGTTTTATAGTAGTCTGTTCCCTGGAGCTCGTTTCCGTTGGTATATGATGATCAGCGTGAGGCCAGATGGAAGCGGTCTCTGCCCCTTACCAGAACACTTAATGTGGCTCACAGGGTTCAGCAAACACTATAGATTCCCAAATTACCCTCAGCTTAAAAGAACAAAAGACTCATATATTATTTGCAGTGTAAATTCTCATGCAACATGTAACATGAAGGGCATAATGGAAATTTTTCACTGTGTGGGCTTGGTCTAGTCTCTTGGGCTACTTACAGCAATCTGAGCTTTTTTTTTTTTCTTTTTTCTTTCTCAAGAGCCTACAAAAATGACATATTATCAAATGTAAGATTTTTGTCATCGGTTCTTGCTATTTATTGTGTGTGTGTGTGTGTCTGTACTATCATTTTTCACTGGTGAAAAATGGCAAGCCGAAGAAATTGTATTCAGATTAGATAAAAAATGACAGTGATTTCTGGGGTGAATATATTGTAAAAAGGTTACTAAAGCATGCACAGGCTGCAGCTTTGGAGGGGTCAAGGAACATAAAGATAGGATAAAAGGAATCTGCTTGACTATGTGCAGAGGTGGGGCTGCTGTCCAGGTTTCAAACAAGAAACTGTGTTAGTGACTTTTCTTCCTAACAAGTGCAAATTAAAGATGGCCTAAAACTATAATGGTGTTCATAGGAAGGGGATGATTTGCAGACACTTATGACAAAGGTATAAGCATCTTTTTAATGAGTAGTGTTCTCCATTCTGAGGACTGTGCAGCTTTATAGTATGCATTTAATATTTACCATTTATTTTAAAATATATTTAAAAATTAAAATTAGAAGACTAGGGTTTTAAAGCTTCAGTTCATGTAGTCATGCGATGTAACGAGAATCAGAGCTGCTAACTCAAAAAAAAGTTTACATCATAGCTTGAAGTCATGGTTCAGCTGTAATCAGTTGATTAAATCTAACCAGTCTCCAGTCTCCCAAATCAGCATAACAACAACAACAATAATAATAATAGTCTTTGAGATACATTAAGATAATTTTATGGCTTTTACATCCTTGGCTTGGCCTTTCCATATTTTGATTTAGAATTGTGAGACACTCTAATGATCAATTCCACAGAAATAAAAATAAAGATTTTAGACTTCATTAGAAAAATAAAACTTTTTAAAAATGTTAAAGTGGTGCTAAAAAAATAACAACAGTGTTGCATTAAATGTTTGTCACCTTGTTTCAAGAACATATATCAAAATAATTAGGAACAGTATTTCCAGACTATAACCTTGTCTTTTTTCTTCCTTTTTGTAATGATATATGAACAACTGATTCATGAAGACGATATGATTGAAGGCCAGATCATATTATTCTTCATCCATGTGAGGTATAAATTCTTTACTATAAATTTTGTAATGATACCTAGCCTATTAGTAGACTGTCTTAGCCTTAAAGAAAAAAACGGAAATTAATTTCATGAAAGTTAAACGCTCACAGGTGTGGGGTTTTTATACAGCAGACTCATGAACAGGAAAAGGGATGTAACATATTTGGTACAGGCCTGAAGTGGCCAGTTCTGTATGCAGCAATACTACAGATAGTGGTGCTGTCATCTTCATAAACCATATTACGTTGTTTCATACGAAAAACATCTGAATCCAGTCTATAAGAGTGATATATTTTAACTGAAGAGAAGGTAGCAAGGGAAACAATTGTTTTAACTTGTAAGTAGGTCTTAGTAACACAGACTGTGCTTTTTTGTTGTTGAGAACATGTTAACTAAACTATTTCCATATGCTGATTTACCTAGTTTCATTGCTGTAGATTGTAACACAGCCCCTGATGAGAGACAGAGCAGATCTCAGATCCCCGGGGAAGTTGGAAAACCATAGCTACTGCTACAAAGGAAAAAGTGAAGAAAAAAAAAAAGACACTTCTTGAAAGCCCCGTAACAATTGTGTAGGTAATATTTATAATTTTTCATTTTAAATTTCATTATAATATACAGCTTGTTTCCTGATATTAACATATCTTCCAACTGGCCTTGCTGCCAATCTTACAAATTCCCGTGAAGAATCTTGGATGACTATCCTTTCATGCTACTCTGCAAAGCAGGATTGTGCATCATTACAAGCTAAAGAACCTTCATCTAGAGGATATTTATTAATTAATAATGTTGCCTTGAGGGTTTTTGAAATAGAGGAACAGTGGAAAAGATTCCCTGACACACTGTTCTGCTACGCTGCCTTCTTTCTGGTTTGTAGTGGAAGACTCCTTCTTGGAATTGCCAATGGCTTTAAGCTGTCATTGAACTGTTCTTTGGAATATGAAGATTAATGCAAAATCAGAGAAATTACTTTGTGGCTTTGTCCATGAACCCTGGAATGCTCAGTAGAGCTAACATATGGACACGTTGCAGAAACAACTTTGAATCCCTACAGAGTTGCTGAGATTTACTGTACCCACAATACCAGAATTGCAGATAGAATCAGGAACCAAGTTTTTGTCTTCTGAAATTCTCACTTTCAAAATCATGTTTGGAAAACAAGAGCTATATATCACTGCCATTTGTCCCAGTTTCTATATTCTACAATGAAATGGTATATTCTGTTCTTGAATGGTTAATCTTGGTTAACCAGTACTCAGGTGTTAGAGTACCATCCACATTCACTTCTGAAACTATTTTGCAACACAGAACAGGTGCACTTAACCCTTAGCCACACGAACACAAGTAAAGTGTCATTAATGGCACACTCAAGATGTTCAATGATATTCCTCACTTTAAAACTTCCCTAGCACTTGTCTTTTCTTCATCCCTTAGCCACATTTACAGTTCTACTGTATAAAACTGCAAAGCGCAAACTCAGATTTCTATGCACTCGGTCTGTTCTTTCAAAGAGCTCAGGCACTGAGGTTTCCATTTCTCTACCAGTACAGTATCTGTCTGTATGTGCAATGTCTTAAGTTTCAGTATAATCTACCAACAGAGAGTTTGAAGAGAGAAAGCAGGACACAGGACTTCTTAGCTCTCCCACTTTGATTTTTCCCAGTGGGGAAGCAACAAAGGTCTTTCTGCCCAAACTATATCCTTCAATAAATCATTCTCTGAGATACAGAGGATTTCTAGACCATTACTGCTGAAGTGTCTATGTGAGCTGAGAAAAGAATGTCCATTCTAAACCACTGGAAAAAAAAAAATATATATATATATATATTTACAAGCAGTATGTGTTTAGAAAATCTGTAACGGATGGTAGAAAAACAAAACCCATAGGGGATGGAACATTTTATGGCTACCCTACTAAAAGCCACTCTCTTGCAACACAATTTTATATATTTCAATTCCTTGGTTTACTTTTAAATAAGGATGTACACCATAAACGTATATTAATGTTGTCAAATTTGGTTTTTACAGAACCTCTTGATTCCAGTGCAAACTAGTAAGATCACATCACATGGGGCTGATGTCACTTTCATATATAGATTTGCTTTTATACCTTTGCCAGAGACAGTACTGTCCCTTATTCATTTATACATATATATATTCATTTTTATATTTATTTTATTTAATAAAATACTTCTATTTCTGGTGGCTAAGAGAGAAAGAAGTGAATCATTCTGTCAAGTAATATAAAACAACATGATGAATCCACCAAGCAGTAGACTTGCTGTTTGTTCTGCTGTTATCATAGGGAGGTAGCTGACTCGAAGAACACAGCGCCAACACCACCAACCAGAGTAAGATCTGAGAAGAGAAGGCAAAGAGAAAAAAATGTTTGCAAAGAAAATAAGCAAGAACTAAGTGACAAGAAAAATCAAGGGATTCATGTCATAAGGTGCAAGTAGCTAGCCTGGAGCCATTGACCCAGACATATAAGATATAAGGATCAAAATCAAAGATAATGAGCTAATTTGCATATGACCATTTGTTTAAGATTGTGATCAATATTCCCTCTCCAGAAGGATCACAACATTGACAATAATTAAGGTACATATTCAACCATTCAAGGTCAGTGGCAAAGTCAGCAGCTTGAGTCACATCAGTGAATTATGTCAGTGGAAGACAAGGATTAGGCAAGAAAAGGATTACTGACGAGCAGGTTAACACATTTAATGAGCAAGCAGGGGCTTGGAAATATGTGGCAGAAAGCTACTAAAAGAGACAACTGTCATATAAGATATGAGTATCCTGATGAAAGGGAAATGACGTTACATCAGCTTGGCTCACTTGCAAGCTGGGCTTTTGTGCCTAGTGTCCGGGTCAGTTATCAACAGGGAGGAAGAAATGAAATATGAGAGTACAGAAACCTTCATCTTGTGCTGCTTCTTTCTCCTGTCCCTTAAACCAGCCACAGCCACAATACAGTTCAAGCCTTCCTTGAGCCAACAGGTAAGGCAGAAAGAAATAGGGCCTGAGGATTTTGGTTTAATAGAGAGCTGGTGTAGTAGTAGTAGTAGTAGTAGTAGTAGTAGTAGTAGTAGTAACTGGAATAGTAATATAAAAGGGAGGAGTTTGTCTTGCAAAGACAGATAGAGAAAAAGGAAGAGGTAGGGGCATAGAAATATCTATTCTCTGTTAAGAGCATGTTGCCTCTTCAGTGGAGAGAAAATCATGAGTGATGGCAAAAGTGAAAGCACTGTGTTGCTATAAAAGAATTCATCCACCATACAGCGCCAGAGAGAGTAGGAAGCAAATTAAGTTTGTTTGTTTGTTTTCTGAGGAATCAATGGAAGTCATCCAAAACACTAAGCTTCCATGTGACTGTGAGACATTGACTCCTGGTTACTTCATTTGCATCAGTAAAAACTTTTAAATATAAAAAATGGAGACATCTATATAGTGAAAATGACTCAAAAAGCAAGAAATGGTTAAAAACCACCTCACTTGAAAATATCTTGTGAGAGAGTGAAATGATGGAGTTCATGATCCTTAGGATAAGAATGAGGAGCTATAACAAAACAAAAACAAGGCATTTAAAGAAGGTAGGCTTCAGTAAATTCATAAAACTGGTGAACAAGGAGTCCTAGGAGAGAAAAAAGAAATTAAATTGAACTGTCAGTTCCATAAAGAAACAATATTAAGGGCAGAAGTGCAAAATATACTATTGCAGAGGAAAGATGAAAGGTGCAATAAGAGATGAGTTTGATGAAATCATGAGCTTTTTGTGTATTTGAAACATAAAAAAGTGGAAACTAGGTCTGGTTACTAAGGTCAAATATAAAAAGTCGTATGAGTGCATAGGAAGAGAGTAAGAAGAGAAAACACAAAACCAAAGCTCTTTAACAAGAACGATAATTATAACAAGAAATCTTTCTGTAAGAGGAATATCAAGGAAGGGGTTAGTTCAGCTCTTATTGTAGTGGGTGAGCTATTGCAGACTGCTCCAGGAAAAGTGAAGAGTTCAATATTTTTTTTGCAAGTTACTACTGAGAATGTCATAATTAATACGAGTCAGAGAGGGTAAAACCTCCTTCTAAGGAAGGAACAGGTCAAACAATAACTAAATGTTAGATGTTCTCAAAACTGTTGAAACTGCTGTTCTTCACTGCAGTGTAATTAAAGAGCTGGCTGATGAAATCACAGTATCATTAATTGTTATCTCTGAGAAATTGGCAATAATGGGAAGACAGGCAAACATGCAGTTTTGAAGAAGTGGAATGATAATAAGGTGAAGCCAGAAAATAACAGACCAATCAGCTTAACATCAGCTTCAAGGAAAACATAGGGAGAGCTATATATTTTTTTTTTAATAGAAAGAAACAGAAAATGAATAACCACTGTCATGCTATCAACAAAAAATTATGTCAAATCATTTCAATTTCTCCTGCAGGAGAGCAAATGACATGGGTAGAGGAGAAACAGCTGATATATTGTTTGATTTCATCAAGTTTTCAGCACTAGTAGTATATTCCTCACAAGCGAAGCACGGCCTCAATGAAAATATCAGAAGATATAAATCTAGTTGTATCACACTCTGAAAGTAATTACAGTGTCAAAACAGAAGCATGTAATTAGTGAAATTCTGCTGACATCTGTCTCGAGTCAGCGTCCTCATTACTTATGTGGCATTACTAAATACATAGATTGAATGAGGGTGGGAACTCAAAAGAGTCAAGAAACATTGGAGGTGCCATCAGATAGAAAAAATGAGGCATTTAATAGTGAAAAGTGCAAAGTATTTGTGCGATTCGTGCAAGTGGGAAACATCAGCTAGGCAGTAACAGAAAATAAATGTTTACAACATTCTTGTTACAACAGCTAGCTGAAACATCTAATTAGGAAGTCCAGCTGAAAATGATTTGGAGTTCAGTGTGGAACACAAAGACTGAATTAAATTCAAAAATTGATGTACTATTACAAGGAAAGAAAAAAAAAAAAAACATGATCATAATGAAATATGCTTTGGAAGACGCATCTTAATTCTCTGTTGTCAGCAACATTCTTCCTTCCGGAGCTCTGTGTCCAGGTTTTGATAAGCTCTTTTCAGGAATGTTTTTCCAATGGAGGAGACGAGAAAAAGCCAGATGCTGAGAAAACATTGCTTCCTCATAAAGGCTGAATGACTGTAGGACTGTAAGAAGAAGAAGTCGGTAGGGAGTGAGAATGGGGAAGACATAGGAGTTTTCAGATATATGGAAGTTTGCTGTAAGTAGGAGCAGAGCTGATGTTCTTCTGTGTTCATCACAAGTAGGAAAGGAGTTAATGTAAGGGAGATTTAGGACAGAAATATGAATAGCAAAGCACTGAAAATAAATTTGTCTGAGAAGTTTGTGTCTTTTTAACTTCATTAGCAGTGTCTTCGATATCTGACAAATGTCCGTCATCATTGACCTATATAATTCTGCCTTGGACAAAGCAATGGGCTGAATGATGTCTTGGGAATACTTCCCTACAATTTTATGATTCTGTCTACCCAGAAGTTATTGCAACCACCTTCAGCAGCTAAGAGGCAAATGCATACTGCTTTCCTACGTGAGAATCCAGCTGAGATGCAGGAATGCATGACAGGATCACCATATGCTCCACTCTCTCACAGTAGTATTGACAACAGTTCCTTCCTGCCAGCTCTAAAGTATATTTCATTCCTTCTGTATAAACCATATGCACAGGGAGAATGCTGATAAGGAGACACCCTACAGCTAGTGCCAATAGGTTTTAGCAGATGATGCCTGCAGTACTTGCTTGTAATTTGGCTTTACATTTGGGATTCTGTAATGTATCTGCAAGCATCAAATACAGCAACCTGACTAGGAAAGTTCACATAAATACTATGGTCCATAGAAAAATTGAAGACAGAAAAATATAGTAATAAAAGAGATAGGAAAAGTACAGTAAATGCAGAGCTTTCTCAGACAAACCAGAAATAGATGGAATATTCCCATAGGCAGAGCATGAGTTTTCCTTGGCATCCTAATAACCTTCAAAACACATTTTAAAGCTATTAGAACATCAGTATCTTTTAGCATCTCCAGTAATATTAGAAGGAAAAAAATATGGGAGCATGTTTGCATTTCTTTCAAAAAAAAAAAAAAAAACCACCAGATTTTTATGCCAAAACTAACAGAAGAGACACACTCATCTATCACAATTAGGAGAGATATATTCCTCAAAAAACATTCCAACGATTAAAAAAATATTTTAAAGATTTTTTTTTGTGTTAGATCTGCAACAGGCTGCCATTTAGTGTGGGCACATTTTTAAGATCTAGTAATTAACAAGCCCCAGTATGTCTTTTCCTTGCCTCCCTCTGATATCTGAAAATTAATAACAGCCAGTCTTAATTTCCTGTGTGAAGAAAATCAACTTCTCTTTCCACAGGTATTCTGATTTTGAGCTTTAATCTATTGAAGAACATCTGAGCTCTTTTAAATGAAGAAAGCTGAACAACAATATTCAGTCTAGATAGAATCTTTATACTTGTGTTGTGATAATGGTAACATAACCAGTGGGAATATAAATTCACTGCCCGTGACTTTGTCACAGATATAAAGATCTTCTTGAGAAGGCATGTACATCAAGCATAAGAATATATGACATTTCTCCACCTCTGCAGGAATCAGTTCATCAGATAATCTGTTTAAGGAAATTCCAGCACTGTAATTTGCCTTTTTGCTTTTAAGCAACAATGCGATAATGCAGAAGCCACGTTCTATGATTTAGAGTGATTTAGTTTGCAGGAAGCCCATTAATTTAACCATATTTTCCCATACTTTTCAGCACCATGTCCTGTCATCTGGAAATAATAGAAACCATAGTAGTAAACTCTGAAAGCTAAGAAAAAGACATGCAAGTACAGTTCACGTGGTATTTACTGGTATGCTAATGTTAGCCCAGCCTAACCAAAATTAGAGTTTCTTGGTAAACCTGGATTAGCTTTCTAGTGAAAGGGATACTGAAGTGGCAATCAAAAACAAATGTGTTGTAGTTCTATATTTATTTATACAGCAGCATGAACATAAGGCGGGTATATGAGTCCTGAATCAAAAAGCTATGGTAAGTGAGCATTTTGTTGTTTCTGCAAAAATGTATAATATTCACTCTGTGAGTGAAAAATGGGTACAAGAGGAAAAGGATCGTCATATTTCAAGTGTGGCTGTTTTCTTTGCCTCTCACTCTTAAAAACTGTTGTTCAGTGTTTATTCAGCTTTTTAAGTTGTTGTTGTTTTAATATATATAATTACTACACCTTTTTGTAAATATATCTTTTTTGTATACTGAAAATTTTCCATTAGTATTTGAAACAGTCACTTCACTGACAATGTTTACTCTCCTCGCAATATTTTCAGTCAGAATACCAGACTAAAACTACGCAAGACTTTCCAGTAAAACACGTAACAAGGCTCACATGTTGAATTCTGTAGCTCCATTATGAGCAGTAAATATATTTTTAGTTGTTGACCGTGTGAATTTGATTCAGAAGGCTTTAATGTTCCCTAAAGGCAGTTCTTTTTCTTCAGATTAGAAAACAGTCACTTAATGTGGAAAGAAAAAAAAAATCTTTTCACAAAAGAGGGTGGAAAAGGAAGGAAGACGAAAAGATTTGCAAATTCCATGTGCTTCCCCTGTGCTTGTTATGGCTTGTGACTTCTAGGAAATAGTTTGAATTAAAGAGAAAGTAACCAAACACTGGGCCAGTTCTGATGTCCTTTAGTCAACTGAAAGTGAAGTGCACCCCCCAATATATGCTTTGACATAAAAATATATGTAAATATTCACACACACCTCTGTATATATTTATGTATATTTATTGTGTGTAAAAATATATGTATGTATATATGAAGTAGATGCAAGGGTGAGACACTCTGGAAGCTCTGCTTTGAACAGAATATGAAACAAAACACAGAACAGGATATCTCAGAGGCTGTTGTAAAAGTCTGCAGCACCTCTCCTACTTACGTTATAGAAACTGTAATGACCAATGTGGTCAGAAATAAGAAATGTTAATATGTATTTGATATTAAGGAATTATATCAGATTGCTTTCAAAGTAGCTGTATCACAAACTTGATTGCTAATTTGCTTTTGAAGACCTTTAGGTTCCTTATCAAAGTTCTTACCAAACCCTTGAAAGATCTGTAGTAAATAACAGTAGAGAAAGAAAAAGACTAAGAGAAAGAAAATCCCAAGATTGTTTGGTTTTACAGTGTGTACTTAGTTCTTTTACACCTTCCTTTATTATTTTTCTAATCTTTATATACGAGTGAGAAGATGACATTAAGGGCAGAATGGTCATTGGAACTGATGCTAGTGCTGCTGGTCTAATAGGTGAGTGTGCAGCTACAATCAAACCCCAGACACATAGCTGAACAGTACTGAAAGGAATTTGAAATTAAACTTTTTCAATTTCCATGCCTGGTATCCTTACATTGTTACAACTGAGGCCTCAAACTTTTTATACTGCTGAGATTTATGCACATGCATAATCTATTTGAAATGAGACTACTCACAACTTTAAAGTGATTTCCTAGATTTAGTTTCTACCTAAAACAATATGGAAAAATTGATAAAGCTGTGAGGAATAAAGAAGGATTTTCCCTCAGGACTGTCAGTACAGCACCTTAATCAATAAACAGTCAAAAGTTGAAAAGTGAATAAAGCTGAGGAATAAAATATTTTATTTTCTTCTGTATTACAGCTTGAATAATATTCTCCCCTATAGAAGTTTATGGTCCATAAATACCTTTATGCTGATCAGAACACCTAGCATGAAGGACAAGCTGACATGGATTTTTATATAATCCAAGAAATTGAACTTAAATGAACTGAGATTGGAAACACAGAACAGTCCAGAAGGTTTTTTTTCCAGAGATATTCTATCCACACAACAGAATGGGAAAACTGTAGTGACTTTTCCTCCTTTTTTTTTTTTTTTTTTTTTTTTCTGAATTTGTCTAACTGGCCTAATTGATGAAACAGAGGAAGATGAAAGCATTATAGGAATGTATGCTAAGATTTAATTTGCTTTTTAGAAAATGATTTTTTTCAAATACTAGTCTTTGTTGTATTTTTATAGCAGGAAAATATAATTTAGCCTAATTGTTAGTGGTCACTGAAAGTCACCCTCATTGTACATTGACTTTTGCTCTCTTCACGGACAACAAGAAACTGAACTGTTCTCTAAAATCTAAAAATACATGATAACAAATTCAAAGATGTAGGATGACAGTGAAAATACTCATAAGATTCAGAATTGCAACCTACTTTGTGATTTCTTTAAAACTATGTTTAAGGTCATATTTGGTTTTAACTGGATAGTCTAAAAAGAAGTCCAGTGAATGAAGTGTACTGAAACCAAATATATCTGATAACATCAGACTAAAATATACCTTTTTGTCATCAATTAGTTTTAAGAGTTTTGATACAAAATGAGAATTTGACTGCAGGTATCTGTCTAAAAGTAAGAGGGGGAGATGCATTTTCTCATCAAGTAGCAACTTATGCTTTGTAAAGAATGTCATATGACAGTTTGCAAAACTATGATTTGGAAGGAAAAAAAAAAGATTAAGGTTCTAATATGCATATACCTAATTTTTAGATTATGCTTATATCCATGTTTCTTGTTCAGCAAGGTATTTTGTTAAATAATTCCTTTAATATCGTAGTGGGTCATCAGAAAGAACCAGTCTGTGTGATGCTCAGATCATGGGATTATGTTCATCCTCACCCATACACAGCCATACCAACTCTAAAGAGCAAAAAATTCAGAAAAGACACTTCTGGATGCAGAACACAGAAACACAGGCAAGTTCAGTCACTGTAGTAAAATTGGACTCTGAAGTCAGAATGCCACATGCATGCCCTTCACCATATATAGATAGAAATTAAATTTCATCTAGAATTTTTGCTTAGATATGCATTAGTATGTCTGGAAAATATCTCAGTTATGCACAAAGGTGTAGTGTCAGACAACCTTCTGGTCAATTCATGATCAAAACTTAGGATATAGCAAAGATTCTGGCAAAGAGTAACTACCAAACTAATGAATAAAGAAATGATGAATTAATTTCATCCAGTCTCCATCTGCTATCACATGTGATCATGTTATTGAAAGCAATAGATAAAACAGTGACAGCCTGGTGTGTATGCTTTCTATCTGCAGTCCTGAAGAAATCCTCCTCTAGTACAGTGAGCGTTCTGCAGTGTGCTCTGCTTTCACTTCTTACTGAAATCAACGGCTTAGAGGGCTGAGGATAAGCAGATTGCAGGGAACCAAATGTTGCTGGATTTCACTGATACCATGTTCTCAAGAAAGTAAAAATGTGAATATAAGATTATCTAAGTTCCAGATAAAATATCAATTACCTCTTGTATACCTACCGTAATCTTAAAACCCTCCTCAGGACAAGGGGTCAGAATTCTTACCTGAGAGTAAGGTCCTCCCAGAGAGCTTCTGGAATGTTCAATACAAGATCCAACTGTATGTGGTAAGGCAAGCAATGACATATTTTTCTTCCATAGGCAGGAAATGAATGGAGATCATTCATACTGGGAATATTGTATTTGAAAGACTTCATAAATAACAAGGTGGAGCTAAAGGTTACAGCCTGTGGTGGTTTTACCCTGCTGGGCAGCTAAACTTCACCACAAGTGCTCTCTCACTCCCCCACCTCAAAGGAAAGGGAGGCGAAAATATGATGGAGAGGGCTGCCCACAGGCTGCAGTTCTTCAAGAACTGCTCCAACATGGCTCCATACCACGGGGTCCAACCCACAGGAGCAAACTGCTCCAGCATGGGTCCCCCACGGGCGGCAGCTCCCCCCAGCCCCCCTGCTCCTGCGTGGGCTCCTCTCCATGGGCTGCAGCTCCGGCCCGGGGCCTGCTCCTGCGGGGGCTCTCCATGGGCCGCAGCCTCCTCCAGGCCACATCCACCTGCTCCACCGGGGGCTCCTCCACGGGCTGCAGCGTGGAGATCTGCTCCGTGTGGGACCCATGGGCTGCAGGGGGACAGCCTGCTCCACCAGGGGCCTCTCCACAGGCCGCAGGGGAACTTCTGCCCAAGCGCCTGGAGCACCTCCTTCCGCACTGGCCATGGTGTTGGCAGGACTGTTTCTCTCACATTTTCTCACTCCTCTCTCCCAGCTGCTCTTGCACAGCAATTTTTTTTTTTTTTTTTTTTTCCCCTTTCTTCAATCTGCTCTCCCAGAGGCCCACCCAGAGTCGCTCACTAGCTTGGCTCTGGCCAGCAGCAGGTCCCTTTTTGGAGCTTGCTCTTCTCTGACATGGGGCAGCTGCTGGGCTCTGCTCACAGAGGCCACCCCTGCAGACCTCCTGCTAACAAGCCCTTGCCATGTAAAGTCAATACATAGCCAGATGTAAAGTAGGTTACTGACCGCTTTTAGTGATGGAATGCAATCTGCCTGTACATCGTATGTATGTCTGTACCAACATGATGGGACTTGAACCAAAGGTCTGTAACTGTTCATGCTGCTTACTGACTGTAGAATGGAGCAAGTCATCTGTTTCTTAAGGCAAAGCAACTCAGACACAGGGGTATTAGCTCACAGTCTAGATCTGTCTGTGAAGGCAGCAAGATTGAGTGTGACCTTGAGTACAGCGACCTAAAGGCAATAGAGAAGCCAAACTATTCCTTCCAATCAGTGAATAGGTGCTTAGAAATGATGCTTTGGCTTGGAATCAAAAAAAGCCTATAACAAAATGCAAAAGCAAAGACTAAGAGTTGGCAGCTCTTTTCAGGTTGAATATTTTGGAAGAGAGGGTTTCTGTAAAAAACAAACAATCAAAACTTGGGAAACTGAGATTGGAACGGTGGTGGGATATGGTTGTGTGTCTAGGAGTTAGAGAAAAATTACTTAAAAAGTAAGTAACTGATCTGTGGCTGGCCTTAGAGTCATGACATTAATACGAAAATATATCTAATGACTTTTTGAAAAAAGGGCATATTTCGGTGTATTTAACAGTATTTGATCATTGCACTTTCCTAAGGGAAACAGCAGCGATGGATTCAGGAATACATTCGAAAATGATTTTCAATAATCTTTGATCTGCGAGCCCAAAAACATTTCCTAGGGAAAATGGAGGCATTATTAGAAAGGTAAGATTCATGACATGTAAATATGGGAAATATTCTCTGCAATTAGTATTTCTTATGGCTTTCAGTAGACAGAGTGTAGGAATTTGATCTATCACCAATAATGCACATTCCCAGTGAATGAAAAATGGTGTGTAAAATATTGTTATAACAGTGCATATTACAGTGCATATTTACTTTGCATATGATAGTAAGAGGGTGAGGAAACCAAGCTGAAATAACTGGATTCCAAATACTGTTTTATTAACAATATGGAGATACATAAGGGCTAGCTCTTGATGTTGCTAGCAGCCCCACCAGTGTTTAGACTGTAATATTCTCAGGGGTCCCTATATTGTCATTTGCAAAAGGATGAATCTGCAAATCTCTAAAATCATTCTCAAAGGAGAGCAGCTACATTTTGCAGAAAGTTGTATATTTACCCGGTACCATAATTTTTTTAACAATTGAGTTGTATACATTATGAAACCATGCCTGATGTAAAACTATGCTGTCAGTGAGTGTTTTCCACTCAAAGGAGTGGAGTTATTTTGCTGGTAAAGGCATAATATTTTCCTTGCAGATACTCCATGTCACTGTTGCATCTCTCTGACATATTTAGTCAAAAGTGATCCTCTCATGCTTGGTATAGAGTCAAACCAGTCTCAATCACCAATGCCTATTTTTTAATTGATTCATTTAAACCCCATTTTTGCCTGTACTGTGCTTTAAAATGTCATGGACTTGACTTTTTTACTTTCTGAAGTCAAATCCTATAAAGCAATAGTTTAATTTTCCTCCATTCTATCAGTAAAAATGACAAAGCTGTGCAGGCATTAGTAGCTTTGGACAGGATGTTTTGCAAGACTCCTGCAAGCTCTGAAAATATTCTGCTTTTTTGCTTAGTCATTAAACTGTGCATTTTTTGTGCAGGGTTTTAAGCCCCTAATGTCTGCCAGCTTTTTATATCATCACTAATTTCATTAGCTGTTTTTGTTCAAACCTCTCATTAGAAATGGACAAGTCGTTCACTCAGGTGTCAATAATCCAGTGCTTCTCCGCTGAAGACATTTAAAACTTTTTATTGTGTTCAAGTGTTACATACCATGGTTTTATAAATTCAATCCCTACACTTCTGCATTTTTTTTCTCTGCTGTCTTCCTAGAATAGATTCTCACCTTCTCTATCTGTGATGCATACAACACTTATAATATAAGGAAACCACATGAACTTATTTCAATTTCAAATTACCATGTTTATTAATTATAAACAAAGATATAGATCTATATGACATAAATAATAGCTTCTCTGCATGATTTGAGATTACAAGTATAGTCATTTGGAGTAGAAAATGTAGAGAGCAAAGACAAAATCCAGATGGCCTAGGAATTCAGAAAAAATATTTTCAGCAATATATACAGAATAATTTGGGGAAAGAGAACCTTCATTTTCTATTTCTTCATTTGCACAGCTAATGCCATATTCATAGCTGGAGAAAAATCTACTTACTGTGTGTCATCTGTTTACTTATTTATTATTGTCTCCAAACAGAAGGAAAAAAAAAAAAGACAGGTTTACAAATACTAGAGATGCACAAGGAAAAGTACAGAGCATTTTATTTATATATATTTTCCAGATGAAATGTTAATAAAAGCTTCTGTATTTGTACTGCAAGAATGCAAATAACTAAATGAACTATGGTCTTTCTTATTAGCTTAGTATTTCTACACTGACTATTAAACAACTTTTTGAGGTGGTAAATACAACCACCTTCTATTGGCCAATATTCTCATTCAGAAACTGGACACCTTCATTTTTAATACTCACTAGATAATTTGTTTTTGAATGGTGTTAGAAAAACTTTATTTTCTGACATACACCTATTTGTGGATTTTCTTCTTACCTTCCTTAAAATAAGGGTGTGAAAAAAGCATTTTTTCCAGTTATTTAAGACCATGATGTCATGACTGTTTACAGATGAATTCTTTCATACAGAGACTTTCACAGATAACTACAATCTTAGTTAGTCTACTTTGTTAAAATAAACACAAATATGCTATATCCTAAATGGCTTAGGATTCAGTTAAATCAAACCATCTGATACCTTACACTTTATATATATATATATTATATATATATATTTCTACAAGAACCTGTTTTTAATACTAAAAAGCTTTTTACCTTATTTTCCTATGCTGGAAAAATAACTGCTTTTCGCCTATTATTCTAGCTACCTGAGTAGTTCAAAGCAGACACAAAAGATCTCAGGAAAACTGGTAATACATTGCATTGTAGGATTTTAAAACACCATTTCTAACAAAGACATTGTGATCTGGTGATTTACTTCTGCATTGTCCAAACTAAAGACATTTTACAAAAAAAAAAAAAATTGGGACTAATTCCAAATTTTTTAATGCACTAGATATATGTGAAGCCGTCAGAGCACCAGCAAAGATCTTTCATTGGTATTTTTGGTAACACTGTTTTTTTTTTACCTGCTACAGTTGTCCCTTCAGACAAATTTTTTTTATTTATTTATTTTTATTTTTTAACTTGTATACTAGTTTTAATATCACATGAAAACCACATAAATTCACATGAAAAAAAATACCTTTGTTTCCCCTCTTCACCTTTTCCCAAGACATCCTTGAATGAAAAGAAAGTGACATTTCCTCTCCCTAGCTTCATACTCTGTTCTCCATTCTGAAGAGGAACAAGCTGTTGAAACAGTATAGTACTGAGAAACTAGACTTTTCTCTGTTGTTGCCACAATTCCTATATGATTCTGACAAAAAAGCTTAAAAAGGGAGTTCAGATATGTTCAGAGACATGCCTGACTTAAAATTTTACAGTCTAATTTGCAAAAGTTATGAGCACCAACAGCTACAACTGAAGCATGTTCTTTGTATCATATCTTAGCATAATGGGCAAAAAGTTCATAGGTTCACAATAAAGAATAGAACAGATTTTATAGCTTGCAGGCAAAAGAATTTCCTACAGCATTTGGTAATGTTTACCAAACAACTGGCCTTCTGGAAACTGCATCAAATAAGATTATTTCTGCATGAGCCCAGATCATAGGTAGATATAAATTAAATGAAGAAGCTTCATTGACACATAGACACCAATTCATTAATCTACATGAATCTTCAGGAAATTAAAAAATGTTTGTAAGTAGAAAGGATATTTCTCTCCTTTTCTTGTCTGTCTTGTGTATTTAATGTGTCAGCTCTTTAAATCAATGTACAAAACAGCAAGAAGTTCATCTGTTTGCAGGGCCCTCTGCCAAAGATGGATACAACCTATTGTAATAGATCATTATCACAGATTATCATTGAAATAACATCAGTGTTCATACTAGGTTTAGAGATATAGGTACAAACTTGTAAAAAATAATGGTTTCATTATCATTCTTCCTGAGATCACAACAAAGAAAATGGCTTTCAAAAGGGGATATCAGCCAGAAACCATATGGCACTACAAATTATATCTTAAATTAATCACCTTTGCTAATATGATAATGCCTTCACTCAGAGTGTCATACTGTCAAGGACAAGAGTGTTTTCTGCTTACCATCTATCTAGTTTTCCCAGAGACAAGAATGGTCACAATTTATGTGCAGGCAACTCAGATCATCACTCTTTCACCTGCCTCTTCTGAACTGTGATCAAGCTTTTGTATGGCAGTAGCAAAAAGGAATCATTACAAGGATAATCACAAGAAAAAATGCACTCTAATTAAAAGTACTCAGGAATCTGAAATGTACACAATACTTTCCTACCATGTTTTTAGTCAAGATGTACAGAAATCTAAAGTATAAGGGAAGGCTGAAGATCTAACATGGTTAGCTTTAAAGGAACAACATTGGCAGAAAATGAGGTAAGAATTGATAATAAAGTAAATATTTGATGCAGAAAATTTAATGAACATACTACAAAGGCTTCATAAGTGCCATGGCCTTGCAAACATAATTCCATTATTTTTTATGTGTAGTAGTAAAGGTTTTGACAGCTAGACAGATTCATTGCAAAATATGCTTTCAATCCTGAGGTAATTTATGTTATTAAAGCATCGCCTCTGATAGACATTTAAGAGGTACAATAGTATTCACACTTTGCATGGTAATATTTGCACCATTGCTAGGATATAATTGTAGAAAACTTGAAAATGAAGAGGTTCAAATAAAAGATGCTTTAAAGTGACTGTGATTACATGTATGTGTTATTAGCATGTTCAAAAAAATCTCATAATTGCTCTTCACCATTGCCATATGTCCCATTTCCCTATCTGTATACCAAAAACTATTGAAGTGTCTGGTAAAACACTTAAAAACCTATTATTACAGACAGCTGTTCATCTGTTTTCTGCTTTCAATTTAATGTGACTTCAAATTTAGGGGAAAAAATGCACAGATTGTAGACTTCCTAGGGAAAGACGTTACGATTTTAATTAACAGAAGTAGCATAAATACATAAAAAAGTGTGCTTAATTCACCGATAATATCAGTGTAGTCTGTAAGAAGAGCACAGGTCTATTTGTTATTTTTTAACTCATCCTGGGACTTAACAGAAAGGGGTCATGTAACTGGAGATCATTTAGTAGAAGGAATATGAAAGGCTCATTGAAGTTCAATGAAGTGAGAAAACTCAAGAGTCAATGAAAAAGAGAAGAGATACATACTGGAGTAAGGTCTCAGGGGAGCAGATGATCTGAAGTCTGGGGTCCTAATGAATAGCTGCTCTTCTGCTTCAAGCCTGGAATAGACACAGTGTCCAGACTCCCTCAGGTTTTGCCTGTGCCAGGTAGAGCTGGCAAAAAGATCATTAACACTGTGACCAGGGGATGAAAAGAAGCCTCAGAAGATAGGACATTTATGTTTGTTTGTTTGTTTGTTTGTTTTCTTGCTTGTTTTAATTTTCCTTGTTGTTGTTGTTGTTAATTTTAGAAGAGGAAAGTTTGCTTTGGCTAGCAAGTTAAAATAATTTAGCCAGGCAAATTATCCCATCACCCCAGCAGGACCGTGGGCCACTGTAGGAATACAGACACCATCTTCTTTTCAGCTTTTGCTCTGTGTTCAGCAGCAATAGATTCTGTAATATGTAGCACAAAATAACTGGTAAATTCAGTCTTCGCTCAGAGAGGGAAGTGAATCCTCCTCAAAGCCTCTGCACACATATGCTTGGAGATAAGCAGTGTTTCATGGGGCAGCTCATGCCCTCGCCAGAGACCTAGAGGGGTATGAGCTTCCCTAGCAAATTCAGCTGCTGAGTCACAGCTAGTGGTGCAGATATTTAATGTAGACTGGCAGATTATAATTTTAATGCCTTCTTATATTGAAGAGATGCCTTGCTACTGCAACAAGCTGTATATAAAAAATATCACAAGGAGCTGTTCCCCTGACACCAACCCACCAGCAACAGCATAAAGAGTTAAAATGGTAAATATAGCATAATTACCATGTTTCTTCAGAAAACCTACTCACAACAGTCCTATGGGAAGAGAGTCTGGCATGGATCTTAGAATAATTTTGTTCCGTTTCAGAAACAAAACTTAACATGAAACCTTATAATATTCAAATTCAAAGAAATCAGAATATACAAAGCATCAAAGACTGATCTTCCACTACTATTTGATAAATACAGTTAATTATTCCTTAGATCTTTAACAGGGGATCATTCAAATTTATAATCCCAGATTTTCATATTACACTGCCTGTCTTTATTTCATATATAAGGTAGTATTTCAAAATGCATGGATTTGAATGTTTTTTATTACGCAATGATTTAGCCTTTCTGAAAAATTCCCCTGAAAATCATGCACTGATGTTTGGAACAGAAACTTCATATATCAGTCTTTGATCTTGGGCGGAGAAAAAGTAACGGCACTGTTTCTGAACTGGCTATATTTAGAAGAATCAGGGTTTGCTATACAAATAGAGGTTTGGGGAACAATTTTTATTTACTCGTATGCATGTCATTAACTACTTCAAGACTACACTGCCTTAGTAGGCCTTAAGAATGCAAACTATAAAAGTTGTGAATGTGACATCTGCAAAGTAGTATTTAGTACCCTTAAAAACGCGTTGCTTGGTAAAATGAAAGCTACATGCTCCTGACAAAGTCATTTTCATGGGATGATGTAATAGTTATCTAAGTGTGAAAACAACTGGAAAGATGTCTGTAGTTGCAAATTTGACTTCCAACATTTATGGAAAGAAAAGGAGGGAAAAACTCCAGCCATCACATCATAATGGTGTAATGCTTAAAATTTACATCTAAGGCTGTCAGCCAGGTTTCCTTCAAAAAACAAGGCATTTCTAACAATAAGGATGAAGAAAAATGTGTATTTATTTTGGTATCAGTAAATACAAATACACTTCCAGACTGAATGATGCACTTTGCAGTAACAGCTTTTGGACTTTTCTGTGTGGTGCTAATTCTGACTGTGGTGATGCAATGATTAACATTTGCAATACCTAGTAACTGGGCATTGGCCTTTCAGAACAATTTCTGCAGTCATCCTCGCTGTTGCATAACAGATGTTAGAAAAGAGTCTCATTTTGTGGAGGATTTCCTCTGTGTAGCACAAATTAAAAGGCACTGTGCTGGTACTGTAAGGACTATATACAGGCACCTATTAACCATTTTTGTGTTGTTTCCAACTGAAAAGTGCTCATATCAAACACCTGACTCCAAACACACTGATGAAAAATAGCCTGCCAAGATGACATCCATCTGCTTTTCAAACTAAAGCCTAAAGAGTGATATGGTACATCTACCAATCTATAGGCTGCTTCCTCCCAGCAGGCAAGTAGAAATGAAATAGTCTTATTTGTTTTCAAAGCTCACAAGTATTTTTGAAGTTGGAAAAAAATTATATAGCAACATGTTTTCCTAAGCCTCCCCAGTAAAGGAAGTGCAATTCTGGTTTGGTTCAACTCATGCTTAATCCTCCTATGTACTCTCCTGTGGAGATTTTTTTTAGTTAAAATTATATATAGAAGGATGCAAGAGGCCAATTTAATGGCCTGCCTGTGAAAATTTAATCTGGAGGTGTACATTTACTGCTTGAAGTATCTTATTTATACCCTTTACATTTGGCTACGTCTTGTTTCAGATGATCCTGATTTTATTTTTTTTTTTTTTTTTTTAATATTAACAAGAAAATGCTGTGGGAATTATTGTATGAATTATAATCTTCTTATTAAAATTAATGGTATCATACATGTGATTAAATTAATCTATCACAGGATTATAAAACTGCTGCATAGCATGTATCATCACAAAGAAAAAAAAAAAAAGATATGATTTTTCCAGAGAATATGGGACTGAATTTTATCATAAATAACATAATGCATCCTATTGGCTTCTTGGTCCATCCATAGGTGAATGTTTTTGACTGGTATAAATATACAGCATGTTTGGACTTCCTTGCAAGTTGCTTCTCCTCTTTTTTCCAAAAATAGGTGTTGCTTTTTTAAATATGTGCTTCTGCTCCATACAACAGGAGATAATTCTTTCCAACTTATAATAGACATAGTTTTGTCCCTGACCCTTGGGTGTTCCAGCTGGATGCACTTGACAAGCTGCAAGCATAGAATCTATTTGCATGACCTTAGAACTTGATATGTCGAGTGCCTTAACTTTCTCATGATGCTGACAAGCATGTTTTGATGGATAGGACTAATGAAACATAATTCTGTAGTTATGAAACCCCCTTGTGTTAATAGTTGGGTTAAATCTCTTTGAAGCAGGTAAGCATAATAGCTGCTTCTTAGAATAAATGTAAAGAGATATTGAACTCTTTAATGAAAACAAATAGCTGAAACAATATGAGCCATGACCAAAATATGGTTGCAAGGGAAGGCTGCCATGGAAGCTAAACCACCTGTCAATTGGCAATATATGAGAAAGAAGGTCTTGTGGAAAGAAATATAAATTTGTACTAGGACGCTATCACAAAAGTATCCTTGATGGTATTGTGATTCTAAGGAAAAGCTATGACAGCTTTGTGAGTCTTAACTTAAAACAAAACAAACAGACAAAACAGAATGCTAAACAAAACACATGCAACCATGTGTTGACCACATATACTGGTTCTTTATTCCTGAAAAATATTTATATGAAGACATTGTTTTCAAATTGATCTAATTCTAAATAATAGTTTAGCTTAAACAAAAGAAATGACAAAATGAGGATATAATGCCAAAAGTGAAGCAGCTAATATAAGTTATATGACACAATAGTATTTTCTACTTTTCACCTTGACATTTTTTACATTGATACCTAAAAATAATTTAAAAAAAAAAAAAAAACAACTCTGGAATTCTGGAATTCTGTCAGATTTAAATGAAAAATAACATTACAGTGTTTCAGATATAAATAACACCAAATTAACTGATCTACTGTGATGCCAGATAAGATTAAAAGCCTGCTTCCAGGAAAAAAAAAAAAGGGGGTGGGGGTGGGGTGGGGGGAATGGACCAGAACAGCAATAGATATCTATTCTACTTTAAATCTTCCTCTTAGTCATTTTTCACTAACTATTTTCCAATATTTGTCCTCTTAAACATGCAGCAAGTATAAAAATATTCACTTCACTGTAAAGTTACTTCATTAACATTTGCTAAGGCTTTTATTTTTTTTTTAACTTTAATTGACCCAAATTGTTAACCTTCAATTACTGAGTTACTATTCTGAGTAAAAATTACAGAAGTTGTTTCCTCTGCAATTGTTTCCAAAATTCTTAAAAGATGAATCTGGTAAAGTCCATATTCATGTGTGTGATACAAGAATAGCTTAGCTAGAATAAGGCACCACCTACCTCAAGGTCAGATTATCTTTTGGAATTCTTTCTGCAAGGCTGTGGAGGAAGATTTCTATCTGTCTCTGAATATATGAAGAAAAATAAATAGTCTTAAAGATTTCTCAGTATTTCAGTAACAGGGTGTGGTGCTGACTGGATACCATTCTGTACTTTAAGTTTCTTCTCTCTTTGCAGGTAGAAAATCCACTTGCAAAATATTCACCCTGTAATATTGCCACTTTAACATTTAGGGACCTGATTTTTAAATGCGAACATACAGGATTTATTTTGATTTTTTGTTGTTATTCAACTCAAGTACCAAATCAAATGGAAGCATAAGCTAAAGACTAGGCAATCAGCTTTGCTTAGGAAACTCAGAAGTACTTGTTTCATTAAAAGCAGAGGCTTAGATATGTCCCTAGCTTTGCCTGAAGGAATAAAGCAAAAATGCAATGACTCAGGTACTTCAGTTTTGCACTGACTTTGTCCACAATACTTTCTTGTTGTGTGTCTTTTCCCTGAGAGGCTTGTTTGAGAGGTAGGAGCTCTGATTCACAGTGTATAATAATAATTTTGTCAGTCTTGATTTTTGCAATAGAGTGAACTGGGCTGATCACAGAAGTGGAATTAACATTCTGACCCAATGTTGACTCAAATATGTGCATTGATTCAATAGGCTTTGAAGCATATCCCACAGAACAACGTCCTGTGAAAGATAAAGACTCACTGATTTTAACAGAAGTTTAATCTAAATTAAAAACTAAAAGAATAAGGAGCTTTGGATTAGTATCTCTGAATTTATTGCTGTTCCTATTGAATAAAGAGCTCATTTAAGAGTGGGGTATACTGTAGATGCAGATGTGCTGCTTGATACACTGAGCCCTACCTAGCACAGACAGAACAACCAGGAGGAGGTGGGTGCATGACCTCGTCCTGGCTGATAGGAAGCTGAAGATGTATCTAGCCGTCATGAGCTGAGAAGGGCATCCAGGTCCTGCACTTTATATGCAGCCTTAGATTAATAATAGACAAACTGATATAAAATGGAAGGGTCCATCACAGTTAAAAAATAGAAGTGTAGTAAGGAAGTATTTCCCTCTATGACTATGTGAAAAATTCTTAAGCTCCTTTACCGTAATAATGTAAATGCTGAACAGGTCTAATCAGACAATGAATAAAGGAAACAAAAATCTTTTTTCTTCTGCAAAAGAAGCTAAGGCACTGTGTTGAAATGGAGCAAAGGGGACAAATTTGAACTATCCAATTGTACAACACTTCTGAGCTGCAGTTTGTGAAGCCTACAGTAATTTAACACATGTCATGGAGCACTTAGAGATGTAATAAAAATCCTGTTTATTACCAGTGCAGCTCTGGGCCAAAGCATTCATGTGAGACTCATCTGATCCTTATAGTTGATGACCTTAGAATCTATCTCCATCAGGAAGAACAAGAAGATTTATTGTTCTAGGGATTTTTAAGCCCTGCAATACTTTCACAAGCAGATTTTATATAAATATGATTGTTTACCAAAGCTTAGACTCCTCTGTGAGTCTCAAAGTAGCCCACTGCAGATCTAATATTCTTTTAGAAAAAATAAGAGTTCCACTGCCAGCACAATTTCCCCCTTCTTTTTCCAGATGGTTACCTTCCTCCTGAGCAGCAGAGACAAAGAATGGATAAGGTTGGTTGCCTTCACTCATAGATTTCAGCACAGAAAATTCATCTGTCAGGTAGCACAGCTCTCCTCCTTTGTTCCGCATCTCCTCTTAATTTGTCTTTACAAAAGGAAGATATCTAGCCAGCCTAAAATGCTTGAGTGAAAAATCAGACTGGAATGGCTGGGGCCTTAGCATGAAGGAGGTGTGGATAAACCTACACTGCAGAATTTGCTAAATCTTCAAACTCCTTCCACTACAAGTATTCCTATATAGAGACTGGGAATTTAACTACACAAAAATTCTTGACTATAGTATTCCAGCTTCCCTTGAACTTTTCCATGCTGTGTATCAGAATAAATACCCCAGCAGTGCAAAAGCTGTTGCAAGAGGAAGTGGGGGAAAATAAATTTTCTCACAAATTCTTTTGCAGAGGTTCTTTTCAAAGTGTTCTCTCAGCAAATTTTTGTTTTGCTCTTTGTGTAGGGATGCAAAGCACTGGACTCAGGGCAATGAAAGCTGATCTGTTTGATGTACCTGGCACCACCTGGTCCTTAAAACAGTCTGGATCAGACAATTTACCTAATTGATTTAGCTTAAGGTTGAAGCTAAGGTGAGGTGGTATTCGTGTTCTCTAGCTCTTAAAACTCTCGCTATTTATGTACATTAATAGCTATGAAAAACAAGCCATTGATGCAGAAGGTAAAAATGGTACCTGAAACCCATCCTTGAGCATCCATTGCAGCACTCCAATCGTGAGCTGTCTCTCCACATCTGTTAATTCAACAACATCCCAATTCTGTGGACTTCTAGTTCCTCCTATTTGTTTCCCATGCTGTATGTGCCTTTGTACATACACTTGCAGCATTTCAGACAGCTTGATATTCTTGTTGACTATAAAACCAGATATAGCCTAGTGTAGCATTAAAAGCATATCTCAGCACCTCTAGGATTGAATCTTTCCTAAAAGCATGCTGCTTTGTTTCTTTTTTTCCTTTTAATATGAATTCTGTTTGGAGTGGTATACTAGCAGTACTAATGTTCTTGCAAGCAGTCCTTGGATTTTTTTTTCCAATTAAGCTGGAGACCAAAGTGACAAAGCCTATTGAAATCAATTTTACAGCTATTCAGGAATAAAAATAACCTAGACAAACAAACGTACAACTAAATGACTTATTGACTCTGAAATGCTCCTTAGTACTGGGATTTATGATTTTTCTAATCAGAAATCTTTATTTCTTGCCTCCCTGTGTGCCTACCTCTAATATAACAAAAGAATCTGAAAGTTTCACCTCATGGCCCTTCACAGAAGTTGAAATGAGATAAAATTTAAAGTGTACCAGGTCTGAATACTGCCATGCTGCATTCGGTAGAGGTTTTTGCAGTCTCTCAGCTACATTTCACTCTCCCTTGGGTCCCCTCTATTTTGCTTGCCAGCAAAGTTTCCCAAGAGAGCCATGAGGATGATAGACGAAAGGGGAAATGCAGCCCCAAAGACTGCACTCTGCTTACAGTGAATGGGCAATGAGCAGGCCCTGCAAAAGTGAGTTTTGAGTGGACCATCTGATGAGAATCTGGTTAAACCTGAGATACTGTCCAGAAAGTCTTATGACCTACTAGGATCAAAGAAGAAAGACAGAATTGGGACAGGATGGAATAATGGCAGAATATTTCAATACTTATGATTAAAATGGATGTAGAATAATCAATCCTTAAAGTCACAAAAATATGGAGCATTATTCCCTAGGAAAAATGTGTTTATTAAAAGAGGAGCTAGTAGCATCTGCTTCTGTTGACAAACCTAAGCCGATATTCTGGCAACAGTGTAAGATAATCTCAAGTCAGAAAACCCCATTTTTAAAATCACAGGAAAAAAAAAATAAATCACAGAATCACAGAATCGTCTAGGTTGGAAGAGACCTCCAAGATCACCTAGTCCAACCTCTGACCTAACACTAACAAGTCCTTCACTAAACCATATATTTCTTCACTAAACCATAAATTTCTTAATAGAAAGATAAATCTTTTTATCTTTTCTATTTAATAGAAAGATAATCTTAGAAGATAAATTTCTTAAACAGAAAATTGAAATGCAGTCACTTGTATACTGATGAGTGTATCACGCGCACTGGTGAGGAGATAAAAAGATGGTTGGATGAGCACAAAAATTGATTTAATCACCTCAGCTACTGTATTTGAGGTATTTGTGTGACTACACTTTGACCTGTACATTTCAGTTTTTCCATGTATTTGCAGCTGTTTTAAAAAAATATGCCCCCCTGACAGACACCAAAACTGTTAGTCTTTTGATTGAGGCAGAGTAGAATGGGTTTTTGTAAATTCATGACACACATGTATTTCTACAATTGTGTTGCAGGGTTATCTTCAGAGGGAAAAACATTTTTGAAACAGCCAAAGAGGTGCACATTTCCTTAAGACAGGCTATTTTAGGAAAAGAATGACAATTTTCTTAAGAGAGACCTACATACCTCTTTAACCTACACTTGGTCTTTAACCTACATTTTAACTTTGGTGGGGTTTTTTGTTTGTTTGTTTGTGGGTTTTTTTTGGTATTTTTTTTTCCCAAGAAAAATCAAGTCTTGGCTCTCTGTCAAATTCTAGTTACATTCTATATCTAGAGAGAAAAAAAGTGTCCCCTCCTACACCTTGACCATTCAACTACTGAGGTTTTTTTCTAATGTATGTTTAACATTTCTATATTAGGTCACTATTCTTCCTAAACCTGTATTTTTCAAACCTTAAGTATAGTACTTCTGCAAATGTCTAACCCTTCAAGTTAATTGGTTTCTGTTAGGCTTTGCCTATTGTTTTCAGGGAAGCAGCTTAGTTTGGAATTTTAGAGTGTTTTTCTAAAGCTAACATTCAACTCCTAATCTCTCTTGATTGTTAAATATTAATTTATTGACAGACCACATTGAGTGTGTCATAATATATCTGATATTTCCTGTGCCCAGAGGACTAGCAAAAACTCAGGTCTAGGAACTAGTGCATGCTAAGCCCTGGAGCAATCCTCTTTTTTATATATATTTATATAACTGTTGTGCCTAGCCAGGTCAGGACCCAATTACATTAAGTGCTGTATAAATATTAGCCTCCACTTCATCCTTCACAAGGTTCTTGACCACAACGAAAGGTGTGAAAGATCATAAAAAGGCGTAGATGAATTGAGGTCCTTGAGGTGATGTAATCATGGTGGTATGTCTAACTGACTAAGTAAAAGCAGCACAGTATAGATAGTCTAAGAGCTATTCTAAGGTTTAGTCAATTCTTTTTTTTTTTCTTTTTTTTTTTCTTTTGAACCATGGAGCCATGGTTCCTTATATTAAGACTTCCATCCACATCAAGTGCTATAACATCTGGCCAGATCATTTATTTCTTCAGGCTGTAAATATTTTAGAAGCTTCTAATATGAATTTGATTCACTTATTGCAATACATCATGTTTTTTTTTTGTTTGTTTTTTTTTTTTTTCCCACCATCCAATTAAAATGAGCTCTACTCTGAAAATAACTATGTTCTTGCCAGGCGAGCATATCTAAGCCTCTGCTAATTCTTCTAGCCTTACAGGAATTCAAAAAGTTTAATTAAACTTGAGAAGCAAACGTCAATGAAAAAAATACAAAAACAACAACATTGGAGGAAAACTGAAAAGCAAGAGTTACTTTTTGCTTTATTTTTTTTAAATCTGAAAATTAAGGTAATTGCAAGAAAAAAAGAAAAAGTTGCATGTGTGAATAAAATACTTTGGTTCAATGTTTATTCTTCTAATCTCACATTCCAGCTATCCTCTTATGTATTAATTGAAAGGTCATGTAGTTTCACTACAGCTTTGAAAGTATGTCTGCACTCTGTTGAAACTTCCTATAACAATGCTCCTCAGTGAATGACTGTATCTTTCTCAGTTGCAGTAACCCAGGGAGACTATTTTCTTGCTTTTCTTCAGATAGTGGAATAACATTTTCACAAACAGCTTACTGAAGAGCAAAGATACACCTCACTGGCAATTGCCATAATCAATTATTCTTTGCAAAGTGCTTTGAATACGTCAGACTGTGCAAAGATACCCAGATCAGGTAGGTCTCCTTAGAGAGATTTGGCAGCGAAAGAAAGACATTTTTAGGAGCCTGAACTTTAGTTTTATTAGCATGGTGGTGCTGGTCTCAAAGCTCTCTTGTTTTTAAGAAAAAAAGAAAAAAAAAAAAGAAAAAAAAAAGAAAAAAAAAGAATGAAATAAAAACACAGAAAGAATAAAGATTCTGCTCCAAGGTTCATTAGTCTCTTGCATTGAAAATGACAGAGTACAACAATGCATCTAAAATGGAGTATTTGAAGAAAACAAAATGTATTTTCTTCAGTGTATATTTCAGCCTGAGAAAACAAAGGTTGGAAAGTATAAATGTACAAATACAAACATCTTGTGAACTGTTCTAGACCTTAATGTTGAGTTTGATGAACTATTACTGCTCCCTCAATGAAGTGTTGGCAAAACTTCTCAATATAATCCCATCAATTTATTTGGCCAGAATGTATTTGCAGCATTTTTGGTAATTTGATATGTTCACTTGATGCTCATTGGACATAATAACAGGTTTTAATGTGAGGGTGATTTTATTTTATGTTTTTAAAATGAGCTGTCTCCTACCTTAAATCAGATAGTGTTTTTAATTTTTAATGATGGAATTCCTTGAAGACAGATAGGCATTTTTGTTTTACTCCCAATGATCTACAAATGCAAATTAGGTAATAAGGCTTATAGGCCTTGCCATGGAGGAGTGAAATTCATTAATGTTCAGTCAACACTATAAATTAATGTTATAAATATCCTTATAAATTTAAAATCATAGTTTAGATAAAAATTCAAAAGAGCAATCCTTGTTCTGTTGAGGCAGTTACTTGATTTCATTCCAAGTCCTAGAAATGTGCACCTGTCTTTTTCAGTATCATTAATCATTTCAGGAATTACAAAAAGAAGTCATGATATACAATAAAAGAGTAATCAGAATTTTGTTTTAGCCGTTAACCAGTCTATAAACATGTGTAAACGATCGTTCTTGTTTTACCTAACTTTTTATCCTGAATTTATGGTATACTTTACTATTCTTGTACATTCTAAAGGCTTTTCCTCTTAAATCAATTACTTAAGGAAGAGATATACTACAAGAATAGTAACAAAGTAACAGACTTATCTTTACTTCCTTTTCTTCCAAAAACGTTCTTCAGATTTTTCTATTATTTTGACACATCAACATGCCCTTACAAGGCAGGAAAATCTGAAACTCACTGGTATTTCTTGATGTAGCCTCTGATGGAGAGTGTGAAGCTTAAGCAATGTCTTCTGCAGGTGGGACAGGTAAGCTTCAACAGACTTCTGAAAATGTGTGGAAACTTGTGCTGGAGCCAAGCCAAGTGAAGTAACTATTACTAATCGCTTCCTAGTGCTCCTATTTCTGCTAGGCTGCTGCAATACCAACTAGAAGCTACCAAAGAAGAGGAGTCCTGCTAGGTTACTTATTTCCAGCTCTATGGCCTTTTCAAAAGTTCCTTGTTAATACAAGTTGGCCTCCTTCTAATACAAAAAGCATTGCTCTCGGTATTAGGATCCAGACTGCATTGAGCACCAACGAAAGAACTTTCCAGCTGCTTCTGCTTCTAGAGAATAGAGAAGTGCTGGTAGGGCTATTGACACCACTGCCCTTCTTGATAGTAGTCCTCATTCATGAGAAATAATATTTATAAGCCTAGTAATGGAGGATGGGAGTGGTTGCTATGAAGCAATCCTTGCTAGATCATGTATGGAGCAGAGCTGGTGTTGCTTTCTGAGGGAGCTACTTACTCTGCTTTCTTGACTGGTTGCTATGGTTCAGAGAAAACTGCAGCTGCTCAAGGAAAAGGAGGGGGGAACCTGTAACAAAAGGACATGAAAACCATTAGTCTAAAAAAATTGATTAACTGTTAAGGCAGTGATATCCTGCCTCTATTCCTCTGGCAAAGTTGAGAGAGGAAACAGAAAAGATAGGGGAAAATAAAGGACAGAAACATTATTTTATTCCATTTTGTCCACTAAAACTTACATTATTAATACGATATCTCTCAGAAGCTTAAATGAATAACCAAAATGTGAGAGTGGAACAGTTTATCTTTCTATGTCCATATTGCTGATAGTTACTATACAAAGATATTTGAGACAAAATCTCCATTTCCTTTTCTGAGTACTGAGGAAGATGAGTGGTATTTTAGATGACGTTGTATAGTAACTATAGGGAAATGCCATTTGTTTTACAAGAGACAAGATTCCTCATAAATAAATTAATACCTTAATAGTTCTTACTTAAAATAGCATGCCTTCTACATTGCAGAATGCTGTGGGAAAGAAAACAAACAAACAAACAAACAAAAAACAAACAAAAAAAACAGCAAAACCATATTTTAGTTTGCATTTTTTCCTCATAAACAAGTTGAAAAGCAAATTCCCAGTGTATAATTTTACCAAGTTCTAATTAACCAGTTCTACTCCAAACCAAACATGAGGCTGAAATATGAAAAATATCCAAATATTTGAAGCTGATAGAAGCAGATCATTTCTCCAAAGAAAGTGGAGAAACTTAACAAATCAGTGGATGTAAATGATTTCTCATGTAGGAAACATGACTAATAAGAAACTCATCAAAACTAAAACATGGGAAAGAAAACCTGCTCAGAGAGGAATAGTTCACAATCTGACCTTAATCTTAAAAAAGTAAATCTTAATCTTAAAAAAGCAGTGAATCTATTGTATGACTGTTTTCACATTAAAATTGCAAAAAAAACCTTTCTAGCATATTGAGGTTTTAGGGAAGCAGTTTTCACAGAAAGTCAATGTGCTCCAAAATCTCTTGAAAATTTTCCCTGTAGAAAGTATAGTCTTATGTAAGACATTCAGCCAGTTAAAAGGTAGTGATATAGTACATTATCTTGTAGTTCTGGGTTATATTACTGATGGAATTTCTATCACTTTTGGGAAGACAGCCCATAAACAACTATGTATAGCTATCTGAATATTTATTCAATTTAAATGCAAAGTAACTGAAAAATAAATAGATTATATGACTATCTTTGGAATACATGCTGGAAAAAATAAATAATGTAACAAAACTTTCAATAACTTTTTTCGTTGGATCTGCTATTAACAAATATCAAGAAATATTGAGGGTGTATTGTCAATATAAAGAAATATATAGAAGTATAAAGAAATACTAATAAGTTTGTAAAGGCATAAAAACTGAGATAGAAAATGAAGCTGAGAATCACCTAAGCAAATTATGCTATATATCTTTTTTTTATTATTATTTTATTCCTAGACTTCTTAAATGCTTGACATTTGTTTTTACTTGATAGTTCTTTAACCATTTGAGGGTATAAAACAAGTCTTTTAATTTGTTGTTTATCATATAATTTGCAACAGTCTGAGAAATAAAAATAAAAAACAACAATTTTAAACAAAGCTATGCAGATTGCTTTGTCACCAGTGTCCACTTTTGCGTCTGTCTTGCTGTAGTTTGCATAAGTACCTTTCCCTGACAGACGTGTAATTTTAGAAATACTTCCTTTCCCTTATCTCTGTATTTGACTGAAGAACAGCATCTTCACACCTGTTCCTATAGAGTTCATCTATTCTTGGGAGCTTGTTAGCTGGTTAAGTTTCACAGGATCTTGACTTACCTGTTCTTCACCTGCCCTTCCAGTAATCAGGGATCAACTTACTGAATTACCAAACCATACAGTGTTTTTTAAATAGTCAATGAGTATTTTTTTCCTTCCCCCTTCCCCCTTTCCCCTTCCGTCTTTCTTCCCCTTCCTCCCTTCCAACTTTTCCTCTCCTCTCCTCTCCTCTCCTCTCCTCTCCTCTCCTCTCCTCTCCTCTCCTCTCCTCTCCTCTCCTCTCCTCTCCTCTCCTCTCCTCTCCTCTCCTCTCCTCTCCTCTCCTCTCCTCTCCTCTCCTCTCCTCTCCTCTCCTCTCCTCTCCTCTCCTCTCCTCTCCTCTCCTCTCCTCTCCTCTCCTCTCTCTCTCTCTCTCTCCTCTCCTCTCCTTTTTGTTTCTTTACAGCTAGTGTAAAAATCTGTCTATTTTTCAAGGTGAAACACCCAGTTGTCACTGCCCAGAATAATGCTTAATGATTTATATAATTTTTTAATAAATAAGACTGTAATTCTGTGTTCCTGTGTATCGTATTATTTCCTGCAAATAACACATTGTAACATAAATCTAATGCAATTTGAAGGCTAGCATACTTGAAAAAAAAAAAAAAAAAGAAAAAAAAAGCAGTAGTTTAATAACAACATTGTTTTATATGTATATATATTTTTTATTAGCACTATGTTTAGTCTTGTTGCACTCTCTAGATAATGATTGTGTCTTCTCACACATTTACATCAAATGCAAGGAAAAGTGTGAGTGCATTGAAGGAAGTTATTTTTCCCAAAGTGTCTGTCAAAAAAGGAGTGTAGGGTTGAGTCTGTTTCCCTTCTACATATAGATCTGAACAAATGGGTCCAGCTGCAGCCGTAACATTTGCAAAGTATCATGAAAATTAGCAAATCTTTTGTCATTTTTCCAAGGACCCTCTCTGTGCTGTTCTTGTTTCAGTGAAGATCAGCTTTCAGTTATAATTTTTCAGCATACATCACTGTATTAGGCAATTAAGCTCTCTCATTAGATTATCATGACCTCATCCACTCATGTAAAACCTATAGCAATTTAAAATCTAAATCTTTTTTCTTTTTTTTTCCTTTTTAGTGTTTTACTTTAGTTTAAGAGCAACATATATTGTGAGAAAAAAAAAAAAAGAAAAAAAAAGAGAGACATTCACATAATGTATGAAGAAAAATATTCACCTATCCTTTCCCACAAATTTCCAAAAAGCTTTAGGATTGTCTCGGACTTTTTGTTTTCTGTCCTAAGCTAAAATACCGTTTTTAATTTCTCTTTTTCCGCTTGTAAATTTGACAGTAAAAATACCGTTGATTTTAATGATGATATTCTTCAAAATTCTTAAGTAGTGGAAATGAGAAACAACATTTTGAAGAGTCTGGTCACACAGTGATGAAATCCTAGTTTTCATTGCTTTTGGTAATAGAAATTAGCATGCAGAAGTTGAAATGGCTTAACAGGATTGGTGCAGAAGAGAGAAACTTTTTTTTTTTTTTTAACCTTATAAATGAATACGTTTCCCAGTAAATGTTTTTCTGAGCCCAGTAATGCTTTAAGAAGTTTTGACAAAACATCTCATTCGAGGGGAAAACAATATTAAAATATCTAGAGATACTAGAAAACTTTATATTAAAATAAATACCTTGAATAGTCCTCTTTCTCAGCAACAGTGCTCTGGAGACACTTGAGATATGTGACCCACCATGGTTATCATGAACCCATGGAAAATGGTTTGAGAGAAGGAAACCTTGGGAGGAAAAGAACCCAAAGGATAATGTTAATACCTGGTTGGTTTAGGGAAAGTGAATGATTCACAGGATTGAAAATGCATATCAAGGGTTAATATTACTACCTGGTTAAATCATAATGAAATTTCTCTAGAAGGACCACAAGAAAGTTCAGAAATATTGGTGACAGCAGAAGAGCAAGGGTAAGCCTCTTAGAGAGAGACATATACAAGTAATTCTCTCAAAATCAGAACCATAAATCTAACTCTGAAGAGAACCTTATTTTTAGACGAGGACAAATTACTGAATACCTCTATTTTTCCTTCTATTTCATTATAACAGATGTAGTGAAAAGTGAGACTACAGCATGACCATTTACAATTATCCCTGGTTAAGAGATGAGAACCTTATTTTTATCACCAGTAAAGATTGCCAAAATGACTTAGGAAATATAAAAGGAATCAAAGATTTCTGAAGTCAAGAGGAGCCTCTAACTTCAGTGCACTTGACATTAGGTATTATCTTTGAAGCCTGCAGAAACTCTGTGTGTGTCTAAGTCTTAGAGAATCATAGAATCATAGAATCATAGAATGGTTTGAGTTGGAAGAGACCTTAAAGATTTTCAAATTCCAACGTCTTCTGATGGATGGATAGAATTGTGATTCTGCCTCCTTCAACTTGCAAGCAGTTCCTGCTTGATGGGAGTTTATGTGGAGCAGAAAAGGATTAAAAGTTTCCATAACTACACAATGATTATATTGTTAACATGGAGCATTGAAAGAAGTTTTTGTTTGTTTGTTTGTTTTTTGTTTTTTAATTTTATTCATGAACACGTTGAAATAACCATTAATGCCAGAACAGAGAAATTGGTGGGATTGGGATTAGGATTAGGATTAGGATTAGGATTAGGATTAGGATTAGGATTAGGATTGGATTGGATAGGATAGGATAGGATAGGATAGGATAGGATAGGATAGGATAGGATAGGATAGGATAGGATAGGATAGGATAGGATAGGATAGGATAGGATAGGATAGGATAGGACAGGGTAGGGTAGGACAGGGTAGGATAGGACAGGACAGGACAGGACAGGATAGGATAGGATAGGATAGGATAGGATAGGATAGGATAGGATAGGATAGGATAGCACAGCAGAGCACAGCATAGCATAGCATAGCATAGCATGGCATGGCATAGCATAGCATGGCATAGCATAGTTCAGCTGTAGTGGACCTTCAAACTTCATCTAGCCCAACTGCCTGACTTCTTAGGGGCTAACCAAAAGTTAAAGTATGTTATTGAGGGCATTGTCCAAATGTCTCTTGAGCACTGACAGGCATGGGGCATCAACCACGACTTTGTGAAGCCTGCTCCAGTGTTTGACCACCCTCACAGTAAAGACATTTTCCCTTATATCTAGTCTGAACCTCCCCAGGCACAGCTTTGTGCTGTTCCTGTGTGTACTGACATTGGTTACCAGGGAGAAGAGACCAGCACATCCCCCTCCCTTTCTCCTCAGGAAGTTGTAGAGAGCAATGAAATCACCTCTGAGCCGCCTTTTCTCCAAACCAGGCAACCCAAGTGTCTTCCCCCTCTCCTCACAGAACGTGCCTTCCAGCCCTCTCACCACCTCTGTTTCCTTCCTCTGGATGCTTTCAAAGACCTTAACATCCTTTGTATATTGTGGAAACTGGAAGTGCACACAGTGTTTAAGGTGAAGCTGCACCAATGCTAAATATATACACAGTTACATATATAAATATATGTACAGTTATGTACAGAAAAAGTAGAGATTTTGAACAACAATTAAATGAATATACATTAAAACATATATTGTACAAATACCAAATCAGTCTTTAATCATCTTTGTATCTGCTTACCATATTTAAAACTGTAGTTGCCAAAAGATGTGCCAAAAGATATATAAAACCTCAGAGACTGGCACGCTTGAGAGAGACATAAATTTAAATAATCTCCTTATATCCCAAAATAAGTTGAATTGGTATTCACGTCAGTAAAATGCAACTTTAACAGAGCAAAGAATTTGGAAATAAGTGTAAGAATGTCCTGGGACAGGAAGGATTGTTTTGATTAAACAACGTAAACATTTAAAAATTATAGAAAAATATTTTATTAAATTACTAATACTCTGGGAGAGGGAATTTTTCTTGTAATTCCAGTTTTAGTACACTTTTCAGTTCTCTAAAAAAATTAAAATAACCAAGTTCAAACCTGATGACCTGAATCTAATCTTCATATAATCAAACTGGAACAATTTAAATGTTATAAAACCTAAACAATTACAGTTGTAACTCTACTGTCCTATTAAGAGAATCTATGTAGATTTCATGTGCTAAATAAGCAGTCATTAGCTAAAGTGTTTAAGAATGAAAAACAAAAATAACAATAACAGAATTTCTTGGCAAATTAATTGCAAACATCTGAAGCCTGATTTGTATTTCAACTATTCAATAAACTTTGACAAGAAAAAATACCCACAGAACTAACATTTTGGGGAATCCATTTATTGCTGAAATTTGAAGCTCTGGAACAGACAAAATTTCAAATATGACTTTCATATTTTTAGCAAAGTAAAACAAACAAAAAAAGCAGCAATGTCAAAACAGTTCTTTTCAGACTGTTAAATAAATTTTTATAGGTTTTGTTTTTGTTTTTGTTTGTTTTTTGTTTGTTTGTTTGGTTGGTTGGTTGGTTTTGTTTTTCTGAAGAGGTAAGGGGATTCAGGCATTAGATATTTTGTATTTCTTAAATACAAAATAGAATATTAAACTATATAATGGCCAGCAGACACCACTCACTAAAACAGGGGCTGGAATCTATCTGTCTTTCCATCCAGTTAAGTACTCTGATCATCACGCTATGCAATGTCATTCTTACTCTTTGGCTGAATTAATATTTAGTTACACTAAGTAGAGCCTCTTCAAAAGGAGATTGATATTTACTCATACCAGAGTATCCTACAAGCCAATACTTATCACATTCTCTTGAGATGTTGAAGCACCAAGTTCAAGTCTTTGCTGTAAGTCATGTGTAAAGAAAGTTTGGGTCTCAGCACAGCAATTTAACTTCAGGCTGTGGGTGGAAGTAGCCACTCTCTCCTCCGACTTTTTTGTGAATGATACTGAAATAAGCTGGTGAATCCAGCTCTCTTTTCCCACATTTCTCTTGTTCTTGATAAAAATTTGCTCATGATGCATTATATTTCACTCCAGTCAACTAAGGTTTTTATTCACTGGGAAAAAAATTTGAGATCATATTAAAACAATTTTAACAGATATTGGCTCTGCTTATTACAGAATAAAATAATCACATAGAACCATCAATAAATACCAACATTTTAAAGGAATTACATGGATTGACAGATTAGAGGTGTGTGAGAAAGGTGGCTATTTTTGGATAAAACTATGCCTCAAGATCATCATCGCAAGCTTAGTAAATATAATGCAGTATTAAATAAAGTGAGTTTCTAACTATAATCAAGCAAAGGTTTAAAGAAATTCAATTTGCTTACCTTTCCTTTTGATTGAATTAATGATGTTAAGTACCTACACTGATCAAGACCACAGACAAAAATATGCTTTAGGTGATGGGAACCATAGTGAAAATTGTATATTTTTCTATATGAACATCATGAAGGGAACAAAGGCTCTCACAGAAATGAGACAGGGCAGCCTTTTTGAGGAAAAAAAAATGTAGAATTTATAAATAAATCAAGCAATGTCTCAAAACTGACATCATAACTGGCTGGACCTATGGGAGGAACTTGCAGTAGACAGACCAAAGCCTAACCAGACAAAGACTGTAGTTAACTCTCATTTTGAGATGCCAATTAGGTGCTCCCACAGGCTAGTGTCAGGAAGCTTTGTCACTGCCTCTTTCCTGTCTGCTTCCATCCTTATTAGCCAAGCATCTTTCAGAAGTCGTTACAGAGATGGGCATAAAGGATACATTTTTAGATAACCAATTTCTTTCTCTTTGGTCTGCTCTACAGGTGTTATTAGATAGGTGCAAAATTGTCCATGCCAGACATCTATCTAAATTTGTTTATAAGCAAGGTAAACATTTAAAAAATTAGTTTTGCCTATAATTCTGTGAGATAACAAACAAATGATCCTAGCAATAAAACATGATTGTGCTCTCTCTTTTGACTGCTTTTCAGACTTGTTTTGGACCATGAGAACTGTTCAGTCTTTCACTTATCAAGATTGTATTTCTTTTTACTGCAAAGAGATCATAAATAATTGTATGGGAAAAACTTTCCACTGAACAATGAAGGTTAGATGAGGCTTTTAAAATAAAATAAAATAAAGCATTTAACAGTGTTAACACGGATTATATAGCTTGAGATGTTGACTTTCTTGGCAACGGTTGCTATGTAAGGTAATCTGATTTGATGCCATCAACTATAATGAGTGAATATTTCAGGATTATTGCACTACATTAGTGAAAGAGTAATGCAGAGACTCTAAACAAATAAGTACAATGAATTTCAACAGTCAAATGAAAAAAAATACAATGGGGAGTTAAAACTACAAAAAGAGAAGAGAAAGAAAAGAAAATGGATGAAAAAGCAAAAATGTTCTGCACTGACTGCACTTTGGAGTATATTTCAGTAAATTCTACATAGAAACCATTATCAAATGGTAGATACCAAATGTAAGAAACAATGATTCTGTCTTCAAGCATCTTCCCATTAACAAGAAAAAATGGTTTGGTGAAATTCACTTTTGCTTTACACACAGGTTTCTTCAACATTGCACTGTTCATTAGTTTATGGGTATTAGGCTAACATTCCCTGCATATAAGTTCATTAGTACTCTTTGAATTCTCCAGTGGCTTTCATGATTGTTCAGCAGATATTGCCTTGACTTTACAGTTTACATTGACCCACACTTACTGCCCTGTCTTTTGTATAACGAGAGATTTAGCTATGTTTGATAAGGAGGCCATGAGTCAACTATGATTTTTGTAAATATCTTTCATTAAAGTCAGTTTTAACAAATCTTTATATAGAGTTTTGACATGACCTAAATGATTCTCAGAACTGATTTTTATTTTTATTCAAAACCAGTATTATAAAATTGGGGTAAGCCTTCTTACAAGATGCGTGTGTCCTTACTTTGGCTATAACATAAAAATCCATTCCTCGAGACCATAATTTGATTCTAGAGCTAATGATCTAGTATTCTGGTCATGCAAAGATGTGAAACTAAAATATTGACTAAAAGAAAAAAAAAGATAAGCAAAAGTTTTTTTTTTTTTTTTCAGGCTTGTTTTAAAGTGTTGCTGATACTTCACGTCAAACTTTTTTAACCATATCATTCACCTCTGTACTTTTTTAATGATAATGTTTCAAGTATTTTACACATTCTTAATATTTCACTTCAAATATTTAGTTTTCTGCAGTAACCTTTTAGGGTATCTAAATCTATTTTTTCCTCACCATTGGCTATTCACATACCAACAACTTATCTCTATGTCTCCTTTCTTTGAAGTAAACAAATAAAGCTGTGGGTCTCTCTGTCTGCTCAAGTAGTACATATTACAGTCAGCTCTCAACTTAGCTCCTTTCATGAACACTTCATGGTTTTCATATTTTGAAATGTCAGGGTAATGGAGATCCTTTATTATGGACATTGTGGTGCTCATACTTCCTGCTTTAGATCGTCATTCAGACCTACACTCTTCAAAAGTTTCCTGTAATTATTTTCTTGGCATTTCTATCTTTCACTTCAGTCCAAATGGTTTATGTTGGCAGGAAATTTGCAAATGTCATTCTTTTCTTCTGATATTCTCCTTTTATATATACTATACCGCATGTTCCAGTCCTCCTGAATCACCCTTTTTAATAGGCTTTATATCATTATATTTTGGGTCTTTTTTCAGACTAAGCCAAAAGTCATTCCTATGTAATTCATCATGTTTTGCTTCAGAGAGAGAAAGAGAGAAAGAAAGAGAGAGAGAAAGAAAGAGAGAGAGAAAGAAAGAGAGAGAGAAAGAAAAGAGGGAAAGAGAGAAAGAGGAAAGAGGAGAGAAGAGGAGAAAGAGGGAAAGAGGGAAAGAGAGAAAAAGAAATAGAGAAATAGAGAAATAGAGAAATAGAGAAATAGAGAAAGAGAAAGAGAAATAGAGAAATGAGAAAGAGAAAGAGAAAGAGAAAGAGAAAGAGAAAGAGAAAGAGAAAGAGAAAGAGAAAGAGAAAGAGAAAGAGAAAGAGAAAGAGAAAGAGAAAGAGAAAGAGAAAGAGAAAGAGAAAGAGAAAGAGAAAGAGAAAGAGAAAGAGAAAGAGAAAGAGAAAGAGAAAGAGAAAGAGAAAGAGAAAGAGAAAGAGAAAGAGAAAGAGAGAAAGAGAAAGAGAAAGAGAAAGAGAAAGAGAAAGAGAAAGAGAAAGAGAAAGAGAAAGAGAAAGAGAAAGAGAAAGAGAAAGAGAAAGAGAAAGAGAAAGAGAAAGAGAAAGAGAAAGAGAAAGAGAAGGAAGGAAGGAAGGAAGGAAGGAAGGAAGGAAGGAAGGAAGGAAGGAAGGAAGGAAGGAAGGAAGGAAGGAAGGAAGGAAGGAAGGAAGGAAGGAAGGAAGGAAGGAAGGAAGGAAGGAAGGAAGGAAGGAAGGAAAGAAGAGAAAGAAAGAAAGAAAGAAAGAAAGAAAGAAAGAAAGAAAGAAAGAAAGAAAGAAAGAAAAAGAAAAAAAATTTCACTTTATACCTACAGTTCAGCTACTGTGTTCTCATTATCCTTTCCTGTATTGAAAAGAAACAATATTTCAAAATGCTTTGGCTCTTTTCTTTAGGAAACCACCATGTTTTTCTTTCTATTTGTTACTTTTTCCCTCATTACACCATTCTGCTTTAACAACACTTACCTGCCATCAATTTCCTTCTGTCTCTTCCTTTCTCATTCAGATGCAGCTCCTGTTCAATAGCTCTCAGATTCTACTTATGACTGGCAGGAAAGCTGAAAGTACAGCTCTGCACCTTCTTCCTCACAGTCTCAAGAGGAGATGTCTGAACCACGTTTTCAAAAGCTTGAATCTCCGCTCTTTGTCATTTATACCCACATATACATTAGCTGCCTTCCCTTGCCATCTAAATTATCTTATCACTGAGCTGTCTACGACTCTCTTTAGTGTAACAATTTCATTTCACAGTGAGTACTGCACTTTCCCTGTCAGCTCTTTAATTACGACGTCAGGAAAATTGGTGGAGGTTGAGGAGGAAACGACTGTTTCTCTTTTGCTTTGAGGGTGGAGGTTGTGTGTGTTGGGAGGGGGGAGAGGAAGATGAAGGAAAGGCAGTGAAGAAAAAATCAAACTGAAAAAGAGGAGAAGATATGTCTTTTTCCAGGACTGTCTCAAAAACAATCATTTGCACTCTTTCCTGGACTTTGAGACTCTCAGACACAGGAAAGAGTCTGCACAACTCTAAAACCATCTTTAGCTTATCCAGGTACTGCCTACAATTTTATTGACACTTTTTAACCTATCCTTAGAAATAGGTTGTATAAACTTTCCTCTGAATACTTCCACCTAAATATAAACATCTCATTATTCATCTAAATAAACACAAAAAATTCCATATTTATCTTCTGTGAAGCACAAGTTTTTCTGTTTGGTTGTTGGTTTTTGTTTTGTTTTGTTTTTTCAACTACTCCACCTCTGCTTATTGAAGTGATTCTGAAGTTGTTTAACTGTATAAGAAGACACTGCTATTGTCCAGATTCATGGTGAGTTGTCTGTATTACACCTCCCATCTTCAGTGTACGCAATGCAAGGGTGCCAGTTTATATTACTGTAAACTAAAGCACCGCATCTACAAATATGGAAAGACCTGATGGCTTAGTTCTGGTATCACAAAGCACAGAGTAAGATATTTTGAGAATCAAATCTTTTTCTTTGACCTTCCCTGGTACTTTTCTGGTAATCATTCGCAGAGCATGATGCTGTGCATGACCTTAATTACAGATGAGACATTTTGTTGTTTATATTTGAAAGGGGTTTTGTGCATATGAACCCTGCAGAAGTTACTGGATAAGTGATGATGAAAGAATATATCTATGATTACAACCTGACCCTTTTGCTATTACTGTTGCTTTGATAGATTGACAAATAAATAAATAAATAAATAAATAAATAAATACTTTACCTCATCCCCTGTAAAACATTAGTTTCATTTTTTCCCCACGAACACCAGAAATCCTCTTTATTCACTGTCTGTTGATGCTGATCCTTTTGGTAAAGATACAGTGAATCATACATATTCTGAAGCAGAACATTATTCTACCTAATATGCATATCAAGAATGAGAACTTCATATATATCTACATGTGTATATGTGTGTGGTGTGTATGTGAACACAGAGATTTCAAATTATTCATGGTTTGCTTACCTTCAGATGAGTAACAGTCCCATGTGCACACAGCTCATGGCCAGTATTATGATAACCTACTTCAGTATATTCACACAGATTTGAGAAATGAGTAGCACATAGTTTCTATTACAGGTATATTTATAACAGTAGATATAAGGACCATAATTATTTGTCACTGTACAAGAATGCCTTCCTCTACTTTTGCTGAGTGAAACAGATACTAGCAGGTATCTCAAAAAACGTTAAGTACTTAAAATAAAAAATATTGTATCAAAAAAAAAATTTACTCTATACTATGGTGAATAATTCATCTTTTTCTAAGGCAAACATATAATGGATGGTATATGGGCTATGATAGGTAAAGCGCATCAACACAGCAGCGCAACCTCAAACATCACCAATCACTGAAAAATAGAAATTGCACATTTAAAAGACCAATTCTGAAGTCTATGTTAGAATTTTAGGAGGAATTTAGATTCCAAAGGCCTGTCACAGATAGTTTAAAATCCTCACCACCATCAAGCTCAAGCTCTTCAGCATACAATGATGTGGATGGAGACCATCCAAAATTGAGCAACTCAAAATCCCACTGTCAGCCCAGCATTTTATTGCTTGCCTTAAAATCCTACAGACATGTGACATGAACTTTGAACATTTATTACTAAAACGAAACAGCAGCATATTTTAGTATCTTTGAAGATATCGAGACCAGGTTTGGAAAGCCATGTTCTTTTAAATGTCTTTATTAATTATTTAAAATATTTCAGATGACACTCTTCTGTAGGCTTTTCCTTGCTTGTGATTTCTTTTTATTCTAGAATTTTGCTCTAGATAAAATTTTCAGTTTTATTTTTAAGGTAATATGCAGCTTAAAAAGAAAAGTGAGATACTTTTAATGTCAAAACATTTAATTTAAATCTAAGCCTATTGAATAGGATGGCAATATGGTAAGAACAAATTAAATAACTTTTAAAATAAATAATACTTGACCTCTGTAATGATGTTTAATAAAGTTTGTGTGCCCTAAAGTACACAAGCTCTAAACTGAAGCTGATCTGGTTTATTCACATAATGTACACTCTGACAGACTTAAAAGCATATGCCAATATGCCATACAGATGCTTTAGTATACATTTATCCATAAACTGTTGATGATCGGAGTAAATTAGATTAAGGGTTTTGACAACATGAAGGATTTTGGAGGGATTTTCTGAATTCCTTTCCATGCCTAAGTTAAAGGTTGAACTTCAGCAAACTATTTAACATCAGGTCTTCAAAGGTGAATAATCTACCAGTTCCCAGCAAGTTAGAAATTAAGTTCAAAAGTACAGCTTGGGAGCCTAAAATCAAACTGAGATAGTAACTGTGCTGGATTTTCAGAATCACAGTTTGGGATTTGGGCTTGGGAATGTCTGAGTCAGAAACTAAGTACACCAAAAGCAAATATTTCTCAGGGATGTATCCAGCATGTACATGGCTACAGACTACTTTGAGGAATTTTATGCTTCCTGTTAAAATTGTGCCATGTAACAAAGGAGACAAGGATCTCTGGCTAGAAGATGCATTAGTCTAACTTAGTGTTGAGGGTCCTTTAGGTAGCACAGAGAGAGGAAAGAACCATTTTGGTTCTGATTCATACCGTAAGAATTTCTTCTATAATTTGCTCAGCAACTAATTCATGTGAAATAGATATACGGTTCTTGAACAGGGTCTGTATACCAATACCTTCTTTTTTTATAAACTAGGAACTTCCGGTCCACCCATCGTCCAGCTAATCTTTTACTCTATGTTTTTGTATATTTGTCCAGCATCGAAAAGAACCGAATATTATAATATGCTGGTGATAATGTGTTTTCCAAATAGGTAGTATATACGGTTTTTAAATACTCAGGAGCTGAAACAGGATTGCCAGATGTCAAAGCCTCTGCCTATCATGAAAAGGATTGATCTCATGATTTTCTCTGTGCTCTCAAAACTATAAGATCCTTTTGCAGATGACTAGTATCCTGGGATGGTAAGCTCACAGAAAATATTGCTCTACTTATGCAGATAAAGTATATCTTCAAATTAAAATAGCTTTAATTTCTGTTTAATATTAAATGATGATGGATTTTTATTAATGGCAACTTTGCCTTACTCACTCTGTCATTGTTAGGTAGGAAGGTAAACTGATTCATCTAAAAAACATTCTTCATTCTGGAACTTTCCTGTAACTGGTGAGAGGTTTTGAAATGTGGCAACTTAATGACAAATTCCCGTTCTTGTACCATTTTTTTGCTCTTAATCATGGCATTAAGGTGGGTTGCACATTTGAAAAAATAAGCCAGGAAGGAGAGTTCTGCATCAAAGATGTAATGGTAATCATTTATAAAAGAGTACTTCTTTTCAGAACAGAGTTTGCTTATCAAAACACCTCTACAAAATATGGAAATATCAAGCTTCTATTGTTATTATGTATCTGATATTGACTTTTCTGCTTACCATGCATAAAATAAGAGGGAAATATTTTGGTACTGTACAATTACAGAGCTGCATAACTATTGATATTGATCACTATTAGCAACATTCTAATGAAATTATGCTAACCAAGGGAACAAAATATTTTCTTGGTTTGTATTTTACTTTAGAATTTTAAAAGCTCCTTAGTATTTTTCCTAATTTGATAATATTTTAAAACCTTGGTAAGAGTTTAAAAAAATAAAATTGTCTAGTGTTAACAGCTTCTGAAAATCACTAGACATAGTTTTCTATCTATCATACCTTCTGTAAAATATCATTTCTACGTATCAGTGCTTCATTACTGTTTATTCCTAAAGATACTTTTAAACCTTCCTGTTTTACTTATTTCAGACAAAAGAAAGGGCATAATATAGACTATTTTGGAAACCAGAGGCAAGTAGCAAAGCAGCACATAACTCCTTTGTTTTTTGAGAAAATGAACCATATATTTTTTCATTCATATTTCTTCCGAAGTTTTGTACAGAGAACAACAGTTTGATTTAGTAACAGCCTAATATCAGGTTGTGCCTGGGGATCTGTGGTAAATGCCTATTAATTCTGTAGATCTTGATCTCAAGCCAATGGAAAGACTCCTGCAGACTTGAAAGAAATTAAAACTGGTTCTGTTATTCTTAAAACTAAGGAGCAGGGAAGTTTTTTCTTTCAGGGTATCCTTAAATTCATATCCTACTCAAGGGCACAATGGCAGGGAGACAGCACAAGCCCAAGAGCAGCTTATTGTATCAAGATTAGATGGGGAAACAACCTGGGCAATTCAGACACTTTGTACTCTTTTGGAGCAAAAGTGCTGCGTTAAGCCAATCAGTTGCTGACTGACTTAATTAAATATTGGCTAAGTATATTGAGTATAGTGTATATTGACATATGTTGACCTGGTATTCTGGGTTCAACAGTTTCAAAGTCAGCAGCTTGCCTTTGCTGTGGAGAAGGGCAGCAGCATCCTGGTCTGTACTGGCAAGAGAGCAGCCAGCATGTTCATGTACATGGAAGTGATCCCTCCCCTCAATTTGGCACTTGTGAGAGAGGACCTGGAGCCCTTTGCCTAGTTCCGGGCTCTGCAGTACCAGCTGGGTCCTGACATACCATAGTCAGTGCAGGCAAGGGCTCCCAGGAGGGTTCAAGGGACTGGTGCACAATGTACAAGGAGAGGCTGGGTGAGCTTCAGCCACCTAATGATGAGAAGGTGCAGGGAAGGCAGAGCCTGCCTCTCCTCAGAGATGCGCAGTGATAAGACGTGGCAGCAGTCACAAGTTGCACTGTGGGAATTCTGCTTAGACATAAGGACGTTTTTTTTTCCACTCTGAAGGTAATCAATCAATTCCCAGTTGTCTTACCTTACTCTGAAGGCAATCAATCAATCAATTCCCAGCTGTCTGGGAATGGTCCTGGGAAAGCAGATCTCAGAGGCCCTGCCTGAGCAGGAGGGCTGGACCAGATGGCCTCCAGAGGTTCCCTGTTTGACAGGTCAGTTTTCCATTCTACTGGAGATAGATGTTCTAGATAGAACACAGATAGAATTACATGTCGTAATGTTAATAAGTACATATGAAAAAAATATTCTTGGCAGTTTGAGAAAAGTTCTTGAGCTCTACATCCATTGGTCAAATTTGTTTAAACATTATCTTAAATATTTATTGGCACTCTTAAATCTAACTTAGAATTCTGTTTTACAGTGTGCCCAACTCTGAAGTCCACAGCAGATAGTAATAAATTATGACCTCCTTTCAGTAGGACAACTTAACAGCATACTCCTTGAGACTTGTTGTAACATTGTACTTAAGCTACATAAGGGGATAGCGATCGATAGTGTTTTAACTCTCTTTCTTCCTTGAAGCCTTTTATAATTTTTATAGAAAACATACTCTAAAAAAATAAAAAAAATAAAAAAAATACTCTTGACACTTCCAGTCTGATGCCTCAAGAATTTTCTCTTAGTGACAGAGATACTGAGCCTTGCACTTTCTAGTGGCAGGAAGTTCTTACATTTAGCTATGTGATTTTAAATACCACAGTGTGCTATGCCCTTCATACTGTTTTCTCTGGTGTACCACAGATAAGGCAGTATTGCTATGAAGTTTCATTTTATAGAGAAATCCTGTAAAATATGCATGCTATTTAAAATCCTGAAAACTATCCTCCTCTTGGATAGAACAAGATCACATTGCATAGAGTAGGATTTCTCAGGTCAACCACAGTACAATACCTGGGGAAGAGGGAAAGAAATATTAATAGGCCAGCTATTGTTTTCATTATAATTCAGCTTATTGATTACAGCAGCTGTTTTTAGCACAGTTATGGGTAATACATACTAAATGGAGAGAATCTTTAAAAACAAAAGGTATAGTTAATGTATATATAAGTATCTACCACGATAATTTTTTTCTTCCTATCCATGCTCATTACATTCATAACACATCTAATTGATTTACATTTCAGTTCTAATGGACTTAATGGTTTTTGTTGGGTTGTTGGTTTTGTGGTGTTTTAGTTTTTGTTTTTTTTTCAATTTTTTTTTCCTGACTTTTCTCAGTTTTGGGAATCTCTGCTTGGAGTATGACTATAACTGACAGGAGTGAGCGAACTGGATGCATTGAGGTTTTGAATGCTAACATTCACATGTAATAGAATAAACGTCATGAATATGTGTGTATGTATAACTGAAAACTGAAAACAGTGTCACTATATGCATGAATACCTGATTGTGGTGTCTTTTTCTTAAGAAAGGTTATTTAAGAACAACAACAGCAAAAAGCTAAACAGGAATGCCAAAGCAACGTCAGAATATTACATAGGAATAGACCACTTTGTATTCCATATGTGGAATACAACCATTTATGTTCTAGAAAGATGATGACATCCTTGGAATGTTTTATAAGGTTTTTAAAATGCTAAAGCAAAGATAAGAATAACAATCCAGCCTGTAAATCCCAATGTAATAATTGTTAACATGAATCCAAATTGTACAGGGCTCAAAGGACACATAAAACATCTTTAAATGATCTAAAGTAGCTACTTTCTTCCTGAGTTCAAATTCAAAACTAAAAACCTGATCAGACTGGAAGCTAGTTTCAAACTCAGCATGGGCAACTAGTATGGGACTTCAAAATGATACAGCCATAATGTCCAAAAAAAGCTCCCACTGACCCAGATCAGTACTCAATGGGACACCAAGGAGATGTGAGGCTCTGTGGCAGACTGATTATTTTTTAAAAGAAAACTGCTTGAAACTGTTGGGGATTTGGACACTTAGAAAACATGTTCTAATAAGGGCATTGATATTCACAAAGCAGTTGAACCAGAAAAAGTCCAGATAGGTGAATATTACAGGAATGCAATAAGGCAACCTATCAACAGTCTCTCCACCTGTGAATTATAATACACTTATTCCTTTAATAGATATGAAGAATACTTCCAGACAGCATGAGCATGACAAGCTTATTAATACTAAAATGCCACAGAGCATGAACAAATGAGAGTCTGGTTTCCTCAATAAGGAATATGGTTTTTCCTTTGACTCTTTTATCAGTAAAATCAATCACTGTGACCATTCACTGGACAGGCTTAGAAACTGCAGGAGTTAAATGATTCACCTTGGAATCTGTTTTCCAGCACTACATTATAGCTGTCAGATTTGCATGCTTGCTTTTTCTTTGGCCTTTTGTTGACTTATATTTTCTGTGCTACTCCTGTTCTTATGCTCATCAACATGTTATAGAGACATTTTCCAGCAACACAAATTAAAACTTATTTATTGGTCATATATAGTCTTTTTCACCCTTCTATCTCTACAGAGAAAAAAAGAAATCAGATGAAAATATATTGACCCAGGATGTGGGAGGCAGAGGGAAATAGGTCAAAGTAGCACTCCCTTTGGAGTAGCAAAGAATGAAACATAGTAGGTTGAGATATTGCAGAAATTCTTTCCATAATCCTTCATGGGCTCTCAATAAATTATCTTTGTGTATGTGTTGGACAATCTTGTTGTGACAGGGGACTTGAGTTAGCATTCACCATTCATCTATTGCTTCTCTATGGCTTTTCCTGCACTGTTTCTGATGGTGTTATGATCTCTGGAGCCCAACCATAAACCAAGCCTCAAGATCATGAACCTGTTACCATAACAGCCAGTATAACAAGCAGAGAATAAAGCAGTAGTGTTCAAGGCAATCAACATTAATGAAGATCACAACAATCACAACATTTTTATCATGGCTTTAATTTGTTATTGGGTGAATGGCAAGGCTGCAGAAAGGACAAATACTTATCATAATGTTATATGGTCAAGCTGAGAACTGCGAAATTCAGCTATTTCCATAAACATGAAATATATTACCTATTGGCCTCAATTTTGGTAAAATCAGAAGTTTCTGAGCAACCTTTTCTTTCTTTTATTTATTTTTTTTTAACAAAAATTTTCATAGACTTAGCAAAATAAATTTTAAGATTTCTTCAAATATATTAAAGTCAGAAGGAAATATTTTGATTACAGTCCCAGTTCTTGTTTAGCAACAGACTCTGGTTCCTGCTATCATGTTCTGATATATAACATTTTTTCAAAACAACCTCCTCTTGTGGTCAGAAGACTTCAGAGAATGGAGAATCCAGCACTCCTAAGATAAATTTAGTCCAAATGTTAATATCCTTCATTGCTAATTTAAAAATGAGAATGAGAGAGAGAGAGAGAGAGAGAGAGAGAGAGAATCCCACACAAAGGAACTTAGTCACAGTTTTCTTTTCTTCAATTTCTGTCTAAAGCCAGCTAGAAATTTTCCAGTGAAACACCTGTTGTTTTTTTTTGTTTGGTTGGTTTTGTTTGTTTGTTTGTTTATTGCAAATGTCAGTTGGTCAAAGCCCATGCATTTATTAGAGATCTATCGCTTTTCTTAGGAAGGCTTCTCAAGTACAGGATGAGACAACCTTAGAATAACCAAAAACCTGATGATTCAGAAATTTGCAGTGAGTAATGGGGACACCAGTCTAAGCTCTTCGTGATCTGTAACAGGGACGTAAACCACAGTATGCCACATTCCATGCAGATGCATGAGACATACTGGCATGCAAACCTTCCTACTTGTTTCTGAACAAGTTAAGAAAGTGTCTTTCCTTATCAAAATACAAAGAAAATACTAAAATACAAATAAAATGAAAATATCAAAATAATGAAGCTTACTAAGACTGCTCTTACACTGTTTCTGACCATTGAATTTGGACCATACCTTTCCAGCTGTATTGTGTTTACATGTCCAGGTTTTCGTAGAGGCAAGGTGGACAAGGGCTAAAGGAGGAGCCTCTGTGAGCAGAGCCCAGCAGCTGCCCCATGTCAGAGCAGAGCCAGCTCCAGCCAGCTCCAAAAAGGGACCTGCTGCTGGCCATAGCCAGACCAGGGAGCAACACTGGTTGGGCCTTGGGGAGAGCATATTGAAGAAAGACAAAAAACTGATGTGCCACAGCAGCTGGGAGACAGGGTGAGAAAATGTGAGAGAAAAAGTCCTGCAGACCCCAAAGGTCAGTGCGGAGGAAGGGCAGGAGATGCGCCAGGCACAGAGCAGAAGTTCCCCTGCGGCCTGTGAAGAGGCCCTGGTGGAGCAGGCTGTCCCCCTGCAGCCCATGGGCCCCACACGGAGCAGATCTCCACGCTGCAGCCCGTGGAGGAGCCCCCGGTGGAGCAGGTGGATGTGGCCTGGAGGAGGCTGCGGCCCATGGAGAGCCCCCGCAGGAGCAGGCCCCGGGCCGGAGCTGCAGCCCGTGGAGAGGAGCCCACGCAGGAGCAGGGAGTCTGGGGGGCAGCTGCCACCCGTGGGGGACCTGTGTGGAGCAGTTTGCTCCTGATGGGTGGATCCTGTGGTACAGATCTGTGTTGGAGCAATTCTTGAAGAGCTGCTGCCTGTGGGCAGCCCCCGCAGGATTAGTCTGAGAAGGTCGGCATCCCGTAGGAGGGACCCCACATGGAGCAGGGGCAGAGAGTGACTGTGAAGGAGTGGCAGAGATGAAGTGTTAGGGACCAACCACAACCCCCATTCTCCATTCCCCTGCACCAGTCAGGGGGAGGAGGTGGAAGAGGGCGAATGGAGGGAAGGTGTTTTGCTTAATTTTCTCACTGCTCTATTCTTTTACCAATAGGCAATAAATTACTTGCTGAGTCTCTTTTGCCCACAACAGTAACTGAGGAGTGATCTCCCTATCTTATCTTAACACGAGTTTTTTTTCATTGTATCTTTTCCCTGTGTCCTTCTGAGAAGGGTTAGTGAGAGATTGTGAGGTTAGTGAGAGAATGTGGTGGATTTTAGCTACCTACCAGTGTGAAGCCACCAACCACACCAATCAAATCTTTACTCTGTAAAGAGTCTATCAATACATGATTCTAACTGAACAGGAAGCTGAATGAGTGCCACGCAACTCTTAAGTTATTTTTTTGGCTATTGTCTCAGCTTGACTGAGGATGAGGAAAACACTAGTTTAGAGTCAAACTTCTCTCCATCATTCAAAGATAGGCAAAGTATTTTCAATGCACCAGGAAAATTTAGGTTATACAGGTAGAGTAGGTTATAGAGGTGAAGAATGAACACTGTGGTTGCTTTAGGGCTCTGCTTGTCCCATCCCCCAAAGTGGATGGCTGGGGTTTAGACAGCTGTGCTAACAAATAGCCAACTTCCACTTGCAGCAATTACCCAATATTATCCTGAAGAATGCACATTACTCAGAGTAGTATCTGTGAGCAACCTTGCTGTGTGAATTATTGCTACCCGTGAGATGGCTGAGTTGTGAGCTTCAGACACCCACCATGCTCTGCAGTACTATCCAGATATAAAATCCATTCACTGCAAATATGTCATTTTCTTCACTTAGTGATGAATTGTTTTTGTCTCTTGTGGACTGAAATGAGAAGATGGCACGACATGCTTCTCTGACATGTGTATGCATCACTAACTTCCTGAAATAACAAGTACACTGCATGTCTGCACAGGGGCAATGAATGGTTCTTAAAACGCACATACATATTTTATAGCCTCGTTATAGACTTGCTTTATATTTCTCTTTTAAAGTCTTGTATTTTTAGCAAGGTATTTTCCCATTGTGGCAGTCAATCTAACAAAATTATGATAATTGGATTTATCAACATATCATTTGTTGCCCTCTGGGTGAAATTCACTTGCTCTCTAATGAACTGACGAGATTTGAATGAATACATATTTCTTACACGTGAGAGAATCAGCTATTTTCCAGCAGCATAAGTGTATATGGTTATAATTATTATACTTGATTTTATCTGAAATGTGGAAAGTTTAGGTAGAGAAACAAAATAACCTCACATACCATTGCATTTTAGAATGTATAATTGAATGTATAAGAAAATCAGACTTCTTAAGTTCTAGTGGCTTGAAGAGTTGGGTTGATGAATCTAAGTGCATGGTGGAAAAGGTTTTCCAGGAAAATTTGTATCTGAATGTGCTGTCATAAGATTGACACTGCCTTGGATAACTTAAATCGTGTGCTAAAGGTAGTGCTCCTAAGAATTAGCTTACCTTTGGAAATTTACCTTCTAGATCCCATTTTCCCAATTGTAGCATATCAGCAATTCCTCTCCTTGGAGCAGTACCTGATTTATCAGGCACAGAGAGACAATATATTTGCAGACTTGCTGTAAGTTTTATTTCAAAGGTGAAACAACAAAGAAGGAGCAGTAGTTCTGCACTGCACTTGCCTGTGATGGAGGTAAAACATCAGATGATCCAAAGCAGAGAGTTTCATTCACAATCTGAAAGCTGGCAATTTTGCCAGACAAAGTGAAAAGTGAAGATTAGTTTGTTATGATGGAAGCCTTTCACAACACCATCTTGTTAACCAGTGTAGTAAACATTTGTGTATTGACAGCCCCAAAATTGAAAACTATAAGACAGGCTTCAAAAAATCATTGCATCCACAGTTCACAAATTTTAGTAATAAAGATTATTATTAATTAGCCTGTTTTCTGATTTTTCAGGAGACTCCCTCTTCATATTTTCTAATACAACACATATATGTGAATCATGCCAGTTCTTACTCACATACAACTTATACATCATGTGAAATACATAATGTGTAGTACATTATGTCTCTCTGCTTCAGGGTTTCTTTTTAGACAATCCAACCAAAATAGCTGACTTGCTGAATTCTTTCTGTTAATAAATTTACACAGAAATATTACACCAACACTTTTTAGAGCACTTAGAGATTATAAAGCACCAGTGTTCCAGTTTGAGTTCCTTGTTCTAGTACTAACATAATATATATATATATATGATCTTATGTATATATGTTGTGCCCTCAACAACAGGACTAATGAAGTCCAATTTCCAATATATCCTGAAAGAACAGGCTAAGGTGGGTTTACTTCTCTACCCAGCTGAATGTTCCTTAGCATGGCTAAATAACCACATCATCTGGTGTGCTTCCTAAATAAAATACATTGTGTTACACGTGGCAAAGCAAGCGAGATACTGTTCTGTTATATTAGAGGACTGACTTTTCTGTTTTTCCTCAGACAACTTCATCCAAGCTCTATGCGTCATAATTGTTGAATGATGATGAAAGAAGAGGAACAAAAAAACAAAACAAAAAAAAAAAAGATGTCTTGGTTGGTGATTTACAGCACCTGTTCTAACTCGTAGAGGTTTGTGTAGACCTCTGCTAGGCTATCTAACTATAGACTTTCCACATACAACTTCAAGCTTTTATCATAAGGCAAGAAAGAGAAACATAAGCAAGAGAAATGCTGTTATGAAAAGACAATATAGAAGTACAGAAGTGAGACTAAGCGCACCCAGTTTTAACCACGAAGTAGAACCAAAAGAATGGTTCTCTGGAAACTGTGTTTCTCTCGTCTTTGCTTACATATGTTCCTATTTGCAAGCATCATGAAACATTTTATTTATTAGGACTTTGAAGCTTGCCTTTTCTTAGCAGGCTGACCATCTGAAATTTATAGGACATTAGGAGTTAGATTTATAGATGTTAAGGTTTGTTTCCCCATGTTAAGTTACAATTACTGTAGTGTATTTATTCTTTAAAAATTATTTGTGTCTTATTGCTCTTAGGTTGTTATTTCCTTGTTCAAGATCATAGCAAATTTCTTTTGAACTCATCAATTTTGAATAGTTTTTTTTTTTTCCTTTGGGCAGGTTTTTTAGAATTCTCTTGTTCACCTCAGGGTCAACAGGATTAGATTTCCTTCTCACAGTTCTCCAAAATCTAGTCATGGCTTCATTTTTGTACTTCAGGCATCTGAGCTTAATGGCCAAAAATGCTCTCCATGAAAAAGTTGATAGCAGGGCTGACTACCAGAGGCAAGTTAGCTGCATAGCTGCAGGTAGCCACATAGGGATTTAGGGACAACTGAAATGATAAATCACTGCTCTCACCCCAGAGTTGCCATTCAAACCACATTAGAGGAGCAAACAAGCACCTCCTGTTCTGCCTGACCTGATATAAAGCAGGTCTTGTAACATGTCCCCTGTAAATGATTACAGAACCTGACACTCCTTCACACTTGCTTTTAAAAAGAATAATACAGAGTCCTTCTTGAGAAGCTACTTCCCATTGCTGTTCTAACAGTGCAAAACTGCAAGAAGGGGCCCTTGATGCAGCTGTCTGGGACAAATTCTGCCCCTGGATATGTGTGTCTCTGATTCATACTGAGGTCAGCATTTTCTGAGTCCTAAAAGTAGCAAATGAACAAAAGTCTTATGTATCCTGAATTGAATCATCTCATAAAAAATAGATGAACAAAATTATCATCCAGAAACATTAAAATCTGCTCTTGAAGTGTACTGATATAAGCAGAAGTCCAGCTTGCCAGCAAGTAATTGATCAGGAAAGCTTTGTGTTTTTTTTTTTATTATTATTTTATTTATTTCATTTGGTATCAGTGTATAACTATCAGATGAACATTTTCCAAATCTAAATGCTGTTTCATGGTACTGAAAGACATTGCATAAAATATATTATTCTGTATTTTAATAAATAGATGGGACACACAATGCAATGGTGCTCAGTCCTAAATAATCCAAGATGTCCAAATTAATCTAAAACCTGAAATCCTTATCCACTCTTCAGAGGAGGAAAAAAAAAATCTGTTCCTGTAAAAACTTGGTCTTTAACTACTTTATAGGAAGAATAATGGGATGTTTTTTAGACAAAGAAGACAGTGTTTTGGCTTTAAAACTTTATTTGTGGTAATAATGAAAGGTTTTTCTTAAAAGCAATGAGTGACACAAGTTGTTAGGCACTTTTCTTATGTCTACATCTTACACCTAGATAAAGCTGTATGTGCACAGGTTAATAAGTTCTAAAATTTTGAACTTTAAGCTTAGTGTTCTGTATCTGTCAAGGGATGTATAAGGAAGGGAGGAAATCTTGGCTTTCTGGTTCCTCACAGGTTTCTCATATATCCAAATGAAAGTCTTCTATTAAAAGAAATATTCCTTTTTTATATAAACATAGCAAGTATTTTCATATTTAGGTTAGTTTATTTGTTTAAATAGCTCATATATACAGATGAATGATTTGAAAGGAAATATGAATGCATGAGTGACGGGATATGGTTGCTGAATGATGTCTGTGGGGACTGCTTAGTGTTGATAAATAACTAAGGAATTTGTCTATCAACATTTTGCATAAATGTCAGTCATAGAACTTGTGGTTGGGCTAAAGCAGCCCTGAATGACAATGTATTTCTCATTTACATCACAGCTTTAAAGGGTAAGAATAGGGAAATAGAGAACTTATCTCAGAATAGCATATGTTTTTTGAATGTGGGTGTCCTCCAGCAGAGTATTCTCTGATTGCACCCTGTGAGACTTTGCAGAATGCAAATAAAACCCAGACCAAGTCATGTCTTTAGTAGGTTAGCAAAGCAATATGAATGTGTTCCATGCTTAAAATATTACATTTCAAAGACTCCTCTACATTAATTCCAATATCAGATTAGTCAAGTCTACAGGCTCTTTAAAACAAGACTGTCATTTCACATGTGAGAAGTGGAAGGATAAGAAAGCTAGACAGCATATGTACTATTAACCTTTTTTTAATGCTTACACTTATTCAGACAATTAACAAATCATGTGTAAGAATGTGAAATTCCCACAGAGCTGGAACAGCAACAAAAAATAAATACTAAAGGGATGGAACAGATACTTTGACAGACTATGTTTCTCCTTGTATTTATATAAAAATAGATCATTTCATATTACAGAAATCTGAATCAGCTCACCCAAAAAGCACATAGTGTAGCTCTGAAGGAAATACACAAAATGTTATCCTCCCAGCATGATGAACCCACTCTGGGTAAGCTCTGTCTCCGAAGTAGTTAAGAGACTGCATACAATGTTCACAAACAGGCCCTGTGAGCTGATAAAGCACAGCTATTATTTCAGATTAGGAGAGCCTAGAGAATTTCTTTAGTATTCAACTTTTCCCTAATAAGTCATCTTAAAATAGCCTGAGATTGGTATGCATAATAGCTATCACAACATCTTCGTACCACCAAACAATCTCTTTGCTTTTAAGATCCCTGGTAAGTGATATACATGGGCTTATCTCTGCTCTCTTTGAACCTGCTGTAAAGCAGGGATAACTCGAGGTTACTCTTGGTTTACACAAATATGAATGAGAGCAGAACCAGGACCCAAGGTCTTACAAGAATTGTCTACAAGACCTCAAAGCAGCAAGATGCAACATCGAAGACACTGGCCGCTACTGGGCCTGAAAAGTGTCAATAGGCTAGGCTAGAATTCCTTCTGCTAATTTTCCATAATAAAAATGATTTTAAACTCCAAATGCCCCAAGACTCATCTTTTCTAGGTGAACTCCAGCACTTGCAAAGTACAGAAAATCAACTTTCTGTGACAGTCTGAATCTAATACTCTTGCAGCTGTATAAAACTGTGCAAACTGCAAAAATAGATTATGATAAATTTTGTTAGCTTAGATGTTACTTTGGTTTCATTTATGTGTGCCCAAATCCCAATAAAAAATGTTAAATTAATGGTATCTTGCATGGTATCTCCTTAAACAAAGACGGAATATAACAGCAGAGAAGGTGGAGGAAAACTAAATGCTACTAGAAATGGTAGCGATCTTCTACTACAAGGCGTCTTACCTGTTGAGACAACCTGTTGAGACAACCTCTACCTAGTTCCCTTCTTAATGTGGAGTAGGATGAGCTTTGCTTTACTGACTTCAGTAGAACTTCAGGGAACTCCGACACCTATGCAGTCAGGAAATTTAGGGGGAAGGGTTCCTGGAAAAAAAAAAAATAATCATATACTAATTTTTTTGTGGACACCTTAAAAATGTTTTTATTTTTCATGCAAATCTTCAAGCATGAATTAAGCCTTCAGAACCTTATTTGTATTAAATGCAGAGTTACAGTGGGATTGATAGAGACAATAGCACTCATAATGGGGATCTGGATACACTGCCTCAATAGAGAGGGAAAAAAAAATGATGCTTGGTTACTTTTACCAGAACTTCTATGAGCCAATATAATAATCCTCAGCATCTCTAAACCACCATTGTCCCGTTGATTGTGTTGGAACTATTGAAACACTGATATTTACGGAAAGGTTTTCCTTTCATATGCATTAATTGAACAAAGACCCTGGATGAGATAAAGTGTCCAGTAATAATAATGACTCATTTTTCTGTCATCCATTCTTAACTTAAAATCAAACATCTAAAAAAGTTCTACGTGCACAAACATATATACTTTCATTTGGAGTGCACATTTTAGTCTGTGTAAATAGTTTGCAGAGTAATCTGAGGTATTAGGGAACAAAGAAAAAATACAGATTTAGTCAATTACAATGGCAAGGAGAATAGTTCCTTAGGGTTAGACCAAAAAAAAAAAAAAAAAGAAGTTCCATCTGGCTTCAATACTATGGACAATAGCTTTAGGAAGTGTGCATAGGAATAAGCATTCACTGAGACTGAAGAGTTTACTGATGCACTTTTTAAGAATAATTAACGCTCTTCTTACTGTATGTTTTAAAATCTTATTAATTTTAGTCAATTCAGATAAGCCCTGAGTCTGAAAATACTGCAAGCACTTCACTTACTCTGTTCTCTACTTGACACTGTTAACATACTCAGTACTTTTCTACAGGCCTGTCTCTCCTGAAACTCAAACAAACATTAAAGATCAAACAGGAAACCCGTGGAAAAGAGATTTACAACTCTTTATAACTAAGTTTATTTTCAAGTTTGTTACATTTTTAAATACTGGGTCCTTCAATTGCAGCCAAAATGATCTCTTAAAAAAATGCCAAAGCAAATCTCTGGGGAGTACAGCTTCTGAAATTCTGAAAGTTCAGTTTAAAGGCAACTCCCTGATATCTGTGGTAGATTATATATATATATATATATATATATGTACACATATATATACACATATATAAACACATATATATACATATACACAAATACATATTATGCTATTGCATTTCATATGCACTTTCTTTCTTTCCCATTCCTTATGCATACATCACTATCAGTTTGATTCTAGATGCATCCTCCACCCTTATCTGATTAAGAATTCATACCATCTCAGGGGAAAATTGGTAATGGAAGGTATTATAAATTTCTTTAACGATTCCACCAATGATTAAACATGTCAGATAAGGTACCTTGCTTATAAATAGACTACCATGGTAATTTTATTTGCCTATATTCAGTTATTAAAAAATATATAATTGGGTTTTCTTTCTTCTTTTTTTCCTAATATCCCTCCCTAAATACTGTACATTGTACAAACTTGTATTAACTTTAGTTCATATCCATTTTGGTTTTGGAAAAAGTGACATTGAACTAAGAAAAACTGGAGATTTTTTTTAAATGTTCTTTGATGATTCATTCTGAATAATTTTTTTTTTTCATAAAGCCTGCATCTAAACTAATGGTTTTCTCCTTTTCCCATTGAAATCAGCTGGAAAATACTTTCAATTTCCATATGAGAATGCCCAGCACTTGAGCTTTGTCTTCCTGCTCCCTCAGAAGTCATCCCTATGAAGTGTCTTGGGCTGAACTGCCTCAACTGTGTCCCCACTTCAAAACCACAGAGTGGTATTGGAGCCCTCCAGTTGCATTTGCAGTTCAGCAGAAATTAGGCTTCTCTGTGAAGACAGCTTTCCTACAAATTGCATGACATACCTCATATGGCCTTTAACATCAACAGTGTGTGTAGCTTATCTGCACCACATGCTACTCATGACCCCATGTAAGGACCAGTGAAGAAAAGGAGCTGAGCTCCCCCGCAGGCCTACACAGCACCACAACAGCAACAATAGTTATTAATATTAATATACCGGTTAAATATATAGGGGCACTCATTTAAGTTATTACTATTTAAAATTTTATATTAAGATAAATTATCACCTTCAAACATCCCTTTACCTGATCCATGTCTTCTCCCATCAGTGAGTTCCTAAGCTACAGGTAGTCTGTGATGTAGTATCCTATATCACAGTCCGAACTGGGTGTAGCTGTCAAGGTGTTGGCAGCATGGGGGCTGCAGTGGTCACCTCTGTGAAAAGACAACAATGGGAATCCCAAGGTCAGGAAAGGACCTCTGTAGCCAATAGAGAGGACCACAGTGGAGTGCATACCCACACTGTGGACCCTATATGGAGAACCCCACCCCAGAGCAGGTGGATATATCCTGAAGGAAATGCAGCCTGTGGAAAGCCCAGAATGGAGAAGAGGGAAAACATGAGGATGAAGAAGCTGCAGAGAAGAACCAATATGTAGTGACCATACTCCTCACCCCTCTTGAATGCTTGGGTAGCAGGTAGAGAAAACAGAAGTGAGAGAGAGAGAAATGGAGCCCGGGAGAGTGGGGAGGAAAGTTGTTTTAATTTTTGTTTTCATTTCACACTACTTAAATACATTTTTAGAAGCAATAAATTTCAAATTAATTTTTCCCAAGTCAAGTCCATTTTGCCTGCAATAAGAAATGGTAAGCAACCTCCTTGCTTTTATGAGCTTTCTCAACCTATTTTCCTATGAGCTTTCCCAACTTATTTTCTCCACCACCACAATAAGGAGGAGGAGTAAGTGAGTGTTTGTTTGGCAAACTTAACCCACCACAGAGCCCCAAGACTTAATTTAACTTTGTCCAGCCTCCTTGGGTAGAAGGAATTGGGGCAATCCAAAGTGACTTTGTTTGTTTGTTTGCTTGTTTGTTTGTTTTTATTAGTCTTCTGGTGACTTTCTAAGAAAGATTCTAATCATGCCATCAGATGAGGTTGGTAGGCAATCTTCATTTAATCTATATGTCTATGACAGCAATGCTAGTGACTGCAGGTGCATATAGGACTTTGCTTAGGATTCAGAATGTTTCCAAGTGTATTCTGCAAGGACCAGCATAGACAGACTGCCAGAGCTGGCCTTGGAGATGGATCAAAGAAGACTTGGAGAGATGCTGATGCCAAGAGAGGAATCTGGGGAGTATAAAGACAAAAAGCAAAGCAACTACCATTTTATTCTCTGAACTTTTCTGAAAGCTGTCTGAAGCAACATTTTCTTTATTTCATTTTAGCTGCCAAGAACAAATCCATGATTTTTTTGGCTCTCCTATATTAAGGACTATCTGACCATGATGACTGGACAAATGTGGTAAGGTAAAGGTCTTTCAGGAGAGAGAATTGCTGGCTTGTAGTCAGAAATATGTATTTTTCCCAACAAACCAAACTATACAGGAAAAGGAGGTGGGAAGAAATAAAAGTGAAAACAGCTCAGTTGTGAGACAGATTATACCTGGAACTAACCCCAGCAAACTCCCAGGAAATAAGAGTATTTTATGTGATGCTATTTCTGGGGGATTTTTTGACCCATTTGGCTTGCAAATGTGTTACTGAGACAATGCTAATTCAAAAGCTGCCTAAGATGAAATGTGACCTAGCTCACTATGAGTGATGCAGTGACAAATACATCTGTGGAGCTTCTGTTAGAGATGCTTTCCCTTTCTATCTGGCTAATCTCTGAAAGGATGACAGAGTGCCTGTGGCAAAGATAAACTTCCGAGTACGCTTACCTGCTGTTTGGGGATATTATTAGTAAACCACTCCAGAGGTGAATAAATGTTTCATTAGGCTCATTAGATACACTTCTGACAGGGATACCAAACATTGTCATACAACTGTGACTGTAAGTACAGAGTCATTCCCAATGTAAAGACAGTACCAAGCTTATCAAACTGCATCTTGGCCAGCTTCCCAGAAGGTTTCTGACAGCTCAGACTGAGTCTCTGAGAAGTCTACTTTACTAGGATTAGTAATGGAATATGAGTGAACTGACAAAAATGGCTGAAATCAGGCTAGGCCTGCAGGGAAGCCAGGAACAGTGAGAGGAGATGTGATTCAGTCAAAAGCTTGTTGAGCCATAAAGATATTAAGGTCCTGGGTTACCTGCTCAAAGTGGTCCTGCTTGAGCAGAGGGCTTAAGCAAGATCCCAGAGGTGCCTTCCAACCGCAACCATTCCATGAGTCAGTGATTCTGTGAAACAAGTGTCTTGTCTAGTCTGCAAAAAATAATAACCATACCAAGTTAGGATGACTGAGATTGCTTTGAACTATGTTTCTAACATAAGTCACAGTCCAGGCCAGTTGGGAACAGCAAAGCTCTCAGCGCTGCATGTAAACATGAAGACCATCTAGCTTCTTTCACAGGCACCCCATTTCAAACTGAATGAAAAACTACGAAGTTGTAAAGCCTGTTAGGATGGACTGAAAATGTGTGGCAGCAGAGGGACCCTCTAAATCAATGTCAATGAATTATTTATTAGTCCTCTCCTTTATCAGTGTTCCTCTATGCCTTTGGATGCTGGATAAAGCAGAGCTGTTACCTTTTTCAAAGTGATGCTGGTGACAGGGCTCATCCATGTAAACAAGTGGGAGCAGGGAGCAAGGTCAGGTAGGTAACAACTGTTATCATTTATGCAAGAGGTTAGAGTCAAACATGACAAAAGCTGCTAATAACGTTGGACAGAAAGACATACTGTGGTTGACTGCTTTCATCTTAGACAAGTAGTTGCTAAACAGATTTTGTTCACGTGACAACTCTGCTGGAGCTTTTTATGAATTTGGAGTAGGGGTCCTGAGCAGCGTGCCCTGAACAGCACAGCATGCTGAGGGCTAAAAGGAGGACAGATCTAGTGGCTATGCCAATCCTTCTAGACTATTCTCCACTTGTCATTGCAGTGGTAACATAAAACCTGGCAGACATGTACCCGCTTTGCAGGAGGGTGATAAATTGTCCTGGAGGAGTGGGGGGTGGACATGTAAGAATTAGTGCATTGTTGGCATTATAGAGTTTCTGAAGAGGTTCCTGGGTAATGAAGGTAAGATGGTGACAGGAAATGGAGGTGGAGGCTGTGCTGGGATCGTCTAACAGAAGCCCTGGTAGATTCCAGGCACATCAGACAGCAGGCACTGTGAAATGTAATTTTTGTATTGTTCACTTGTGTCACCAAGGGCTCCTCCAGGATTGGGTGCCTTTAGGGTTTCTTCCCTTCTTCCCTTCCTTGAAAATCTTTCCTAATCCTTGGGAAGAATGACACTATTGTAGCTTGACAGCGTGGATGGGGAAACCAATAGTAAAGAGGTGCCAAGAGTGCTCTCACAGCACCATGTAGGTACAGCCTCCCTTGTAGTCCAGGCCAAATTCTCCTGAAATCAGATGGAGTACTTCCAGCTATTTCAGATGTGAGACTTCAAGCACTAGTTTAGCCTTTGTTATTCAAGACAGCTAGGAAGTATTAAATTTGAACAGTTCAAATATATACATTATGCAGTCCTGACAGGATAGATGTTGCTGACAGAGGACTACCTGAAAGTAGATATAAGAACTTTGGGATCCTTTTTCTTGAAAATGAATCAGTAAGGGTCACAATAGTTGTATTTAAATGACTTAAAGAATGTGAGGGTTCATGAGCTCAGCCATAGATCTGGTATATGTCTGCCTACAGAATGCTGCCAAATGAACATGAAGTGGAAAGAGGAACTTTATGACTTCCTTTTTTTATGGATTCTCATGCCACATTGGAAATCTTACCTACCCCAGGCCTGCCCTGCAGAAAATTTTCCCATGCATTTCTTGTTAGTTTCTTTAAATATATTAAATAGCTTTGTATTTCCTTATTGAAAAACAGATTGATTTTTCTGATGCATGTGTTGACATCACCCAAAATATTCAGCCCTTGAATTCATACTGAGCTCATATCAATCCCCAAGACCCTTAGAATGACAGTGTAATGCATTTTTAACTTTTTTCTTCAATTATCTTCTGGCTATATCAATTACTTTTTCATGCATTTTCATTACTTTTCAGGTGCTAGAGCATAAGTCCACCTATTTACATATGAGAAATATTCTATACCAGCTGATAACGGTGTGCCCTTAGGATATATTTGTATATCAAAGTCAATACCAGAGGCATGCTTATTTGCTTTTGGCAAGCACTATTTTAAAAATATTTTGACATTATTTAATTTAATTAGGCTAATAGAAGAGAGTGTCCTATGATCAATAGAAAGATGCTTTGATCTTAATCACTGATCCATTTTTCATAAATATGCAGATTTTTCAGCAGTAGAAATAATAATGGATAAGTGTGGGGTTGTGTGTCAAAAAGGGATTAAAATTGTTTCACATTCCTTAGAAGCAAGGCAGAGGGGTTATAGTTATATCACACGCACCAAAAATAAATAAATAAATAAAAAGGGAAAAAAAAAGAAAAAGAGAAACTTTTAACATATTCTTGAAAAAGCAATAAAATATAATGTTCTATCTACTATTTGTTATGAAAATGTTATAGTGCCCAAAAACCTACAGTAATAAATTAACTAGTTAGTTAATCAGTTGCCGTTACTAAGAAAACACATCAAAAGCCATAATGATACTGTAAAGGAGGTGAGCTTCAATACAGGTAATATAGTTACAATGGAGGGTTTAGACCAAGCTGAAGGGTTTCGATCCAAGGAATCAACCTACAGGAACAAAACAAGCAATGGAAGTCAATTCCACACCAAATTTGTGTGAGGTCTGTTTTATGTTGGAGATGACTGGAGGAGATGTTTACATGCTGATGTACATACTTGGATGGATTTACCTGCACTCCTGGGTAGGAGAAGAGTCTTGGTGGCTGACATGCCAGAGGAAATAATGAGGAGTGGGCCTTGGGTTTTTTAGACAGACACCATGCTCAGACAGGCTATGAAGTTAACAGAAAAGCTTACTCCAATGCTGATTAATATCTGAACTGAAATATTTTCATATGGGTTTGAAATGGTATGTATGGCAACCAGACGGAAGAAATTTTTGCTGAAAGAATACTGAGGCAGTCAAATTCTGAAAATGCGCAAAGGATGACACTGCAACTTAAACTTTCAAGTACTGACACTACTGCCTCTTGCTTAGTGGCTGGCCATTAGCTTGATGTTCTGTCTCGTTACAGAGGAAAACACAAAACAAGAAGTGCCTGTAATCTCTTAATCTCACCAGTAGAATCCAGCTCTTGGATTTTTTACTAATCACTTGACATTTTTTCTGAATCTCTGTTTCCACTGGTGACTAGCCCTCTTATTACCATCACAGACCACCTTCTCTCTCTGCTTTTCTCAGTTACATATGACATTCCCAAACCTTGCTTGTTTTTTTAATGTTTCCCTCTCTCACTTCAGTTCTGATGACTTCTTTACCATTCATCTTCTTTTCCCGCCCTGAAAACTATAATCAAAAAATACAATTTATAGAAAGAGGTTAATACTATCAGTGCCATGGTTTTGGCATAATCCCAGACATTTTGTCATTTTTATCCCTTTGCCTTACCCTCATTTTAATTACCTTTTAATATATATGTGTATTTTAGGAATTTGTATAATGTTTGACCTGAAAATGACATTTAAACAATAGTGAATACAATGTGAAAATACAACATTGCAGACTACTCACATCAATTTATTTTTTCCTTTTTTTTTTTTTTTTTTTTAATTTGGAAAAGGAGTAGAGAAGGTTTTGTATAAAGAAAAATCAGAGCCCAACTTTTCAGCTTTTGTCACAGAATCCAAAGCTGGAAAATAACTTTGTTGTTATCCAGTCTGAAATCAACTTGAACGCTTGACAAGAGCTGGAAGATTTTTATTATTTTTTTTTAATTAATTACTGTTCTAACTGTATGTTTTTAGAAGGAAAAGCTTCAATCTGTTTTTTGTTTTTTTTTTTAAAGTGTGACTGAGATGCACATACATAAACTGTTCCAATTGTTAATTACTCTCACTGCTATTAATTTTTTTTCTAGTATAAACTTGTCTATTTTAAATTATTAGGCATAGTATTTTGTTATGCGTTTTTCTGATAAAGAACACTCTAATCAAATTCTTTTTCCCATTATATAGTTTTACATTGTTATCAGCCCACCTCATAAACTTATCCCATACCCTTTCCTCCTCATATTTTCCTTGTAAACCTCCTCATTTTTCCTTTATCATTTTAGCTGCCCATATTAATATACATGCTCTTAAATAAATGATTTGATTTTTCAATATCTTTCAGAAGTCAGTAGAAGGTATGGAGACGGGTCCTTTGAAGATCAGGCCAGACATAGTGGCTAAATTTGGTCTAATGAATTTAACTTGATTCACTCGTTTTGGATACGTAAGTTCTAGCTATGTATTACACCTTCAGAGAGCCAGATTCTCTTGTGTTTTCACCTGATTTGTATGGAGATAATAAAGACTATTAAAAAACAAACAAACAAAAACACTTTGCCCTTGATCTAATCTCATTATAATGTCCATATTTAATACACAAGGACTCATCTTGTCTGTTTCACTGGTCTTGCTAAATGACTTCCAGTATTTCTAATGAGAAAATAACAGATCATATATTACTTCTACAAAATAGAAGGGAAATGCTTTTTTTTTTTTTTTTTTTTACCCTAGGGTTGCCATTTCACTCTGTACTTGTACAAAATGCAACTTTCTAGTTCTAACCATAGCAGTGGCTTCTGTGTCTGCTTTGTTGATTTTGTTGCTTCATTGATCAAAGATAAATACATAACTCTCAAGCGGTAGGCCAAGGATTAGGCCAAGGTTATTTTCTTTTTCTGACATTTTATATTTAGAAGGCAGTCCTTGCATCATCACAGTTATCCTGAAATAATAATAAAAAAATAATAATAATAAACAAAAAATTGAAAAAAGTAGAAAAAAATTCTCAGTTAGTCTGGAGAGCTCCTAAAGTTTGAGATGAATATAAAACCACTCACATTTATAATGGTAGACATTAATCTATTTATTATCCATGCAGTACTTAAAACTTTATAATAAACATCTAGCAAAGTTATTGGTATAAGTGAAGCTAGAGAAAGAAATGAGATACAGACATAGCAACAAAATCAAGAGCTAATTATGGAGTAATCACAACATCTTACTAATAGATTATGGAGGAATGAATGTTAATGATCTCTTATACATCATTACAATTGTTTTTATGGAGTACTTCTCATTGAGTAGGTTATTAATGTAGTCAAGGCAAATGGCCCCAATATAATCTCTTGCTACATATACATATTCAAAAGAGGAATGGCTGTATATAAGATTATGTGGTCAGATTGCTTTGTTACATTGACTTCAGATGACAAAATACTGCCTCAGAGACTGTTAAAAATCGACATCACTGACTGCTCTGATTTAGACTGGGGAGGTTGTTTCAAGGGCCCCTGGAATCCAGGAAGGCAAAAGTAACTCACAGCAATTTCTGTCCCTGACCCTGAAATTGCGAGTCCAAGAGAGACTGACCTGACTCAGGGATGGTAACCTTGTTGTAAAGTCTTCAAGCTCATGGGATGGCAATTCATGGCTGCTGAAGATCATAGAATCATAGAATGACTTGGATTGGAAGGAATCTTAAAGATCATCTAGTACCAACCCCCCCTGCCATGGACAGGGACACCTCCCACTAAACCAGGTTGCCCAGGGCCTCGTCCAACCTGGCCTTGAAAACCTCCAGGGATGGGGCATCCACAACTTCTCTGGGCAACCTGTTCCAGTGCCTCACCACCCTCTGAGTAAAGAATTTCCTCCTAATTTCTAATCTAAATCTCCCCTCTTTTAGTTTAAAGCCATTCGCCCCTGTGATCTCAGTGAATGTTGTGTAGGCGATTCACTTGAAATCTCAGTGAATGATGTGTAGGAGAACCACTGGTTCAGAAATACCTTTGTGTCTTTTTTCCCTTGTGCAAGATCTTCTTTTACACTGATATTTACATTGATACATAGATATCTTCCTTTTTTTTTAATGATTTTAGGGATAAAATCCTTTTAAAACCTGCCTTCAACATAAAGGGCAGTGAAAAACGTTCTGGAATGCAAGTCTTATTCACACCTCCCATAGCTCTTTTTATTTAAAGCCTGAGAGTGTTTAGTTGTCTCATTTCTATTGTTAATGTAGAAATGCTCAGAAGAATGATCTGTGGAAAGATACTAAAGTTTCTCTGACACATTTTAGTGCCACCGTAAGGTCACTTTAGTAATGAACATCATAAAGATTTTCTGTTTATTGTTGGGGTTTAAGTCTTGCAAGAATTTCTTACTTCCATGTATTGTACAGCATTAACAACTCACAGTTCTTTAATTTTGTATATTTATGTGCAAGTTTCTAGAAGTAAGAGAGCTGATGAGAAATATGCACTCATATTTTCTAGTCTTCCTCAATTTGACTAGCCCAAATCAATCATAGCAGAGATTCTTGTTGTCTTCAAACTGGTTCTTTAAATCTTAAGCAATTTAAGTCATTATTGAACAACAGTTCTACTAAATTATTCAAAGCGTGATTTGACAATAGCTTGTCAAAAATGCTAGAGAAGTAGAATGGGAGCAGGAGGCAAAATTTACATAGCCATTTTACCCCCAAAGAAAGTTTTAAATACTAATTCTCTGTTCCTAAACCAAAATAAGCTTCAAGAAATCACATATCATTTTACAAAATTAAGTGCAATATATCACAAATGAAAACTAAGATAAAGCAAGGTGTTTGCCATGTCCAACATTGTTCAGAAAAGACTAATTTCATACTGTACCTTCTACATATATATGAAACCAGAATATACTTCACCTGAGGAATGGAGACTGAATTCTTGCATGAATACTTTATCTCTGATGCAGGTGTTTCTAGAAGTCAGCCATGGTTATGTAAGACATTCAGATAATTTTAATTCAAAAAGGTGATTAAGACCAAGAAGTTTAGTAAATTTAATAAATGATATAAAGATACCTATATTCATACCTCCAATTCATGTATCTTATATGAAATGGTATACAGAAACAACTACTTCTGTTTCAACAAATGCTAGATATCTTTCACGGTAGGGCTACTTCCTATCATATGAATGTCACCATATTACAATTTTCTGTCAGTTTGTTGAGTTTACTATCTCTTGTTTTAGGCTTAAACTGGCCGATGAAAGGACTGTCTAGATTATACAACTATTTCATTCCCTGTACCATGGAATTAGATCTGTAGCATACTGTCTATACAAATAAGTACAAATAAATTATGCATCAAAGAGTATTTCACAGGTTATCTCTAAATTGAAGCAAATTTAAAAATGTTTGATAAAGAGATTATAAAATGAGATTATTTTCCATTGCTCTCTTACTAGCATTTGGTTAAGTTTTTCTTTGTATTCAGTTGAATCAGTTTGTCTTCTTCCAATATATGTATAAAATAACCCTTTCTTTATGGGCTTCCATCTTTCTTTTAGGTAGTCATCCAGTATCTTTCTGATAAACTTAACAAGGATTTACCCTTTTCTTTCTCTTTGTTTTGTCCATGCTGTTATAATTGCAAGCAAACTTATGAGAGAAAAGAGGTAGGATAAAGAAAATGAAAACCCTTGAAATACACAAATGTGTTCTATCAGAATAATAATGGATGCATCACTCTCTCCTAGGCTTTATTTTCAAATATAATCATGCATTTCAATATTGAAGCAGAGATTAAATTCCATTTTTATTCTTTCCACTTCTATTTTCTTCTGTCTTTAAAAGTGTAAAAAATAATAATAATAATAATAAATCTTTTAACAGATTTCAGAAGCTCCTCACAATAGATTGCTGAAATAATGGCATCTATCTAGAACATATTTGATGTGGGCACAAAGGTCATTGGTCTTATAATACCAGTGAAATATATTGTGACGTCACATATGTTATACCATCCACATACTAAATAGACTGAGAAACTAATTCAATGAATTAGGATTCTGAAGAAATTACTATTGAAGTTTTTGTGATAATTGCATTGGCACTCTGGCCAGCACCAACCAAATTCATCACATTTTCTCAATCTTTTCCCTGTGTGCCAGGGCTCCCAATTTCACTTTTACTAATCCCTCAGCTCTTTTTTTGCCTATCCTTGCTAGAAGCTTGTTTTCCCTCTATTAGATGTCCTTCTCTCTGCCAGTTTCCATCTGTCACTTTTTCTCTCAGATCCTTATTCTATCAATGAATGCATCAAACTAATGCCTTAGCCATTATGCTTTACTTATCCACACACATCTTATATAGATGTGGATTCCTTACACTCCTCCCCTTTTCCCTGTGACTCCATTCTTTGTTTCCCTTTGCCATCTTTCTCTCACTCTTCTCTCCTGGAAATGAATAATTCAGATATTGAAGATCTGTAGAGTGTTTGGGATAATGAATTGCAATAGCAGGTAAAATGCTGTTACACAACTGGACATTTACAATTAACAATTGATTAGTTGACAATTATGTGGGTAAGTGAAACAGATGGCTGTGCTAATCATGTGCAAGAGCTGCATAAGTTCTTCTTTTCTCATCCATTTCTGTTTACACCAAAATTGACTAGATTTTCTCCCCACTGTCTAGAGCATCCCCTGCAGCTTTAAAATTGATTTGCTCGTTTACAAAATACACCACATTACTTCAAGATAAAAAGAGAAATAATATCAAGCTGAGTGTAGAGCCTCACTTTGCTGTATCAAACTGTACAGGTAATAAAACTTTGGGTGAAAAGCCATATAGAATTATTTTGATAACTTTCTGCCCAATGACTTGAGAAGAGTTTGGCAGACTCTTCATCTCAAATCAATAAGCATTGCATGTGTCCTTATGAAGGATTAAACTGATGTATGTAGCAACCCCAGCATCTGTCCCTGCCTCTGTTGAAGTTGGTGGAGAAACTTCTGCCATCTTCTGGAGAAGCAGACAGAAGCCCTTAATTTTACCCATTTTAATTATTATTAGTCATGGTTCTGTATTGATTAACCTGTCTCTAAGAAAGGAGGGAGAGAACAAAGTACAGAGAGAACTGTTTTAAATGGAAAGTTTCTGATCCTAGATTCTGAAATGTGCACACAATGTTGGCCAATTCTTGCAAATGACTTGTTCTAAGTAGTTGCAATGAAGTAAAAAATCACAGCCTAAATATTTTTAAGAACACACAGTTAATTTAATTTAATTTAATTTAATTATACCCAAACCATATAGGCATCACACTTGGAAAAAATAAAATAAACTAAAAATAATAATAATAAAAAGCATTTATCTGACCACCAGTGCTGTGTTAACATTATTCAAACAGTTTATACCTAAAAAAGTGTTTTAATATTGTCTGATTTTGTAACGATGTTGCTGTGCTGGTTGAATGACTGAGCCAAACCAGTAACTTTGTAATACTGCATGAAAGGTCAGATTGGCTTCTTTAGTTCTTTTCTGTTGTGAAGCTAGCAAGAAAGGTAGGTGATGAAAAAATTCCTTTGAAGAATAATGGAAGAAGGAATTCACTGTGTTAGATTACTCAAGTCCATATTCTTTTTTCAAATTATTTCTAGTAACAAGGGGTCCTCATCAAGACTAAGAAACAGCAGCATGCAACATCCACTTTTCTTTTAAAATCAGCTTTTATAGAAAAAAAAATACAATAAAGCAAATGCTCTTTGTGTCTACTTAATGACCTATAACTCAAAAAGCCGATGAAACTACTATGCTGAAAACTTTTTTCAGAAAGATTTTTTTCCAGAATTGATAATGACATTTTATATATGATTTTCTTCAACACTTTAAAAACCCGAGTTTTTAAAGTTTAGTGTAAAAGTGATTACATGACTTCTTTTGTTGTTGCTGCTGCTAGAATAGAATAGAATAGAATAGAATAGAATAGAATAGAATAGAATAGAATAGAATAGAATAGAATAGAATAGAATAGAATAGAATAGAATAGAATAGAATAGAATAGAATAGAATAGAATAGAATAATAGAATAGAATAGAATAGAATAGAATAGAATAGAATAGAATAGAATAGAATAGAATAGAATAGAATAGAAAGATGTCTCTCTGTAATGAAGAAAAAAACAACAACACATAAAGTACTTCAATAATGCCCTAACATTTAATTAGAATGTTTTTATAGAATCATAGAATGGTTTGGTTTGGAAGGGACCTTAAAGATCACCTAGTTCCAACCCCTCTGCCATGGGCAGGGACACCTCCCACCAGACCAGGTTGCTGAAAACCCTATCCTGATTTGAAAGGGACCCACAAGGATCATCAAGTCCAAATCCTGGGTAAACACAGGACCACCCCAAAACCAAGTCATTTGTCTGATAGTATTGTCCAAATGCTTCTTGAACTCCAACAGGCTGTGATCACTTCGCTGGGGAGTCTGTCCCCAGTGCCTGACCACCCTCTCGGTGATGAACGTTTTCCTAACATTCAGCCTGAACACACATCCTCTTCACATAAACTTCCTTCTCAAATTCAATTTGTAGATGTATCAAATACTGGAAGGACAGTTGAAATTCATGGAGCTATGCAAATTTATGCCAGCTGAGGAACTGGCTTTAATCCCCCTGTACCTCAGTTTATCTGAAAGTAAAATACATCTTTTCACACACCAGTTACGTCTGCTAAGTGACAACAGTGTATTTATCCAGCACATCATTTACAAAATCCAAGTGCTTAAAATTGAGGAAATGAAATGTTAAAGATGTCATAAATCTTAGTGTTCACAAAGGGTCTGAACCAGCTTTTACTGAAGTCCACGAGTCTTTCCACCTATTTAAGTCAGAGCTGGACTGGGTCCATAATAAACAATTATTTTGCTACAAGTATGGCCAGGTATGCCACTAAAGGATGCTGATCTGTGAATGTGAATGGCCTAATGTGGCTGTGGCAGTAGCAATAGTGTGTCATGTTCTAGACGTTAAGTGCAAATAAAAAATCTATGGAGACCTCAGGAAAAACTGATGCAGTGAAAAAGTACCGTTTCCCAAATGTCAGTATTAGTTGTTTTTTTCTTTTCTAATTTACAGCTTTTCACCACTTAGATCAAAGAATCTGAAACACAAGAGGAAAAGGCTGGTTCTTGTTTCTTCTCCTTCACCTAGAGTCTTTATTGTATAAGGTAAGAATTGTCTTATCACTTTTCACTACCTGTGCGACCTATGTACTTCATAACCCTTCAAGGAAGTAAGGCTCTTTTTCAAATATTTTTTTAATAAATACACAACTACACAGTAAAAAAAAAAAAAAAAAAAAAAAAAAGTAGCTTAATATGTACAAAAGTTGTTCATCTTCCTAATTTCTTGAATATTAACTTCATGCATTAAAGCCATGGATCCATAGCATTCTTGTGCTTTTTATGAAAGCTTTATATGAGGCTTTCTTATTCAGTACTAGCAATAATGAAGTATATGTACAGTCTACACAGCTTGCCAGCACACACTAAGTTTGAGCATCTTACACCAACTAATCATTTTAAACTTTTTCAGAATCCTTTCATCCTTATTCATTCCATTACATGGCAAACTCCCATTAACAACACAATTAAGGAAAAAAAGGATTTGAAGGACTCTGAGCTCATCTCCTCTGAGGGAGAATAATTACTTCGTATTTATTTTTTCTTCAGGATTGCTTTGTAAGATGTCATTGATCTTTCTAAATTCAAATAGTAAAGACATGTTTAAAAAGGAGTGCAAATATGCAAGCAGAACCCAATTTCATAGTTGAAAGTTTGCTCTGTATATGCAGACTGGATTACTGGTGGCACAAAGCTCTTGAATGAAAAGAAGCAACGGGAGAAGCATCCATAGAAACACCATTAAAATGCAGCTGGTCCAAATCTGTGGACCTGTCAGAAAGTAGATCAAAGAAACTTTTATCCAACATTGACAAAATTAGTCCACCATTACTCAAATTACACATACCTGGAGGCATTATTCTTTTACTACAATTTTGTGAAATATGATGGTCTGTATCAAACTCATGTTGCTAAAATATGTCTTTTCTTTCTTTCTTTCTTTCTTTCTTTCTTTCTTTCTTTCTTTCTTTCTTTCTTTCTGGTAAACTACTCTGGTTTAGTAGACTTTTAGTTTTCTCTTGGAAGACAAGCTAATGTTTAGGAAGGAAAACTGCAGAATACGATATTCTACAGAAGTGTTTGCATAATAGTATCATCAAATGATAACAGAAATGATATTTTACAGTAGCACCCCAAGTGGCTATATTTATCCAAATGACAGATGTTGTTTAAAGCTATGATCTTCAACACTAAAACAGGTAGATCCAGTAGAATAATACATACTAACCATTATAATATGCTGAAGAATTCTTATTTTTCTCATGCAAATGATAACACTCTTAGATTTAGATACAGCTTATAACACAGGAAATCCAGTCATTCCCCAAGAAACAAAATAAATTCAGTCTCTGGAACTGTTTATAATCTGATTATAGCTTTGTTACAACTAGAGAGACAAGAAGAAATGTGCTGCAACATACACGTTTGTTATGTTCCCAAACTTCTTAACTGGTTTAATGTATTCAGCATATTCGCTCTGTCTCAATGTTAGACTCATCAGACTAGAACTGACTCCTTAAATCCATACACAGTGCTATACCACACATTAAGCCTGATTCAGAGCGTGCTATGTTTTTCCTTATTTTACCTCAAACAATAATCTTGAAGCACTCATTGGACATAGAGCCAGACCTTGGTGCATTGGGTTGGCTTGTTTTTATCATGAATTTTAATGGTGAGAAAGTTGCATCTGTTCCTAGCCGCCTTTCAGCTGTTAGTCACTGCTGAGTAGCTTAAACTAGAGCCCAGAAACAGATGGGGAAGAGGAGTGTTCTTTTGATAATCAGGTATTGAACTCAACTGGGACACCAGTTTGTGGAGTTAATGGCAATGCTTCAGTGTGTTTGACCTCAATCTCAAACTCAACATCCAGTGAAGAGTATCTGAGATAGCTCTGGTTATTTGCACAGTCTTGTAGTTGAGCTAATAAGCCTCAATGGATATGGCAAGGTTTTGCATGGAGTTAGTCCTTTTGGAGCAATTTCTGTATATATGGAGACATTAATCTGCAATCCAGATAAATTATCCATACTGGTTTGTGACGTACACACCTGTGAGCGTCTAGGTACACTCATTTGCTTAAGTATGCATGAATAATAGGCAAGATTCTTTGCATTATTTATATATAAGCTTTCTGAATTTTTGACTGACAGATCTGACTTAATTTTTCAGATATTGTGATGGATGATACTCATTCTGCTTGTAAAATCTGATATGTTTAAAGAGAGCACCTGTGAAGCAAATAGGAAAGTTGCCTGTTCAATTTTTTGGATATTGTACTCTATAACACTCTGGAGGATAGAATGGAGGATAGAACCCCCTGAAAGGAAGACGGGGATTAATTCTCTGTTGAGAGCTAATGAGCATAGAATATTATTAGGGAGTACAGAAATTTGCAAAGCTTGGTATCATGCAAGCTGGCAAAATGAAACAGTGGGGAGTATATATTCACAAACTGAAAATAAAAACTTTTTCTAAGAGCCCAGAGAGGACTGGAGTTTATCACAACTTGGAAACCAATGAAAAGGTTTCTAGAATTATATATCTTCTGGAAAGGACAGAGTAAGTAAGGGAAACTTGGGTACAAATCCTTTTGTTTCTATTTTGTCTTACATAGCATTTTCTCTATTCTAAGTTCAATGTGCAAGCTATGTTCATATTAAGTCCAGCTTTACAGGTTTTTGTATATTTTTGTAAGAGAATGGTTTAGGTATTCTCTTCTGAAAGCACTGCTTAACTTGAATCCCTGCACAGCTGTGTCAGAAAGAGGGTATGCATACTGGTGAGCAGCCCTGAGGTCAGAACCTAACTTGACTACAGGCAAACAAATTTCCATTCCTCTGAAAACTAAGGCTAGGACCAAAACAAGCAAACAACAAAAAACAAAAACAAAAACGTCATCAGAAAAGATCTGAAAACTTCTTAAATAAATAGAATAGATTAATAAAGGATTGCAAGCTTCTAAGTAATTTGAAGGATATCTCTGGAGCAGAGCTTTTAACCTAAATATATTTAAGCAGAGTTTTGAAACAGTAAATTATAACTCGAAGAAAAGACTAATTTCAGGTATGGTTTGTATTTTCTTCCTTCAGTCTTATTTTTTAACCCTTTCCCATTTTCAAATCAAGAATATACCCCAGTTGTCTTTCTGGAGCTGTACTACCCTTCTAAAGAAAATAATTTTTTCCTAATACCTCATCTGAATTTCCAAGGTTCAATATGTGAGTTTTTCCCATTGTTATAACAAACATTGTTACACACTACTATAATGAGTTTGGTTCCCTCATGTTAGTAACTGCCTTATAAGTAGTTCTAGACAGATACTAGGTCACCCATACCTTCTTTGCTAGGCTAAGTCCAGCTTCCCCAACCTCTCCGCAAATTCCCCTATGCGATCTAAGACTCTTAACAATCTTTGTAGCCCTCTTCAGGCACTCTCCAGTTTACTGACATGCTCTGGAGCAAAGGACTGGGGACACACTGGGCTCATTTTTCCAGATGGAGCTTCACCAGTGCCAAGTCTGGACTATAACTTTCCTCAATCTATTGGCCATGTACCTCTTAATATAGCCCTCCATGTCATTTGCCTCATTTGCAATGAGAGCACAGCCTTGTTTTATGATCCTCAACGTGGAGGCAACCTTAACCCCCAGGTCCTTTTCAGCAAGCTGCTTTTCGTCCAGTCACTTCTCAAACATGCTGTGGTGGTTTCATCCTGATGGACAGCTAAACTCCACCACAACAGCTCTCTCACTTCTCCTTCTGAATGGACAAGGGAGAGAAAATACAATGGAAAAGGACTCAAGGGCTTCCCACTGACAGCTTCCATGTGGGTCTGTACCACAGAGTCCATTCTTCAGAAACAGACTGCTCCATCATGGCTCTACAACGGCTGCGGCCTCCTCCAGGCCACATCCACCTGCTCCACCGGGGGCTCCTCCACGGGCTGCAGCGTGGAGATCTGCTCCGTGTGGGACCCATGGGCTGCAGGGGGACAGCCTGCTCCACCAGGGGCCTCTCCACAGGCCGCAGGGGAACTTCTGCAAGCCTGGAGCACCTCCTGCCCTCCTGCTGCACTGACCTTGGTGTCTGCAGGGCTGGTTCTCTCACATTTTCTCACTCCGCTCTCCCAGCTGCTGTTGTGCAGCAGATTTTTCTCCCTTTCTTCAATTTGCTCTCCCAGAGGCCCACCCAGTGTCACTCACTGACTTGGCTCTGTCCAGCAACAGGTCCCTTTTGGATCCGGCTGGAGGTGGCTCTTGTCTGACATGGAGCAGCTGCTGGGCTCTGCTTACAGAGGCCACCCCTGCAGCCCCCCTACTACCAAACTCTTGCCATGTAAACTTAATACATATGCACAGAATCATGGTTTTTTTTTCTGGGCTAGATGCAGGACTTCGAACATCTTTTTGAACTTAGGTTCAAATAGGTGCAGTCCTCAGATTTCTCAGGCTACCTCTGGATTTGAGGCTTATAGAGTTGTCATGTTAGCTGCTGTCCCAAATGAAAATCATTTGCAGGATTTATTCTGTGTGATCATCCAGTGAAAATGTTGAAAAAAATGGGACCAGTATTGATACTAAAGTACCCTGCTGACAGTCTATGTATATATTATTTTACTTGTCATAAGCATTACATTTGTGAAAACATTATTAATGGTTTTCCTTTGAGGATTTCAATCACATTTCTGTAGGCACACAATTATTACTTAGGGGATTTTCTAGCCAAAGATATTTTATTGTCTTCTTTTTTAGCTAATAATTAAGTCTTTCGCTCTACTATCACAACTTCTTTTTTAAAGCCTTCTTCACTCCCTGGCTTGAGTAATGTCTTAAATTGTCTCTGCTTTTTCTAGGACTCAGACAGCATTGGGATGGACAGCTTGAGCATCTGTGTTACTCACTGCTGCTCTGTTCTGTCTAAACTTAAATTACATCTTTGAGAATGGTTGGACATTTGGTCTGAGGGTCTCTTTCACAGGAGGATTTAAATGTATATTATGAATTTTAAAATGCCATTGTTTGGTTTAGTATTTATTAGAGCTTGTCGCTTCCCTGAAATACAGGTTAAATTTTCATGAAAAACAAGAATTTCACTTAATTGGTACCTCAGGGCAAATTGTGGCAGGCTGGAAAAGCCAAACCGATTCTTCATCCATCAATATTACCTGTGAAGGCTTGACACTTAGACAAGACCACCTTCAGCTGTTTGCTCATTTGTAAAACAATGGACTTAGAATTTACATTATTAAGCTCCATTTCTCAGTAGTGTTGGTTCTTCTGCCCTTAAAAAGTACTTAAAATGAGTTCAGAACAATGTATTCACATATTGGGAATAATAAACTGATTCTTTAAATTCTCCTTTCAAGGTGCAATAACATTTCAATGCATGTCTGGATCTGTCCTGTGGCCTATTTCTAAAAATAAAATTTTGGACTAACTTCAAGCTTTTCTTCTCAAATGGTGTATTGTGTCGGCCTTTGTTTAAAGGGTTTGTATTTGAGTGGTATGTTATGTACATGATTATAAAGTACTTTCAGAATGTTTAGATGGGAGTGATTACTTACCATACTTTTGGATAATTGGTCATGTTATCCATTACTGGCCTTTGCTGCAAGTTCACAATATAATAGCTTCTGGTACTTTTGCCTGATTGTTTTATACAAAATTATTTGATTCATCCTAGACATTTGTCTAGGATTTGTCTAGATGTTGGTGGCTTCAACTTTATCACATTTATATTTATATATGTGTTATTTCTATATACTATGTAAGCAGTGGAATTCCATTAGATTGACAGCTTTTTTGCTTGTTCTTTCCATGCAGCAGGGTTCACATTTGAATTGGGTAAACTAATTTTACCTAGACCATAAGAGATTTTTCCCCATTTTTTGGCAGTGATTTATCAATAAACTTTCTGTTAGATGATGAAAGGAGTCTTTAATCTACAACATGGCTTTTAGATCTAAAGAAATACAATTTTATTTTTTATTTATTTTATTATTTTCCTGTAGGGTTAGTGAGTTAGTGCCCTGACCTCAGGAAAACTCTTTTTTTTAAATATATATATTGTTTTCATTTGATTTTCTACTAATTTATCTTTTTTATTCTGAGCTAATTTTTAATTTCATGTCTTCAGAGGTTTACAGGAACAAGCACTCTTTACTATATTACTTGGGAAATTTTCCCTTTGTGACAAAATTACATTCTTCAAATGGTATACCATCTGCTTGCCTAACCCCAAATCTTTTTCTTTTACTTGGCACCTGTTTACTGTGTGGCAAAATCTTTCTTTGGTAATCAGTTCAGATTTGCAATAAAGTCCCCTGGACCAACGCTCTGTAAAAGTTGTATGCAGTCCAAACCATGCTTAACCATACTTATGGGTGTGCAATTGTATTGAAGAAACACAATGATATTTTCTAATTTTTTATTTATTTCTCTGGCTGATGATCACAATAAGAAATTCTCTGTTTCACAAAGATCTACCACTTCTGCTTGTTGCCATGAGTAATATTCATCACTAAGGAAAAGTTTTGACCATAAAGAATGCAAATGGCTTTATACTGATTCTTTCTTCTTCTCAGAAACTTTTGTTTTGATATGCAGTCTGGTGTTAGATTAACAGGCAGAAAGAGACTTCAAGTTCCCCAGCTTGAGATAAGCTTTTAGGAATATAAGAATTCCTGAAAAATTAATATGGCTACCTCTTATTTACACTACAAGGAAAAGCAATGTATTTTCAATAAATCTGTTAGCATAAGGCATTGACTTTTGAACGAGTGTTTACATCTGGAGGGCATGACTTTTTCCTTGAGTGTACAACAGGATTTGTTTGGTTAAAATGTAGGTTTGTAATTTTATGCTTCATTGAAAAGTAATTCTTGTGAATATGCTCTCAGCACTTTTAGATCTCTTAAATCCTCTACCTATGAGGAAAAAAAAAAAAAAAAAAAGAACAACAACAACAAACCTTAAATGCTATAACTGAGCAAGATCATGTACTTTAGTCTTTTAGAATACAATAGAAAATGAAAACTACGGATCAGACAATATTTCAGTATAAATGCATTGCAATGCATTGTACTTTCAAGGTCCTCCAAGTAGACCATAGACCACTTTTCAGAGGATCTCAGAAGAGAAGGCAAATAGCATCAGAATAAAACTCTACTCATTATGGTGTTTATGGCCTAGATTTGGATATATATATCTACTGATTACATTTATTTATTTATTTATTTATTTATTTTTAAAGGGGAATTTTAATTTGTTTGGGTATTAGAGGCAGCAAGTGGATGGACAAGAGGCCATGGATACAAATCTCCACTGGTACATTTCACAATCAGCCATTCAGTGACTTTGTGAAATCAGTCCTTTGTGGAACATGGGAAAATATGTCTTCCTTTTCAGTTTATTTTGCAAGGCCATGATCTGAGGTTAATTTGCTAAAAATTATATTTGATTTTCCGGAAAAAAAAAAAACCTTGAAATTAAAAGAATTAAATGGAAATAAAATCTTTATTGAAAAAGTTGTGAAATTATAAACTAAAACACAATGTGTCAATTGCAGCTAGACAATAAAAATTAGAAGGCTTTAGTGTCTTTTCACCAAAGCAAAATGTGGGTTACCACGAATGACTTGAGGTTGTGTCCCAACATATAAATAAAGCAAGGATCTAGCTTTGTTTCACAACCAAAACATTTCTTATTCCTAGGAGACTGTATGCAGAGATTAAGTACCTGCATAATTTAAAGGAGGAGCAGTAGTTCCATTGGCTCATGTTGGTCTACTTAATTAAAGTCACATCCAGGCATATTTATAAACTGAAACTTGTTCAAAGTCACAAATGTAAAACCTTCAACTTTATATCTTGCTGCTTTATTTCTTCTTCTCATATCAAAACATCTTGCTACTAATAATTAAAAAATTCACTACTAGATTTTTAATAAATTATTCCAAACAGATTTTCTTCACATATGCATGCCGATTTTAAATACAATGCATCTAACTTCAAAAAGGTAGGCTTTTAATTAAAAATTCTGTCTCAATTATTTAAGATTTTGTTGTTGCAGCTGATTATTTCCCTTGCCTCCTTGTTGTAATGTGCTCTAAAATAAGAATACTGTATAGAGCTTTCAGCTCCATAGAATAGAGCTCAAAACTACAGTAATGAGTGTTATTCTTTTTTGTGCAAAAGCAAATACCAGCCAAATTGTGAAAGCTTACACAATTTTAATATGCTCGTTGTCAATAAAATATTTTTATATTAGAATAAAACAATTTAAATTTATACAAGCACCATATATAATTTTAGATCTTTTCTTCAGTCAGGTTTAGCAGCTAATTAAGCTGGGCATCTTTTTTTAACTAAAGTAGTAGATTGTAATGTATTAATAAGACCACAAATATGTTAAACACACAGGTAAAGTGTATAGAGAAATGTGATTAAAATGTAGATGGTCTAAACCATCTTGGGTTGTATAAATAAAAAGAAAAAAAATGAAATTAAATGAATGGAAAATATTATGAGTGACAAATTTCTGTACTGACCTTTATGACTTAACCAGCCAATTCTAAGCTACCAATATATGCATGTGTGTGTGTATGTATTTGCCTTAAATCAGTCAAAACAACTTTGTCTGAAGAAAGGTCCCCCTACTGTTTCTCTTGCACTGAAGTCAATTTTATGCAGAATTTCCCTGCTCAAAACTGCATGAGACCAGCTTTGAAACTAAATCTCTGACCTGAACTAAATAACATTACATTTATTCTCAAGTAAACTGGCCACCTGTTAGTGGCACTCAAGGTAAAACTTAACTGTTCTGAATGCATATACTTAGATAATAAGTTGGCATAGATCTCATATTATTGTCACATAAAAACTTTGTCATATCTGTATTTCATTGGTCTTGAATCATTTTTGAAATCATAAAAAGAAAAAAAAGTTAAATGACTGAGTAACATTTGTTTTGTTTTCTACTGGTTTTCCTTTGGGCCAGTAGTTGTGAAAACCTGCTTTGCTCTTTACAGCAAGCATTGCCAAAAATGTTAGTCTGTAATAGTGCCAGGAGAGTGGACTTTCGGAGCAGATGAACTGAAAAATCTGTGGTTTTTGCTTGCTTGTTTCTTTGTTTGTTTTTATTAAAAACATAAATCATCATTCTGAAGTTATAAAACTGAAATCACGATATTGCAGGGATCAAAGCAGCACTGGTTCTAAAAACAAGTTACAGAGGGTCTATTTGTAAATCAAGTAATTTAGAAATTTAGAATTTAGAGAAGAAAAATACCAATGGAACACTCATTTTAAGGTGTCCGCCTTTTCTTTTGATTCCTTCTGCAGGAGGCTCTTAGGATAAAGAGAAGGCATAAGGGTTCCCCACCATGTATGCCCACTGCCCAGCAAAGGTTCTTGGGTGATAACGGGTTCTTCAGCAGGAAGGATAGAAGGATAGTTTGCTTTGCACCGGCTAAGTGTTGAACCAACAAATATTGAACCCCATGTGCTTCTAGCATCTTTACTGAGCTAGTTGAGATTCCTAGAAACCTTATGTCTAGCAGTAGGTATTACCATATGGCTCAGAGAGAGGTGCAAAAATTCAGTAATGCAGTGATGGAATAATCTGCTTGTATGAGAAGCTTCCTCTGAGCATTTACAAGAGGATGTTCTTGGTACCTGTTCCTATGAATTTCTGCTAAATAATTGATTTTGTGATACCATCTGGCAAAGGGTTCACAAATTATGTGAAGCAGAAAAAATATAAGAACAAAAGTAGGTATTACATCAGTAAATGACTGTACCTAGAAACAAATGAGGCTTCCTGAAGAGAGAAATGATTCTTTTATATGTAGCAGAGGAAATTAAAAGAGAGGTGTTGTGTAACAGCAATAAACAATACAGTAGGAAGGATTCTTTTGTCCGAGTTATTTCTGAAGGAGGAAAAATTCTTATGCCTTACATAGTAGAGTGGCCATCACATTATTCTATGTGTGACTATTAAAATATTTATAAAACTTATCATTACATATGAACTTATTTTTTAAAGGAAAAAAAAGGCATTTTAACTTGGAGCATCTGAATAAAGCTGAAGAGTGAGTTTGTTCTAAGAAATATTCATGTAGACAAACTGCAAAAGAAGACATTTACTTGATGGCTGAACTCGCTGCTGTCTAAAATGCCTCTTGCTTGACTTGTCTCTTCTGATACAGTTCTCTGAATTATATTAGAACTGTTATTTTTAAAATTCTGGAACCTGAAGATAAAAATGTTTTGGAGCAATTCAGTTTTCTACAAGGAATTTTAAAATAACCATTTACAAGATACCTTTCTAATTCCACTGTTCTCCAGGTCTGCAATTAGCAAATTACTGTACCCATCAGGACAATATAAATATATATATATATATATACACATACAGTTTTCTGGGTGAACATGAGAATTTGGAAATAGCTTGCTTCACTATTACACCCTGAGGTATTTTAACATTGTTCATGATTTTTAGCCGTCCAGCCCCAATTCAAATGAAGCATAGTAGGGTAATTTGTTATATAAGCTACCTTGGGAAATTTACACCTGTGGAGAAAATTAAACGGGAGAAATTCATTCTGTCATGTTCCCTTGTTCTTTTTGTGAGCAAAATGTATGAAAGGATGGTGGTGTGGAAGACACTGTAACCTGGAGGAGAAAGAGGTACTTCAGGAAAGTAATCAGGATGCTTTCAAATGTCACATAAACTTTAATTAATTTCATATAACCTAAGTATTTAAATGAAATACCTGAGCTAAGAGATGATTCCAGTGTAGGAGTACTCCTACACTCCTACACTTTCTCTGTAGTCAATGAAGAGAGAAAGACACCCTTGAAGCATGACTCAGGTTTCAGATAGGATGACTCACTCTGGAGGGGTGTCTTTCACTTTTTATTAACTATTTAGAAACACCAGGATTGTAAATTGACAGTCTAAATTTAGGTGAGAGAAATCCCTTACAGAAATGTCTAGTCGGAGTCATTGAAAAGAGCTGAGCATCTCTAGAGGGTGATTCCTTCTACCCTAAGAGAGATCTCTACAATGTGTGGGAAGTTTCATGTTCTAGAGATGCTTATCTATCTGCAGTGGTGCAGTGAAAGCCTAGATGACTAGCTTAGGCTCTAGTAATATTATACTTTAAATAGCTGAAGTTAGGTGAGACTAATCCTTTCTTTAGACTCGTTCATTACTTAAGCATGTCAATGAGAAAGGCAAAGCTAAGCAGGATGAACCTGGAATATAATATGAGCCATAGAGTACAATTATTTTGTTGGAGTAGGTTTGCTTTAGTTTAAGACATCATTTACAATGACTGCTGAGTTTCTGAGGGTTGTGCATATTCTTGCATTTTTCTGAATAATCAAATACATCCAAAATACTCAACAGAAAACTGAGAGGCTAAAAGCTAGACTATTTAATGTTTTTGAGGCCTCTAAAATTGTTGATACTTTAACAAAATATTTTTAGTCACCACTCTGCTGCCTTAAAAGCTTCAATACCTTTCAAAATCTGCTTCTGTATGGCCAGTTAATGCCCCTACACTTTTTCCTCTACTAATTCCTTAACTTTATATCCTTCAAATCCAAATTGTGTTATAGTTGAGTCACACTTATAGAAATAAAACAGGCAGTTGGGAAACAGCTCTCTCATGTAGTCTAAATTATGAAGTATCTTTTAATTGTTTCTTCACTGAAGGCAACCTTCTCTCCTCTACCCTTCTCAGCAAAGCAGAGTACGTATCCTCCTAACACAGCACTGTGACAGGTGTAGGGCTTCAATGTTGTCAGTTATAATCCTTTATATGTCACACCTTCAATCATGCACTGGGCCATGCATTTTAAACAGAAGTCTGTTTTCTAGTCTGTGGCAACAGAGTGCCAGGACATACACTGTACAACCATATGGGTGTCTCTTTGCAGGACATATGTTGTACATCCTTAGGCACTAAAGCAATTAACAAGCAACTGTAAAGTAAATGTGATCTCCTCTGAAAGGCTCCAGAGCAGCTTTCAGTTTTTAAAATTATATTGCTAATTTATGCCATGAAGAGATTCAGAATGTCAGAGGCAGGTACAGTGATCATAAATAAAAGCAACATTAAAATGTAAATACAGGTTTCTTTTCAGAAATTATTTTGCATGCTGGTAGAGTATTATGAAACTAAAGATGTTAAAAAGTAGTAACATCCAAAGCAAAATTCAGTGTAAGAATATGAAAATTCAGTAGCAGAAAAAAGACAGTAAAAGCAGAATGCAACTGGGACAAACATCATGTTTTATTTGTTTGTCCAATAAAACCATGGGAGAAAGCTATATTTATTTTGTATTTTCTCTTGTCTTTGTGAAATCTTTGTGGAACCTGCTAGGGGATGCCAAATCCCATAGCTCAACACATGCAAAGCTGCCCTGGATCCACGTGCCCCACTCCGGTCAGTAGAAAGGCTGCTTCACAGTTACCTCACCCACAACCACACACGTACAAATGGGTCTTCCTGGTAGCTGGTCTAGACCTAAGAACTCACCAGTAGCTGACCCCAAGCCCCACAGTCTCTCCAGTAACTAGCTTAGACCTCCTAGGCCCTCCTCTACCCAAATCTCAGACCCAGTATCCCAGCTTGGACTTGTGGCAACTCCAATATCAGGCTCCCAAGACTTTTATTCCATCCACCAATTTGTCTGGCCTGATACTGGCTAGCAATTGCACACTGATACACTCTCCCATATAACGTGTGCACTCCATTTGTGCAGGGGCCCTGTGACCCATGGTCCCCACTCTGGGTGCTGGCACTCACTCCCACCCCACATGCAAACATAAGATTGTTCCCCACCCAGGAAAACAGTTGGAGTTGTCCAGCCCTGTCCCCTCATCCCCCCCACCCCACTGCTGTGTCCCTGCACTCCTTCAGCTTTCTATCACATAACCCAACAACGTGGAACCGTCGTGGCACAAAAAGAAAAAGCCATGCTGGATTAGACCAAATGAGAGTTTAGACCCCTATTTTGTCTTCATCACTGCCCAGTTTTATTTACGGACAAAAAATATTCAGCAAAATTCTACTGAAGGCAAATGTGAGGGAGCCTTCCTTGTGAAATAGACGTGGTTTATAGTTAGAGATATTAAGCCAATAATTCGAAGTGTCTTCCAAAATCATTATGTTAAATGCTATCCAGGACAATCTTGAAATATATATGTAAATACGTGAAGAGTTTTCAATCTTTGCATGTCCTTGGAACTTTCTGTGACTTACAGTGCTGGTGAATAATTACGTACTATACAAAAATACTTCTCATTGATTTTTAATCTGACAACTTTAACTTCAGTTCAATATGCTATTTTCTTATACTAGAAAAGAAGCTCCCAGTGTGCCTTTCTTCACACTGCTCATTACTTTTTCTGCTTTATTACAGCCTTTATATACACGATTTTCTATGTAGGCAATCTTTTCAACCATTCCTCATGTACATTTTTCCTTACTGTTAATCACTACTGTTGGCTTTGCCTGAACGTTTCCTGGCATACAGTTGGTAAATTTGTGACCAAACATTCATATCCTATAAACCAACCCTGTGCCCCTCTTGCAACTGATCGGAGGGAACATGCAAAATAGAAGTGCATTTTTTTTTTCTCTAGGAAAAACATGGTATAGAAATCAGATATTTTGAAAGATGAAAAATAAGATTCAGCAACTGATATTGCTGTTCGGTGGTATAATTAATATTATTAATTGATTTGCTGTACTTGTTTCATGGAAAGAAAATACCAGTTTTCACGGGCTATGAGAAGACAGAGACATGCTTTTCATATTCCAAGATATGCAGAGTACAAAAGGTTAATGACAGGAAGGATGTGTGAAATAGGTGCTGTTCTTTTATGTGTTTGAAGTGAACAAGATTAGAAGAGACTATTACTCACTAGCTTTTACTTGTTCTGATGCTGCACTGCATTTCTGAAAACAAAATTTAACTGGTCTTTATGACTTCTAATTTGTCCTCATCAACCACATAATATACACAAAGTACTGACAGCCAATCCGAGGTTTTGCTAAAGATTCAGTGGGGCAACATAGATTAGGAACAGCTTAGAATTTACAGTTAAAGTAACTGTTCTTCTAAAAATGCTTCCGTAGTTTGAGCAAGACCTCCTTAGTAGTGCTCTGAGGCTTTGCTCTTGATGATATTCCTCATGACACAGGACACTGACAAGATGGCACATTTTATTGCTGTGATTTCATACTCATGTAAAGCATGACCTTCATGACTCTGAAGATCCACAATCAGTAGGTTCACACCTACAGTTACCCAAACATACAATGATCAGGTGAACAATACTTGGCAAATAAACCCTCTACATTTAAGAGATCTAGAGGCCTCACTTTATGCTTTGCAATTTCTGAAATATTTTTCTAAACTTTTCAAATGTAGCATAGAAATATGTATTATAGCTCTGTATAATTCATTTTTAATTGCACAACGAGAATGCCTAACTTCCTCCCTACTTTAGACTGTCTTATACTATTTAAAGAAAACACTTCTGTATATGAGGAAAAAATATTTACTCCAAAATTAAAAACATGTTTCCACATGGGTGTTCCTGGGTTCCTGTGGGTTGCCAGTTTTAGAAATATTTTGGCTGAAAATTATGCTGCGGTCTTTATGGGGCTTTGAAATTAATAAAACATTTTAGCATTTTTCCATGTTTTAATATTTCTTTTTATCTATAATTTTCCATTTCATTTTATTTTATGTCATTATTGTAGTTTCTTATCAAGCTTTCATTTAAAATAAAGATTTGGAATGTGAAACATTACTATGGAATTGTTTCATAGGACATTCTTATACTAGTGAAATGTCTTAAATGCACATGAATGTAAACAGCAGCTGGAAATTAAGCTAAATATTCTGATGAAGCCCCAGTCTCATGAAAGACAACAGTTTTACCACTGGCTTTGGTAAGACATAGAATTCACCCCATCATGAGTTTACATCCTTCTGCGATACAAGCCTGAAACACTTCTAGTAAGCAAAGCTGATAAGAACTACATTTAAATATGAGAAATAGAAGTATGTTGCATAAAATTTATTCTATATTTTGTAATCTTTATTAAATGAAGAATAAAAATGAACTTAAGCACCCGCTTACAGAGTTTGCTGACTTTGGCTTGTTTGCAATGAGCGGTATTAATTATAACAGGAACAGCTTTGAAAGGCCCAAAAGAGAGCTAGATAATGGAGGAGAGCAACCAATTCAGTGCACTTCATATCACTGTAGAGCACTGGGCTCAGCTCTCTTCTTTCCTCATACTAGTGAGTTCCTCAGCTAAGCAATCAGTTCCTATGTTTGTTTGTTTTCCTGCTGAAAAGCCACATTCAAAAAAAAAAAAATAATCCACATCTCTTCTCCTAGCTTTGTTCTCTCTTCCTTACAGTCTTCCAGTTATTTAGTTCTGTTTGTTGTTGTTGTTGTTGTTGTTCCTGTGTCCTTCTAATGCCACTCCTTGCTTAACAGTTACGACAGATGAGGTCCTTTATTCATGAGACTGCGGGGGTTTGACCATGCTGGGCAGCTGAACTCCACAACAACCACTCTCTCACTCCCCCTCCTCAAAGAAAAAAGGGGAGAAAATATGATGGGAAGGGCTTAAGGGGTGAGATAAGGACAGGGAGATCACTCACCAATTATCATCACAGGCAAAACAGACTCAGCATATGGAGATTAAAATAATTTATTGCCTATCACAAGTGGATGAGCACAGTGAGAAACTAAAAGCAAGCTAAAACCACCTTCCCCCCATCCACCCTATGCCACCTCCTCCCCCCGAATATTGCACAGGAACGGGAAATGGGGGCTGTGGTCAGCCCAATGATACTTCGTCTCTGCTGCTCCTTCATGGTCACTCTCTGCCTCTGCCCCAACATGGGGTCCCTCCCACAGGATACCGTCCTTCCTGAACTGATCCTGTGTGGGCTTCCCACAGGCAGCAGCTCTACAGGAACTGCTCCTGTATAGGACCGTACCACTGGGTCCATCCTGCTGGAGAGGAGCTCTGCAGAGAAGGACCTGGGGGTCCCAGCAGTGTGCCCTATGGCCAAGAAGGCCAATGGTATCCTGGCGTGCATTAAAAGGAGCGTGGCTGGCGTGTCAAGGGAGGTGATCCTCCCCTTCTACTCTGCCCTGGTCAGGCCTCACCTGGAGTACTGTGTCCAGTTCTGGGCTCCCCAGTACAAAAAAGACAGGGATCTCCTGGAAAGAGTCCAGCGGAGGGCCGCAAAGATGATACGGGGCCTGAAGCATCTTCCCTATGAGGAAAGGCTGAGAGACCTGGGTCTGTTCAGCCTTGAGAAAAGAAGACTGAGAGGGGATCTTATCAGTGTTTACAAATATCGTAAGTGTGGGAGACAGAGGGATTTGGCCAACCTCTTTTCAGTGGTTTTTAGAGACAGGACAAGGGGCAATGGCCACAAAGTGGATCACAGGAAATTCCACACCAACATGCGAAAGAACTTCACAATAAGGGTGACGGAGCACTGGAACAGGCTGCCCAGAGAGGTTGTGGAGTCTCCTTCTCTGGAGATATTCAAGGCCCGTCTGGACGCCTACCTGGGCAGCCTGCTCTAGGAAACCAGCTTTGGCAGGGGGGTTGAACCCGATGATCTCTTGAGGTCCCTTCCAAACCCTACAATTCTGTGATTCTGTGATCCCCCAGAAGCAAACTTCTCCAGCATGGGTCCCCCACGGGCGGCAGCTCCCCCCAGACCCCTGCTCCTGCGTGGGCTCCTCTCCACGGGCTGCAGCTCCGGCCCAGGGCCTGCTCCTGCGGGGGCTCTCCATGGGCCGCAGCCTCCTCCAGGCCACATCCACCTGCTCCACCGGGGGCTCCTCCACGGGCTGCAGCGTGGAGATCTGCTCCGTGTGGGACCCATGGGCTGCAGGGGGACAGCCTGCTCCACCAGGGGCCTCTCCACAGGCCGCAGGGGAACTGCTGCTCTGTGGCACCTTGAGCACCTCCTTCTGCACAGACCATGGTGTTGGCAGGACTGTTTCTCTCACATTTCCTCACTCTTCTCTCTCCCTGCTGCTGTTGGAAAGCATTTTTGTTTTCCCTTTCTTCAATTTGCTCTCCCAGAGGCCCAACCAGTGTTGCTCTGGCCAGCGGTGGGTGCCTTTGGAGCTGTCTGGAGCTGACTCTAATCTGAAATGGGGCAGCTTCTGGGCTCTGCTCAGAGGTCACCTCTGCAGCCCCCCTGCTGCCAACTCCTGTTACGTAAACGCAATACAGAGGCTTAATGTTATCCTCATTGTTTTTGAATCTACAGGAAAAATAGTTTTTATTATTGTTATTATTATTATTATTATTTATAAGCAAATTCAATGATCTGTCATCTGAAGTCTAATTACTTAGTTCTCTTCAGCAATTTGATATTCTTCTGCCCTCTCAGTTGCCAGGACATCTTGCAAAAGGAAACCAAAAGAGTGGGTGAAAAGAGAATAGGGTAGGTAACTTCACAACAGGAATGAGACTGAGATGGGTACCATGATTAGTTGAGGAAATAGTCAGATTGAAGTTTCTGGAAAAGAAAAAGATCTGTCTATATATGGAGGAGTGAAAACTGACTGTACTTTTTATATTCCAGGCAGGGCTGGTGGCACCATCTGTCATTACAAGGTCTTCTTTATACTGTCTTATGCACTTTGCCACTAAACAGAAATCCTATGGGACTATTTCACACTTCATTTTTAGGAGCAGTTTCAAAGTGATTCAGGATTTTTAGTTGTGGCCTTTTTCTTTCCTTATGAGCACTTTGTTTGTTTGTTTGTTTTGTGGGGTTGTTTGTTTGTTTGTTGATGGGGGGAGAGCAGTTAGGCTTGATCTCTTTTGAAAAACTTTGCCCTTCCATGAATTGAAGAAGAGTCTTGAATTTTAGTTATGGTGGGAGTAGTCTTCATCAGAGGCAAGCCAAAAATTTATATCTTCTGTCTGAATCTGGATGGGAATCAGATGTGATAAATCATTGAAAAGTTGCTTTCTATTCTTCAAACAGCACTAGATTGCTGCAAACTTTGTCCACTGAGATTCTGAAGCCCTAAACTGAAAGACGGGCTGATGTTTTATGTGATACTACAACCAAGTACAGACAATGTGGAATGGACTCTGTATAATACTAAGAAAATAATAGGGTATAATACTCTGGGTCATAGCCATCTCAAGTTGGGCGACTATGATTTAGTGAAAAGTTCAGACCTTAATTTCTTAGTGCATATAGAATGGTGATTAAACAATACCTTCTCATATAGTTGCTGTAAATATTTATGAAGTGCATGAGATGCTATAGCGACAAGCAACATGCAAAAACTCAGGATGAAATTAATTTTGCTTTCAGTGTAGGATATTATTAGCATACATGCAAAAACAACATGGGGGCTGAGAAATTCCACTGACCACACAATGAACAATGTGGGAAAAGCAAAATAATGTTTATCAACAAAATACAGCTTATTTTTTGTACTGAAAGAAGTGGAGCCCTGTGGAGAATGTCTTTGCTTTTATTATCATAACACATGTACCCCAAGGACTGAAGTAACAGAGACATTGCAGATTTTGCCTATCCTTTGAACAAGAAATATATGTGATGAATCAGGTAGAACTGATGGCAAGTATGTCTTTTTTTTTCCAGCTGTTAACATCTGTACTGGTGATCTATAATTCATGGGTCCCATTGAGGTTTTCAGGGCTACATAAAATATTGGAGTATTGCATTCAAATGGCCTACAAAGCATCGAGTATTTTGTTCTGCCTTCTGCTGGCTATTGACAGCAAATTTGTGTGTTCAGAAAGGCTTCTCTTTAAATCAACACTCCTGTACAATAATATTGCCCCAATGAGAGACTTTAATAATACAAGAAACCAGCATGTTTAAATACATAAAGACCACAGTAGGGTAGAGAAACCACAACAACCCAGCAGGCCTGTGCATGACCAGCAGTTACAGCACAGAGAAGAGGATTAAGGTGAAGACTACCATATAAATTCAGCATTTATTAGCTTAGAGAAATTATTTAGGATGACTGAGGTTACAAAATGACAGTGAGAGTGGTGGTAAAATGGAATTTCCAGGCTGAAGTAATCCAGGAGTCTTAGCAGTTTGAAAATAATTTTTCAGGTCTGTCTCACTCTTCTAATAAGCTAAATCCTGATCAAAGGGATTATTTGTTTAGTAGATGTCAAAAGACTGGTTCTAGGGAAGTCAGCATTGACAAAAATGTTTTAAAATGCTGTTAGGAAACAAGTACTGTGCATTGTTTAATTTGCTGTTTATACACCGTAAAGCAAATAATAATATAGTCTTCTATTTCATACAACTTTCTTCCTGTTTCAAATGCGGGTGTGAAGTTCTTTGCATTCCTAATCTCTGTGTTAACAGAGAGCTAAACATTTCTCTGATGTGACAAAGAAGTATTCTGCACTGATGCCATGGACAATGTGAATTTCTTTCAAACTAATCGCATGGTTAAGCTGTACCTGTTTTCATTTGATTGTATGATCTTTATACACTTATCAAAAGAAACCTGAAGTATTTCCTTTCAAGTTGTTAAACTCCTGTTTTGTACTTCACATGCAGTTATGTTCAGATTTGTTAGAAAGACAACTGCCCAATATTTATGATTCTGTGGATGTTAGCAGGAGAACCAGCAGAGGAGCCTCTTACTTAGAACTGAATTAATATTCTGGCTTAATATCAGGTCCGCTGGGCTGGTAGAAGTGATATATCTCAGATGAGACACATTGTTTTGCATAAATAAATTCTGGCAAATAGTACTTATGTTATCAGGACACTGGAGTAATTCAAATTATGAGTTAAATTATTCTGTGATCTCTAATACTGAAACCAGATCTGTCTGTAGTTTCAGCAATAAAAGTTTGCAGTTAGTATTTCTTTAATTTCAATAAAAGTATTCCTATGCTTAGAGTATATACAAGTATCGTAGTCTTTGATAGACCAAGGAAAGTCTGTTTAAAACTTCTGTTCTTACGTTAAAAAAAAAAAAAAAAATTCAATCACAACTGGATGAAACAATCTTCATTTTCTTATCCCAAACTGCCAAAACTATTTGTAATCCACTTTGGAATACATTAATTATTCTTTAGGTATATCTGCAAGTTTTGCTTGAAAGTAAGTTAACATGTAGAAATAGTTTGATATTTCTGTGCAGCCAAGGAGCATAAGAATTTTTTCAAATGACCTTTTCGAATGCATGTTTTGATCTTATCTCTTTTTTTTGTTTGTTTGTTTTTGTTTTTGTTTTTTTCATCACAGTGAATTGTGATTCTATAATCATTCTGGTTCTTCTTCTTATATCCTAAATTTTTATGTATACCTAAATGTGTAGCTTCATGCCTTTGTTAACCTTTTGTCTATGATCAAGTTTATACAAGCATAGATGATGTAGTCCTTTTTCAAGTGTATCTACAGTACATCCAATTTCACCTCACTCTCAGTGGAGCCCCATTAATTTTTTGTTCTTTATTTTTATTGCTATAAACACTTTGTTCTCAGTTAACAATTATAAAACATATTAAACTCTTACATCTCTGCTTTCATCACATGCTTTTTTTCAGGTGCTTATTCATAAATTTGGATCTGAAACTGTTATCTTTGCCCATTTGTATGTCCTTGGAATACAGCTGAAAATCAAGCTGATCACTTAAAGCAATTCCAAGCCTTCTTCTCTTTAAGGAATCAGAGTTCCCAGATCAACTGGGTTCATAAACTATTTTCCTGAATTTATGAAAGTTAACCCTTATATAATCAATGTATCATCTAAGTTTAAAATAATTGATAATTCAATTCCTATGACCATTTTTTCTAGATACAATATATATATATATCTTAACAAGTAGAATCTATTCCTGTTTTTTTCAGGAATTGTTTGAATATTAAATCTGCTGCCTATTGCATTTAGGGCTATCTGTTTCTTCCCAGTATTAGCAGTAATCTCTACTAGTAGAATCACACAATTCTCAGTACTAATAGTCTTTCTCATAATGCTGAAGATCTTTATCCATTTCTGACTTAATTCCTAGGGGACTACAACAAGGCCCCATCATTAATGCAGTAAAAACTTCCATCTTTTCATACTCATCTCAGGTCATATCCAAAGCTTCTGCTTAGAAATGCCTCAAGAAACTGAAGACTGGATTTATGTGACTAATTCATTTCCAGTTCAGTGACTGTACCAAAATTTGGGAAGATATTCCACATGAAAATTTGAGTCAGTATGAGGGTTTTGCTTTTTGATTTTCTTAAAAAAAAAAAAAAAAAAAAAGTAAATTGGGCATCAAATTACAATTTCAAATAAATTAAAGTATTTAGGTTCAAGCATGTCAAAATAAAATTTTCAGCTAAAAAAAAAAACCAACTTTTTTTATTTTAATCAACACTGCTCATAAAATATTGAATTTCCAAATATCATTTGTTGATCAGAAAATGCATTTTTCAGTGAGAGAACTGTTCATTTGAAAAACTTCCTTGTCTCTCTTCATTTTCATACTACTATGTTTTCTTAGAATTAGCTCCAGGAGTCTTGCTACAGCTGTGGAAAAAAGCTAATACAAAATATGTACAGAGTAAGTATCTTTCAGTATGTATTATTCGAAAGGTCTGCAGTGAAACTTGAAGTCCATACCCTTAACATATGCTGTTCACAATGGATTTGGGTAATGAAAAAAATCTGCAATTCAGAAATATAAATCATAATTTCGACCCTTTCTATGGGGAAATGAAGGTATATATTTCTCCCTTTCTTCTGCCCTGTACTGTTTGTCCTCTAGTGTCTTCACTTCCATGCAGCAGGTATAATGGAATGGGAAAGGTGAAAGAAAAGGCATTGATCCTTTTTGTTATACTCACACAATTTGTTCAGGAGAGCTGGCAGTCCTTCTTCTTGAGCTTCGTACTGTCCTTTACAGGACGTTTGAGTCTGTTTCATTCTGCTTGAGTACGAGCTGTTCAATAATCCAAAATGGAATTTTTAAAGGGCGTGCATCCTTAACACTAGTTGATTTAAAGTAAATATTTGTAGGTCACCCTCTTGCTCTGTTTAGAGAATCTTTTCCTTCTTAGAACCTTTCCTTAGTGGAACTGCTTCTGTTGTAATGTCTTCCCCATTGATTGTGTGTTGTTTTCAGACAATAGAGCAAAGTGTCAGGTATCCAAAACCTGGGAGGGTGAGAGGCAAAAATATTTTGGTGAAAACACTGAGTCACCACATTACTAGGAGGAATATGTTTCATGTTCCTGTTAAACCATTGTTCTTCAAAGGTTGTGGCTAATGAGTCAAAATTTGTTTATGAATACATTTTGCCCAGCTGAAAATACCTACCAACTTTCTAGCTAAATATTATTTCTCTAGAAAATGCCTTTTAAGTTATCTCTAAAGAGAGAAACAACCACCTTTCAGGAAAAATATGTCTCACATACTCAATTTTAAGGAGTAAGTGGAAAACAAAGATTCAGCAATGTCCTCTCTAGGATTAATGTCGTTTCAATCTTCATCAAATACAATTGAAATACATTATCCCATCCTATGGGGTGATAAATAAATAGGCAAAAATAAAGTACACATATGCAATAAAAACAGTATGTGCTTAAAAGTTTTTGTATGCTTAGACAAAAGCAGGTTATAACAACTTTTTCTTCCTTGAAAACTGCCAGAAAAGTTTGGGAGACCTTAGCACTCAAAGTATCCTTATTAAATCAGACATCTAACAAACAACTTCTACAACCTCTCTTCGACAAAAAATTCCCAAACCCAGCCTTCTTCTCCCCTCCCACAAGATACTCTGCAGAACCCTATAGAAATACAGAAATGTCCACTGTATGTTAGGAAATGGGAAGACCAGTGGGTAGAGCTATTCCAAGTGAAAAATATACTAGAAGATTTAAAAGCAGACATTTATTTATTTATTTATTTATCTATTTATTTATTTATTAGAATAGAGTCTACAGAGACATGGCAGAAAGCACTGCAGCTCTGGTTTCCTTGGCGTAGCCAACAGATAAATAGTTAACTGACTCCATTTTCCCTTACAGAGGGGCAAAGCGGAATGACACAAAGATGGCATGTGCTTGTTCACAAAATTTTCCACTTTTTTACATTTTTGGAACAGAACCAACCATTTCAATTGAAAAATGAAAAACAAACAAGCAACAACAATAACAACCAAACAAAAAAAAAAACCACAACCAACCAACCAAAAAAACCCTCTGTATTATCATCAAATTCATCCATTTGATATGGACCTTGAAAAGACAGAAAAATTATACAAAATCTCAAATCTGTTATTTTCTAGGTCTTCAGTAGTATTCAATATCATAGAATAGCAGAGGTTGGAAGGGACTTCTGGAGGTTCCAACCTCCCTGCTCAAGCAGGGCCACTGAGGGCCATTTACCATGTCCAGGAGGCTTTTGAATATCTTCAGTGAGATATTCAACATCTTTGGGCAACCTGTGCCAGTGCTTACGATCAAAAAAAGTGCTTCCTGATGTTCAGATGCCACCTTTTGTGCTCCAGTTTGTACCCTTTGCCTCTTGTCCTGGCACTGGGCATCACAGAAGAGAGCCTGGCTCCATCCTCTCTGAATCCTCCTTTCAGGTATTTATAGACATTAAAAAGATCCTTCTGAGCCTTCTCTTCTCCAAGCTGAACAGCCCCTCTCATAGGAGAGATGATCCAGTCCTGTCATCATCTTTGTGACCCCTCTCCGGACCTGCTCCAGCAGCACCAGGTCTTTCTTGCACTGAGAAATCCAGAACTGGACTCAGCACTCCAGGTGTGACATATTAAAACTTGCTTAATTTTTTGCATCCTCTATAGCAGACATACAACCCTCTCTTCAACATCCTTTGGCCATAGGACCCAAAATAAATGTTGTTTTTACTTTGCTTTGTCTTCTGTTCTAAACACTCAATGATATTATATGCTTTAATTCAAGCCTGGGATTACCTCGTATTTATTGTGGGGTAAGCACGTTCATGTCAGCAGTTGCTGTGAAGTAGCTATTACACCAGACTTTTTTTTTTTTTTTTCTTCCTACAGCACTGTTGTGCACTTCTACTCTTCAGGATGTCAGTTACTTGAGGAGGCTTACTTCCATTTGCCCAGCTTAGGACAATGGCCCTTATTTTCTGCATGCCTAAAATAAATGTCAGAAGTGTTTTTTTTGTTGTTGTTGTTGTTGTTTGTTTGTTTGTTTGTTTGTTTGTTTGTTTTTAAGTCTGGAACCTTGGAAATTGAATATTCTGTTTGATACATACTGTCTTTTTAGGTCAGTGCTGCTACAAGCTATGTTGACCAGCAGAGTGGTGCAGCGGAAGTGTGCTGGGCCCATAACCCAGAGGTGGATGGATTGAAACCATCCTGTGCTAATAGTATTTTCTTGCTCTCCACTCAGCCCTGGTGAGGCCACATCTGGAGTTATTGTGTCCAGTTCTGGGCTCCCCAGTACAAGGACATAGAACTACTGGAGCGAGTCCAGAGGAGGGCTACAAAGATGACTAGAGGACTTGGAGCATCTGTCATATGAGGACAGGCTGAGAGCCATGGTCCTGTGTAGCCTGGAAACGAGAAAACTGAGGGGAGGATGGAGATGGTCTCTCTTCAGTTTTATTTTCACAGGGCACAGTGTGCCCTGTGATGGGATGAGAGGCAACAGACACAACCTGAAGCACAGGAAATTCTGGCTGAATATGAGGGGACACTTCTTTACTGTGAGGGTGACAGAGCACTGGAACAGGTTGCCCAGAGAGGCTGTTGGAGTCTTCTTCTCTGGAGATATTCAAAACCCGCCTGGATGCTATCCTGCGATGGCATACATGGATCTAGGTGATCCTGCTTGGCAGGATCCTGTGATTCTGTGATTAGCAATCAGGCATTGAACCCATACAAATCTTTTCTAATTATGTTTGGACAGATATATTTCTACAGAAGTCTAAGGAGGTGAGAAGAAAAGCTTGGTAAGCTCATTACAAAAAGATTCAAAAAATTGGTTGTTGCATATCCCTTTGTGCCAGGAACAAGTGTTCTAATTCTGCTGTTACATGAGAGTGAAAGTAAATTGTGAGTTGTTTTGATGGAATAGGCAACAGTTAATCTCAAGAAGTAATGCTATTTTATCCACAGATTCAGTTACAACAGAGGAAGCCTGACAAAATAGAGGTTCTGAGAAAGGATATGCTCTTTGTTTAGTACTACATCAGGGTAATAATCCCCAGAGAAAGAAAATAACAGTTTAACTTAAAGGCCAGACATCAACACCAAAGCAAATGAGTATAAAGTGGCATGATGGTGCCTACTGTGAAAATTAGGCTTCCATTAGCAAATTACCAAAAAGAAGCCCAAATGAAATTGCTTAAAGATGGAGCTTTTCTGGTAACTTTTGGTGGTAGGAGACTAGATCCTCCACCCCACAAGGACATGATTAGCACGAATTATCAGCCTGGATGCAGAAATAGCAGCTTTAGTGTTCTGCCTCATACAGAATTTCAGACTAGATGATTTGAATGATGTCTTTTAGTAATGAATTCCTAAGAGGTCAAGGAGACGAAACTGAGAGTTAGGTTACTCAAATACAAATTCCTCATAAATTATAATATATATATATTTTTTTATTTTTATTTTTTAGTTGATAAAGTTCTTAAGCTGCATGAGACGGATCAGGTCCTTTGTGCCATCCCATGGAAGATGAGTAATATAGTGTGTGTATTAATCTATGCCATCGGAGTATTGAACATACAACAGCTGTCAGATTTTCTAAATTTGATAGCGCCTGTGAGGTCACTGGTGAGGGTTAAAGATGTTGCCAGTACAAATTGCAAGATTTTCCTGGTGGATGAAGATGCCACATGTTAAATGCTAACTATAAAACAATTATGTCTGTTACATGTAAACAATGGAAATAATTGTTTCATTTTTTGCATAAGAATTTGGTGAAAAGATTTGCAATGTTAGACCTGCTTATACTGTTGTTGTTGTTGTTGTTATTCCTACTAAAACACTCCTGGTGTTCTCCCTTAAAGTTTCAGCATACCAAATGTTTATTCTTTGGACATTCATCTTCTTAATATAGATTGGATAGATTTATCAATATATATAAAGTGTCACATGACTATTGCTGGCTGGGAGCCTTTCATATAGCTCCTTAATCTACTAGAAGGCATAAGCAAAAATTAGTCTAGCTTTCTTGAAATAATCCCATGATGCCATGTGAAATCTAAGCATAAATGAAGCAAAGAGTACCTGAATAACGTAGTGTGTTAGTCTGGGTCATGTAACAATGAGTGTGTTGACTCATCTCTGACACTTCCATTTCCTCCCTCACTACAATATTTTAGACCTAGCCATGAAGTATTGTAAATATTTTTCATAAAGGGGTAGCTTCTAATGAGAATCTTGCTGTTCAACAGATATGCACGGAGTACTTGAAGTTCTGCCTGTCTGAGAAACTTGAATAAAACCACTCTATTCCATTAGAATGATAATGGAGTCCTTCAGAGTTTTAATTTTCTACTGCTAAAACCAGGAAATTTTTCAAATAATTTCCCTATCATACTTTGTGATAAAGCATTTTGAGACGCTGTACGGCTCCACGGGAGCCTAAAGGTTTTACAGGTGTGAAATCTCTGACCTTAAAAATTTGATAGTGTCCCTTTGATATTGGATAAACCTCAGGTCACTCAGCTTTACATTAAGGATACATTTCTGAAATATTTACTACCAGTTGTAATGTTTATTATGGGTGTTGTTTCAGAGAAGTCAAGAAGTTTGATCCTTAGCTCCCTTGGAGAAGTTGTACAAACACAGACATGGTCCTATGCCCCCTTCCTGCCAGCAAGAGTTTGCTTTAATCTTGTATTTAATTTGGAGGTATTTCAGACCTGTTCTAAACTTGGCTGGCTAACAGCCAGAAAAGACAACTGGCAACTAAAAATGATCTTCATCGACCTAAAATATTGAATTGTTATGCTTATGGTTTCCAAGTTGCTATTTAGACTGTAGTCACCTCCATATCCTTCTCTGGATTGCTGCTCCCAACTAGTTATTTTGTTATTTATGCATTTGAATTTCTTTTGGGAATGCAATATTATGTTCATGTCTTCCTTAAGGTTTACTAATTCGTGTGTTTTCTCCAGTTTATCAAAATAATTTAGAATTGTAATTCTGCCTTGCAGACTCAGTATCCCTTTCCATTCTGGTATCATCTGCTAATAGTTGTACTTTATTTCCAGTCACTGATGGAATCATTCAGTGCCATAGTAGTTTTAATAGCTTTTTAAAGGAGTCTATACGCTCCCAGATTGACTATCAACCATACTCTGAATATAGGGTTTGTTAAGTGCTCACGTTCCAGCAATTAGATTTTGACTATATTTAAGCAATTTACTTGGAAGAATGTTAATGTGCATGGTGGCAAATAACTTGCTAATGTATACCATACTTTCCCCTTATCCACAAAGCTAGTTACTTTGTCAAAAAAGAATACTAGATAAGTTTATACTGTTTATTCTTGATACACCTCTGCTGGCCATTTTTCTGTCTCCTTATTGACCTTGTTATTCACAAATAGATGAGTCATTTGTTTCAGTACCTTTCAGGCATACCATCCTTATAAAGCTATACAGATGCTCACAGAGATGATGCTCGTTCACGGAGCTCACTCAGACGTGTGCTGAGCCTTAGTCGCTGTTAACCAACTCAGCTTTTTGTATTTTAGTGCTCTGGATCCTGTTCTGAAGATGTTACCTCTCAGTGTTGACTTTGATCTCTTTATGCTAATAGCTCTGGTCTTATTCTCTCTTTTTGTTTCTGTCTCTCTTTCTCCTTTAAAGTCTCCCTTTGGTATCCCCCATTTTTTGAGGATGTTTGTCCTCCAAAAGGGGGAATGCTGTACAACGAAATCTGGAGAACAGAAAACTTCCTTTAGCTGATGTCAGTGTTTTCTGAAAAGGCTGCAACAGAATTTTTACTTTTTCACTGATGAATGCCTGTAATTGCTTTCTTTTAACGTGCCTTGTTGTTATGGTTTTTCCCCATCTTTCACCTCTGTGGGTGTATTTTCCTTTATGACTTTGAAAGAGGTTTCTGCAGGCAACTGAGGCAACCATGGGGCACTCTGCAGCATGAGGTCTGTGGTCCAGCAGCGACACAGTACTGTGTCTGACCAAAGGCCTTGCCCTCAGACCATCTGAGGACTTAGGGAGTTTTCCCGTTAAAGAGTTTGGATTACAAAAAGAAAGTTGCAATGTGCTGGCAGGCAAGACACTCAGGAAAATCAATCTGAATGAACGAAAGGTATGCTTCAAAGGTGGGTATGTTAAAAATCAATGACACCTCCCCCCCCAAACAAGAATAAAAATTGATCTTGCGCGTACTTTAGTATACTTCTCTTTGAAAACAAAGTATATTAAATTAAGACCAATTTAGATTTTGAATCATCTGTGCGTAGAGCAGTTTAGCAACTTTTAACACTTTAAAATTTGATTTGGATTTTCTGAAAATTACGAATTTTAAAAAGGTTAATTATTTCTTCTCTTTGTGTCTTCTGCAGCCCTCAGTAAGTTGTTGGTACTTGAAAGAAATAATGAATAATACTGAATGGTTACATTAGTATTTTCTCTGCCTGGAGTTACAAGATAAAGCATTTTAGTAGAGGCATGAAAGCAATATGTTAGAGTAAGTTCTTTTTTTTTTTCTTTTCTGTTACTTGTTAGAAGGTCCTTTCTAGATCTTTTGCAAAGACCTAAAACAACCAGTTGAAAAGAGTAAGAAGCCTTCATAGAAGCTGATATCTTCCCCTTGCAGTCACCGAATTCTCCTTCCTGCATCAACCTAAACCTGGTGTATTTCTGCATCTCTGTGAGACGTAAGATGCTATTATCACCATGCAAAACTGCAACAATCATATTTATTGGACATTGTCTCAGCAAATGAATGGAAAAATAAGCAATTTTTAGTAGATACATACATTTTTAGCTATTTTCATTTTGGTGCACATTCTATAGCAAGAGAAGTCAGGAGTAACTTTGCTGGCTACCATTTCGGCAGATTAACTTGGATCTAGGATAGCATTTCTGGGAAGAGAATTTGTCCTCTTGGTAACAAGCAAAAAGCGAGAGTAAGCCTCTTGCGGGGATTGTGCAGCAGAGACCCCAGGGATGAAGAGACTCAGCTGGACCCAGCCATATGGAAGAAGCTATGGGCTCCCTTGAGCATTTACAAACTACACCTAGCTGAAGGCTTAGTCATCGCTGCTGGGGGTTGCCATCTATGAAAGACAAATCACTTTCACCTATTACTGGGGTCTCAAGAGCTGCTATAAATCGCATAGAACCGCATTCACAAGCAGGGGAAACTGAAAACAAATAGAATTTACTTAGGAGCCTGATGCATTTAATGTTTTCCTAAGGATGCTGAAGATGCAATGACAATAAACAACGCTCCAGGAGAATTTAGCAGGAACGCTGGGTGTATTTATAATACAACTTTTTGAGACGGAAGGTGTTTTTTAAATGAGCACAGCAGTGTTGATGTCGCTACTCGACACATTTTAATGTATGGAGTGACACTTGCCCATTTTATTTTCGAAAATAATTTGCGGGAGATTCCGCTGTGTTTCACACTAAGCCTGCAACTGAAGAAAACGCCAAGAAACACCCCTCTCTCTCTCTCCCTCTGTAGCGACTGCTGCACAACACACTTAAAACGAGACCCCCGGCGAGCCGCCGGGGATATTTACAAGTGCAGCAGGCAACGTCGCAGCCCCCCCCCCCCCCCCACTTCCCTTTCGGGGCAAAACCCAGGCGAGCACCGCGGCGGCCCCCAGACTGCTCCCTCCTCTTCCCCCCCGGAGGCCGGGGCGAAACTCCGCGCACCAACTCCGGAGCTCCGGGGGTGGGGGGGGGGGGAGCACCGCCGCCACCGCGCTCCCCGGGGGGGTGCTGCCTCCCCCGGCGCCGCCGCCTCCCTCTCGCTCGCCCAACTTTCATTCATTGTTGGCGTCGCCCGGAGGCCCCCCCCCTTGTTATTTTCTCCCCCCCCCGCCCCCCCATCTCTCGCCGGGCCGGGGCGGGCGGCGGCGCAGCCAGTGAGCGCGGCGCGGGGCGCTGCGGGCGGGGCCGGGGAGGCGCGGCCCCACAGCCCCTATATAGGGCGGCGCGTGGGGCGCTCCCGGCTCCGTGGGAGCGGGTCTAAGCGGAGGAGGAGGAGGAGGCGAACGGGGGGTGGGGGGGGAGCTCTCGGCGAGGTGCCGCTCTCCGGAGCACTTTCGGCGGGCACCTTGCGGCGGGGAGGAGAGCCGGCCTGCGGGCGGCGGTGCCATCCTATTGTTCCAGCGGCGAGGCTCGGGGTACGAGGGAAGGAGCCGGCGTGCCGCCTCCCTGCTCCGGCTTCTCCGCCGTTTTCCCCAGCGCCGGGGAGCCGAAGGACCGGGCTGTTCGGTGCCAGCACCCCCCAGCTCAGGTGCGGCGGGGGAAGGAAGGGGAGCGAAGCCTTCCCGAGGCGCTCGGGGAGAGGAGGAAAGTTGCTCCCTCGCCTGCGGCCAGCCCGGGAGCTGCTGAAGCGGCCTCACCTGGAAGGACCGAGCGGTTCCCACCTTTCCCATCAGGTGCCTTTGCCGCAGCCGAGCCGCGGTATCCGGGAGACCGCGGGGAGCGGAGTGCCGCGTCGCCGGGCCGTCTGCCGTGCTCCCGGGATCACAGGAGGATCTACCGCTGTGATCTGTCACCGAGGAGAAGGAGGTCGTGGATGAACTCCCTTCCAGCAGGGCAACGAATCACTTCTCGAGCTGCTTATTATTATTATCGTGCTCTAGGACCAGCCCTTTCCTGCTAAACTTGGCTTGGGAGCTTACGGCAGGAGGGGGCGCGGGGGGTGGAAAGCCAAGCCCGACATCATCTCGTGTGTTTGACTTTTTTTTTTTCCCCTCCCTCCTCCTTTCGTGAGACAGTTTGATGAATGCCTGCGAGAGGGGTATGATTTGCTGAGACGCTTCTGGTAGGGCGGTGTGTGCGCCGTGTCAGCCCCGCCGCCGCCCCCCGTGGGGCTGTGGGGGGACACGCGTGGGAGCGGAGCTGAGCGCAGGGAGCGCGCCCCTTGCGCCGACTGGGCTCTGCGGCCTCTAGCCGGGGGCTCGGGGGGGGAGTCACGGCTTTGCAAGGGACGAGAAGGAGCCAGCCCAAGTCCGCCGTAGCCCCAGCCCGTGGCTTTGCTTCGCCTTCGCCGGGAGCGTGCGAAGAGGAGCTCCGAGCGCCGCCTCGCCTCTCCCCGCCACCCGACGGGCCAGCGAGGGAGGGCCCCGCTCCGGCCCCCTCCCAGCCAAGTTGCCTTCAGCAGCGGATCGCTGCCACCCACCGCACTTTGCCGGGCTTGTTTTCTTGGCTTAGCTTTGGATAGAGAGGACTCCACTTTCTCCGCACCCTGAAAGTTGCCCGAGCGCTCCCCGCGGCGAGGAGAAGGAGGAAGAGGAGGAGGAGGAGACGAGGGCGGCGCGCCCCGCGCCTCCCTGGGGCCGAGGCCGGCGGGCCCCGGCCGGGCGGCAGCGGGCGGTGATGATGTGCGGCTGGGGGAAGCTCACCCTGGCCCTGGGGCTGCTGCTGGCCATGGCGGGCGAGGTGGCGCCGCAGCCGTGCCCGGCGCAGTGCTCCTGCTCGGGGAGCACCGTGGACTGTCACGGGCTGGCGCTGCGCGGCGTCCCGAGGAACATTCCCCGCAACACCGAGAGGCTGTAAGTAACCCGAGCCAGCTCTCCTCCCCGGGCCCCCCGCGACCACGGGGGCAGAGGTGGCCCCCGGGGCCGCTTCGGGGTCCCGCCGGCCGCCCTGGGTGCGGGGGGGTGGCGGCTCCGTCCCCTTCCACCGCCCCTTTCGCCGCGATGCGCGGGGACGGGAGGGAGGTGGACGCGGCTCCCGGCACGCCGCCTTTCATCCTGGAGGGAACGACCACCCCTACACCCCCTCTTGGACATCCCCACCCTTTCATGAGGGCCCCCGTTTCCCGGCTAGCTTGGCTCCTGGGGCTTTTTTTCCCCAAGGCCGGGCCGCGGCGCTCCGCGGGCGCGGGAAGGCCCCGGGGGGGGGGTCGCGGAGCCGGAGCCCGGCGGGGCTCTGCCGGTGGGCGAGGGGGTGTTTGGGTGCTGTAGCCCCGCTTCCCCTCGCACAGCGCCGAGCTGAGCTTCAGCTGCGACCCCCTCAGCCCTCCCGACCCCTTTTTGAGACCGCTCAGTGCCCTCCGATGAGGGTATTTTCCAGGCGTGAGGGAGAGCAGGCGTGCGGGCGGTGCTCTTTGGTGTCAGGAAGCTCTCAGGAGGGGCTGAGGAGAGGAGGAGATGAGCACACTATTAACCTCTAAGTCATTTAAATGTTGAAGTATGAACACGTCTCAAGTGATGAATTTCACTCCGCGAGAGTACCATGGCCACTGCTTTCTGCTAGGACTGGTGTGGTTTCTCTACGGCAGTGTTTTGGCCGCGTGTGGTATAAACACCAAAAAAAAGTGACTTTTTTTTTCCCAAATACACTGGAAATGAGCTGTAATTGTTAGGGTAGTTTCCATGTGATACCACTTCCTAATGGCTTACCTCAGGAATTAAAGTCGGTTTTATTTGCAGTGATTGCAATTGAGGGAAGTTTATATCTTGCCCTAAAATCTTATTTTAAAAAAAGAGGAGGGGGGAGATGGACACGCAAATAACTCTACAGAAGAACGTAGTGCTGAAATATGAACAAATGCTAGGGCCTAAATGCAGTTTTCTGTTGCTTCTGACCATGCCTTGAGTTCTGCAGTCAATACAGCTTCCTGCGCTACAAGTGAGGAGTTCAGTTTTTGTAAAATCATCTTTCTAAGTATTCACCCTGCAACAGATCTTGTGTTTGTTTGAAAGCTAATGTTTGCTACAGAAAGTAAAGACCTCTTCTGCCTCTATAGAAATACTGTGAAAGCTGAGAGTTGTTTAAAACATAGAAAATGGTCTTGATTTCTGTCACTTGTTCAGTTTTTGTAACTCTTATCAGCCAACCTAACGTACTGTCATCTCTCTGTAGTAGCCTTAGTGGTTTTCTATCTGCAGTCATAACCGACGTTCAGACAGGTTTTGGCTGTTCTATATTGTTAAAGATAAATGTGAGCTATATAATGGCAGGCAGAACTGACTTTGTAAGGGTTTCTTATTACAAAGTTTGAAACTACTACTTTTGAGATAAACCTTCGTTCAGGCACTTGGAAATCTGGAACTCGCACAGTGGTAGTTGTAGGAATGGTTCACTGGGATCGCTTACATCTTCCAGTTTCAGAAAATGCTGTGCTCGTGAAAGCAAACAAAATAATTTAAAAAGAAAACAACTTTTTATGTTTTAATTTTGCTACTTCTGAATTATTCTTCTTAGGGATCTTAATGGAAATAACATCACCAGAATCACCAAGACTGACTTTGCTGGTCTAAGGCACCTTCGAGTTCTGTAAGTTTTCCCTTTCTGTCACTGATCCATTTTAGGACATGCAGCTTCAGATTATGTTATAAAAAAAACCCACATTGAATTAGTTACCTTTCAGTTTATAAACTGGCTAGGTTATCTACTGCTTTTTAACTTTTGTGCTACTGCATCTGAATTTACATTCTCTCCCCTATGTTATAGACTGATATAAGTTAGCAAATGACTTAAATGTCGTCTTGTTTATGTGTCTTTTAAATCTCTACCTCAGGTTGTAAAATAAATGGAGATTTTAATTTGGCATGTAGGTTACAAAAAAGAGTTGTTAAAACTTCCTGAATAACTGTTGGAATGACTTCAGTTTAAGCTTAGTAAATTTATAGTTCACATTGAAAATAGGTACGCTCAAGTTGAAGTGTAAGGGAATTCATTACAGAGGTAAAAAGTTATTTAATTGATAAAAAGCAAGTCTTAGGTGTTGACTATTACTTTTTACAGTTTCTGGGCAAAAAGAAAATACTTTAACACTGAATTTGACCAAGGAATAATTTGGATTGTTTTTTGTAAATGCATTTGTAAGCGTTATGAAGCTTTTCAAAATCTGTGGGTTTTGGGGGAGGTAGTTTAATATCACATTTAAAATACTGCACAATTTACATAGCTTATTTGTTAAGGCTATTTTATTTGACTGAGTAGCTGTGTATTTTTTTCCTTCTTGAGCAGAATATCATGCTGTAGTAATTTTTAATTTTTGTTAGACTATTGTTATGGTTACAGTTTCAGTGCAGTCTTTCACTGATATTTTTTCTAAACACCACTGTTCTGTATTTTTGTTTTGTTCTCATGTGAGACTAGTTCTGCTTTCATACTATTCAATTGGAATCTTAAAGCTTGCCGAAGAACGATGATGTATGTGCGTGTATGCGCACAGCATATATGCAAAATGTGTAACCTTTTAACCTGGGACTCTTTGAGTAGATGTAATATCTATTCTTGTTTATTTTAATGAAGATTATTTCTTGCCTTTTTGGGTATATGATGTCATGTAAAGTGTTGGATGACAGGAGTCCAGGAGGTTAAATTGGATGTCGCTTTCAAATAACTGTTGTAGTGTTTTAATGAAGATCAGGTTGTCTTTAAATGGCTACTCTTAATGCAACAAGTGATATTGGAGCTATTGAAACTTACATACAAAAATTTCTACATTTCAGTCAGCTCATGGAGAACAAGATTAGCACTATCGAGAGAGGAGCATTCCAGGATTTAAAAGAATTGGAGAGGCTGTAAGTATTTTTAATTCTAAATGTATGAGAAAATAATTTCCTATCAAATCAGTCATGTGTTAATGCACTCAGGCCTCTGGTTTTCTGTTTGTTTTTTTTTCGAACTTGGGACGTCTAACCTTATTGAGACATGAGAGCAATAAGAAATTCTCAGACTGTGTATGTGGGGGAGCTTGAATGAGCAGTCCTGATTTGAAGTGTAAACTGCAGTTGTCTTGCAGGGAAGAATTTGAGTGCTATGAAATATTTTTCACTTGAACACAAAGGAGTTTTTCTAATGTGAATGCACCTACAAAAGCCTGTTTTCTTGTATATCACATGAGATGTTTGTCTTGAAGATGCTGAGTGTTTTATATGATGTCCTGTTGGAAGTTAATGCTAGTTGTGAAGGTTAGTCTTAATACATGCAGTATGAATGCAACAGTTGAAATCTATGCTGGTTTTCGAATTAAGCTTTTACAAAGACTTAAGAAAAATATGGACTGTGAACTTTCTGAAGTGAATTGGATTTGTCTTTTTTTTTTAAAAAAAAAGTGAGTCCTGTGGGGAAAGAGGATGGAGCTGGGAAGACAAGGGTTTTGGCTAGTGGAGCTAAAGTGTAAACACCTGCTTTGTTGCAGTGGGATATATAAATAGCAAATGAATAAGAGACTAGTAAAGAAAGCTAAGCAGGTTTGGGAATTAGTTTTCATTATGTGTTTTCTTATTTTGCCCTGTTTCCTCAAATGAAAGTCTTTTTGAAAATATACTGTATGACTTGTATTACAAAATCCATCTTATTAAAAGCCAGATGCTGGTAGTTGAATATAGTTTGAGCTAGGAAAATCTATGGAAACCACTTTATTAATGTATATTTGTGTAGAACTTGAGTTGTGTAGTGTCTTCATTATCAGGCATTGCTGTTGCTCCATTTTTATTGTCACCTTTTCTTTATGCATGCGTATGAGTTCTTGTTTAGCCTCTCAGTCACTGGTGCCTTAACTTCAGAAAGGTATTTCTACTTGACTTCATTGAAAAGCAGCACCGGCCTAAACATTCTCTGTCTAATTATACTTGTGCTCTGGGTCTACAGCTGCTGTATGTTTAAAACAAAACAAAAAAAAAAACAACATTGTTTCATGTAAATATAGACAAAGCTTTTCAAGAAAATTATACACTGGTGGTTACTAAATATGATATTTCTGCAATCTCTTTTTTAAATAAACTAACTTTTTGACCTAGAAATTGAAAGTGCTGTTACGTACTGAAGCCTTCTTTTGAATAATCTTAAATGGGACTGCTCTGAGAAATGCATAGTCAGAATTTTCAAAGCTGTATTAAAACAGACTTAATGCAGTGTTTTTTACAATGTGTTTTAAACTTAGTACAAAGCATAGGGATTTAGTGCAGCTTTTCCTGCTGAGATGTATATTGGAATAATATATACACATTCCTAAATTTAGTTTATAAGGTCTAACTAAATAATTAAACAGCAGTGTAGTTCATATTGCAAGAGTAAGTACACATACATGAAACATTAATAAACACTAAAAAAAAATTGTGCTTTCACTATGAATGTGGTTTTATACTGAGATACAAAATACTTGCTAAGTTTTAAAACAGTATATTATTAACTTTATTTCTTGATTATCTTGAAGCAAGTTCTTGTTACATGATTATGAGTACTTCCAAAGAAACTTGATATTATGACACAGGTTAGAATTCATTTAATTATAAGATTTCTGATGTTGAGTACAGAACTGCAGTACTTAAAAAAAAAAAAATTGAACTTCAGTAAGTAAAACTTTCTTGTCTGAAGTGTTCACATCTTGCTATTAGATTTTTTTTTTCCTTTTTCTTGATAAACATGTAAAATCTTTGGAAAACAATAGATATCTTACAGTTGTGTGATACTAGTTCAGAAGAAAAATTCTGATAATTGCAGTTACTCTTCTGGGTTATTTTCATTCACACTTCAGCAAGCAAACTGACATTTGGAAGTTCAGTCAATTTTAGACCTAAAAAGTTAGATTCTGCTTTGTCTTCAGAATTTTCTGTGCTCCAGTAATTGTCAATTTTCGTGTTTTTTAATTTGCTGAAATTCAGTCAGTGTTAGGTGTGTGGGTGACTTGTAGCTTGAATATATATGCAGGATGTCTTTAAACCATCCCAGCTGTTGGCTAAGAGCAAATACTTCATATTTGTGAGGAAAAGCTGAGAAAATTCCTCTTGTTTACAACTGCCAAGTCCATCTGATGAAGGCACAATGTTATCTGACAGCCAATTCATCTCCTTGGGATTCTGAAATTCAGAAGGATTTCTGAAGGAACTTGTGGATACTTCAATTATTTTCTTTCATACAGTAAATAGCAAGCACTTTAAAGTTTTTATGTGTAGGTGTAGGATGCCACATTTCCACTGTAAGTGTAATCTGCCAAGCTACTGTCAAATAATACCCGATGTAGTTCTTTTGGTGTGCCAATGGACGGTGTAAGAATTTTACTGGATCTTAAATGAACTTGATTTGATTTATAAAACTGTTTACAAGTAATACATTTCTTACATTAGAATATATTATATTAATTTATCTCCAGATTAAGTGATGCTACTTGTGTGTTTTTGGTGGTTTTTACTGGAATTTCAGTGACAAAATCATTTGCTACTCTGAATTTCAAAGAACTGTTTGGTTGGTCAGTGATTCACTTGCTGTGAATACCCATTTGAAGATCTTGTCATGCAAAATGCTGAATAACTTAATCTTTTAACTGAAGCAGGAATTGGAGACCTGGAGCACTCTGTAAAATTAAGTCCCTAAGAGAAGAAACTCTCATCCTTTTCTTCAAAAGGAAACTACTGAAGATACAATTTGTTTAAAGCTATGTATACCTCTTAGGTGGTTAGAAATGTTACTCAACTAAACTACAGGAGAAACAACAAGTCTGTAGTATAGTAGATCTGTAATACTATGTACACAAAGCTATTTAGACCTAGTATGCTCCATAACAAGAATGTCACACCACTGTGGTGGTAGAAGTGTAATGGAAACTACAACCACAATAAATACTGCTGTGACAGGTGATTGTTACTACAGCAGCACTGCTGTTATTTTCAGTTCATAATAAATGATCGTATAGTAGTGCCTGCTACATAAGGACTGGGAGGGAGTATAAGATGGAAACTAGCAACTTAGTCAGCTAGCTTTTTGGTTTGTTGAAACTTGAGTTTTGAAGAGACCCAGGTTAAGATGAATGTAATCTTGCTATAAGCCTTTCAGTTAGATGCTTCTCTAAAAACTCTTCAGTCAGATGTGTATACTCTGCAGTATTCCCTTAAGTATAGTCTCTGGCAGTACTATCTCAGTGCTTAAGGGCTACTAGCTTTGCTCCCAACCGATTTGGTACAACACTGCCTGAGCTCTGATCTAGCAAGTCTCCCTGAATGTCTCTTTGCAGCCTGTACCTTGAATGGCTGAATCAAATGATCTATTGTGTTGTGTAGATGCTCTGTGTCTGTTAAAACAAGCCTCTTTGAACTTCAATATGGATAGCCCACTTCCTAATGAGTGGGATAGCTTGTACCTTGTGTACATCCTGAAGCAGTGCCAAAAACTATTGGATTAATCAAAATCAGGTTTATGTATTTAGCATTTGCAAAACTTTCTATATCAACCACCAACCTGTATTATTATTTAGGAGGAAATTCTTCTCAGAGGGTTGTGAGGCACTGGAACAGGTTGCCCAGAGAAGCTGTGGATGCCCCATCCCTGGCAGTGTTCAAGACCAGGTTAGATGAGGCCCTGAACCTGAGCAACCTGATCTAGTGGGTGGCATCCCTGCCCATGGCAGGGGGGTTGGAACTAGATGATCTTTAAGGTCCCTTCCAACCCAAGTCATTCTATGATTATGTGCTTGTGTTCATATTAGTAGGATCCATTTTCAATGGTTCTTAAAGAGTATATGGTTCAGTACATGACAGGTGTCATAAAGGCTCAGGGTCTGATCTGTTATGTTGCCTGAACCAATCTTAGATAGACCACCATCATGTGTTAGGTTTCATTTTATGTTTTTTTGGAAGGAAGGCACAATGGTCACAGTCTGGAGAATTATTATAATGTTTAAGAATGTCTAGAGACTACTGATTTTTATGGGAGACAATATTTTCAAAATATTTCTTATGAGAATGTTATAGTTGTATAGCTTAAGTTAAACACTTGTTTCTTCTTTCTTTTTAAAGCTGTCATCTTTGTGTGATGTTTATAATAGTTTGAACAATGAAGATAGTTTTTAGAAAGTGGTGTTTTTCAGTCTAATGCCACCACTGGACACAACTTTAAAATGACTTTTTAAAAACTTATTTACTGCCAAGAACACCACCTTCTGTGGTTTTGCAGCTACTCTTGTAGTATCCCAGTGTTTTTACAAGCTATTGTCACCTGGAGGGAAATAAAAAGCTTGAAGACAGCTGCTATAGACTATGAACCGGTTTTGTTATGAGCTGGTTGTCTAAAATTTACTTAAATTCTTTTTACTTCAGAAATACAACATAGATGGATTATGAGGATGAATTGCTTGTTTATGTAGCAGAGCAGTTAGCTTTTCATTTAGGGACAAGTTTTTTTGGCTGATAAGAAAATTATTTTTAATTGTAAGGTTTTTCTAATAACTGTCTCAAATGCTAGGTAAAAATTTTATGGTCACCGTAAGGCTATGCTGAACATACAAAAGGTGTCAGAACATGAAGAGTTTACAGCAATAGTTTGAAAACTATTTTTCAAACTGATTTTTCTTCCTGTACTTGTGAATAATCCATTGAGGAAGCACTATGCCCCTAAAATGCTAATTTGGAGTCTTGATTCTGCAGACACTTACCACATGAATAACTTAGTTTGCGTGAGTAGTCCTGCTGATAACTCTTCTGAGAAAGGTTACTTGTGTGGCCTAAAATGTTTCCAGGCCAAGCCCTTACACTTTTGATACTTGAATTAATAAAACTTATAAAGTCCACTTATTATCTTAATAGTTCTAAAGAATTACAGCGTAGATTTAAAAGCAACAAAACACACCCAACCAAAAAAAAACACCTAAACCAACACTAAAATTCACCTACTTCTGCTGAAAACTAGTATAGAGAGGCAAAATGTTACTCAGAGGTTCTAGAACAACTGCAGTCTCTGATCTAGTACATGAGCTAAATACTTATTTCCCCAAGAAAACCAGCCTCTGAGTTTTATGGTGTGAGTCAGCTGAAATCCCTAGTTGAAGGCAAGAATGCTGTAGGGGTTGAACTTCATGTTGATACTTGAAATAGCTTTTAAACTGAGAGCCATCTATATTGTCTGTTTTCATGCTTCTTACAGTGTATCACTGAATGATGGAGAAGGATATTTCAAGAATTAAATACTTTGTTATAGTTCATGCATTTTTTGAACTTTTTACAACACAATTTGGAAATAGCAGAACTGAGAAATTGCCTGTACTTGTTATATATTGGGGACCACATCTTGACAAATGCATTAAAACAAGTTATTAAAACTTATGATGAAGGGGAGCATTAACTGAGGAGTGTATGCCTGAGTACTTGAGTCAGTACTATTGAAAGCTCTTAGTTTTGTTCATCTAAGGATGAATGATTTGAAACTTGTAGATGTGTCACAGCACAGAAATGGAGGTATGTATTTCAATTATATATTTTTAAGGAGAAATATTTTCCACTTAGTAAACAAAGTGAAGTACTATTCAGACTTCTTTTCCATATTCAAATCTATGTATGAAACTGCTGTGTTTGCAGCTTCTGGAACACACACAAATCCATCTTGCCAGTCATATGGGACTCAGTATAGTAAATGATTTTTAGCTTTATTTTATATATTACATGGTTAGAGTTATCTGGGCTTTAACCTAGTCTCTGATAAATGTGTTAAAAACAGGCTGTATTAGCAGTTTTTGAAATTCTAAATGGAAAAACTCACTTCTGAGTTTTTATGATCTCTGAAACGTGGTGTTTTACAGAGCACCTCATCTTACAAAGGCATGCATAGCAGGATGAACTTAGAAATATTTTTTTTCCATCTAGAATAAAAACAAATACAGTTTGTCTTGGGCAACACAGCCAGCAAACCTAGAAAATTATGAAGGGAATTAGCAGCTGCTTCAAAATGGACTGGATAAACTAGTACTTCTTTCATTTTTTTCTAGTCTAGGAGGCTATATATCATGTATGTTCTTTCTTACGAAGCAGGAATAATACAGCTCCACCAACACTCGATAATACTGCATGACAGGAAACTAACTATTGTGAACTCTCATAGCACTGCTGATGTTTCTTAAACATAAGATTGACTGTATCACTAATGGGATAAAACATGCTCTCTGGAGCTTAAAATAAACCTGTGTACTAACTTTTTATTACGTATTGGTGTGGCATGAGATTGTGGTTTTATTCCGAGTATTTGAGAAGCTCTATCCATAAGACTTGTTCCAAGTAGGAAAGCTTGTAACTCTGGAAAAAAAAAAATCTTTAATTTTCTTGAAATGTGATCTCTGTCAATAAATTAATCCTAGAATATTTAATCTTGTTTTGAACTTTTTTTTTTTTGGGGGGGGGGGGGGGGGTAAACTGGTAGAGTATAGCCCTTTCACTTGCAGAACAGAAATGTTACACCCCACACCCCTCTACTCCCCAACAACAACAACAAAATTTCTTCTACATAGCTATATGATAAAAGTTCAGGAGCTGGGACTTCTGGAAAAAATGCCAAACATTGCAAAACAACATCATTTAAAAATACTTAGTTATACTAATACTGTGAAGCAAAATTATATTTTTGTCTAATTTACATAGGTTTAGATTTGAAGTTTAAAGGCTAATGTGGAATTTGGGATCCATGGTGAAAAGTGGTTTTAGCAGCTGAGTCACTGCTACTGTTCATTACAATCATTGGTAAAAGAATAGCCAATTAATGAATTACTTCATCTTTTTGTGTATGACTATATATGTAGTCTCAAGAAAAGCAGCTTTTTTTGGCACTAAGACCTCATTTTGTATAAGCAACAGAGTTGTCATCTGAATTGACGTTTTACTGAGCTCTTAGAATGGGTTCTTAGCACAAGCTATAAAGGTGTCTCCAGTTTTTCTCACTGATCCCTGTTCTTCATTTTGGTGTGCAAGTTCATTCCTGAAGACTGAGAATTAATTCTTTCAGTTGGGGTACATTGTGAACAGAATCTGACTGCCACAGTCGGGAAGGTCTGTGTTGGGCTGCCTGAAACTTGGGAAGTTTATACATAAACTTGTTTTGAAGCCTGTTGAATGTTATGATTTTCTCCCCTTTGAACCATTGATACTTAAGCACCTGTCTGGCTTTGGTCTGAAAATGTGAGCAATGGAAGGGTTAATAACACACCTATAAAGGTATAGGTAACGGAAGAATAATGAGTTCAGGTAGAGAATATGTTTTTGAACAGCCCTGAAGGGGGTGAACAGTTATTCCTTGTTAATCACGGATGTGAAAAATCCTTCTCTTTACTAATCCTACATAGTTTAAGGGCAATGCATAGCGCATTCCTCATTTTAGAACAGGGAGGAGACTGCGAAGCCTGCGGTGCTAATCACTTACCAAAGGAATGTGAGACCGTCTTACAAGAATTATACTGGGACACCTGTATTTATAGTTAAAAAAAAAAAAAAAAAAAAAAAAAAACCTCCAGTAATTATCCTGTATTAGCAGACTTTTGTCAAAACAACTTCAAATATCTTTTCTAGAAAAATTTCTGGTAAATCAGAAAATAGACAAAAGCTGTATTTGAAGATGATATTTAAAAAGAGAAGCAGGATTCTAATAGCATTTTAAAAATCAGCTTATAAAGCTGCATTTTGATTGCAGAATAATACAAAATCTCTGATAAAACTTTTCAGTCCAAGAGCTATGTTCTTCTTTTGAAAGCCTGGTAAACTTTCATTATTATTTTTAGTATATTTTACTCATTTGAGTGTAGTTTCTCATGGGACTCCTTTTATAGGTCTAGAAGTCAAATTGCAGTGAGAAGTCCTGTTTGCTCTTTGCAGACCTTTTTACAAATTCCAGGGCAGGAAGGCTGTTTATTTTTCCCACATCTGTTTTGTGCTCATCCTTTGTCACATTGTTTGCTGGATGCTCTTCTTTCTTGCTTCCTCTGAAATGGGTAATTTGCACTGTTGCAAAATGTTGAAACCAAACCTGATTCTACAGAACTGTTCTATCAACGTTTTCCTTTCAAATAGTGTTTTGTGGTTGTAATATGTTTTAAACTAATGCTACAGAAGCGCTGATATTAAACTTAAAGCTATACGTTTCTATTCTGCTCTGTAAAAATCACATCTCTTGCAGATCCAGATCAAGTTAAATGACAACAAAACCACACACAAACAGATTTAATAGTAGATGGCAACAGGTAAAAATTAACAAAATTAACTTTTCACAGTAAGTTATCTTTTAATATAGTATATTTCAGAGGGCATCTACAATGCTCCTAATTTTAATTGTGGAAGCCACAGTTTCACCTGGAATTTTACAGTTAAACTCCAAAAGCCATGAGGAATTTGGCTGCAGGACTGTTACTTCAGTGACTCATACTGTTACATTACCTCATTTAATCTGAAGAGGCTGGATGAAAACTAAATAAGAACGGTGTTATTTTCCTTGATAGTTTGTAGTGTATTGTGTTGGCTTGTTTTTAACAATAGCCTAGACTTATAATCAGATACAATGTAGCAACTCCTCTTAATTTTTTTAAAACACACCAGGCTGTCTGAGTTTAGTTTGGCAGGATGCCTGTACAGGTGCTACTCAAGAATACTTGAATGAAAACTTACTGTGCTAACTTGGTACCAGAAAGACAGTTACAAGCCCTTCCAGACTATTTGTAGGCACTTCTTTTCTGCTTTCTAAACAGTCTGCCCAAAATAGATCATATCCCCTAATCCAACACAATTCCTCTTTTTCTCCTCTGCCACCCCACCGCTCCCCCCCCTTTAGATACCCCTTCTGTTGTCTGATCATCCTTGCTTCATCTGATACTTGATTACATATTACTTTATGAAAGTTTTCTAATTTGTTTCCTTCTGTTGAGTAGATGTCCATTACAAAATAAGTCTTAAAAAAATTCCTGGCTTTGGAAAAATTTTCTATAGTATTTGAGTGGCCTCAAATGCTGAGATTTGGTGAGATGTACAAACTTTAAAATAAGAGGCAATTCATTCAATTGATATGGTCTAGTTAGTGCTAGAGTTATTTTGCGTGCTTCCCTGTATCTCTACTACGGTGAAGTGCTGTCATAATAAACATACTTGATTTTTTTTTTTCCATTTCCCAGATGAGGACAGTCATGCTTGGGGCAGGATTTGTGCCCTAGTTGTTAAGGAGTTTTTTTCTCCCTTTTATCAAGACTAAAATCTTCTGGAGCAACAAGCAATTCTTGTCTAAATAATGAGTCTTCAGATAAATCTTGCCAGTCATTCTGGCAAGTGAAAGTTGTCAGAATTGAGGGATTTTAAAGGTTTCTTTCCTCAGATTCTCTCTGGTTTTACAGACAAAGAGCTTCACGTTGATATTCTTGCTGCACTGCCATTTCTGCTTAATCAGTCAGGATGATAATGGTGAGGACAGATCTGGATGCAGAGTGAGAAGCAGTTTGGCAATGCCTACAGCCATCTCTGATGGGACTCTGGTGACCTCCCAGCAACTGGTTATTAGAGGAAACCGCTTTCCCTATCAGAGAGGGGGAACAAGCCTGAAACATGGTACTGATCTTTGATACCTTCATTCTTACTCTCCCTTAGAGTTGACTCACTCAGCATCGTTTATTTGTCCTTTAATCTTCACACATTAATTTGTATGTCAAAAATGAGAATGGAAAATCATCATTTCTCAAAGTAGAATAAAATCCAGTGGGTTATTCTCAAAGAATCACAAAATTGAAAACTTGAAGGGAGGTTATCCAGTCTAATGCCACTGCTTAAAGCAAGGTCAACCAGAGCAGGTGGCTGAGGGCTGTCTCCAGTTGGGTTTCAAATGTCTCCCAATGATGGATAATCTTCAACATTGCTGGAAAATCTATTCCAATGTTTGACCACTCTCTTAGACCGATTTTTCTTATGTTTAAATGTAACTTCTTGTTTTGATTTGTGTCCATTGTCTGTTGTTCTTTCACTGGGCACCACTGAGAAGAGTTTCATTCAGTCCTCTGTACTTGGGAAGGAAGTGCATGAGGTACACATACACATATTGTATTTATACACATTAAGATCCCTTTGAACCCCCTTCTCCCTAGGCTAAACAGCCCCCGCTTTTTCAACCTTTCCCCTTGTGACAGGTGGGGAATCTTCAGTCTGTCTCTGTACTCATCTTTGCAGCCCTTTGCTGGATGTGCTCCGGTATGTCCACGTCTCATGTAGCAGTGAGTCCAGCACTGGGCACAGTACTCCAGCTGTCTCACCAGAGCTGAGCAGAGGGGAAGGATCCTGTCTTGACATGCTGGCAGCATTATTCCTTGTACAGTACAGGATGCTTGTGGCCTCCTTTGTTGTGATGGCACATCGCTGGCTCCTTTGATTTCCTGTTCACCCTGGACCTTTCTCTATAAAGCTGTGTTCTGAGTAGTATTCCTCCAGTGTTCATTAGTGCATAGGGTTATTCCTCCTCAGATGTAGGACTCTGCATTTCCCTTTTGTTGAGCTTCATGAAGTTCCTCTGTGCTCAGTTTTCCAGACTCAAGGTGAGGCTGATCAGCCTGTAGTTCCCTGGATCATGCTTCTTCATGCTTTAATGGAAATAGGTAGAATTAATAGTTCTTTGTAGAAATATCAGTTATTTGTAGAAATATCCTTTCAGCTGAAATGGCAAGGGACACTGAAGCCTCTAGAAAACAACAGCCTTCATTTCTTTCCCTTTTCTTCTTAGCGAAACAAAATAACCCAACAACAAAAACAAACAGCAAAAACAACAAACAACCCAACAACCCCAACCTCAATGAAAAGCTTGTCCTAGCTTTGCTTATATCTCTTAAGCAAATTTAATGCAAGCTTCTGATTCTCTGTGCAACTAGTGTATTGTATAACATAGGGAGAATTGATTGGTGTAGGGGAGGAATGTGGTAATTTTGGACTTGACAGCAACCTTAGGTAAGAGGAAAATGAAGGACAGAAAATACATTAGAGTTTAAGTTGTGTATGCTAGCACAATGTAGTAAGATAGTTTGTAAAGTAACTTTCCCCACTTTCTACACAAGTAATAAACTTACTTTTCTAGGGTATTTATTATGTGAGGGTCCCACTTCAACTTAAAGTAATTATTAATAAAACAAATACCTAATTAGTTTCAATTTGATATCAAATACAAATTTGGACATCTTTCTTAGCCTGGTTACTACTTAGCCTGGAAATGGGGCTCTGATTAAGTGGTTCTTGACCTTGGACAAACTCTAATTTAGCTATGCAAATCATGCAAGTTTAGCACTGAACTTTTCAGATTTCAATTTTTACTCATGTGGACAGCATATCAAACTTGATATTGTTATGTTTAAAGAGATAATGAGTAGCTTAACTACAGACAAGAAGACCTTTGTGCCAGTTTTTCCATTAACAATTCTCTCCAATTTTTCACTTAGGTCTTAGTTCTCGGGCTTTCTCATCACTTGATGATGTTTGCTCAAGTTGCATTCATACATGGTAGTTGCCAAATGTGTGGAAGTTAACTAGAGTGTGACTTTGGACACTGTGCACTTATGTTCTCAGCCTCTGGCAGATATAACAACAATACTGCTTTTTGGACAAGAGTAGGAAGACTTGCCCTCCTTGCAGTCTTAAGCGTAAGTCAAGCTCTGTATATGCTCTCTGGTGAGGGAACAGGATCACTCATTTTGATGCTTATTATCCAGAGCCTCTAGTCAGTCTGCGACTTGATGGTTAAATGTGTGTAAACCAGTCCATGGAGATGATTCGTGTGCTGTGCACTAGCTTCCCGTTTCAAGATACTTCCATTATTTTTTAGTTTGATTCTGAATTTCCTGATATCATAGTGCCTGAACTGGTATTAGACCTTCCCAGCAGATACTGTAACCTGTTGGAACTACTTGAGAAGCCTCGTGGCGCCCAGTCATTGTGAATAAAAACTGCTGCTGCATGAGCACTCAGCAATTTTTTGACATGTCATTTCATATTAAATTGATCTTTAATGAAAATTTTGTCTGTGTGTTTTCAAAGGCTATGAATATTTTGTAAATCAGCTTCAGTGAAAAGGTGTTATTTGGTATTTTTAAATGGTGTGATAATAATGTCTTCAAACATTGCTATCAAACAATGAATGACAATCAAACAGTAGGTGTGGATGTGCTTCTTTGTTGAAGAGTAGAGTTTCTAAGCATGCAGTACTGTGTGTTACTATGCACAGAAAGCATTATTTATTTCTCAGCTAACTTCAGAGGAGGAATGAAGAATAATGGCTTCTGCTGTCGTTAACTTTGTGTGAGTTGGAAGCCTTCTATCATTCCTGAAGCAACAGGTATAGAATAAAATGTATTTGTGCCTTATATGTAGAGTTTCAGAAGGCTCTTAGCCCCTATGCATCCAATGGGACAGACTGTTTCTAATTAAAGAGTACAGTTGATTTATAATTTACTTGGAACTGCTCTTAACTTAGATCAGTTCTCAAGTTAGCTTTGAAGGCTTCTGCTTTCTTGGGGGCCTACAGTTAGAACTGCATTTACTTGAACTAAAACCAGCTGAAAGTATTTTAGCTGGGCTTATGTAGGCTGAAGAAGACAACTTGTAGGGGACAAAATAGCAGCTTTCAACTACCTGTGAGAAAGTTATCAATAAGCTGGAGCCAGGCTCATCAACGTGGTGAGACAAGCATAAGTTGAAAGGAGAGACTATGACTGGATATAAGAGGAGGACTTTTTCACTGTGAGGACAGTTATGTCCTGGAACAAATCCGTTGCCCAGGGAGGCTGTGCCATCTGTCCTTGAAGGCTTTTCAGACTGTACTGGATGAAGCCCTGAGCAACCTGTCTTGATCTCATAACTGACCCTGCTTTGAGCAGGAGGTTGAGACCTCCTGAGGTCCCCTGTTATGAAGGTCATCTCAGAACAAGGATGGAATAGAATAAGGACAAGGCTACATGGGAAAAGATGAGGGCTTTTCTGACTGTATGAAGTCAATTCCCTGCAACTTGCTTCTAATCCACTGTAAAGTGCTAACAGGTCTTGAAAACAAATACAGACATGCTTGTGAATTGTAGTAATTGCAGACGATTAAACTGCAAACAGTGTAATTAAGAAGTTTTTTTCCCCACTCCTTCCTCCCTACCTCTGCGTGATTGATAGTAGATAGGTTACTGTGGCAAGAAAACTTAGAGTGACAACAGAATGGATGGGTGGGATGGCCAGACCATGCTGGGTTGGAATACTGTCACTGGGAGCTTAAAATGTTCTCCCCCAAATTTACTCTGCCTCTAACTCTGTCATCCACCTACACATCCTCTGGCTCCATGCAGAAGACAAGTAAAACCCAGTTATGTTGCCATTTCTGCAAGGATAGCCTGTTTTCTAGAACCCATAACAAATGTAAATAGTTTCCTTATGGGCAGTGATAGTAATCACAGCTGTGCATGCATCCCTTAAATCAAGCCATTATATATATATTTACTTAATTATTTATTTATTTTTCCTGCACTGTATGCTTCACCATGTAACCTGTTGCTTGACTGTACCTACATTTTATCTGCCTATTGGTATCAAACTTCCTTTAAGGACTATTTTTGCCTGCCCATCTGTCAAAGATTCCCCTTCTGTGTCCTCATACTGATTCCTCTGAAAGCTGTAATATCTTTGAGTATATTCATACACTTTTTCCATCACTTCACTTCAAAGTTGGTTTTCTAGCCCTTACTATATTTAGAAGACCGAGCTCTAGAAAGTTTAAACTGAAGTATTTAAAACATTTTGTGTAATTTATGTATTATGGGGATCTTGCTTGAATTTATCATGAAAAGCTCAAAAACTTGTCTGAGCCAGTCTGTCAGTTTGCCCCATCTCAAAGGTGGATTCAGTAATGGAAGAAACAGAAATTATATTTATTTTAATTGCAACTGTGGCTCAGCTTTGTTATATTGAAAGAATTATGTGATGTCAGACCCTCATTCATTTATTTCTGGCCACTACCCAAGGACTTTACAGTTCAAGGTATTGCAATATTAGAATAGATTCTCCAGTACATTTTCTGTTGCTAATGCCACTAACACTTCATCTCTTCTGAACCCTCCTCCTTTGCTAGAGAAACACCATTTTTTTCTAGCTTGGTTGGGAAACTGAAAGGGAACAGTATGGAATATTTCATCACTCTTTTTTCAGTGCTATACCTTGAACTTAATGCCAGTTCTGGGAGAGCAGTTCAGTTGATGCAACCGAAATTTCTCTTCTCACATTGTCCCAGGGGAAATGCTGTCTACTAGCAAGCTGCAGTGAGGTCTGTGCTGACACACTGAAAGAAAAAGTGGTTATTTTTTATTTTCTGGTTGTTTTTACTTTGCAGTACCTGTAGTTCTTGCAGTTTGTAATGACTGTTTTTTTTGTTGTTGGTGGTGGTTTTTTTCTCTCTCTCTCTCCTAAATCTGTGGTTACCTCAGTTTTCAACTTCTGGGGACAAAGACAATCATGTCTGTCTCACTGTTATTCCATGTCTGCATGTTGAGGACAGGTACTGTTATTTCAGACAAAATTAAATTTGTCTGCATGAGGCAAAGGTGCCACAGGAAAAGGTGGCAATGTCAGTATCAGAGAACCAATATCTGTTTTAAAGTAGGAATGTATTTTCTGGTCTCTTTGTGTGTGGCTCTGTTTCAAAGATTGCGAACTCTTCGTAGTTGACTGTATAAGTGAAAGCTGCTGTGTTCTGGCATACTGGTGTATGTGTGCCAGGTTCACCACATGTCCTTTTCATTCACTTATGTTTGAATGCATAGATGTATTTATTTTGTAACATATCTATTGTAGTCTTGAAAAAATCATTTCAGTAAAGTCATAAAATTTACTTATAAGAAACTTAAGAAAAACAAATTCACCCTATTGAAAACATTTTTTTTTAGTATATAATATTTTATATATATTTATATAACTTGTTAGGTTTAGCTGAAGCCTCTTTCTTGAAGTAATATTGCAAAGGAAATGTCTCTCATCGCCTTCACAAAAATTAACAGTATTTGGTACTCTTAGGCACAGGTAATAAAGGATATCCGGATTTTTGGTAGATAAACCTGAGCCCCTAAAAGGAGCTACAATGAGAGGGATGAGATCATTCAAAGTAGAAACTACAAAATACTGAATGGTCGGTAGTTTATTTAACTCGTGTCCCCTCAATTCACTTAGTGCTCGAAGAACAAATGTTTTAGTTTTGTGAAAGGCAAAGTAAAAATGTAGGTTGAAACTAATTCTAAGTGCCAAGCTCAGTTGGTAGAAACTCTTGAGTCATGAATGTACTGCTATTATTGTTAGGTTAATTCATGAGTTTGATTTACTACCTATAATTTAGATTTTTAATGTCTGCACAGCAGCATGTGCATCCTTTGTTAAAACTACATATACTCAGTTGCGTGGGCCGTGTGAACTATAGGTAGTAATAGAAACTCATGATCTAAGGTATTAACTGCTTGTATGGATAGTTATGCACTAGCACAACTATTTCGCCTGTGAAGTATACTTATCAAGTGATGCTCAGTGTATCCTTTTAAGATTGCTGTTGCAATTTAGGGAAAGACAAGCCTGTCTGAAGAACTCCACCATCAATTAATGTTATGTCATTGTATTGTATCACCATTTTTGTATTATGTTGGACATACAGATAATGTGTGATTTCATTGCACCTTCAGTTAGAGCTAGTGATTATTGCTTGGTATCTGAAGCAAATAGTCCTTAAAAAAATATGAACATATTTTTGTCCTTAATAGTGTCTGATTAAAGACTAACTTGCCAAAGTCTTTACAAGTTTTCCCATGTATTTTTTCATCTGTAATCATATCCTTAGAGGATTAAGTCTGAACTATCTATTTAACAAGGAGAAAGGATTAATGAATTTTACTTCTGTTTTTATTTAATCGTTTGTTCGGGTTCAGTTTCTCAGAATTCCATCATGTTCACAATACTGTTCACAATACTCTTGTCTGATCAGAAATGTAATCATTTATTTGAAACAGTTTTCCTCCTACTACTTCAGTTTTGTTGTCTTTAATTCTGTTGTACAAAAATTTACTAAAGGTAAGAAAGTGCCTTTTTTTTTTTTTTAATTGCCTTATTTTGAAAATGCAGTAGATCTACAAACAATAAAATGCTACTGTTTTTTTTATGTAGGTACAGTTTTCTGAGGCAATGTTCAAATTAGAAGTTTTCCAATATTTATTAACTTCTTTTTACAGCTGTATATTTCTTTTTTACTGAAAACTTCCCTTCTACTCATTTGGGACTATGATTTGTGGGATCACAATTCTATTTTTGTTGTTGTTGGATTAAGCAGTTTTTTTTCTATTTCTTATTAAAATGCATCTTCACTCACCTCACTTTATCCCAGTGGTATAATCTTTTCTTTTCAGGAGGTTTCTCTCACTCAAAAGTCTCTTCTAGTCTTCAAAATGTGTGACTGAAATTTCTCCTGCCTAAAGATACTAGGATTTCTGGTGCTTGACTAACAAAAAGGAACACAACATTAAAATTGTATTACTGTCAATATCTAGACCTCAAAAACCTGATTGCTCTCTCACCGTTTGAAATGTGGGAGCAAGCCTGTGGGTATGTAAGAATCTTTCTCAGGTTATTTTGATCTCATCAGTAGTCACGTTGAAATTTAAGGGAACAATAGTTAAGTGAACTAAATCATGTGGCTATATAAAACTGAGTCTTGAGTGTGTATCCATATGGGAATTTATGGAAAAAACTTTAAATTGGAAGGACCCTTATGTGGAACAATGGTTATAGTATGAAAAATCAGCCCTGAGAGACTAATTGGCTGAATTGTTTGAATTCATCCCTAAGACTAACAAACAAGAAGTTCTGAAACTTTATGAAATTCTAAAACTTAATTTTGCATAATTACTGTCCAGTAGCTTTTTTTAACCTTGTGGAATGTCTTGATGAATACCTGTTTACCTAAGTAATGCTTAAGGGATAAAATAAATATCAGACTACACTGTGCGGTCTGGTGGCCAGGAATGCCCTAGAAGTAGTGGATTGAAAAGCACTGTGCATTGAGAACTTGGATTGTGATGAGGTCGTTAGGAGGAAACAGTTTTTTCAGTATGTTGCCTTGCTTAAATGGTAGGTGATGTGTGTTGCATTGCTTAAAAACAAAAACCTGTTTTGAGTTTGAATTCTTGAGTGGTATGACTGTATGCTCCAGGGCTGTCATTTATACACGTTAGAAAGAATAATCTGAACTGTGTTTAAAAAAATCATGAAGATGGAATGTATTTGTTTTGGAGAGGGGTTGTTCTGTTACCTACAGTTATATTACAGTGGACTTGGAACTTGTCACATCAAACTAAATAGGTATAAACCCTGGTCAGGATGTTCAGTGAGAAACTTTATAGACAAATAGGTATTTTCAAATTCCAATTGAAATTTTTCTTTTGTAGTGTTTTATGTATCTTCTGTACAACTGTTTTTTTTTTTTTATTATTTTAACTTTTGAGTATTTTACAGCTATAGACAAAACCATATGCCAAAAACAAATAAATAAAACCTGTAATGCCAAATATAAGTCGTGACTTCCTGATTTTTTGGCTTTCATTTGATCAGGGTGTAACAGCTTTTTGTTGTTGTTGTTGAAATAGGTTGTATGGATCTCTTCTCTTATAACTTAACTAAGTTCATGTGTTTGCTATGTGTTCCCTTGAACAGTATTTCAAGGTCACAAAATGTTTGTGTGCTTCATTATACTAAGAGGAACACAGTTGGAGGAGGACTGAAGTTACTCTGCTGATTTTGTATTTTTTTAGTTTTCTCATTTATGTGGGATAGAGTCCTGAATTAGTGGTTGATTCACACTAAATTCAAAATAATCTTTCATAAAATGAAATAGGTAATACAGTCTGTTGGGGAAACCAGAAAATGTAATTAGTCCATGGTAAATTTACTGCTGGACCATGTCTCCGCTAATGGACCAGCATTACATAGTCTTTCTGGTCTTTAAAATCAGCTTGTTACAGCACAGGAATCTGCTCAAAGTATATGCATTGCATTGCTGTAGCACTTCACTTGTAATCTAACACAACCTTTTCTTTTTCTTTCAAAAGGCGCCTAAACAGAAATAACCTCCAGTTGCTTTCTGAACTGCTCTTTCTGGGGACACCGAAGTTATACAGGCTGTAAGTAGACACAACACAATAACTATTCTCGAAAATTTGGAGTTGATCTGTTACTCTGTTCTGCATTAGGTTTTTGTCTTTTGCCTCAGACAGGGCTAAAATGCATTTAGGAACAATGATCTTTAGGGTACTTTCTTTGACTACTTTGCAAATTTTTTTTTTAGAACCTGTTAGATGCAGATACTTGCATGAAACAAAATAATGCTTCATCCATGCCCCTCTCTGTTAAGAAGTCTTGTTGAAAGAATGCTTTGTCTTTCTTTCTTTCTTTCTTTCTTTCTTTCTTTTTCTTTCTTTTTCTTTTTCTTTCTTTCTTTCTTTCTTTCTTTCTTTCTTTCTTTCTTTCTTTCTTTCTTTCTTTCTTTCTTTCTTTCTTTCTTTCTTTCTTTTTTTAAATTAATCTATTTATTTTGTTACCATTTCCTTTGTTAAATGAACTAAGTGTCTATGGAGCGACATAACCCAGAGACATAGCACTGTACAAGCACTTTGTGATGTTTCTGGTTTTGTGGCTGTACACACTTGATTGACCAAGACAATCAGTGTTGGCAAATGGTAGCCTGTGGAGATGTCTCTCCCAAAAAAGACACAGGTGGCAACATAAACTCAGGGAAAAAAAAAGCTATGAAATCCTTTGTGATAAATAAAAACTATATCAAATTGGGTAATGAGTTGTTATTTTGATTCTCTTCTTTGGTTTGATAATGTTTTACTCTTGGCAAAATTTTAAAATCAATGTTTTGACCCATTGGCGATTTGTAAGAATTTACTAATTTATGTTGTAGTGTAAACATGGAATGAAGTTCAGATACTGATTTCTGTATTTATCTGCACAATCACCCATTATTATTAAATAAATTTCAAGGTAACTTTACAGTATGTGGTGTGAATGGAATACAACATGACATGCTTAAATAGGCTTTGAAAAATTCAGCCATCTTTTAATTAAAGATGTGTATTTGACACATTTCTTTAGGCTTTAGGTGAGATTTCTGCTGTTGAAATTGTTGTTGAGTTTCACCACTTGTGTGCTTGGAAAAAAATGAGTGTAGGTGAAGGAAGGCGGGGTTTCTCCTATTTTTGTTTTCACTTTAGTATATGGAAATGTTTGTGAGAACAAATGTTATAATGAAGCTTTGATATTTAGGCGTTTATTTCTGTTCTAATATTGCAAAATAGTAGGGTTTTTTTCCCTTCTTGAAGTAATTTGAAATGAAAAACTGAAAATGACTCTATTATTGTTGTAAACATTTAGTTCTTTGTATTTCTGTTTCTTCCCTCTGCTTTGGATGCATGTTTTGTTTCCCAAACTTCCCTGTAGATGCAATGAGTTGTTAAATTACTAGGCCAGAAAGCTCCTGAAGGCTTTTGTTCTGACAGAAATATTTTTACACTGCTATAATATTATAACATATTCATATGTGGTTTTATGGATTAACAATTCAGTCTCTTCTGTAATTTCTATCAGCAGTCATGGAGATATTACTTCCATCAGGAAGGAAAATGAAAGGGATTTATGATCATTTTATTATTCCAACTGTAATGTAAAGGTTCTTACATAAGTTTGTAAAAAATAGATATGAGACATAATTTGCAGGAAAGAAATGGATGCAGACTTCATGCAAAATCATACTTGAATGCATTTAATTCAGAATTGTATATTTGATAAATGTTAGTCTTAAATCTATAATATCTTTTGACATAAAGCACACAACTGCTCATAGTGTATATGGTGGAAAGTAAGAGATCACTAGCTTCGCAGTATTAAATTTCCTCTGCCTAAGGGTTATTGTTGATCAGACCATGAAAGTGAATGTCTGGTTATAATGTATTCATGTTTAAAAGAAAATACAAATGATACTAAAAATCTGTGGTCACTTAACACTACATTTGTAATTAAAAAAATGTCAGTCCAACAAAAGTATTGATGCTAGTTAAATGTTCTTGGTCAACTTTCAGATTATATATAGTTTGACTGCTATGAAGAATATAAAATCTTTTCTTAACAACTGTTGTTGTATGTACTTATACATATTTATATCCAAATAAATATATTTTTAAGGATAATTGAAGTTCTTCAATGATCAATAAAATGTATAATATTCTTTGGGTTTAGTATTTATTTTTGGCATTTAACAGCTAATCAAACAGTGTGTGCACTGCAAGTTTTCAACATACTATTGAGCTTCTGTGAATAATAATTACCATTTGACCCTTGGCTGTAAATGAGATGCCAGGTGAAGAAGCACATATGCTTGTTGTGTAGCCTAAATGCAATATAAAAGAAAGAGGGTACACTGTATATGAATTATGATTAGACACAGTTGGTTGCCGCCAGCGGCCGGCTATGCTTTCCCTTTGCTGTCTGCTCCAATTTCTCTTTGGACGGGTTGAGAGAGCACTGCATGTTCAGGTCAAGATGTTTGCCTAGAAATAGTAGTACAGTTGCAGCTGTGTTTGCTGGAGCAGGAGACTAGTTTAAATAGCATTACCATTTATCCAGTCCATTAACAGAACTCTGTAAAATAATACCAACTCTGCATAAACTACAGGACACTGTAATAAAATTACAAGCACTTGTTGACAGATGGGAAGTGTAAGTAAAGGAAAGCGATAGGTTGAGAGTTTAAAAGAGACAGTGCATTATTTCCTATGTCTGGAGACTCTTGATTTTCAAAGGTAATTAAATGAATTATTTTTCAGGTTACTCTCACATTTAGCAGCCTTCCAAGAAATCTCTTGGAACCAGTTAAAATGGATAATTTTAGTCAAAGCAGAAACTGATTCTCTCATTAAGAGTTATCTGCAAAGGTGTTTTGACACATACATTTCAATAGGAAGTAGTATGCTAAAAATAGTATGACTAGCGCTGCAGGGTATATGAATCTTACCTTGCAAGATCCCTTTCAAAGGAAAATGTACATGAACCTCTGTTTTGACGCTATACTGTTAAAATACAGGTGCTGTTGTAAATCCCAGGGGGTAACACAAGTCCTTGTTCAACAAGTATTTTTCCTGCAGGAGCGGGATGCGTTGTTTTCAGTGACCTGTGTGCCCACTCACGCTAACTCGTCCAGCATCAGCGATGGTGCTTTAATGCAGGGAGCTAGTGAGTGCTTGGCTGAGGCAAATGGATTTTGACTGCTTACTTTGGCTGGTTAGATCACAGCTCGTTGATTGCCGTTTGCTGCAGGATACTAAGGGCTGGGCCCAAGCTGTTTGAGAATTTGGTTTTAAAAGATACCTTTATTAATTAGTGGCATATAAAGGATTTTGAATGCCATGCACAAAGCTCGTCCCTTTTGATCTATGTTTCTTGCACTTGGAATGAGGTTAAGTTCCTTTACTGACCGATATTTTCTTTATGAGTAATAATGACAATATTGGCTTTGAAAAAGAAAACAATCTTTCTAGTGGATGTGGTCCGATATTAAATACATATTAGAAAGGAAAGGTATCTGATACAGTGCACTTGAAAAGAAGCACATTGTGAATAAGATATTTCTCCTCTAAAGGAAAAACCTTAATACTATCTGATTAATAAACACTCAGTTCTGAGATATCTGTTAGTGACTTAAAACAAAGCAAAAAAAAAACCTATCAGTTAATAAGAGAAGAAAAAAATCTTAAACATAAGAAAACTGGAAAAAAATCCTCGGCCAGAACAGCAGCAGCAGCAACAACAACAAAACACACTGCATGGGGGGCCCTTGCAAAAATTCCTCCTGAATTAATTTCTGCCAGCTATGATTAAAGTGTGTGGTACTAGATGTGTCAGACACCATAGTTCTCTGCTTCATTTTACTCTTGGCCTCTTTGGCCCCTGCCACAATAAATCCCACAATGGTTAGGCAGGAATTGCAGGTTACAGTTGCCAGGGTTACCGTTGTCCGGCCGGACCGACATCATTACTCATCCAGCCAGCTACCCCGAGCGAGCAAGCGCTGCTGCCCGCTTCTGTTGCGGGGAAGGCTGCGGACGGCTGACGCAAAGAGGAGGAAAGTTCTCCGGGTGGCTCTCGGCTCTGTTTTTCCAGCTGCTGCAGGAGAACCTGTGATTTGCATCATTTGCAGTTATACCTTCTTTAGGTGTTTGCTGAGTGGTGGGTCGTTTTGTTCTCTTGGTAAAGGTAAAAAGCAATCAGAGTGGAAAACGCAATCAGAATGGAAAATTTAAAAAAAAAAAAAAAAGAAAGCAATCAGAATGGAAAATAAAGAAAAAAAAAGAGGTGTATGTTAAGGGACTAAAGCAGTGACCTCTAAAATGTTTTTAAGACGCCAGTCTCATTGTTAAGGTAGCTGTATTTGAGGCTTAATTCATGGTTTTGTCACATCCCATCCCTTTTAACAATAACCATGGCAAGTGAAACTGCAGTTGTAATTTCATCGATAAGACATTTATCTTTAATCTAGAATGCCTTAATGAGTAGAGAAATTGCTCATTAAAAAATGTTCATTATCCCAAAGCCTCAAAAATCTTAACTCCAACTGCAGACAGGTGGCTCTGGATGTTAAAAATCCATTGAGGAGCAAGTTTTCCCTTCTCAGAAAGCACTACTGGAGAATCCCTCTTCTGCAAGCAGATTGGTATTGGAACTGCTGCTGGATAAGACTACTGGGTAGGTTCCCACTGGTGTGTGTGCTGCAGTGACATTAGTGTGCTGCACATTATTGCAGAAGTGTGCCGGATGTATAACAAAAAAAAATATTGGGGCAGGGGATTTTTTTTAACCTCTCCATGAATTAATAGTTCACCTTTTTGTTAGATCCTTCCTGATAAAGTGTTTTTTAGCCATTGGTTTCAGTTTTTATGGTTTGTTATGGGGCATTTTAGCAGTCTGTGTAATACTACTTGATTTTTATTTTTTGTATGACAGATTTGACTTTTATCCTTTTAAGAGTAAATGGAAACAAATCTTTCATCACACCAGTATTAATGCCTTTTTCTTTTTCCTACTGTAGTGATTAATTTCAAATACAAGAATGCTTAAATTGTTTTCTCTAAAGAAATAATAGGCTCCCAACCAGTAAAGTCAATAAGAAGTTAGCAGTTCTAATGCTGATGAACTTTTAATTACCAGCATTATTTTATTAGCATCATTTTTGAACAGTAAGTATAGTTCTTAGAAAATAAATATCTTTCAAAATTATTTTTATTAACAAAGAGATGCTATATATCATATATGTATAAAAAAATGTACAATTCTGGCTTTGTTGTATTGTAAGCCAGTAATTAAAAGGAAATCCTTAATTTAACATGCAAAGCTAATTACTATTGCTTGCAGTGTGGATGCACCATTATCATAGCTTTGCTAACTCAGTGTGTTGTTACTAATTTGAAGTCTTAATGCCTCAGTCTAGAATGTTTTCAGAGTGAATTTGATCCCCTATGCTGTAAGTTTGCTGTCAGTTCTGTGAGTTTTATTTTTGCTGTAATTTCAGTCCACAGGTAAAGACAGGACTATTTAGGAATACAAGAATCAATAGATATTAAATACATCAACGTTAAGGTTCATTACCTATACGAAGGAGTTGAGTAACTAAGAATCAGTTGCCTACCGTGCTAGGTTTGTTGTCTCTCTTCTTTGGCATTCATTTCTGGTATGGAAAATCTAGGAGGCAAAACTCTGTAAGATGTTATAAAATGATTTTTTTTTTTTTTGCTTCTCTGTCACCTGTTCATTTTTTAATCTAGGGAGAAACATAAATCAGGAGCTTGAATGCTTTAAGCAGTTTAGCTTGTGTGTGTGTGCTTTTTCCTGTTGTCCTATGACTTGCCTCTACCTTCAGTTCTCATTCTCTGCTATAACTTTTCAAAACTGAAAACTCAGTCACCCTTTACAACATAGTGAGCAAAACAAATAACACTACAGCTTTCTTTCAGACATAAGTCCTACTTACGTAAGGTAAGAGATGGCAAGATGACTATAGAAATTTTGGAAGTACTGCAAAAACTTGTACAGTGCAGCAGGTGATTTATTGTTTGAACACAGAAATAAGAATTAGATATACGCATTTCATGTGCAACTTGCAGTAGTTATATCCTAGCAACAGCAACATTCAGCCTTAGGTTTAGTTGAGTAAAAGTGTTGGTGGAACCAGAATGAATTTTCGAAATGGAGTCAGGGGAGAAAAAAAAAAGAGTAAAATATATTATCACTGTGTTTGGCAATTATTACTTAAACTTCAAATTAAATTACTCTTCCTGCCCTTTAGTGTTTTAGAGTCTCTTAATCTATAGACTTTTCATCAGCTATGCATTTTTTTGTATTTCCACAGCACCTGGTATGATGTGGTGCAGGGAGGGGAAAAAAAGGTGTTCCAAACATACAAAATTGAGATTGCTACTTGAATAGTATGGTATTTTTTAAATTGGAAACAATTTTTTTGGGGGGTCTCTCATGATAGATGTTTGGTTTTAATTTTGGAGATAATTGGGAAGCATCTTTAAGTTGCAGTTAAATTTGTCTTTATTTATTATAAAAAAAATACAATTTCATATATTGTTTTAATGATGATATTTCATCTGCTGTAGGATAAAATAACAAATTGGATGGACTTTCAGGGCTGTAAGCTAACTCCGCAACCAAGCATATCATTAAATCTTTACATAATCTGCACTACCGAAGCTATAGTTTACTATTTTCAGAAACAAGCATCTGTAGGGATACTTCTATTGATTTTTTATTGTAACAAACATGCCAAAACTGTTTATAGTTGCTTTTAACCTTAATTTGAAAATCATGTTAAACACCAAGCAAACACAAATATGGCTTAGAGCGATTCTTCTGGACCAACATAAGTATCTGTGGTAGTCATAATCTTTTATTGCTGTTAGCATTTAAATATATCTAATGTAAAAACATGAATCATTAATAATTACTTATTTAACCCACAGCACTTTTAAAATAACATGGTGATATTCAAAGTAATTAAGTCTACTTTAGTAATTATGGCCTTGTTACCTCGACCTCCTTGGCCCCAAGCAAAAATAATTATCCTCAGTATTTTTGATGATATGATAGTAATTAAAGTGAAGAATTGAGATAACTGCTTTCTTAATATGAAAATTAAAGTAACTGGTTTTGGATCACCTGTAACCATGTTAATGTCCAGTTGGAATCAGTCTCTGGGTTGTTCTTGGAGGGTTAACCATGAAAGCTTTGGTAAATTGTGATATAGGAAACCTTTTAGGCAAGAGTTAAGTAGGAAACTGAATCTCAGTGACGGAAGTAATGAAAAGTAAAAAGGCATGTCAGAGGAAATGCCATTATTATGTGGTGCAGAAACATGGTGTGAAATGTTATAAAGGGGACATCTGTAAGTCTCAGCTTGCACAGAGTGGACATTTAAGTGCAGCCATATCATCTTGATTAAAAAAAAAAAAAAAAGAATAGAAAAGAGGAATAAATCAGGCCAAGGGAAAATGTGAAAGTATAGAGACTTGTCCCTAAGATGGTAGGTTTCTTCTGCGAGTGGAAGATTAAAGCCTGACGTAACTGAATAGCTCAGAAAAGTCCAAAGAAAGGTTGATTGCTTCCCCTCCAACAGTTCCAATTGATTGAAAAAAGCCTAATTTAAAGTTCTGTTTGTTCTGTGTCTTAAACCATCAGAATTTTCTTTTAGAACTGGGGGAATGCTCTGGAAGAGAAAGAATCCAAGGATAAAAAGTCATTGCAGGCCAACAATTGTTCCTAATCCTCACAAAATGCTGGAGAAATTAAATTTATTCTTTATTGCTCAAAGTGTTACCTAGGTCACTGGGCGATGGGAAAATTGAACTGGAAGTCGAGTAGGCACAATCTTTGTTTTGTGTCTAGATGCTTAACCTTAGACACGACAAGGCATCTTAGTGTGTTGTGGGAACTTGGTTCAGAGTATTAACACCAGGACGTTTATTACCCTGGATTTATAATAGGCTATGCTGTCAGTAGATGAAAATGTTGTGTTTACATTTCAGTGTTAAATGATCATTTAATTAACACCTAAGGAAAAAAAAAAAAAGAAAAAAAAAAAAACTTGTGAAATTCTTAGCAGCTTTTATTGTTGGTTTCCTTGGAGGTTTTAATATCCAAGTTACTCCGCAGTTGCTTCTATAAGTACAGCTAGAAAAGACATTTATGAACGTAGTCAAGAAGGACAGACAGTTTAACCCCTGTTGACCCTTCATCCTGAATGTTGATTTATATAGCATTTTAACTGCATTGAATTTGTTTTAAAGCTTCTCTAAAGTTACTCACATAGCATTCAAACACGAAATGTGTTTTTCCTTTTAAAGTATTTCCCTAATTGTACATTCTTGTAAAGAGCATAGAGAATTCATATTTTTCATAGAAAAGTACTTACAAAAATAGAATGTATCAACAAAAATTTTACAATAACTTACAAATATTAGAGATCGTTGTTTTGCAAGATTTCTCTGTATGCTCTCAATAGGAATGTGAGATTTTATAAGAAGAAGGGTTATAAAACAGTATATCGTTCATTGGTTGTAGTAGCTACTGTCTGAATTTTTCAAAAGGAGTAGGAAATTGGCAAGGGAAGCAACATTACTACAAAAATGCATATCCACTTTAGGCAGCACTGATCTACTTTCATATGTTCCATTGTATCAAAGAAAGTCAAGGCTATCTAAAAGCTTTAATTTGCTCTTGGTCCTTAATAATGCTTTTTGTTGTAATGATGAGCTACAAATGCTTTTTGCAATAATGTTGCCCTACAAAGCATGTTTGAATAGTTTTTTTGCATCCTAGAGCTAAAGCTAGATGAAATGTTCTTTGTTAAAGTGCAGCTGCTCTTCAACTGATTTTTTTTCTGTAAATATTCTGTAGTAAAAACTGAAATTACAGCTAGGTTGAGACATTGTACTTTTTTTGGAGTTCTTTTTTTAGAGGTGTGTTTTTAATCAGACTGACAGGCTTTAAAACCCCAACTTTAAAGCACGTTAATAGATTAATAATAAAAACCCAGAACAGATTAATTCAATTATTGATGACAATTTTTTTTGGTATACTCTTTTTCTGATGATCATATCCTTTACACATGTCAATAAGTGAGCTGGAAAACTTAGGAATCTGCTGATACAGTAAATGTTTCTTTTCTCCACACAAATGACATAAAACATCCAACACTTGATGAGATATTACAGCTGCAGCGTGAGTTCTATCTGCCAGTGAGATCTCAATGTTTTGCACAATTCCCTGAATATATTTATTAAATTGAAACCTAATATTCAGATACAGGCTTGTCAGATGTATTTGCATTTGCTTTTCTTGAAAATATTTGACCATTTGCAATTAAAGCAGTGTATTCACATTCAGCTAGTACGTTTTTCCAGTGTGTTTAATGGGAATTTCTGCAATACCTATTCCTCTGAATTGCGATATCAGATGAAAGAGTACTTGGGATAAAAGAGAGCACTGCCCTGCCCCATACTTACATTACCTTCTCTTCACAGTACAGTTCTGCCAGAGATTTTAGATTTATTGGACTAGTGAATGGTTAAGGTAAGTAAGTATGCGCGCAGGAAGATGCAGACTTAACTTTCCACAGACAGACTTCGGCTGAAACCATGGTGCACTGTGTGGGATGCAGAGTCCCAGTGGGTAGGCCACATCGATTATCTAAGCAGCAATTAAAGGGACTCTCGTTACGGTAAGGATAAGGAAAAGTGCAAATAGACAAAGTGCAGTATTTGGCCTCAGAGCGGAGAGCTGAAGGAAGGGCTGCTGCAAGGGACAACCGAGCCTGTTGTCTTGAACCTTGTAAGACTATTGGAGCCTAGGCTGGCGGTGTTATTTGGGAAAGGCTGCTTATGAATACAGAGCGGAGTTTATTCTCTCCTGCAGACACTTGAGGGGCCAGCTCTGCTAGCGGCTGTTCAGGCCCACCTCATGGGGAATAAAGCTGGGACTTGCTGAACTCTTTTCATCTTTACAGCCAGGCCCAGGTGCAGGCCCTTCCTGGCTCAAGGGTGTTTACAGGACCATGCTCTGAAGGCTTCTTTCCATGGCCCTTAATCTTTAAGGGAGAGAAAGAAGGGGCTGAAACGGGGGGTAAATCTTTGGTTAAGTACTCCTTGAGGATTTGCAGGGTAATGCATACAAGAGACAAAATCCTTGCCTCTTTCTTTTTTGTTTTCCCTTCCGTCCAGACAGTTCAATGACATTTTTATTTTTATTGTGAATGTCTAATCCATAGAGTTGTACAGAAGGGCTGCTTGCACTTTATAAGGTACCACTTCAGAGCGTGCATGAGGGGAGGTTTCGTGGCTGTGTTTCAATGCTTTTATTAGTACTTTAATACAAGGGAGATAGAGGAAACATCAAGCCTCTTTTTTTTTCTTCTTCTGTGGATTTTTCGTAGGAATTCTGGATAGCTGGAAGGTAGCTGTTTGACCTCAAAACTGAAAAGGTTGCATCTTGTAAGTTCGATAAGGCCCACAGGGAAGGGTTGCAAAGATAGGATAACAGCTAATGTAATGAAAGGGTATTTGTAGTAGCTGCTTCTTAGACTATTAAGATATGAAAGGCTAAATGGAGAGAAAAAAAAAGAGTGTAAATGTGTATCTTAACGTGGGGGGAAAAATCTGAAAAGCTTAGCACATCTAGAGAGAGTAATCAAAGTGGATTACAAATAAGACACACCCAAACACATGTAGACGCTTCATGAAAGCAGTGATATTTTCTGAAATTAGAGAAAATTCCTGTTTGGTCCTTAATACTTCTACATTAGTGTTAAATGTAGTATGTGATTAATTGGTTTTATCATGTTCCGTTTTTTATGCCTTTTTTTATTATTATTTATTTTTATTTTTATGCCTTTTTTTTTTAATTGCCTTTGTAAAAGGCAAGAGGCTGGCTTCCCTCCTTAATTGTAGTAATGAGTTTGTAAATTCAATAGAAGAAATGCTTTTGTTTTTCTATTTGTCAAATTTTACAAACCTTTTCCTATGTTGTTCTTTGTTATCTTCACTTATACCTCTTCCATCACTTACCTCTACAAGACAAAAGGACAAAATAATACCACCCAAAAAAGCTCGTTATATCAGAGTGATTTTATAGAAATGAAAAAACAGAACTCTTACAAAGTGGAGAGCCTACCAAATCTAAATAGGAGTGACTGCTACTTCTTATCAGGTGCAGTGTTTATAGCAGAGGTGCAGAAGCCAAAAGTTTTCAGCTGACGCAAAGTGCAAAGGTGGTGTATCCCATCTGAATTTGCTTTTTATGTAGGTTTGGTAGATATCTCATTTAAATCTCATACAGAAAAAAAGAAATCGTAACTGAGAGTGGCCAGATTTGGGGGTCTAACTGCCAAAGCTGATCATTGTCACCATTCTGGCTGATAACAGTTGCTTTATCTGTGCAAAAGAACATAATCTTACACCATATTACAAGACTTCCTGGGACAGGAAATAATCAGAAAATTGTAACAGCTACGCTGGGGTCTAAAATAAAGAGTACTGTTAGTAAAATTTGTTCAACAAGAGTGCCATATGAACATGACAGTGAATTTTGCAACATGCAGTGCACTGCTACTTTTACTTTGTAATTTTACACACAACATTAAGTTCAAAGCTGCTGGGGTATGGCCAGTTGTGCTACAGACTGTTAAAGTTTTAGATAAGGTGCTGAGCTGAAATATTTATATTGGGTCCATTGTCTTTCTATCCTGTTGATGACTGATCTAGACTGTGTAAACAGCATACTGATAAGTCTTGTTAGGGATAATTAAAAAAAAAATAAAAAGAGGAAACAATAATAAGGGATTTGAACTTGATATAAATTAAGTATGCCAGAATTGTTTATCCTGTGTGGATGGCCTGGGGCGTGTGGAAAATGTGAAATACTTAGGTCAAAATCAAGACTGATCACAGGAGGCACAGCTATTTTATGACACTTAGTGATAATAAGACATAAATGTACAGTGCAGCATGGAGCAATAACATTGTGCAGTTTTGTGCATATGTATAACAGACACTGCAGGAAATGGAAAATAAAAAAATTTGAACTATACTATGTAGCCCTGCAAAACCAATGGAGAGGTTGGGTTGTTTTCTTCTGGCTAATGTTGTGGAATGTGCACTTTTTTTTTTCTTTTTTTTTTTTTTCATTTTGTTAAAATGAAAACCATTTCACTGTGATTTTGGCTAAACTGAGTTTTTGTTTGTTCTTGTAATCAGGTTGCAAAAGCTATTGTTGTTTTTGTTTTTGTTTTTTGTTTTTTTTCCTCATCCAAATGAAATAAAACTGAACGGGATTTGAATTATGGGGAAGGCTTTAAAATAAATATGTGCTGTTAGCTTAGTTATGTAACAGTTGAGTAGAGGCAGAATAGAAGCATTGTGTGCATATACAGAGTGAGAACAATGAGCAAAACTAGGAGAAATGTAATTGAATTAAGAGGTTGGTTGGTCAAGAAAAGTTTTCTGTGACGAGTTGCAAGTCTTTGAGATGGGTGACCTAAGAATGATCATTTGGCATACAGTCGGTACTCTGGTTAAAATACTAGTAATGCTTCCAAAGTCAATTAATTCTTATTAGAGAAGTGGAACTTGACAGTCTGCTGGAATTATAAATTCACAAGATTTAACATTTAGGAGTAAGAATGGGTATTGGATTCACACTGCAAGAGCAGGAAATCAAAGCTTTCTTTGCCATGAATTTTATTCACTGCAGGTGTCTGTTATAATCTGTCTTCATAGTGAATTTATTCACAAAGGAGACAAGTGGGGAGAACGGCCTAATTCTATTTTACAGTATGACAGCTTGCACTGTTATGTTTTATGTAATGTATTTGACTAGGATGGTGAAATAGTCAGAAGGAGCAAGCATTGCTAACAAATGGTACATTTTATTACTAGATAGGCCCTAGACAGTGAGTTGGTAATAGGAACAAACTTATTGGGAAGCTAACATTTTTACCTGAAAGTGGTGAATACTGTATTTGACAGTGTAGATTAGAAATCTGCTGATGGCTGTTATATTTGTATTACAAGAGCTGCAGGTCATCATGATAACTTTTAACAAAGGAATCTATCAGTCTAAAGAGCCTGCCAACATTGGCAGAAAATTGTTGAAGTGTTATTAGTGTATTATTTCACATGCTTTCTTCTAAATAAATTTAGGTTAGAGTACACAAGGATTGTTGCATGTTTTAATAAACAAAAGTAGAAAGAATTTTTTATCTAAATATATCTAAATAAAATCACACGGTTATGCTACTGTTCCTCTAACAGACTTGAAGGTTTGTTTACTGAAGTAAAGTACTGTTAGCATCAACACATCTTGCTTTTGTGTGTTCCCTGGAAGAGGAATTTGAGTGTTCATAGCTGTGCCTTTCATGCATGCAGCAAGGCCTTAGGGTGTGATATGTCGTTATGCAAATATATTAGCAAGGGTAATTGTTTGGGCTTTCATGATAATGTTTAAGAACATAGAATCATAGAATGGTTTGGGTTGGAAGGGACTTTAAAGATCACCCAGTTCCAACCTCCCTGCCATGGGTAGGGAGGGACACTTCCCAGTAGACCAGGTTGCTCAAAGCCCCATCCAGCCTGGCCTTGTATGATGCTAACATATGAACAACAAAAACAAAAAATCCACAGCCTTTGAAGTAGTCAGAGGAAAGATATATTGCAGCTGGAGATGCCCCTCTTAAAAACATTTTTGAGCTTGTCCAAAGGAAAGTAATCAAGATAAATATTATCTGTAAATATTACCTGTATTCATTAAATCTTGCATTGTTATTTGTTGAATTAGATATATGTGTTTGGAACTTAATGTCTTCACAGGGAGAATAAGAATGTGGTAAAGGATGCTATGGTTCCAGAGTTGTAGTTCCTGGTTCCTTAGCAATGTAACATTATTTGACTGTGCACTTGGTTGAAACTGGAACCTTAGACTTGTTTTTTTGTAACGGTATTCAGTGCCTCCTTTTTTTTTTTTTTTTTCCTTTCCCCATGGTCTAGCTGTGGGTGAGCTTGTTTTGTAAGAAAGTCTGCTGTTCTTAATCTGCCTTTTTGTTCATTTTACTTGCATTTTTTAATTATGGCCGTATGACTTCGTATTGTCCATTGTGTTTTATTTTGGCTTCTGAACTCAGAATGACTTTCCAATTACTTTGCTAAATGCAAATGTTGCAGAAAACGTTTTAGTGGTGTAACACCTCACCCTGCTCAATACTAGTGCCAGGTCTCATCAATTTGTCAAGTATTTAAACAAAGAGTAGTTTTGTATATTCCAAAGAAGATATAGACAAAATGATCAATGTATCCCTACTACTCAAGTATGCGTTCATAATTATTTTGGTACTCTAAGGTTAATGATTTTGCCTGTATCTGCTAGCAATCTCTTTCATTTTAATGTAAGATGTGGAAAATCCTGGATCTATTTCCTGTAAAGTTGGTTAGGAAAAGAAATGGAATACAGAAACAAAGTTATGACCAGTAATTAAAAACTAAATGAATAAAATTACATTAAAAAAATTGAAAAAATGTTTCAGTTTAAGTTGGGTGGTCCAGAAGATTGAAAGGATGTTCTGACTTTGGTGTCAGTTCCTTACCAGTGGAAAATACTGTATAACCAGAAATCACATTTTAATTGATGCTTTGTTTTGCTTTGTCCTTAATTAGAATATCCTGCTGGGTGTAGTTTTATCAGCAGTGCTTTGAGATTGTGTAATGGTTAGGGAGGATTACACTGCATAAAACTTTCCAGATAGGAGTGTCATTTTATTTTATTTTATTTTATTTATTTATTTATTTTTAAAGAAATGTGGTGTGAATTAACTAATTTTGAAAGGGATCATGGTGAGCTTTTTTTTTTTTTTTGGGGGGGGGGGGGTGGGGGAGCTTAAAGGACATTTGAAAACTATGGTTTTGTTTGGTCTTTATATCGTGCTTTTTGTTTTGTTCTTGGATGTGAAGTTGGAGATGTGAATCGGTAGAAACCACTCCAGAATGTATGAAACATAAGGGGAAAGTAAGGAAATATCTATACTGAAGTTTTATATAGAATTGGTACTCTGAAGTAAGCCTAGGTAGTGTTTGAACGCATGGGAATTTCTTAAAATAAACACATCCACAAAGGGAAAATGTGATAATGACTTGATGATGATGAGTGTCTGCTGTTATGGGCCCAGTGAGATGCAAGTGCCAACACCCCAGCCTCTGCACCATGATCCAAATTATAATGAAGGAATTTGGCAGCTCTGGTGCCTTTATGTGAATGTATTACCATGGCTATGAAGATAAATATTTCCTAAGTGGAAATACTAACAAATATTTGGTCACTTCCAAGCAGATTATAAGTGAAAAGGCATACTAAAGGAACCAAGATAAATAAGAAAAGGAAACATATCTTCTGAGTACGTGTGTTCCATTCCTGTTTCCTTGGGCTTGGTCTTTCCTTTTAAAATCAATATATTTAGACAGATAGATGCATTCTTTGTGAAAGTTGCATGCTAGTTTCTTAATTTCTTCCAACTTCCTTCCTGTTCTTCCCCTCCTGTGACTCTCCTCTTATGCAAACATTATCCCTGATTAAAGCCTGAAGCTTACTGTAAGTTTTCTGTTCTGTAATGCAGACCAGTGAGCTGTCCGATACCACAAACTATCTACCGAAGTGCAAGAGTTCAGATTTATTCACAAGAGCAGGCTCCCCCTTGTGGGTACAGAGCTGGTTACTTGCCAGCCTTTCATGAGCTCCCTGGTGCTGCATGAATTCAACCTACGCTTCAACCCCACCCTTAAAAAAAAAAAAAAAAGTTAATATCTTTATATAATTCCAAAGTAATTTTTGGTATCCTCAAGTAGCTATCAAGGCATACTGACCTGAAAATTAACTCAGAAAGCAGATTTATAGAATGGGAAAAATACTGCCAGAACACAAAGATCTTTCCTATTTGTGTCGCAACCCCTTTTCCTTCCTTTTGATGTAAACTATTCCTGTATAAACTCAATACATCGGCTTTTTCTTAATATTCTGCCTAGCTTCTCTGCTAAATAGGCTTGTGTCCTGTAGTGTGGATGTCTACCATATGGTGCTGATACCTGTGGTGAGTATCAGCCCTGGTGGCTGGCAGATTATTTCATGTCGGGTTCTCTGGGTTTCTGTGCCAAAGGTTAGGGAGAGCTGTATTGCTTTGGGTAGGATGAGGTTGTCTGTCCTCTGTTTTGAATTATGATGCACGATTCTGTAACGGAATCTGGGCCATGGCAGAATTTAGAATTTCAGAAATTAAAATTTTGAATTCCAAGGGTAGAATTTCAAACTGATGAAGACAGTTTTTTCCAGTCTCTTCACTTGGCTGACTCCTCCTTGAAAGGTGTTTGATGCAGCTCAGTGAGTGACTTATTTACACCAGCTTAAGAGGCTTTTCTCCTTGCCCGCTAGCCCAAGCTGAGTGAGTCATCTGAGATCAAGCTGTTGACAGAGGAGATGCTTTCAGAGCTGCAGATGGCACTGCCAGCATCTTAATGAAAGCTGGTGCCAAGGCAAGCATATGAAAATGTAGGAAACAACACTGTAAATTGCATGTGAATCTTAAGAAATAGTGATGTGTCTGTAGATGAAAGATGCTGTGCATTTTTCATAATGACAAGAAAAATAATGTTCCCCACTTCCATTTCCATCAGTGCCAGTTTCTAGCCCTGTCTTTAATGCCTACAGTTAATTGGGCTGATAAATCAATCAACACAATTTCCTAGTATTTGGACATAGTCTATAAAGTGAATATCTGGGAGTAACATGCTTACCTCTTGAAATTCAGAATCCTTCTGGTTCTTCCAGATTCCTATTTTTCCTCTAACAGTACTAATCAGTACTTCTGTAATCTGCATACACAGGACTCTGGCTGAGGGAGCTAAACTCTTTATCTCTCCATTATTCTCCATTTGTTCCCATTACCCAAGTTTGTTGGCTGCTCTTTTCATACATTTTTTTTTGTTTTTTCAGTGTGAAATGGGTAAGATGACTGTAAGAACATAGTGGCAGACGATACCACCAAGCGACGTAGCCTGCACATTGAACCAGAACCAAGAAATATCACAAATTATATAACTCCCTATCTTGCAGATGGTCACTTGAAAATGCTGATGATAATTCCCAGGGATGTTGTTTAGCTGTAAAATATCTGTAAGGCATTCCAGAAATGAAGAATATCTCCATGCATTCATCTCTCTTGCAAGTCTAAATTATGACAGGTATTACTTCCTGAATCATCATCCAGTTTATACTTGGAGAAAGATGCTACGGTTTCTCCTGTATTTGTGGACAGATATTTTGGGTTATGGACATTTTTTTTTTCCCTCCAGCTCTTAGATCTTAGAGTTTCAGGGTTTTCTTTTTCTTAAGGAAACACAGGCTTGTCAATTCTGAACACAGAGTCACAGGACAGGGAATATTTCAGCGTCAAAATTTGTATTTCCTCATCAACACAAGCTCTGACAGTGTATAAAGCAATTAAACCTGTAATTTGACAGTGTTCCAGCTTACGTTTCCTGGGCAGTCAGGAGGAACTTTATGCTAGTCAAATCTAAGTTTTAAATGTCATGGATCAATGAAAGAAAAAATTAGGTGCAATGAAATAGAGGATCATTTAATGGATAAGATAGCAATAATTTCTGATGACACTTTCTTCTTGTATAACTTGTCAGAGCTCAGGGAATATCATGCTTAGTCATGCTTCTTCCATTCTTCAGTTATCACCTTTATCAGATTCTTGGGTACAGTGAAAGCTTTTTGTCTTCTCAATTTCTTCAGCATATTATTTCTAATATTTTTATCATTTCTCCTTTGCTGTACTGTCCTGAACTTCGGTGTGACCTTAATTATTGGTGACTTTCACTGTGATCTGCATTGATAGACAAAGTGATATCTAGACTTTTGTCTTTGCTGGAGAAGATGACTTTTTTCTCCTGAACAATTTCCTTTTATGTATTCTTAATGGAAAGTCTGGTTAGTCTAGCTTTATCATAAATGATTTCCAAGACACTTGACATAAAAATACATATTTTCTTATTTACTTTCTATGGGAAACATTGAGTGGAGGAGAATAAAAATTACGTGCTTGACTCAGAAGGCACTGCCCCTATTATTCACACATTTAACTTTTTTTTTTTTTTAAATAAATAAATGGAAATCATACCTGAGAAATAAATATCTATTGAAATGACTATAAGAGATTTTACATGTAACTTCCAGTTGCACAAAGGTAACCATGACATTACTTTTTGTTCCTTGTGCATGTTAGTAGCTTTAATTTAGTAGATTTGTTAAATGTGCCTGTCATTGTGTTAAAAATTTTAATTACTGAGGTTTGTGAAAGTGCTTCCAAATACAAGAGGTATTTGTAGAAATCTGGATAGATTGACAAGTGATTGACAGGGTAAATAGTCCCACTGTGTTCTGATATCCCATGCTGTGGTGCAATGCTACAGATACGACATAAGCCTCAGGAAGTAGCTGCAATCCAATTTTTATTAAATTCTTAGTACCAATGTATCTTGACATTATTGTTAATTAGAAAGATAAGTGTACCACTATTTTTAATTCTTCTCCTTAGAGAGCTTCACTGTTATTTTGCAGTCCTATAACGTTCTAGTATGATATAACCTAATAGTGGTATGTTCATCTGTGGAAAAAATCATACGACAAAAGCCATGTTCCATATAATAACTGTAGACCAACACTGATTGTCCTAATCTGCCTTCAGAACAAGAAAATAACTATCAAGTTTATGTAGCTCGTAATATTTTGGGGAAAAAAAAAAAAGTACAGTTTTACCTTCCTCTCACCTTCTTCTGTCCACCTTCATGAAGGGGAAAAAAACAAAACAAAACAGCACCACCAAAAAAACAACACAACAAAAACAAACCTCTAAAAGCAGAAATGTGTTTGTTGGTTCACTGTGAAGGTCTTTGCTTTGTAAAAACTGGTAAATCTGAGGATGATTATTGACTCTTGAGCAAAGAAAGTAATTCATTCATTTTGAAGGTTTTGCAACTACATTTCTTCTAGGGAGCCAAAAGGCAGCCAGTGTAACTTTTAGGCAATGTTAGAACATAATCTTGAAGAGCCACATGTGGATCAGAGAGATGTACGCCTGTCACATCTCAGGTTAAGGGGGTGTGGTGTTTTTACTCAGCTGGGCAGCTGAACTCCACCACAACCGCTCTCTCACTCCCCCTCCTCAAAGGGAAAGGGGAGCAAATATGATGAAAAGGGCCCAAGGGTTGAGATAAGGAAATGGAGATCACTCAATTATCGCACGGGCAAAACAGACTCAGTGTAGGGAGATTAAAGATATTTATTGCCTATTACTAACAAGCTTGAGAAGTGAAAAACAAAGAAAACAAACTAAAACTACCTTCACCCATCTACCCTCTGCCACCTCCTCCCCCCAAGTGGCACAGGGGAATGGGGAATGGGGGCTGCGGTCAGTCCATGGCACTTCGTCTCCACTGCTCCTTCATGGTCACTCTCTGCCCCTGCCCCAATGCAGGTTCCCTCCCATGGGATGCCATCCTTCCCAAACTGATCCTGTGTGGGCTTCCCACAGGCAGCAGCTCTTCAAGAACTGCTCCAACATGGCTCCATACCACGGGGCCCAACCCACAGGAGCTAACTGCTCCAGCACGGGTCCCCCACAGGCGGCAGCTCCCCCCAGGCCCCCTGCTCCTGCGTGGGCTCCTCTCCACGGGCTGCAGCTCCGGCCCGGGGCCTGCTCCTGCGGGGGCTCTCCATGGGCCGCAGCCTCCTCCAGGCCACATCCACCTGCTCCACAGGGGGCTCCTGTTGTGTAGCATTTTTTTTCACCTTTTCTTAAACACGCTCTCACAGAGGCACAAGCAACATCACTTATTGGCTCGGCTCTGTGCAGTGGTGGGTCCCTTTTGGAGCTGGCTGAAACTGGCCCTTATCTAACATGGGGCAGCTTCTGGATTCTTCTCACAGAGGCCACCCCTGCATCACCCCACTATCAAAACCTTGCCACATAAACCCACTACAGGAGGCTGGTGATGTTAACTTGCGAACTGGATCTTTTGCTGTGAACCAGACTTCAGATGTGTTCTCAAACTGAACCCTCATTTCATGTAAGTAGCCATCTTTTCCATGTTGCCTGGAGGTTTCACACATTTTGCCAACTTGCTTTTCATTTCCTTCTGAATGGGTCATGGCCAAGTGTTTAACTGTGTTAAGAAATATTGTAAAGCCAGGTTCAAAACTCCTCTTCACCTTTATTAGTACAGAGAAGTCCAGATGTCAAGTGAAGAAAGCCTTCTCGGGGTTCTACTATGGTATTTTTTGTCTTTTTTGTCTTTTTTTTTTTTTTTTAAAGCAATATCTTTAGGCTTTACCCTTAGCCATCTCTCTGCTAAATTTAATGAGCATTTTCACTTTGCATCTTCCTAAAATGTGTGTGGTGCTCTCACCTTGCAATATAACTTAAGAGATTTTGATTATGAATGATTAGATAGTGATCTATGTAGTAGGCATTGCCCTAAAAATACAGCTTTTGTGGCTGTAAGTATTAAAAGAGCTGGCATATGCTAGTGTGTTCTGCTGAGTGTAGTGGAGAAGAAATAGCTGAAAATGTTGTGAAAGGGAAATGGAAAGTGGATTTTGGGAATGAAATCAAAACTATTTCTTTATACAGTACATGCTACTACCTGGACCTGTCCATTTCCTTCCCCAGTGCTTTTGCAAGTAGCTTCAAAACCTGCAGAACTGAGGCAGCATGAGCCTGAGCTCATTCTGTTGCCTCTTAGGAAACTGCTGAGTGACTGGAGCTGCTCAGGAGGATGGGGGTCCCGAGTAGAAGCTGAAGGAAGAGCATTCATGCCCCTTCCACTCCTGAAGAAGCAAGAATGCTTCTGGCAACTGAGGAGAGGAACACAAACTCTCCTCTTTTAAACTATTTTTAGCAGAGAAATAATTGATGAGCTCTCAGAGTTTTGAGAGGGTGCTGAAAAGAAATACTCTCTTCCTAAAGGTCATTGTTGGAGAAAACTAGCTTTTTAATTTGTTGCCTTTTGGACATGTTGTGTCTTTTCTCCAAATGTTTATGATCAACTGTTCCTACTCCTTCAGATACAAGCCTGCATTAGTTGTAAAACCAAGAAAAGAGGGTCACTGAATAAATTCATTGTTAGGGTAAGGGACTTTTCACAAGAGGGGTAAAAGAGAACAGAGACCAATAAAACTGCATCTAAAAATAAAAGGAAGAAATTATTAAATTGAGAGTTGACTGACTTATGTGTTGCAGTGTGGTTTTTTTATGCTTTGCCAAACATTTCAGCATCTTAAGTAGGTTTTACTTTGGCAGTAGGTATGGGAGAATTTTTCTTCAAGCGTTGTTATACTTGAACCTCTTGTAACAGAACCGAAGTATTTTAATGATAAAATTACTAGGTAATCTTCTGATAACTGGAGTTGCAAAGGCAAATAGTCTTCTTCCAGAATCTAAAACCTTCCTCATCGAGAAAAAAAATCCCAAATAAGAGAAAACTCAGAAGCGTTTTTCCTGTAATTTTTCCCACGTTATGTGCATTAGTGTCTCTAGCATTCAGTGATATAAGTTAATATGAAAATAACTGAATTTTCAGAAGGCTGTGTCCTCAAAGCTACCTGTAACCTGCAGTAAAGAAACTTAGAAACTATCGACATCTCAAAAAATATATATGAATGCAGAACATAGAATTAATATGAGTAATTTCTTGCACTTCAGAATGGTGTTGAAAATACTATTTTTTCTATTTGATTCTGATTTCACTCATGGACATCTGCATTTAAAATTAATTCAGAATTAACAAATTTATATTTAAAAACACTTTGTTAAGAAGCTATTTTATCTGAGTTGGTGGAATCGAGTTGTCTGATATCTTGTCACCACAAGTTATTGTCTAGGTGAAATCATCTGCATTAATCTTCTAAATTGAAGAATATTTTAATGCTAGAGTTTATAAGCTAAAAAGTGTGAGGACTGGTTCTCATTCTTTTTGGTCTTATTTCTGTAATACCTTTAATAAAATGTGACTTAAGTAACACTGCATTTTTTTTTTTTCCATTGGAGCACCCTAAGACTCTTATGTGGGTCACAGTTTTGCAGAAAAATGTCCCAAACTTTAAATAGAGGTGGATAATAAGATTAGAAGTTAAAGCAAACAATTGTAACTGCCACTGAAGGTTACAGCTTTGGTTACAGAAATGCAGATACAATCTTGTGATTTTTGCAAGACAAGTAAGACAAACGCCACCTATTTCTTAGCAAAGAAGCGTCTGGAGCCTGGATATGGCTGATGTAGAAGGGGGAGAATAAAATTATTAATTTGGCCCAGGTGAAAGGATGACAAAAACAGTGAAATACTCTCTTCTTTTCTTCTTTTCTTCTTTTCTTCTTTTCTTCTTTTCTTCTTTTCTTCTTTTCTTCTTTTCTTCTTTTCTTCTTTTCTTCTTTTCTTCTTTTCTTCTTCCTTCTTTTCTTCTTCCTTCTTTTCTTCTTCCTTCTTTTCTTCTTCCTTCTTTTCTTCTTCCTTCTTTTCTTCTTCCTTCTTTTCTTCTTCCTTCTTTTCTTCTTCCTTCTTTTCTTCTTCCTTCTTCCTTCTTCCTTCTTCCTTCTTCCTTCTTCTTCCTTCTTCCTTTTCTTCTTTTTCCTTTTTTTCTCTCCTTTGTTTTCCTTTTTTTCTCTCCTTTTTTTCTCTCCTTTTTTTCTCTCCTTTTTTTCTCTCCTTTTTTTCTCTCCTTTTTTTCTCTCCTTTTTTTCTCTCCTTTTTTTCTCTCCTTTTTTTCTCTCCTTTTTTTCTCTCCTTTTTTTCTCTCCTTTTTTTCTCTCCTTTTTTTCTCTCCTTTTTTTCTCTCCTTTTTTTCTCTCCTTTTTTTTTTTTTCCTTTTTCCTTTTTTTCTCTTACTTGTTTTGATTCTCCAGGCTTACTGTCATTCTCTTTCCCTCAAACTAAGGTCAGAACACAGTTGTGCTTGCCTCTGCCTGCTTGCATCCTGGCTTGCATCACGAATAGTGTAGCCAGCAGGACCAGGGCGGTAATTGTTCCCCTGTACTCTGCTCTGGTGACGCCATACCTCGAGTCCTGTGTTCAGTTTTGGGCCCCTCACTACAAGAAGGACATCGAGGGCCTGGAACGTGTCCAGAGAAGGGCTACGAAGCTGGTGAAGGGCCTGGAACACAAGTCCTATGAGGAGCAGCTGAGGGAACTGGGGTTGTTTAGTCTGGAGAAGAGGAGGCTCGGGGGGGCCTTATTGCTCTCTACAACTACCTGGAAGAAAGCTGTGGGGAGCTGGGGGTCAGCCTCTTTCTCACAGATAACTAGTGATAGGACTAGAGGGAATGGCCTTGAGTTGTACCGGGGGAGTTTAGGTTAGAAATTAGGAGACATTTCTTCTCAGAAAGAGCAGTCAGACATTGGAACGGGTTGCCCAGGGAGGTGGTGGAGTCACAGTTCGTGGGAGTGTTCAAGGAAAGGTTGGACCTGGCTCTTAGGGACATAGTTTAGTGGGTGGTATTGGTAGTAGGGTGATGGTTGGACCAGATTATCTTCAAGGTTTCTTCTAACCTTAATGATTCTATGATTTCCTTCAACCTTCAGGATCCTTCGCTTCCAGAGACTAATGTACCTGCTGTGTTCCTTGAAGTCTCTAGGGGTTTCCTGACAGCAAAAGCTGTCTTTGCAGATGTTCTCCCCCTACAGTTAGACTTCCTGACCCCTGTCCTCCTCATCCACTACTGGTAACTACTCCCTGTCTTTTGTTCGGAGTTAGCTTAAGCTATTCTTTTAAATGTATTTGCAGAATCTGGTCCTATCTGGAAGAAATTTGTTCCCAGAGATCCAGATGAAAAGGGCAAGGCTGTGAAAGGGTCATATTCTAAAAGCTTCTTTCTGACTCCCTAAATGAATGTAAGGAGGTGAAAGCTGAGACCAATAGGCTGTCCCCTACAGTACATTAATTTGATCAAACTTATCTTCACTGCCATCTATCAAAATGATGGTGGCATATTTTTCAAATAAACCATTGAACTCAAATACTTGCTTCAAGTGAGCTTGGTAGCTCCAAGTCAGTTTGTGTTTATGTAAGTATGCATGCCTGCTTAAAGCTCAGTGCAGTTGGGATGAGGGTAAGGCTGCTGAGAACCTATGCTGTTGTTCTGTTTTTATCTCACTGAGATGTAGCATAGTGTTTTTCACATGTTTATATGCCTTAACAGCATAAGGCAGTGTTACACTCCAGTAAACTGAGAGGCCAACCGTATCCTGGGCTGCATCAAAAGCAACGTGGCCAGCAGGGTGAGGGAGGTGATTCTCCCCCTCTGCTCTGCTCTCATAAGACCTCACCTGGAGTGCTGCATTCACGTCTGGGACCCCAGCATGAGGACATGGACCTATTAGAGCGAGCCCAGAGGAAGGCCACGAGGATGATCAAGGGGCTGGAGCACCTCTCCTGTGAAGGCAGACTGAGGGAGTTGGGGTTGTTCTGCCTGGAGAAGAGAAGGCTCTGGGGAGACCTTAGAGTGGCCTTCCAGTACCTAAAGGGGGCTACAGGAAAGCTAGGGAGGGACTCTGTCAGGGAGGGTAGTGATAGGACAAGATGTAATGGCTTTAAGCTAAAAGAGAGTAGGTTTAGATTAGGTATAAGGAAGAAATTCTTTCCTGTGAGGGTGGTGAGGCACTTGAACAGGTTGCCCAGAGAAGTTGTAATGCCTCATCCCTTGTCCCTGGAAGTGTTCAAGGCCAGGCTGGATGGGGCTTTGAGCAACCTGGTCTGGTGGGAGGTGTCCCTGCCTGTGGCAGGGGGGTAGAATTAGATGGTCTTTAAGGTTGCTTCCAACCCAAACAATTCTATGATTCTATGATAACTGAAACTTTTCCAAGATAATAATTGGGAGAGCTCTTTCCAACCTGTTTCTGTAACAGTAAGAAAACAGTAGTTATTTTAATAATCATTGATGTCACCATATTAAATACTTCCCTTTATCTTAACTTGATTAATTCATAGACAAAATCTTTTAGATAGATTATTTTCTTTATTGAATGTCTTCTTGCAAAGCCACAAACTAGGTTATAAAAAAAACTCAATTTGCACTCTTGCAACTTCATTCCTATTGCTCCTATTAATAATGCAACAGAAGAACAAAATTAGTTTTTGAGCTGTTAAAGAAAGAGTCTTAACTAACAGTTTTTTTCTGTTCAGTGGACTATTCTGTTGATCTGCATATAAGTTAGAGCATCAATGTATTAGGTGCTCTGATCTGCTGTATTTTAATTCTGTTGTTGAATACATGAACTACTACCCTTCTGAAGTAGTAATTGCTTTAGTAGGTGGAACATTTCTTTCATTGATTATTACTGTGAAAAGCTACAGAATGGCTTTTAACAAAAGCTAAAGGTAGTGTTCCAGCAGCAACAGTGAAGTTAGGTGGCCTTTCAGTGCATTCATCAAGGTCCTGCTTTTGACAGAGAAACAATCATTTACAAAGAAAAATGCATTTGTATTCACAGTAGTGCAGAAAATGCAAACCTTCTGATATACTTTGATAGTGTTAAAGAGGGTGAAGGTGGAAAGAAAGGCTTTAAAAAAAAAGTGGCTTAGATTTTTTTTCCTGGAATTCCTCAGCTCTCTCTTATTTAAAAATTTCTGCTATTTTTTTCCCCACTATTGACTATTCTGTTTTATTATGACTTAAAAAAAAAAGGATTATTTAAGTTGGAATTAGAACATTAAAAAATAAATAATAATATCTATTGCCCTTTTATTCTTAAAATCTCACTTCCGTGTAGTGCAGTGTGTCTTGCTGAATACTTGCAGATAGTTTCCAGGCTGTTTCTAGTTAGCTGAAGGATCTGGCAGTTTATCTAATGGGGGGGGGGGGGGGGGGGGAGGGTAACAGAACACATCATTTATGCCCGGAGCATTCTATTTCCATTCTTCAGTACATTTCATTGTGAGACATGCAAATGTATTATGTTCCTCCCAAACTACTTTTGAAGTATTTCATATCACTGGTTATCTGTTTCATATTATTTAAGGATCAACATGTAGGACTGTTTTCAGAAGAGCAGAGACCTCTGTGTTTCCCCATTAATTTCATCTGTTTTCTTACAAATGCACTCATTTCCTTTTTTTTTTTTTTCTGTAGCACTTCTACAACATTTTTTTTCCTAGCTTCTGATTGGTTTCATTGTCTGTGCCTTGATTTCAAGCATTTTAGGATGCTGAAACAGAGAGGTGTACAATAACTTTCTTATGTGGGGTTCACCTACCATCTTTTTACAGAAGCCATGATATAAATTAAAGCTCTATTTGTGGTGGTTTTCTTACATCTCAATTCATGTTAATTTCAAGTGTATTTTATATATGAGTATAAAATCATCCTGTTTTCAATTCTTATTAATTAATTGGGGTTATGGCCTCATCTTTGCTTTTAGTCTACAGAATATCTGAAAAGATTAGAAAGTAATCTCCCTGGCACCTTGTTTTAACAATAATGTTTGTGCTTGTTTTTGTGAGTGGTCAAGTAGTTGACTGTTGCTAGAACATATTTACAGTATACATCTGGGATATTAGCTACATTTTCCTGAAATGTGTAGAAGTGCAGGAGAATTTGTGCTCATCTTTGATGCTGAGCAAATAGACCAGAGGTGATGCAGCAGGACTAAAGCAGAATTCATCGAGCTAGAATCATATGTTTCTAGTCTAAAATAGCCAGGGAAGAAGTCACTGTTCATATGCTACCCTGTGGGATTTTTTTTACAAGTGGAATATCTTTAAGTTGTTCCTAAGGCAAGGAGACTACGTATTTCTTAGATTTCTGGAGGCGGTCTATAATGGTCAAGATGCAGGGTTTTCTGAGATGTTTCACTTCTTAATGGATCTAAAGCCAATGGAGTCAAAGAAAGAAACTGTTACCAATGTTTCAGTGTGCAGTCCACAAATTGGGTCCATGCTTCTCAGCTTTTTCAAGGCTGGCATGATGCTTGGCATGAACAAAGGCAGCAGTGTAGTTACATGCTATATTGCAGGTAACCTCCTCCAAAGTCGAAGTGCCAACTGAGAGTGATTTAGGTTTGCAGTTTGCACCCACGTGCCTTTACTCTTCTTGAAATTCCTCACTTTTATAGTAACTTCTTGTAAGTCTTGAATTGGTGCCCAGGTCCCCTTTTAGGTGTCTAAAAACAGGTTTATTAGGAACTTGCAAGCTGGCAGGGAGTGAATTAAGAAAAACAGTAGGAAATCCTGAGGGCAGATGTGTGGCTTAAGAGTTCTTCCTCCATACCTGTTGAGTGAGTCTCCTTTGCATCGTTACTGGTGTACTTTCTCTTGATGTTGGGATGGCTGAACTTTTCTCACAAGAAACAAGAGAAAGCTAAACACAAGTTATCTTAACGAGAAAGGTGACTGCTGCAATTTATCAAGCTAGACAAATAGGACTTTTCCACTGAAGGCTTATTTTCATCTGCACCCATGCCTTGAAGAGATGCACCCAAGGCCCAAGGAGAAGGTTCTGCTCAGGTACTGAATGTTTTGGAACTTAGTTCTCTTAATTTTTTGTTTTGAAAATGTTCCACTGCACAGCCAAAATGAAAATTGGTTTTAGTCCTGCTCTCTGACATTGCAGTATCACTGGTAACTCCTTTCTCCTTTTCCCCAAGCCTTCTACTGAATATTTGGTTGCTCTTGCAGAGTAAAACAGTGTTGGAAGAATGCTGGGGCCTGGTGGTTAATCACCCGAGATGTAGAACATCCAAGTTTCAACACCTTTCCAAAATGGTGATGTGAGAACAACTGCACGGGCTCTCTGGACACTAAAATCAGCCTGTTACTTGAAACAGTGATCTGCTTATGCCCAGCAAAATCTGTAGTTTGGGGGTGGAGTTGCTTAATTTTGTCAGGGTTATGGCATTAGGGAGGCTGCAAGTGTCTGAATGTTTGAACTTAGGTGGTCTGGTGGTCTTGTACGTACTGCCTAAATAGCCTAAATGGCCCTGTCATGGAGTTTTTAGTTATGCAGAGGGTTAGGTTGCAGCTGAGCAGGAAATTTGAGAATATCAGCGATTTCTGAATATTGGTACCTGCAACTAAGGCATTTTGTGGGTTTAGCCATTGGTGTTTCCTACTGATTGGTGTTACTCGTTAAAGACCAGCAGGTGCAGTCCCTTTGTACATAGGAATCTTCGTTATTTGGTTATTAACATTAAAAGAGCTTTTGCAGTTTGTCATGTTAGAAGCTTTAAGTGGTTAAGCTGAAACATGATGCTACCTTAATATAAGATCGTTTTAGCTTACCCAGATTCCCACTGAACTCATGTTCATTTGTTGAGACGGATTGGCATTGTTATCTGTGGAGTTTATAACTTCTTAAAATGTTCTCGTAAATCAGTTCTTGAAACAATGAACAATGTGCTTAAAAAGAAAAATCCCAGAAAATAATAATTTGGAGCTAGTTTAGTTGTGCTGGAATAAGGTGTTTGGTGTTTGTGTTTTTTTTTTTTCTCCATATTTAATAAGAACACTTCTCAAAGAAAATGCATAGAACTTATTTATAATAACAGTTCACAGTATGTTTTTATACTACTAATAAAATGCTAGTATTTGACAGAGAGCTTTCAGGTGCTAGATTTATTAAGAGCTTTTTTTTTTCTCCCCCCCCCCCCCCCCTTTTTTTGAAGGCTAGTTTTGGAAGAAGGCCATTTTGAATTTTATGAGGAGAAATTTGTTATAGTTGAGCCAAGATGTAATATCTGTGATGCAGTATTGGAAATAGAACCACTAGTAAGCATGTCTTAGAGACAGAGTATTTTTTTTAGGAATTGAAAACAGTTTTTTTTTTAAAAACGTATGTTAGAAATAACTTAAAGTATCTGACATTTTGTATACAATTAAATGTCTGAAGTCTTTACAATGTTTGAGGACTTACAGAAAAGGCATAAAGGTTTCCCCCTGTCATTCACCCTCACAACTTGTAAGTGCTTTTAAGAAACATCACTAAAGAGACATCAAGAAAACAGGGATCAATCCTGGCCCTTGATTTGTGTGTTTCACTGGCAGCCTAATCTGGAGGGACTTCAAAAGTAGGCAGCAACTCCCAACCTCACTCAACACTACTTTCTTGGCATAGCTCTCCTTTTGAAGTTTTATGTTTAAACTGCAGTTTCTTCCACTTATATGAGTTGGTCTGTACGTGCCCACCTTCATACATAACTTTATTACTGCAAGCAGTCCCAGTCAATGTTGTATCAATGTAATTTTTCCTCCCAAAATTGGAAAGACCATTCTCTTGATGAAGGATAATGTTTCTGAATGTAAGTACTGTATCACCTCTGGAATTTTTATGGTGGTGTGGGATAACTGTGCAGAGCAGTTAATCCAGGAATGGGTTGATATTCACACGTTTCAAAGCAAAAGATAGCTTTTCAAAGCCCATGATAGCTTTTACACTGAACAGTTAATTATACTGCTACTACTTTGGACTTACGCTGTGCCTTTCATCCTGCGATTTTCAAGCACAGAAACAACATTAGCCTTGCAGCATCCATGTCATCGATGTAGGTAACAGTAATAAATCGTTCTGAGGCTCGGTTTACTTTTTTTTGTTTTGTTTTTGTAAGCTAGGTAAATGGGCTTATCCAAGGCAACTACTTATGCATCTGATCAAGAATTGCATTCAGAGTCTTTCTTTTCAGCCCCTATCTGTATAATTTAACAAAATCTGTGCTCTCTGAGAAGGATTTGGTTGTTTTCAGAGGTTGTCTGAATTGATCTTCCATGTTCCAAAACAAATTTTAGGTATATATTCTTCTTAGGTGCTGAAAATGCAGCTTTGGGCACTTCAGCTTCCAGGGGCGAGAAAAATCACTGGTGCTTTGATTTTGTCCATGGTGTGTTTTTGTTTGGTTGGTTGTTGTTATTGTTATTTTTTTTTAATAGCAACCCATTTAAGAAGTAAGCCAGTTGACTGTTGCCTGTTTAGACCACCAGAGCTGCCATCTCTAACAAGCAGTTCCAGCGGGTTTCCGCCTAGAAAATAGATGAATCTCTTATCAGGACTTGACAAATGGTATTTTGTTGTAATATTGATTCTCTGGATTGGTGCCTCTTAAGAAAAGAAGGTTTCCTGTGGTGGTTACTGGCATTCCTGAAAATTCAGCATTAATTTAGTTCAGTGATTTATTTAACTTTCTAGGTTAAATTATAGTGTTTCACAGTAGATATTTCTGGATATGTTGCATCAAATTGAGCTGAATGTATTTTGGTGTCTTAATAGAAATTTTATAGGTGTCATATAAATAATGTGGGTGTACATTCTGGTACTGTTTGGATATCCGTATGCCAGCAGAGTCATGCTTACCGACATCCCCCTCGGTGCCATCAGAATGCAGATTAGATTGTTCAGCACTATGTATGGCTCATGGTTCAGTACTCCACAGCTCAGTCTGATGCTTCTTAAACTCATGTTAGTGTAGAAAAAGACATTGGGAGATAGGAAGGTTGAGGACAGCTTTTTGAATGTTCCAGGTAGGGATCTTAGAGTATTATCTGATAATGTTGTCTTTGAGGTGTTTGTCTTCACATCTTAATTTGGGAAAAAAAAAAAAAAAAAAAAGGTGCTTTTTCTTTAGTAGGAACAAATTGAAGTGATATATTGATAGGGCACAGGTTTTTAGATGGTACTACATTGAATCTGATTCTGTTTCTTTGTGCAGCTGTAGATGTTTTGCCATTTTAATGCTGAACCTTGTAAATGGATATATATCTTTGTGCCACGCAGTGTTGTGTGGCAAATTAATAAGATGACTTTTAAATACTGTCTAGATAAGCAGTATATGATTCATGTCATTTACTCTGATCCTTCTTGCTTCAACAGACTATTCCTGTTATTAGTTATTTGTAGTGATTTTTAATTGCATGCTCATAAATACTGAAGAGCTGTCTGGACACTGGGTACACCAGAACAGAAGGAGGATGCCTTTCTTTGTCATATTTGGCTTATAAAATGGAATTCTTGTGGAGTTGCAATGCAGAAGTTTTCCTTTGACCATTTGGATGCTGCACTGATTTGCACGCGTGGAACATGAATGCAGTTTGTTATTGGCATTTCAGGATCAGATTCTTTTTGGATGAATGTGGCTTGAATCTATCCTTTTGGCTCTGGCTGTTGTACACTCTGTATATATGCAGATGCAGTGGAAGACTGGGAGATGTGTAGTAATTGCTCTAACTTTGGGATAAGAATCTTTCTCTTGGCCTCTCTGGCCAGCAGCCAGATAACGCATTGACTCAGTTGAAATGCGTTATTATTTGAGTCAGGTAATTTTTGTTATCAGGTTGACAATTTAAAAAGTTAATTGCAGTGTTCATTGCATGACTAAAATCACTTTTACAATTAAAATCGTATCTTCACAATTGTGTGCATATACATGTTTGTATTCACACATAACATCCATTGTATTCTGGGAAACACAGCGTCTCTTAACAGCAAGTATATTTTTGTGTGCCTTTTTCACATTTGAGTCAGTCAGTGTGTGACCAAAACTATTAAATCCTATGTGAACCACTGTTCTTCACATCAAAGAACGTAGATGACAAAGCTGAAGATCCAAATTAGAAAAACGTGATTTCAGCTTTGATTTCCGTCTAAAAACTAGTGTACAGGCATCTAAATCCCTGTGGTAAACCCTGGTATTGTTGTATTAGAAAGTCTGCACCATCTCTGAATATTTCTGCTGAACTTTTATCTAATATACTGTTTCCTAGCAGACAGAAGATCTATCTGATATACTGTTGCTTCCATGTAAGAACACTGCAAACTGGAACATATTTGTGGTTAATTTTTCTCTTAAAGCTTATAACTTCTTAGACAATGTTGCGCCTTAATGTTTTAAAAATATTTGTGTCCTGAAAATGTTGATATTGGTTATTAATATAGAAACCAAACTCTGAGCAAACTCAAAGATAAAATAGTAAAAATTAAATAATAATAAAGAGGGCCAACTGGGCTTTGAATGTAGACTGTAGTTGTTCTTAACATCCAGTGTTAGATTCCTGAGTGCTGTTAGTACCCAGCACTGTCTTTACTTTCTCCTGTTGAAAATGATGGAAAGTTTTTTCTTATGCACTACATTGAGTCTGAAAAGGAATTCCTTTGACATAGGTGGTTACTACCAAGTCATGGACACTGATCTTATTGGTCTCTTCCCATGTTAAAAACCACCTATTTACTCTGTGTTTTTTTTTGTTGCATACTACACTGTTAAAGTCCCTTAGGAAAGAATCCTGTATCACTGAGATAAATGTGGTATATTGATAGACAAGTTTTACAGATCACAGTTCCTAGGGAGGATAGTGGTATGATAAAAGAAATAGATGACGTTGTAATGTTCCTTACCAGAGTTCTTATTCAGGATTGACTTGGGTTATTTATTAGCGCAAATGTTATAGTCAAGGGTATTTTAACTGTAAAGTGGTGTTTGGAGATAGATCATATGAATGTATAATAATAGGGTTATTAAAATAAACAATATTAATATATATTCTATTGTAATATTCTGTGTGGAGGACATTGATGTTAATTAAGAATTATGGCATAAGGACTCCCAAAAAGCCTTTGTGTTTAATAGTACAAGCTAATATGAGAGTAGCAGTTACTATTTTTAAGTGATAGATGTAACTTTTTTTTTTTTTTTCCCCCCAAGGAAATAGGTGTTACAAGGACTGTTTAAGTAGGAATGTTATGAGTGATGTAAGCAAGAATTTAACTAGAGTTCTTCATTATGACCAAGACATTGAAAAATAAAAAGACTACAGATTTCTTTGGTATCTCCAACCTCAGGTGTCCTCTCAGGGACTGATTTTAGTAGGTGTTGAGCATCCAACTTCTGAAATTCTTCTGCCTTTATTGTTCCACCTAATCTGAGGTGTTGTATCTTGGCTTCCAATCTCCAAATGTTATGTTTTTATAATCTAGTGCATAATTTCTGCATAGTTTTCAAGAGCACTGGTGACTTGTATATATTGCCATAAATCAATTTGTATTTAGTGAATATAGCATACAATTGAAGAGAACACACAAATGGGAAGGGGAAGGTTATGAGGACATGCTTCAAGTTCAGAGCAGCTCAAAAATAATTAGGAAATATAATAAATGATCAGAAGAAAAGAAAAAAACAGTTAATTCTAGCATATACTTTTTAAAAAATAGACATCTTCAGTCTGGTACGTGAGCATTTTGATTAAAACCATCTAAGGAGTGCTCTAGAAACCCTAATATTTGAAGGCAGTTTGATCTTTTAAACAACATCAGATTTTCTTGGCAGATGCCTCCATTTGAAGTTCAGAGATTCTTTTATATTAAAGAGTGGGTGCCTAATTAGAAGGGTTTAGAATTAGAGAAGTTTCAGTGTAAGCAAAGAGGAAACTTTAAAATGTTAAGCTATTCATTTTACTTTGTGTAATGTCTCAAAGCAGTAAATGTTGAAGATGGAACAATTTCAATTTTTTATTGAATCAGTCCTAGCACATGAACATTAAAATGGAAATTGCTGGGAATAAAACGTGTGTGAATTTTTGCACATTTATTTGTAGAGAAATGATTTACTTTATCTTTTTTACATTACATGATAAACAATCTTGTTTTGTGATTAACTCATTACCTATTTTAATTAAATGTTTACATTTTTATCAAGCTAAACCACATTTCATTTGTGGGTTACACAATGCCATTATAAAGTATGTTTGTAATAAAGACTTGCTTTATGAAGGCAGAGTTACAAGCAGAATAACTATTTCTTTACCATCACTGTGGAGTGCTCTAAGTACCATTAGTTATTCAGACAAAAGTCACTTTTAGGGAGAAATACTTTGAGTTATTTTATAGGAAAACATTTTCCTCAAGCATTTTATCATTGAAGGAAAGGAAATATAATCTTATTTTGATATTATACCAACTTAGGAAGGAAGTGAACAGCATAATAATTGGAATAAAGATACCGTTATAGTAAAGTAAATCGGAATTTACTAATTTTTGTTGTAATAAAGTACTTTTTTCTCCTAATTTTTTTTGTGCTTAATCTGTGTTAGGCCTTTTGCTGCTCTTCAAAAGAAGTTCCAGGTAATATCCGAATATAAAATCCAATGCAAACAAGTGAGTTTAGGTTTATTAACTGTTCTGTGGATCCTGCCTGTAACTAAAACAATCACAGAATGCGGAGTAACTGTCAGGCCTTTACCCAAAGCAGAGTGAACTATAAATTTAGAGCAGCTTGCTCAGAGCTTTGTCCAGGCAGGTCCCAAGGGCCTCCGTGGCTGGTGATCCTGCAGCACCCTGGGGTGGCTTGTGCTGGTGCTTCACCAGCCTTGGCCCCAGAGGCTTTCTACTGCTGGAAATCAGTCCCTGATTTATGGTAGGATTTTTCATTTAACTGTTAAAGAAAAATTCCGTTTCTTGTAATCACATGGCAGCCTATACTGCATCAAAATGTGGAGACTGTTGGAGAAGAGTGTGGAAAATAAATATTTGCACAGTAGCATCTACTGTAGGAAGAAAGAATTAGGTAAAACTGAAAAGAATCTACCACAGGACTTTAAAGAATCTGCTTATTCATTGGAAGTCATAGTGCATGAGTGACATACCCCATTTAAGATTGGCCCTACTTTCACCTGCCTGGCTATTGAAATTTCTGTTTCACATTATAATAATTCAGTAAATGAATTGCTACACCTTCCCTAGTCAACCTGTTTCATCCCCTGTAGCAGCAGTATGTCACTATTCAAGAATTTTATATTTATTGATCAATATATCACTCATTTTGAAATACTGGAGAGTTTCATAAAGCTGAACCAAGGAGGAGGAAATCCATTCAGAATTTTTTCTCCTGCTATTTTTCTTATTCCTTGGTATGGACCTGCATGGCATTAGTCCTTTGTTCATTGACTGTTACTTGAGTGCTGTTATAAAGTTCAGGGTTTTTATGAACTAAGACTTGATGCATTTATCTTAATATATTTATTTTGTTTGTTTTATGTTGCATGTTGAAATAAAGTCATTCAAATTCACCACAAACATGACTGGATTCCTTATCTGTGATTAAATGTGCTATCGCTGCTTCTATTTCCTTCATGAAAGAATTGATCACTGAATTATATTTATTGCACTGTTTGCTGTGGTGCATGTCAATGTATCATTATACATGAGTACACTATGAACCAAAATCCTAAACTCATGCATGTATAGGCCAAATCTGAGATGAGGCAGTACGGAAAGCTTTATGAATACTGTCTTCATGTAAATTTTTATGGAGAGGAAAAGGACAGGGTGGGGCTGCAGTCATCATTAAAAAAAAGTCTGAGTGTAGAGCAGAAAAGACATCCTTTGTTGACGTAGTCCCTGATTCCCCCTCATCCAAGCGGACAGTGCATGTTCCAGCTCGTACGCATGGTCTGGTGCCAATTGGCACCAACAGGTCCAACTCTAAAGACTTTGGGATACTGTGGTTATTTCCATCTTATTCTTTCTTGTAGCAACTTGTCACTTTGCTCCATGGGTACCAGGAAGAGCCATGTAGTAGTTGTTTCCGTTCAGTATCTGTATTGAGCTAGTTTGGTGGCTTGTGCCAAAGGGATATGTCAGGGCTACAGGGATTTTTTGCTTTTCTGCTCTGTAATGTGTCTTGACTGATTTGTGTTTGTATTATTTGTTCTTTTCTCAGTTCAGTATTTCATTTCAAAGACAATTTACCCATCTATAACTTCTTGTATTTCTTTACGCCAAGACCACGGAGGAGCTTGTTGTGTTCCTTTTGTCAGAAGTGAGTTGTTGTACTGGGCATTTAACAAAGCCCGGTAGGTTCCTTTTCATGTTGCTGGCCATTCAGTGGACAATTTTCTCTCATTCAAAGAATTAATACCATTAATATTTGATAGATATGTAAGGTAACAGGCAGTTATGTTATGCATTTTCCAACAGAATCATTTTTCTTATATCCCTGTGTAGTACGTAAGTTGAGGGTACTCCCTCTGAGATCAGAACACTAAATTGAGGTTGCACTTCACTAAATGCTAAAATGAATTGGCCAGTTTTGTTTTGTTTCATTTTGAAATTGTTCAAGTTCTCTCTTTTCTTCCCACCGTTGCAAGCAATTAGTGATTCTGTTAAGGTGGAGAGAGGGAACTGTACCTCTGTTGCATCCCAGTTTTATTTCTGATTGAAAAAGATCAGGAAAGAGAAGTACATTTATTCACATAAGTATTGCGGGGAAAAAATAAAAGAGTGAGGGGGTCATTTAGAGGAAAAGATGCATCTTATTACAATTGTGTTTTAAAGTCAGGTGAATGAAAATTGCTCTAGTATAGAATTCCCTTTTTAATATTTACTTTTATTTTTAGGCAACAATTATTCTTTTGTAGGTGTGAATACATTTCATGGGCTTAAAAGATTAGGAAATGTACTACAGTAGAGGGAAGGAGGTGAAGGGTTAGTAAATTGAGAATTAATTACAAAAAAAAAAAAAATCCTAGAAAGACTTTTATTGGTTCATTTATTTTGGCCCTTTTCCTTTTTATTTTGAGAAAGCCAATATGCTGCTTAACAACAAAAGAACAGGACACCTTAGGTATATTGAGAAGGAAAATCACAAAGAGTAATAGCACTGAGGCAGGCAGTACCTCTTTGCTGAGTATTTCCCTGCCTCTTAATGTCTGTCCTAGCTCTTTCTGATCATAGAGATGCTGCAGCAAAACCCTGGGGACGGCTGAAGATTTCTGGGTGTCAGCTTGTGAGCTTCATAAGTTACCTGGGAAAATTTTTGTTCTTGTGGTCTTGTTGATTACTAATATAAGTCTGAAAAATATAAGGTAATTTTATTATCTCTTATATCTGGTGCTAAGTTATATCCAAAAAGTGCCCTTGAAAACCAGGTTTAGGTACTCTTCTGCTAAAAAGTATTTCTGCTTCTCAACTCCTACTTACTGCAGTGTAGATACCTTCTAATTCCTATTGCCTTGTTACTCTTCTGAGTTGCTTGCCTGTAAAGCTGCTTGTAGCTTTACAGAACCTGGGTCTATAATCAGAAAAATGAGGGTATTAGGTCAGTGCCAGTGACATATCTTGGCCTATTTATGTGTACTGCATATGAGATGTCAGTGGTGCATAGGGCAAAGAATTGGTTACATGTCAGTTAAAATGCTTTTGTCTACTGCAACAAGTTTACCAATCTGCCATTGAGAAGATGGAGCAATAATAAAGGAGACTAGACACAGTTTTCATATTATTTGTCAAAAAGTTTTTTTTTTTGGCATTTTTTCCTCTATTTTTTACCTTTTTAAACTTCTGTCTTCAGTGTTGGTTAATTTATACTTGAAATGCCAGCAAGAAGACTGTGTTCTGAGCCATGCAATTCAAGCCACTGAGATGAAGCCAAATTGAAGGGGTAATGTTTTGTCTTTCCAATTTTTTTAAGTAGATTATTCTCGCAGTTAATATTTATCTCATCAGTAGATGATAGGGTAGCTAACCACATAATTTATTTGTCAAATATTGACGCAATTTAAAAGAAATTTAATCTCTTATAATCATTCTATGCAACTTTTTTTTTTTTTTTTTTTTGGCTGTGCTGATAAGTACATTATTTAAAAATTACAAAAGATAACCTATTTTAAGAAAAGCCTGGAACATCCTTAATGAGAAAAAGGCAGGCTTATCAATGCAATTGTATCCCTTCCCCTCCCTTACGGAGGAGAACACTCAGGTGTTCAAGGTTTCAAGAGAAACCGTGTTATATGTCTGGAGACACCAAGCACCAAGTACATTTCAGCAGCTTTTGGACTGAGGGTGGGAGAAAATCAGGCCATGCCACCTTATCAGGGATGGGAAGGGGACTTTAGAAATTTGAATCCTTTCTGATTTGAAAGAATATATGAGTTGGGAGGAAGTGTGGAATGAGTTAATCTATTCTGCCTCATCCAGTCCACCTTTCAGAGGATCCGAAGTCTGAAATACAAAATGTTATGGAATATACTAAAAGCATCTTAATTTTAAGAGTTTGAGACTCAAAGCAGGTATAAAGTTCTTCTACCTGTTTAAATGAATTGCCCAATTTGCAAAAATGCAGAAAGTTCTCTGTACTCAATCTCAGACTCTTGCAAAACCAATCTCTAAAAAGTAAAAAAAAAAATAAATCACTGAATTCATTTTTCCTGTGCATGAAAATTACTGTTCCATGTGTGAACTTCATTACTTGTGCAATCATAAAAGCATAATTTAAATAATGATGCTCATTTTAAAGTGAACACAGATGACAAATGTCTTAAAGCCTGCTTTTGTTAACAGTTTTGAAACACTTCAGAAAAACAGAGTCTGTCTGCAATAGCTCACTTCATCTGTGATTAGGGTTAACTCTTAGACTTTTACTTTTCAGTTGCTGTTCCAATTTAAATCAATCAGGAGAGAAATAACAGCAAGTTCAGTTTAGAAACATAAATTGTTAAATGATACTTTCCTGTCTAGTTGTTAGAGAAGCTTAGCATAGTGCTTAAAATATTATGGTTTGTACTTTTAGTAGAAAATATTCCTCACTGCTGAAGGATGGGATTCCTGAAGAAGGTTAGGATATTTTCTTGTAATTTAGCTATCATGTGAGATGATTTACTCGTGAATTAGTACTAAGTTGAGTACAGCAATATTCATTTAATTTCATAATATCAAAACATTCCACTGTGCCAAGTACTTTGTGAGGAGACTTGAACTCTTATATTTGCAGCTGGAAATTGAAATAAGCAACTTCATGCATAGGAAACTGTTTAGGAAGAGGTACTTAAAAATGGTCTGCAATTGCAGTCCAAATCACAACGCAGATGTGCTCTGGAGTTTTTTCATTGTTGTTTGTTTTGTCGTTGGCATTTTTTTGTTTGGTGGTGGCGGTGGGGGAGGGGGTGTTATTCATTGGTTTTAAATTTTGTACAAGACAAATTTTAGTGATGGATTCAGAGAGCATGAGATGAAGTGTTGAAGTAATCCCAGAGGATTCTGTTAATATTATCAAACTTGAATTAATGAGGTTTGAGTTGTAAATGGCCAGATAAATAGAGATGTGTTGAGAAACTTCAGATTCCACTGACTTTAAAAGAAATTTGAAGCATTTAGCAGCTTTGAACATCAAACACTTCATTGAGGATGTAAAAACCCAACCTTTACAATCATATTTGACTCAGTCTTCATTCCTAAATTCAAGATAATTATTGGTCGTGTCTAGAATAAAAGAGAAGACAAGACCTCCTTTATACCATATGATCACTTACAGTTATCTATCTGTTTTGTCCTTTTCTCCAAGTTTGCTGATCTTGTCAGGAGTTCATGATGAGCTTTTTGGGGAGGCTATTTGTACATTTTCATGTATTCTGTATGGCTCTGAAAATGTGAGTCTGTATGAAAAGCATGTAGTGTTTGCCTTGTTCTTACATCAGAAGAATTTTTTCTTTTGTCCATTTTATGCTTGTTTCCAAAGGCTTAAAATGCAGGCTTTGTTTCTGCAATAATGGCTTAGTGTAGGCTTACATTGTTGATCCCCTCAGTAGATGCAATGTAATCCACTTTAGTAATGTGAATTTTTAAACAATCATCAGCCTTTGCTATTAACCCTTCTATACTAATGGTAATACCCTAGAAGAACTACAAAGGAATTTGGTGCTCAAGCTTAACATAAGACTTGAAGGACACTTAGCGGCATTTGCATTCCTTAGTCCAGTCACAATGAATTGCAGAACTGATGTTGAACTTGATTGGTACTGTATTCAATATAAAATAGTTGATTGTGAAGTTGATGCTGAAATAACAACTTTGCAGGAGATTTCTTTGGGAATATGAAAAATTCCTTAAAAGGTCCTGAATAATTAAATACTACTTGAAGAATCTTCTGTCCTTTGCTTTTGTTCACTATTTAACTAAGCCAGTGGTGTATTGTTTTTCAAAATGCTTGTTCTTTCTTTAAACTACGTATGCTTAAATAGCTGCTGAACAAAGATACGCAAGATGTATTCAGTAATGTTATTTGCCAAGCTGTTTGAGAATGAGTCTTTTTTCCTTTTAATTGGTCCTGTGACATCTTCGTAGCTGAACATCACACATTTTCTTGGTGCCTACTAGTGTGATTTTTTTTTGATAACATCTCGCTCTGTTTTTTCAATCCTACCTGTTGACTGTTCTCCCTCCCTCCCTACCTCAGTTCTTGTATGAGAATGCAGTTCAGCAAAATGAAAACTGGTTGATTGCAGATATGACCTTTATTGTGAAAAGAGGATGGATTATTGGATTCTGTGTCTAAGCACCCAGAATTACTGCCCTGGGTATCAATAGTCCTACTGCAAAGACCTATCCAAGTTAACCTGTGCTTACTGCCTCCCCTTGGAGTATTTTGGGTACCTCTTCTGTGATGCAGCAGAATGGAGAGCTCTCTTCTGATTCAGTGCACTGTGGGAAAACTGCTCCATGTTTCCTGAGGCCTGGGTTTCATGAGGAATCATTGAAGGACTATTAACCGTGTCAGTAATGTAGCTTACATCCTCACTGCAAAATTAGTAATTCAGTTCTGTGAGCTGAGTTGTCTCATAACCAAAAAAAAAAAAAAAGGCACCTGGCTTTGATGAATATCTCAGATAAGTAGTAACTGTGTGTGTGTGTGTCTTAGAAGGTACGGGCAAGAGGTTAGGGCCAGTACTGTACAGGAGCAAAGGCTAATTCATCAAAGACCATAAATACATGTAGTACAGGTTTTCACTACAATCATATGGCATAGCAAGCAACTCAAAACATGTACCTTCAGAAACTTTATAAGAAAAAACGTTACATTACCATAGATACTGTTTTAGAAATGAACATAGTTTCTTAGCAAGGACAGTGCCAGCCCAAGCAGCTACAGTCTTACAGTACCTGAAAAGAATGAGACAACTGAGAGGATACACAAGATATGCACAAAATAAAGCTCATCCCCCTCAGCCCCGCCTCCTGGATTGCACTGAAAGGACAGTCACCTTGGGATAATCAAACAATTAAGGAATTTACAACACAGTTAACTAATAAGCTTGATTTTACAGCCTATGTAAATGGAAGAGCTGAAGGCTGAAACAGGGAAGGTTATAAAACTGTGGTCTGTATTACATGAGCACTCATCCGGTTGGGGATTGCTGCCTGGAGGACAAGAAATTTCTTGTCCTCCAATAGCCATGTCTACACAAAGTGAGTTGATTATTTACTACTTTCAGTTATAAAAAACTCAAGTTCCGTTACAGTTTAGCCTTTAATTAAAAAAAAAAAAAGTACTCAGAATATGTTCTGTGGGAATTGGTTGGTTATACGTTCTGGTCTTGTTAGTCTGTCTACAAATGAGTTTGAGGACCAATATAGAATACTCATTTTAAAAGGAAATCTTTTCAACCTATGTGCGTTAAATTATTGAATGATTTTTTTTTGAGCCTTGCTTAAATGTTTTGAAATTTTTGTTTTGAGTGAGAAATTAAACATTATGAAAGCATTTTGCTTCATAAATTTAACTTCTAAATCATATTAAGTCTTAGTATCTGTGAAAATATTGTACATAATTCCCCCTAATGTTCTGTAACTCAATTTCAGAAACAAAATAATGAAATGAGGAATGCTCTTTAAAAAAATGTTGGTACTAAAGCATAGGGTATTTTGAAAATTCTGTTATCTACTTTTCTGTTATTGCACAATGAGCAATAATGCTAGTGTATTCCAAAATTGAGAAAAAAGAATTAAATGGAACAAAATAGGCACAAAAGTAGTTCAATTTAACCATTAAAATGTTCTTTAAAAGTTCTGAGTTGTTTGAATCTCATAATTTAACTTCAGAAGACAAGAGGATACTCTAAACATTCTTCTAGTGTTCATTTTTGATGCTTAAAACCTTTTTCTTAAAAAAAGTTAATTTCTGAAATAGGGAAGATTTTATATGAATAACAGTTTAAGATAGAGTTGCCACACCTGTTATATAATGCAACCTACAGGGACATAGACTATGGAAACCTTGTCAGTAGCTGGAAGAATAACTGTGGAACTTCAGAGTTGAGTGGCATTGATCCATAACAGCTTCAATCTAAGAAAGTTTGAAGCTTGGAATTGGTGGGTCTGTATGAATTTGTATGACAAATTTGTATTTCATTTTTAACTGTCCCCTTAAATATGGGTATTGTGCATGCTTTGTCTCTTGATGCTCCATTCTGTGTCTGTGAAGTCTGCTAATTCTGGATTAACATTTATGGACCGCCTCTCCAAATGGATTGTAGTCCATGTACTCTCACAGGCTGGTTCTACCTTTGGCAAAGGATTGAGATGATAGGAATACATCTGAAAATAATAGCCAAGTGGTGATGAGTTGTGAATCATTTCTGATTTTGTATGTATGTCAGAAACCCTGTGTGCAAAGGAGACTACAAATGAATATGATGTTTCTCTGCCTTGTTTAACCTCCATCTTATACTGTAATTCCCCAGAGCAGTCATCTAGAACTAATAATATAAATATTTAAACCTTGATGGTCTTAGCTACATGGATTTGACCTTGTGTGATTTGCTAGTTACTGCCTAGATGGATTATTAGTTGTCATCCCACACAAACAAAGGATTACTCATTGAGAAAACTTGATTATCTGAAAATGATGTTGTGATGTTACATACTGTCAAAATTATTGGGAGTTTTAAAAGAAAGGGATGATCACTGGCCATTTTAGGAGAAGAGGCCAGGAAGAGTGATCTAGCTGCAGGAGATGTTGTGTTTTTGAGTTGAATCCATGTAAAGGAGGGGTAAAATAAGAAGCGAAATGCTGGCATCTGAGAAATTTGTCTCAAAGCATTACGAAAAGTGAGATTTGATGGGAGTCAGAGAGCTACAAAATTACTATGCTGTTTAATAAAGACCTCTGCTTCTTCTGCTATTTAAAATTCTTCAGAAGACAATACTTACGTTCAAAATGATCTCATTAAATTGAAAGTATCAAAACTGTTTGTAAAAGGGGAAAAATAGCACTGTTAAGAACTGTATCCAACAAAAAAGTACTATGTTTAAGAGGAAAATGTCAAATACATTTAAAATAAGAGATAACAGCCTATGCAGCAGCAGAATCCAGGATATTAGTGCATTGCTGGATATTTGCTCAGTATTCAGTCAGGATATTATTCAACAATGCAATGATTTTTCTATAAACTACATTTTAATACTATACTGTATGTGCATTTGAGACATACAGCAGACACAGTAGGTGATTTATTCCAGTTAAGTTGATCGTGGGGAGATGTCAGTCAGAATACTGCAGCCAGATTCAGTGCACAACTCTTGCAGAAAGATGTGGACAGATTAAAAGATGGCCTGACACAGAACAAAATAAGCTGTAGGTTCAGTAAACACAGTGTGTGAGGTGAGTTGGAAAGGAATAGTTTTGTTTAATTTAGAAAAGAGAAGATTCAGTGGTTATATAGCAGTATTCAAATATGAATGCTTGAGGGAAGACTGGTCATTCAATTAGGAGAGGAAGTAGGAAGGATATTCGAGTTAAAGACACGAGCTTCTGAAGTAGGTGGTAGCTGATCACCAAAAAGCTGCTTGTGAGGAACAGTTGCTCAGGACTGCTGAAGGTGGCTGCAGCCCAGCTGAACTGAGTTTAGAAGAGAAGTTAAGAGATCGGGAGTCCTAGAATGGGTAAGATATACCAGAATGCTTTTGAGTTCTTTATAAGACCTTTATTTGTATATTTTTCACATTGTATTTTAACTTGGAGTCATACAGAAGGATGCTGTTACAGTAATGTTTTCAGATTATGAATTTTAATTCTGTTAATATATATGATGTGCTTACGTAGTAAAGACTGAACTTTAAAGATATAGCGCAGAAAGAATCTGAGAGTTTTCAGAGAAAATTAGAAAGAGGCCCTGTTAGCTAGCACTGAAGAATTATGGTATTAGAAACATTTGTAAAGCTCTCTGCTACAGAACATATGGATTCAACATGCCTTGTGTTTGTCCAGCTGGGAGCTTGGCATACTTACCTCGAACTGCTCCCCCTCGCATGATCCAGAGGTCGGCAGACTGGTTGGAAGTGTCTGCTGATCTGCAGTGCCCTTTCTTTTTTGCTGAATGAAGCACTACAAACAAGAAGTGGAGGAATGCTGTCACCTCGAAGAATAGATGGAGACTGAAAGCTTGTGAAGCCATGTGATGATGTTTAAATCTGAGTGAATAGGAATCATCAGGACAAGTAATGGGCTGGATGATTTGGCCTTAGAATTTAGAAATTTCTCATTCATTGTCCTCTCAAATGCCTCTTGATCCCTTCAGCTTTTTAAATATCTCTCCTGTTCTTGTTGTTGCTTCAGTCTTTGGCTACCATCAGATCCTATCTTCCATCCCTCTGCTTCTTTCCAAGTTTTATTTTGGAGTTCAGATGCTATGAATCTGGTTAAGTCCTGTTTATTCTGTGGTGCTACTCTGTTCATTAACTGACTATAGATTTTTTTTTTCTTCACATGCTGTAGAGATCAATATTCCAGTAGACAGGATAGAGAACTGTAGCAGTTCAAAATATTTGCCCGTCATGGTATGCTACTGATAGGTTGGTTGGAAGTATTGATGTGCTGCTTTGTGTGAACATACATGATTGTATACCCAACGTGGTCATACAAAGTTAAATAACAAAAGGACCAAATGAGATTGCATCACTTAAAAATTTATTTGTAAAAAAATGTTTTATACATATACATACCACATAGCTTACTCAGTGCTTGAAGGACATATATGTTCTTTGTCAAAAGCTGGCAAGATGCATTTTTGTTTTACTTGGTTTTCTTTATCATGGGCTAGGTATGAGTGGAATGGAATGGGCATGGGGGAGAGGCGGTCGATTTTTGGTAAGGCGTTATAGTGAGAACTCTTGTGGTATTCCGTAGTTTGTAGAAAGTGTCAATATACTGAAGAAGTCTTTTTTTGATCACTCTTGTTTTATATATGTACCCTGACAAAAATAATATCTGTCAAGATTAAAAAGGATGTTTTTCTTTGTACCTCCTGTGCTGAAGTATCATGTGATAGTGATATTAATATGTTGAAATATGACAAATGTAATTGAATCAATAAAATGGAGTTCCCATACTTAACCAGAAGCCTGTTAAGGAAGGATGATTATCTTTTTGGTTCATATTTCCTGGACAAAAAGTATCACAGCAAACTTCTAATAAAGTTGAAAAGACCTTTTTTATGGTAGTGTGGTAGATTAGTTCCTTCAGGTGGCAAAAATTCAACAAAGGAAAATGGCATCACATTGATTTATGCTTTAAAACATTAAATTAATTGCTACTCTTTCTTCTGGATCAGTGTGATTGTTTCCAGTAATGTCATGTGCCTACTCAACACTTCTTGTTTATTGGAAATTGAACCTTTTTGGAGGAGTCCCAAATTGCTTGGTATTCATTTTTCATCCAACAGGAACAGTGTTTGATCACTGTTCTAATCTCCGTCCAAACCAAGCTGGCTAATTTTAGACAAAGAATCAGTGCAGCTGATAAAGCAGTGATATAGTGTCGCAGAAACTTACAGCAGAATGAATGAGTCTGTATCAGCAATTATTGTTCAGAGGATGAATACACAAAAGAGTTAAGTATTCAGTAAGAAAAAAAAAAACATGATAAAATTCAATGTCAGGTGATGTATGTTATGATTTTTCCTAAAGAAATAAATATTAGTAAACTACAGACTAACAACATGTTACTGCAGTTTCTCTTAGTATCCCTTATTCTTAATTAATCATTTTTGTGTTAAAAATGTCAAGGTGATTTTCTGAGTGCACAAATGAGGAAAAGCCTCAACAGATGTGTGTCATGTGTACCTGATGCACAGTGAAGAAACAGGCGTAAGCATCAAAGGCTTGCCAAAACTGATTTCCCTGTTAATGCTTCTAAACAAAAAATTAATTCTGTCTACTAAAGATATTTCAGAGAAATGGAAGAGAATGATTCTCTTAAATGTGCACGAGTTCTTGCATCTGCTAGGGGTGTGGGTGCATTTACAGGAATAATTGCATATCTGGGCCCTAAAAAGGACATCTTGTTTGCTTATAAACATTAACACTGAATCTACATTGGGACTGTTTATTAGAAAGTATAGATCTGTTAGACAGTAGTCTATTTGGTCTGTTTTATTTCTCTGATCTAGTTCTCTGGCCTACCTTTTGCAGTAAACATAAATAATGAGGTAGTTGTGGTGAAAGGTCTAAGAACATAATTTTCATAAGGCCATTTTCAAAGCAACGTTGTAAAGCTCTTTCATAATATAGGCCAGTTTGCTAGGAAGTTACTGTATATTTATATGAAGGGTTTCAGCTATGAATTGCTAGACAGTTTCTGTAATCTTCAGTTTTAAACTCTAATGTTTCAAAACAGAGAGGTGAAACCATAAAGCTTGTCCCACTAGCTAGCAGTGTTCCCAAAGAAAGAAACTCAGCTGCGACACCACTGTAACTGTAATAGCTGGATGATCTGGACACCACCCCAAAATGTTTCTGTCTTAGTGGCATACCAGAAAAGACTATGTGTCAGTTACCTGCATTTGAAAGAGTACTGCTTTGTCAGATGCAATTTATCTGGAGATACTGGGAAAAAATCTCCCTTGCACTGCAAGAATGCAACCCATTTCTTCCCTCTTTTAAGTAAGCACAAGTCATTATTATATTATTTGTATTACACTAGGGACTCCAGAGGGTTTTCAGATAAATCCACTTTTCTGAGCACTTGGCAAACATAGAGTAAGATAGTCCAGGATCTCAAGGGATACATAGGTGAAGTAAAAGCACAAGGAAATGTGTTGATTTTCTTTTTCAGTTTCATACTGCTCATTCAATGCTGGCCAGAAGAACTCATGTTCTTCACAATTTAGCACCCTGAGCACCCTGACCAGTTTGCTGTGTCATCAGGTTTTCAGGCTGAAAACAATTTACTTGAACCTGAACCTAAGTCCAGCTCTGCTGACACAATGAAACTTCACGGATTTAAAAAACATAAAAGATAAATTGGAAACTGAAACAGTAACACTATGCAGTTTATTTGTGTATAATTCAAAAAGTTGAAGGACTACATTCTCTTCAAGGAGAAGATGTTTTAGGAGTTGGGAATTTGTAATTTTTCAAGACACCTGGATGGTCACTAACAACTTATTCTCAGTTCTTGCTTCATACTCTCTGTAAAGACTAAAATGCATGAAAAATGTGTATATATATATTTTTGTTCTTAGATTAAAATGATAACTATAATCATTCTTTGGAAATATTGGAATATGATGGTGTTCTGAGATTGTTATCTGTCCTTTTGCAAGCTTTGTGTTTAGGCATGTTTTGTGAACTAGTAGTAACAACAGCATCTGTTGGAGGTGATCTTTATTGCAACTTGAAGAAAAGACACTGACTTGCAGCAGATTTGTCAGGTTGGTCTGATGTTTGTCAAAAATACATTTAGGACCATATCCTGAGCTAACAGTAATAAAGACTTGGATGTAACAAGTATGTAGGTTAAGGAAAAGTAAAAGCAAGCAACCAAAACCACCTAGCTCAGTGGGATTTTCTAGATGTTTGGCATGTTTGAAATCCTTGCATTCTAATCGCATAATTTTACAGCGGCCTAATTTTAGGCTCCCACAGCTGATAAAATCTCAGTGACTGAGTTTGTGGAATGTGGATATTGTTAACACTTAATGAATATATTTCTTTCCTCTTCTTAATTATTTTCTTTATGATCATACTTTATTAATTTATTTATTTTTATTCCATCTCTGCAGGTGAGGGATATGATATCTAGTCTTCATCTCCATTCTTATTTTGAATCTTTTATCCTGATTCACTGCCCTGTCTGTTTTTTCATAATCTTTTATTTTGTCATACATATTGACCATCTGCTCTTTGTGTTAGTGCTTTCTTTCTTGTGTGGCAAGAGGAAACTCTGATTTTCTGTCTTCTTCCTGATTATCTTCTTGGATCTAACTCTTAGCAAATTTATTCAGGAAATAATTTAAATAATTTCCCACAGTATTTATGATCTGGACAACAAATTTGCAGGATCTTCTAAGGAACTAAAGAACAGGCTTGGTTATACCAGTGGTCTTGTCAGTGCAAGTTGGAAAATGCTAATATAGAAATTACTGGTGATAATTAATATAATTTCATGTGTCTCTGAAACAGTCATATTTCTCTGTCTGACACTTAAAACATGTTAGCCTTTAATACCCATTTAAGGCTGATGTTCACCTTGAGTCTTACAACAATCCAAAGAAATTTTGGTTTACTGAGGTGAAATATGCTTTCAGTGTTAAGGATGGACTATATTATCACCTTCATTTTTTTAGAGATCCTAGTTGTGACAGGTGTCAAAATTCCATCCATTTAAAATCAGTGAAGCAACTAGGACATGAAAAAAGCTAGCCAGCGTAAAACTACGCATTGGTTCTTAGTACAATAGGCATTTCACCTGGTATGAACAAGACTTGTTTTGAACAAATATTTAGAAATTTATTAATTCTGGAAGTGAAGACATTTCTTAAGTATTTCTTTTCTTCTGAAAGAAAATTAATGAAACTTTCAGTGTATTACTCGGATAATAACTCATGGTTCTGACTGAGGATTAGTATCTAATAATTTTGTAGTTTTTACTGAAGTATTTGTATATTTGGGGACAATTTTTCTTTTCTAGCACATCATTTTTCTTGAGGAAACTTGCTTGAATAGTGTATGTCTTTGAGAAGGCTTTTCTGTTTGGTATGCTTGCTATGAAGTTTCATGTAAAAAAAAGTGGTTGTAATTGGTCTTTTTTACAAGAAGACAAAAATGAATGCTGGAAAAAAGTTGGATTGGTTTATTTGTTTTCCAGTGAGTGCTAAATAAGCAGGGTTCTATTGAGAGGCACTATATGGCAGAGTTAACCCCTTTTTTAGTTACCTCTTTTGAGTACCAGATTAAAGAAAGTTTGTAACTGCCTTTTGAGTGGTTTGTATTTATCTTTACAGATAGTAATTCTGTACCTAACAGATAGATTTGCTATTCTTAACAGATCTCAATGTTTGCATTTTTTGAAGAAGGAAAAATGGTTAGGAGATGAAATAATAGTGTTTCTTAGTATCTGATTTTTTTTTGAAGTGCCCTCTTGAAGTTGGTGTCCAGAGATGAACAAAAACTTGACCGCTGTTGTTAAAATTAGATAAGTGCTAACAGTGCCATTGCTGCTTTCTGATTGCTGTTATGTAGGAAGCACCAAATCAAACTATAAATAATTTGTCTTGTTAATTGACAGTAATTGGTCAGAATGACCCTGCCAATACTGCCTTCCCACAGAGCTCCTGGGATTTCGAGACTGCCAGTAACAGGTGTTAAGATTACCTTTCCCTTTGGACTCTCAGGCAAACTGTGTCAGTTTGGTAATTGCCTGGTTTTATTTCCTGGGAAAGGCTGCATGGAAAATGGGCAAAATTATTAGCTTGTTCAGCTCAGATGATAGTCTTGTTTCTTGTATTGATCACAAGTTTGTGCTTTCAGACATTCCTTAGCTTCTGACATGGCTGTGTCGTAAGCCCAGTTTAAAGGATAGCAGAGCTCTATCTACAATATGAGCTCCTTGGGAATTGTATGGGGTAAACAGTTCTGGTGTTCATGGCTCGAACACAATTCCACCTTATGAAGCTTATCTTTGCCTTTAAAATACAAGGAAATCAATGAAGGTATAAAAATGCAATAAATAACAATATAAATAAGTCTTAAATAACTGCATTGTGGTGACTTGGTAATGGACCTGGAAGAAGGAAAGGGGCTAGTTTTAGCACCTACACTAATTCAGAATGTTCTTGATGAATTGCTTTCAACAGCTTCCTTTGTCAAATATTGTTTTAAACATCCTTCCTAAAGGCTGCCATCCAACATAGTCTTCTGCCTCCCATGGAAACTTTTAATTTTTATAACTTAATAAAGCTGTGTGTTGATTTCTTTTGCACAGGTGGACTTCAGTGCTGTATTTCATAGAACATTTTAAAAAATGTTTTCAGTGAAGGTTTTCTCCTTCTGACAGCCATTTGTACTCACGTAGCAACTTCTAGAATTACTGGTCACAGAACTGTTGTACTTTGATACTAACTTCTATAGAGATGTAGGACAAGAAGTAGATGCATCAACATAATTTGACAGGTATCAGTAATATATCAGATATAAATAAGTGGTAGAGATATCTATCTTTGCCCTTCTCATAATTGTCAGCCTACAGTTGACATTATATTTAGATTTTCCAACATTTTGATATCATATTTATAGTTTATACTCACAAAGCAACACAATCAAAATCTAGTTATAGCTGTCTCTATGGTTCACGATCTTGCATTTTTTTTTCCTGGTTCCAAATGTTTAATTCTCTCCCACTCCCATCAATATATCACTAATTAAAATTCATTATTTACCTTCAGATTTAACTTTGTTAACTTTGGTGCAATTGATTATGACCTTCCCTTCCATGGATTTCTTTGTATTTTAATATACTTGTTTGTATGAGTGTGGAAAATAAGCAGTGGTCTTGATATTTGTCGTTCTTTATTCAGACAGAAATTAACTTCAGTAGAATAGCAAGTGGATAAAATGAGCTGTTTTCATCCAGCTGAAAGTTTAATCTTGCAGAACACTGCTGATTGTATTCACTTGACAGGGTTAGTAATTATACTTAGGGAATGCATATTGTTTCTTTCTGCCACGCTGCCATAAAATAAAGGTTTGTTGATTGTTGTTGCAACAATTGGGCCCTCTTTGTATTGTAATATTCTAAAAATAAGATTGAAGTTCCTAGTGGAACCTAATACTCTTTAGGCAACTGTTATACTTTATAGAAACTGGTGTTTTTAGTCTTTTTTCCATTTTAATCAGAACCAACTGTGTCATTACTCTGTTCCCTCTCCCTTTTCCAACCAATATTTGGTTTCTGTTGCATGATTTATGAGTACCTGTTATAGTCTTTTGTGTTGATAGTGTTTACCCATCTGGGCTGTCTTAATTTTAGCCCAGCGTAATGTGTCTTCTGGCCAGTTTGCTCTGTGCTGTCTGTCTCTGTTTCCTGAAATCAAAATGCACAAGGAATTTAGCACCTGTGAAGTGATTCCAGAAGGAGGTAACATCAGTGAATCCATTACTTACTCTTGTTCTTGTTGCAATAAAGTAATGCTTAAAATCAAGAAAAAACCCAAACCCAACCATTTAATAGTCAGTAGGAGTAACTGAAAGGAACCAAGATCCACTCTGTTTAACACACCTAAAGAAACAAAGCTTCATTCTTCTCATAATGTTAAAAGCATTTTCTCCATACATTTTTTGTATTTTCCTTTTTCAGTCTGTGAGGAAAATTATTTACGTTGAAGGGTGTTCGTCTACTCTGTGAAATTTCGATTTAGGGAGAAATTCTTACAAAGATGGAATGCTCTTTAGATTACAGAAGAAGCTTTTTATGTGTAGAGATGTGAATTCAGTCAGACAAATTGCATTTAGAAGAGATCTTTATATATATCCCTTTATTCACACACTTATTCCTAGCTCAAAAATCATAAGGTAAAACATCCTTTTTTGTATTTGAGTGCCAATGCGTGTCAGAAGTAACCAACGATAATCTGGTTAAATGATGTTGGATAAAGATAATCTGGAATTTTTTGTTGGATGGAAAATTTTCCAGTGTTTCCTGGACCATGAGTTTTTTTCCCTCACATTTTACAGTTTTGATAAACAAAAAATGTACATTCAAGGAATGTGCAGAGGGTTACAGTAAAGAGTTGTATAAATACAGAAAACTATTTTTCTCTCTTTGAGGTGCTGATTATAGGATGTAGTATTTGGTCTATTGGTACATTTATGCACTATTTTTGTTTTATTTCTGTGTCCATATAGTTGTAAGCATGCTTATCCTCATTTGTCTTAATTGTTTATTTTTTAAACATTGTTTCTGTCTTCTTATAGGTAACTGTATCTTTAAATTGATATGTTTATTGATTTTCACTTAAGATGTATTCTGTAATTATATGTATTAATTATCCTAAATATTGAGATGTGTACTTTTATCATCTACTTAGTGTAGATTCTGTGAGAAAAGAAATAGCTCGTTCTGCCCCACAGAGCACATAAAGATTGTTCATCAGGCAGTATCAGAAATTTATTCCAAATAGTGTGCATGGCTTGCAAAGAAGTAGCAGATACAGAGTTAGTATGAGTTAGCTGTCACTATTTGTGAAATGAGTGTTATTTGTCCTGTAACTTTCAATGAGATACTTAGAAGCTCAGGAATGCAAACACTGGAGATCAAGGATTCCACTTAAAATGGTAAAAGCTTAGATGACATAACAAATAAACTTAAGACATTTTTCAAAATTCCGATGGGTTTTGATCTTTTATCTTGGGTTATCATGATAATAAAACTCTGTATATTAAATTGCAAATAGACGCACAATTTGGAAGTGGCTGAAATTTTGGTAAAGAGATATCTTAATAGCAAACAAGTACTCTCCACTGCAGTTACAGGTAATCCCAGTGACACCTTAAGTAATCAGCCCTACTATTTGACCAATCCATTCTGGAGTTTAAACAATACCATGGCATCTGAATGAGTGATCATGAAAATGAACTGGTTAAGGATGCTGTTGACATGCATTTTGTAAGCAGTAACATGTTTACTTCTGAAAATTTCTTTTAAAGTAACTAATTAATGGGCTGAAAAGTCAAAATCTGGAGGGAGCCTTGTTATCTGGAAAAAAGTTCTTCCATCTCTGATGATTATCATGGGGAGTTCCCCACTTCTGTGAAGTTCCCCACTTCTGTGAAGTTCCCCACTTCTGTGAAGTGTTTTCCTTAACTTTTGAACCATGAAATATAGTGCAGAGGAAAGGCAGGAACCAATGACAGGAATGCAAGACATCTTGACAAATGTAGCAAAAAAAAAATTATTTGGAGCAGAATTGTCTACAGTATCTATTTCTTATTTTTCTTACTGTTAACCTTCCATTTGAAAAAGCAAGTACAGGTAAGCACTTCTAAGTATTGAGTATAAAGTAAGTACAGCTGCAGATGTAGTTATTTAAAGAATGGGATGCAGCTGGCTTCCTAGTCTTGTCCATGCCAGATAAGGAAGTGGCTTTCTTTGGAGAAGAGGATTAGGAATGTGTCTCCTAAAAAAGAAAGGAAAACTAGATCCAGATTCCTTTCTTAAAGGCAGCAAGAGCTTACATTGGGTAAAAAAAACAAAGCTAAACAGACAAAAGAACCCTTAAGTGCTCTGAAGTGAAAGTTCTGAGCAAAGCTATAATGCTGCATAGTTTTATTCTTTACCAGATTTCCACTTTCTAATAAAAGCTGTGATAAAGTTGCCATTATATTATTATAATATTATAATTTGATTAAGTAAATATGAGCTCCCTGTTACTTAACATATATTTGTCTTTTTAAGTCTGTTACAGTGAGTGTATGAGTGTCTCTGAGTTAAAAAGGAATAAAATTTGGAGTAAACAAGCTACAATTTCTTCCAAACATGGGATGTATCTTTCAAATATTTGACAAAGAACACATATCATGGGTCTCTAGTCCAAACAAGATGTTTATGTATTGTAAACATAGTTACAAACACTTAGGATGAGTCTTCATTGCAGTATTCTTGACATAGGTACCTTATCTGTTCTTCTTGCCTATAGTAACAAAAAGGACCTTTCAGTTGTTGAGTTGGCCTTCTATTTAGTTTAGTAGTTGTGGAGTTGTTCCGGATTCTGTTCAAGTTATCAAAAGTAGTTCTGGGGGCGTTCTTTTTTTGGTTTTAGGGGGCGTAAAGGGGTGAAAATATTTAGCATTGGCTTTGCTTTCAGTTGTCTTTTTCACCTTACAAATAATTTGTGGTCAGTGGAACCCAGCAAGGAGCCTCCTTTTCCTCCAGATGGTTGTGACATTTGAGTAAACCTTGGAGGATTAAAGGCACTCTAGCGAGCACTCACTATAAACTCCTGACGCAACATGACAGTCCTAATCTGGGTTCTGGGCTGATTAGGTGGCTTTGAGCTCAAAGAAAAAACAAAAAATCCAACTGTGCAATAACCATTTACAATGATTAGAGACTCCCCCCCCCCCCCCCCCCCCCCCCCCCCCCCCGCAAAAAAAAAAAAAGGAAAGCCTTGTATCCTAAGTTTAGTCTAAAGATTAATATGCATACAATACAAATTTATGTAAGTTAATTTTTCAGATATAATAATTAACTGACCCTCTGTACAATAACTTCACTAGGCATAAAGCTTTTCTGTGTGTGCCTGAATGAGCACAGCTTGATACAAATGTCTTTTCTATATATTAAAGATGGTTTGCAAACAATCTAAATGGTTAAATGATAATAGAAAATAAAGAAATTGATCTTAATGAGACTCTTAAATCTAATTATGCATTGTCACCATCTGCTGTAATAGGGTATTAGAAAGATGTGGAAAGATATACTCTACCTTTGATTGGAATAGGGCAAAAAAATCACTATTTTACTTTTGTTATGCAAGAAGAATTCGTTTGCTTAATGGCAAACTCATCAGAAATTATGCTTTTTATTGTTCAATGTGACTATAAATATTTAAGACAAATATTTGGTAAAATATTATTTTGATTTGATTAAAATAAGAATATATGGGTGATTGTGACTTTTTTTTTCCCTGGAATTATAAGAAAAGTAATAAACTTTCAGAAAATTGTATGGCAACAGGTGTAATTATTCAGCATTACACATTTTAAAGGTAATTTATTTGTTTTGGCTGAATGAATGCGAAGTTGTACTGCTCAACACCTCTCCTGGTACAAGAACAATGCTTCAACCATGGCTTGTAAACGGTCTCACTTATCTATAGATTATTTTTACTGCACAGCAACTGAGTAATTTGTTCCTTTATATTTTTTCTAAGTCTATCAGAGCATGACAGTCCAGTATTTTATTTTCAAAGGAGAGCCAGTGATATTTTTAGTTTTACAGCCTCTGCCTTTCCCAACTCTTTCTTGTCTTCCATGGTATTTTAGCACTCAAGTAACATGTGTCACAGAAATATCAGCCGAAATATATGTTGTGATTTATTCTAGCAAATGTAATTCCACTGACATTTCAGAAAATAAACTACACTGTTTAAAGACCAATTCAAAACTAATGGTAGCACCTAACATATTGCAAATGTTCAGGTATTTGGTAGTACAAGATTCTGTGTTTTTTTGCAAAGCTCAAAAAATCCTTAACTATGTTGCGTATTTGCTGAAAAGAAAACCATTGCATAGAATCTGCGAGAGTTCAAAGAAAGTCTGGGTAGATTAAGTTATTTAGTGAAATCTTCTAAATTATTTCTTTGCGTTCTGAATTTCCTTTATAAACATTTCAATTAAAACATCAGGCTACTTTTAGAAACAAGCTTTAAGGCTTATGCAGATTTATCATAGATGTTAATGGTAGAAAGCTGTGGGATTTCATATCAGGTTGCCCTATGTAACATAAATTACTGGAATGCATTGATTAAAAGGAAACACTTTTTAAACAGCTTCGTTAAAAACATGCTGTAAGAAATAAGGAAAAGAAAACCAAAACAAAATAGAAATGTTACTTCACCATATATTTGATTCTTCTACCTATCTTTTAACTTGCAGTCTAATACCACTAAGTAGCTGTCTGGCATCTGAGTTACATCTCTTCCAAACCACCACCAATTCGCTCAAATGTGTGGCATGGATTTCTTAGATTTTGCCAAATCCTCTGTAAGCATGAAATAAGAATGTGAAAAGTCCAAGTCTGACCACACTCAAATGTCTAGCAAGGATCCAAATTACAGTTTTAAGGGGCTGAGCTGGTAACTGGTTATGAGAGTAACTGGCAATTTCACAACACCTACTTATCTTTGTTGTAAGTCAGGACTGGGCTTAGATCAAAATTCCAAATGTATTTAAAATATTGCAGTACAATTTTTTGTGTTTTAAGTATTTTTTTAATCCTTTTGCTATATTCTGCAAGAAGGGGAGTTAAAACAATGCCAAAATTATTCCATTTGCAGATGCCTCTGCTCACTCTCATCCTCAGGTTTGTTTTTCTTTTATTTCTTATTCTATTTAATGTAGCCTGTATTTATAGCCACTCATGGTGGGAATACAATGGTGTTGCTGCAGGCTTCCATTTAATGGCTCCTAGCCAAAGATAGTCATTGTTCCCATTGCTTGAGGCTGTTCAACAGTGCAAGGTTGCTTGGAAACCTTCAGCTGAGTAAAATCTTCCAGTCACTCTCCTTTACCTCCCAAGTCATACCATTTGAGTGCTTAGGGATTCAGAAGAGGATCACAGTCAATGTGGTTGCTTTTTATGACCTTTTTGATGCTAAACCAATGACCTCTTAAATGCAGCAGTGTAGCCGCATATTGTAGCGTGCGTGAAGATCTAGCGAAAAAACAAACACCATGCCAAACAGGAGGGAATGACATTGGGTGCCCTCAAAGACCGTTAGCTGATGATTTAAGTAAAAAACATACCTGGTAGCTTCAGCTTTAGATACCATTGAGAAAATTACCTTTAACTTGTGTTGAGACAGTTTGTCTTACATGGTCTGTAATTAATACTAAAACAATGTAGTCTGGCCCCGATGCTCAATATACCTATGTTTTCTCTAATCATGCTGTTTCTTTTTCTTGAGTTGCAGATATCATATGTTACTTGATACAGAATTTGAGTGAATTGTTTCTTATTATTTTGAGAAAGTTAGTCAACAGGACAAATAAAATCCAATGCTAATTTCGAACATTTAATTTGACCCATCTTTCTACATAAAAATCTAAATAATGTTGCTTGCTTTTGGTCTGCTATGTTAAACCAACGACTATTTCAAGCAGCAAGTATTCTAGATGTTTTCAATTGGTTTATAACATGTTATTTATATGTATGATAAATGCAGAGGCATGCTGTCGGAGTGTGGATCGCATGGTGTCTTGGTAGTAGATATCCATTTAATATAAAGAATACAATCAAAACAGTCTGTTATAACACTGTTAGGAGAAAGATTGTCTGAAACATAGGAGAAACATTATCTTCTTCCTGGAGAACTGAATATGGCCATCACTGTTCTCCAAGTAGCACATGCCAAAGATCTGTGGAAACAGATACTGCTACATGATAACTTTAATCAGTCTTCCATTCTGGTGGTTTTCAATTGTCTTCTGCCACTGTTTTGAGTTAGGGATTTAAGTATGAGATTATCACAGTATCACAGATTTCTAGGTTGGAAGAGACCTCAAGATCATCGAGTCCAACCTCCGACCTAACACTAAGTACTCCACTAAACCATATCGCTAAGCTCTACATCTAAACGTCTTTTAAAGACCTCCAGGGATGGTGACTCCACCACCTCCCTGGGCAGCCCGTTCCAATGCTTAATAACCCTTTCAGTAAAGAAGTACTTCCTAACATCCAACCTAAAACTCCCCTGTCGCAACTTTTGCCCATTCCCCCTCGTCCTGTCACCAGGCACGTGGGAGAACAGACCAACCCCCACCTCTCTACAGCCTCTTTAAGGTAACTGTAGAGAGCGATAAGGTCGCCCCTGAGCCTCCTCTTCTCCAGGCTGAAATATACATTATACATTATAAATGTATATATAAATATACATTATAAATATACATTATGCTGTGGATCAGGGTGTCACTGCTGACTTGGCCCTGTGAGGCTTCAGGAGTAGATTCATGTTGGCACAGACCTAGGGACATTCCTATTTTATTTTATTTTATTTTATTTTATTTTTTATTTTATTTTTTATTTTATTTTATTTTATAGTTTATTTACCCTTTGCCTTTTGCTTCTACCCAACCTCCTTCTTTCCTGTTAAGGCTAAATCTATACTGAACTAACTGTCAAATACATCTTTATTGTGTATCCCTCCTCTTAGTATTTGAAGAACACTGTGTGATACCATCTGGTTTGTGGCCTGGTTGTACTGTGTGTGTTCTGCTCCTGCATCAAGTTCTGAAATTATGAAAAGATAACTGAATAACACTTGAAGGGTTGGAACTAAAGGATAAATTACATGTATTGCCTCTCTTCTCCTGCACCCAAATGTTTTAATTAGTCCACAGAAGCAAAGAGAGTAGGTCTTTTTCCCAAAAGAAACTAGGTCCAGTTATGAATACAAAATAGCAAGTTGGACTGAAAGAGTAAGACTCTTCTTTCATATTCTGAACACAATGACTCTGAATTTTGCTAGCCTGGTTGTGATCACTATGTGACATGAAAGAGACACACAATTTTATGACATGCTTCTTTCTTTCCCTCATCCCTAATAGAAGCTGAGATAATTGGCTGTGACTTGGGGTTGCTAACTGGTACTTTATATGCTCATATGTAAAGTCTAGTTATAATTAAGCCAATAACTATGACAAAGAAACAAAATATATATATTCTTTAATAAAATAGATAAACTGTAACTACCTGTCCTGCTGCTAGCATGCTGAAACTATGTCCTGCAGCTCTCATCAATGCAATTTATTAAGATACATGGGCATCCATAAGCAGAGCAGACTTCAGTCTTGCTACAGAATGAGGTTCACAGTTACCGCAGCAAATAACTTCTAACTTCTCAAATCAAAAGTCTGTGTTATGAGAACATCATCTGCGTCAATAAGAATCCCAAAGTGATTTTGTTATCTACTGCCTAGGAGATTGCCTAGAGCATAGTTCCAGGTTACCAGGATAACCAGCAATTTCTGTAAATGTGTATGGACGTAATGCTACTTTTTTTTACTTATTCTGCTAACTTTATAGATTTTAATGATGTTTGTTCATAATTGCAGTAGCAGCTTAGTGCATTACTTTGCTATAGACAAAACCATAGTTTAAAAAAAAAAAAAAAGCCCTTACACTGTTTTAGGCTCCGTGAAAATAATAACTTATCAGGGTAGCAAAAAACTTTGGGAATAGAGCAAGTTTTACACAGCTGGAAAGAGCAACTATCACATAATAAAACTTAGGACCTTTTTGTTGAAGTGTCTGTTAGTCACCTATTTCTTTGTTTTGTTTATTTACAGGATTTAGCGTACCTAAGTATCTAAATAAACCTCTTTTTATTTATTTATTTTTTATTCCCTTTAATTAGTTGAATAATGTCTTCAGTGCAGGAAAATAGTGACGGACAGCATGAGCAAACTCAGAAGGATTCAGTCACTCCATATTCGTGGGCCCATGGATGCCAAATGTGGTTTACTTTGAAAAATGTAAAACAGTAGTTCTAGGGTCCCAGAAACTGTCATGGAGAAGCCAGGCTAACTGGGGGAAAAATCCACTCCATTACTGGGAATTAGGGGCTTACTCTTGAGGGGAAAAAGAAAACCACACATGAAATGTAGACGCAGCAGGGCTTATTGGGGGTGTGAAATACGAGTTGCAGGCACCTTATGGTAGCTCCATTTGCTGTATTTCTATCCTCGTCTTGGAGGTCATGCAGAGAAAGACTGTAGTGACTATAATATAGTCCTAAAACTGTAGCATAATCCTATCAGTCCTATAGGATTAGTCGTTCAGTGAAGTTACAGAGGTTGGAACATTAGTTGCCTTGAAAACTGAGTGGAGAATGAGCAAGGAGTTCGGAAAGACTGTCAAGGAACAGTGAAGATAATGCATGTGGAGTGTTTACACTACTAAAGTGACATAATGCTGTAACATAAATCTACACAGAAGACATGAAACTAGGGGAAATAATCACTGCAGAGCATTACATGATTCAGTAAGGGAGCCAATGAAGACTTATTGATCTGAAAACATAGCTAAATATGCCTCTACATTTGGGGGAGTTGAGAGATTTTAGGGAAAAGCTGAAGTAGAAAATAATTTTCAATTTCTAGCAAATAGATATTTATTGTGATATAGATGATTACCTTGCAAAACATTTTTTTCTCAGAAATGTATTCTTGTATTAAATCCATCTTGATTAAAGTGGAATTCGTTTTCACAACAATCTGTCGTCTTTAATTCTGATTTTAAGAGTCTTCAATTTCTTGTAGCAACTTTTTCTTAGTATTTGTCTCTTTCAGCTTTTCTAAGCACTTTTTTTTCAAAAAAAAAAAAAAGCAGATTGTGAGAAGAGTCGAGCTGTATACCTGATTTTTCACAGCAAAATTAACTTTTGGAATGGATGCAGTAAAGGAAACCATCTATACTTGGACTTTTGTATAAAAAGAACAATTGTGTTATTTCATATCAAACTAGCATTTTGTCCCCTCCAGAGCTGCTCAGAACATTGTAGGCTACATACATAAAGCATCTTTGTTCAAGAGAATTCACCCCCGCAAACATGCAAGAACTGAAAGAGGGGGAGAAGATCCCCAAACTTTTAATCAGCCCACCCGTTACGTACACTGTCCTTCTTGAAATAATTGTCAGGGTTCTGGATCTTTCTTCATTAATAGTAATTACTAAAAGAGTACCTGGGAGGACTCAAGCAGACTAATACATTCTTTATCAAAGACTTCACCCTGGAGTTCAGTGATACCCTGAAGTGAGAAAATAGTATTCCTTGTGCACTCGCCAGAGAGGCAGCACAGGGCAGTGAGACCAGGGTGCAACAGAGAGGGATGGCGCAGGAGAAAATCCGACAAGGACATTTGTATATATAAATATAGGAGAAAATAATGAAGGAGGTCTGAGTCGTAAAAAGAATGGCAGTGTATATAAGAGGAAGGATATTAATGAACTGGGTGGATTAGAAAAAGGAGGTAATATAGCTGACCCCTGTGAGTGCTGCTCCATTTCTGTATGGGGAGGTGAGTCACTCATTGTGACTTCCCAAAGAAGGAAACTATAGTTTCCAGTGCCCAGACTCACACTTTGAACATTGAACGTTATTCTTTATTGCTATGTATGCACACATATACATACAAAAGAATGAAATGGTACATCTTTATAAAAATACAGGAAAATCTGTCTTTTGCCGCACTGTGTGGTATATGAATGAAGTCCTGTTTACACGATGAAACAGTGTTTTAAGGTGGTCATTTTCAGTCATAACTTTTTTGTAATAACCCTAAAAACTTCTTGGCATAGGGTGATATGTTTTCGGCTATGATCTCATACACATTAGGTCTTATTTTAAAAATTTGCTTCTATAATTCTCACGGTAGTGTGTAATGTATTATATGATCATATATATGTGTGTTCCTGAGTTTCCTTAAGAATTTCCTGTCATAAAGGTTCTTTAGTTTTCTGGCATTAGGTCTTAAATGACATATAGTCCCTAGATGAATTTACTTTTATTGTCAAATACAACCTTTAAGCAGTACTGTAATCAAATATATACAAGCCACCTTTATTTCTGATCATCTATCAAGACATAGTGGGAAAGTTTTAACAATGTGCAAGGAGGCTTCAATCACACTTTATTAACACTTGTGAATTTCTCATGTGGTATGTGCTTCATGGCATCCACAGAGATGCTTGAAGTCCAACAGGAATAGGTATGTAATGCTTTTCAGTTAAAGAAGTACAAGTAGACATGAGCAGATTTCAGTCCTTCAGCAAAGATTGGAACAAGCATCAGAGTCACAGCCCCGAGCACGAAAAGGTCTGTCAGTAGGAATCTAACATTTCAGTGAATGTCCTGTTGCACTGATGTTGCACAATGTCTTATTCCTCTAGGATTACCTGAGCATGCCAAGATATTACCTGGAATAAATTAAAAATGAAAAAAAAATAAATCTGACAAGAATAAATACAGAAATACTTTGCAGAAAGTATTTAGTAATTTTCAAAACTAAAACACTTTTGAAAATGCAAGTGAAATCAGTGATTGTACATTTGACAAAAATGAGCAAAGCTTTATTTGTTAGAAGGAAATGTGGATATATTTTAGCCCTGAAAGTAGAGAATTGTGGCTAGTGCATTTTTTTTCCTCCCATACACACACATCCTTGGAAATATTTAACTCTGACAAGGGAAGGAGAGAATGCCTCTGTTTTTCTTTGCTTTTGAACTTACTAGTGAGCTTGACCAGCACTACTAGTTTCAATTATAAAGGGATACAGTTCACATCCTTGGAAGATAGAATCTAATTTGTATAAGCACCTTCATCAGTGGAAACAAAGTGACATATGAAGGTATCAAACTATCACAATGAAAAGAAATCAAATAGAATAATATATGGATCTCACTTCAGAAATCAAACCTGCTAAACCATATAGGTTGTTTATTATGAATTTTACATCTTTGCAGAAGAAAAAATGAGACAGTCCGAACCCAAAAACTAGAGTTTCTGAACTGTTACGAGTAGAGTTTAAAGAAAGCTGCTAACAGCTTTGTGTGTATATGAATGAAGTTACGTTACAGCTCCATTTTTAAAACAGGACTGCAGTTAGTGATTCATTGTAGCTCTAATTAAAAGGTCTGTTTTCAACAAATGCAATAGATTGTGAAGGCCAGATCAAAGAATTATCGTTAAGTCTAATTGTACACAGAATTTTATGAAGTGATTCCTGCATTAAACTCAGTTTTGTACTTAACTGAGATAAAGCAATAGAAATGGGTCAAGATAAGGGTTTTCAATTAGCCTCCTTGTCTTTTTGTCCAAATGAAGAAAAAAGCCAGTGTGTACTTTTAGGGCTGGGAAGTAGATTTAATGTGCACCACCCCTTGAAACTGTTTCTGCTCTCTAAGCCTTCATTGTCTGAAACAGTGGGAAGCAAGTTTCTTAGCAATAGTAAGATGTAAGGAAAAAAAATACATTAATATAGATTCTAAATAGTAATGAATAAAAACCAAGCCATGGATTTTGCTCTTGGATTTAGATTCCATTAGCTGGAGCCTATTTAAAATTTTTTTAAATCTCATACTTCTGTTTTTATTGTCAGCCTTGGTGTGGTGATGAAGCTTTCCAATGGAGATTAATACAAGCAGTGTAGATTTGCTGAAATAAAAATCTTTAAATCTATGTGAATGTAAGGCAACTAGAAAATTGATATTATGAACACTGAAATGAAGTGAAACTTTGTGGATTAGCAGTGCTCAAATGTCTCATATGAATATGAAATGTTCTGCTTAAAAATAAAGGGAAATCTTTAGGATTAAGTTTTTTATTAAGTGAGAGAAAAATATTAGAGAACTATTAGCTGTACAGACTAAACAATCATGATACTATAAAACAGAATCCAATATGTGTGGTAATTTTTTTATAATGTGAAACACTTGCATAATGTATAGCATACTCTGTAGATTTAAAAAAAAAAAGGGGGCGGGGGTGCAGATATATGTAATATACAAGTCTGTAAAAAGAAAATGAGCAAAGAATTGGGGAACATAATATGTATCATCATTGCTTTATATTTTACACTGGCAAAGAAAATAAATTTGGGAAAAAATTGTATCTGCTTTTCTTAATTTTGTTTTGTTTTGTTTTCTCCTGAGTTTTAGTTGTGTCCCATTGTGATGAGTAAAATTGGGGCCACCTGTTTTCCACTGGGCCTTTTTCAGTTTTTGTAAGTTTGTAATACAACATGCAAGTATTCCTATCAGAGTTGTTTGGGAAATCTGTTGTGAATTAATAAAAATCAAATAAATAAAATAACAAACTGCTGTTCTTTCTAAATGGTAGAGAAAATAGCACGAAATGGCTGCTTTGTGGTGGAAACCAGTGAACTTGTTCAGTGGCGTATAAAAGATTTGGGTATTTTAAAAACTATCCAACTATAGTCCCCCATCCAACACCTCACAATGGATATTTGAGTTGCTGAAGACAATGGGGTATATTTTGGGGTGACACTGGGGAGAAATAGTTAGGCTGTATAGAATCCTGTTGGGCTGGATAAATAACATTGAAAGGATTCCTCGTATGTCCTGTGGCAGTTTTAGTGTTTCCTGTCCACAGGGTTAGTTCTGATCCATCTGAGCTGCAAGTGGATGCAGAAGGCTTTCCTTGGCCCTCTGCAGAATGGGGGCGTAGACTTCTCCTGTCAAACCCACTGAAGAAACAACCTTCTTGTCTCCCAAAGTGTCCATAAATAAAAGGCCATCTACTACAAAATCACTTGTGAAAAGGAAGAACTTGATCTGCTTCTGGTCGAGATGACCTATGTAAGAAAAAGAAGTGTTGTTCTTACTGTGCTTAGAAAGACTGATAATCATATTACAAACAAACCAGAACTTTGAAGTCCATCAGCAGTACTATAAACTTTCCTCCATTTCATTACAGCAGTTACATGTAGATTGTATGTAAGCAGTAAGCACAACTTTGCTGTCTCATACTGTGCAGTCAGTGCTGTGTTCCCTGAAGTCAGGCATTTTGGAATGTCCTCCTTGGTCTAATATAAGTGGTATAAGATAGACCTGTCTATATATGCTTGTTTTCTACCTAAGAGAATACACATCTACTAGAAACATGCCAAGGTGGCTTCTCTTCTGTCCACCCTGCAGGTTCTGAAAAGAACTATGGGAAGGAAGATTTTTTTCTCAGGAAGGAACTCTTCTCCAAGGCCCACCGCTTTCCTCACAGTGCTCACCAGCATTGTGTAGAGAGAAAAAGTAGATCTGTAAACCAGGTACGCTGAGAGGATCTGGTTCTATGTTTACATTCATACCTGGTACACAATGCAACATCCCAGTCATTGTAGTGCTGGGCAAGAGCCTCCAGATCACTGCAGGAGGAGGAGTAGCTAGAAATAATGCTGTACATCATTATTTTCCAAATTTCTTCTGAAAGCAAAATAAAAACTCTTCACAAAGAAATTTGTGAAAAAAAAAATAAAATACGAATTTCACTGAAAATCTGATTTTTCAAAAACGTTCAATTAAATGTTGTTTAACATAAAGCTGTTTTAGTATTAAGATAATACTCAATTTGTTTCAACTGAAAATATTGGTTCAGCTCTATAACAAAACATTACTTAAATTTGTAAATTCAAACTTTGCCTTATATTGTTTTTTGCAGTTTTTGTTCTCATCCTCTCCTGCAGTTATTATTTTCTGGAAGATCATAATTTCTATAACACTGTAGAAATTTCCTCTTGATCAGATGAGACATAGGGCATTTTAACATCTGCAGCTTAGCTGATAGGCATTTCCAAGGTATCACAGAATCACAGAATCACAGAATCGTCTAGGTTGGAAGAGACCTCCAAGATCATCTAGTCCAACCTCTGCCCTAACACTAACAAGTCCTCCACTAAACCATATCACTAAGGGCTACATCTAAACGTCTTTTAAAGACCTCCAGGGATGGCGACTCAACCACCTCCCTGGGCAGCCCATTCCAATGCCTAACAACCCTTTCGGTAAAGAAGTTCTTCCTAACATCCAACCTAAACCTCCCCTGTCGCAACTTTAGCCCATTCCCCCTCGTCCTGTCACCAGGCATGTGGGAGAATAGACCAACCCCCACCTCTCTACAGCCTCCTTTAAGGTACCTATAGAGAGCGACGAGGTCTCCCCTGAGCCTCCTCTTCTCCAGGCTGAACAACCCCAGCTCCCTCAGCCGCTCCTCGTAAGACTTGTTCTCCAGACCCCTCACCAGCTTGGTCGCCCTTCTCTGGACTCTCTCGAGCACGTCCATGTCCTTCCTGTAGCGAGGGGCCCAAAACTGAACACAGTACTCGAGGTGCGGCCTCACCAGAGCCGAGTACAGGGAGACAATCACCTCCTTAGACCTGCTGGCCACACTGCTTCTTATGCAAGCCAGGATGCTGTTGGCCTTCTTGGCCACCTGAGCACACTGCTGGCTCATATTCAGCCGACTATCAACCAGTACTCCCAGGTCCTTCTCCGCCAGGCAGCTTTCCATCCACTCATCTCCCAGCCTGTAGCTCTGCTTGGGGTTGTTACACCCCAGGTGGAGGACCCGGCACTTGGCCTTGTTGAACTTCATGCAGTTGACCTCAGCCCATCGGTCCAGCCTATCCAGATCCTCCTGCAGAGCCTTCCTTCCCTCGAGCAGATCGACACACGCACCTAACTTGGTGTCATCTGCAAACTTACTGAGGGTGCACTCGATCCCCTCATCCAGGTCATCGATAAAGATATTAAAGAGGACCGGCCCCAGCACTGAGCCCTGGGGGACTCCACTAGTAACCGGCCTCCAACCAGATTTGACTCCATTCACCACAACTCTCTGGGCCCGGCCATCCGGCCAGTTTCTAACCCAACAAAGCGTACGCAAGTCCAAGCCACGAGCAGCCAGTTTCTCGAGGAGAACGTTGTGGGAAACGGTGTCAAAAGCCTTACTGAAGTCAAGGTAGACCACATCCACAGCCTTTCCCTCATCCACCAAGCGCGTCACTTTGTCATAGAAGGAGATCAGGTTCGTCAAGCAGGACCTGCCTTTCATAAACCCATGCTGACTGGGCCTGATCGCCTGCTTGCCTTGCAAGTGCCGCGTGATGACACTCAAGATAATCTGCTCCATGAGCTTCCCTGGCACCGAGGTCAAACTAACAGGCCTATAGTTCCCCGGGTCTACCCTCCGGCCCTTCTTGTAGATGGGCGTCACATTTGCTAGCCGCCAGTCGACTGGAACCTCCCCTGATAGCCAGGACTGCCGATAAATAATGGAAAGCGGCTTGGCCAGCTCCTCCGCCAGTTCGCTCAGTACCCTCGGGTGGATCCCATCCGGCCCCATCGACTTGCGTACATCCAAGTGTCATAGCAGGTCGCCAACCATTTCCTCATGGATAGCGAGGGCCACATCCTGCTCCCCATCCCCTTCCACCAGCTCAGGGTACCAGGTATCCAGAGAACAACCGGTCCTGCCGCTAAAGACTGAGGCAAAGAAAGCATTGAGCACCTCAGCCTTTTCCTCATCTTTTGTAACTAAGTTTCCCCCCGCATCCAGTAAAGGATGGAGATTCTCCTTAGTCCTCCTTTTTGCGTTGATGTATTTGTAAAAACGTTTTTTGTTATCTTTAACGGCAGTAGCCAGATTGAGCTCCAGGTGAGCTTTGGCCTTTCTAATTTTGTCCCTGCACAGCCTCGCAACATCCTTATAGTCCTCCTGAGTAGCCCGCCCTCTTTTCCAAAGATTATAAACCCTCCTTTTTCTCCTAAGCTCGAGCCACAACTCTCTGCTCAGCCAGGCCGGTCTAGTTCCATGTCGGCTCGTCTTTGGGCACGTGGGGACAGACCGCTCCTGAGCCGTTAAGATTTCCTTCTTGAGGAGTGCCCAGCCTTCCTGGACTCCTTTGCCCTTCAGAACCACGTCCCAAGGGACTCTGCCAACCAGTGTCCTGAACAGCTCAAAGTCAGCCCTCCGGAAGTCCAAGACAGCGGTTTTACTGGTCCCCTTCCTGACTTCGCCAAGAATAGAGAACTGAACCATTTTGTGGTCACTCTGCCCAAGACAGCTCCGACCACCACATCTCCCACCAGTCCGTCACTGTTCGTGAACAGAAGGTCTAGCGGGGCACCTCCCCTGGTAGGCTCTCTAACCAGCTGCATCAGGAAGCTATCTTCCACGCTCTCCAGAAACCTCCTAGACTGCTTTCTCTGGGCTGTGTTGTGCTTCCAGGATATGTCTGGGAAGTTGAAGTCCCCCACGAGAACAAGCGCTGACGATTTCGCGGCTTCTGCCAGCTGCCTGTAGAACTCCTCATCCGTCTCCTCATCCTGGTTCGGCGGTCTATAACAGACCCCCACCAGGATGCTTGCCTTGTTGGCCTTCCCTCTGATCCTAACCCACAGGGACTCAACCTTATCATTCCCAGCCTCAAGTTCCTCAACACCTAAACACTCTCTAATATAGAGAGCCACACCACCACCCCTTCTGTGCTGCCTGTCCCTTCTGAAGAGCCTATAGCCACACATTGCAGCACTCCAGTCATCAGAGTGGTCCCACCACGTTTCTGTGATGGCAACCAAGTCATAGCCTTCCCGCTGCACGATGGCTTCCAGCTCGTCCTGTTTGTTGCCCATGCTGCGTGCATTAGTGTAGATGCACTTCAGCTGGGCCATTGCCATCTTCCCCGGCTCTGCCATTGTTCCCCCTGGCACAGCTCCAACAGGCCTTCTTTCAGCCCCATCCCCCTTCTTTCCTAGTTTAAAGCCCTCTCAACGAGCCCTGCTAGCTCCTGGGCTAGGATCCGTTTTCCCCTTGGAGATAGGGACCCGTCTGCGGCCATCAGGGCGGGTGCTGAGTAAAGCGCCCCATGGTCAAAAAACCCAAAATTTCTGTGTTGGCACCAGCCTCTGAGCCACGTGTTAATCAGGTGGGCTTTCCGTGTCCTCTCGGTACCCCTCCCTGCTACTGCAGGGATAGATGAAAACACCACTTGTATTCCCGCTCCAGCCACTAACTGTCCCAGTCCCCTAAAGTCCCGTTTGATAGCCTTCAGGCTTCTCTCATCAATATCATCACTGCCAGCCTGGACTATCAAAAGAGGGTAGTAGTCAGAGGGGCGGACCAGGTTGGGAAGCTTCCTGGCAACATCCCTGACCCTGGCCCCAGGGAGGCAGCAGACTTCCCTATGGGTAGGGTCAGGTCAACAAATAGGGCCCTCCGTTCCCCTGAGAAGGGAGTCGTCTACTACGATCACCCTTCTGTCTTTCTTGGTGGAGGCAGTCTTGAGGCGTGGGGTCGGCTTCCTCGCCCTAGGCATCCTCCTGGGTAGACTTTCTACCTCGTCCTCACCCACCGGTCTCTCAAGCTCCAGGGCCTCAAATCTGTTGCGTAAGGGCACCTGGGAAGGTGGGGCCGGTAGGGGGGGGCGTTGCCTGAAAGGTCGAGCAGGGACCTGTCTCCATCCCTCCTCAACTTCTAGGTCGCCTCCCTCTGCCCGACAGCGACAGGGCAGGGGGTCCATCCCCATTTGGGGTGTCTCACGCCGGTACCTCTCCTTCAGGCCCTGCAGGGAGTCACTCCACCAGTCTGTCTCCTGCTCACACTCCCTAACAGCCCTCAACCTCTCCACCTCCTCTTTGAGTTCTGCCACCAGGCGGACCAGGTCATCCACCTGCTCGCACCTCACACACACGGCGACCAGGTACCAGCTTCAGTCAAATGATAATACCTTTTTTACAGTCCGTGAGTAATGGTCCATGAGTAAACTGTTGAAAGAAAAGATTAAAAGATTTTTTCCCTCAGCACTGGATGTTGCAATTAGCCATTTGTGGAAAAAAAAAATAAATCACAAAATGGGAAGAAATGCAGTTCTTCATGTTGAAATATGGACCATGAAAATGATCAATCACTCAGAATACTTGTAAATATTTTTCATTTTATTTTATTTTTTTTAACTCTGAAATTCTACCTAAACATGAATGTGAATGTGTAAAGCATGTTGAAATGTCAGAATTTTCCATAACATAAAAAACTTCATTTTTGTTCTGTTTTGTACACCACTGTTCTGTTTGTTTTTCTTTTAGATATATTTTTGCATTTGAAAATGACAGTGAAATATATATTTTAAAAAAAGTCATCTTTAAAATCTTGTAGCCAAGCACACTAATTCTTATCTGGGGTAATATATTTACATAGCTTTTAAAAATTAGAAGCTTGCGTGAATGTTAAAAATTGGTAAATCCGTTTTCACTGATGCTTCTGATAACACTTTTGCTAAAAATTTTGCTTATGGCTTTACTTAAGTTTTAATTTGACATGGAGGTGGATTTTTGTTTGTTTGTTCTGATGGGCAGAATTGGTCAATTTATGTTGTGGATTACTGGAATTTTTGCAAGGAATTTGCATAGCATTGGTAAAGAGGGATTTCTACTTTCACTAATCCTTACAGATGTGTGGCTGGTGACTAGAAATTCTTGAGTTTCTATGTGAAATATTGTCACTTCCCACAGTTTTCCTCAACTGTTCTGATGAATTTCCAGAGAGATTTCACAGAATTATTTGAGGTAATGCAGTATGAGATACAGTTGCCTGTGCCATACTGTATTTAGACAATGAAATGTCTTTATCTACTGTTGGGCAATAAATTATTATTTTTACTGAAGGTTGTGCATGACAGGAGTTTATGTACCTCCTGTGAAAGTAATGAGGGAGGTAATGACCTGCTATGTCAGTTATACTGATTTTTATATGAACTGGAGTTAACTTTAACCAAGAAATTATGTAGGACTATCATCTCCCTATACTCTTGAAATCTGCTAAGGTTTGTGCTTCTACTGTCTTAGAAACTGTTTGTGGTAGGCAGATTCCTATTGTAAAACTTGCTTCTTAACTGCGTTTGTTTGAAGGAATTATGATGATAATATATTTGGGGAGGGTGTATGTGTATATTCCTGTATTTTTTGTGTATATTTTTTTTTGCTTTTGTAATTTATTTTTCCATGTGGGAGATAACAGAAAACACCTCTTGAGAGAGTTTTAGGGCATTTTGTGTTTTTTAAATTCTCTGGCTCCTTCTCAGATTTGGCTGATGCTAAAACATCTGTGAGAATTTACTGCAATAAGACCTAACTTTCTTTATTGATCTAAAAAATGACAGCAATAAATTTCCTTTAGGTTATGTCTGTTAAACTTCTTTGGGATTTCAATAGGATTAGTGCATCAGAAGAGGAATATTTAAGGAATTTCTGTATCTGCACGTTATAAACAAGAACTCTGGTCATGAATGCACTGTAGGTATATCCCTTTTTTTACCCTTAGGAGAAGCTGTAGAGTATAATTATCTGTTTAGTCCAGATGAACAGAGTAGATAACACCTGATATAGATGTCTTTTTTTTTTTTTTTTTTTTTTTTTTCCTAATACCACTTGTTCTCTAGCTGAATAAGCACTGTCTTTGTTTCTGTATGTGTAAGGCCCTGAACAGATCCTGGAGCTGATAAAGTCAGTGGTTATGAAGTGCAGTTGCACTAAAACCTATAGATGTCAAAGTCCTATTGAAATAGAAGAAAAGTTCCATAACTAAGTGGTTTTTGTGCTTTGCAAATGAATTTCATTGCTGGATTGGAAAGGCAAGCTCCCGTGAAGACGAAGGAAAAGAGTTGTTCTCCACAATGAAGACATCTGATTTAGAGTTATTCAAAGCTCCCAAGCTCCCTTTAAGTCAATTCAGAGAAAAGTAAGTCAAAGGTATAAATGAATAATGGGTGCAAGTTGCTTGATGCAGAGAAAATCTTAAATTGTTTTGATTATTTGCATCCTATAAATGTCTCTAACTAAAGGGAGCATAGATTAGTTCCCCTGTGCAAGTCTGCCTTATAGACTTCAGAAGGTTAGTGAGATGAATCTAGCTTTGCCACACCCGTGTTTTTGTAATTTAATATCCTATTGAACTTTAATGTCATATTTGTCTCTACAAATATTTGTTGGTGGTTGGTAGTTTGTAGATTATTTTTTTTCTCATCTGACAGGCAACTTTTCAGTTTTTCAGTTCCAGTATTAAGGTTTTTTGTTTTGTTTTAAACTTTTCTCTTTGGAATGTAGAAAAAGTGTACACCCTTAATACTTCCTTGTTTTACTTCCTGAAGAGAATAAAAAACATTTTAGAAAAAATGGGCTCACAGATTAATCTGCATTGAGTACAGAAAATGAGAGTCCACCTAGGAAGAGAAAAGGAGGGATGATATATAGTTGTTGATGTCGTGGTAAAAATGCCATCTAGCATGGCATACACAAAGAGCTCACTGGAGCATTCAGGTATAAAGAGCTGGGCTGAATGCCTGCTAGGGGACTAAGTACTGCTGCCTCTGGGATATTTAATACATGCCTTGCATTTTCTCATTTCAGCAGTTCATATGAGCTATATCTAACCCCTAGGGTTTAAAGAGGGGAGGTTCATTCTAACTATCAAGTTTGAAGATTAACAGTCTTTTGAATTAGTGGATATCCCAAATGCCTTTGCCTTTATATGTGTTTTTATTGCTCTATAGTTGAAGTTCCACTTGGTTGCATAAGTGATTAATTTACTTAATCAGCTCTTAGTTCTGTATTCTATACATCGTGCCAGCAAAATCCAGTTTTCCTTAGCCATGATGTCACTTCTGTTTTATCTTATGGCCATTGTATGTTAAATTTTCTTACTTATATTTTCAAAAACAGCTTTGTTAGGAGATTGATGCCTATTAACTAGCAACACCCTTTGACAGAAAGTCTGTGGAGGGTGGAGGGTTTTGGAGTGATGATTGACTTTTTGTTATATCTTTACCTAGTCATCATCGACCTGCTTCACAGTGAGTAGGTCGATGCTGTCGATAAAGAGCTTACAGAGGCTAGACACGTTCATTTAATCCTTTTGCACTTCTAACACTGTAACAGGACTAGAAGCCTATTTCATAGGAGCTTGCTCTGCCAGAGTTTTTGACTAATACTGCTTTTGAAGACTGGTCTGGGAAGAACCAAAAAGGGAAGATGACCTCTTTCCCCCATCCCACTCTTTCCTAGATGATCTTTCTGTTCTGGCAAAACTCAATGTTCATGCTTCACAGAGACCCAGAATAGAGTCAGCCAATGAGACAGCAAGTAGTTTCGCACATCTAAAATGGCATTGTGTGTTTACAGGTCACTGGCAGTTCAGAAGCAAATGATCACAAAAGTGTAAGAATATATGCTTTAAACAGTTATGTATAATGTTAGACAGTGGCCAAAGGTTACTACCACCTACCAAATCACAACTGAGAACAGCTTACCCTGTTCATTAAACACCAAAAAGACAGTGATGATCACAACTTGGTTTTTATTCCATTGATAACTGGGGATACCAGTGAGCTGCTAAAAGTAGGCTTTTTTATTCTGCAAGTGCATATACTACTTGTCTCTGAGTTTTCTAGTACTTTGCTGAGGAGCTCTGTTGCTTTCAGGTAGATTGTAGTAAGTGAACTAATTTTTAAAAGGATAAGTGGATTTGCACTTAAGATCAGTCTTAAAGAGGCATTTCTCCTTAAGGCTATGTAGTTTGCAAATAAGTCCTGGAGAAAGGAATGAGAGATGAGAAGTGTGGACCTTCTGTCTTTATAATCTGAGAAGCTGTGTTACAGGATCACAGAATGAACATGGAAGACTTCTCTTTTGATAAAAGCACTTAAACTAATTATTAACTTCTTTCATTTTGATCAAGAGTGAACAGGAGAATTAAAAAGGGTCTGTGTATGATACCTGAAACTACCTTGCTAATAATTTGTGAATCTTGGTCCTATAGTTATCTCAAAGTCAATTAAAGTTAATTTATTTAATGATATTTCAAAGAATGCTTAATTGTCTGAAGGTTGTCTGATCTTCATCTTTGTGTGGATCTGGCAGCCTAACAAAACATTATAACAATGTGATGAAAAGTTTGGCAGAAGAGATAAGCTTTACCCCAAAAAATAACATTTTGAGTTAAAAGCAATTTTGTATCGAAAACTCTTTCACCACAGGTAAAAAATAAAAAAATAAAAAGCAGATCATTAGATTGCATGAATTGACATAGCCGTAGCAACATCTCTGAGATGAAGACAATTCTTACTGTAGGAGCTGAGCTTCTTGCCTGACCTAAGGGGGAAAAAAAACCAACACATTTTCACCCATGAAAATTTCATTAGCTGCAATACACCTGAGAGCAACAGCAGTTAAATTGTTTAAAACATAATACAAGTCCTCTTCACCTAGCATCTACTGCCTTTATGTTATCAGCAAACTGTATTGACAAAACATCCTCAAATTTAATAATGTGAAGAATTCCTCAGATAGCCAGGAGGCTTCTTCAGCATCATGGTAACATGAGATGCAATTTGGTTGTTTCCTGCCTCATGCTTTGCTTTAGCTCTCCTCAGATCATCTGCTACCTTACATACATCATTTATGTATTCACAAACACTATGGAGCATTTTGAGACACTTATAAGCTCCTTTATAATGGTGCAAGGGAGTTCTTAAGAAAAAACACTCATCATTTTGTTTTACCCCTCGCTGCTCCATTTCATAAGTCACTTTGACTTCTATTACAATTTTCAAACCCATGCCACCACAATTTCAGGAAAGAGGGCAGAATTACAATAGAGAAACTTAATCAAAATACCTTGCAGAATATAATTGGAGATGTTTTTTCTTTATCTTTTCTCCTGAAGGCATTCACTTGTGCTATATAAACACACCCTTCTCCTTGCCAAAGGTTCTTGAAACTTGTACTAACTTCTCTGTTCTCTGATACTTTTTTTTTTTTTTTCTTCAAGAAAGCAATTTCTTGTTCGTCTCTAAAGGGGGTCCCTTTAGGTACAGTCACTCATTAGTCAGTCAGTAGGAGTCACTGGCACATTATAGGCACCTCACATTTGGTCTATCTATATCCTGTACTAGGAGAAGATTGGGAAGGAGAAGCATTTCAGTTAGCAAATTGAAGACTTTAAATGCATGCTTCTATAATGCATTTTTTTTTTCATTATGAAAGTGATTTCCAAATGCAAATTCAGGTTTTATTTATTTATTAAGGACCCAATTCTTGCTGCTGGCAAAGGAATTTCCTGGCACTGTGGAAAAAACCCTCAAGCCGCTTATATTTAGGAACCTATAAATATGCTGATGGACACACACAAAACATCCTTCACCACTATAAGCTAAAATTCCATATTAATAAATGTAAAATATTAAGATACTAGAGTGGCTATTTAAACTGGTTTTTGTACAGCTTTTGGATTTTAATCAGAGACAACCACAAGAATAATCATGGCTAAGACAAGGTGTAGCATTTGTAATTTGGGGTAACACATGTAAACAAAAAACCAGATTGCAATTATTAGACACTTTTGCATATGTACAGTACAATAATATTTTTTTCTGGCATTTTATGCCGAGTAAGTTATTTCACTACTAACATCTTTTTTCTCATATTGCATCATCTATGACTGCATTTGGTGCACACATACACAACTCAAAGTCAAGTAGTGGAGATACAACAATTTATGTTTACAAATATGCTCGTTTTGTCTGTCTGTAACTGTACTATGTACACATTTATATGGTTGCTTAATACCGCTACCCTGGGCATTTCATATAAAAATGTTTCAGATTGCCAGTTTTATACATTCACTCTGACAGTCTTGCATTTTCAGGGCATAAGCTTGTGGAGAAAACACTTTCTGGAGATAAGAATCAGTTGACTGCTTTTTCCATTCCCCCATTTGCTTCAAAAAGCAGCCCGGCAGAGCTACTACACATGCTGATGTGCCGTCTGGTCTCCCAAAGTATTTAGAAGGCTTCTGCTGCAAGCTGCTAGTCTCCAGCATAGTGATGTTTCTTTAGTACAAGTTGCTCCTGAGTTGCTGTTGACAGTGATGAAGACTGTTGTGCATTAGAACTATCTTTTGATTGATCTTTTTGAAAAATCAGAAAATACAAAGATTAGTAAAGCCATTGGACATATCTACCTTTTTTCTGTTGTTGTTCTAACATGGGGCTTTCAAATGAAGCCTTGAAAAGACCATTTCCACTTGAATTAAATAAAGAAAAGAATAAAAAATATTTGTGGTGTATGCTATACTCCTATTCCCTGCGGACTGAGCATTTGAACTCAGCTACCATTGTTATGATAGCTGTGTCCCTCATCTGATTTCTAAAGGTTAGTTTGTGTTATCTTTATCTCTGCAGAGATTTCCTAGGAAGGATCATGACACGGTTCAATGATCACAGTAGGGTTTTTCCTTCTACAATTTGTAATATTAAAAAATACCAGAAGATTACTGTATAGACTATCTATGTCCTTTACTATGTACAAAGAATAGCACAATTGTGGTTGTGCATTGGTGTGCAGTGATATGAAACATGAGCAGGATTTGAAAAGGTAGCACTGCCACAAGGAATCTATGAAAAAAATGATGCATATGCATCAGATATAGTGTTCTGGTAATGTCCTGTGGCACTGGTTTTCATCTCTGAATACAATGATTAATTAGCAAATAACTGTGAAAAACTCCGTTAATAATGTTATTTTGTTTGTTCATTGTACTGGGACCTCAAATCATTGAAATACAGTTTGTTAAATACTTATTTGAGTGATGATTACATTTGAGCACTGAGTATTTTCATTGTACCTCCTCAGAACTTTAGATCTTTAAGTGACTAAAATTGGTAATGATTGCTTAAACATATGGCCAGAAAAGTAAGTATTGGGTGTTTTTTTTTTTTTTTTCCTAGTTCATGAGATTTGTGTAGGTGTTGCATGCACTGAAAGCTTAACTGTAGAGAAACTATATTGAAGTACACATGGACTGCAACATCTTGTTGTTGCATTTATATTTAGCGTTGGGTTCTCCTTGAATAATTTCTGATGTAGGTTTAAATACTACAGAATATTTTCAGTATGTAAGACTTTCATTTAAAAAAAAAAAATGCATAGGAAAATTATAACAGAAAGTTTCTTGATCTTTGTAGAGACTTCTCAAGAGGAGTATAGCTCGAAGAGTAGATATATACACATAGAAGGTGTCCCAGAAAAATCCATTACTGTGGAGAGGAGGGCTTCTGGCATTAGTGAAGGGGACATCAGCTTTTTGCTTCAAGCAGAGCAACTGAGTTCTGATTTGGGTCACTGGTGACAGAAACTCTTACCAGGATCCCATCCTGAGCCCATTAAAATCAATGTCGTCGTGTCACAACTTAATTGGAGAACGGATGAAGCTTCTGGTGCCGTACTCCAGTGCCTATGTGGTGTTAGGTCTGACAGCTCATCACAATTTTCCTTTTTTCAACTCTGCAAGTGCAAACCAGAATAAGCTTGCTACAGTATGTGTTAACAAGCCTAACATTCTTAAGTTAGTTATTTCACTGCAGTGTGATCCTCTCTATATTTAGAAATCTTTAATGACTATTACCATCTTTGTGTATTTCTGTAATCAGAATAATTTGATAAGCTTTAGTGTCATTCTGCCAGTTTGTTTTGTGTGCACATTACATGAGTAACTTCACGACTTGTTTTTGAGAGGTAAAGTAGTAGTGGTAATGTAATTGTCTTCCTGTGCAGACATCGTCAGTGCCTTCAGTGTGGGCAGCAGTTAGAGCTGGGAGCAGCCAGTTTTAAGAAGATCACAGTTTGTGAGAGAGAAAACTTATGAATTCCTATGCAATTTGTCAAGAGGGGCGAAAGCAGTATTTTGCTTTTAGGTCAGGAATATCCTGCTCCTTCCTTCCACAGAACAGGCTGGTAGGTGACCAAATTACAGGCTGCTGGATGCTTGGTTACTATCCACTTGGTGTCCCTGGGCTTGTTTTGACCAGCTGGGTTTGTTCTGTGTGAGGCTGATGGGCAGCGTGGAGCACTAGGAGTGAGCTTTTTACTGCACCTCAGCTTGATACCAAAAATTAGGCTTTGTAGATTTGTCTTCAACCCCACCGGGAGCTCTGTTGGGAGAATGTGGTTTTGGTTTCCTTTTACGCTTTAGTTTTTCCTTTCTTGTTATTGGCATGGTTTTTAAATTGTTCTGTGCCCTCTCTTTTTCCTCAGGAGGAGATGCTGTGCTGTCTTTTACTCCTATATTGATTATTCCATAAAGTCTTCCCCATGAGTATACTGGCTTAAATCCAGACACTCAGGGGTCGAAGATAATGTGGTATTTTGTTCTAGCCTATTGATAATAACAGCTCACAGCATATATTTTAGGTACTCATGGGAAAAAAAAAAATGTAAAAATCATTCTAAAAACTATTCTGACAGCAAGGCATAACCAGGGGAAGAGCTGGATGAAGTTAGGCAGTAACTGGAGAATTGATTCTACTACTGTTAGCTGAATACTATGCTTTAGAGTAGATGTCAGAAAGGGATGTATGTTTGTATGGTCCTGAAGCAGAGAGGATGACATTCTAATGACAGTGTATATGAGTAACATTTCAGTGGATAATATTATTAGCACCGTATGCAATAGCACATCATTGTAGCTGATCCTGTGTTTGTGTGATTTACTGCCCTGTTTTACCGTGGTGAGATTTGGCCTGCTGGGGCTGTAGTTTTCTGTGGTGGTAGATCTGAACTAAAGGTACCTTACTTCGAAAAGGTGGTGCTCTTCTCCCTTCCCCAGCCTGTGGCACAGACTGAGCTGGATCTGCAGACAATCAAAAAAGAAAACATGGTTAAATTTTCTCTAGGTCAGCAGCCTGATCTGATTGACTACAGGCTTGCTAGATCTGGCACAGGGAAGATGGCTGTGCAGACGGACATGGGTGGCCACTGCAGGGAAGTCTCCTTTTGGCAGTCCACAGTGAGACTGGAATAAGTGTAGAATGAAACTTCGCTCTCTGTTTGTTATTAAACAAAACCTGCAAATAATTAGATCCCAGTGTAACAATTACTATCTCTATTAGTATTCTGTAAACATACAGATAAGCTATTTTTGTGTACCCATGTGTCTCTTTCTGTGGTTTTACATTAATGATATAAAACCTTAACTGATAGTGACTGTGGATATCTATTTAAACAGCTGTAAATCTAGGCCATATCTATATGTTTCTGTTGATTGAAGTAAAAATAGTGTTTCAAGATTGATAAGAAAACTGCATAGCTATGAAATTTGTCCTATACAGAGAATCCAAGTAAGCATGACTTTTTTTTAAATGAAAATAAAAATCTGGTATATGCGCAAGTCTAAAAAATGATCTTAGGGTCTTTTGCTCTCTTGGACTAGAGGGGAATATAATTCTGCCAGTATTATTTTGCATACTCCACTTTTCATTGTAGGTGTATGTGGATTTCTGCAGTCTGTTGTGGTTTAATAGTGAAACGTAAATATTGAAAGATTGTTTTTTCAACAACTTTCTTTCTACATTAAGAATATTTAATTTGCCTGTTTTGTTCTTAAGACTTCCCAAAGAGCAATGTAAAGAGTATTATACGTTTGGAAGGAGATGATCCTGAACCACTTCTAATTGGATCTGAATGTTAATTAGTATTGCATATTTAGAGGTTGATGTATTAGCAAAGAGGAGTGTGATGCATCATTTTCCACCTCTAGTTTTACAGCAGGTTTGAAGTGTGTATGTGTGCTGCCTTTTGTGTTATTTTTAATTTTTGTGGAATTGTTTCAAAGCATTCATTCCACAGGGTATAGTGTAGTATTTGAGCTAAATAGTTTCTTGGGGAAGTGCCCATCAGAGTTGGTGTTAAGCTAGGTGGAACTGTAAGGTGGAGAGGCTGCAGTAATGCCATAGGTACTATATAGCTGCGCTTCTGAATTACTGTGGGGCATATGATTGCTTTCATGAAGAAGCACCATCAAAAAGTCCATTCCTGTTCCAGAAAGCTTGCTTAATTATATGGTGTCTCCTTTTTGAAGACTCATATTGAGTTCACTTTTGTAGCCTGTGGTATATAGGTATATAGTTGTATACTTTCTCTTCTCAAATAAATTTGCTGCTAAAAATTAAGAAAAAAATCTTCCTGCTTCTGTCCCATTATAAATTTAAATTAACCAGTATCATTTCTGACTTAATCCTATTTGAGCAGTTTTGTATGTGCTTTTATACTTTGAGATACTTACTAGTCCAGGCAGTCTGAATCAAAATCAAATTTTGATTTTGTATTTCTCCCTACATTTCCCCATAAAGTTTTGGAGTGCTTTCAACTAACCATAGTTAGAATTTCCTTTCTTAAAAATTGTATTAGTCATGGCTTGCATTAGATTTTTTCCATTTTTCTGTTTGTTGCTGCTTTATAAGCCACAATGATTGTGTACAGATAAGAACACTGAGAACAGGCCTAAAGGAGGTTATTTTGTGGGGTCTAATTACCCATCCTGGCTCTGGAGTGCACACTCATGTACCAGAAATTTTTTTCTAGTCAGAAACCTTAACTCTTACACAAAGTATGGCCTCAAATTTGCAGCTTTTATGAGCTGATTACAGGCAGAAAACAAAAAGAAAGAAAGAAACGAACAAAAAACATTGATAGTGCAAGGAGAATTTCTGCATGTGCTAGAAGTAGAGATTCCCCTAAGTCAGTCACAGGTACCTACAGCAACCCACAAACAGTTTTCAGGAAGTTTTTGTCATTAATGTGAAATTACAATGTATTGGCCAGTGGTGGAATAAAATCCTTGGAGACAAATAGTGAATTTTGGAAAGAGGTATAGTACATATTGGCAATTGCCAGAAACAGCAGAAGGTCCGACTGACAGATGAATGGGATTGAGAGGTGTTATTCCACATTGATAGGTATAGGCTTTATTCTCTAGCATGTGTTCTATATCTGTCTCCCTTCAAACCACTTGCTGGTAGTTGTTCAAACCTGTTGACTGGAAATTAAGTATTGAATTTAATTTTTGTTCTTTCACATATTTTGTCAAAAATGATATGTTAACTCTGCAAACATTAACTAGTAAGATATATCTGAATGTAAGACCTCTGATAAAACTTCTACTTGCATTAAAATGCAGAGAACTAGCTTTCTAAAATTGTATTTATTGATAAAACCTTGTAAAGTATCTCTACAAAGAAAAATAGAATTCTTTTAAAGGTGTTCTATTGAGAGTGGTTTGGATTCTGAATAATCTGCCCTGTCACCTCTTGGAGCTTGGAGTAAATGTTAATCCTGTATGCTTAACCATATTCGTCAACAATTAAAACTTCAGGTGCAAGCACAGAATAAATACATCACTGCATAACAGAGTACCACTGCAGCTAAGGCAGGGCGAGCTTTGGTTAGCAGTGTGTTGGTCATTTCTCAGTGCTCTAGAACTTTCTTCACTAAGAGTTGTGTTCTCTAAGAAACTCGGAAGAGTTGAGTTTATCTTTATGCTGGAGAAAGACTTTCCAGAAAGCTGCCTGGTCTACTTGTTGCCTCTTGTAGGAGCAGTGTTCTCTACTACAGGTTTCAGTATTATGGGATTTGACCAAAGGTTTTCAATTTCTTGACTCTGTGGAGGGTGAGCAAGAAGAATCTTCACAACCTTCACTACCGTGGTGTGACATCATGAAGCTTTTCCCCAGCCCTATTCCTATTCAGATTGAAATCGAGCAGAGTTGAGTAGTTGTTGTTGTAGATCTGATTGTTGGCTGTAACTGGATATTGCAACCCGTTACAAGTAGGATATAATAATTACTGTCTGTAACTTGATCTGTATCCAGTGGGAAAGCATAGAGAGTCCAAGGTTTCTTTTAATGTTTAGTCTGTAAATGCATTTATTTGAAGAAAATATTATTTAATATATTGAAGAAAACTGAGGTAACCTCTTGAACTCAAGAATAGAGTGCTCGACTAAGTAATGGTTTTCTTATAATAATTTAAATAAGGATACAATGAAGGCTTAGTTAATAAAATGTATGTTTCTCTTACTCTATGTTATAACTTGTTTTGTACTATATATGAATTTTGCTGATAAGTATATCCTGTTTTGGATTTGGGGAAATTTCTGTTTGGGGATTCTCACTAAGCCCAGGTTAGACCCATTTTCTGTACATCTCAAGACATCTTCTAGTATGGAACACTGGTTTGCCTCTCACACTACCCTACTGTGACTGTATGTAATGACCACCTGATTCAAATAAATGCTAGGATTTTTTCTTTTAAACAAAGAACACTCAGTAAACATTTGCTACAAAGACTACTTTAGATAGAAAGAAAGAAAAGATTAAACTGTATTTTTTTTTCTGTTTAAGAACAGAATATCTAAAGCAAGAGCACAGGGAATCCTTCAGCCACTTCCCATGCAGGAGGAAAGCAGTTTAGGATTTTTTCTTGCTCCCTTTTCCATTCCTTGACAGAAAGAAAAGCCAGCCAGTGTTAGAGAACCTTGTGTAATTTCTGTACACAAATATTCATGGCTGCTGGCACTTTTCTTAATAAATCACATACCTGAAGTAAATAAATATTTAACTTAGTCAAAGCCCCTGTGGTGGAAAAGGAAACCTGAAACAATTATTCTGTTTAGCCATATGAACTGATTGTTTTATCGTTAAACCAAACTTTATATCTCTTTTGGAGAAAGCATATATTATTAGAACAGTAGAAACTGAAAAGTCGGCTTTTCAAACTGTTCTAATGAATTCAGTTCATGTTTTTCCTTGAAAAGCTTCAGTCAGTGAGACACTGCTATGTACACAAACGTAGTAAAATACTACACTATTTTATTTGCAGTGTTGCAAGATTTGGACCATGAATGTGAAAATACACATACATATGCACACAAACACAGGAACAGACTGATCACACAGTAAAAATATTAGGATGCATGCCACGCATTCTTTGATAACTGCTGGCACACGGCTTCAGCACATGAATTTGAGTTCCTAAAACCACCTGGTAGGTTGAGTTGAAAAACCTTTTGAAAAATACATCAAAAAGTTGCTATGGCACTGCAGGGGATACTTATGCATAGAATAAAGGAACTAATGTAGTGTTCTGTTCAGCAATTCTTCACCAACAAACAGTTCTGAATTCTAAAAGTATTTTGACACTTCTATGTTAAAACACTACTTAGTGTTGTTTAGTGTTAGCATTTTGGTCTATCTTTTTTAAAGCAAAATCAAAGTCAAGCACTTAGTATAGATTTCTTTCCTTTTTCTTCTGCTTCTTTAAAAATATGTGAAAAGTTTTAGGTAAATTATCTGGTTCCACTCCTGGAAGGCAGTGTGACCAAAAGGCAGTGTGCATGCTTCTGAAAAGTATTCATCTTCTGCAGTCTTTAACAGAATTCTGACTATTTTGTTGGGAAACTCCATATACATATAGGAAGGCTGTTTCGAGACCGAAAGGAACAGAATTACATGGCTGTCCCTGTGGGACTGTATATTTCTATCATTGACTGTACATAGACTTTGCATAAGTCCAGTTTGACACTGGCATGAGGAAGAACTATGGGATTTAGATGTGGCCTATCTGTTAGCCAAGATTATTTGCACTGAAATTGTAAAAAAAGAATGTCAGTTGTTTCTGTGCTTCATTGATAGCTGCAGAAAGTATAGTATTATTGAGGTTTTACATTGTTCTATGTCTGTTCAAATTGCTGGTTTTGCTTCTATTCTGACATACCTAATTTTTTTGGAGGTTACATTTGACTCAAAATTGAAAATACAAATACAAAAAGTAAAAAATCAAATCTGCTTGAAATTTCTTTTGCGAACATAACATGATAATCAGGTAATTTGAAACCGCCTAGTAACAAAGGCAGATATGTTCTATAATATTATGAGATCATATCTGTATTCCAAGCTGTCATTTATGTCAATGTTTCAGTCCTTTCTTAGCGTAAATCAGTATAATGTACTGACTCATCCAAGAACCATCACAATATTCTTGATGCATGAAACGACTTCTGTGAACAATGGGAACACTGTGTGATATGGCCATGTAGCAGACAAGAAAATAGAGAGGAGCTGAGACCACCTAGTGAAATCCCACTAGCCTCATTCTTCCAAAAATTCATAAACATGACAAATAATACATTTTGGCATAATGCTTATTTTTTGAAGAAGTCAAATGCATTTTTTTAATTATAAGTCAGCTGCTGGTTGTTTATAGAAGACAATTTTACTGGACATTTTAAGCAAGAATCATAAAATTTCAGCATCAGGTAGTATACTGTTCTTAACGTTAGGGAACCTAAGTAGTTGCCAACATGTTTTCAAAAGGGATGGTGAAAAGGAAATTTTGTAAAAAGGCAAGCATTTTTTATGAAAGACTTCTTGAAACGCTTTTCCCCCAGTAGACTTTTCCAATTTCTATTTATTCTTTTCTGTTAATGTACCATGCTTTGTATAGGTTCCAAGTGTAGTACCTTCTTTTAAATTTTCTTGAGCTGCTGAGTGCACAGTTTGAACATGTGAAGTATTGTCACCACAGAGCCGGCTTTCTAGATCTCACTTCATTTAGTTGTCTCTTTTCCAGTTTTTCATCATGGTATTTAGTAATGTTGGAATCAGAAAAAATAGTGTGTTTATAGAATTACGTTCATGCTCCAGGTCAAAATAATATTACAGACCTGTGTTACACAGTTTACAAAACTCTGTTTTATCAATGCTTTTATCTTTGTCAACTGATCTATATGTCCATCAAACAGGCTGTTTGGCAAGACCCATTTTCCAGATGAGTCCATTGATAGTGTTCATCATGTTTGCATTCTTTACTTGCTATTTCTCTGTGTGTTAGAGTGAACTTGAAATCCACAATCAGGTGAAATTACGCTTCTTGTTAATCAGAAGAGAATCTAGGACCTAAAGCTTTTTCTATTTAAGTAGCCAACATCACACAGCTATCTCATTATTTAGAGCATCTACCCACTTGCATGGTTTAACTGTCTTTTAAAATGATGCCAAATGCAATTGAATGATGGTCTGAAATTTGAGAGAGATGTTTTCAAACCATTGTTTAAGGGGTTCTCAGACCAAGGTTTTGAGTGTGGAATCCATTGTAGATATAAATAAAGCAATCATCCGAAGTTCAGTGAGCTAGTAATTGTTAATAGGGACACAAATGTGAAGACTGTAGGGCAATAATTAGTGCCCCTGACAGCTGTCATATGGAAGTATCATCAGTTGTAAAGGACACTTGCATGTTCCTCCAATAATGACAGCAGGCTTTCCATGGTTCCTGGAATCTCTCCTCCTCCTTGCAAGAAAATTTATGAGGATTAGTAAAGAAAAGAATTTGTGGTTGTGTATATTTATTTTTTTTTTTTTTTTTTTAGTAGAGAGAATAATAGATTCTATCAGGATGAATGCAATCAACCTAAAGTTACTGCACCACTTTACATCCTTACAACTCTGGTGTACAAAAAAAGAATGAATATTAGTATTTACATGTGTAAACCAAACTGTCATCTTGATATGAATTATTGGTATAACCTGCTATTAACAAGATGTTTCACACAAGTTGCAATGACATTTCTGCTTCCTTGCTGGCATCTGGAAAACTTTAGGACTGTGATTATTATGTTTGTATTATATTTACATACTCTCTGTTGATCCACATGAGGCACTACTGACTCATATTTTCAGTCCCTCCTGACACAGTTTCTTACAGCTGACAGCGAAGCATGGTGCCTAGAAATGTAAAAGAAATCATTATGACATATAAGTTTATGCACTAACCTTGTAGTCTAGCTCAATTTTACATTCTGTGCATCATCTTGTCACACCAGTCCTTCTGCCGGAGCACCCTACAAAGGGATTGAAGTCAGCATAATTTCCTCTTCACAAGGTAAGAGTTGTGCTGAACAGCAAACGTCTTCACAGAGCCTAGCTTTTCATGGAGCATGATCATTAGCAGTTGTTCCCATTAAGTTATCTTATTTTCTACTTCCAGTTTTATATCAGAACAGACATGTAATTGATCAGATCTGTGTGGTGATGTTCTGGTGGCGTTTGGATCAAAATACAGATTTCCTGAGTAAAATGAGACTCTCAGGTCTGAAGGTGATTCTTGATATCTTCTACATGGCAATTGTACTGACAACAGCATTACCATTAACGCTCTAACTGCTAGCGCAGAGTTTAAGTTGCATCATCTTTCTTTAAAGTCACATATTTATTCTGTGGAAATGTTCAAATTATTTCAGGATGCTGTAAGTAAATAATGGCTTTTTGAATTCTAATAAGCTAATTAAATAAAACAGAAATTCTGAAACCTCCACAGGACTGATAAACAAGGAAAGTGGTATTTCTAGACAGGCATCACATAGCCTTCACTTAATTTCTGTGCATACTTTTAAATTGAAATTGAATACAATTTCTTTTTAAAGACAGAAAATTAAATATAATAATCTTAAAAAAAAAAGTAGAAATCAGCTTTAATCATTCTTTCAAAAGAAACAAGAATGCATTCTCTCATACATAGACTGTACTATTGTTCTGTCCTATTTCAACCCACATGGCCAGAGAGAGAGTGCACGATCAGAGTTTCATGAAAAGGTAAAGCTTAAATTTTCTTCAGTCTCTCTCCTTTTAATGCTCTTCGGGATTGAATCCATTAGGAGCCAAACAAAGCACATCTGTGTTGTTGTCCCTACTGACTGTCAGCATACAGTACATTCAAATATTGCAGCCAGAAGGCGCTTTACAAAAACAGCTTTCAAGATGTGCTCTTGAACTGCATTTGTGTACTCATTATGCAGTGCTATCTTTTGTCAGTGGGGAGTTCTGTAAATAAAGCACCAAGGTCTAATATTGCAGTAGCTGACAGCAGTAAAGTAAACTAGAACAGAATAATCTTTTTTTTTTTTTTTTTTTTAATGCAACCTCCTAGTTTACAACTGTGACCAGTGTAAAAAAAAAAAAAAAGTATAGAAGTCTTTTGTTATTTTTGCAAAACCTTGGAATATTTAAAGAGGCTCTGCAGGAGGAAACACAGTAGTTTGTTGTCAAACCTTTTAAGTTTATAATCTGCTGCTTTAACTACCCTATGTTTGACCTGTTTGAGTAAAACAACTATTTTTCATCAGTATATGCAGTTGGAAAGAGTACAGCTGAGTGGAATTTATAGTCCTTTCTGTTCCCAAACACGAAAGAATTGTTAATCCCAGAGTCTCACTGCGAGGTTGGTATAAATGAGTTTTGTAATTCAGATTCAACGTTTTAGTGACTCGGTGAAATTTTGGGGTTTAAGCAGTCAACTAGACCATCCTTGCTTTTGAAACATTTTCTTCTGGCATCAGAAGCAATGGTTGCCATTTATAAAATGATTGAAGTATCATGGTTTTATTCCAAATACAATGAAAAAATAAATAAATGAATAAAAAAATGAATAAAACTTAGCACAGGTGCATATATTTGTTTTAGCTACTGCTTTAAAAATGAAATTTGAATGTTGGCTGTTACATTCCAGTATTATTGGATGGCATCCTAAGAAAAAAGTACTGTTAATTGTATCTGTAGAACAGTAACATGCAATAAGCGCAGACCATGAAATAACACTGTTTTCAGAATATTGAAACACTTTAAAACAAACAAACACACAAACAAAACAAATGCAGCATTGTACTTTGACTTTTCAGAGAAATGCTTGCTTAAAAGTACTCACCTTTTAAATATCTAGTTTAAGAATGAAACATTGTGATGAGAGGAACTTCTTTTGTACAGGCAGTGTTCATTAGAGATCTTACAAAGGTGGACTGCTTCTACTGCATTCACATGAGTGAATCTAACGGGACAGGAATATCCCCCTAGCTTTTCAGTGTTGCTGCCCTATTTTTATACTCAGTAAATGTGCATTTACTGAACCTAACAATAATATCTACTGGAGGCTGTCTTACAACTGGGCATTGAACTTCACTTTTTCAAACCTTTGTTGGTGGGACACTGGTCTCTGGATTGCTATTCTGTTAGCATGATGAACTAATTGACCTAGCAGGACTCCCTGTGGAATTGCAGCTTCTGCTTAGATCATCAGGAGTACAATTTGTTGTTTCATTTCCTCTTCGAGTCCCATCAGGGAAATTGAATTGTGAAAAGACTACCTACTGGGAGCGTTCAGTCCTCATGACTGAATAAGTAACTTTATTTTTTTTTTTGGTACTGTCTTAATTAACAACAAAAAAGAGACTTTGTTATGAGGGAGTCTGCTGTGATTCTGATACAGATGACTAACCACAGTTATAGAAGCACTTGATCCACATGGCCTCCTGGAGGCTGGGGGCCCTGTGCAGGTGCAAAGTTAACACAAAGCTTCAACAAGCTCTAAGTGCTTCATTCAGGAGAACTTGTCAAGTGTTACTAGACCATCACCAAGCCTGAAGTCCGCAGGTATTAGCTGTTAAGCAAAAACATTCCAGGGTGAGAGGTCTGGCTTGTCTAGACTTTTAATTAGTAATGTTAATTAATGTTAATTGCTCAGAGCTGTTTGTACTTATCTGTGAAAATAGACAGGCCTTTGGGTTTTTAGTGCCATGACATTGTAAGATAGTGACGTGATTTTAGGATTAAAAATGGTGCCTGGAGCTTTTTATTAGTAGGACACGTGTACTTGTATTTATCATATTCCTTGGCAATATTCGGATAAAATGTGCTGAAAATAAATCTGTTTAAATTTTAATTTTGCATTGCTAGACTTATTTTTCCCCAGCCTTTTGAAGTTCCCTTTTGTGTACAGGTAAAAAGGAGTGAATATTGTAGCTGTTCACTAAAAGGAAACATTTCCACGTTTTTCTTAAGGAAACAGGTGAATAAGTTCTCCTTTTTGAAAGTTTAATGCTGACAAGCTTTCTCAGGGTACCACAATACAAAAGAAAAGGTCTAGGAAAAACAATAATGCAGGAATCTCTCTCTTGGTGAGGAAGCAGTTTCTTCAACGTAAATGTTCTCTGTATTCTCAGCTGTAAAATTTAGTATTCTGAAATAATAATAAGTTTGAAATTATAGCTGTAGATTTACAGTAGGATGCTTAAGGCTCAGCAAAGATGGCTTTAGAGGAGCTTTACCCATAATATACAAATCTGTCTTCACAATAAAATGAAAGTCGCAGGGAGGATTCAAATTTTACGTTCATTCAACACAGGTTTGTATTGCTAAACTGTATATTCATTCATATGAACTAAAATGATTTTACAATGCTGTGTGGTTTGGAATTCAGTATGAGTAACAAGATATCCCCTGCAGCTCATTGAAGGAAAGCTTTTCTTGCACAGAAAACAGAACCTACCTCAAAAAATAGAAAGACAGTAGCAGCCATCTTAATTTTTATGTTTATTTATTTATTTATTTATTTTGCTTCTGTGTCTGAATTTGGTCTTTGCTAATGTTATATTAAGTTCAGAAGTGAAATAGTGTTTTCATTTTGGTCAGAAAAATATAAAGCAGAGGTGGCATCTCTAAACTCCCCTTCCTTTCACTATTTACTCTCCCTATGCAATTCTGTAGTCTTCCCACGTGATTTCTGAATGTTAGATGTGAACAAACACAAAAAATACTGAAATACCTCTTGAGGACACTTAATTTGTCTACTGCCATAAGGGTGAAGTGCAGCATACCAACAGCTGTGCTGGGGAAAGGAGCAGGTAAGTGGGGCAATGCAGCACCATGGGTCCAGGAGAGCTGAGATGGTGAGCAAGGCTGGCCTCATCTTCGCTTCTGGAAGGGTCCTATTTTTTGAATACTCCTGGAGAAGAGAAAACACAACTGTCTTCAAAGGCAAAGAATAAAAATACAGGTTAGCTTCTGGAATATGTTTTTATTTTGCCATGCATATTGGTCATGACTGAAAATCAAATGTGTTTATTTGGATGTTATAGCTTAAGGGAATACCATTAACAGAAATTTGTAGATAGTCATTCTGTTGGTTTCATGCTAATTCTCTTTCCTTTGAATTCCTGTGTTTCCTCCATAAGATATGCAGATACTTCAAAGCAGAGATATATCAGAAAGTTTCTTTGGTTGAAAAAGCTGGAAAGCTGCTTGTAGTGCAGAAAACGAGATAAAAATTTTCTTGAGTTTAATTAGCAATGGCTGTTGTGTATGGTCTTTTTTTTTTTTATTGCTTATGATTGCAAATGTGTGTGTCTGTGCTGCTCTGCTTCTGTGCCTCTCTAAACACCCTCCAACAATGCAGTGCACAACTTTTAGTGCTGCACTGGTTCTTCTGTATTTGGAGCATTTGGCTAAATATATTTTCATTCCAATTTATGGCATATATGAGGATCTGTGAATACAACCCACTGGAAATCATTCTTTTCAAAAGATGCAAACATCTGAAGAAGTTAACATTTGGTCACACTGAAAGAGTTCTGTGCTTGATTTTCATGGAATTATATATGCACCATTAATCATGTTTTTTAAAAACACTTTACTAGCTTTTTTTTTTTTTTTAATGTTTGAATGGAAATTACATAAATATACCATTTCTTTGGCTCCCATATAACTTTTTAGAGATTATGCTTATAGAAAATTATACTGATAATTGCAATCTTAATGTAACCAGTAGACCTCTGGTTTTAGGAAATCTGCCTCACTTCTGTTAATATTAGCAGGGTTTTCCACTCCTATAAATCGGTACCTCGTTGTCATTACCTTTTCAAGAAGTGTAAAAGTTTAGTCCTGTATTTATCAACTCATTGAATGTGTCTACGACCTTAATTTTAGGCAAGTTGAGTGTGCATTTCTAGAAATCTATTTACAGATCTGTCCTAGACTGATCAGTTGGAAAACTTATATCAAATAATAATTTATATCAAATAATTTCCTATTTCATTTTATGAAGGTTGGTAATCTTTATTCACTAACATTGCCTGCTATACTCTTTACAGAGAAGATTGTGTGCGTGTCTGTGTGTATACACAGATATATAAATACGTGTATATAAAACATATGTACACACAATTTTTAACATGTGGAGGAAGACTTTTCCTATATTAAGTTATTTATCAGTTTTGTAAAAAGCCTCATTATCTCTAGGTTCTGTGCTGCCAAATAAAAGTAATGATCACAGTTTCCATGCAAATAGATTAGCAATCCAAAATACCCCTTTGAGATCTGCAGATCCTCAGGCTGAGGCCACTGGAGAACCGTTATACATTTGAATGAAGAACGATGTCTTTAAAGAATAGTTACTTATCCTTGATCCTGGATGTTCCTGGCATGACTGATCTTGGTAAAATTAAGGGAAGCCATCATGTTGCTCAGAGTTACCTTGGCTGTGCAACTGTCCCAAGTAGTTGTATTCTAAATATATCTGTGTGTCCTGGAAAATCCTAACAGAGATTGAGAATCTGGTTAGCAGTGCTGCACTGTTTCTAATTAAGATCTTGTACGTCACTTCTGCGATACCCTGATTGAGCCATAGAGACTTCACTTTTTGTTAATTAGTTCAGTTCACACTGCATCCAGCATGGTTGGGTTACACAGGCGCAAAATAATAGAAATAAAAAATACTAAAATAGAAGAAATCTTAAATGTAGGGCATTTTGATAAGCATTAATATTGTTGCATATATGTTGGCATTTTCCAAAATCTTTTTGTTGCTGTTACTTTTTGTTTTGCCTGGTTCAGAAGAAATCTGCTGTTAAAGTTCTGACATAATTGTTTTTTAATTTATGCCAGTTATTTTCAGGCGCCAGGATAAGAGGAGCATAAAACATTACAAAGGAAAAGTAAAGGCAAATACTTGCTATTATATAAGAAAAGACATTAGTATAAATAATGCTGTTAAGAAATCCAGTATACTTATGCACACAGGAGGTTTTGTTGCCAAAGAATTTCATATTCAATTTTCATTTTCTTTTTGTCTTACATCAGATACTTTGATCAAAGCAGGCAGCTTGCCAAATAGCATTTTATCTTATAACAGCAAAAATAATGTAAAATATGAAGTAATTAAATTTGAAGTACTCGTAATGAGGTGAAGAACCATATTCAAGAGGTGCTGGGAAGTGAATTATATATGCGTGTTCATGGGATACTTGCACTGCCTTCTGTGGCAGGTATTTGTGATCCTCTAAGGTCAATGTTAGTAATAATGAACGTTGCCAACTCTTTTTTTTTGATTCGGATGTTTAATGTTTCCTTTCTCTATTTTTAGCAGCATTGTTTTGGATTGCTATGCTGATCATTTGAAAAAGAGGTCAAATGAGAAGTTCCTTTATAATGCATAGAAAAATGTATTAGAAGTTGCAGCCTCCCTTCTTATAGTCTTGTTAATGTAATTTTACATTCCTCACCAACTTATCTGTAAAATAGGATTGCCTTCCTGCTAAAAGAAAGCTACGATGTAACTTTTTTTAAAAAAGAATTTTTGTGTGAGTGGTATTGTGTCTGAGAGGACTTTTAGCACACTACGCAGCCATCTGTACAATGTAGCTTGTCATTACTGGGTTCTGCTTTTTATAGCATTCTGCCTCAGGAAATTTTTAAATATTTGCATAGAGAGCATTAATAGTAACTTGCATCCTGATGCTGTATTTGTGTGATTCTGAAGTGAGTCATCTGTATGCAGTGCTAGCTGAGTTCCTATAATTGCTTCATCCCGTGTTTGATACGAGAGATAAGAGAATATTTCAAGCCAGGGGAATTCCCAAATAATTGCCCTCTCGTTATTAATTGCAAGTTATTTCTCAGTTAGAATTGCCTTCCTCTCTTCCACCTCAATGAGGCATTTTCTTATGGTAAATTCTGGAAATATTTTTGGAAATAGCCGTGGTTTCATATGGAAGAGAAGGCAGGCATCATTTGGAGCAAGATTTTACTTAGTTGTCACCCATCTGTTTTTCTCAATTCAGTAAAACTGCAAGTTCAGTTTCAATGGATTTTTGTGGCTTGGCTTGCTTGTTTATTTTTCTGGCTGCATGATGCACCCTGCCCTCCGGCCAGGGGGCCAGCCTGCTTCCCCAGGGCTTTTGGCAGACTGGTAGGAAGCAGCGCCTTGCGGCTGGCCACCAGCACGGGTGGCATGGGAAGCAATGTTGTGAGGTTACAGAACTTGGGGAAGTTGGGAAATTTTTTATCTGTCAGAATAACTCCACTACATTGTCTCCATTCAGATGTACTCAGTCTGTTTTTTTATTTATTTTTTTTTTCCTTGAGGCTATCACTGGTATAGATTGGGAGGCTTTTGACCAAAGAAGCAACCCTGCACCGGGCATTGCAATCTTCATAAATAAGTCTTGTATAGCTGCTTGTTTAATGTTACTTGATCATCAAATTGAGTGTACCTGAATCTAGGCAAAATGGGTAGACAACTTTGAACCTTTCAGTTATAATGATCTTCTGCTAATTTTTATTCACTTCTATGGACATTACAAGTGCTTAGTCAAACCTGAGATACCAAACCCCAGAGTTATTTTATTATTTTCTATTAGCACTTAAATGCTTAGTGTATAGACACTTTGGTCATAAACAAATAAAGAATATAAATGGCATTATTGATGTAAAGATAGGACAGTTTCCTAGAGACATTATTGTTGCAGATGTATTTGCTGATATTAAGTTGGTTTCTATTGGTTTTTGGGCAGGGTTGAAATAAAAGTAATTTTAGAAGTAGAGGGGAGATATACAAATGCAAAAGGAGTTTAAATCCATGATTCACTAAATTAGCAGCAGCTATCAATTTGAATTTCATTGTTGGAAGTACAAATAGATATTACTGCTGTCATTACTCAATTTGTGGAGTGTGAGAAGGCATAGTGCTTAAGCAGGAAATAGTCCGTAGTTCATGCAAAGCAGTATGGACAGACAGAACTGCTCAAATGTTTTTTAAACTGTGAGAAAGAAATTTATGACTGTGTGTGTGTCTTTTGTTTGAAATGTTTACTTGTTGCAGTTGTCCTGCAAGCTTTGGCTTGAACTGAACAGATTTCTTTGCTGCCTCTTCCTCTGGCCACCCTTAGGCAGCTCCTGTTCCCCTTCTTTCTGTCTCACAGCTAGTCAGTACCCAGAAGATCCTGGCTAGCTGATCTGTGTGAAGATACTATCTGTCATGTGCAATATCTGCTGTAGGAGATGAAGTTCCTGCAGATACATACACTGCTTACACCGATATAAGTAGTCCCACAGATTGTGCTGTTTTGTAACTCCTGTATGTTTGGGAGACTGCTCTGTACTTCTAAAACCATTCTGTGTCCGTGTCATTGATTAACTGGTGTTTCAAACTGATTGGATAAGTTACTCAGATAAGCATTTTAACAAGATTTAATTTAAATTCCAAATTACATTTTCATACATGATTTACTGCCAGTTGCTATATGAAATAATTCTGTGTTTGAGATTAGTTTGTTTTAAGAGTGCGTCTGAGGGAAGTATCAATCCATGCTATCTCTTTCTGTAATGACGGAATTTCAGTGGCCCCTTTGCACCTTTACATGGATTTGCATTTTTCTTTTTCAGTTTTTGGTGAAGTTCTTCTCAGTGCCCAGTTTTCCTTGTACAAGTGTTAAAGTGCACATACATTTGAGTTAGCACTGGGGAGTTATCCAGGCACAGCTTTGATGCAGCCAACTGCATTTTGTCCCTCTGCATGTTACCCCATGAAGAGAGTCAGCTTAGGTAGAGGGAGAATTTGGTGCCTGGGCCTTGGGGAGAAGGGTGTGCCAGCCGAGGGGCAAAGCTGTGGTATTGGCAATGAAAAGGAGGGTTTAAATACTGATCGTCTTTGAGACTTCTGGCAAAAACTGCTTCAGTTTCCTTTACCCTTGTTTCATTGGATGTTGCCAGGCTGTCCTGCCTGCCTTTCAGTTGCTGCTCCAGATGCTATTGGCTACAGTAAGAAAAAATAAAAATATTATTTATAAATAGTAATGTCAGTCTTAGCCAGAAGTGAGCTATTTTAGTACTGCACTTGAAATATACAATGTAGGTATTGCAACATTAGGGATCAAGACCACCCAGTGCTGTGATTTTCAAATGCTGATGATTGTCACTGGGCCTCCAACTAAGGGAGGAAGAACTTTAAGGGAAGGCAAATGATTAGCAGAATACTAATTTGGCTTCAAATGCATAATTCTAAAGCTGTAATTCAGTAGCCAAGCATCTACAAACTCACCTAACAGCAAAGGTCTATAAACCATTAACTCATATTTGTACTAATCCAATTCCAGGTGCACATTGCATATTTTTGTAGTAATAAATGTTAAATAGCAGTGTGTGTCCTAGCATTCTGGGTAGGAAAAAAGAATTCATAAATTTTCATCCTGGCACTGATGTTGATTCAAAGTATCGCTATGGGCAAGTCACTTAACTTCTGTCTCTGTTTCTTTAGCCATAAAATAGAAATAACAGTGCTTATTTTCCTGCTTCCCACAGGAGTTGAAAGAAATTTTAACATTTGTATAACTCTTCAGAGAATGTTAATTTAATGTCCATTTAAGGTTTTAGCCATATCCAAGATAAACATAGCCAACATTATTTTTAGAGAAATTATTTACAACATTTTTATAAATCTATTCTGTTTGATATTTTACCAAAGTAATCGTCTTCTCATGGTAATACAGTAATAGTGCTTCCTTGTAAATAAGAACCCTAATTAACTCAAGGGAAAGAATGAACAGGAAACTTTATCCAACGGGGAAAAAAAAAATCATAGGAAAATGGAAAAAAATAATTGTCATTTTAAATCATTAGATGCATGTAAATGATAGTACTGTGACTTCAGGAGAATATAACCTTATAGATCGTATAGATCATTGTGTGTTCAAGAAAGAGAAAAACTACCAATGCATTCTAGAAATTTCTTTACATTTGTTCAGCTGAAGATGGACAAAAATAACACTCCAATTCATGTGGATTTTCAAAGAATTGCTTACTGCTAACTTCTTTCCTGAAATTTACATTAGTATTGAAGAAATTAATTTAACCTGCAGCTGGAGATGGAGACAGGATCAGGAGAAAGATTCTGGAAAGTTCATGTGAAATGTGGATTTTGGCACATATGAGTACAGTAGCAGTTTGAGGTCTACATGCATATGTAGATGGTAAAGGAAAGTATCAGTAAGATGTCATAGGTGGTTGTATTAGTAGGGTGAAAAAACTGGCCCTGAAAATGATATTGGATAGAATGAGAGCTGAAAGCACTTGGGGGGACATGAAAGAATATGTTGAGCAAGCAAGCTTACACCTTGAACGAGAAGCCCTACAGATGACACCAAAAGAGATTACCACAAACATTGGCCCTGGAATAAACCACGTGTCAAAATTAGCAGCTTTACAATTGAAATAATACTTAGAATCTGTATTTTTCAAATGAAAAAGTTCAGTAGTGTTGCCCACTGAGAGGTTGACTTCAGCATAAACTTGGTGAGATGATCTATAGCAACTTAAAGTTAGTTTCTAGTTCTGCATACTACTAAAACTTGAGAATGTGAGAATAGGAAAGTGTGGATCCAGTAGCTGAAAATTTGGCATTGAAAAGTATTGGCTAAGAGAATACTGACACAATAAGGTTATTAGATTTCAGGGAATAAGAATTTTGCAAATATTAAAACGCACTGAACAGCAGTCATTGGAAAGACTGAAAATCAGCTTTGAAAAAGAAACGCTTGCGTTTTAAGATTTACTAAGCTGAACACATTAGCCAATATAGTGCTACAAAATAGTAACATTCTTCTGGAGAAAAAAAAAAAAAAAGATGGAAAGGAGGAGGAGGCAGCCAGCACGATTTGATGAAAAGAACTCAGCTGAGTGGAAAGGCAATCTACTCCATCAGTTTTGAAGTGTCTGTAAAGTCTGTGTGCTTATGTTTTTATGTTTTAGAAGAGTTTCTGAAAACATAAGGATTAGAAAATTTAAATTGGTTTTCAAAAGAGATGTTGTAAATAGTCTTCTTTCATCCTTTCCAGTAATAGAGATTTGGCAAGTCATGTCCTGTTACACCTGCACAAATCCAGTCACACAAGTATTGCTGTTCATTCCTGTTGCTAAAACAGCAGCAGAATGAGGAAGCAAGAGACTGAACATTTTGCCTCCTTATTCTTCTGCTGTTTAAAAAAAAAAAAAAAAAAGGAGAGAGAGAAGATGCTTGAGCAGTTTTGGAGAAAAACTTGTATTAATAAATAGTGTATTGTTCTTGCAAAGCTGTGTAGGTGCCTAAAATTAGCTACTGTGTGGCTGCTGCAAATCAGAGGATGAAATCTTGGTTCTGTTGAAGTCAATAATAGAAGTCCTGTTAAGTGCATACAACTAATTATTTCCTGGATTAGGACACTCAGAAAATATTTAGAAAATTAAACATCTACCTACAAGGTTCCATGTGATCACACCTGCCGAGCTTCAAATTAAGGATATATTTTATTTGTTTGCTTTATCAAGGTCTACTTCATCTGCTGTAGTTTATACGTATCATAGAACCATGATGAAGTTAACAATTTTCTGTTCACTGGTTTACTGTGGAAGGGTATGGGGTGATGGGGAATTTGAGAGAGGAAAGAAATAGTACTGCTAAAAAAAGGGGGGGGGGGGGGGAGAAGATGCTATAAATTGAGTTGTATATATCTGTCATCTATCAGATGTTTTTAAAGCAATCAAGCATAATGATTAAAAAAAAAAAAAAAGACATAATTTTAAGAGCACTACCTGTGCCTATTGAGTTGTGAGAAAGCTGCAGGTCCCAGACACTCAGTAAGTGATTGAATGCCATAGCTGGGCATCTGTATGTCCAGCATTCCCTTGAGTAGACATTTGTAAAGAAATAATCCAGCTAACAAATCACATTAAAGTCTCTTTTTCCACAACTCTTTGTTTCTCCCTGAAGGGGTCAAATCCTTTAAAATTACTGAAGTTACTGGAGTTAAAAGAAATAATCCACTTTCATGAACAAATTTTATTAATTTTCTACAGTACTTCATATACAGGATTTCCACAGTCCTTCACTGAACTCTTAAATGATGCCTGGATATGTGTGCTAAGACAATTCAATTAAAAACAAGGGAAGTGAAGATTTTCTTATTTGTCAAACTTAAGTGTAAATGCACTTAAGAGTCACATGGAAAATGTGGCCCCAGTCTGACAAGCCTAAGAGTAGACAAGTAGGCATATCTGTACCAGTCTTTTTGCCAGACTCATTGGAACTGCTTCACTGAAAAGAGTTCTTCCTATCTCCCTTTAGAGAAATGGTGTAGTTCATCCTGCTGCAAACAGGAAATATTTTAATCCCCTGCCAGTTGCCATTGAAGATGGAAGGGATTATATGTTTTGATTTTTTATAATTTGTTGTGAAAGAAATATTAAAGTCTACAAAAGTTGACAATTCCTGGGAGTTCATAGTAAATTCCTACAAATAACTTGTCAAATGCCAGTCCTGATTTTCTCCAGGGAAGCCTTTAAGAAAAATAGAAGTGTACTGAAAGGCCTTGCGAGTCCTACATGCTTTCTGTTTTTCTGTTTGGTTTCATTGGTAGATGTGGTCTGAGAAGTTACTTCCATTTAAGTTGACCTATGATGACTAATAGGTAAACAGTTAAAAACAAATCCTCAAATGTACAAATAATGAGTTTTGAGCACCACATTGTTCTTATTCTAACAAGATGTTAGAGAAATAAGTTTAATTTGTTTCCTGTTAATATTTAAGCCGATTTAAGCTAGGAAGAGACAGCTCAGATATGTTGCTTTCACTATTCACCTTAAAGTCAATTTATCACAGTCATAAGTCTGTGTAGAACATGAAAAAAATGCAGAGAATTGTAAAATAGATTAGATTCTGTATTTCTTGTTTCATAGACAAAATAATGAGTTGCATCAAGGAAGTTTTGTGTGTAGCACAATTGAACTCCCAAGTCTGAGGTGAGATAAATATGCATAAAATGCTCTGTCAGTCCTTTTCAGCTGATCTTCAGAGGTCCCTTCCATCTCTGCCCATTCTGTTATTCTGTAATCTGTGAGTGTTAATATTATAAAATCAAAAGAAAAATGAAAATTATTTTAAAAGCATATTTTTTCACTCATAACAAATGGAAAACAATGGCTCATAGATCAGTAATGGGATCTTGCTGTTCATGATAACAGTACCACAAATAAAAGACCCATGCAGAAAATACTTTCAACTTGATTTTATGGGTGCAGGAAAGTGGCCTTTGATGTTATCTCCATAGAGATTTTATTTGGCGTTAATAATATCTTGTGGAATGGTCTTCCTAATGTCTTACTTATCTGGCCCCTAAGAGATGCATAATTAGGATTTATTTAAATTTTACAGGCATTTTTAACATCCAAAGTATTGTTTGGAATTGCATTCTTTGAGTCCATAAATAATAGTTTATTCAAAAATTCTGATCAGTAATTTATTTTTTATTTCGATTTTTGAAACATTACGATACTTAATTTTGAAAAAATAACATGAAAGATAATAGAGATTGTCAAAAAAATTTGAAGGATACTAATGCTACCTTCCTCTTAGGTTACAATTCAAAGCTCTATTTCCATTATCAGTCTTTTCAAATCATGTCTAAAAATCATGTCCAGTTTTGGGTTCCTCATTAGAAGCTAGAACACATAAGGCAGAACAAATTGGGTCTCTTAAATCTAGAGAAGAGCAAATGAAGGGGAGTCGTTGCAAACTGCAACAAACTTATCAGAGGATGCAGAGAAGATGGATCCATGCTCTTCACAGAGGTGTCCAATGATAGGACAAGAGGCGACAGAAAAGTTGGAATACAGGAAATTCTGCGTAGGTATTAGGAAAAAATAAACAGCATGAGGGTGGTGTAACACTGGAGCATGCACAGACTGATTGTGGAGTCATTTTCCCTGGAGGTTTTCAAGACCCAACTGGGCATATTCATGAGCAACCTGATCTGATTAAAATTGCTCTGAGCAGGGGATTGGACTTGAAATCTCTTAAATATCCCTTCCAACCCAAATTATTTTATAGTTTTATAAGCTAAAATAATAATAATTAAACAAACAAAACAAAAAACCAACACAGTGGTTAAGGAAATACATTGTCATCTAACTCATTTCACTGCCAGGTGAAGACTTCTCTTTACTGAAACTCATTTAAAATAACAAATCCTGGAGTAAAACCTATTTATGTTATATCAGAACTTTTTCCTGTGTACGTATCACAAGACACTTAAGAATTAGAATCACTTTTTTCCAAAACTAATCTCATTTTATATAGATGATTGCTAAAAACTCATGTGGTCATATCCTTGCCTATGTTGTTCCTCTTTAAAGGAATATTTTTCCAGTATCTTCAGAATATAGAGGTACCACATTTGTTGTGACTTTGGTCACAAATTGTAGACCCATGACTTAGTAATGCATCTGCATATATCACAAATTATTCTGTATGATTAGGTGGTGTGGTTGGTCATGGGTCTACTTCTGTGGTAAAGTACAGCACTTTAGTCCTTTGCTTTCTACATTAACTTAGCATATGTGGTGCTTTATGAAAAACATACTGTTACAATTCACACAGTCTGTGAGTTGTTGTCCATATAGACTTTGGGGTATTTTATGTAAAGTGTACCAAAACTTTAAATCTGTATTTTGCAGTGCAGAATCATTATTTTTAATGAAATCCTGTATTTTCTTCCCCAAAGTCACTTCCTTGTTTTCTGGTACCATTTGGTCAATTTATGAAAATGCAAGTGTTGCTTCCTCCATGCTTACAGCAAGGCTGTTCCCTATGTTAGCTGATACTAATTAGGTATTCACTCACTGCCTTAGCAAGGAGAGACCTTTGGAATTGAGTTGAATGACCATGGTTTGAGGAGCACTATATCACAGAATCATCTAGGTTGGAAGAGACCTCCAAGATCACCTAGTCCAACCTCTGACCTAACACTAACAAGTCCTCCACTAAACCATATCACTAAGCTCTAAATCTAAACATCTTTTAAAGACCTCCAGGGATGGTGACTGAACCACTTCCCTGAGCAGCCTATTCCAATGCCTAACAACTCTTTCCATAAAGAAGTTCTTCCTAATATCCAACCTAAACTTCCCCTGGCACAACTTTAGCCCATTCCCCCTCTGTATGTTAGAAACTGATGAAACTTACAGAAAAAGGAACATAGGCTGACTAAAATCTATCAAAATAGGCATTACTGGAATTGATATAGTGAGACTATCAAGTATGAAATGAGAAACAAATTTTGAAATCAAAAATGAAGGCTTCTTTCATTCAGCACAGTAATTAGTACAGAAGCACAAAGGCAATACATAACCCAGACATTAGAAAGTATTAAGAATTTTCTATTTAGAAACTAATTACCTATTTGACTAGTAAGATAGATATGTTATTTCTTACTTCCAATAAATGTTGTATGTCCACTTGCAAATCTAAATAAAATAATGAGCACTACTCCTGTTAATTCACATTTGCGTAAGTGATGTAAGTTTGCTGAGCCAGAGAAATAACTCTGCTATGGCTTCCAGGGATTGGCAATGAAACGCGTGCTTTGAGTACTTGGCATAATACTATTTCCTGTTCTTTGAAGGTGTAGAAGTACTCATGGTAACTGTGGCTATTATAATCCGAGGATTCTCAGCCTTCTAGTTTTTGGCAACTGGGTTCAGATGATGAATACTCTGATTCTGGAAGTCAAGGATGAAGGTTTATTTTCAAAGCCTGACCAGAACTGCTGTTCAACCAAAGCCTTCCAACAATTTCCAGTTTCCAAGAACACTGAAAGCCAGATGTTAGATAGCCTGCCAAATTGACATTTTTGGGGATGATGAATAGCTATTTTATCTTCTTTTGGTATATGCACTGGTAGAGATAAAGATGTGAGCATATTGTACAAAACAGGTACAAAACCAAAATGAAATAAAATGCATGTGACCTTTTTTACTCAGGTAGCTGAAGGATTGAGAGCTTTACAGCTACTTGAAAATCTATTTTTATAAGTAATACATGAAATATTTCAGTAGAGTTGCCTAGTGAGATAAGAATTCTGTCTTAACCTATAGAACAAGTCTACAAGTAGCATCTTAAAAGTGAATTTATTTAGATCTCAAAGTGTGTATCTCACTTGTGGGGAAAGGAGAAGCAGCTGTTTTGTGAGTTCACCAGTATATGTATCCATAGGCAACATTTTCTTCTCTTTATAGAGGAGCATGAGTCTTGTCTTGATATTTTAACTTCTGACAGTCCAAGGTTTTTCACAGGAATATTATTTTATGTTCATACTTTTCCAGTGCCTTATACCTATGTAGATACCCTATATGGAATAATGTAAATTTAAACCCACTAATAATTTATAGAAAAACCTTTTTTTATAGGCTGGAAACCTGTATTGCTTTTAATATTTTAACCCTTTTTTGAATATATATAACACTCTATAAATAGACCATATTTATATATGTATACAAATATGAATGCATATTTATGTATGTTATACCAGCAATTTATGTAATACCAATGCATGTATTTTCTGTCAAAAAGAGTGAGTTTTATTATTGTGTTCAACCCTTTGTTAGTTGTCAGTTCTGGTCAAGTCAAGTGGCTTTCACACAAAACTGATTTTTGTAAGAAGGGCAGAAGAGAACTTTCAAGTGTCTTAATAGCTTTAATTATAAATATCACTAACCCATGGCTTTATATCATCACATTCTTGATGTCGCCTTCTCTTGCCTACTCTTTTTGCTTCAAACTCAACTGTAAATTCTCTGAGACAGTAGCCATATGTTTTTTGCACAGTAGTACACAGTGCACAATTCCAGTGTTTCAGGGTGACTTATTAGTTATTGTGAATTTGTTAATGATAGTCTCTCCATGGTATTAATAGGGGCTGTTGAGACAATGCAGTAGTTTGTGCCCAGCGAGCTTATGAGGGAAACTAAATCAACAGGAAAATATTTCTGATGTTGTAGAGCTTCTGTGAGGATAAAGTCATTAATGTTTTAAACACGTTTGAATATTATCAGATAAGGGGCATTATGCAAGTGTGAAGTAATAACATATGTATGTGTATCCATAATGTAAAATACATTAGTACAGTTCTGTTTCCATTAACTATCTTATGTATGTTAAGTATTTCCCAAGAGGAAATTAATCCTCATTTCCATTCTGCGCTGGCATTAATTTCTTTAAATTTTATTTAAGTGAAGGTAAGATCTGATGAGTATTCTCTTCCTGAATTAAAATCTTGCTTTTAAATAGTAAAATAATTCCATGTGGAATATTATTTTTGGAGAATAACTGTGAAAGCTGTTAATAATGGCTGGGAAAGGACTTTGAAATTCTTAAGGTTATTTTTAGGGACAACTCTTTGTAATAGGGAAAATAATACTAAAAATGCTATGTAATTTAGTATGGAAATTTATAGTTTGACTCTAGGAATTTGTTGCAGATTTCCTTGCTACCTGCTTTCATTCCCACTTTGATATATGAGGAGGCTTCCTGACTGCTCAGAGAGACGTTTTGACAGTTACGCTTGAAAGATTTCCATGGAAAGTTTTGCAAAGGGATGTATAGATTTTTCCCCATTTTCCCTTCCTCCTCATTCACCCTCAGGACGGGAAATCTCAACACCATGGTGAAGACCTGAAATTTGGACTAGCAGGAGACGATGTAAATTCTGCAAAACTTTCTTCATTTATCAGACCATCAGCATTTTGAAGAGAGTGATAAGGGCTCGTAAGCATCTTCCAACCTGTTTTTACTTCTGAGGACCTGGTACCCATGGTGTTTTCTGTCTCTTGCCTAAGAGAAGTTTGCTGCTGGCCTTAAACACCACAGCCCTGCTCAAAGGCCACCACTCTTTTTTTTTTTCTTCATATTTCATGGTCCGCAGCAGCAGAAGTCCTTGCAGGATAAGTCAATACCTCTCTCCCTTTGACGTGTTTTTTGTTGTTGTTTGTTTTTTTGTTTGTTTTTTTTTTTTTTTAGATATTTGTGAATTTGTTCCCTGTGCTTGCCCTTTAGGTTCCTTTAGACAAATACAGGAATCTTGAACTTCCTTTCAGTCAATTACTTCGTCAGGCACTTCCAGTATATGTAATCTAGACTACAGGGAGAAAATACTGAAACATGGTAGACTTGCCCTTTCCTAGCAGCCTTTGGGCTCCTGCAGAAAGCATCAATGCAGAAAGCTCTGCCAAAATGAGTTGTTGAGGAATAACCTTGATTCCATCCACATAAAAATACTGGCATTGGGTTGTTTCCCAAAAGTTATTGGACAATGACGGTCTTCTGACTTGGTCTTCAGTCTTGGTGCTTTAGGTAACTCTTACATGGTACGAGCAATACAACAGCATCTCATAAGAGCTCTAGTTTTGGCAGGCCTCTGTTTTATAGTTGATGCAAATAAGACGTATATGTTCTCTGTTGATTCTACATGTAGGCAGTTTAACTATAGTAATGTGTTGACACATAATCATACTTTGTCTAATGTTTTTCTCAGCCTCTCTGAGCTGGTCAATAACTGTCTAATCTCTTTGCCATTTTGGGTAGCAGGTTTAGGAACAGCTTACTTTCAGTGCAACACCAAGAGCCCATACGATTCCGATTTAGATACTCAGTGCTTTAGAGAGTTATGTGGTGGCAGGTGGTTCAGCTGTTTTCCATTCAAGATCGTTTCCCAGGTAAAAGAGACTTACCACTGGAACAAGTAGACTCAAAGTTGGGGGACAGATGTTCTTCTAAATATTGCATAGTAGGCACTCATTGACAGTACATGCCAAAAACTTCATTCTCCTGAGTGTTCTGTTTTTCCTTCCAAGTTTTTTCTCGGCCTTTATAGCCTATGAGAGAGGAATCTCCTTTATTTGAGAATTTGTACAACAGTTACTGAATTGCTAAAGACTTCTGAAAATACTATTCAACTCTGTTTTCTTGCACATGGTCTTAAATGTTAGAGCTGGTGGATTATATCTTACTGATTTAAAATATATATTTTACAGTGTAACTTTATTTTCTGTCTCTGAGTCAGTTTTTCTGAAGCTGAGAAAAGCATCAAAGTTCAGTCAATATTAGGTAAATCCATATACTGCCATAAGCCATGACCATAATTCAAACAAAGGTCCTACATAAGTAATTAGGCTAATTATCAATGGATTTACAGCAGAGGTGGTGTTTGTTTTTGTTGTTGTTTTGTTTTGTTTTTTGAAGTTGTAGATCAGTAAAATAGTACCTGATAATTAGAAATAAAGCACAAAATTAGATAAGAAAAAATTCCCATGCAAATCCTATTTCTACTGTGTTAAGTTTCAGAGACTTCAGACTGAAATTCTTGAGTGGAAATTCCTTTTTCAGAGAAGCAGAAACATGTTATTCCTTCCTCCCCCTGCAACTTCAAAAAACGTAGTATTTTTTCAAAAACATTTATTCTCTATATATGCTTACATGCTGTCCTTGGAAACACTGTCAAGTCTCAAACCTAACTTCAGTGAACTTGTTTTTTTCTTAATGTCTAGTGGTTGAAACTTTATTTAACTTGATTATAAATTGGATTCTTTAGGTCAGTGCTTTCTATTAGGCTAGCTGCTTTTGCTTCTCAAATCTGAACTAAGTTTTAAGTTGAAAATGTTTTAGCAGGAATTCTCTTGACAGAGTTGAAGTATTTGAGAATCAGGGTCGTAACTGAGTAGACAGAAAGGTGAGATAAGAAAACTTGGTACTGATTGCAGTTTGTCTCTAGGTCCCTGCATGTGGAAAGGTTATAATGATGTTAACCTAAAGGAATGCTTGTGACCCCTTATTCTGAAACTTTGAGAGAGACATGCTAAGAACAGAAATAAGAAGAAATGTTCATATTCAATTTATCATCTAGCTTTCCATTTCTCTCCAGTTGTATATTTTTTTTCAAATATTTCAAAAATAAGTGATAAATAGGTTATTTTACTAATGTGGACAGGAAAGAGAAAGCTGGCTGAAGCTGATAAGTGTCTTGTGATTCAATAATGTAGTGTATCAAATCTGCCACAGACAAAATCTGATATGAAGTGATCTGAAACTCCCTTTGGCATAGTTTCCTTTTTCTTTTGCTGTTTTTGTAGAATTTGTGCATGCCCTCACAGCATGTAATACACATCTTTGCTCTCATTTCAAAAGTCATGATTGCTTTGCTTTTCAGATGCAGGACATATCACCCTTAGCAGAATCCAACAGGAATTGGTTTTAGATTTTTGTTACTGGTATACCATCAAAGCTTGCTGCTATCAAAAGAACATGCTAAAAGATGGTCAGAATTTGGAGTTTCATTATTTTCATGTGTGCATATTTATTGTTCATATTTCTCTTCAGAATGATAACTTCTCTAAAACAATATTTTGGTTTTTCTCTAGAAATAACTCTGTGGACATACATACCAAAATTAGACTTGCTAGAGCAATTCTAATTATGAAGTAGGATATCACAGACAGTTTGTTGAAGGTATTAGTACGACTGGTTGTTACTTTCTTTTTCCTTTCTTCTCATAAGCAGTCAACCCATATGCTTCATTATGGAGCTATGAAAGCAAGTTTCAAGGAATAAGATGTAGGCACACTGCTACCAACATCTTGGGATAGAGATCCGGTCACTAGGCAGAGCTCAGTTTTTAACCATCGCATGGTTTCTGATATTTCATTTGAAATGTGAGGGCAATTAGTTTAACATTGTGCAGATACAAGGGATAATTATGCCTTGCAGTACTGCTGAAATCTCCAAAGAGCTTTCATGCCAGGATCCCTGAAAAGTTGATTGCTAACATGGAATAAGTAACAAACAAATTATACATAGGAAAACAATAATTATTGAAAAAACACTCATAAATTTCCTTAATGATATTTACTCATCACCTCTCTGTGAAATAACTTCCTAATGCTGGTTGTAACAGGAAATTGGGCTGCATTAACTCTAAGAAGCTGTTGGTTACCCATAAAATATAGCCACATGATTGTTTTATAATATCTGTGGCATGAAACATAATACTTGTGCAAGTGACCATGAAGACATGATTGTTATATAGTGGATTTTCAATCTTTGCTTAGTCAGTTGTGTGACACTGTACGATGCTATTGACATTCGGATAAATAGGCTAAGTCTGCACGGTGGTGAGCTGCATGAGATGGAATTAGCATCCTGGGGTAGTGGAGGTCCCTGCTACAATAGTTGCCCTGATTTAAACCTAAACCCAGGAAACAACACAGAGGAATAATCCATTAAAGAATGTCTATTCTTTAAAGAACGATATTTTCTCCTCTCATTCAAGAATTGCTTATTTGTCTCACTCAACTTTGTCCTGATGTTAAATCACAAATGAATTAAAGAATTAAAATATTTTCCGTATGTTCATTAGAAATAGTACTATTTCCCTTCAATGCTAGTACTTCAAAACATGAGTGGAAAGACAGAAGTTTAAGCAAATAGCCATAGGCTGACAATCCCGTTGGCCTGAGGACATTTTCTTCATTATCTTTTTTTATTCAGTTTAATCAAGACTGTAATGTTTTGAGCTGGGGAAGCTCAAAACTGGGGAATTGGACCCCTCAACCAGATTATGATAGTACATATAGCCAAAATAACTTCATAAATTATAACATGCTTGCTTTTGTAATGAATACTGTATTTTAAAGTAATGGAACATGGTCATTAAATTCATTAAAATTACAGTAACTGAACTGCAACTTGCTGTGGATTTCACTGATGAAAAGAGAGCTGTATCTAGGCCATGGTGTCATTATTAACCTTAGATGAAGCAAGTGTTTCTCCTAAAGCAAAAGTTTCCCCTGCATTTAGCTCTATTCCTATTCAGATGCACATTTTACCATAATATATAGGAAATATGTGACATCTGGTATCACATTAAAAAAAAAGTCTGTTCTCTAAAGAAGCTGACTGGCCTGTTTGCTTATTACATCTTATATTTGATGTACAATATAATTATGAAATACTCTGTTTCATGCCTGCAGGTGTGTTGAAGACCTAGAATGCTTCTATCATTGAAACTTCTATTACAGAGTTAAAACCTACTTTTGCTTAAATAAAAATATTATGAAAATAGTCAAAATATTATTATTTTTTTTTGGCGTTCTGTGGCTCTCCCCCGGAATACCAATAGCAAAATGCTTTGAATTTTTTTGTAGAGAGTTGTAGAATATTTTTACCATGCTTAATTAAAATCCATGGTTTACTTACACTGAAGAAAGTATAAAGGTCTTACTGTGGATACTGACAACTTTTTAGACTAGAATAATTGTGTGAGCCTCTCAGTAGCATTACATAGAGAAACAAATGAAGATGGTATTATAGAATGATTATTTTATTTTATTTTTATTTTTGTTAAAACAAAGTTCTCAATTCTAAAAGGAGTAAACCTCCAATAACCAGTTAAGTGTTTAAGACAAGTTAAAGACCATGTACTACCGGCTCATTCCTCACCAGATATGGGAAGGAATGCCAATCAGAATATCCATCCTATATATACTCTTGTTTCATATCCATTACTGTTTTTACCGATAATGTAACCTGCATGCATTAGGTTGCATAGGAGGGTAGATCACTGCTCCAGTTGGCTGTTTTAGTTGGCTGATACTGCTTTGGTGAAGTGACATAAGATTTATTTTAAGCTTTGAAAAGTCTCTCTCTGATTTCTGTTAAAATTGTCCATACACAAAAGATTACTTTTATTCTTTTAAATAAAAATACATCTTTCTTTCTTGATTATGTGTTTTTAATTTTTAAATGGGCTTGTTGTCCATAGAACCAAAGCGAGGGGAAAAGTTTGTTAGAAATAGAGTACTACCTCGTGGTTATTTTGAATGTTTATTTCAGGGTTTTTATGCTAACGAATATTCTTGTATTTTGAAAGATGATAGATAGATAGATAGATAGATAGATAGATAGATAGATAGATAGATAATCTTTTTCTCAAAGGCAGGGAGGGCTCTGGGAGAGCACGCCCAAAGCTTCCCACAGGCCGGGGCTGTTAGGCTCCTGGCTGTGTGTTCCAGAATATTGCATTCCTGGAGATGGAGCACCTCCACGAACCACCCCTATATTTTAGCACAATTTCATCAGAAGGAAATGTTTCCATAAGTTGACAAATGCTGTAATATAAACAATGCTAACAGATTCTGCTTATTAAGAAGTCCTTTTGGCTAACCTCAGGTGAAACTTTATGTTCACATGCAATTGCATTGTCTATTTTAAGTCTTTTCAATTTATGTTATTATATGTATATATGTCATGTTATTATATAGGTACCATTCATTTAAAGAGAAGGAATGTTTTTGGACCTGGAGTGGTAAACAGATTTGCAAGTTCAAGTATTAACTGTTAACCCAGGTGGTAATTTAAACAACAAAGTTGGCTGTACTACCTGGTGACTAAAGAGCAGCTCTGAGAAGGAAAGAGTATCAAATGCTACAAGATGCTAATCCCTGCCTCCTCGTGGGAGAAGGAGGAGTAAAACTGTGCTGTAGTTGACAAAGTCTATAGCTTTAAACAGTTGTTTGGTTTTTTGTTTGTTTGCTTTTAATAAAGACTGCCCTTCTGTCATATTTTAAAGCAGTTTGTAGAGTTTAGATGACATAGGTTGATTTGTTGGAGGAGGGCAGCATTCTATTTTTTTTCTGCTACCCAGACAAATCCTGGGTTAAACAACCTCATTAGAGAATGCCATATGATGTACAAATATTTAGGAACTATCCTTGTATTTGAGAGACATCAGTTCAGTACATGACCACTATAGGCTGTTTTCGTGACCTTGGTTAGGCAGTGTGGCAGGATCAGTCTGTGTGCATTTCTAGCCTGACGTTCCTAGACTTGAAATATTGAGTCCAAGCTCACTTTCAGAACTTCTCATATTCTCAAATTTGAAGATGGAAGCAAAAGTGACTGGGTGACCCCATTGCTCGTCTCTTGGTAGTGATTGCTTTTTTCCCTATCTTAAAATGAAATTATGCTGTATTTATTTACTTTGCATGATTAATGTTTATTATTGTTACTTTAAAGGTATTAAATATGTATAGTATTTAGGCAACTTGAAAATGCAATTCTACAGTTACTCGAGGTAGATAAATTATCCTTTAGTAGCTGTATTCTTTTTAGATCTACATTTTGCTTGAGTTGGACAGCACTTCTGATCATTTGTCTATAGTAGTATTAGTCTCTAGTAGTATTACTAATGCAAATGCTGTTATCTGGGAAATATGATATCTTACATGCAGTATATCCCTGGATTTTGAGAAAAGTGGCCTGGATTTAAATAAGTAGATGTAAATCTCATTATGGTAGAAAAGAAATTAAGTCTCCTGGGTTTTTCTTGTCATTCACTAGAATAGTACCTTGGATTTGTAAACATGTTTCTGGTTTATTTTTGATTATTGCTTAGAATATTTGGCCGCAACTCGAGTGGGACTGTCTTTCAGCCCCTGAATGGAACTGTCTTTCATAAGGTGATTGACTACTTTTTAATATATATATATCTATATTTTTAATCTACGTATCAGGATAATAATTTTAACCCGCTGATAACTTCAATTTAAAAAATAAATTTCTGTTGATAATCAGTGGTATTCTTCCAGTAACTAAAGAAATAGCTACAGAACCTGTAAAATCTGAAATCTGTGAACTCAATTCTGATATACACTGAACTGAGAGTCACTAAGATCTTCACAGAACACCATTAAGATATTTTTAGAAAATCACATGGGAATCTGTAGAACAGAGGCATGTTCAGCAAATGACTGGTTTTCTTCATTTCAACAAGGTTAAAAATATTGAATATCCATTTCAGGCTACATATGGTACAAGGACTGGTACAAGTACTTTGGTGAGTGACTAAGAAAGGTTCTCTGGAAACTATTACGCACATAACGAAGCTGTGTTTGTCCAGAGAGGTAATACCTGTCACTAAACCAGCTGATACATCTGGAAGAAAGCAACAGTTTGTTGGGCATACAGATCCTCCTTCAGGGTTGAACTGGATCATCTACTGCAAGCATAATGTATATATGCATGTAAGGTCTAAGTAAAAGTGTAATAAGCAACTTTAGCCTTAGCTTTCATTAAGGAGAGAATGCTTTTCTGTGTAATAGAAACATTCTCATGGCACAGATTTTTTTTTTTTATTGTTATTTAATGCTGGTTTTAACAGCATGGTTGTTTTTAATTTGTGTCCAGTAATAAAGCCTGTTGAGATGTTTATACCTATAACCAGTTGTTCCTTTCACTGAAATCAGCTCCTGACTTTGTAATGCTACAGTAACACTGTAAAAATGAAATATATATTTCATAACTGTTAGGATAGAAAGAAATGTTGGTTTATGTGTAAATTGTTTTGTACTATTAAAGTAGTGAAAGGTTTTTTGCCTTTTTTTTTCTTCTTTTTGAGCCTTTACGTTGTAGGTTAAAAAATCTGAAAGCATATGGTAGCAATTTTTTAACCTCTCTACATGAGGTGCTTGTCAACGGAGGTCCATACAGCCAAAGCTAGTTAATAACAGCTGCAGGCCAAAGTTCCTTTAAGAGCTATTGCCATGTTCCAAGATTCTCAAGACTTTGAACAAGTGAAGTTAGCCACAAGGGAAAGCAGCAGGTCTGCATTCTGCTTGTTAAGTGAACCCTGTTTGAACAAAAAAAAAGAAGAAAATAGTGGCAGAAAGTCAGAATATTCATACTATAAAACTTGCCATAAAATATCAGATATGATTGGCTAGTAGGATGCTGCATTTGAGCATTCATGAACCATTTGCTTCAATCTAAAATTTTATTTTGCTAATTGCTTCAGTGAACATATCTCATTCTAGTTTTGGGGTTTGGGGTGGGGGGGTTGGAAATTGGAAGGCTAATTACACTGAGTCCTTTTTTTTTTTTTTTTGAAAGAATTCAGAGAATCCTGAAACATAGGAGTACAGTTCTGTTTGTCTACATTTTGTGTTTCTAAAATATGAAGTAGAAAGAGAAGAATGCATGTGAAGAAGAAAAAGTTGCCATTCTCTTGACCTTGTGCTGCTTTCTCAGTTTTATATTCATTTCCATTTTTGCCATGTTCTTTTCAAAGCTGTAGTGAATTATAATTAAGAGAATTCACTTGAGACAGCTTTCCATGCAGTTTGTAGTTGCTTTGCTGTTTGGAAGAAGTCCAGACTTAAAATGTGAAATCACTTTCTCAAACGATATGGTCTGTATATTTTCGCCTATTGGTTGAAAACCTTCATGGTATATTAAAGCCTTTATCAGAAAAAAAGCTGTTCAGAAGCATTTATAGGGAACAAGGCTGTCTGGTTGGTTATCTGCCAGTAATCAAGTATCACTAAACAATACTCGTTATTGTTGTTCAAGTAGAATATAAGGCAGGATGCTTGACAGGAATATGTTTTGTATTTTGCTTCAGAATGGTGCTGGATCAAAACCCGAGCTTTGCTATGCATTTCTAGGACTCTGAGTGCCCCTAGGTGGTCACAACTAAAAGTACAGCAGAAACAGTTTTCCCCTGTTTACCTCATTCCTGCTGATGGACAGACAACCTCTGCTGGGCATCGGGCACTGCTCTTGGGCTCTGTGGCACATTTTTGGGAGGCATAGCTATTGAACAAGTGCTTCTCTTGCTTTGAGAAGTCTCTGCTTTACAGAAGAGCATTTGTGTGGTATTAATTTTAATCTGGAAATTGCTGACATACTGAAGCGGCAGTCTATCATTACTCCCACTTATGGCTCCAATTTAGCCCTTGTCATTGCAGTTGTCAGTATCAATTGGGGATTAGACTGGGTTATGGCATGCAGAGCGGATGGTCAGTGAATAAGTACCACTTTTCATTCCATTTTAACACAGTCTTTTTATTATCAAGCCCGTTGATAGAATTTTGTTACTGCTTTTATATATGTAAAAAGTTTTAGAGATTATTTGACTCCAGAGTCGCTTTTGGGTTCTTTGTATTCCATTTCTCTGTTGTATTTGAAATATGTAAGCAATGAAATGACAGAATTGGTACCATTTCTAAAGTTGCACAGTCTGTTGTTCAGAAAAATGCTCGTTCACAAAGCACTGATCTTTAGAATTTGCAACTTCTACAGAAATGTGTTGTTGATCTTCCAGCATAATGGAAGTGAGCATTGTACAAATAATGGAAGTAGGATTTACAAAGATTGTAGAGCTAATTCCAAATGTTAAGGTTTTTAAACTGAATACTGTAGTGCAGTGTAATAATACTTTTTTTTTTTTTTTCAATCTTCATCAAATAGATTATGTCTCAATTGTCTGAGTACAGTATGTAAGAAAGCAAACTTTATATTTTACACTAATAGTTAGGTTTTCACTCATGGACATTTCTGCCATGAGGGAGGGGAAAGAAGAAAAAGGTAAATCTTTTGTTGCTCTCTGAGAATTCTGGTGAATTTGCTTCTATGGTAACCAATTAGCCAGAGCTTATTATTCATGTAAAACAGGAACTGTTTGCATTTTTAAAACCTTCATTTGCAAAACAGCATGTCTAAATGATAAAGTTAAATTTCTTTCCCAAGACCACAAGTGTTCTTTGTAGGTGGAAACAACTAAGTTTACAGTTTAAAAAGCAATGGAAAAGGCGCTCCTAGGCAGCAGCATCCATCCACACTAAAAGCAAATATTTGTTTTTGGAGGAGAGAATGGCTGTCCCCGGAGCAGCCAGCTTAGCAAAAGCAGGAATGGAAGGGCAGAACTCATCTTTTATGGAAGTCAGATAAATTTCATGCTCTTTAACATCGACTGTGACGGCAGGCTTTTCACTGAAGCCTGGCTCCTTCCTCAGTGTGAACAAAATAGGAAAAGTGATTAAAGTTCACTCAGTCCTGGACAGCAGGAGGCAACCGCTCTGGTGTCTTCAGCTGAGGGAGAGGGTGAGAGGGCTCTTTAATAAGACTTGTGAGGCTTCTTTGAAGAAAAGAAATAGGACTCATAGGGCCTATAGATGCCTACACTAACATGCGTTCATTTCCTGTACTTCATATGGCTTCTTTGACACATTGTAATATTGTCATCCTCTTCATTAAAATGTTCATTATGAAAGGGGAGAGAGAGAAAATTTAACTGTTAACTGGAGTCAAGGGTCAGCAAATTCTGCTGTGAGCAAAGGACTTAGAGCTTCCTCGGATGAAACAGTGGCTTTGGGGCAGATACGGCAGACAAACAGGAGATGTAAACGCAGAACTTACAAGTTTTCCCATTTAGTGTCCTGTCTTTGAAGGACAAGAGTCTTGAATGTCCTGTCAAGTCTCAAGAGGATGAAGTGGCCAGCAGATCCTCCTGGATCATGCTGTTTGGCTTTTTCCCTCTGTCTCTTTCTCTTTTTCTCTTTCCCTCTTTTCTACATTGTGCAATCAGTATTCACACATTCTTATAACTAATGGGATTAGAGGCATTGCAAAGGGATTTGAACAAGATAATTAGTTTACTCCTTAGCCCACAATGTAACAGGCAAAACCCCTCTGAGAAAAGGCAGACAAAATGGGTCAGAAAATGTGTGGGAAATGAGGTAAGGCCTCTCAAACAGGGCCTCAGTCAGCTGTACTATTATGAAAGGCTCCTGGAGCATTCATTCACTGCTGCAGACTGTTGACTTCTTTGACTTGGCCACCAGAGGTGTCAAGGAGGGAGACTTAGCTGAGCGATTGGACGTGTTTCTGGATACTAAGAACTCTGCTTCAATTACTTAAATACCGTTTCAAGTTCTTTGCTACCACACTATGTAGAGCAATGCTGAAAAATCAAAGCAAGCAGCCCCTTACAAAGATGGGGGCCCACCATACAAGCAAGGTCTTCTCCTGTACACCCAACTGTAAATCGCATGCTCAGGAAGAGACAGACAAGTGAAGTAAGTGTTGAATCAGGAAACCTACTTTGTGCTTCATATTCTGTTTAAATATCTATCTAGCAGAGTTAATCATAAATCTAGCAACAGGTTGAAGTGATCCACCTAAATGCATCTTCTTTTATTTTAAGAAATGCTTCAAAGAAAAAGCCTCACAATCCAGTCCTTCACTGTCCCCCCTCATTGATACCAGTATACTATGTGAATTACCAAGCGAAGATACTAGCTTTCCAAAAGAGCAGCAGGAAATACTTCAAAGTTCCTACCCCTATTTTTTTATTTTTTATTTTTTGCCTGTGAAAATTGTATGAACCACCAGCCTGATCAAAGCTGCCAGAAGTTGTTAGGAGACATGTCGGCTTGGGCTTGCCTGTGTGGTGACTTAGAGGTGCCTCCTCTTCGGTGGAAGAAACAGCAGGAGCTGCTCTAATGAACCATCCAGCAGCTCCATGGAAGTCAGCGTGCAGTGTGTGTGCAGCCAGAGGTGAGAAGAGGTTAATCCATAGGGGAACTAGTTAAGAAAGCAAAACGAAAAATACCAGTGAGTTGTAGGGCCAAATTCAACTTGAAGTCAGAGATGGTTGCTGAGATTCTCTGTTTTCTTTTAATGAAATTCACCTTTCAATCTGCTGCTTTTTGTGGAAGCTTGTCAGTTTTAAATACTTTATAGTAGTGCAGTAGTGTGCATTATGTACAAGACAGTGTTATGTTACCTGTAGTGCATTGATCTGCAATTCATTTTAAATAACTATACCTTTTATTTCTGGTGAAGATTAGATTACTAATCTTAAAATTGGTCTTTTTTATTTCCTCATGGAGATTTATTACTGTTATTTCTATCTGCTCATTAATGTACATACCTGTTTGTAATGTAAGTCCTTATATTATAATCCTAGCTGTTGTGATTTTTATTTATTTTTTCTGTTAAGTGCATTTACCACCAGATTTTTATCCTATTTTTATTTGTTAAAAAATCTGTTGGTTCTCCCTTCACTGTTTAAATACTTTTTCTGCAATTCCCTCTACAACTGCAAACAAAAGTGTTGTCTCTGCCTCAGCTAGGAGTCTCCTTTTCATGTTGCTTATTACTGCATGGATGGAGAGGGGAATCATGAATACTGAAAATGCCATGAAAAACCTACCCTACAAGATATATTCTGGTGTTTCAGGTCAGGAGTCATAGCACACAGATATTTGTGTATGTGGAGGGTAATTTCACAGTGGCAGTGAAATGTGCCCCTAACTAAATCAACCAACCAAGCAAGAAACAAAACAAAACAAAAACAAACAAAAGAAAGAAAAAGAAAAAAGACAACACAACAACCACTAAAAACAGCATAGGCACAAATGGATCTAAGGATGCATGTCTGTGTAAAATTCTCCTTCTATATAGAAAGAGATATTAAACAGTATTATAAATAGTATGTATATATCAAATGCAATTTCAGCTAGGGTAAAGGAAAAGGACAATTAAAACAGAAATTTAGGAGAATACTTAAATAAAAATAAGAGTTGATGAGAGCATTTACTTTGAAGCATAGACTTAACTCCTGAATAAAGTCAATATTACTGACACACAAACTTAGGGTTTATTTTCTATGGCCTTGTTTTTTTGAGCATTGTGTTTGAATCTGGTAAGTCATTTTCCTTGTGATACCAGGACTTTAATTTTTATTTAGGGATAGGATAGTCTAATCTCTTTTCAAGCATCTATGTAGCATCTATGTAATATATTTGTATGATACTTATGTTTGTTTGGTTAAACTGTTGAATTAGTAGAGCTCATCAAAACACTTTGGGACATATTTTCCATTCAGATGCTTATGTAATGCATGATATCAGAGAGGAAAATTTGGCTTATTTTCAATATTTATACATGTGGATGGGAAGATGGTTAACAGAGGGCAAAAGGAGATATGGAAGAAAAAACTGCAAAAAATTGTATTCTGCAGATCCAGGACTTAATTAGATATTCTGTATCCCTACTGAATGCTGAATTTGATCTTTTCGTTTTCACAGATTGCAGACCTCTCATTCTCACCCACAGTCTAGTTAAAATTGATACTAAGGGAAAATATTTGAATACTTTTCTCAGTCTGGAGCAAACACTTGTAGACATATCCTCATGACTCCTTGGTTTCCTTTTTGTATTTTTAGTTCTTTGGTAGTGTTTTGTTTGTTTGTTTTAAATATAAATAAAAAGAAAAATGGTGTCTTCTTTGGAAATAAATGGCCTATCCATATCCCACCAAATTTAATGAAAAGGTTTCCTTTGATTTCAGTGGAATTCGGGAACAGTGGTCAGTACCACTGCAGTCCATCTCTTGTAAGTCAGGGATGAATCCTTACTTGCATTTACTTTAGCTCTTCCAGTGTTCTTATTAACAATTTTTCATTCTTCCCAAAAGGCCTGCAATCTACTATGCTGTCCTTGGTATCACAGTTCCTGTATTATTTTGCAGGGATGCAGACCTGACACAATGCTTTGAAGTATATTATGGGCAGTTCTTTCAAAATGCTGACTTTCTAATGCTGAAACTTTCCTCTCCCAGGCCAGGACCCAGTGGATATTTCTATATCTGAAATTGAGAAAAATCCTTTAAACATTGTCATGAGGAGTGCTAAAAACTATGTGAGGACGTTCCAATTTCAAAATGAATATCACTATTTTCTTTTTACACGAGGTGTCTGAGAACTTGTCAAGATCCATCCTCACCCCTCAAACAAAATCCAAAAAGCAGCATAGAAAACTTTAGCTGAGTTTTATTAAATATAAAAGATAATTTTGAAATGGACTTAGACATGGTTGAGTTTCCTTGAATATTATTTTTGGTAGTTGAGCATGATATATAATTGTTCCTCACAGGCTAAGAAAATGTATAAAGTAGGTATGGAAAGGAAAACTATTTTCTTATTTTCCTGTTCTTTCTCTATATCTGAGGAAAGTTTTGTCTTTGTTCATATATCCTTCAATTAAGAGAACCTATAATTTAAAATGTGCTCAATACTGTTTTTGAGTAAGAAGTTTGTGATTCAGAAAAATATTTGATCACATGTTTAACACTAAGCATGTGAGTAGTTGCAATGAATTCAGTGGGATTTAAGCACTTTAAATTGTAGCTGCTTCAGTGCTTTCCTCAATTGGGATGACATTATTTGTATGCTCTCAGTTTGAGAGCTACATTTAACTGAGTTAGTGTAATTTTCCAAACTACATCTCTGAAGGTGTTGTACCATAACCTATATGCTTCATGTTGTCACATCTTACAAGAGTGTATTAGATTTTCATTTAGTTGATGAGCTTTGAAGAGTAATGCTTTTGTTTTCAGAACTGGCGAGGATAACAAGAATTCCCATAAATGTACTTCAATCCTAACCTATTGAATTTAGGATTATTGATTAGCAGAAAAAAACAAACAAGCAAACTAAAATAAAACAGAAAAGATTTTTAGATTTTTGTATTTTTTTTTTTATTCTTTTTAGGTGAAAAGATAGTAGCACTGTTTATGCAAATGCAATCTCTGTTTTTGCAAGTCAGGGATGAGAGGTAAAGGATAGGGTCAAGTGTTATGTGAAATAAGTTCGGTTTTGCTGAGCTTGTCAGAATTAGTATTCACCGAAACCATTTTCTTTTTCACTCTATAAGCAACACAGCAGGTGCTGAACTCACTACACTTGTCTGCCTGTTTGCAAGATAGATACGTTTCTATCTTGAAAAGTTTCTTCAAAGTATGTATAAGTACTGGTCTATGATAGGTGTACATAGAAACTATTTACCATGGCCATCTCTCTTCCAAATCACCTTAAGAAGGAGAATAGGTAATTCAGTAACTACATTGTGACTGACCCGTATTTACGTGTTGGTTTTAAATTAGGGAAATCAAGCTGTGTATTTCTCATGCATTGGTTAAGAATTAAAGCAAGAAATCATTCTGATAAATGAATGGAATGGGATACAAGGTTATTCTGTGATTTAATACATTTTCCTAAGTATGTTAGATGTATAACTCTATAGAAATTTTATCTCTTAACTGCCATAAAACTGTAACTTTCATAAATGATGTATCTTCAATAATTTTACACTATTTTGATTTGTAAAAGTTGAGTAGATTGGAAAGGGTTTTTAAAAAAATACATTTTAGTATGCCTTTTGACAGATGTGATTTAAAAGCTTAGAGAAAGCAATGTACCTGTCACTTTTAATTGCAGAAAGCTTTCCATCTATTACCTTTATTTTGCCAGAGCCTTCTAATGAAAAAGTTCCAGTATCTAATTTAATTTAATTTTCTTTGGGTTTGCCAGAAGAGCAATTAATTTTAAAAACTTCTAACTATTAAGATGTGCTTCAGGAAGCCGTCTCTATATCTTAGATACCATTAAGTTTCATCATGTGCTTGTCATACCTTAGGAACATCTTGATATCCTTGAAGAAATGCAGCAGTGAAATGTAGACATAATGTCAGCAGTACTAGGTGTAAGGTTTGCAAATACAAATGTTAGTATGATTGGGTTATTCCTATCCATCATTAGTTTGCACCTCTCTGGAGCTATAAGTACATCTGTGCCTGGCAGGCTTGTATTATCACCAGTGCATATGGGGACCATGTGTCAGTCTTCCAACAGAGATATATAGCCTTATGTAGAAGCAGGATTGGATATGCTTGTGTTTCAGCCTCTAAATCAATTTCTGGGACCTCTTCTACAGATGTTGGAAGCTGCAGGTCTGTAAAACAGTATACTGTAATATGAACTGCAACAGAAGAATAAGCATGAGATGGAATTGGCCATATGGCAGTAGATAGCAAGTGCAGCAGAGCCTGTGTAGAAACAAATCCTCGCACCTTCTCATTTATCTGTGTAAATATCATTTAAATTCAATCACCTCAAAGTTCTGAGCTGATCCTGTTCTTAGAGGAGATCTGTTCTTACTCGGCTAGAAGAGTGAATGTAAATACCTGTACTTGCAGTTGCAAGATACACATCCTAGAATTTTGGGGCTGGTAAAACTCTTACTGAATTTTTTAGAAGTACAGATGGATTTATGCTGACTGCTTTAACAGAAAGCCTAGTTGTGTAATACAGAGATGTTGTTCTTTTTAACAGCTATTGATATGAGTACAACATCATTTGGTTTAAAATTTAGGTTCATTTCTTAAACCTCAATTTGTAAAAAATTATATTTAAAAAAATGCAATCAAATTAAGTCTTTAAATGTTTCATGGTATATTTCAGAATTAGACTACATGCAGTTGAGATATTTATTCCCATTGCCATCACTCTCCTCAATCTCTGTGTAGTTACTTAGACCTCTCTATCCTGAAGTTGTCTGTTTACCTACAACCAGTGTATATAATGCTCTGTGAATTCCACAGTATGGGTATCAGTATCACCCATCATCATGGGGTATGCTGTGTTCTCATTTGATTACAGTTACTTAAATGATATCCATCCCATCCAACTGCCTTTGTGACCAAAAATAAGCAAAGCAAAACCTCTTCCAAGAAAATGAAACAAACAAACAAAAACAAACAAACAAACACAACTACAACAAAAAGATCCCCGCACACCACACACAGAAAACTTTCACTTTTTCCCCTAATTATTGAAGCTTCTCAGGAAGATTTTCTGGATATTTACCTAAGCAGGAGCTCCATCAGCAACTTAGAGGAAGTTGGAGAAATGTTTGAAGGGAAACAATTTGGCATGTAAGTGATTCAGAAAAAAGACTGGAAAACCTACTGATAGAGGAAAAAAATGTGAAGGAAAAAGGGGAGATTAGCTTTTAAGATGCAATTAAGAATAGTCACTCTTTGATGGTGTCAGTGGAAAAGTGCAGTCCTGGAACGAAAAAAATCTGAGCTGTGTAGACTTCAAAAGTGAATGTCACAATGAAAATTACTACTAGTGCAAGCAGCTGAAATTTTGTAACTTTGAGGGGAAAAACAGATAAATATGGCAGAAAGAAAAACACAATGAAATGTTTGTTTTGATTTGTTTTTTAATTAGCATTAAATTAATTTTTACATAATTATTTCATAGATGATTTTTTCTAGAATATTTAAAGGTAATGTATGTACCATTATTGTGGTATCATCGTTTGTTCAGGTAACAGTGTAAATTACAACTTCTTGGGCCAGAAACCCAACTGTGATAGTCACTGTACAAATGCAGAGTAAAAAAAATAAATAAAATATTTTTTTTTCAACAGAAACACTTTGCAGTATCAGAAATGACAGATGGCTATAAGCAGATGGGTGAAGCACAGAAAAATAATGATAGAATACTGGTCATCTTGATAAGCAGTAATTATGTCTGAAGCTTAGTTGTCAATTTTTTAATCACACTTATTAATCCTTTTATAATTTATGTTTTGTTTTGTATTTTTTTTGCAGTTTCTAGTGTACTTGTTGGCAGTGACAGGCAACAGTATCAAAGCCTGAGGTATACACTATGTGAATGCACACATATTGTGTAAAGCTAGGGCTGTGCAATGAATCTGTCTTGTTAAGCAATCAGCCTGTCTCAAGAGAGAATTCAGAAATTGCATTGTTTGACTCAGGTGAAGGAAGAGTGAGCACAGTGCCATTCAACATTAATAACCTGCAAGATCATTTCTGGCTTCCTCTCCAAATTTTGGCTGCCCCTTGACAAACTGTTCAAGGTTAGGTTTACTGTTAGGAACCACTTGGAGTACTCAGTTTATTGTTAGACTTAACAGTTTGAGCCTATACTTGATGAAAAATGCTTGTGTTCAGGGATGTAATTATTACTTACCTGTTTTGCAATAGCAGCAATGAGTAATGGTGCTGGGTCAAGAATCTGCTCTGCTCAGTTCCGAGCAAAGAGAAGAATTGTCATGGTTCACTGAGTGATATTTCAGAAGAGAATACGCAAGGGTTATAGACTGTGGAGTGAAACTAGACAACATACCAGACAACCTTTCAGTCAGTTCCTAAAAGTGCTTACAATTTCAATTCCAAAGCAGGTGAAACAATATTAAATATTAAAGACACGTTGACTGCTCCAAACTCCTGCTAAAAAGAAGTTTTGTTACAGGGAACAGGAGTGATAGATTTTTCAGACACTCTTGGAGAAGTCTTTTGGAAAGGCAAGTGTGCCATCTCATCTATTCTTAATGGGATCAGATCCCTAAACTAAGCCAAGTGGATGTTTCAGCCATGCCTACTCTGAGTATGTCACTTCCCAGAAGTGAATGCTACCTGGAGTATCTTGTTTTATCAGTTTTAAATCCTTAATTTGTAAAGTCTTCTCCAGTCTATCAAGTGTAATAATAGATTAGAAATTAATAACCAAATCACCTGTTAGAGACAGGTGAAATTAAAATAGCAGAATCTTCGCTCTTTCCTTACAAAGAAATGATCTTTTGTGGCCTTGTATGAAATAATAGCACGTAAGAGTTAATGTAAGTTTCTATCTTGTCTTTAATTACAACCTGGGTAAGTAAAAAGGAGGAAAATATGCAGGAACAAAAAAATATATGTGCTTTAGAAGTTATTGGCTGGACTAAACTGTAATTTTTGAGATGATAAATTTACATATAAAAGTCACCTCTCACTATGCAAACTCCAGGTAGGGCTGTAGGACCCCTCACACTTCACAGCTATGCAGCTGTATCAGGCATCAGTAGGGGAACTGGACTGACAGAAATTCAGGACAAGAGGCAGTCGGTAGTTGTGGCTTAGTACCTTTCTTCAGCTTGACCAATTTGAGAGCCTATGGGAGATAAAGAATCAGTGAGTTTCTCTCTCTCTCTCTCTCTTTTTTTGGTGGGGGTGTTCTTAAAGGGCTTCAAGGGTTTTTTTTTTTTTTTTTTTTATCAAAAAAGGGTTATCAAAAGGGTTATACTGAAGTCAAATTTGAAGCACCATTACAATTCTCTCTCTTGGAAATTGTGGGTGGTCCATTCCTCTTGAAGAGCTACAACATGTAATTATTTCTATTTTTTAAAGTCCTAAACAAAGAGAATTATATATTAATTTAGTGGCGCAGACTAATAAAGACTACTGACCTTTTCAAAAATAATTTTCTAAGACTCCAGTGAAATACATGTGTGGTCCTAATACTCCTATTTTATTTTACAATGAGCATTTGTCACACTAGGACACTCTAGCACAATAAAGAATAAATGGCGAATCTCCTTGAGCAATTATTTTCAAATGGTACCAGAATATACAAATTGATTTAAGTGCACTTTTGGAGACACTGTAGAGTAGAATTGATTCTGTGGCCCATAGATTAACTTCCATGCCAAGACTGCAATAGGAGGCTTTCATTTTTTCTAAACCCAAAATGTGATCCTATTAAAAAGTAGGGAGGCCTGGTACTTGGACTCTGTGCTATTGTAATTCTGGGGAAATTACCAATTAGTAATATGCAAAATTATAAACAAGTCAATATCATATTGTATTGGATAGGTATGTGGAGTCAGCTTGTTTCTCAAACATAAAAAAATTAGCATTAATTGTCATTATTTCCATTTTTGATGACTTGTCCTAAAACTTAAGGTTGAAGGTACTTAAAATTGGAGTTAGCAGGCTATCAGTACTTCTAGTGTAGCTCATTAGTTTTTTTTATTGTTGTTGTTGTTTTCTTTTGTTGTATATGTTCTATGCTGTATGCATAAATGATTTGTATTGATGCTCTAAATAAATAAGTAGATAAAACAGATAAAAATATCTGCTGCTTAAAGAATACAAATGATAGCATACAAATAGCTACAATAAGTCCATTTTCATTCAATTATAGATTTATAAATGGTTAACAGATGTTAAAAAACCCTGAAGCATTAAGAATTAAAGGAACTTCAGTAATATCATTAAAAGTGATATCATTAAAAACTGAGAGATGAAAGCGAGCAGGGAAACCTAATCTGAATATTCTTAGAAAAGAGGGAGTCTTGTTCCTTAGCATAAGAATTGCAGTGACTCAAATAATTTTGCCCATATTACAGTGGCGATTGCCCTACGTTGAGCAATATGAAATATTCAGCTGGACAGTGTAGCACACCATGGCATAGGGAGTGATCCTGCTTTAGCGTGGGAATAGATTGTGTCTACTCTTTACAGCATCTGAGTCTCTGGGGAGTCTACAGAGCAAATGCAAATTAGTGCACAATGCAGAGAGAACCTGCAATTCTGTCATCGAAATTCTCGTCTGCCTTGTGCTCCTCAGTATAGTACTGATGCATACTGCTACTGATAACATACTACCTTGGCTTCACCGTCCATAAAAGAAGGTTAATAGTACCTTTCTCAGATCTGAAATATCATTTCTCATTTGGGAAGCAGGTGGAAATGATATGACCAGAGGTAATGATTTACAGAACTAATGCTAGAATTTATAATTCAGTTTTTTGGTCATCACAAGGAGATAAATATGCACCTAGAGACATATTGGTCACTGCTGATAGTATTGGACTCCTTTTGTATCATAATTATCAAGAGAAATAGCTGCATTGGATGCTTTACTGAAGAGTAGAAACAAAAAATAATTTGATAAATAGGAGACTAAGTTTTTTATTTCATAGGCAAAAAATGTTGCATCAGGTTTTGGGTGTTTTTTTTTTTTTTTTCAGCAAGATATTAGACTGAATTGTTAAGCATATAATTTTTAAACATTTCTTTATTTTGTTTTTCTTAATTGATTTGTAGACCTGCCAAAAAGCCAGGCCGTGATAAAAGGACATGAGAACCCATTTGGGTATAAAATTATCTTCATAAATAAGTGATGCAGTACTGCAATTTGTAATACAGTAACTCTATAAAGCCTAACATACATCAGTATTGTAACAATTAAAGGGATAAGCCTCATTTGGCTGATAGGAAATGTACTTACTTGTTTTAGTATAGTAATATATTTGCTGAATGTGAGATAAAAAGTGTTGAGTTAGAGATTAAAACATTCATGTTTGTTTAGTAAGCTCATGCTACGCTGTGGTATATTTCTACCATCATGGAAATCTGAATTCCAAACAGGCTTTAATAGGTTCAGTTCACCTGAGATTTTACTTGTAGAGTACTGTAGATTTACTTGTCTGTGCATGATGCTTTCCCTGCATTTAGACCATGAGGTAATACTTCAGCAGCATCTCTGTTGCTGAAGATTTTTCACATTGGTTTGATTTCCTCTATGAAGTTCTGAAAATAATATTTAAGCTTCCTAATACACTAAAACTGGAGCTTGCTGAAGCATGCCTATGTAGCATTCAGAAAAGGTCTTAGATTAAAGTCATGTTTAAACCTTGCAGTTGAGGAATACAGTTTTCCTGATTGTGTGACAATAAATAAAGGTTCATAAGAGGGGTGAAGAGAAAATCTGATCAAAAGTTTTCCATCATAGCGCAAACCATCTAATATGGAAGAGAAATACATATTTATATTTCAAATTTAGAAAATGGAAAACTGTTTGACATTTTAGGAGTGAAATCCAAATCAGAGGTCCAGCAAAACAGAAGAAAAATTACCTTGCCATTTCAGTCTGTCCTCTTCACATTGTAAAAACCCACTGCCACAGTAGCTTTTGCAAATGGAGGCTGTTGTCATCATTCCCTCAAGGTACTCAAAATAATTTTTTTTTGGATGTAAGAGTTTTTTCCAAAGTTTAATGATAATATAAAATAATCTCTCCATCCATTTCTCAAGACACAGTTGAAATTTGTGGCACTTCTACTATGCTGTCATGTCATAGTACGTTATTGCTTTCCTTCAGGAGCTTAGGTTTTCCTGCTGGTGCCTCCCAGTGAGGCTGAGTACTTCACTTTACCTAACATCAAAACTAGGGGAATAAATAGGGGCTTGTTCAAACCTGGGCCTAGCTCTGGAATATGTTAGATGTTTTGGATGCGATGCCCCATTAAGGACACTGTTGCTGGAAAAGTGTCTCGGGCCATGCAAGGCCTTATAGATATCTTAATGATCATCTTAATGATGCTCATCCATGAGCATCCTGTGCCAAAGCCTGTTTCACATGCTCTGTTTGAAAAGAATTGCTTAATGAACAAGTAATGTCTGTTTTTTCCCCCATCTAAATTTCTGTACTTTTTAAGGTATACACAGATAGAAGGATGTTCTGGGGACACTGAATAGTACTGAGAAAGAAGCAAATCACAGTAAAAGCAACTGAAGTTGAACGAACCATTTGATATTCATAAATGAGTTGTTCGGTTATTTAGTTTTATTTCAGGGTAAATTATCTAATTGATACTTATGTTCATAAGAAAAGCTGTTACATGTCTGCCAAAATGTATGTGTGGTTTTTTTTCACCACCATCTTTGTATTCCAAGTGAAAATCCCCACATCCAAACTAATATATTTGATTTTCAGTTAAATAATTTACAGAAATTCTCATTCTGTTCATTCTTTGCTCTTTCTATTCTCTGTAGTCTTATTACGTGAGACCGGTTGCTGCCCTGTGTGGGGTTTCATGCAGAATGTAGTTAGCTATCGTTGAAAATATTCTTTTCCAGTAAGAGAGGAGTACTAAGCAAGGCTTACTTTATTTGTTTCAGAAATAGTTAAATAATTATTCAGGTCCCTGATCACAGAATAGCCACCTTTCGAACTGTTTTTATGAACCAACATAAATAAACTGATAAGTATTCAATACTTTGACTCAGTGTTTCTGCCTTTTCCTTTAAAAATCAGGACACATTACTCATTCCCAGTACTCAGTATTTTACAAAGTAGAGAATGGCAGTATAGATTTATGATATCCCTGGTCAGACACTGAGGGAGGTTAAACTGTAGAGGAAAATAAAATTACAAGTAATTAAATTTACAAGCAGGTTTGCCATCTTGAAAAGATTTATTGTTTTAGAACGAACAATGGTTTTAGCCACATAAGAAAACTGTGATACCTTCACAGTGCATGATATAGATATTATACATGGTGTTTCAATTTATATGATTAAAAATTTAGCATTCCTTTTAAGGTTGAATGGGATATTCAACTGGGAACTATACATGGTGAGTAATAAAATAGCTGCAATGCAGTACTGTCTGCATTTTTTAAGAGCTGAAGCACTCTATCAGGCTCATTAATATCAGGTTATCCGAGGGCTTTATCCTCAGATAAAGAAACAATAGCATATATAAGTTTTCTAGTTTTTCTGTGAGAAGAGATTCATGTGTATGTGAGATTCATACCAATGTTATATTGCTACAAATTTCAAATGTTAGCAGGATTCTAGATTTTTTTTTTCTTCCCTATATACTTCTACCTACTAACCAGTAAATGTGATAAATAGAAATATGCCATTTCCATCCTGTTTCTTAGGAAGGATTCAGTAGTAACAAGGTTTTGACAAGGTATTCCTGCTATTTCAACAGAGCATTATGTATCATGTTTACTAATGTATTCCACAGCAAAAAATAAAATAAAAAAAATAATAATAATTAACCAAATACATAAAATGAAGCTGATTTTTTGGGAGCTGGAGGCAAGAGGTTTATTATTATTATCATTTTCATTTTTTATTTTATTTTTTTGTGTTTCATCAGATTTTGAAAAGGAGAGATCTACATTCTTTGGCATAATTTCAAATTAGTCAAGTTCTACTGTTGTGCCATTGCAAATATCAGATTGAAATCCTTAATCTTTGGAAACAGGTTTAAAATCTGAGGCATGTGCGATTACCTGTGTACGTTGTATGTAAATTGCCTTGACCTGGTTTGTTTAAAAGGGAATTATATTTTCTGTAAGCATAATAATTCCAGAGCTTCCTTCATTACTGATCTCAGAGACACTGTTGTATGTGTTTGTGCTTTAATCACTTAGAGTACTTGGGTTTTATGTAAGTATTTTTTTTTTATTATTTAAGTGAATTATTTTAATGATTTTATTTAGGTGCAACATATTTAGTCTCTGACTTAGAAATATACACCTGACCTTCTGTGCAGAAAAACAAAAATGTAAGCAAGTTTTTTTTTTTGAGAATTAATACAGATGGGCAAAAGTTCAGACCTCTTTGTCACCTTTTGCCTTGGTGAAACTAGCCTGAGAACAATCCTTAAGGACATTTCACACTAAAAGATACTAAAGTTACATCTAACTATTCTGGCCTCGAAAACTTGTTTGCTCATATGTGAGCAGGGCAGTGCATTGAAGGCTGGGTGATGGAGTGCTCCACACAAGCCAGCAGATGACGTGATGGAAGCCCTCGAAGTTGCACTCAGTAATTTTCTGAAAGGGTCAATGGCTAAAATACTCCACTTCAGACTTAATAATTTGGAATATATCTCCCTAGAAGTGACTTGACAGAGTTGAGAACAATTAATTGGAAGAGACCCATAGGACAACTAGGATCTGTGTTAAGATGAGTTTGATAAAATGTGTTATGTCATTGTGCTTTCTTTCAAAAACTGTGTAGGATATTCTTGGCTTTTTCACTCTAGTTTTATACAATATGTTTTGAATCAATTCTGCTGTTCCACAGATATACTATTTTTTTCTGTGTGTGAAGTCTTGGACTGTTGTAATTACAGAGAATAATTTCTTCCAACGACAGTATCTTGGTCAGATTGCTGGTTTCAAATATGAAGACTGACAAATATGAAGACATGCCTCTCAGAAAATCAGATTTGTTCTTGTAAAAGCAGGATGCTCAGTTCTTAAATGGCTTAAATTTTGTTTAAATTCATAGAGCCCCTTTTATTTCAGGGTTACCAAGTGCCATCATAAATGATACTGAGTGTACAGACATAACCAAATGGTGTCTCTTTTTGAATGGGAAATGAAGGGAGCTCACACAGTTGTTAGTGCAGGAAAATAATGCCCAACAGGCTGAAAAGGAGGAGGTTTGCACTTTTATTGCAAAACATAGGCTGCAATGTCAAGTCACTGTAACAGAATGACCTGCAAAACTGTCTGGCTTTATCTACAAAATAGTTTTTTTTTTTTTTTGCCCCATTTCACCAGTAAGCCACTTTGTGCTGCTTGTGGCCTTTTTTTTTTTTTTTTTTTTTGTTAGCAATCTAAGAATTGCAGTGGAATGAGGTTTTTTTATTATTATTTTTTATTTTTTGTGATGTTTTAAAAGACCACACAGCAACTTGTTACTGAGTCCTAGGTCTGCAGTGTGAAGCGTAGGTGTAGTTTATGCAAGAATAAAAAGTTAAACGTTTGTTTAATTCCCTCAAGGTTTTTATAAGGAAACCTTTTTCGACTGAGCAGATGAAAACTTGAAGCAATCAATAAATAATTACTAAAAGCTTACCTATTACAAATAGGCATAGATTTTATGTTGAAAATTGTATTTTCTTTAAAAGAGATGTAGAATTTTGCAAAGAAAAAATGATTTAATAACTTTTGTTACTTAAACAGTTATGAGAATATTTCACAACCGAGCAGATGAATCGCAAAAAAAAATATCCTGGAAAAAGACTTTGCCAACCTTACTTAGCTATCCGCATTTAGAGGGATGCTTTAAACAGTACCTCTTACAGGAAGTTAGAGGACCTTTGCAATTAAGTAGTTTATATTTCAGATGTGCTAAAATTAGCAGGGAACACTGTACTTTAGTCTGCATGAGCCTGTGCTACATGTAAATGATGCTGACTGCGTAGACCCAGCTGGCTCTTTCACATGTGCATACACACAGGTGCCTACACACATCTCAGTGTATGGGTTATAGAGGAACCTGGGTTAATACCTGTTACTTTTTAAGTCCTTGCACTTGCTCTATGATTTGTATTTAGTCAAAGAAAGAAAGATTCTGACCATTTATATTTTTATTAGGTTTTTAAAATAGTTTATGTATTGTCTCAATTTTGTTCATCTTCCACTTTTTAATTCTAAAAAGTGGTGAATGATGATAATTTATTAACTATCATAAAAAGTGTAATGCATCATTACCCATTACCTCCTGCAGTATATATTTATGAGTATGGTAGTGGTTTACATAGATATGTACATATATCTGTATTATAAAGTAATCATTGATCATAATACAAATCTGTATTGTTAACCACTTTATACACAATTTCTATATTGGTAAAATGTATTAGTCAATTAAAGAGAAGTGTAAATATAGATATTTGCTGTTTATATTTGTAATAGAATTTTTTGAAGGAAGTAGGTTGTTAAATCATGTTACCATAACAAATGCTGAAGGCTGCTCTTTCACTCATTGCCATTGAATTTATTGTCAGAGCAAGTGCAGTCATATCCTATTTTAAGCTTACTTAGGTGGCTTGAAAATTAAATCACAGCTCACAGATTCTCTTGTTTTTCACACACTTAATAATAGTTAAATTTGGTCTAGTTTTAAATATACTTTACAAGACATTGCAGTACAGTATTATATTGCACAAGGTATGAAAGATTCAGTAAATAGAACTGACAATGACTTGGATAAAATAAAATTGCTGTCAGTATAGGTAGAATTATTTTCAAAAGGATTATATTATATAAATTTTGCTAGAGTCAGGCAGTGTGGGGTTTTATAAAGTCCTCAAACTATTTTTTGAGTTCATAAATCTGAAAGAGATTGATTCCTAATAACTAGAAATCTGAGCTCATTCTAGATTATGTTTTAGGGAAAGAATATGTTAAAAGCTTGACTGTTTATGTATAATCAACTAATGATTCCTTCTTGTTCATTTCATTTCAGCTAGATGTCTTATTTCTATGCACTGTTTTGCAATGTTTCTCCTAAAAGCTCTCGTAGAAAAGGTCATCTAAAAGTTGTCTCTAGAAAACAAGACATGGAAAAACATTACCGTTAGGGATTGGAGTGCATGTATATTGTGCTTTGGAGTGCTTGGTGTGCTTGTGGAATGAAGCTCCTGCTTTGATTTTAGCAAAATGAAATCTATCCAGCCACAAGAAAAATGATCTGTGACCTGACTGAAAATCCTAGTGTAGATACAGCCTGTATGCATCAGATTTGTTTCAGAATTCTATTCAGATGCTCAAGCAAGCCTCTTCCATCTAATTTCTTGTGTTCTCCATATTTTCTATAGATATACACATCTCTGAAGGCCTCCAAAACTACATACAATGCTATATACAATTTATATAGCACTGACTACTTTAATCTATTGATCATCTCCTATTGCACTGAACTACTTCTTAGTGGGGTATAAGCACTTAGAGAAAAAGTGAAAAGCCCTGGATTCTACTTTCTTTTTTTATTTTTTTTTCTTTTGTTCCCTACTTTTTTTTTTCCATCTACTCTGTTTTTTGTTTGATTGTTTTGTTTTGTTTTGTTTTTTACTTCAGTTTTGTAGATTTTGTTTCTAATATGGAACTGATAAAGACAAAAATATTTCTAAAATTTGGAAAAAGGGTTGGATATATATACTGATGGCAAAAAATATATTAATGAACAAGAATTTTAATAAAATTTACATTTTGGTAAAGATACTTGTTTCAGATAGCCTGGTAAAGCTGGTTGCAGGGGTTTTTGTTTGTTTCTTTTGGGAGGTAGGGTTGGGAGAGCATCAAGGGTGCTCCTCTATCTGCTGCTAGATGTTTTTTAATGACTTCTTTTAAAATATATGGTGCTTGCCATTTTGTAACAAAATTCAAAAATATATTTATCTGAGACATTTAAACAGTTTGATAGCTGTTGTTTCTCAACAGCTTACTGCTACTTATTTTTGCATGTTTTCTTCCATGCATAAAACAGTATTAGATATTTCATGTCGTGTTTGGAATGGGATGAAAATTGAAATCAATCAGTTAAAAATGAAATCAGTTTGGTCTTCATTGTTAAATCATGTAATGCTTCTACTTCTCCTTTGGCATATTTACTGTTCCTTTGTAAGGAAGCTATCTACTGCAACAAAGATAAACAAATTTGAGTATTACTGCTGCTGCTTTTTCTTCAATTACAAATCAGTTAAAGTAATAAAATAAGCTTCATCAGAAGCATTGATGTAATGGCTGAAATTATTTTCCTACTTTGTTGTTGTTGTTACATACAGAAAAAATGTATATGGTGGATTTTAAGTTTCAGTTAATCTTTTTTTTTTTCTTAGTGATCTTAGTGAAAATCAGATTCAAGCCATACCAAGGAAGGCATTCCGTGGAGCAGTAGACATAAAAAATCTGTAAGTATTTTCCTCCTTCTCATATACATTCTGATTATAATGCTTTGTCAATACAGTGTCCTCTTGTTCTATCAGATATCTTTTTACTAAATACTTTTATAGCTGTTTAAGGAATCTCTGCATAAAACCAACAGTTATCACTTGTGTTGGCAAAATATTTTAATGCATCTTAAGCATACTAAAATTGCCTGATATGAAATCTTAAACATTGAAATGAAGTTGAATACAACAAGGCATTATAAGTATTTGCTTAACCTAACCTGAATTTCATATTTGAATGTCAGGTTAGTTTAAACATTTCATTGTTTCGAATGAAAAAAATTGTCCTGCCTCGGGTCTAGGAGTTTGCCTTTTGTTAGCTTGTGTAAAAGAAAGAAAAATCAAGCTATTATCTAGTTTTACTCACATATATTATTTTTTTTTTACTTGTGTAATTACTTTTCTTACACAGTTTTCTTTTGTGGCAAAGTAAGTGTTTTCTAAAAGCTATATACCAGCTTTCCTGGAGATACTGACCCTGAAGTTCATGGGCAAGTTCTGAAGTCTCAGGGCTTAAAAATGAGGAAATATGTTTCAAGAGTTTCAAGAAAAAAGAAAGCAGTGACTTTTTGACTTTGTGTTTAGAGTAGTGAGTCAGTTTAGTGGACTGAATGACCTGAAGACCGTGATGAACTTCCACAGTAGGAAACTTAAGGTCATCCACCCAAAAGCTATAACTGCAGCTGTAAGCTGGGGGCTCATGACTTGTAAGCAACCAACAGACACAGAGGACACACATTCTACTGGATTCAAGGAAGACTGTGGAGCTCCCAATGTGATGCAACTGTGAAAAAATATACTTGCTGTCCTATGTGACATCAATAAAAATAGGGAAGTATTAAGCCATTATATGAGGTTTTCGTGTAATTTCCTTTGAAATACTTTTTGCTAATTGCAGTTGTCAGGGTTATAGAAAGATTAACTTTTGTAGTTAAACTTTGAAAATGGAGTGCTCCATGATTATAACTACAAGATATTTTTAATTATTAAGATATTATAATGCAACTATAAAAATGTTGGTTTTTATTACTTTTTTTTTTTTTAATTTAAACACATTTGTAGTACTGTCTTTCCCTACAATAAAGTCATACCCCATCTCAATGGAAAATCTGTTATGTTCAAATCTATTATGCTTAAAAACACGTAAGCACAGTTCAGAGTAGTTTTGTTACTTTGTTTAAACGATATTTTAGGAGTTTCTATTCAGAACTGGTGCCATCATTATTCATGGTTTAAGAGAGGCTTGGCTACAAGGAGAAGCCTGCTTTTTTGTGTATGTTCTGTTATATTTGAAAATTGATACAGCTGAAGAAAGAAGCTTTGGTAGTAAAAATAAAAGCATCATTGCAAATTTTCTCATGGCAAGGCAGTATTTTAGAATGTAATAAGTATACTTATATATTCTGAGATAGCTCCAGTCAGAAACTGAGTTGGGATGCTAACCTTTGACTAAGATAATATTTAGATCTTGGTGTATATTGTCATGGTAAGGATCCTGAATTATGTCTAAAATGTGCATAAAACAGTAGATCTGCTCTTTAAAGCCTTTCTGTTTTGGAAGAGAATTCAAAAAAAACTCACATAAAGGCCATAGCATTGTCACAAAGTCCAAATCTGATATGTGGGATATAGTTTATTGTGACAGCAGGAAAGCTACAGGAATATCCTTTATAGGTGGTCCCAGAAAATAAATAAATAAATAAACAAACATATAATCTGAAATACTTATGATCAGTTGAAAGCTCTAAGAAACACATCTCTCTACATTCTTGGTCACACACCTTATGTTGTGTGAGGTATAGGTACATCAGAATGAAAAATGAGTTCCTGGGGTGAGCCATATGGAGTCTAGCACAGCATTTATGTAACTAGGTCACGTATTCAGAAAATGAATGGTATTTGTGCATTTCCACAAGCTTAGTCAAGAAAGAGAGAGATGTAAACCCTAGCCTAGGCTTTTACATTATACTTAGAGAAGGGTGATTGCAAGAATTGTACTATTTTTATTTCATTGTCCAAGAAAAGTAAGGAGACAATAGATGAATGATGGATGTAGAAAGCATCACTTTGCAAACAAAGAAAACCATGAAATGAAATAATATAGCATCTATGGAATTATTACTAAAGTCCTGGAACTACGTATCTATATTACTGAGAATAGTCATAAACAGAATTCAATATTTGTTCTAATTTAACTGTTTCTTCTGTAATTGCCTAGTAGTTAAGCATACTGTTAAAGATATTAACCGAACTTGTGGAAGAGAGGTGGAAATAAAAGGAGCAAAGAAACCTGCATTAGAACACTTTGTAAATTCAAGTTTTGCTTTGTCTAACATTAGATTAATTAGAATATAAATTGAAGGGGCTTTTTTTTTTTTAATGCAATTCATGATAAACATACCAAACTAATTCTAGTAAGCAATTTCAAAGGCAGTTAAATTTCACAGAAATTGAAATGGTTATATATTTTATTTTGCTGAATGGAGACTCAGCTTTCTTTCACTCCCCCTAAATATTTCCCCACCTGTTGGAACATTTTGGAAAAGATTCTGTGGTTACCAAAGAACATTGTTCTAGTCTTCACAGAACAAAAGGAATTAGATGTTAACTCAGATTATCTGAAGGAAATTGATTCCTTTAAAGTTGATGATACCACAAGGATCTTTTGATTTCCTGCTAATATGTTCGTTCTAGAGTCCTCTTGATGATTCTCAGAAGAAGCTGTCCAGTTCCTATGAAATGTGTTCATATTTCCTTTATGGGCATCTTCTTAATATTTACAGGGTGGATTCTGTAGAAGATAAACAAATTGAGAAAGTCATTCTGAGGAATTACAGCCACAGTAACATGCCCCACCATCATAGTTAAGAACAGCAACAACAATAAAGTCAGTCCCCACAAACATACTAACTGTACCCTCCCATTATGCACTTATAGGCAGATCCCATCCTCCCTCACCTTGCCTTTGCCCTTTCTTATTAAGGCTGAACAAGTACAGCTCTTGCAGACTCTCCTCAGACATCACCTGCTTCATCTTGGTGGCCCTGGTTAGACTCACCCCAGCATGTCAGTGTCCATCTTCTGCTGGGGAGGCTGAAGCTGAGACCAGACACAGTACTCAGGTGTGATCTCCCAAATGCCAAACAGATAGGGATCACTTCCCTCATCACCCTGACTTCACTCTCACAGCTGCAGCCCCATTGTTGCTAATGAGTCAAGTTCTTCAAAAAACATGCCAAAAAAATGAGGGAACCTTAGTTTCTACAGTCTTCTCTGACTCAAAACACAGTATCCAGTACGGATAGTTCAAATTCTAAAAGTATAATTCAAAAAGCTGCTCCTGACTTGGTGCTTCTTTTGGGAGAGAAACTTGCATCAGGAAGTTAGGTTCTTCAGAGAATGCAGTGGAACTTTCTGTGTTTGTTTCTTTGTTTGTTTTAATATATTGAAATTATCATATATATTAGAAATTAAATACATGTTTTTAATGTACATGTTAATGATGAAGGTGATACAGTGCTTATGGGAGAATTGTGATAGTAAATATATGCAACATCAAAATAATACCAAGAACAGGCAACACTTTAATCATATCTCCATTCCAGTATTTTGTGTCCTGTTTTTCTTGTCCCAGTCTAGTCTTATTTTAGACTACTCTGTTCTTCAATGTCTTTGCATCCATTTGGTTTCATTTTTTTTCCCAGCAAGTGGGGACAGTGGTGTCCTCTTGCGAATTTTTGTTTCAGCAAAGGCTGCTAAAGAGGGATTGTGTTCTTCTACCCCCTGTAGCAGAGCATAAAGAAAGAGCTTATGGGGACAGTGGCTCCTGGGTCAGAAAAATAAGGGGAAGTGGACAGTCATGATGTAGGTAATGATGGTGGTGGATCATAGGGATGCTGTTGGATACTATAGCTGTCACCACAAGGATAAAGGTTGCAAGGATAAAGCTACACATGTAGAATTAACTGGGAAAATTAGTAAGGAGACAGACATTAGCATCTACTCAAAGTCCTTCAAATTACTCTAATCTTTGTCTAAAATCTTCAATAATATTATGATACTTGCTGTTTCTCCAAGGCCTTTTTGGGCCTATTGTGAAATATTTAAAGTTAGCCTTGTCACTAAAGACATAACTGAATTTTGTAATTATCTTGTCTGGCAATGACTAGACTTCTTGAAGTTGTTTTATTAGCAGTTGAAAGCCAGAGAGTACTGCTGAAGGTGTTCTCTTACTGATTTCTTCTTAGATTATGCACAAATTTCCACTGCAACTGGAAGTATATGTCTGCTCATCTGCACAAGTGCTCATCCATACCCACTGCTTGTCTAAAAAATGCTTTAATAATTTAGAATTGACATATTTCTCACCCCTATTACTAGTGGGAAACTTAATTCAATTACTTGTCTGTACAGCTACCCATATTTCAGGTACACATCAAGAAATATTTTCACTGGATATTAGTATATTCAGTGCATATTTAAGATTTTTGGTAAACTCAAAAAAAAATTCTCTGCAGGACTAGCAGAAAGCATAGGTAAACTTTTCCAGTGATGCCTAAAACTGTTGTTGCCAAATAGATCAGAGACTTTATAACCTTTAGGCAAAAATGTTTTCTTTCTGACTGTTTCAATAAAAGATCATTTCAATACAGGAGCCGAATGCTATTATTAAAGCTATTATTTTCACTGAAGACTGCTTTACCTAAAATTTAGCCTGCTGAAAAAAGTTTACTTTAAGTCACAAACAAATCACTTATGAACTGTTAATTGTATTTTTAAATCAGACTTTGAAGATGAGTTTCAAATCAGAATTCTCTGAAAGTGTATTGAAAACTTTCTTGCAAGTCTTCTTTTAACACTTGAACCACCAATGAAAAGTCTGAAGTGGATAAAATCTAAAAATCTATCCAAAATTGGTATTTATTTGCATAACAGTACATAGGTGAATAAAACAAACCTGAGAATAATGCAAATTCTGTTTGAGGATTTGAATCTTAGAGAAAATTAGTTTGTGCTTCTATTGACCTTCTAAGATGCACGCAGAACTTAGCTGAACTCTCGGGAGCCTTTAGGCCTTTACACATCTGCACTGCTTTGGAAAGTGAGACTGCCTTTGCTTTACTAAACAGCATGATATATTCATGCTGAGAGGAGACTTGCAAGGACATTTTATTTTATTTTATTTTATTTTTTATGTAGAGTAACTAACTAGAAATAGCTCTACAGGTAAAGATTTTATAATTAATATTTAAATAAATCGTTCTAACAACTTACATGGGATATGTGCTTACCCTGTCTTCCACACTAGAATAGGAACCTATTTGCTCCCCCATTTGTAACAGTCTTGAGGCTGTTTGCCATCTAACTGGCTTAATTAAATAATTTCTGTGAAGTCATTCTTATGTCGTAATGTCTTCACATTACATTAATTACAGATGGTTAATTATGTGTTTTTGCTACTTTTCAAGCAATTCTTCTATTTCTTCTTTATATCATTATTATGTTATTTTATTTTTCATTTTCCTCCTGGAGGGTACTTGTAGATTTAGATAAACGAAGTGCTCAATAATTTTGAGAGGATGGAGCTATAAATCTTTTCTCCTTTTTCTTATAGTTTATTCAGTATGTATGCCTAATTTAAAGGTTTTTTTGTAAGCCTTGCTTATTAATTTTGGGTTAAAAGAGAAAGACTAATCATTTGCTATATAATGTGTATTAGAAAAATATTATGCATTCAAAATGTTTTACAGGAAATATTAGGAAAGAACAAAATGAACTACATTAGCAAGTGCATGTAGATAAAAATACTTTACCTCTGAACAAAAGAATAATAGAAATAAACAGACACAGAGTACAAACAGTTCTCTGAAGTTTGATAAAAACCTAGAATAAATTTTTGCACAATTATGTTAGATCTTTTTCAGCTAATGCCTCTGAAATTATTGATCCCTCTTGAAAGTGAAATTGAGAGGGGAATTGAGAAATAGGAAAGCATAACTCAGTTCTGTTGTAAAAAATACAGGGATACATTAAAATAGTGACTGTCTCCAAAAATTCTATTGGAATGATAAATATTGTGCACTCTGTTCTTTTCCCAAGGAAACAAAAAAAAAAATAATTATATGAAATACAGCATACAGTGTGCTAAAACTAGAAACTTTTTCTAAATGTTTACTGGTGAGGAAGACACAGCAGGGATCTAGAAAAGTTTCTGACTTTTGCTGATGTCTTCTTAAAAATGTTTACCATTAAGTTGATCCATTAGTAGAATATAATCATTTGTGAGCAAAAAAGAAGCTAAATCTGCATGGTGCCTTTCTTGTCTTGGACCACAGAGTGTCCTCAAATGCTGAAGAGCAGGAGAGTAAAGTAGACATAGACTGAAACTGTTGTAACTTTCAACTCAGCCTCTAAGAATAAGGAAAAATGTTTTCTCTGTCAGTCAGATACAAATTATTATTTTTTTTTCTGTATGAGAATAGAAGTTTTCAAATGTATGCTACATATTCTGTTAGTCATGAACTACTCTTCTTGTGACATAAGGGTTTTTTTTTTAATTATTATTATTTATTTGTCATCTGGTAGACAACATACGCCAAAAATGAAAAAAAATACGTTAGCACTGTGTTTCTATAGTGCAAGATGTATCAGCAAAACCAATAATTAAACAACGTTTTAAGAAACACATTTTCTTATCAGTTTAATGGTCTTCGCTACCCATGAACAGTAACATTTTAAATAACTGTAGATAGTAAGTATATGAAATACATGGGTAATGCTGAAGGTGCAAAAAATAATTAATTCTCTGTGACATCTGAAATATTTTGAATATAACAGCTTGGCATTTTATGAGCTTTCCAGGAACCACATTGCCCAACATAATTAGCTGCTTTGTGGAAAGTTGGAGGGAGAAAAGTAAAGGAACAGAGCAACTTTTCAAAGAGATGGAGTGGTCCCACATAGAAAAGACCCATCATAGAGATGGTGGGGGAAAAAGACCATGAAGAGATACTGGGGAGTGGGGTAGGATGAGGATGGGCCAGAGGTGCTGGTCCATGTCTGATCAGCTTCTGTTTTTCAGGGCATTTCTATCATGTGAAAAGAACAAAATAAATTCTCATGGAAAAAATAATGAAAAACAAAAAACCACGCTCTAAAATTAAGTTAGTATTATTTGTATAGTCAATAACTTAGTGGTGAGAAAAGCTTTTTCATAGCGCGTAGCATTATTTTAATATATGGTTTTGAAAGTCACCATGCTAAAAATAAATGATAAAACAGCTTAAAATTGGAGACATATGTACTTTTTTGCTCTCTTGCTTATGTCTGAAGCCACAACGCTCACACATTTTGCTCTCAGGAGACAGCCTTACCCCAAAAATTGACTGCTTCAGTATGTCCATTAGAGAGAAATTATACGTTAATGATACACTGATTATGAAATATTATCTAACTTTTTGTTTGCATTATATATGCAGTGAATATCTTTACCTTAACAAATACCATTTACCATTTATTAACATACCATTCAAGCCAGGCACACAGTCTTCAAAGTCAAAGCTACCTTTCATAGCTTAAAAAAATGTTATGACAACTGTTCATAGTATTTTTTTTTTAATACATATCATGGTCATAACTGGTGGAAGATCATCTAAAACATGAAAAAAAATAGTATTTTTCCATGATAATTAGGAAACACAGGAAATATTTGTCCTCCCCCATCCATAAAACTCCCTTCCCCCCAAACCTAAACCAATTCAGTGCAAACAAAGTAATCTTTCTGGTAAGAAAATTTAAATGAAAACAACTCACCATTCACTAAGATAGTGGTAATGGTGATTCACTAAAGGAAGATGTCCAAAAGTTTCCAGGTGCACCACAACTGCTGCCAGTCTAGTGGAAGAAATCTGCCTTTCAGTTTGTGTAGGACAAGATTTGCTCAAGTGCTTACTCTACTGTTAAAAGATTTTCCTTTGTGTATAATATGGATGATTTAGAAGAAGCTGTGTCAGCACTGATTTATACATTGACAGCTAAGGATAATAAGATATGGGCAAACATACAGCTCACCCTTTTACAGATTAACCTGCAGACTGCATTAGGCAAATTCGATGGCATTAAAAGATTTTTCCAATTTGTCTGGAAACAATTTCTCTTTTGTATTGTGTCAAGGGTAACATTTCATGCCATTGTACTAATTTAAATAGCTTTGATAAATTGTTCAAGAGGTTAAAGAACTGTACTGTGTATATATTTTACCTCTTTAAAATAAAAAGGCTATTAACTTAATTGTTAAATGAAATTAATTAGTAAAAATGAAAAGAGCCTGAGCAAGTAAGCTTAAATATTCCAACACTGCAGCACTGGTGCTGTAACATTGCGCCAAAATGATTAAAGATCATATTCAGGAAATTATAGTTTGCATTTCAGTATAGCTTTCAGTACAAAGAAACACAGATACCGCTATAGTTATGATAATATTTTATTCCTACATAGTAGTAATTCAGATGAAAAATATGGATGAAACTAGAAGAACTTTATAAAAGTTGGTACTTCACACTCAACAGTGGGTGTGATGATTTATTAATAAAGTAAAAGGTTATCAGAGATTCAGAAGAATCACAGAAAATGCTTTAGTAAAAGCCTCATTAGCCCTGGTAGCTAATATATAATTGCAGACAGAGAGGGCAGAGTTCATTTGTATTTTGTTCATTTTCTTAGCATTGTTCACACACATTTACTCATACATCTTATCTGATACTGACAAGTGTTGGGCTTGAAGATCTGGTTGTTTAAAGTGAGATTGTATTTTCTTGCAAGTTGTGCCTCAAAATGCATATTTATATGAATTATATTTATAGACAATATTTATAGAAGAAGCTTATAACCAGGGAAATCGGGATTTTGTATTTGCATAGTGGTTAATTTCAGCAGACTTTTTAAAATTGAGCGATATGTGCTGTATCAATGTTATGAATTGAAAAAGTAATAGTATTCTTCAGAGAAATGAATGTAAATTTTTCATAACTTAATACTTAAAGATTAATAATGTATGGGATGGATTGCTGAGTTTTACGTCCAGAATTCAAGTGCTCTGTGGCAACATCCTATCTGCATACAATTGCGGAGAGAACAAACTATGCAGGAAATCACACACTGAAGCTTCCAGCAGAAATGCTAGTTTCATTTGGGGCAGAGTTAAAGGATATAGTTAACTGGGTATGTAAATACCTTGAACACCAATATTTCTACATTGGGAAATATTCTAGAAGGCAATTATCTTAAACCCCCATCCTCAGCCCTGCACCTCCCATCTGGGGCAGATGCACCCCTGAAAGTGGTCCCTCGCTCGCTCCTGCCAGGGCGCAGGGAATTAACATGCAGCTGGGCTGCTCTGATAAATGGATTCTGTTAGGTCACCGAGGGGATGCGTGTGACATTAAGTGATTTACCGTCCTTTACCTTAATGAAATTGTTTCAGCAAGATGACGCTGAGAGCTTTTAATGGATAGCTTTTCTTGATGTAATGAAATTGCATTCCTTTGGCATTTAATATAAGGTGCAGTTATTATTTACTGGAGCTCTCCTGGAGCTGCTGTTTTGCGCAGACAGTTCAGAACAAAAAGAGATTTCTGTGGCAGCATCCAGGCCGGCATGGTGTATGACAGTCTTAAGCATACGAGTGTATTTGCGAGAGCATTTCAGCTAATGTGGCCTGGCCATGCAGACCCTTCAGGAGGCTTGCTTCACACACTGCACTGCCAGCGCTCATCTCTTTTACAAATACCTTCCTAATCTGTTTAACAGGCAACTGGATTACAACCAGATCAGCTGTATTGAAGATGGGGCATTTAGGGCTCTACGCGACCTGGAAGTGCTGTAAGTATTTCTTGTATCTCTGACTTTTAGCAAGAGCTTGATATCTGGGGAGTACTAATGCAAAAGCTTATCTGTGAGCTGCAGCCTGGTGTCAGAATGGTCTAGTGAAAAGATGTCTTAAAATAATCCACTGCGATGTGCTATAAAATGGTAAAATTATCTGGGGAGACTGAGATGCTCCTTTACTCTGCAAGACAACCATACCACCCAATTTAAAGAAAAAAAAAAAAAAAAAAAGGTAGATGGTAGATACTGTAAGAAAAGAATATATTTTCTATTAAAATGGGGAGGGAAGCATTAATGAATCCAATTATTTTTGTAAATGATACATCACTATAGAAGTGCTGAACATTTTCAGGATTGCCTTTGTTGTACAGTCTGACATCAGTTTGATCTTTCAGCCTCTCTACTTAAGGAACAATATACTAAATGTATCTGACAATTTAGATGTTTTCAAAGAGGCACTTTCCTAGCAAAACACTGTTGTTATGTGGTGAGATGTTTAGCCTGTCCATGTTAAATGGATATTTTTATTTTAATTTTTCTGGGTATGTGTATAAAACATATACAGAAAATATCTTTTTATGTCATTGAAGGTTTGTAGGTAATAACAACAAAATACTCTTTTGCATACTTTTTTCTTACTGTCTTAAAGTTGCCCTCAGTGAGGTTAAAGGTAACAAAATTATCATCAGTGACCCCTGACCTGAAAACAGTGACTGTAATGAGCAAAGTGTCTCCGTTCCCAAAGAATTTGAGACACAGCACACATTCCTGAAATATTTTCTCAGACAGTCAAAATGTCACATTTTTTTCTGTGCTTTTTTTATTAAGGGAACTGAAAGACTTTGTGAATCAGTGAGTTACTTCATGTTAGTTTGAATCACGGTTGGTAAATCTCACCTTGAGGTGGGAGGAAGCTTCTTTTTTTTCTTCTGAGATTCTGAAGTAAAAAACCTTTACTGACAGATAGCCTCTATATGTCCAAGAAACTAAGAATGTGTAAGCTACTGCAGTAAAGTTTTATTTTAATATGCAATAGTTGATCTTACTTATGAGTGAATGGTTCTGACGGCTGATTTTATTTTATTTTTTTTTACAGTATAACAACAGAAAATAAACCTATTGTAACTTTAAGGTATAAAATAATGTACTGTAGGTTCAATACTAAGTCTAATTGTGAACTTGATAAGTTGTTAATTTTCTATCAGTAAATCTGATGTTCTGTGAGATTTTTATTTCTGTATCTCATATTTTTTCCAATGGTGACTTAATCTGGTTATCATGTGTTTTAATATGAGCCTTTGCATCTGGAAGTGTTAAATGTTTATGTGCGTGTGTGTATATAATTGAATATTTGTAGTTTTTAAAGCTCATGATTTTTAGTAGTCTAAAAAGGTCATCCTTGCCAGTAGAAGTTAATGGTAGGAAATTCACTTTGTTTTCAATGAATGCAAAAGGGAACAGAACTCTATTAAAATAATCATCTGCTTACAAAGTAGGTAGTTAGAATTTTGTGAATACACCTTAACTATTAGTATTATTCAAATATACAACTACATGTTCACTATCCTGACTTATGTTGTGTGATAAGCAATGACAGTTTAGAAAATAAATTTAAAAAAGAGATATTTTGAACATTTACTGAAAAGTATGCATCTAATGTGACTTCTTTTCCAATAAAGCATTAAAGATATGTAAATCACACTATAATATATATACAGTGAATAGTATATAAGACCAGGTATTTTGTTTCCATTTGGAGTTAATTATTCTAAGCACAGAATTTGTATATTACTTCAAATTATAAGTATATGCTGAAACTTTTAAATAATTTTTAAAGTTACTTGGCCTGAAACACTCTTTAGTCACAATTTGAATTTTTTGCCAAAGTAACAGGTCTTATAAATTGGTTAGACAACTGCAGAATCTTGGAGGCTATTAATGTTAAAGATACAAAATCAACATGAAATCTGGAAAGACGGAAGCAAGTTTAGATATAAACCTGCTCACTTGTTAATTTGCTAGCAGATTTCTGTGAAATTTTATTTTTCGTTTTTGCTCTTTCTTTATCTAAGAGAAAATCAGCCATACTGGGGAAACATTGACTATGAGAAAATATATTGTGCTGCCATATTAAAATTATAAAGTATCTAAGAAATTCAAGAAATGTCTTTCTGTCATCACACTTTTTGCAATAGTGTGTAACAGTTTTAGATAAAAGTATGGAGCAATTTTTTTTTTTAATTGATTTTCGATTTGCAATGAAATCAATCATTTTGGATTACAGTAGTTATAAAAATGGTTTAATTTCTTATGTATCCCTTACATCAACTCTGATGTCTTTCTGTGCCTTGCAAAAAGATAAATTAATAGCCCTTGTATACACAACAGCAAGTCAAACACGAAACATCTGAAATTTAAAATTAAAACCCTTTGTAGACGTACATTCTTTAACCAGTTAACAGCTATGGAAATATGTAGTTGTTTCCATTCCCTTCATTGAAAAAAGATGATTTGAAAACCTTTTAAGAAGTCATACAGGAAGATGTATTGGAGCTGTCATTTAGCATGTGGACACTAATAAAATCCTGGAAAAGTCTACTGGCTGTCATTTGTTCACTAAGACACCTTTTGCAGATATACCCACTTCCCACTTGGCCTTTTTTTTTTTTTAATTCAATTTTGAAAAAAAAAAAATCCTCCCCACTTTTTATTTACTTACTTACTTATTTATTTATTTATTTTCATTGATTAATCTCCTCTTTGTTTATGTAGTCCTGAGGGCACATAGGGGAGATGCCGTATGCATAGTGAAGAAAACATTTAGGTTGTTGAATGAGTAAGCACACAAAGGTAAAATGCAGCACATTGCACCAGTAATTAATTGCTTGCTTAATATGGATGCATATAGCTTGATGCTGTTCAGTGTGCTGTGAATTTACCTTTCTGTGTTTCGGGATCACAGGGTACTTAAAATTTACTCCGAACATGCACAAATTACACTCCTTATTTTGTTTGTTTGTTTTTAATAATTCTTGTTTCAAAAAGGAAAAAAATTAAAAGATTTGGGTACTGCAAATTATTATTTATTATTCTCATAATTGTGTTTACAACTGTACAGCACATTCTCCATTGTATTCAAGTGAGTAATCTCTAAGCTGAAACTGTAAATTCTGTCACTTGTTTCCTTGTTCTGGAGTAAGCTTGTTTGCATTTTATTTGCAGCCTAAAGACAATAGTTAACTGCAGGATCGTTCATGGAGTTCCCTTATCTTTACAAACTACACTTACTGTGTGTGACAGTTCTGTGCTAGCCAACAATTGGCTAAGATTTATTCCTAGTTTTTGTCTAAAGTTCTGGGCACCTTGTCTAAAATGTAAATTATCTTCTAGAGAACTAACGTTCCTGCCTCCTTCCATTGTGTAGCAGAAGGTCACCTATTGTTCATGCAGCTCTGGATCATCTGCAGCAACACTGTTCCATATAAAAATTGACTGCAGTTCAGAGTTGAACTTTTCAGAAGATTCTTGAAATAAATAAAAAAAAAAATAGGCAGATCTTGAACTCTCAGAAGCTAGAAAGGGAGACCAGAGTCCTAAAAACAAGGACTTTTCTCCAAAAATACTCTGGAACTCTTCTTTATGTCAGGATGGCAGTCTTAGCTTTAATGCAATAGACGCTCTCAACAGTGGCAGAAGCTCTGTTTCTGTCCTCTTGAGTTGATCATAGGTTACTGGGGTCTCTGTTTACTTAGGGTTATTAATGGAACAGTCAAATCACAGTGTTTTAACAGGGATTGAAAAGGGAGCCAAAGCGGACCTCGAAGCATGGGCTTATTTCCCCAGTAGCCATGTCTAAAAGCAGTACACCTTGTTCTTCATTAACTATGCCTTGTAAAAAAGCGTAGTCAGTGTGACATAAATAAGTGTAACATGTTAACATGCTTCTTCTTGACTTCACAGCACTCTCAACAATAACAACATCACCCGGCTGTCAGTTGCAAGTTTCAATCATATGCCCAAACTCAGAACTTTGTAAGTAGTCCTGTGGAAGCTGGCTGCCATCATTATCAACCCAGTGTGTTCAGTATACCATTTTTTCCTCTATCAAGTTTTGTCAGTGGCCTATAAATACATATTCAGGAAGAGAAGGCATACTCTCAGTCAAAAAATATATTGAGGTTGGTGAGTGTGAACTTTGTGTGTGTATGCCAAAAAATCCTAAAAGGTAAAACTAACAAGTGGCCCTAAAGCTAATACCTGGAACTCAGGAGATAGAGAAGCATTTATATCCTTTTCACTGCATTTCTTTAGGATATGGGGTGATGGGAATGTTTTCATTGCCTTTTCCCAACTGGGTTTTCCATAGTGCTGCATTTGTTCACTGAAAAGCTTCACGTTCTTACAAAAAAAAAAAGGTGGGGGCAGGGGAGATTCTCTTTTATATTTTACAGCTGCATAGAGTAAGAAATTGATGTTTTTTGAAAGTCAAAAATTTGTTTTACTTTGAGCTATTGAATGGGTCACATTTCATTTAGGAACATGGAAGAATCTTTGATTGGCTGTCAGATGTGATAAATGGGAAATCTTTATGCTTTTATTACTGTACTGCTAGCAGACCTAATTAAGCTAAACTGGCTCTCCAACATTCTTTGTAACATAAAATTATAGGATCATCCGGTAGTGCTATTATAATTAAAGTTGTGTCAGCATTTACAATAAGACCCCCCATTTTTAGAGGTTATCACTTTCGCAGGATACTTCAGTCTTCTAAAACAAAACAGTGAAAAAAGTGTACATGCAAGCGATACAATTTGGTGTTATTTATTTTGTTTATACTGAACTAAGAATAAATGTACACTGTGTTAATCAACAAAAACAGACTGTCAAGGTTTAGTTCTGACACACTATCAAACAGACTTTCCACTGAAGTGGGAATCAGAAATGAATGGGATGTTCCTATCACAGCTCAAGAGTAGCTTTTGCTGTTCAAGAATTAATTTTGCGAAGAGCCTGTCCATTTTCTTTTATGCATGTTTTATTGCACAAATGTTTTAAATCAGTAGTGCTATTGAATTAAGTTAACATCTGTAACTGAAAAAAATGCAGTCAGGTGAGTAGTTCTTTTGACTTCATAACAGACTTGTAACTATTCTTGTTTGGATTATTCCAAGAGCTCTTGAATTGTGCTCAGCATGGGCTTTTGGTGGCCTTAGTTATATTTTGAGAATAGAATTTCATTCAATTCTTTTGTGTCTGAGACTTGAAAACTTGAATATCCATCTGTTCCTCTTTCAAACTTTGAAATCCAGTTTATATTCTGAACTCCAGATTACAGTGAATCAAATTAGCTAGTTTTGTTACCATTTACACTTTTTTGTGGGTTATTTTATCTTTTGAAAATTTATTTTAGAAGCAAAAAAAAAACAGGCACACAGAGTCCTAGATTATAGCTGTAATCTCCCATTTGCAGTCCGAATATGCTTTTATAACTGTATTGATTTCAGCAGCATTAGTTCAGATTTGCAATGGTGTTCTTGCCTACAGCTGGCCACAGATTGTACTGAAAATCAGTGCAGGAAAAGGCAAAAAGGCATTGCCTTTAATTTCTAGTCATTTGTGGGAAGAAAACAAAAACAAAACCAACAACAACAAAAAACACACTGAGTTAAAGTCTTTTGGTTTTGTTGGTTTGTAACACAATTCATGTTGCTTTAAGGACTTTTTATGGACTAATTAGACTTCTTGTTTAAATTCTCATTTTCGTGCACTTTCTTTCCAGTGATTTAGTTAGGATTGAGCACATCATCTAAAAAGGACCAAAATGATATTATTCTGGTATGGATGGTTCCGAGTAAGGATTTGATTTATAACTGTGGATGTCCTTTTCTGTAGTTGAGAAAAATGCAAGAGCCAGGGAAAAGTTAGAGCCAGAGGAAAGTAATTTACCTAATTTAGTGAATACATTTGTCTGATGTTTTATTAATGGCAAAGTGCTTTCTGCCACTTGGCAAGGAGCCGTGGTCTTGTGTCGGCCTCTGCCAACCAAGAGGCGACTTCCTTAATTCCATTGCTTGCTGCCATTTGGTCTTTAAATTTCAGGCATTGCTTAGGCTGTATTTCCCTAGGAGCCAAAAGCAGCTAATCCCCCATTCTGCGATTAAACAAAAAGAGAGGAAATCAGAAAAGGGATGTGAAAGAAGGTGTTTTATATTGAGTTATTACTCTGTCTTATTCTGCAGAAAATGAATATGACCTGTTAGAGGGATTTTGCAGGCTGTTTCTATAGAGACTGATAATGGCCAGACTTAGATATATCTAATTGGAAACCAAATCTTTTATTAACTCTTCTTTTTTGACAGTATATTGTCACTATAGGACACTACAGTGATATGTTACTTCGGACATTTCTGTCTTATTCATCATTTGTTCATATCTGGACTAAAGACCTCCGAGGCAGCTTTCAAGCTCTTGTGTGTTTGCTTTTTTCTTTCAGACAAGAGGAAAGAAACTATAGGTAGTTTAGTTTCTTAAGAAATCTTCATCTTTTTTTTTCTTTTTTTTTCTTTTTTTTTTTTTTCGGTGATTTAGACCACAATTAAAAGGTCATTTTGCTGCTTGTATAAGCTTTGTTTATTAGCCTTTAAATCCCAGACTTTTAATGAAAGACGTAAAACATTGGTCGCTCATTCATGATTTTTATTAGTAAAGCAGCACAGTTTGGTGCTGCAGGGGGGAACAGGAAGGATGAGTTGCTCTTCTGTTTCTTCTCCCCAATTTAACCATACGGACACGCTTTTTCTCACGCAGTCGCCTTCACTCCAACAACCTCTATTGCGACTGCCACCTGGCCTGGCTGTCCGACTGGCTGCGGCAGCGGCCGCGTGTCGGCCTCTACACCCAGTGCATGGGCCCGGCCCACCTGCGGGGGCACAACGTGGCGGAGGTCCAGAAGCGGGAGTTCGTCTGCAGCGGTAAGGGCAACACTCACACAGCCCAGCAACAGCTCAGCAGTGACTGTTCATGCTACGTCTTGCTAGCTTTTGCGTATTTTTTTTTTCTAATTTAAAGAAGCTAATCATTTTTATCAGTATTTGTATCTTCTGTTGCGGTGCTTCTGTCCTTACAAAATTTGTGTGAATGCTGCATAGAACATATAGCCGTCATAAGGAGGGGGAGAGAAACGGAAAATGAAATAAAAGATACACTGACTGAGAGAATATAAGGCCTTTTAGTATTAAGGAAAAGGCCTTTAGTAATAAGGATTTAAAAAACAAAAACTGCAGGTTGTTTTTTCTTTTTGTTATTTTTCTATTTCTGTTTAAATAGTTTTCTGAAACCCCAAATAAACTTCTGAATGTTACTGGTATGCTTTTATGATCTTGTGGGTGGCAACCCATGGCAGGGGATTGGAACTAGATGATCTTTAAGATCCCTTCCAACCCAAGCAGTTCTATTATTCATTCTATGATTCTTTAGTGCATCAGGTTGTTTTCTGATGTGAAATGACAAAATGACAAACGATTCAATACTAATCACATTTTCTCTATTTATTTTTTTTCCTTTATTCATGTCTCCTAGATGAGGAAGAAGGCAAGTTTATCTTTCTTATTTAGATATTTTTAAACTTGATTGAAAATTTTCTGTAAACTTTACCTGCTGTTTCAAGGTTCCTCAAAACATTGAAAAACAACTGGAAAATAGCTGTCTGTTCAGTCATTCAGCAGGACTGTTTCTACTAGTTGATCTTCTGCAGACCCCCAGGTTGCTATTGCCAAATATGCCAAAATTTACACAGATCTGTTTGTGGTTTTGTTTGTTTGTTTTTAAACAGCTTTATGCACGGTTTCTATCCATACTGAACAGCTTCTAATATCACAGCGTAAGGCACCGTGACATCCTAGCATGGCAAATGATAACCACACTCTTATCATACTTCAGCCTTTTATGTATACTTAAAAGAGCTCCTAACAAAATCACTTCACGTATCCTGTTTGTAAACCGCATAGTTTTATAATTTGGACACTAACGCTGATTTTGAAGATGGGGAATAATCATGTTTTATCTCTGGGTCACTGTATTTTTTTTTTTAAGTAAAATAGGTGAAATATTTTCTGTTTTTTAGTTTTGGCAGCTGTTTGCACTTTCATAACAGATACTTTAACATTAAAACAAACTATTATATTGCAAACTACTATCTCAAAAGACTAACCTTTTCAGCAGAGTAATTTTAAAACTTGGACAGTTATTTGAAGTTGTAAATAGGAACAGCACTGGCTGCAACGTTAAAGTGATCTGTCATACATTATCACTGTACCCTTTCTATCTTAATATATGACATAAAATACAGCAAGACAGATTTCATAGCCCAGAAGTTTTTGTTTTGGTTTGGTTTTCCCTAGGAGTTTCAAAACAGACTCTAGCTTTTTTACCTTAATAGGAAAGAAAAGGGGAAAAAAGGGGGAAGGGGGGAGATTCATGCCTTCATGTGTTCCATATCATTACAAAACAGTAATCTGTATCATTAAATCATTATAACAATGACTTAATATATTATAAAAATATATATTAATTAATTAATATATTATAAAATATGCAACCTATTTGCAGGAAAATGTAATAAGATATTCTTACTTATTTTCTAAAACATATCTAAATATGTGAGTATTAAGGTTACATGTAATTACAAACACCGAATTTAACATAAAACTCTTAGGGGATGACACAAAGTTATGTAAATTCATGGCTACCTGACTAGTTAGAAAGACTGTTAAACTGGGGGAGAAAGTCTGCTGAGCTAATACAGAGTGAGAGTATAAGCTATGTAGTCAAACCTATTATTTATCTCTGTGATTGGATGGAAAGGTCATAATTCCAAAATTGTCTGTAACTGGTGCATACACTGAAGAATAATACTCATTAATGAGTATTTGCAGAGCAGAACTAAGAGAAGAGCTTCAGTGTTCATGGCAAAGTTCATTCATTTCTGTTGACATTCATTTTTAATACACAAAATTCTGAAAACTAAGTAAAACAATAATTGTTTTTTAAAACCGCAGAATAAATAAAACATACCAAAAAAATGGACTACACTTAGCCTTCTTTTAAAAAAGTGATTTTGAATACAAGTGTATGAAGTAACTGAGAAATGATGAAAGAACCAGCATAGCAGTTGAGCATTTTTCTTTAATTTCATTATTGTGTCAACATGTTGGTATTAATTAGGTATTTAAATTAATGCAATTTGAAATCATGGATGGGAAACAATGTTTATTCTTTTAAGTTCTGCATCCATTTTTCAGGGAGGTGTAAAGTGTGATGTTTTACTTTTGAGGTAAACTGGACTACTGCTTGACAGGTTTATACAGTTTTAGAAAAAACTCTTTTCTTTTGCAGGTCACCAGTCTTTTATGGCTCCATCCTGCAGTGTCTTGCATTGTCCCACTGCATGCACCTGTAGTAACAACATAGTGGATTGTCGTGGAAAAGGCCTTACTGAAATCCCAACAAATCTTCCAGAAACTATTACTGAAATGTGCGTAATCTGATTTTTTTTTTCTTTCAATGAACTTGCAGAGAACAGTTTTGTCCTATGTATTCATTGTTGTTATTTGTATAATATGCATTATACAGGGTAAGAATTTTTGAGTGCACATTCAAATTCAGAAATAAAAGGAATATATAGATATATGAAAATATTTAAGACATATATGTTCTCTTACGAGTTAGTTTTATATGTATTACTCACAACTCACAGTTAAAACTGCATTCTGAGTTGGTTTAAAAAGAATTCATGAGTCCTTACTTTTCTGCAAGTAAGTGGCATTTCAATGCAGGCTATAAACTCTGTTGCTTTCAGTGTTGCTCACTTTCCATCACCTTATTCAAGTCTTAGTGTCAGAGGAGCATATCTTGCAACAAAGAGACCTACATTGCTCATACTAAGTATTCTGCTAATGCAGCCTCCTCAGAAGGGTAATTTGAGAAGGCAAAAGTGTGGTGGTTGATTGCAATCTGTGGTATAGTCATTGTGTTAATACCATATAGCCGTGGATGGAAGAGCGTGCATGCTGATAAGGTTGCATGACATGGCATAAACAACAGCAACATCTACAAAATGTGCAACTGCATCTTTACTGCCAAGCGGAGTCGTAGCAGTGTGGCTGAGAGGTTGTGTGGGCACATAGGAAGGCTGCTGCTGTGTTGTTGCAGGGGAGGAGCAAAAGCAAAAGGTGAGTTTACAAGGGCACAACTAGAGATTGCAAGTGTGTTCCTAAATCTTTATTTTAAGGGTCATCAGTCCCAAAGAAATTATAGGATATAGGAGTTACTAGTTGACCCTGAATTCACTGTCAAAAGAAATGACCATGAGGCAAAAGCAAATGGGAATTTACAGAATGGAGATGTGTATCATCCTGTCTTCTGCTCACCTGTTGTTCTAGGTAAGAAATGCTGATGTGTTTTAAGCATTTAACATGTCCAGCATTTGGTTAAGCATTTAATAGGTTGCAAACTGAGGCTGGATATTTCCTGCTAGACTGCACATTGTTCACATCCCAGAGTGAGGCCTTTTCACATGATGAGATCCATAATCCATTAATATTGCTAAATATGTATGCATAGGTGTTCATATAAATATGTATAATATGCGTGCAGTGCTATATGTATAGATCATAGTTTACAGCATATCACTATCTGATATCTCTGTTGTGTATCTATTTCATAAGTATTGTTTACATTAAAAAGCAGGTTGCAGTGTTTTGCACGGTCAATGCCGTTCATAAATAATACACAAATAAACATACATATTCAAAATCTGGTACAAGGCAAGGTAGGGCATTAGAAAGGCAAATTTTAGTATTTATTTTAAATGAAACAGGTATGTACCAGTGAATACCAGTGTGATGAGAGAACTGGACTTCTATGATTGATTTAGTTTCTGAGTAAACAGGAGGATTGAAATATGATTTGAGTCAGTGGTAGGCTGCACTTACCACACAGTGAGAACAAAAATTTCCAGTTAAGTGGAAGGTAAAGAGAGAAATGTACAGGAAAAGAAGAAGACAAATAAGGGACATTAAAAAAGGGACAAACTCAGTGGAAGAATTAGAGTAAGGGATTTTGTGAGTATTTGATGAGAATCACTTGATCTTTGCTGCTTCCGTGTCAATGGGTTGAAGATGAGTTGAGATTTCAGCAAATAAGCATGTTGTAAAGGTTGTATGGCGAAAGCTTTACACTCTACTGCTTTAATGAGAGGAAAATCATGAAACTTTCAAAAAAAAAAAAGAAAAAAAAAGTTCATTCTTTGAAACATCCAATCTTCTTTAGAATCTACTGTGTTCTTAATTCTCAAGTTATTTTAAGCTAATAAATTGGAGGAGGAGAGGCGGGGATCCAAAGCTTCGAGCTTTAAATATAGTCTTTTAAAATGTCATTAATTTTCTTTGTCTTTACGAAGGAATATGCATTAAGGTTCATAATTTGTCCTGCCACCTTCTATTTTCCATGTCACTCTCATTCATCTCTTCTCTAAACTAGATGTTTCAAGTCCATTCAATCTTTTTGGATGCCAAAACCTTTGATTTCTTAATTAATCTCCTCCTTTCTCTCCTAACTCTTGGTTTTATTAATTTTTTGACCTACATTGACCAAAGTTGAATAAAATATTCCAGATGACAGTGAAACATCACGTTATATGGTGGCATTTTAGTTTCCTTTCTGCACTGTAATACTTTCTTTCCTTAACTGCCAATATCCATTGCAGCACACTTTCCATTGAAATGACCATGAAAAGTCCTAGGTCTTTTTTTTTTTCTTAGATGTTTTTGTCAGGAGCAATAATTTTACAGATGTAATTTCATTATTCCATCCACATATCACCTTATGTTTCTGAACGCTGAATCCAATTGCGTGTTACTTTTTAAAGCTGCTCTGTGAAAGACTTCGGTCTCCTATTCTTTTATCTAACTTCAACATACAGAAAGGTTCAGATGATCCTATCTTAAAGCTATCCTACAATAAAGTGTTTACAACTTTTTTCTTTTTTTTTTTTTTAGAGAAGTGCTTTGCAACTATTGTTTATAACAACCCTTTATAATTGAATTAGAAATAATGATTGTATCACATACAGTAATGTTTTTTTTCCACTTATTTTTATATGAAATTGTTGTATTTGTGCCAAAATGGTAATTGAAAAGAAGCACTTGAAGAGATGAGATCATGCTGTCACAGTAGCTTTAAAGAATGCCAAGGAGCTGCTGAACATGGAGCATGAGAGACCTGAAGTGAGCACTGTATTTCCACCACCATTACACAGTTCCCACACACATGCCTTTATTATCGTAATCACAATTTTGAGCATGTGCTTTGGCAGGAGCTCCCCAGTTCTCTGGGAGGGAGGGAAAGAGAAGTGAGCTGGTTCCCTGTTGAGTTTTCTGAAGGATGTACAGAATTAACAGCCAAATTATTATTTATTCAGTGATTTTATAATACCACCATCATTAGATTCCTGTGCACAACGTAAGAAAATTGACATTATACTACCATTTCACATGGGCCAGATGTTCTCCAACCTTTTCAGTATTTTTTTTCCACAGTCGTCTTCTGCATTTTTAACTGAGTATTCTCTTCTGATTTTATAAATGTACTTTATTGACAGTAACATTTGAAAAATCCATAGTACTTGTAAGTTCCCTTAGTCTGGACAACTTTCTGTGCCCTACAGTTGTAATAGTTATCACCTGTTTATGGGGTGTATTTGCAGAATCCAGTGCTGAGTACTACCAAGCTGTCATGTCATGCTTCAGCCAACACAATGGACCACAAACACCTCTGTGGTCTGCATCTTTCCTATATTTTGTCTTTACCTAATTGTATCTCATGTGAATACACTTTTCCTATTAGACTAAGGTTAAACTTTATTGTCAGCCCTAATGTATACAGTTGCTAAAAAATTGACCCCTGTTTTTTGACAGATACCATTTTTCCATCCATTTCTGCTTTTTCTTTCTTTGTTCTTACATGTGCAGAAGGTTAGTAAGAATATAATCTTTATATAGTTTCTAAAAGTCCATAATCCAGTTATTTTTTTCTTGTTGTTCTTATGAAGTTTGCCCTCAACAAATACTCATGTTTTTTGATGTTTTGTGGTGTTCTCCATCCATTTCTTCCATCTGTTCTCTCAGTGGGAAGCTTGACCTCAGTACCTTATGAAGCTTTGATTTCTTGCTCTTTGCCCAGCACAAGCTTCCTTTACATAAAATGTGTGTCTGCACCAAAACACTTTGTATTTGTTACATTGTCACATTGTCAGTCCATGTGAGACAATGCTGCATAAATTCTAAGTGGTATTAATAATGTTGTTGTTCTCTGTCCTCCTGGTTTACATAAATAAACTTCAGGTTTTAATGTGTATGTTCCATTTCAACAAATTTCCTTTTTTTTTTTTTTTTTTTTTTTCCTTTCTGGGAGTTGATTATTTATATAAGAAGTTAATTTATGTGCAAAAAGTCCTTTAAATGAAATATTGAATTACGAAAGTATTGAACATTTGCAGTTTGAATTGAGTAAAAGTTTGTATGTCAAAGTTCTGTGTTAACTCCAAGGAAAAGGAAGGAAAAAGGCTTTCTGTTTAGAGCATAATACTAAGACTTTGCATTATCTTGGTAGTTCTGCTGGACAACCTTTTGGGGATGACATTTTAAGACGGTAGGAGCTGTCTTCTCTGCTGATGGCTACTGCCTCTGTACCACTGTAGCAGAGTTGGCAGAATATGTGCTTGCACGGCTCTGCAGCCTCCCTGTCTGAGTTTGGTGTAATAGCTGCAGCCACTGAGGAAGAGGAGCTGAAGTGGTTTAGGAGGGAGCAGGTGTTCTGTGATGGTGGCAGCAGGAGGAGCCAGAGCCAGCTGCAGAAAAAATGTTTTAGCCTGGTGCAGGTGGGTTTCCTAGCGAGTATCACGGTGCTGGTGAGAGGGTTTTGTTGTACCACTCTGTCTGGCTTCTCAACAGTTACAAAAGTCAGTAGCAATTCCCATTGTGTGCAGTCAGTTATCAGCCAATGCATTGTCTGCCTGGTACCTCTTGGGAAGATGCCTTCAGTAGCAGGACTGCTTATCTCCAAGTAGCTGTCAGTGAAAATGGAAGGAGAATAAAGCCTTTGGTGGTTCTCTCTTTCTCCCTTTTGGTGTGATAAAGCTCAGAGGAAAATTAAGAATTCAGTATCTCAGTAAATGTAATTCTTAATCTTTATTGGCTTAGTACAATTGTATTTGTACCAGTTATACCTATTCTGCAAAATTAATTCTTCTCTTTATTATCTAAATAAACTCGCACACAGCTAAAAATAAGAATACCTAAACTTTTCTTTTCATGGTGGGTCCAATCAATGCTATATTATTTGAGAGTAAAGTATTTCATATTCCATGTAGTAAAAGATCACTTGAGCACCAAGACTCCCTTAGTTTTAGTGTATCCACTAATTCTAGAGGAAGCGCAGAAATAAAATGTAACCTCTCTAGGCCATCTTTAAAGGTTTCAGATCATGAGTGACCTGCAGGAAACATTTTGGGAATGCTTCCCATAGTTCTATTATTTTAATGCCTGTAACTGTAAACATTGTGAGTCCAAATACATTGACAATAGATGTTACATATTAATAGTTTTCAAACACTTGGTTTATAATACATCATACTTAAGCCTTTTTTCACTTAAGCAAAGCACGATATAGTAGCTATTCACTTAAAATATATTATGTATTAGTAGTCTTCAAGATTTTGCTATTTAGTATTCCTTGCTTAAGCCTTGTCTCATGGACAATCTCAAATCATGAGATAGTATTTATCCATTAGAAACATCAAAGAATCATAGATTGCTTTGGGTTGGAAGGGACCTTAAAGATCACCTAGTTCCACCACCCCCTGCCATGGGCAGGGACACCTCCCACTAGACCAGGTTGCTCAAAGCCCCATCCCACCCGGCCTTGAACACTGCCAGGGATGGGGCATCCAGAGCTTTTCTGGGCAACCTGTGCCAGTGCCTCACCACCCTCATAGGAAAGAATTCCTTCTTGATGTCTAATCTAAATCTACTCTTTTTTAGTTTAAAGCCATTACTCCTTGTCCTATCAGCACAGCCCCTGATAAAGAATCCCTCTCTAATATAATAAGTCATAATATGACTCAGTTTAGATTTGTTGTTTATACCTCTTACAGAAATTTGTGTGGGAAGCTCTTTCATTGTCATGTTTGGTCTGTTGAGTTCAACCAACTCAAGTGGTCTAATATACCTAGCACTTTCCTCCTTTGTCATATAGCTCTTATATTAAAGACATTACGGGTCATTCTTAAGGTTCAAAACTATTACTTTAATTGGTTTTAGAAAGTATAGCCTTTCTAACAGTGATAGCATTTATCAGCCTCTATGCAGGCATTCCTTACACATTTTAGTTTTTCAGCACCATTAATCTCTATTCACTTGGTTTCATTTTAGAATTCACCTTCCGCATGCAAGTTCTTTGAAAGGTCTGCAGAAATAATTCTGGTTTCCTTCAAATTGAGACTTTTTGGCATATGTTCAAACAGACTATCAGAAACCTTACAAATGGTGACCCAGCAGCAATTTTATTAAATGTACTGGTACCTTTTCTTAGAACGGTGTGAGTGAGTGACAGGCTCTTATTTCAAAAGGAGAGGCCAAAAAGCCATTAATGAGCTAGCCTACCTCATGAAAATGCTCTTCTTACATTCTTCTGATTTTCTTTTCTCTTCTGTGGCTTGAAATAGCAGTCAAAGTGGTTATAAAACCTCTTTCTTTACAGTAGTGTTATGAATAAAAGAAAATAAATACATTTGCAATAAGTGCTGCTGAGGGTGTTGATTTAGTGGGGGAGAGGAATGACCTGCTTTGATGACCACAGCTTTGTATAAATGACTATTTAAGCAATCAGGCATAGAATTAAGTTGATTTTTTTCTTCATTTTTGTTAACATGAAAAACATTTAATTAATCAAAGGAAGGAGTAAATTGTTTTGTTTGTTTTTTATTATTATTAGAAGGATAGGAATCCTTACAATGGTGATATAGCAAAGAGAAAGGTTTGATGAAAGGGAGGGTGAGTAGGGGGTTGCCACTGTTAACTAAGCAACAGTTGTATAATTAATGTGAGTCTTCGGAAGGGACAAAAAAGACCCTAAACCATATAATGTATGAAATGAAAAAAACATACAGAATTTTAATCAGGAATTTTAACAGTTCACCTCTGTTAACTCAGTGCAGTGAAAAGTCACTGACTTTTTAATTACTGTGGCCTTCAAGATAAAGTTGCTTGCTCTTTTCAGTGGAGCTTTCTAACATTTGAATGCCAAAACTAGAAACTGTATGGCTGTATTTGTTTCTGCTTTCTAGTTTAAATCAAAACATTGGTCTTTTTAGTTAGCAAAACTACTGTTTATGCCCATTGCAATATATAAAAACAAATAACGTTTGCTTTATCAAAGATGAAGAAATTTGCTAAAATCTTAACATCTTTTATGTAACACATACATATAAAGACACAACAATTGCATGAGAGTAATGGAAAATGCATTCTCTTCAAGGCAATGTCTTGAATAAATGTGAAAAATTAAAATTATGTAAAGGAATCTACTGATGTACTTGACTTCATTACCCCAATGCATTTAATTTTGCAACACAGATTTAACCGAATTACTGTTAACTGTTTGGGATTCATACCTTAATATTTCTCAGGGAAAACTTAAAATATATTCCATTTGACAGAAATAGATTGAAGTTTTGAAGCTAATAGATTAGGTTTTTTTTGACAGCTAAACATGTCCACTTAACACACGAGAGAAATGATTTGTCATGCTCTTACTCAAATATCTCCCTAATCGGAAAATTACTGGTAAATCATGTGGCTTTATGGTTTTGTTTCTTTTTTATTTCTTATTTCAGTTTTCAGACACGGTGTTTTCTGTAGGTAGAATATTTAATTTGTTCTTTATTAGCATGCGTTCTATGCTACCATTGTTCAGATCTTTGGCTTTCTTCATACTCTTGTGTCTTACCTTAAAAACTAATTAAATTTACAGGACAAAAGTAATTTCAACAGTCAGGAAGATGCAGAGACACAGAACACAGCAACTGCACAGGAAACTTATTCCAAAGAATATGGAGGAGGTCTTTATGTGTGAAACTTTATGTAAAATATCACACAGCACACTAAGCAGAAGAGATTATGATTCACTCTTGAATTTGTATGGCACCCTGTGGTGGAACTGGTGCAGTGGCAGGGTATTCTTCCTTGAAGGTGGAAATAGAAGAAGATGTCTTGTGGCCTTAGCCAACTTGCTTTTTTTTTTTTTCAAAACGGAGGAACAACCCCAGTGCTCATTTCCAGAAACTTTGGAAGTCGATACTGGCCAGAATGAACACCCCATTGTTCCACTTCTGGGACGTTTGTGCATGTTTCTGGTGGTACTGAGGTACATTGAGGGACCTCTACGTACTCTACCAAGAGAAAGAAAATAAGTCAGGCATGCTATAAATGAATATTTTATACAGCATGAAGAGAAGCTGGAGAAGGCCCATCCAGCTCTTCCAGAAAAACCCTCATAGCTCTCTGACAGCTGTGCTACACTCCAGAGGCGTCGTTACTCTTAGATTTTATTTTTACATATGGTTCTTCCTCAGCAATAATGTGATTGAAGTTACTGTAAAAGAAACTGAACATACCAACTTAGAATCATAGAACCATTTTGGTTGGAAAAGACCTTCAAGATCATCAAGTCCAACCAACTTCTTATGCTGTTGTGTTTTACCTTCAAAAAAATGCTGCCTTCATTATTTAAACGTTAGTAAATACGTGGTCCCATAAGTGGCAAACACCTGTTGGAAGTATTCTCAGTGAAAATATGTAGATTTTTTGTGGTAAATTTATGGTGCATGCTCCTGTAGTGTTATCAGGTAGTGAGGACTCCCACCACACTGTCAGCCACACAGAGTAATGGGATTCCCAAGCAGGTTGATGAGTCATCACTCATGATGAACCAAGAATGTAGCAGGATTACATTTATTTTTGTGAACTTAACACAGTTATTCTGAAGAGCTCAAGTAGTTTTTGTAATGTAACAGCTCTCATCAAAAATAGGCTAATTAGAGAGGCTTTAACTTGACTCTAGGTGACTCAGGCTAATTGCACAGGAGGCACACTCTGACAGATACTAAAGTACTGAGCAAATAATTCTTTAAGAAGTGGTGCATTTTGCCTACAACCTAAATCTGTAACAATTAAGGAATGTAAAGCCTACCGTCGTCAATGGTGCTGTAGGGTTCAGAGCATGAGATGGCCTTGTCTGTGATGAAAAATTTAGCAAATGCAGGTTTGGGACTTGCTTTTAAATGTGATGAATTCTTTAATGGCTTTAGTACAGCAATCCTTGTTACTTTTTTTGATGTAATGCAGACTATGGAGATGTCTGTCATTTGCAGTCAGTTCCCTGAGGAAATATTTAATAGAACAATTAGACTGGATGTTCGCATTTTGGCAAGCTTTAGGGCAACATTGACAGTGATTCTTTATATGCAAATATTTAGGAAACTGTCAAACAGATTTATTAATACACAGAATTAGAGACTGAAATTTTAAAGTCCAAGTAATATAGTCATTCAAAATACATCTTCTGTTTTGTTAGACATGGATGATATCACAGATTTCAACAGAATTCTTTTGCTGCTGAAGTTAGAAGAGACATTTACTGGATAAAAGGACTCTGGAGGTGCAGTTGTTGGGAAAAAAAAAAAAAAGAAGAAAAAAAAAAAAGGTACTTAGTTTGATAGCCTGAAGGATTTCTTTAGCAAAGGGAGACCATTACTCCTTCCTTTTTTTAAAAAACAAACAAGCAAAAACAACAACAACCAAAAACCTGGCAGATGTTAAATATGATGAGAGATGTGTTGGCTGCATATTGCAGTTCTTCAGATTCAGAAGCTGCACTGAATCCCATCGCTGAAATCTATTTTCTGTTTTCTGACAGCTGTTTTTGCCATTTACTTTAAAAGCAGATGGGGAAAATGCAAAGAAGAGCTGTCAATTTTATTACCATGTATAATCAGCATCTGTGCAATACATCAGACTCATTGCACAGCTTACACTTTCTTCTCTGTAGTAGAAAATTCTTTTGGGGTTTCTTGACAATCTTCTTACATGCTTTTTGTAAATGAGTAGATGCTGGAATGAAGAGTTTAGATCAATTAAATGCTAAAGTGACTAACTTGACCAAATTTACGTAAAACAAGATGTTACGTCCTGATTGTTTGATAATAAAACGTGGTTAATTTGATGCTCCATATTCAAATTAACGTTATCTTAAGGAAGATGTTTGCATGGGTGTAGCACATCTCTATGCAGTATAAATTGTGTATCTTTCTCTACTGAGCAGGCTTAGTATGTTGTACCCCACATGCATAATAAAAGAAAGAAAGAATTTTGTAGAGAACTATGTGTTCTCTACAGCCACTTTCCGGGAGCAGAAGTCTTTCATAGAAATGACTACTTACAGTGGTAAAATAAGCTGTTTTGAAAGTGACAGTATAAATAAACATGTTGTCTGTCTCTAAGTGTGGAAGTAGTAATCACTAATGGTGTGCTGCAGGCTTATAGCAGAGAACAGCATCCTCCTGGAAAGTGTCAAGGGATATACGTGTCACAAGGCTGTCTGGGGACACGGTGGGAAGAATCCGTCTACTCACTGGGGACCTACTTTGATTTGATTTGATTAGGCTGGAAATCACAACTGCAGAAGTACCTTTGTTTCTTAAAATAGTAGGTGGTTGTACATTATGGTGTCTGCAGGGATGAGCCAGGGGGAAAGATTTAGAAAAAGAAATATTCACAGTAAATTTCTTAAATAGGAGAGATTAGGGAATGGTCTTCAAACAAGGTTTCAAAGGTTTCAACTAGTTTGGCAGTGTTAAAAGACACTGAAACACTTATGTATTGATGCAGGACTTCTTTGAAGTGAAACACTAAAAGGAGCAGGAGACTTAATACTAAGAGCATTAATTAGCATTTGAGTTGTGATGGGCAGAGTACTTCTTATACATGAGGCAGTGCACGCTTTGATGAAGCATGTACTTAACTGTCTTCCTCCATTATCTTATCTTATTAAATATTCTACTAAAATTGACTGTGGCTTTTGAAAAAGAAACCACCAAGGCACTGTTTATGATACATGGATGATCATTTATAAAAAAGAATGACTTCTGGGATGACTTTGAAAGGCAATGCTATGCACAAAATTTAATACAAGTTTCATGGAAAAATACTGATATTAGCTTTTTGTTCTTCTCTAATATAATGGTACTTCAGGCCATGTCATTTGTGAGCACTTAATAGCAGATTTTTTCAGTAATAGATAACTACAACCCATTCTATTCCACAATTAAAAATGTTTCATTTAATATGAGAAATTAATATAAAGGAGAGTTTTTAATTACTATGGGCTTTATCAGTAGAATGCAAATTTCCTTTAGATATTATTTTATCTGTGCTTTGTGACCCTGGAATATATCTAATTAGATTTTCTGGAATGGTGGATGCAAATTTTCACTCTGTGAAATTCAGTTGATTCTAGGAAGATAAAGCAGAAGATTAGAGGATAACAGAGCTTGAAAATGTGAATTTGATTTACTTTCTTTACAGACAAAGCAGGGTATAAAAGATTTTTCTTCTGTATTTAGATAATCTTATTTTCCCTTTCTTATGCTAATCTCATTTTCTAAAATATCATGTCTTCCAGTGCGTACACTTTGGCATGAGTTAATAAAAGACAGTTAGATGATCCTACTATAACAAATTCTTTAACCAGAAGAGCTTGTAAATTTATCCTAGTACTACACAGTCTATCTGTTAGACTGTAGCTTTTTCACTAAAAGGAAATCTTAGGTAAAGTTGACATAGAGTTCATTTTACATATCCACCAGTGAATTGATAGTTCCCTTTATTACAACTGCTAGAAAATTAGCTTTCAGAAATGTATTGGAGTAGGACTTCTTCAGGTTTTGGACCCATATGATTTGTAGACAAATCGGGCAGCTATAAATGAAATCTGCTATTTCATCTTCTTATATCAAATGGCATACATATATCCTGCAAGTTTACCTCCATTTATAGAATGAATATATTTTTTAGGTTAAAAGAGTAAACTGGAAAATACTTCTTGTCTTAACAATAGACTTTGTCTTTCTCAAGTTACATGCCATATCGTGTCTAAATAAGAGCATTTTATGTTTAAACATAAGTGAAAGTGAACAGGAGTCCTCCAGCACTAGCTCATAAGCCTGTACATCGTGGACTAACAATATTCATACATGAGGCTTGTGGCAGACTGATGCAAGACCATTGCCACTGCAGTATCTGTCTTTCCCATACACACACAGGCATGATTCCCCAGTGTCTCTCTCTCCAGCAATTCAAGTCCTCCTCTGTAATATGGCCTAATCCATTCCTGTCCCTTTTTAGCCACCCATTTCCAGTCCTTTGTGTATGCCCTACACATTTCCTTCTGCAAGAGGTCCTTTGGCTGATTTTCAAAGCCGCACACCTGACAAACGTCCAGCCAGGCTATTCCTGGTGGTTGGGCAATCTTTTGCTGCAGAATAGTGTGTGTAATGGGAATGGATGGATAGTTGCCACTCCCTTCATAGCTGGATTAGTTTGGCTTCTCAGCTCCCTCCCATTGCTAATTTAAGGAAAGGTCTAGAAATCTATTATCTGGAGCTTTTACCTCTCTGTGACCTGAGCTGAGTAGAAAACTATCTAGAAAAAAAACATGTGTAATCTTTCTTTCCTGAGGAAACTCAGCTAAAAATGAAGCATAAGAATAGAAAATACTTGGCTCCAGTGTAACTTGGTGTTGACCTTTAATTTAAGCAGGTTTTTACTTATTCAGATGTTTGCTTTCTACATTTACTCGAGTCTACTGGAAAAAAGTGACCTTGTCCCCTCATAGCCCATCAGTACTCTTGATCTGATGCAAAATGTGTTTCATACATCCAAAAGGCTCAGCCAAGGTGAGGAAAACGTGTGAAAGAACATCCTGTTTATGGAAAAAGTTAACAGTCTGGTACCATGGGATTCTCTGCGGTGTTTAAAATATACCTGAAAACTGTAGCAAGGTGACAATATTTTCCTAGCTAAGGCCTTTTTAAAATATGACCCCTGTCTTAAGCTGCGCTGATGAAGTGAGATTTTCTGTGTGTTAGGAAGTGTTTTTTTAGAGGCTTTCTTTCTTTCTTTCTTGGCTTCTTTATACGCCAGTCAAGAACAAAGCATATATAGACTTAAGAGATTTTGAGTATTAAATATATGAATATCTCCATCTGAACAAAACCTCATAACGGCAGCAAAAATTCTTTCTTCTGTCCAGCTATACTGTGACCTCTAGAGAACTTTACAAAAAGAAATAATTGTTATAAGAATAGTTTCTTGTAAAGGTTTACTCAAAGTGCATATGTGAGCTTATTAGTTATTCGCATATACAGATTCATATGTCTCTTTAGCAGAGGAAAAGTGAAACAGAATAGTGTTAATAGGACTAAAAAAAAAAAAAGTAATATTCCTCCATCTAGACTAAAAAAAGCTTTTTACCCTTAAATTCTAAATTGATGTCTGAATATTTTCAAATAGAGCAGTAATTTCTACAATTATGATTCATTCTGTGAAATAGAACGGTATTGTCCTTATATGTATAGATCATAGTAAGTTGATACCTGTCCATGGAAGAGGAAAATATCAAGCTTATTAGATAGCCATAAGATGTATGTTTGAATAATACTGCCTCTTCCTGCTGTACTTTTTTTTTAGAATAAATAGTTTCAATCTTTTATGTCTACATAATAGAATGTTTTATTTATTTATTTATTTTCAGCGATAACCATGAAATACTGCATTATGTGATGTCGCTTCTATTTTAAACATGCTTATTGCTGGGCCTGTTTTGACGGGTTGGCAAATGCACTATAGGTCTGTATCAGCATAGATTTCCCATAGGCAAAGCTCTGTATGTTCAAAAATTCTTGGAAAACTGCTTCCATCAGCCAGTTCATACTCTGTAGTGTGTCAGGTTTCAGTCACACTCAGTATGCATACACTCAGTATGCATACAAAGCAAATATAGCCAGCAAGATAAATTAAAATTTTAGATAAGAAAAATTGTTTCAAGAAGTTATGTGTAGCTGTGTAATTCTAGTATTGTAGCTTAAAGAAAAGGTGTTACATACTGTATCTAAAGAAATAATATGTGCACATTGAAAAATAAGGCATTTACCTTACTGCAGGTAGCAACATATGTTATTTGTTCTATAGGAACATTCTTCACCATTTTTTATGGTTTACATATTAGACTGATTAACTCACAGAATTCTTTAGAAATTTCTAAATAAAATTTACTATAAAAATTGCTGTATGTGAATGATAAATTGGGAGTCAAATAACACTAACTCAAATTTGAGTATTTTAATGACATGTCTAGATTAAGCTTTACCAAAAAAAAAAAAAAATGGTATGCTCTGAAATAAACTTTCTTTATATTCAGGATGAAGATTGGGCTTTCATTTACAACATTATACCCTATAAGTTAAAAGAACAGAGAAAAATAGATTACTTCTTTTTAATAAAAATCAAAATTAAATGACTTTGTTTCTCAAGGTAAAAGTCGTACTGAAAAGGAAAGCAAAGCCAGTGTTTTTTATTAATGACAATCCTTTCTGTTTTGTTATGGCTTTAGGTTGCTTTTTGGCTTCTTTGTGTGTGTGTGTGTGTGTCTTTTTATGCTGATGCAATTGTTTTGCAGACGGTTAGAACAAAATTCAATCAAGGTCATACCTCCTGGAGCTTTCTCACCATATAAAAAGCTTCGAAGAATGTAAGTACCTGGTATTTTAGTTTTATTATTTTATCTATTTTATATAGAGATATAGATATGTAGATATATCTAAATAGATTTAGATATAGATATGTATACATGCATACATATATATATATGTATATATATATAAAAAATCATATATATATATATATATAAAAAATCAGTTCAAGATCATACAGAGGAACTTCCATCAATGTGTGAGTATTTAAGAAAGTTTGACTGCTGGAAGATTAACAGATATAACAGCGTGATTAGTTATACCATATAGCATCTTTGTTCCATTAATAACGTTTTTTTTTGTTTGTTTTGGTTTTGTTTTAACCAAGCATTAAAATTATTTATTATGGTTTTGCATAAAAGCAACACGTTGCTGTAGTCAACATAAAAAGATAAAATCATTGGGGATATGCCACTGTCATTTTGGAATATTTTTGAGGCTGTATAGTCGCATGGTCATTTCAAACAAAAAAGTGTTTATAAAAGGTACTTAAGCAATTCGGAAGCGTATGTTTTTCAGTCGTCTTTTTTTTTTCAAGCATATGAAAGATCTATTTTTAATCATGCATTTTGTTTCAGTTTACTATCAATTTTGGTGGTTTTATATTCAAATTCTTCAGCAGTGTCTCACATAAGTATTTTAATTTCTCTCTCTCTCTTCCACAGCTAATTCTAATTATGAATTATTGTAATGTTTGCTATTTTAAAAATAGCTTGAATTAATTGAAGCAACTTTCATTTATTTCAGTGACCTGAGCAATAACCAGATCTCTGAAACAGCTCCAGATGCTTTCCAGGGCTTACGTTCACTCAATTCACTGTAGGTATCTGTTTGACATGTGGAAACAGAAGCTAATTTCTCATACTCTTATACTGAAGTTATTTTGGATTTTTAGCTCTGCAGGATTTTTATATAAATTCAATCAATACTGAAAGCTGTAAAAATAATTTCAGAATGTTAGAGTGATAATTGAATATTGTATCACAACTGGACATTAAAAAAACGTATGTTTTCTTTTAAATATGTTCATGGCAGAGTTGAAGGAAATCAAAGAGTTTGTTTATTCCCCAGTTAGTTTTTATTCTTAAAAACAGCAATCCACTTACAGAGGTCCCTTGGTAAGGCTGCGCACAGTGAGGTGCTGGTTCTGCTGAGAGATCTTTGTGTGGCATGTCTTTGGGAAAATATGTGATCCTGCCATCTCACAGTACCACAGGGATCTTGCAAGTATTAAGTCACTGCTGTTAAATTCCCTTCAGGAAAATTGAAAAATTATTATTATTATTATATTCAAAATTGCATTGTATATAAACTTCATAATAACAGCTTTGTTTGCTTTTTTATTTCCTGGTACAGTGTCCTTTATGGCAATAAAATTACAGAACTTCCAAAAGGCTTATTTGAAGGACTCTTTTCTCTGCAATTGCTGTGAGTATTTATTTAATATTTACTCTATTTGGGGGTAACCCAGAAGGGCAGACTTGGTAAGAGTAATGCCTGGAGAATAACTAGCAGGAAATCCTGTGCGTAAGATCAGAGTATAATAAAAACAAATTATGTTAAAGTGAGATGTGGTAGGCCAGCTTGCCATTCATCCACAGATATTTCAGTTAATGTCTCAGCCTAAAATAAATACAATTGAAACTATTATCTTCTTTGGAATTTATAATGATAAAGTGTATAACATGACACTGTCTTGTGATGTAAATACTAAATAGTGTGTATAAAGTTGTAGGTGAGATACAGTAGAAACGTTTGGATGATTTATATACAAATAATAGGTAGTGGAAGTATTATGTAGTTTAGTTTTACCCATGTAAGAACAGAGTTACAGTAAGTTTCATGGATGACTTTTAATATTTTTTGAGACTCTTCAGTGTATAATTCTTTGACTCTATGAACTCCAGCTGCTGTTTCTTTTAACAGTTCAGAAACTCCCATGTGTAATTTTGTAAACCATTTCTATTTGGAGTTAATATTGGGAGTAAAGAGGAATGTCATGGTGATATGTTTATCAAATATTGTCAAGATTAAGTAGAAAAGGCTGTTGTATTGTGTGACACAGATTTGTGAAACAGGCCATAAAACAACTAATAGTGCTTTTGGAAGACATTGTCCCAGAATCCTTGACTTGTTAATTTGAAGACCGGTGAATTTAGGAAATGGCTTCTTCCCATTTAGTTAGAAGCATTTAATGTCCAGATTTTATAGTTGATGATTGGCTAAATGTCTTTTATTAATAACTCATTGAGAATGGAGAAAAAACAAACAAAAAAAAGGGAATTCAAGATTCAGCACCACCTAGAGGTTTAACATTTTTATTTATTTTAGTCAGAAACTAAATGTCGGGGGTGGTGGTGGGGGGTGTTTCTGTTTGCTTTTAAAGAGAATTTAGTTACAAAAACATATTTCAGATGAAAAAAAAAAAAAAAACCAAAGAAGGGACATATCTGAACTTTTGTTTATTCTATATTAAGAATAAGTCCATAGCTTGATGTATTGTCTATGCAAAATATTTTAAGAAAATTTCTGCTTGCGTGATGAAACTGTTTATCAAAGCATTGATTTTCAAATCCACCATTCCATCTGGCTGCAAATGGGAAAAAATAATATTTTGTTAGAAAAATGCAACTAATTGAATGTCAAAATTATTTTCTTTTCAAAAGCATGAAGGAATTGGTTTAAATTGACTTGTTTATTTTAGCTTTAGAAGTCTGGGGGGTACAGGGAAGAAAAGGTTTCCTTTGAAGATGAAGAATAAGGATCCAAGACAAATTTGGATATATTCCATGCCACCAGTTTTACTACAACTCTGTTAATGCGGCAGCATGCTGATTAGTAACATATAATTAAAAGTGCCACTGCACATCTCTTCCAGCTAATGAACACAGTGTTCAGTTCCTTTTTTGTTTGTTTGTTTATTTGGCAAAAGGAACTAGTTTTCCTTGCAGATACTTGATTTTTTGAGCTTGTTTCTTTGCACAGACAAATAACACATGCATAAGTTCTGCCAGCACATACAATGAATGTGATTGTAGCTGAATAAACCTGCCCATTTCAACTGCAAGGTGCAAAAATTTCAAAATAATTTTAGAGCACCTAAGTAAGATATTTCAATTCACTGAAGTGCCTTATATCATTGTCAATATTTGTTCCTGCATTTCTTGCTCTGGTTATAAAATGAGTACAAAGAATTATCTGTGAAAAATGTTGAATCTTCATTGACACTGAAAAAAATCTTTTATTTTATAATTGTCTTCCTTTAAACAGATTATTAAATGCCAACAAGATAAATTGCCTGCGAGTTGATGCTTTTCAAGATCTGCACAACCTGAATCTCCTTTCTTTGTATGACAACAAGCTTCAGACCATTGCAAAAGGCACCTTCTCACCTCTACGTGCAATTCAGACCTTGTATGTATGCTTTTGTTTATGGTCATCTTTGGTATGACTTCATATTCTACAATGTACTCAAAATATCAGAAACTGCTGAGACTAAAGGGAAATAATGTGTGAAATTATTATTTTTTTCTTCATGAAAGGCATTTGGCTCAGAACCCATTTATCTGTGACTGCCATCTGAAGTGGCTGGCGGATTATCTTCATACAAACCCCATTGAGACCAGTGGTGCCCGCTGCACCAGCCCCCGCCGTCTGGCAAACAAAAGGATTGGACAGATCAAAAGCAAGAAATTCCGCTGCTCAGGTAATTTTCTTAGTTCAGCTGCTATTTTTCTTTTATTGGCAAAACCAGTGGTTATAGAAGTTCTAATGAAGGCAGCTGGCTCTGTACAGAATTATTAAATGTTACAAAATCTTTTTTAGTTCTTCAGCCGAAGGGGGGGAAGTCATGGAAGTCATAGCCTATTGGATCACGGAACATTACTACAGTTAACACATTTGGCACTATTTCTGAGTAGCATTAAATCTAACAAAGAAATGCAGTATATAATACTTCAGAATGCAATGCTGAAGTTATTTGCTACAAGCATCACTGACATAAATCATTTTGTAAAATTTCCACAAGGCTCTGGAGTACACGAAAGATCTAAAAATTTCTAGCTAAATATGGAAACATGACATATTCATTTTATACAGGGAGCTTACCTCATACTGAAATTTACTGTTTTCTTTTTCTAATCTTATTCCATTTCCTACTTACATTTCTCTAAGTCCTTAACTTTTGTCATATGGTATCCAGCTGTTCCAGGTGCATTTCACATTCTACAATTTATTCACTCTCAAGTGCAAATACCAGATGAGAACTGTTTGTTATCCATGTTCCGGATACATTTATGACTATTCACACTTTGTTGTTTATCAGTTCTTGTTGTGAATACACATTTTTTCACTTAATTATCTGTAGTTAACTGTAGTCCATACTTATCTAATAAAACTCATTCTTTGCTTGCTGACATTCAGGTGCATCTTCTATTTTTTTCTCTTTATTTAGCTAAAGAACAGTATTTCATTCCAGGTAGGTTTGGCTCTGCAGTAAGATTGACTAACTGCAGATACTCTCTCCCTTTCCTCCCAAAAGCAAAGTTTGTTATAGCTTTTAGGAAACTGATGCATGTATATTAACAATAGCGAATACCTGTAGCTAGACATAGCTTTCCTTTGTAGATTACTAGTAGTTCTGATTTCTGAATATGAGAGCTTAGCATGCAGCTCCATTTACATTTTGTCTCACAAATTTGCACACAACTTACCAAAATTATACCCTTGCTTAAATTATGTAGAAGGTTGCACCTGCTAGTTCATATTTCAATTGACACCTTTACTTACCTTGTACCTTGCCTTTTCTGCCACTACTGTTTTTAAAATGTAGCTCCTGAGCTGCTTTTAAACACAGGAGTCCATACTACTGTCAAAGAGCTAGTACAACTTAAAATAAATTCTACAAATGAAAGTTTTCTTGCCTTGCTTTCATGCTCTACACCGTCTGCAGCTACTGCTTGCTCACTCTCCTTGTGTTTGTGAAATCACAGTGGAACGCTTATAAAAGAAAGCTAATATTCATTAAAGGCATTCTGTGGTGACACATGAGTCACAACTAATCAAAAATGTTTTCCATTAAAGAAAATATTACTTTAGATTTGGGGTGAAACAGTAATTTACACACTGATTAAAGCTACAGAAAGCCTATGATATTTTCAGATTAACTGATGTTGGCCCTAGCTCTTTGAAATATGTTTCTTTATTTATTTTACCTTGCTTGTCAGGTGTGTGCACTGATTTCTTAATTAAAAAAAAATGCACTTGCATTATTTTCCTAACAGATTACAAATAATGTATTGGCAAAATAAACAAGGGCATAATGAATCTATTGATGAATTACAGTATGTGATCTGCAAGCAGGGTTTTCTGCCATAGTTTAATATCCAGACAAATATCTACAATAATTGATTATGACACCAGTGCACTTGTTCTTCCAAGTACTACAGGTATATTGTCATTCTGCAGTGTCTGAAGTACTGATTTATTGATTGGTCTTAGTCCTCGTCTTTTAAACTGCTATGTTTAACAGCTCTTCTCCTAATGCTGTGTGATGAGTTACTTAAATTTGCAGCAATTATGTGAGCTCTCCATGCCTTCATACTAATATGTTGGTTAGAATATGAAGAAAAGACAAACTGAAATACAAAATAAGGCAGCAATTTGTCAGGATTGGCAGCTGCAAAAAATGTGTTTTAAAGCAGCATAAAACAGGGATACAGTTTCTCAAACCTGTAGTTACCACTCAATTTCTTAATGAGTACAACAGCTGTATTCCTGCCACAGAGTGACTTCTACTCAACCTTGCCAGCACAACTTTTGTGTCTGAGTTAGAACTGCTTTCTTGCCAGCAAATGTCTTCACAGCCTGTTTATAATATGGCCACACATGCAGTTTAGGTTTGTTTACGTACGCTTAAAAAAATGCTATTCCTGAAAAAAAAAATAAATAAATAAAATCATTCTAAAAGTGCAGCTACAGACTTGCTTCTTGAAATACACTTCGTGTGCTTTCTCTTTCCATCAGGTTATCAGGGAGATGCTGCATGAAATTCTTTCAGTTGTTGAAGATCTTATCCCTGAATATTTTAGTTTTTTACTTTGAACTACTAATAGTGATTTATTCTGGACACAGAAGAAAAAAAAAGTATTTGTAGCCTTGCTCATGAGTATTACAAAATGCTAAAAATACTTCTCTATGCTTCAGTAAATACAGTAAAAATATTAACATTTCTTTAAAAAGTCAAGTATATTTTTAATATTTTTAAAAATACGTTATAGTGAGATCTTGCTCTGTAGATACTAGGAATTCCTTATAGAATTTCAGTATATTAATTTGGAAGACTAAATGTTAAACAAGCATTAAATCGTGAATTTAGAAAAGTAGTTTATCTGCTAGCTCATAGAAATATTCCAACTAGCTATATCATATGTGTTACTTAGATATTTGCAAATGCTAGACATAATAATAAATGACAACTGCTTTTTCTACCCTTGAGCTATCTGTTTCTCCCATGTTTCTTTGGTTTATTAAGTATTTTAAGTGGCATAGTGTGTATATATGTTCAAAGAAGAAGAACAGCTTCTAACAAACAGATTTGAAATAATGAAGAATAGTGCATGGGAGACATAATTTTCCTCCATGAAATTTGTAATTAACCCCAATTTTTTCTTCATTTTTTAATGCCACTTAAAATTAATTATTTTTTTTCTCTGCTGAAGATGGTACCCCTTAGCAACATCCCCTAATCAAACTAAAGTTAAGTAGGGAACATGAGAGCTTAGTTCATGTTTTTGTCTTAATTGGGATTACTCTGTCTTTCTTTCCTTCTTGGCTATCTTTACTTTTGCAGGAGTTCACCATTTTGGCTGTAAGTAAAGTTCAGTGTCTGAGCTAAATCACAATGTACCTCCCAGCCCTGATGCACCTTCTACTAGTCTCAGTCTTTTCACCTTTGTCCAGGAAGAACCCACAGGTCCTTTCAGCTTCTCTTTGTTTTCTTTGTCACCCACCCTCAGTTCCTTACTGGATGTTTTCTCCTGATCTGTTTAGGATGTTTTCTTTGACTGACTCTGGGAAATGGTGGAGGAAACTTTCAATGTGGTTCTTTTTCTTTCTTTCTTTCTTTCTTTTTTTTTTTTTTTTTGTACATTAATTTAATCTGTGACAGTAATACTGTTACTGTGGCACTGGACATTCAGTGAAAAGAATGCCATGTCATGTAAGCAAGTATTAAACTTCAAATGCTTCTATAACTTATACCTACTCCTTCCTCTTTTCCCTTGCTCTTATCCTTGGCCTAATGGATGCAGTTTTGATAATGTAGCGAGATTTTCTGTTGTGCTTGATCTAACCATGTGGTTGTGAGGTATGAGTAAAACATGGTTCTGTCAAGCACCATGGAACGTCACGCAGCTTTCTACAGCATGGCATGCTGCTGAGGCTTAAGTCAGGATCACACATTTTTTAAAAATTAAAGCTGAAGATAAGACTTTCAATCTTATGTGTTTGAGATGATGTGGAGGGCTGGGACAATAAAAAAAAAATCACAGAGGTTAATGAAGTCCAGTCAACAATACAAATTTGTAACATGAGAAAGAGAAAAGGTGGCATTTATTCTTGATACTGTGAAAGAAAATAAATTCTAAAAGAATCAGTGGCATTTGTGTGATTAGCTATAAACAAGGCTAGATTGGCTGACAACACAATCAGCAGAAAGTACAGCTGTGAAAAGCTCAAGTTATGTTATCCTGTTATGTGAAATTGGTCACGGTTTCTTTTTCCAGCATATCTTAAGCCCCTATACTTAACCCTCTCTTGAAGCCCCTGTGTCTGTTCAGTATCACAAAGTTTATCATATACTTCCCAAGTTGCCCACTCATTATCTGCATTGCAGACATCTTTTCAACCTTCTCACAAGAAACAAATCTCCTACTTTATTGACTCAGTATTTGTATTTTGACTTGACTCTTCCACAGGCACTGAAGATTACAGATCCAAATTAAGTGGAGACTGCTTTGCAGATTTGGCTTGCCCTGAGAAATGTCGCTGTGAAGGGACCACAGTGGACTGCTCCAATCAGAAACTCAACAAAATACCTGATCACATCCCCCAGTACACAGCAGAGTTGTAAGTTGAACCCATAATAAAGCATTATTCGCTTAAGGAAAGGCCATCTAAAATTTTCAAATATGAAACCACAGCTTTACTTTTCTGAATAACAAAAGTTAACCTCTGTGTGGAATTTCAAAGGGCTAGATGTTAATAAAAATGAGTTATGCACCATTTCTGTACCATTAAGCCTTAAAAATTATGATAAGGTAACTATTCTACAGTGCCATTTTCCAGTACACAAACTACCCACTTGGAATTTTTGGAAAGGTGGTGGGATTTATTATGCTTTTTATTTTAACTACAATGTCAAGTAGGACATCCAGCAACCAGGGCTCCGTCTTAAAAAGCACTACCTAAGTGTTAAATAAAACAGAGCTGACTCTTGTTATGCAAAGCTCACATTATGTGTCAGGCAGGAGACCAGAGGAAGATAAACCAGACAAGACAGAGTTGGGTTAAGATGAGATAATAATATAATGAACAGAGATGAGCAGAAAAGATGTCACAGATTATTACTTGCTTAACAAGTGCCATATGGGAATGATCTGTAGGCATTACAACTGAAGCAGTATTCAAGGAGGGATTCAAAGATAAAATTAAGACAGCTTTACAAGCTTTTCCCATGTGCAAAGCACAGTGAAGGGAATGCAGAGAGATGCTTGAAGAATCAACAGAAAGGCAGGAGATGAAAGTGGCCATCACTGGCAGAGCAAAGAAAGGAGGAAATAGCTGTTTTTCTTGTAAGATTTAATGTAAAGAAGAAGGCAGAATGTTAAGGTGCAAAAGATGTACTTCGATTTGATGTAGTAGAGGGGGGGACAGAGATATGGAGACAGAAGTGCTGTGATCAAGTTCTGACCCACAAGGGTGAGAAGAGAAACAGTATGGCAAATATCTTCAAAGACAGTCTGCAGCTAGCATCAAAGCAACTGTACAGCAATGAATAATGAGACCATGGTTAGGGATTTTGAATGTCTGGATGGGAAAAGGAATTTGAAATTGAAATATTGTATAAATAGAGATGGAGATTTTTGTCTGACTGAGCTGGGAGAAGGAGTTGAACTCGGTGATGTTATAATTACAAATCTGAGTGGCAATTCTGATTGTACCTAGAATGATAGCAGATTCAAGAGAAAAAATGGCATATGTGGTAGAACCAAACTGTAGGTTTTGACCACATTTAAACTGTTGATTTCACTGTAAAGTTCAAAAGAAGACAAAAATACTCATCAAAATTATGTAACATGCTATAATATTTTGACATTTTATTCTTCAATTCAAGAATAAAAGCTGATGAAATGGGTATCAGTTCAGACTGTAGGAGGAGTACATAAAGTAACGGATGTAAAAATTATAGTTACTGAACCAAGAGATGAGAGTTGGAGTTGCTGAAGTGACAGGCATGCATTGTCTTGATTCTTAACAGGATTCCCATTTAATTCTCTCTGCTATGAATAAATAATACCCTTAATTTAGTGTTTTAGTCGTTGATTTTCCTATTCATTTATTTACATGTGGAAGATAAACTTTGGAGTGTTTTCTTTCTATAATTATGATCCATACATATTAAATTCAGAAGAAACAATGAAATCATCAAGCCTCATCTGCTGTATATCTTAAACTCTCTAATTTCAGGCAACAACAACAAAAAAAAAATATGTTTGACTAAAAGATAATTCATGTCCGGTTACAGCACTTCTTTCAAAGAAGCATCCAGTCTTGTTTAAAGGTATCAGAGGATAAAAATGTACCATCTCCCTGAGAATGTTACAGAAGTTAATCAACTCCCTTCATCTATGTTAAAATCTTTTAAAATGAAAACATTACTTTCAATTAGAATCTGCCTCTCTTCAATTTCCATCATTGCTCCTTTTATATTTTTTGCTGAAAAAGAGCCCTTTTCTATCCAGTACTTCATCAAAGTAAGATGGTCTTCAACTTTAACAATCACTTCTCAACCTTCTTCTTGATAAGCTCTAGAGATTGTTCTTCAAGTCTTTTGATGCAAGAAAATTTTCAACAGTCTTGAAAGTATTTTAGAGGGGTAGTGAGATTATTTCTGCATTTTTAAACTTCTTCTAAAAATCCAATTACCATAGCTAAAGATATTCTTCTGGTATTTGACTCACTGATGAAACACATCTCTTCCCCTAATTTCCTCTTCTTATTCTTTGTCTTTTATACATTGACTTTGTTGCTCTGCTTGGGACTTCAGTCTAGTTCTAGGGTCACTCTGTGATTTCCAGCTCACTTACTGACATACATGAAAAGAACAGCTAGTTAACCTTTCTTTTCTTTTACTGACCAAATTTGTGAGAAAGATACTTGTGACATTAATGCTTCTCTAACAGTGAGGACAAAGGCTAGACTATTTTCTGCAGGGTATTGTTTAGAGCTGATACTCTTGGAGCTTGGAAACAAAGATCTAAAGCAAGGAAATGTCAAGATTTCATTAGATTTCTCTCGCAAACATTTTTTCTCAAATATATTGTCTGGAGATCTCCAATCTCTGTAGATCTCTAAAGTCCAGGCTTCTTTCCATCCCTTATCCCAGACGGTTTAGAAAGTAACAAGAATCCTGGAACCTCTAAGACAACATGGCTTTCAATCAGTAGAAGATAACATAAGGAACAAAATAAATATTTTCTTAGCCTGATATAAGAAAACATCTTCATTGGCAGCATCAAAATATATGGTATGGAATATGCAATTTAATGGACTAAAGATGACTACTTTTATCTCTGTCATTCTAGAGATGATGTAGTGAAAAATATTGCTCTAGTCTACAGCTCAGGCAAATTTGTGATGCTTCTTTTAAATCTGTTTTTAGAATGTTATCTTGAAAATAATTTCTTCTTTCTGTACTCACATCAAATGGCAAACTTTGGTGTTTCAGCTCAACAAATTGCAAGGAACAACAGGAAAGTTTTCTGAAAAGGAGTTTGAAGGTGTTTTTTTTTTTTCCTCATCACAGTTTCTCCTAGCTGCTTAGTTGGCCATATAAACTGGCTAGAGTATTGATTATATAGATTACAACAGTAAAAAAAAACCATATCAAAAAACTGTATCTTCAAACTAGTTTATTGTTAAAAAAAAAAAGAAAGAAAATAATAATACAGTTCAAGACAGATACTTGACTGTAAAAAGTGAAAAAATGTTTAAACAAGTCAAGTGCTAACCATTTCTATTTTGTTGCTTGCTCATAGTCTTCCAGAAAGCCTGTCTAATCTGCCACTGAAGCATTCGAGATAAAGTACAAGTCTGTAAATGAGTCCCAGAAATAAACTATTTTTCAGTCAGCATACTAATATATGAGAAAACAAGCATTTGATAAATTACTCAAGCCAGAGTCTCCAGAAGAAATTCTAAATAAAAGTAATTTTAGTCCTATATGTTCATTTTTTTAAAAATCATTGTACAATATCTGATGAAACACCAGATCCTAACAAGATAATACTTCATGGTTTTGAAGCCTACAGAATATCAATGCGGTACATAGCCTTCCAAGAATACTTAACTATTGTACCAAAATCTTGTCTATTGTGTTAACAAAACAGTGAAAAGCATCAAATGAAACTGAAAGCCAGAACATTTAGACATCATCATCAAATGCTTTTTTGTTTGCTTTTCTGTTTGGAGAATGGCATTTCAGTACTTTTCTTTGAATAAAACACATACAAGTATTTTTAAGATCATTTTCATGATCTGGTGATTGGCAGGTAGCAACTGTCATTATTACCTTTATCAGTGGAGCAATAGGCTCCAGAAAGATACCACCACATGTGGTAGTTTTCCAATAATCTGTGATAATTTTGATTCCTGGGTATGCAGTATCACTTACCACAATAATACAATGAAATCTTCTTGCACAAGTATTTAATAATTCCATATCTAAAGCCAGCAATCTCTAGCCATAGAAATGCCATGTGATCCATGTGGTCATTTTTCTGACCACAAACACATAGTTTGTAACTCTTGATGTCCCTTTTTTGTGGATCTGTCCTCAGTGATGATGCATGTATTGTGGTATCACCATAGGCACAAAGTCTGAGAGAAGATATGATTTGTGTTACAGTTTTAACCAAAGACAATACAGTGATTCAACTGATGCTTCTTTTCCATTATAGGAAAGCATAGAGAGACTTCTCAAATACTCAGAATCTTCAATATACATGGGCAATTCTTAAAATTGCTCTCTAATATCAAAAGTAGACTAACACTAGTTTAAATAAAATAAAAATTCAAATCCTAGATATTACATGTGGCAGGACTAATTAGCAGCACAAATTAAGATTGAGGAATAAGTAGGCAGTAGTTCAAGAAAAAAGGCTATTGTGATGTCATCATACATATTAAAGATGACTGAGTGCCACTTGGCACTGCTACGCATTTCATTTGGGGATGTATGTGCAGGAGTGTAGTAAGTTATATGAGGTAATTGTTTTGCAGTACATAACAGTAGTAAAATATTATCTGGAATGCTGTGTTACAGACTTCAGTTTTCACAGTGGATATGGATCACGTGGAAAAAAAATAAAGGAGTTAAAGAAAAAAAGAAGACTTATAAGGGAAAAGCTTGAGAGGTTGGCCCATGTGAACCTCATGAAGTTCAACAAGGCCAAGTGCAAGGACCTGCATCTAGGCCAGGGCAATCCCAAGCACAGATACAGGCTGGGCAGAGAATGGACTGAGAGCAGGCCCGAGGAGAGGGCCCTGGGGGTGTTCGTTGATGAGAAACCAACATAAGTCAGCAATGTGCACTTGCAGCCCAGAAAGCCAACCATATCCTGGGCAGCATCAAAAGCAGCATGGCCAGCAGGTTGAGGGAGGTGATTCTCCCCCTCTACTCTGTTCTCACAAGTACCCACCTGGAGTGTCATGTTCAGCTCTGGGGACCCCAGCAGAAGAAGGACATGAACCTTTTGGAGTTGAGTCCAGAGGAGGGCCACAAGGATGATCAAGGGGCTGGAGCACCTCTCCTATGAAGGCAGGCTGAGGAAGTTGGGGTTGTTCAGCCTGGAGAAGAGAAGGCTCTGGGGAGACCTTAGAGCAGCCTAGACGGGGCCTACGGGAAAGCTGGGGAGGGACTCTGTCGGGGATTGGAGTGATAGGACAAAGGGGAATGGCTTTAAACTAAAAGAGGGTAGATTCAGATTAGATATTAGGAAGAAATTCTTTACTATGAGAGTGGTGAGGCACTGGAACAGGTTGCCCAGAAAAGCTCTGGATGCCCCATCCCTGGCAGTGTTCAAGGCCAGGTTGGATGGGGCTTTGAGCAACCTGGTCTAGTGGGAGGTGTCCCTGCCCATGGCAGGGGGGCTGGAATTAGATGGTCTTTAACGTGTCCCTTACAACTCAAACCACTCTATGGTCTATGAAAAATGAAAGGATTGAATGCATTTGTGTGAAAGAAACTTTAGGGACAGATATACTAACTTATTTTTAATATGTAAAAGTTTGTTGGAAATAAGAAGAAATTGCCTTTTTCTAGTGGGGTTAGAATCATTTGCAGAAGAGTACAGCAAGGAAGAATTGTTAGAATTAATAGATGTCTTCACAAGCAAGTCATTCTATCAGATGATATAGCACTTGAAAATTATTTGAAAATGTCAGCTTTTATAGAATGTTTGTTGTTTCTGTTTTTTCTGCTGTTCGTTGTTTCACAGAAAAAAAAAAGAGGCAATTTACAATGATGATTTTGCTTTGTTAATTGCTGCTGTGCAAGGATTTATTTGATATGGTCCCAATATCACATTAAGTCATCCAGCTGATTTTCAGAACTGGTAACATTTTTTTAAATTCATATCTGTTGTACTTCAGTATAGTATACAAAAGTTCTATGTATATCCAAAACCGTCTTCCAGTCTTCTCTCAGTTTGGTTCTGTGCCGAAACTATTGTACTGCCATACCTTCAGATTTACAACCTTAATTTCCCTTTTGGCTATCACTGAATGTGAGCAGGAAGGAAGGATGAACAAGCAGCTTTCTCCTGTTTTCTAAGTTGATTTTATTATTATTATTATTATTATTATTATTGTTTTAATCTTTTCTTGCAATAAGGTAATTCTGAAAAGCATTCTGGTTTAGGGCTTATGTTAAATTCCATTTCACAGTGATTTTTTTCAGTCATCTCTTTTCCTTCCTATTTAAGATCTCTAAATAACAGCTAGAAAAACATGCTTCCTTAATAAAAAGACTCCATTAAAACATATAGTGTCCAAGACTTATAATTTCCATTTTCTTTTCAAGAGAGGAAATAGAGGACACTGGGTCAGGGCACATATTTTTTGAAATATAGATGGTCCCCTAACCCAGCAGCCACTAAAGGTACACTATACTAGAACAACCTTGATATCTGGGCAGGAAAGATAAAAATCCACATAATCTTTCAGGCTAGTGTCTGTTGCTCGTAGTATAGCCTCTTGTTACAAAGCAACACTTAATGATTTCTTGCACAATTTCTGTGTTCGGTTTAGTGGTCAGAAGATAAACCATGGTCAGAGAAGTGTTTTTAAATTCTTCGGAAGACCTATGCACTGTGTTACAGTCCATATTCCAGAGAAGCAATGAGCATACAGTAATTATTTCCTTCTTGTAAATTGTGTACTTTGAGCACCTCCAGATGTTTGGCAGACCCCACCTGACATCCTTTAAAGAACAGTAAACTAGTCTTCAGTGGCTTATATGTATTTCTTAAATATTTTTATTTATAAATTGCCATGGAACCCTTCCCTAGCTATATTTTTGTTTTTCTGCCCTTAAAAGGAAAATTAAAAACATCTTAGATTTCTCTGCAGTTTTAGTTGTATGGTACTTTGTGATCTGTTTTTGATTCCATATGTCTTATGTATTTCTAATTTTAACTAATGAGAATGTCTCATTAATGTCATTCATGGGAATTATTGGAATTAGAAATGTCAGTATATACTGAATTGTTCTTTAGCTACCAGTTGAATACCAGCTATTCAGTTAAACCATTCTGAAGAGCTCCCTTAGTGAGGAACATTCTGTACCAATGGCTGAATATTTTTTTCTGAAATTGATGTCATTTCTTGTAGGCGACTCAATAACAATGAATTTTCAGTCCTGGAAGCTACTGGAATCTTTAAGAAGCTTCCTCAACTGCGTAAAATGTAAGTGCAACTTCATTGACCTTGTCTATTCAGATAGCATGTTAACTACCTGCTATGTTTCCTTTGATAGTTTTCATCTCTGAAAGACTCTGTATGGTCTAATCAAAAATCAAGAATGGGTTTAAATGAATCACTGAGGTAGATCAGAGATGTCAGTTCTTCTCTATGGGACTAGACATTCCCAGTAACAACTTCTCATGGTATAGCTCAAGCACCTTCACTGCGTTGTCCAGCCAGCTGGTCTGTTATGCAGCCACAGCAGGGAGCTGAGCATAAGCTGCTCAAAAAAGGTTCTAGTAATCTTTTGTAACTTCCTGTACTACTCCCTAACCAGGCAGTTTTGCCTCTTTCAGCACATTCAAGACATGCGTTTTATTCGGTGCTTCATTAAACTGTCACTAGAAGAGGGGAATATCAAAATTATATGACTGAGAAAAAAAAAAAAAAAGGTTTGATCCATGTAAATCCATGTCCACAGCTGATGTTCCAAGATTTGTTTATAATCTTACCAGTTGCAGATATTATTAACAAGAAACCTATGAAAAGTTTTTCTTTCACTTTAGGTATATGGCAGCCATTCAAGAGCAGATCATTTAGTTACTTAGTGACTCTGTGCTCAATCTTTTCAGGATTAAATCCAAGCATAAATAGTAAATGAAGAAAGGTGTGAGCCAAAACAGATTAATGAAAATGATGCACTGCTTTTTTGAATGTAGTCACCCAGTAACTACCACTTGTAAAAATTCACTCTATGCTACTAGTGACTAAAATTTCAAGAGAAGCCAACTACTAATAAGTAGTAAACTACTTATTAGCCTTATCCACGTCCTGTCTGGCAGATGTCATGATCACAATCAGTTAAATACTTATCGCTGATTTTTGAGGTAGAAGACAAATGATTTAAAAAATTTTGCTTTTGACTTATCCAATTAAGTATACCTTGGCAATTTGGGTCTGCGCTGAGATACTTAGAGAAAGAATGCAGGAATACATGGCTCAGCAGTGTGTTGTACATTAGATACCCAGTTTTCCTCGTTCCTCAAGCATCTCAGAATAGCACTTTTTAGAGCTACAACATGCCTTTGAAATAAATAAAATACTTGAAGTAGCATACAAATACACACACACACGTCAGTTCTCCGTATTTAAGAAAAACAGAGAGAAGAGAATATATTGCCAGAAATTATGTATCAAGCTATAAAGCTAGGTTAATAAACATTTCATATCATCTAAAGCTAGTTTGTCTGCTGCTTTTTAGTTGAGGAGAAGGTGTTAAAGACAAAAGAAAAAAAGTAAAAATATTAATCAGTCTTAGTGCAGCTGTCTGCTGGAACCCCCAAGAGCTTTGAATTGTATAATTGAGGAAGAAAAAAATTGGGAAAATTTTACTGCAAAGTTAACATTTTTAACATTAGTGTTCCATAACTTCCTAATATAGTTATCGATTGTTAAAACATTCTTCAATTTAGAGACTGGTTAAGCTTGACTGGAAAGCAGTGAGATGGCAATGTTACAGAGGCTATAGCATGAGTGAATTCTGTATTTGCGTGGAGCTCGTATTTCTTCTGGAGGTTCAAATATGTGCAAAGGTCGTTCTGCACAAATGACACTGAAAAATTGAGGCCTAAATGTTTAATTGATTTGATGGTTCGTCAGCAATAAAGCACGTGTATGCACTGCATCATTGATTAGTTATGCAACGTTAATCCTTAAAATATCACTTTAAATGTCCCTTAAAATGTGAAGTAGGTGAAGTAACATCCATGCTATGCCAAGAACAAGTAAGATTTTAGGAAACTAAGGGTTTGACATGCACAAGTCAGTTGAGATGAGAAATAATGTATTTTTTGCTTCCAGTCTTGTGCAGCACCTTACAGGAGACTGAACACTGTGAAACTAAATGACAGTGATGATCATATTCTTCATCACAGGCAAGATGTATGTAAAATTACAGCTAGTCAGCACTCAGACAAAGCCACAGCTCCTTCTTTTCCATGTCTCAGATAATGGCACCCATTCATACTGGCAAGCATGAGACTTTTTATTCTAATAAATGTTTCTTGATGTGAACAATTAAAATGCTGTTCAAAAAGGAGCATCAAATAATGTTTGTTTTTCTTCCCAACATCATTAATTAGATTAAGTAAAAAGTTTTTAGCTTCACTGTATTTTAGATTTCTCAGAACATTCTTAAGAGCTTTGTAAAAATCCCTGGTGTATTATAACACTGTTTAGTGTGTAGATACGTTCTTAACTGTTCTTAACAAGATATAAGTATAAATAGATTTACTTGGAAAAGAAAAAAAAAAAAAAGGAGGCAAGAATACAATTAAAAGTCTTTAAGAAAATGTGTGTTGTTGAGTGTGCATGCTTATGGTATATATGGTACACATACTTTCCATTTGGGATGTAATTTCCATATTTAAACTAAAACCCACAAACACTAAATATTTTGGCAGTATTATAGGACATTTTCCCACATTTTTGATCTGCTTTGCATGCAAATTGCAGATAAATGAACTCTTGCTTATAAACCCTTCTTTTTTTACTAATGTCAGAAATGATTAACATTTCATTTACTGTTTACATTCACACATTTCATTTACATATGTTGCTGTTTATACTGTTTTCTTATGTCTACTGAGATGAAATAAAGAAATCAGAGTAGTTAGTTGTGCTAGTACTCATACAGTACTGCTTTGTTATTCATTTGTCTAATAATGCTACAAGGATTGGAGACAAAAAAAATATATATATATACATTTGTTGACAAGATTCAGATTTTTTTTATGAAAATATGTTTTTGTGTGGCAGCAGCATGTACTCGGTAATTGCAAACAATTTCCAAATTTTGCTTTAAAAATCTTCACTTCTGTAGTTTAGCAAGGCATTGACTTTTGCTTTTTCTTGTTCAAAGTTAAACAATATATTTGTTGCTTTTACTCAGTAGCTCAATTATCTTGAAATCTATGCAGCCTGCAACATTTAACAGTCCATTTACGGTATGTAAAAACAAACAAACATGCTTTTCTCTGCTTCTGTTACTGTGCAATAGAAACCTGAGCAATAACAAGATTACAGATATCGAAGAAGGAGCATTTGATGGAGCCTCTGGTGTGAATGAACTATTGCTCACTAGCAATCGCTTGGAAAGTGTTCGAGACAAAATGTTCAAAGGACTGGAAAGTCTTAAAACACTGTAAGTGTAATTGTTTGAGTGTCCTTATCCTTCCTTTCTGCCAGGTATTTTTTTAAGTAATACTCTATCTGTCCTGAAAACTTTGATTTTGGATTAGCTATAGTCAAGCATATCTTAGTTTTTGTCCCTATTTTACACAAAGCTTATAATAGAGAGTATAAGCATTCATTAATTATTAATTATTGATATAGCGTAGCTGAAGTTCTCATTGTGGTTATTAGACTACAAAGATTATGTGTCTTCTTAAATGAGGAAGCAGTTGAGAATGGGTAAATATACAACTGTAGAAACGGAAATGGGAATAATCATCTGCTTGAAACTAACAGAATTTTGCATGGAAATTATACATTTTACGTAATGGACTCTGATTCAATCCAGCTCAACCATTATTGGATATTTTGCTAGAGGAAAAAATGATTCTGGTGGATATTGAAATATGGGAAATGATTCTCTCCTAACTAATTTTAATGTAATTTCAACAGTGAAGAGAAGAGTAAAAGCACTGTAGCTTGAACTCATTTCATTCTTTCCATGAAGGCAGTTTAGCTCTTTCCATTCAATATATATATATATATTAAAAAAAATGTTTATACTATTCACAGCTTCTTGGCCTTCTTCAGGAGTCAGTCCTTCTGATCAGCAGACCAGAGCCAAGACGGTCTTTGGGGCTTCAGCTGTCCAAAGAAATTAGGCATTCTTAATAAATCAGACCTCTCATTTCTAACTTCTCATTTAAAGCTGCTAAAATTGTATCAAGCAGTTAGACAGGAGTGTGGGAAAAAATATTCATTTGTTGAAGGACAGGTAGAAAAACAGTAACCTTTAAAGCTCCTGTGGTTTACTAACAGATGCATGAGATTTTAAAATAGGTGTTTCTTGCTTAATGTTCTGAAATTTTTATTAAGTAGTAGAGTCATGCTAAGAAGGAATCTGGGTAGCCTAATTTCATTCATTTGAAAGACTTGAGAATGTAGTGGAAGTGCTTTCTATCTTTTATCCTAAGAAAATTCAGGTCAGAAGGGACCATGGGAGGTCAGCCTTCTTCTCAATATAAATAGCAGTTCTGGACTCATTTAAGCTCAGGAACATGAAGTGGGAAGTAGGGACTGCTACGTGTATCTGATTTGGAGAATTTTAGTCAGTTTAATTTTATTGTCAATTACTGATTCTGTTATTAGAAAAAAAAAAATAACACTTGGGGAAATCACCTCTTGCCTCTGTGAAACCCACTCACCTTTTTGTTCTCCAGTGCCCTCCAACACGCTACACTCAGTTCCCTTGGTGTCACTGTGGTTCCTCGAGCAGTAGCAGTCCTTCCAGTAGCACCTCTTGGCCTCTGCTCGGGCAGCGGTTCAGCTCCAGCCCCTGCTCAGACCACCACTTTGGCTTGAGCCCCTGCCTGGGGAGCTGCTCCTTTGGCTACGGCTCCCATCCAGCAGCTGCTCGGCTCCTCTCCCTCCTCCTGCTCAGGGTGGTCCCTACTTTCCATCTCTTCTTTACTCCTGCACTGGCCTTGCTGCTCCTTTTTGCCCCTACATTTGCTGCTCTTTCTTAAATTCAGAGGTGCTCTAGACTCATTTGATGGGTTAAGAGGCACCACAAATTCCTCTGAATGGTCTGGTTTCGGCATGCAGGGCCCTTGCAGTGGTGGCTGGGGCTAGCCATGGGGCAGCCCCAGGCCTCTCCTCACAGAGGCCATCTCTTCACATTTATACCTAGTAGAAATGAAGCATTTGCAAGTACAGTTTTTTAATGCTAACTTCTTTGATTGCCAAAGTGCACAGAGGAAATGTCAGCTAGCCCATGTTGTTTATATTTCAGTAATAGAGCAGTAATAACACAAAATATTATTGAGCGCTTTGACCGTCCCTAAGCTGAGAAATGCTGAGCCTTATTTTCTCAGGATGCTGAGGAGCAATCGTGTGAGCTGTGTGGGGAACGACAGTTTCACAGGCCTGAGCTCCGTCCGCCTGCTCTCACTGTACGACAACCAGATCACCACCGTGGCACCGGGCTCCTTCGACACCCTGCATTCACTCTCTACGTTGTAAGTCACATTCATCTTTTACCAAACACAGATTTAAACCTCTATCAATATTTTGGGGCACTTGTACTAATATTTTACCATATAGTTTCATGGTAGGAGCTGATGTCAAGGGAAAATTATGAGTTCCATAATCAGACTTTTCAGAAAAAAGTTGTTTCTGGACCATCAAGAAAAGTATGTTTTCCTGGTGGCCTTTGACACAGCTCTAGACTGGTTTCCAGAAGTGCCTGAGCAAGCATGAAAAATGTCCTGCTATCCATGCTCACAGAAGCCCACTAATTTGAACCAGCATAGAAACCCACATTTGGGCACCCCTCAAGCCAACTGCAGATGATCTAATCACCTTGTTGTCTTTCCTTTTGCACTCTGCAGTCTGATCATTATTTTAAATTCAGTGGGACTACTAAAGATATTAATTCATACCTATTTTAAACTAAAGCTTCAGTCTCATTTTCAAAAAAAAAAAAAAGTGTACCTTTTTATTTAAATGCAGTGCAATTTAAGGGAAGGGAAAATGGGGTGAGAAACTGCCAGTCAGTTTACTGAAGAAATGCTTTCTGTAGGTAGCATCATTCAGGAAAGTACTTAATCCCCTTTTTACATAAAAAGTGACACTTTGCGCCAAGTGACTAATTTGTGCATATTAAGGATGGCATGTTTATAAATAATGGAATTGTCAATATATTTATGCTGAAGTAAGAAGATGCCAAAAGTACTGAGACTTCTAGAAGTAAATTCATTTTTATAACTGGCATGTAATCAACATAGCTGTCACTTTAGATAGGAAACTTATTCTCTGGAGCAAATAAAAGATGGAAATCTTGAGATGACAAATTAATGGAATAGCTGTTGTCAGGTTAAAGCTAATAATGTAAAGTAATCAGACTTCATCTCTATACGAAATTATTGTATTATCAGTACAGAGTGGCTTGACAACAAGTCAAGTCTTTGACAGTTTTAAATTATTTCTAAATGAGCTATATCAAGATTCACTACACAGAGCCTAAATTACAGTTTTCATCTATGGTTTGTACATACTATTGTTTGAAGAACTGTATTTAAGCTCAGGTTTTTGAAAATAGAAATAGCATACTTAGAATGAAAAAAAATCTGTCATCAGAAGTGAACTTTCATGTGGTTCTCAGAAACCTCTTGGCCAATCCCTTCAACTGCAACTGCCATCTAGCGTGGCTTGGAGATTGGCTAAGGAAGAAACGCATTGTGACAGGAAATCCTCGCTGTCAAAAGCCTTACTTCCTCAAAGAGATTCCTATCCAGGATGTGGCAATTCAGGATTTCACATGTGATGATGGTAAGAAATTTAATAGTTAAAATTTTATAACTTCAGCTTTTGTATGGATAGTTTCATGATTCCTGTAGATCCCAAAGCAATATTCTTTGAAGTGACAACTGGTATTCTTTAAATCACTTCATCATTGTTTCCTGCTCAGTTTCTATGTCAGTTTAAAAACCTTTCACCCATTTTTAGATGATTAGCAAGCACATGACTGCTGTATATATGTTTTTAAAAGTTTTTCTTGCCTATGTTCCATACTGTAATTATAACTTACAGATAATATAAAGATTACATACATTGATCAAATGTTGTAGTTCAAATGAGAATATTTTCAAATGTTGATGCTCAAATCAAGCACTCTTTCAGGTGACTTGATCAAATGCATGCTATTTTTCTCAGTTTGTGACTTCGAGAATGTCAGAATTCCCCTTACCGATTAAAGAAATAATGGTTTCTGTCTTGCATCTCTCTCACACACACTTCCATTTCTTAAATTATTAGTTTGTGAATTTTCAAGGCTGCAACTTTACTTTAAAGGGACTCTGTTTATTTTAAATCATTTGCTAATTTTGAAAATCAGCATATATTTTGTTTTATTATGTTTCATTTTAAGTTATGTTTTTTCTTTAATGATCTTTTTTTTTTCCCAAATAATAACATTTTTATCTAGTAAAACAAAATCACACTAAATAAAACGTTATTTGAAATGTAAATTCTTGGAGCAATGGTTTATAGTGGTGAGAATATTTTCCATCCATAGAGATATCATAATGCAAAAATCTCATTTTTGCTTATGAGAATTACACGTGGGACATTATTGCTAATCCTGAAATGTCATTTGCATGGCAAGCTTAACATCTGTTTGTTTTTATTAACCAGGAAATGATGACAATAGCTGTTCTCCACTGTCCCGCTGTCCTGCGGAATGTACTTGTCTAGACACAGTAGTTCGCTGCAGCAACAAAGGCCTAAAAGCTTTGCCTAAAGGCATCCCAAAAGATGTAACTGAACTGTAAGTGGCACAGTTTTTTCCCTTTCATAAAAATCAATGTCAGATATATAGTGTCAGATTCATCAATGAGGGGAGAAGTGAAGAATTGGCTTCACTTGTTCAGCTGAAATTTATTAATATAGCGCTTTGTAGATATAAAGACTTGCAAAGAATCTTGAGAACTCTGAGGTTATGTTTGAATTAGCAATGCTCTCTAAGTCTCAAAACACTTAAAGAACCCTCTGTTGCTGCAAAGCTTTACAAATCTATGTATACAAAATTATAATCACTCTCGGAATTTATAACCCCAACAATGAACTGTCATGTCACTGAATATGGTCATTATATTTCAATGGATTAAATTATAGGCAAAAATGAATTTGATTATTCTGTATTCATTATTCTAATGGGAAGGAATGAAGAAGTTCAACTACAATTCAAAAGCAGAAAGACAGCAGTCTATTAAAGTGTTTGTATATTTTCATAATAAATGTGGGTTTGTGATATTTTATAAAGACTGGTTCTAATAGATATAAAGTGAGATTTTTCATATAGGAAGTCATATAGTCTGGAATATTTCATTACGCAAGATTAGTTTTTATATGAGAAAAATGGTACATTATATGTATATATAATTTGGTGCATTTATTTGCATAAAATGGCGTGTTTTATGCAAATATACAATTTGGATATGCAGATGGACAGTAAAGCTGATATAAAAACAAGTTTGGTACCTCATGCATTGTTTGAAGATCATGACTGAATAGATACTCACCAAACTAAATGAGTCAATTTTTATGCATTATCAAAGGGAAAGTATAAACCTAAAAATTGGTTTCATTATCTACTTTGAAAAATGGTTGCAAAACTGAAAGAAATAGTTGGAACTTATTGACAAGAAAAAAAGTTTGGTCATATTGTCATCCTGAGTTATAAATCACAATTGTTTAGTATTATTAATCCTGCATAATGACTGATTAACATGGTGTTTTTTTAGAAGACATCATAACTGACTTTTAAATCACTGTAACAGTTTTATTATTTTAGTATTTGTTATTATATATAAGATTCTGAAATGTCCACCAGTAATTTGGTGCTTAAAAGCATCCAAAAGGAATTGATCATAAATGAAGAGAAATTACTAAGAATTCAAATTAGCATACAGCTATATAAGCCTGTAACTTTTTTTTTTTTCCTAATAGAAGATGACTTAATTAAATATAGTCTGGCATAATAAACACAATTTGACAATGTAAGGGTATCAATGCAATGTAAAATTAAGCATCTGAAGAGAGATGCTTTTGGAAGTGCAAGTGGAACCCTAACTGTGACTGAAAACTCATTTGTGTACAATTTTGTATGCTTTAATTAGTGTCTAAGCATGCAATTTAGCATATTTTTCAAAAGGATAATGGAGGTGGTTCCTGTTAGCAGTTGCATACTGATTGATTATTCTTGTTCATTAGCATGCATAACCCTTCCAAGATGTACCCTTCATTTTATAAAATATCTTAATAGTTGCTTCATTTGAACAAGCAGGAGTTTTTATCAAACAAGTGGATGCTTGTAGTACTTCAGTTCTACTGAAGCTAAAGCAATATATCCTAATTTATCTGTCTGATAAAATAATTTCCTCTGAATACTCATTTCTTCAAAAAGTTTAAATGTTGTGGGTTTTGTTTTGTTTTTTTATATTTTAATAATTATGTCCGTGGTTCATTCACCACCATTTATGTAAAACCATTAACATAAGCAGACATTTTGGATTTGGCAAGCATCCAGAAAGTCAGGATCCAGGAGGAGGGGCAAGGAGGTTGATTAGATGTAGGTTGTTATTTTTTGGCCTGGCAATCCACTAACTGTGTTAAGTAAAAGTTTCCAGAGATGTTGCAGCATACTTAAAGGCATTAAGCTCAAAATTCATCTAAGAATGTCTGTAGCCAAGACTGCTATTAACTCAAGTGTGTTGCAGTCATTTGGATTGCTAAAGTATCTCCTTTGTACAGAGATAATGAGGGCGTAGTTTTCAACTTGGGTTCCGGGAGGCACAAGTAATACCACCTTAATGCCACCATTGGCAAGTTTAACCCTGTTGAGAAACTAATGGCCTTTTATGTTCCTGCCCCGCACTGTGTGCTCCATATCAAAGAATTGGGTGCATTCAGCAGTTCCTAGAATCTCTAAACTACTTGCCCTGGTTACATGAAGAGCTCCTCCACTTGCACTTTGTAATGACCGGCTGCACACTGGAAAGCTTTTTAGGCATGACCTGTTAACCTTCCTCTTCCTGTAATTCAGGTTCTGGTATGGTTTGATGGCTCTGCACCTGTTAACTAACTCTAAGGATGAGCAAGTTTGTTATTGAGAATTATGAGCATGGAATATGAGCAAGTAATGTAATACAGGCACTGTAAATCTACAAAGAAGAAGAAAAAAAAAATCGAACTTTTCTAGCGAAGGGTAATTGATTGCTGTCTTTAGTCCGTAACATACTGCAGAGGAACAGGCTTGTGATATATCATTCCTGACACACCATGGGAGACACAGGGAAAAATTACGGAAGATGACCTGAATTACAGGCATGACAAATGAATTTGCTCATATTCAGATTTGATACCAGCCCATGCTCTTTCTACATTAAAGGACTAAGTCTTAAATTTAAGGTTGTGTTTCTACTTGCAATAGCTCAAAATCCACGCTTAATACAAGTCATATAAGTCAGATATTTGCTTTTCTTTTCACCAATAGGTATGTATAAAATAGAGCAAATAAAGAACTCAGTTTGCAAAGCTCTTAAGAATAACAAAAATTACTATGTAAGGGTTAGCTGTTGATACTATTACTTCATAATATCTGATAGAAGAGTATTTGCATCTTAGGCTACAGATCCTCAGCTGTGTCTCTAAAAAACAGTATTTGTACTCAAGGGTTCTTACAAAATGGGAATATTAGGTATTCATACTAAATTTTCTGTACTGTTGGATTTTAAAATTAGTGCATGGAGATGCTACTGTTGTAATGAAAAAAAAACAAAACACCTCTATATTTTATTTTTCTATTTTAGTTATTTGGATGGAAATCAGTTTACCCTTGTTCCAAAAGAGCTTTCCAACTACAAGCATTTAACACTTATGTAAGTAGTTTTATATCATCCTTTTCTACTGGCATGGAAACAAAAACAAAAAATCCCCTACTTCATCATATATGTTTTTAGTTGTAAGAAAAAAACATGAAATATATTATGTATTTTAGTAAATATAATGCCCAAACACATTTTATGATGGGATCACATCTTACATATGACATACTTGGTCACATTTTATAAGCTGGGCTATTTCATTGCAGTGATTACACCACAGAGTAAGTAAGTAGTTAACCTGAAAAGAGATGTAATATCTTAAAAAATGTGTTAAGGTAATACAGTATTCTGTTACGCAGCTCCATAAAGGCACTGAAATTATTTTATTTATAAAAGAAAGATTCGGTGGTATTCATATAGGAATAGCACATGCTATGGTGCTAACACTTGAATATAACCCCTTCTGTTTCTCCGATAATATATGGTTTAATGACTGAAGAAGAGAGGTTGTCTAGAGCTCCTTACTATTGCTGACTCACTCTGTGATTTGAGGCAAATCACTACCTGCTCCAAAATTTATTTCATCCACTTCATGAAAGATTTGAATATGATTTCCATAACTTAGAATAGCAAAGTGGGAGAAACAGGAAGACTGTCAATGTAAATGTCTGTAATTCCTTTGTTAGCACCATAAAATTTATACCAGCTGAGGCTGAACTGCATAACATTCTGAAATCACTTGTGGTTTCAGTATAATCAGAAAAAAAGTAACAAAAGTAGGGAGTAAGAAAATCCCTTAAATTTCTTTTTGACTCTTTTTAGAGCTTTGATGCTAAAATTGAAAGTAGTTTGGCATTTAAAAACAAGGTCTTGATTTCCTTTATTTACCTCATGCTAGACAAAAGTGGTCATTGTCACAAATTTAGAAAAGAGATGCTTCGAAAACTTTCATATTTTGCCAATAGCATCAGAAAAAAAAAAAGAAAAAAAAAAGAGAGAAACCTGCAATATTCTCAAATGTATACAGTGTAGGCCTAGGAAGTCTCTGTGAGTTATTCAGGGAAGTTATGCGAGTTCTAACTTGAAGCACACATAAAATATAAACTTCGGAATCTTGGTACATACAAGAAGCAAACATAGATTGGACTGCATGCAGTAATAATGTCAGTGGAGGCTGGAGATTAAATTAATTAGAATAATAGTGACAGGGCTTCCATCACAGAGATTGTACCTACTCCTTTTCTATTTTTGACAAACATAGTCGTAAATTGGATAACTTTACCTCTTAATCAGAAAATACACATAAACTATTTACCAGACAGCTGTAGTACAATAATTGATAAACTGAACAGTAAATAAAATACAAAGAAGATAAGTATTAACAGTCTCTTCATACCAGACTTGTGGGGGTACATTATTGTCATCTCTTCTGAATGTATCCTCATACTGCTTTTTGGAATTTGAGAATGTTCCTCGGCTGTGTTTCGAAAACCAAAACGCTATGCATAGTTCTCTGGCTGAACTTGGAATCACATATGAGTCTTTTGAGTTCCAACTAACATGGAAAATTTTTATTTCTAACTTTTTTCTCATATGAATAGATTGCACTGTTATATATGGTTTAGTATGTTTATTATTATGAGTCAATTGTCTTACATGCTTTCATGAAATTTCAAGTGGAGAAATATGTATACTACACTGCTATTCAACAGTACTCTAAGTTAAAATACCAAGGTCCCCTCAGAAACAAATGCTTAAACAGATTTAGAATTAAATTTCACCACAGAATATGGTAAACAGCAGTGAAATAGCCAGCATAAAATGAAAACTAAAGCACAATATGAGAATAAAGAACAGGCATTATTTAAATTTAGTACAGCTTTTTCAAATCTTCTTTGAAGCTACCATCTTTGAAGCTGCCAGCATACCACTCCAGCTTCCATCATACTTACACTTGAGATTTTATTCATTAGAATATTGAACAAGAAGGATGTTAAGGCTATAAATCTTAGATAGCGTTCTTTACAATAATAGCTCTGGGCTTTGATGCGTTCAGCCTGTAAGTGTTAAGTAGATTACTATATGATACTTACTCAGGTGTCATTAAGGATATGACTAAAATGATTTCAACTTTAAAACATCACTTTTATTTCTATACTTGGGTTCATGTAGGATTGCATTATTAACTCAGTAGCATGATGGACATTGCTGTTGTAAAAGAATGCATCACGCTGCTCTTTCATCTGTGTTGAAATGAAAATGCTTTCCATTGATCAAGCTAAACACTTGCTAGGCTTGTATATGGCATGTGAAAATAAAAATGTTTGCTGCTTTAAATATTGATACCAATTATGATACTACTTCTACTAATAAAAGTAATGTGTCTGTCAGTTTAACTTCCAGTGTTTCAGGACTTGGGCAGTCATTTTAAGGTCTGAATTTCTGAATTTATTTTTTATAGAGATTTAAGTAACAACAGAATCAGCACACTTTCTAATCAGAGCTTCAGCAACATGACTCAGCTGCTCACCTTGTAAGTTTAAACATGTAACAATGACACTTTGGAAGCATTACAGTTTTATTTGTCTTGGAAAGAAGGGGCATTTTGTTGATATTAAAGCTTGCTTGTTGTGGAGGCTGTAAAATAACTTGTTTCCTAACGACCTATGTGTGCAAAAGCTGTTATGGCCTTGCTCTGCATTCTGTTTACTGAATGCCTGATTTACCTGCTGACAGGATTTTGTATATTTTCAGAATTCTTAGTTACAATCGCCTGAGATGTATCCCTGCACGGACTTTTGATGGGTTGAAATCACTTAGGTTGTTGTAAGTATTATTTTTTAACCATTGTCATTTTCCAGAATTTTTATTTGCATATAGCAGATAGAAAATCTGTGCGAAATTACTGGATTGTAAAATCTATCAAGTATTTGAGAAGTGATAATTACATAGTCTTGAAACTCTTTAGTGTTTTCATTCTGGGAAAGTATACTACAAAATACTGCACAACATATAATACGACCCTGGACAACATGTATACACAAACCCCTACACTTTATTTTTCTGCTTTTTAATCATGACTGTATCTCTTTTGTGAGTTATATTCTTGCTTGTTATAAGAATTAAAGTCTAACAAAAATGTCATACATAAATTTTCATATATATATTTTTGCAGCTGTATTTTTAAGATTTTTATTCCAACAATAGATATCTGTCTTTATTGTTTTGTTTAATATGAGAGTATTTCCATCAGGATCAACTATTCAAAACCAATAAAAGATATTTTGATTCCAAGAAAACATTCCACTTTAGCACTAGAAAGACCATAGTTGAAAGGGCAGTGGGAGAAGCAGCAAAATGTGACAAAGGAAAATTAAAAAATGGTCATTCTAGTTTACACCTTCTTTTTGTTATAAAACAAACAAACAACAAAAAAAATCCTGCAGAACTTCTGTCTCAAAAGTCCCCAGTTGAATCTGTAATTTTTGTCTTCATTTGAGTAGCTTCATTGAATAGCTCAGTTGGATTAAATATCTCAAATGTCTCACGAATGGCATTATTTAAGTGTGTTTACATAAACTGAGTCCTTTTTTTATGTAAATGTGGATCAAGTCTTAATAATTCTGTATGTGCGAGATATACATGTAAATGAATGAATTTAAATAACAGGACACATTTCCGTGCAGGTTTGCTACAGGAGACAGTATTGACACGTAATAAGGTTTTTACTATCAAAATAGTAAAAACCCTATTAGAAACATTTATTAAAACCTTATTTAAAACCTTTATTTAAAACCTTATTAAAACCTTTTCTATCAACCTTAGTAATTATATTAATGAACAGTCAATACCTGTATTTTCTGTGCATTGATGGAAGATAAAAAATGCATGAACCAAATTAGCAGGAATTTCAGGGAACTGCTAAAAAAGTCAGAAATAAGTCTTCGGCCATACCTAAATCCAGTAAGTACTTTGCAGACACCTTTGACTGACCTTTATTCTTTGAATTAAAAAAAAATTTATCAAATGAAAATATAAGGAAAAAAATCAAGTGATGAGTAGGCTGCTGATTAAAGCGTAAGTAAACAAGGCTGGAAACACAGAGGAACTGAAAAATATGAAAAGATGAAAACTTTTTACAAAAGCTGAAATTTCTGAAATTAATTTCCTGAGATTTATACATATATATTATTTTGTTTATTTTCTTGTTAAGGTCTTTACATGGCAATGACATTTCTGTTGTTCCTGAAGGAGCTTTTAATGATCTCTCAGCACTATCACATCTGTGAGTATTCAAATGATAAACATAAATGATTTTATGTTGTTTAGCAAATTTCATACAGTTGAACAAAGACAAATGCAAAGGCCTGCTCTGGAACAACCCTAGCAGAGGCTGGGGACAGAACAGATAGCTAGCAGCTCAGCAGAGAAATCCTGGACCTTCTGCTGGGCAGCAAATTGAATGTCAGGCACGTGCCCTTATGGCAACGAAGGCTGAAGATGATCTCTGCTGAATTAGTAAGCGAGGAGCAAGGTGACTGAGGAGAGTGGTTGCTCACTTCTGCTTGGCCCTAGTAAGGACACATCTGGAATATGTGTTCAGTTTCTCCAGAACAAAGTAGATATGTATGAAACAGAGCAAGTCCAGGATAGAAGTGGGCAAGGTGGGGAGGGTGCTGTGAGTTGTGAGAAGGTAAAGGAACTGGTTTTATTTAGCCTGGAGAAGGAGATGTCAAGGAGGGACCTAACAGCAGTTTTTAAGCCTTTAAGGGAATTATAGCAATGACAGACAGATTTTTCTCAGAGGTTGCAAAGTGAAAGATGAGAGTCAACAGTCACAAGCCACAATAAGGGAAGTTTCATTGACATAATGAAAAATTTTTCACCTTGAGGGTAGTTTAGCTTTGGAACAGGTTGCCTGGAGAAACGGCAGAATCTCTCCTCCCTGGAGATTTTCAGAACTCAGCAGGACACAGCCCTGAGCAACCCTGCTCTGACTTTGAAGTAAGCCCCACTTTGTTCAGGAGGTGGGACTAGATGACCTCCAAAGAACCCTTCCAGCCTAAATTATTCTGTGTTTCTGTGCTGGTGTTTGTTGACGTTAAATGCATGGAATCTGATTTCAGAATATCCTCTGAAGCACTATTTCTGTCCTTAATTTTCAATGGAAACTTAGATTAGAGCAAGTTACCTACCTATAAACCTCACTGTGTTTATGGGTAGTTATTAAATCTTTTCTTTCATTTAAGGAGTAAGCTGACTAGTGCCTTTAAATGTACCCATTTTTGATGTTTCTGGTTGTTAAAAAAAAAATAAAAAATAATAAAAAAAATCTGCTTCTAATTCAATATCGGACTTTTACATTTAATTTGCCATTTCTCAGAAATTTGATGAGCCCAGTCAAGCTTTAAGTCATTGATCAGTCATTCAAATGCTACTATTAGACTACCTCATCTACATTAAAATCAGTAAAGCTTACATAGATTTGATTGTCTTTGCTGTTATTTTTTCTTAACATTACCAATTATCCTTGCTAATATTCTGATTTTAGCAGAGCCAACTGCTCAGTTCACACTGACATCAGGCTGACATTCACTCTTGTGAATATGGCCTGGACAAATTGTAGGTATTTCTCTTTACATGGGAAGTTTGCTATTACACGACCATATTACCAGGTCTGATTTTTTGTTAATGCTCTGACTATAGCCTAAATGAACGTATATATGTGTGTGTGTGTATACAATTTCTTCTGTTCATCTGGAAGCCTGTAGCAATAATTAAGAAGGTTTAGTGTGTCAGAAAAGAGTGTGTCTGTAGTAGTTTCTACCACCTTTGCTTTTGCTTGCCAAGGATTTTATTCCCTTTCTTGAAGATCCCTTTATCCAAAGTTGTGGAACAATCTGAAAGAAGCTCTATAATTATTTTATTGAAATGAATATGGGTATGTCTTTATAGGAAAACAAAACAGAGGCTTAAAAACCTTTACAGTAATTAATCCCCAAAATCTCTAGCTATATTGTTTTTTAATTAAAAAAACAATCAAATTTATTTAAAGAAAAGGATTTAATTTCACAACAGGGCAGCTCTTATGTAAGGGGTAGTGTAGTTTTATTTATGTATACAGCAGAGATCTCTTACAGAATTCTGCACATAGTTGTGAATTCAGTGGGAGATCTTGAAAGAGGAAATAATTAAATCAAATTTGGAAGCTTAGAAACAGATGGTTTGTACCAGCCTGGGAGCCATAAACTGAAAAGGAAAAATATCTGGGTGGAACTTTGTGGGGCTGCTTTGGAAGAAATATTTTATTCTTCCTAACTTAATTTCCCAGTATCAGTTTCATTCTGATGATGCAGTTGATATTGCCCATTACATACCAAAAGTGACACAGAGTTAAGTTTACGGAAATGGAGGTAAGTTTGGGTAGTTTTTTTTACCAAGTTTATTGTTAAAACTTACTTCTTGATTTAAAACCTAAATATAGACACTTCATGCACTTACACTTAGGGTCAGTTTGGTGGAGGGGAGGTATGGTTTGTGGTTTGAGATTTTTGCCAGCCTCAGTTTTCTGGGTTCTCTTTCTAAAAACAAACATTTAAAACTTTATTCCCTTTTTGTTTATCTGTTTTCCATAGGGCTATTGGAGCAAATCCTCTTTATTGTGATTGTAACATGCAGTGGCTGTCTGACTGGGTAAAATCAGAATATAAAGAACCTGGTATTGCGCGTTGTGCTGGCCCTGGAGAAATGGCAGATAAACTTCTACTCACAACTCCATCTAAAAAATTTACTTGCCAAGGTACTGTTGGTGATTGTTTATTTGTTATTTACATTTATAATACATTTATTTTTTATATTTATTTACAACTGTGCATTTATTACAGTGTCTTCACTCTTGTCATCATTTCTCCTCATACTTAGGGATCTAGCTGTTGGTTCCTTTCAGGAATTGTATTTATTTTAAAAACTTCTATGACATTTTGTTTTGTTTGCTTTTTTGTTTGTTTTTTGTTTGTTTGCTGTTTTTTTCAATCAAGAGATGGAGAAAAGTCTGATTTGCAGTGTAATACTCATCAGTATATAGATGTAAATAGGTAGCTGGTACTGTCTCACTAATGAACTAAAATTTAAACATCTACACTTCTCTTAACTAAAGAATGTCCTTTCCCTTCAGACTGTTTATAGTAAAACCTGTAAATACAACTGTAATCCTAGCAGTCTGCATTATCTCAGTGGTATGTAATTGCATCAATATGCCCAGAATGCTGTTTTCTTTGATGTTTCAGAAGAAAGCCTAAAATACACAGAATAGATAAAAGATGTGATTACCTGTAGAAGTCTCATTCTAGATGTTATTATATAGGTAGGTTTCTTGGGGATTGAAACAAGTATTTATCTCTGTGTTGGTACCAATGTTATTGGCACTTTTATGACAAATTATTTCTGTTTAATTCTCAGGTTCTTTTTCTGAACCCTAGTATTTTTTGTCTTAGAACAATATCTTTTTGATTCATATGTGAGAGTAGACTTAGTTTGTTTTGCTGTTTAATCTTACTCAATTCTCTCCATTTCTCTCCTTTTAAATATTTTGGAAGCACAGCTTCTGCTGTAGCTTCATTTTTCAGACTCAGGCTTATACTTGCAAGTTGTCACTAAGTTTATAGTTATTTTTGAGGCATCAGATAAATATGATCTTATTTTTTGTAGAAGTAACTTATTCTCAGAGTATAGGTAGTCTTCAAGCTATTTTTACGTATTCATCTGTTAATGCATTATCAAAGGTGTAAATTCTTCCTTAAAAAAGCTTTGGGACTTCACCAGAGTTAGCTCTCATCCCAAGTTGTTCCTTACAATGTTCTATTCATTCTGTTCATTCTTCTCTCATTAGGCTTTCTGTGAAAAAAATGTTTTTGTAATCAAAAAACACTGGAAATCCAACCCATTATTTTGTATGTGATGCCAATTAATTATCCTTCCAAATTCTTCTTAGAATTTTTCAATAGTATTTCTTTGAGGTCATACCTGTGTTAATTGCATATGACACTCATCTTTTGCAAAGTTCATTAGTCTGATTTTAGATAGAACATTTGGTGGCCAATCCGATCGTTTTCTCCACAAGCATCCACAGAATAATATTATTGCAGTTATGCTTTTATTACACGTTGTAGGTATGTAAGTGAAATGAAGGACTTTTTTTTGGTTATTTTCTAACTGTCATTTTTAAAAAATGAGTCACCCCTTCCTACAATCATTATTTTTCTGTCAGACATTCCAAATAGTACATCTTACTTCCTCTTGCCCATCAGAAAATATCCTTTGTATTATTATGCAGGGAAAGTATTGTATTTCTTTCACTTCCAGGAATAGAAATCTGGTACTATGGGTACCTTTGAGAGAAATAATTTTCCTGCCACTGTTCTTCTGTGAAGATGTCATAATTACAGATTGCCACTCGGCAGCATTTCAATGACAAGATGGCCCTGTAAGACAATTATATGTCTGTTATCCAAAGATAAGTAATTTTTTCTTTTGCTTAGAATCATAGAATCATAGAATCTCCTGAGATGGAAGGGACCCACAAGGATCATCAAGTCCAACTCCTGGCTCCACACAGGACCACCCAAAAATCAGACCAGATGTCTGAGAGTGTTGTCCAAATGCTTCTTGAACTCTGGCAGGCTTGGTGCTGTGACCACTGCCCTGGGGAGCCTGTCCCAGTGCCTGACTGCCCTCTGGGTGCAGAACCTTTTCCTAACACCCAGCCTGACCCTCCCCTGTCCCAGCTCCATGCCGTTCCCTCGGGTCCTGTCGCTGTCCCCAGAGAGCAGAGCTCAGCGCCTGCCCCTCCGCTCCCCTCGTGAGGGAGCTGCAGGCCGCCATGAGGCCTCCCCTCGGCCTGCTCTGCTCTAGGCTGAACAAACCAAGGGACCTCAGCCACTCCTTATATATCTTCCCCTCTAGACCCTTCATCTTTGTAGCCCTCCTTTGGACACACTGCTAGTCTTTCTTATATTGTGGTGCCCCAAACTGCACACAGTATTTGAGGTGAGCCCATACCAGAGCAGAGCGGGACAATGCCTTCCCTCGACCAGCTAGCAATGCCATGTCTGATCCACCCCAGGATACAGTTGGCCCTTTTGGCTGCCAGGAGATACTGTTGACTCATATTCAACTTGCTATTAACCAAAATCCCCAGTTCCCTTTCTGTGAGGCTGCTCTCAAGCCTCTCATCCCCCAGTTTGTATGTATAGCCAGATTTACCCCTTCTCAGGTGCAGAATCCAGCACTTACTCTTGTTAAACTTCATATTGTTGGTGATTGCCCAGCCCTCTAATTTGTAAAGATCTCTCTGCAAGGCATCTCTACCCTTGATAGAGGGTAGGAATAGGGATTAGAAAGATGCTATATTCCTATTAAGAAATAGTTGACTTTCTTTTACAGATATATATCTGTTTATTTTCTGCTATTGCGTACACACTAACAGGCAAAATGTGTAATTCCCTCCTATCAGTACCTCTGGATTCAGTTCAAACTGAAACTGGTGCTTGAATTTGAATCACATAAAAATAGTTTCCTGTGAAAATGAGCATTTTAAAATGAAGTCTCAGTTATAAAATTCCATAAAAAATGGACCTTACTCTTAACTTTATGAATTATTCTCCTCCAGGAACCATCTTAGTGTTTTCTTCTTGCAGCTGTTTTTTCTAGGTTTATGGGCTTTTTTTTTTTTTCCTTTTTTTTTTTTTTTTTTTTAATGTGGCCTCTAACAGATTCTCAATCTTTTACTCCTTTACCATCCATGCCCTGCTTCTAGAGATTCCAGGGCCTTGTGGTTTTCTGATACCAGGTAAGGCTGTAAGTGATGGAATGGGTGATATGTTTAAGAACAAACCTTCTGACCTTCCTTTTGTGAACCTCAGACAGACTTCTTTCCTAAGACATGCATGTTTACTGTTTGTTTCTCCCTTTGATGATTTTAGAACTGACTCTTCATGATATATCATTTAACATAGTTGTATGAAAAGGTTTGTTATTTTAAAAGCCTAGATTCAGGATCTGAAAAACGCAATTGAAATGATCATTGCCACTGCATTGTACTGAAATCAGTGTATTCATTAGCAGTTTTGATATAAGTGACTCTGCAGATACTGATTTTGAGGCCATATACAAGAGCAAATAGGAGCTCCTGCATCATAAAAAGTCAGGATTTCAAGTTTTTCTTGCAAAGGTTTCTCTAGAAACTGGTCTTGGGAGAGTTTATCTTATGCTTTTCTTCAAAAATATTAGACAAATAAACGAGTGTGTGTGTTTATATTTATCAATAAAATAATATGCATTTAGTTTTTCACTCTTTATGAAAGAACAGTGTTTATTTTGCTTTTAAGATTTTTTTTTCAGTTATAGCTTATTGAAGGATATATATATTTCTGCAGTGTTAAAAGTTAAACAATAGGGTATTCTATTTCATACAGAATATTTTCTTTTCATATACAGGTCTTTTAACACATCCAAGCAGATAAGGGAAGGAATGATATAGTGAAAATGAGAATAGGTTCCAGAACTTCCTTTTCATTAGACTTAAGTAAAAAAAATTCTAAAACTTTTTTTTTTTTTGATCTTATAGCTGAAAAATGATGAATCAAATTGATGTTCATTTTCATTGGATCCTCCATACTTAGTAATTTGAAATAAATGCTTATGACACAAAATCAGATCAGTGTTGTTTACTATCTTGCTGGGAATCATGTTCCCATTTGCTGGCTCTTTTTCAGAAGTGAAATTTAGATTGCTAATCCATATAGGAAAATAACCTCAGTTACTGAATATTTTTTTAATTCATGCCAAATAATTGTCAGTTTATTTCATAAGAAGTAGAAATGAGGCCATCATGTTCAGCCTAATCAGTTGAGACAAGGAAGCAGAGACTTTAAGGCTACAGAACAGTGTTACATTTATCTTCTTTTATGTATGTGCTTTTCACTCCATATATTTTTCACAGAACATTTTAATACAATCTATCAATAACCAGAAATAGTCTACAGTAAATAGGCAAGACTTTCTGTATGTTAATTCTATGGTGTTTGTTTCAACTCACCTACCTTTGCTGTTTGCTGCTTTAGCAAACTATAATCAACTATAGATTTTTCTTTCAAAATAAGGTAATGAAGACAAGAATAGTCAATGATCCATACAGATGGTGACTTTGGCAATTGTCACAAATTACCGTGTTCATCTCCTTGCATTTGCTTGCAAACTGTGACACAGATGGATACCAGCAACTGCAGATAAAAAGAAAAATTTGTGAGCCTATTCCCAGCATCCCTACTGTATCTTTATAATCATATGGCTTCCTTCCATTCCAGCTCCTTTTCAATGACTTATCTGAGTTTAATTTCCAAAGAAAAAATAAGAAAGCTAAGACATCTGAGTAAAGACAAAACAAAACAAAACCCACCATACCTCAGTAAAAGTGCACTGTTGGTTTGAAAAACATTGCGGTCTGGCTCATTTTGATGAGAGCAATCAGGCAGTTCCACCCCCAGTAGGTCTGAGAAGTCTTTTTTTGTGTGTGTGTTTGTGTGTCTGTGTGTGTGTGTTGTCACTGGAGAAATCACTGGTTATTCTTTAAAATTTACAAATTATCTGTAGATAAGTATAGATTTTTTTCCGTTTGTTAAATATGAAAATAAGCTGGAGGCAATAATGTCATCAGGCAATAAAGCCGGAAGTAGTAGAGAATGTGTGTTCATTCTCTTAATAGGCATTTGGCCAATTCAACCGTGTTTTCTTTTACAGTAATCAATCTTTCAATTTTCATAAAGCATAAGAAAATGAAGCATTATTATAAGCAGGTGATTTCTAAATTTAAACAAATAACTAGTAATTTCTTTGGTTGTCTGACAAAACAACAACAAAAAAAAAAACAACACCAAAACAATAATCGATGGTTTTTAATTTGAAAACTCAACGTGAAAAAAACAAACAAACAAAAAACACTATTACAATTGTAAAGCAATGAAAAATAAATGTCTAATAAATATTTATGTTATAGGGATAAGATTTACGTACTCTAAAGATCTCAGTCACAGCTCTGTCTGGCTTGTGAAACTTTAGATTTTGTCATTATTCATTTCCAAATTCTGTTGTTATAATCATTAATATAAGAAACATGACCACAGGCATTGATGGCAGCCCTCATTTGCACATAGATTCATGGTATAGTCTGTGCTATTCTGGGGCTCAACTAATGCAGCAATGTACAGAACTGTGGCTGACTCCATAACAGAGCAAGCTGCAATATAGACCTACTTATGGTGAGATGGCTTGGACAATACAGTTTATAACATTATAGTTCAAGACATTCAACCAACTTACAGGTAATTCTGCTAGTTCATTTTTGCCATCAGTCGTATGTGATCCTGAAAACAAAAAAAATAAAACAAACAAACAAACAAAGAAAACGTTAAAAATTGTGTTCTCAGTAATACCACCAAGGGAGGGATTAGAAACTGTTATAGCTCTTTTTCTCATAGGCAATTTCTACCCACTAAAGAGACAAAAGCTGAAATTGTATTCTTCATTAAATAAAAAGGAAAGGTAATTATCATGGATCAAAACTGCGCAGATTTCAGATAATGGGGATATAGGAATCACTTTTGGGTCAGCTTTTTACTTTTTTTAAAATGATAATTAAAAATCAAACCAAAAAAATTAAATCCCAAATGTATTTGGGCACATTAGAGGAATTACGGGCAGTCAAGCATTCAATTCATGTAGAAATACCACAGTCTAAAAATACAAACATTGTTTTTAAAATTACAGCAATGTGCAAATATATCCTGTTAAGTATAAATCAGTGTTAGTTCGTTTATGACTATCACATTTGTATTTTTAAGGGCCCGTGGATGTTAATATTCTCGCAAAATGTAACCCGTGCTTATCGAATCCATGTAAAAATGATGGAACCTGCAACAATGATCCAGTTGACTTCTATAGATGTACTTGTCCATATGGTTTCAAGGTAGGTAATGAATGAAGAAGAAAAAAATATTACAGAAATGTAAGCCTCGCCCTTTTAACATTTACAAGGAGTTTTAATTTACTCCACTAGAGTCTGTATTTTCTTAAATGATGTCCTTGATCCCTGCATAGGGTCAAGATTGTGATATTCCTATTCATGCCTGTATCAGTAACCCATGCAACCATGGTGGAACTTGTCATCTGAAAGAAGGAGAAAAAGATGGGTTTTGGTAAGTTGTTTTTAATTGTAATATCAGAACGGAAATCTATTGGCTCTTATAATATATGAAATAACTTTGGTGTTAATCTTTGGGTTCTCTTTGTTGGTAATTGCACCACAAAGTCAGGTTTTCAGTGCTTCTCAAGTTTTCAGAACATGTTACTCTCCATGGAAAGCTTCTAAAGCTCTGACACTGTTAAAAACAACAACAAATGATTGTGATTATTTGAGGCTTATCAGGTCAAGACAACATAGTATTGACTCCATTATGCTAATTAATAGCTGGCTAGATCCCTGCTGAAAAAATCTCACAATTCATCTGTTGTTGTGTGTATTACTTCAACAGACAGCATGTAAATGATAAAATGTAAATCCCAGTGAAACAGAAAATTAATGATTCATTTGAAACTCACTATGCCAGCAGATAAACATGCTGTGAGCGTTTTTAATCTTGAGTTATTTAATCACACAGTACAATTACTCCAGATGTACTTCATGAATTATGAAATAAAGTTCTTTAGCATTCTTCTGTGAAATTATTAGTCATTTAATAATCTACACCTCAAGCTTGTTAAAAATGACACTTCAGAAAGAAACAATTCATTATCCTGCAATTCATTAAGACATTATTCTTATTTTTTATTCTAAATTCTGCGCAAAGATTAGTTTTCTATTAAAAATTAAGCATATACATCTCAATATTATGCCTCTAGAATTTAAAGTGACACAATCACATCTCAGAATTTGACCTTTTTAATTTATTTGTTTAAACACTACATATTTTGAAAATTAAAGCAATCTTATAATCAAAGTTGCAGGAGTTATAGATACTGCAAATTGCATGTAAATGCATTCATGGTCATATTTGAGTGACCTTTTACATTTACTACCTTTTTATATATTTGCTTTGCATAAACATATGTAAAAGCAAAATAAAAATTACAGCTTTGAAGAGCTTATATAGTCTTTGTTTTATATTAATACATGTATTGTACTTGGAACTTTAAACAGAGCTTTATGATGGTGCATTTAACTGAATGATAGTAGAATAGTAGTACTACATACTAATCCCTGATTCCACAGTCTTTTCCATGTGTTTAAATTAACAAAAATAAATAAAAGACATATAATCTCATTTTATAATATAACAGGTGTTTCTAAAGGAGTGCCCAGTTATGAAATTTAAACTCCTTTAACTAAAAATAAAGGCACAAATTGTTATTGTTGCTGCTTTTTCTGTAACATAAAATTTTAAAATATTTTGGTAATGTTTGTTATATGGTTTTTTATATTATATCATCCATTTTCCTTTAGAGGGGATAGTGATTATGAATCAATGTTCTTATTAATTACAGTATTTCTTGTCTGGTCTCCCTAGCTAAAAACTTCATGTGGTCGGTTTTATTTTCTGTATTACAGGTGCACTTGCGCAGATGGATTTGAAGGTGAAAACTGCGAAATAAATGTGGATGACTGTGAAGACAATGACTGTGAAAATAATTCTACTTGTGTGGATGGAATTAATAACTATACTTGCCTCTGTCCACCTGAATATACAGGTAAGAGTATAAAGAGCAAGTACAGGTAATTCAAGAATTCCTAATAGAGAAACAGTGATGTTTTTCAGTTTGCAGATGAATTAGTGGTCATTCTACAATTGGTTTAAAGTCAAGTTTCCCTCAATATTTTTCTTCAGTAAGGCTTGTAGTCAAAAGTAGACTTTACACCCATTCATTAATTCCTCTGTTTTGAAATAACAACATTTTGATATTTAAAAGTTCTTTCAAAATGTGTCCCTTACATCTGTTTACCTAAACCAAACAGTCCAGTGAAGAATCCCTCTAGTTGTTGAAATCTGAAAAATATTCTTCTTTTGTCTTACATTGTCCAAGCTGCTACCAGGGCAAAAAAGAATCTATCTGTGCCAGTAGGGAACTGGATTTGGCATCCCTAAATGCTGTCCTGCCCTCCTGTAGAAAGATTAATGCAGATTGTGATGCTTTCTGCTCTAGCACACAAGAAAATAGCATTATTAGAGTGTGTGAAATTGTTCATTTCTATCAGTTGGCAGCCAGGCCAAAGCATTACCCTTTCTTTCTTTGAAACAGAGGGTCTCTTGCTTATTTTCACAATCTCTGTGAGAATGAAGAACAGTAACAACAGGAACACTGGAGAACGAGAATTAGGATCTATTGTTTCTGTTGATATGTTGTTCAGTTTTTCTAGACATCTATTTTCTGTCAGCTAGTGGACTACTAGAAGAATGCAGGGCTTAAATTCACAAAACCATGATTTGAAATACATGACAAAGAAATGTAAAATCCTCCATAACCTAGGAATTAGATATACCTAGTCATCCTATATAGTAACTATAATTAATCCTATTTTGTCTGTCAGATAAGCTTTTTAATGCCCTCAGGGAACACTAAATTTGAGCTTTGGATGACTGTGAGGAGAGGTGAACTCATGAAGTAATTTCATTTATTGTAAACAAAATTAGCACCTTTTTAATCCAAGGTATTTCCATCATTAGTTCTACAACCTACAGGATTGCTCAAATGATTTAGGGCATTCAAATTTAAAGTCAGTATTTAAATCTTGGAAACCCACAGTGAGTGAAAATGATAGAACACCGGTAAAAGAAATGCAACTTCATAATCTAATATATGTATTTGTGCAGTACTTATTCTGAGTAAATGTTTGGAAGAAATTTCTTCATGCAGAATGAGCCACAATACCTAAAACAACACAGGTTAAAAGGTTAAGTCGACAGAATAAGATACATAAGAACAACTGGGTGGTCCACATCTGGAAAATTAGACATAACCTTCTGCTTAACCATACTCATTTGCCAGGTACTGCTACCTTAATACCTAGAAGCAACGGACAGTTCAAGCCTTAGAAAAAAATAACAGGTAACCGCTTCAATAAGTAGTGGCAGATGTTTGTTATTTCTCGGATAATTAATATTTTAGCTATGTCCGAGTCAAGCTTCAGATTCCTGAGATTCAGTTGCCATCTCCTTTAAAAAGGATTGGATACTCTGCTGTGTAGGATGGTAGAGAGCAAACCAGTCACACGAGCTGAGTTTTCCTGTTTGGTGATTTCATGCTAGGAGGTTTCATGTACTTATTAAATAGCAGACAGTTCATTTGCACGTCCATTTCTCCTCAGCAGTTTCGCAGTTTTTTTGCATATTACCTGTTTCTTCATTTTCGACATCGCTGTAGGTGCATTTGGACTGCTAGGGCCAATAGCTTGTTGTATTCACAATATCCCATGGGAAGGACTGCTTTGCATTAAATATCCATGGAGTGGATACAAAGGCATGTTTATGTGTGCTAGCCTAAAATTTTGATTAAGTGCGCCTCTTGTATTTCTGTAGTATTGTAATTGAAATGTATGTTTTATATTTACAATTGAAACTTCAATAGTAGCATTTCTATATATATGTATGTATATGGTTAGAGCAAAAAGGGAAGCATAAGGATTGGTAAGATATTTAACCTGATGTTTGTATTGCAGTTTTGTTTTTAGTTTAAATAAAAGAAAGTGTATTTTTTAATTTGACTCATCACTGAGGAAGTGGCGATTACTTTTCTTTGAGGAGGCTGCTGTTGCTGTAGAACAGTTTGTGCCTAATTCTGAAGGGAAAATGCTATGAGTTTATATGGCAAGTGTTCTCGTTTCCTAACAGTAATCCTTTTAGAAAAACAGATTTGCTTTTATGGATTTGGTGCCTAGTCATAATTGTTACCGAAATCAGTAAGTCATGTGAATAGGTGAGAATCTTCTCACCAGCTCAAGAATAAATGAAAACAATCTATTGGTAATCAGTACGTTTAGCTGTTCTGTTCTCAAAAACTGTTGAGATTTTACACTATCTCATTAGATTATTTCAACACGTTACCAAAAACAGACACACATGCAAGACCAGAGCCTCATTTCATAGATAAGTTGGACATAAGTTGTAGCAAAATTTCATTTTTTTTCATTCCACAGGATACAGTGCAGAATTCTACAGTACACTGTCTTACAAAGCATCTGAAGATAGACACAAGGTGTGAGATCTTAAGTTAGTTTTAATCCAGATAAATTGTAAGGAGAAAATGTAAAACATCAAGCTGGTCTTTACACCCGTCATCCCTGATCTTTCATAGTAATTAAATAACTTGGAGCGTTAAGAGTTAAACTGACAGTAGTCTGGACACATTGGGATCTAGAAATGGTAGTGTTCAGAATACAAAATAATCTTACAGCTGCCTCTAGTGTATATGCGATACCAAATTATTTATAACATTTTTTTTTCTCTGGCCAATAGCTTGATTTCAAAGATAAGTAACAAAATCCCTGCCAAGTATAGATACAGTGATTTTTCATGAGGAACTTTATAAGCATGTGGATCTTGGTATCTGTTCTAACAGGTTAAAATCAGATTTGCATATTGCTAATGTGGTGTGGTTTTTTGTTTTATTTTGTTTTTATGGAAGGTATTTTTCACTTGATGAATTCCTGTACTAGCTGGGCAAAAATAAACTAACCATCAGGAAAACTGTCTATATACTCAGCAGATTGAAAAATATATGTATTTTTAAATACAAAGGTACTTATCTCTAGCTCAGAAAGTCCCTGGGCTGTAAGGTGCTGGAGGCTTGGACAGTGTATATAACAGAAAAATACCACCATAAACTTGTCCTGTTCTCTTCTAATTTTATTGGCCATGCGTTGAATTGTTTATGTTCAAGATGTCACAGAACATATATACTGGATGTGGAAGTGCACCAGCCCAGAATATTTTTTTTTGAGTGAATGGTTATCTACAAACATGCTTTATATTTCACACAGCATAATATAAGAAAGAAGTCAGCTGGAACCTGTTGGTATGAATTGTAAATCATTCTTATTTAAAGTTTTAATTTTATGTAGAAGGCTTACTGGAATCTCACCTCTGGAAATACATATAAAAAATACAAAAAAAAAATGTTATAGGGAAAGTTATAATGCAAAACCAAACAGTCACTTTCTCCCTTTTCTAAAAATCTGATGAAAATTGACACATCTCAATTAAGCATTGTTGATTTTAATATATATATATTTATATATATTATATATATATATATAAAAGCCTGTTAGCTTATGTTATTGCTTAAGAATTGGGAATCCATTTTTTCTCTGCCTCAGTTAAGTTTTACAATTGCCTCTACAATTACAGGTGGAAAGACAAAGAAAGGTATTTGCGTGATACTGAGAGCTTTCTTAAGATCACAGACTGTAACTGTGAAGTAACAGGAAATAAACGCAATCATCAGACATTCAGACTGCCTGATGAAACCTTGAGAAATAAAACATTTAAAATGCATCACTATGTCCTGCACTCTTTAACTCTGCTATTCTCTAAACATTATCATCTCCTTTATTTTAAACTCAATCTAGTAAACATCAGGTCATTTTATGTACATTCTATAGATTACAGATTATCATTTCTCTTGCTCATTGCCATCAGTCATTAGATCACAGATCTAACTGATCCAAAACTAAAACCTTTCCTATGCCACCAGTGGCATGTACTTCTTACCTTTTCTGTTTGTTTTGCTCTGCTGTAGGTGAGACTCTGAAGCTTGCTTCATTTTGCTAATCAACCTCTCTTGCTGCTATAGTTGTGCATTAGCTTAATGTGCTATGCTGTTGTATTACAATGTAAAAAGTCTTCTTGTCTCTTCTGTCTTTGTCACTGCAAGCTGCTAATCTGAATGAAGTGGAAAAAGGTCAGTTGTCTTTTAAGCCTATTTTCACTTACTTTGTTTTTTCACTTTCCTTTCCTTAAAGGTGCATGGATTTCAGTTCTTAAATAAGATCAAATGAATCGTATATAGGTATTATTTAGAAAGCTCACTGCAAATCCTCAAATCAGGCACCTTGATCTAGCTGTGAATACATGTCAAAAGAGTCTTGTTTAAGCTACAGATCACTGTGCAGGAGTACTTTAATACTACCTTCACTGTCTTTTTTTTTCAGATATGTTAGAAATTTGTGCATCCTGATAGGACTAACAAAAAGGTTTACATGTTGATCTTCTGAAATCTTTAGTCTCATTATTTTTAAAACATACCTTGGTTCCATTCTAATGTATTCTGTATTATATAGCACTGTTTTGCTGTAATTTCTTCATTAGATGATGGTAGTAGAAATTTTTCTGGAGTATAAAATGGCAATCCCCTTGCTTATCATATCTGTGACCTTTTTTTTTTTTTTTTTTGCCATAAATATCTAAAATATCTGAAATGAACACATTAAGCTCAGACTATTGTACAGGAAAGGTAATGGTGGAAATATTTATGACACTAACTTTGGATGTTCCTGATCTTTTTAGTTTTAAAAGGTTCTGCCTAACACCTATTTCACTAACAGAGGTAAACCATCTTCTGTACAAGCTGATCTATGCAATCTGAGAACTAACATAATCAGTAACAATATATTTATAAAGTTATATTTATATACTTATAGTTATTTATATTTCTACAACTAACTTTATAGTTTTGAAAGCAAATGAGTCAAGTCATCTTGTAGTGTATTTGCTATCAAGTTAATTTGATAAACCTATTGTGCTGTCTGTAAAACAATATAATATTTCACTAGCAATGAAAAATATTTTTCATTAACCGCTAAACAGCATGTTGAGCAAGTCTGCAACTATACCATCAATTTTGATTAATTTAGACATCCGGAGAATTATTCTTACAACTTAAATTCAGAGTCTAAATACCCTTTGCAAATGATGGAGTGAAACAGACATTTCCAGAAAGTAATTCCAACTGTAGGTGTTCCATGGTTAAGGTTGTATTCAATTTAGACATGTTCCTCTATTTGCCTTTTACTGTTATTATTTGGACAGAAAAGATAGCTCTCCATTTTTCTTTCCCCCTTGTCACTTCCTAAGTTTTTATGTCTATAGTGTTCTGTTACTGTCCCAGTATGAAACTGTTTGATTTTATAAAAAGAGTATTCGACACTAGGAAAACTAGAAAAAGTGAAAGATCAGTTTAGAGAAATATAAAAATTGAGTTCTTTGTTATCCTTGCAAATATATTTGTATGCTTAATAGTAAATCAGCCAAGCAGATTACAATAACTTGTTCAGCATCAGTGATTTATGGATAAAATTTGGTTTGTCACCGATTTCCAGCCGTGTAAACTGAAAAATTTTAGGATTTTCTTTTGTAAATGAAACAAACAAACAAAAACCCAACCTTATTTTCTATGTCCATGAAAAAATGGCTTTTTAAATGGAATGTAAACTGAAGATGTGACTGTGGAAAGACTCAAGTCCCAATTTCAAGTTGAAACAGATGTTATTTGTGTATAATTAGGCTTGCTGGTATTTTGCATGTCTTTAAAATGTGATAAAAGGTAGAAAGGCAATGAATCCTAAACAGAACTGTAGTCATTGTGAGTGTATGACACAAGTGTGAACTATAACATGTTAAAATTACTGATTTTATCAGGAATACATTTCTCACAAACAAATTATCAAAGACCCAGGGATATGAACTAAGTTCAGCATCAAAGTTAAGCAGGTGTGTGTGATAAATGCTTGTATTTTCTTGCCAGCTGAACATGAAAGTCAATTATCAGTCTATAACTTGCTTGAAGTATCAGTCAGTTTTATCATGGCATACATCTTTTGAATTGTGACAGTTGTAGGAAGAAAGGATAATTTTAAGTAATCATCTCAGTTTAGGCAAGCCCAAGACACAGATGTAAATTCTAGTTTCATATCTTTCAAAACTTCATTAAGTGGCCTTCTAGCTGCTACAATAAAGGAGTTTTCAATTCAGTTGGTAACCAAATAAGTACCTGCCTAAAGTTTAAGCATGCAAGCAATCAAATGGAAATCATACCATATAAAACTTGATTAAAATTCTAATTATTTTATTAAATCAGGATCATAATCCTCAGTCTTGTAAGAATTACATGTTAACGTTACAACTTCTAAGAATAAAACAATACCTTTGCTACCCTTGCTTTTCATCACTTGTAAAATTTTCTTTCATGAAGATTAGTAGTCAAGCTCCTAATATACAATAGTACAGTCATTTGAAGTATATTAAAGTATTCTAGCTGCATTTTCATGAAGGGGGAGTATATATCCTTGGAAATCTAAGCCACTTGCTACTAGTTTGATCACTGTCATTAGTGATTCTAGTCTATGATCATAGAATCACAGAATGCTAGGGAATGGAAGGGACCTTGAAAGATCATCTACTCCAATCCCCCTGCTGGAGCAGATGATCCATCGTTCTGTTTTCCTTAAGTGTCTTAAAGCTTATCTGCCTAAAGTTACTTTTTTTTTTTTTCTGCCAAACAGCATACATACAAAATAATTTAAAATGTTAAACTAAATAAGCCCCATCTTGCAGATCTACAAGCATGAGACATAGCTGAACAGAGGTAAGCAATGGTAAAAGACGGGAAAAGTCTAGCAATGAATCACATTTAGAATTTTACTTTAAAATTAAGTTCCAAAAATATTTTCCAATTCCAAAAAAATATATAAATTAAATATTATAAACTGCATCCTTCTGTAACTGTGAAAAAAAATAAGCTACATTATCCCTTGTAGAGTAGATGTTTTTGTCTTTTGTGAATAGTGAGCTCAGTACTTTAAATACTTTGTTGTCTACTGTTTGTCAAATTCAAGACTTCATAAAAATGCAGCAATTTCTGTATATATTTTGTTAAGTAGCACTAAAGTTTCCTAACCATTCCCACAGTCTGTTGACTATTTCAGTCAGAAGTAATTAACAGAGACACCAAATCAAACACTCCGACTATAATACCTAGCTTATAAAACAGACTGCAGAAGTTAACTCACAATTTATGGCAGTCAAGTTCAGAAGCTGGAACAGATAAATATGTACACATAGAAAATCCTGCTGTACTAGTAATTACCCATAATTCTGCAGTATGTATTTGGTATTTTAGTTTTGGAGCAATTAATAAGTATTCTAGCAAAAAACTGATTATGATGATTAAAATTGACCATTCTTTCTTTTGAATCATTTCTCTAATTTATATTCTAATATCATACTCAGTTTTGCTAATACACTGGTGATTTTATGCTTGTTTCTTCAGTAAGCTTGTCAGTAATTTTCAGTGTGCTGTAATATTCAGCAGCCCATGTTCATTTGTCTTAGCTCTCTTCTCTTCATTCAGAAATATACTGGGTCACATTCCTTTATATAACTATATTTTAAATTTATTGTCCAATTAGAAAAATAGCAATGATGTAAATCATTTTTCATATCATTGCATTGTTCTTTATCATTTGTTGTACTATGTGTCTTTATATATTGGAAAATCCAAAGTGTTTTTTTTTTCTATGATTTATAATGTCATCAAATCATAACAGTGTATTAACATACACAGAGGAAACAAAAACTGACCTGTGAATCTAGCAACTTATATCTTTGGTTAGGTAATCAAGGGTTGCACACAACTAGTTATCAATATTCAATAGTGCTGTCTGACTGTTTATATCTGAAACATCATCTATATCTAGTGGTAAAATCTCAGCAAATATTCCAGTTTTGATGTTGGAGGGTTGCCTTCATTCAGACTATGTTGATCACACAGAGTTCCACTGGTTTTAGTGCTACTACGTACCAGAAACCAGACTCCATAGTTTTTAAGATGTCTCATGAAAACAGAACAGTTTCTAATTAAATTTTGGAACATTTTCATTGATTTTTTGACACTTTATGTACTGCTTATTTTTAAACAAACTAGTCTGTTGCTTTTTTTTTCTGTGTACAATAATGTTCCCATTGTCATCTTCAAAAACATGGTTACTTAGCCAAGCTCAGTTACAACAGCCTTAGTATTGTTATATGATGAGTAAAAGAAGGTACAGACACAGTGGTAGTAAGCTTCCTTGAACTGAGACATTTTTTCACAATTGTTTTACATTATTTTGTAGAATGGTTTTAAAAACATTCCATGTTTTTTAAAATCAGAGAACTCTCTAACATTTCCTTCCAGTAAAGTCAAGAAGCATAACTAGATAAATCTGATATTTCCTTCAGTGAGCTTTTCACTTTCATCACTCTTGTCATTTCAACAAAATTATTTTCTCCCTTTCACCATTGTCTCAGTTAAATTCTGAATAACGCATTGGTTATTCAATATGCTAAAAGAGATGTTACTTTACGAGGAAGCTATTATTTAGTGATTCAGATTCGGTGTCATGTATTTCTACTTACTTTTTCTATTTACTTTTCCTCAAACAGTTATGTTTTCATTATGGAAAAGCTCCACTCAGAAGATAAATCTGTTAACAGTACAAATTAAGAACTAGTGGGTTTTTTTTTGGGGGGGTGGGGGGTGGGGGATGGGGGAGAGTGTTCTTCTTATATTCTCATTGAGAAGTTCAGTATCTGATGTAAATTCTTTGGATTCCATCTTAATTTTTTTTCTTTTTATTGATTCTATGTGCAAGTCTGTCATGAATTCTACTGTTTCTTTATAATGAAAGAGTTTGTACTTCCTGTAAAATTGACCTTTTTGTTCATAGGGCTTTGAACATTCTCCTTTCACTACAACTTCACTGCATGGAACACCATGTTTATCATGTCCTTTCGTTGGTTCCAGTTTCCTTTCATATGCTGGTTGCTAACTGTTTAATTGAAAGCTCCCTGCGGTTATATGATTCTGGTTTATTTCACACTATGTACAATTTCCAAATGCAGAGATACTTTCCTTCCTTTTACTCTATCACAGCACATAAAGCCCTGTCTTTTTAAGACAAGTGTTGTTTTTTTAATCTTCCTTTATATTGTGGAAAGTTTCCACAGAGTACTCAAATCAAAATCTGACCATAATTTCAAAAGCATCTGTTGATACTTTCAAACCATTTGGCTGCAGTAGGTCTGGTGGTATAACATTGATTTTACAGTTTGAATTGGATACTTTTCAAAACTGTAAGCATTTTTAAATCCTAAATGTCTAGTTTTACTCTTAGCCTATATGCAGGATTCCCAGCTATGACTTGGGAATTAAGACTTTTCAAGCATCCCTGAACATTTCGTGAGGTAATTCAACTTTCAGTGTAGTTCTGAAGACATTAACACCATCAACTCATGACTACTAAAATGCAGTGTACTCTAAGAAATTATGTTATTTTATAAGTACCTGGATAAAAAATAAAAAATGGACATGCTTAGACACTGCTCACTTAGAAGTCTTCAAGAAACTTCAGAAGTCTATAGTAATCTAAGCCATGGCCCAGTTTCTCTTCTGTACCAAAATCAATGCCAGTTCAGTGAAGTTGACAGTAGATTGCTTGCTTCTATAACACCAGTCTTAATTCGTCTTCTGAAAAAGTATTATTTTTTTTTCCACTGACCTCTTATTGTGCCTACAGAGACAGGAAACCTACAGCCCTGCTGGAAAGATAGGCCCAATGTGTCATATTGGAAGGTCTGTGGTATACTGTTAGGATTAATAATCTTGGGAATGTTTAGAAAGTTTTTTTGTCCTAGTCTTATAAGTACTGAACAAACTAACTTTTTTATTATTTGTAATTGAGTTGTCGTATATATGTGTGTGTGCACATATCTTTATGCATACATATACATTTCTAATCCATAAAAATACATATAAACTAAGTTAAAAAAAAAAAGAGTGCTTTTTGCTTGTTCCTCTGCATGTTCTTGAAAATCTGAATTCTCTATTCAATATTCAACAATATCTCACTCTGAAATATTGATGCCCTTTAAATGGCTTTTAGCCATTGCAACAAGTTCTACAAATTGACTAAAGACTATGTGACGAATTACTTCAAACAAACCCTTTGAACAGAGAAGCGGATCTGGTTTTTGTTTGATATATCATGGGATGCTAAGAATCCCCGGTATTTCAGGATTCTTTGTGCACTGACCTAGCCATAACGGTTTCACGCTTCAAGACTAGTAAGTCCATAGAGAGTTTGAAGAGGCTTTGAGGATAGAATTTAAATCCTGTGTATTAGTCATCTTCAGTGGCCTGTATTTGATCTTCATTCAGTTTCCTAAATATATTGACTATCACATTGTTATTGACAGCTTTCCTGAGGTCTGTTAAATAGCCTGTGCTTGAACACTATTGTCTTGTGTTAATTCAAAGCTTATTTGGTTTTGTATGGGAAATGCTCTACTTGCAAATCGGTAAGGTGCTATATTTGTTTTTTTGTTTTTTTTTTTTCTTTTAATCTTTGTGTGGAACCAGTGGAGCCAGTCTGGATCTTTTTTTTGTTTTGTTTTTGTTTTCCCCTGCTGGATGGCTGTGATGCACTTTTCTAGCTGTTTTTCTTTTTTTATCCATGTTCAAGGTTATAGTGAGGTTCCATGCATTATAAAACTTTAACATATATATTACTAATGTGTTTTTATGCAGCACAACCATCTTGGCTCTTGTTCAGTTTTGCCTTTTTCTCTGACATTGCTGCTAATGGGGACTGTTCCTCACCTCTAAATTTTATTTGTTTTTCTACTGTTTGAAATAAATTTTACATATCCTAAGAAATAAGTTCTGGAAATAATATGTGAGGTCTTGAGTAGTCATGATAGTATGTAGTCTTAAACAATGGTAAGTATGCTTGCTGTGGAAATGACAGCTTTCTAAGGAGGAATTGTTGAAGCTGCCCCTCCCCACACCCCAACCCCAGAAGAAAAAAAAAAAAAAAACAAGACAAATAGACATTTAACCATCTACTGTTGCTTTCAGTTTATTATTACGTGTACTTCTGTAATGCCAGAGAAGCCCATGTAAGACAGAGAGTAGTTTCTGTGTTGTGCTAAGCACTCTGAGAACTTGACAAGGAGCACTTTAAGATGTCAGAAACCTTATTGCTTAATGACAGTAGTAGCTGATGAGCTTGTTCATAAACATATACGTGCATATGTGTTTTGGAAGATACCTTAATTCATATTCCTGCTCTAGAACTCCATTTTGATGTTATTATCCTGTACCTTTCTGCCTTTTTCCAATCCACCTGTTGGTGATTCTACCCAAGATGTGTCCCTAAATGGTCTGCCTTTCTTCTTTCCCCCACTGTACTCATGATGATGCTGTCCTCATCCTCAGTACTGTGCTGCCTTCCAGCAGATATTGACTGCTCATTCAGGCTCTTTTCATTGGTGGCCAGTGTCCAGACAAGAGGCAATGGGCACAAACACGGGAGTTTCTGTCTAAACATCAGGTAGCACTTCTGTGCTGCACAGGTGACAGAGCCCTGGCACAGGTTGCCCAAAGAGGCTGTGGAGTCTCCTCTTTGGAGATCTTCAGAAGCTGCCTGAACATGGTTCTGGGCAGCCTGCTTTGGATGGCTGTGCTTGAGCAGAGGGTTGGGGCAGGCAGCCTTAAACATGCTGTGATCTAGCTACACTGCTGGCCAGCACCACACTTAGCTGAGTAAAACTGAGGGATACTAAGTACTGTTCTTCCTGAATTAAAGTTTGACTTGAGCACTGAAGACATCTGCTGTCTTCTGCTCTTTTCTTCCTCATTTTGGTGCACAGTTCAATTTCTCTACTCACTTGACAAATAACAAGGAGCAACCCTACTCCTTCCATAGTTTTAGGTCCCAATAGATCGAGTCTCTAAATTCATCAGGTATAGGGTTTAAAATACATATATTCTTCTTATGGATGCTAGAATAATTATACTTCTTTTACAAACCAGTGATAAAATTTGTGAGGACACTATTCATGGTATCTTCTGATTAGTTAGGGAACAAGACATTAGTTGATCTGTTTACATACATATAAGTGTTTACTTTTCAAAAAGTTGCAATGAGATCCTATTTTAACCATATTAAAATATTTTATAGATTATCCAGCCCATGTTAAGCTTCTAACAGCAGGGAATTATTTTTCTTTTCTTTTCACAGAACAGGTATATTATGACATATTATGACAACAGATAATTGTGGTATATTGGATTGTCAATTAGGAAAAAGTAGAAAGCAAGTTTTCATTGTTGGGTAATTGGAATTATATTGTCAGACAGTAATATTAACAGGTGTTTTTTCAGGGAACACATTACTTATAGTACAAATCTGAATATTTCTGTGTGAAATGTATTCATTATATCATGAGGTATGTATTTTTTTAGTGTTAACAAAAAAAAATCATAGCAGTTACTTTTAAAATACAGTTATTTTCAGGTCACTGTGGTGTTTTCACTGAGTTGACAACATACATTACATTTCAGGTGAGCTCTGTGAGGAGAAACTAGATTTCTGTGCTCAAAACCTGAATCCTTGCCAACATGACTCAAAGTGTATATTGACACCCAAAGGTTACAAGTAAGTTTAAAATATTGTCACGATCTATCTGAGTCTAAATTTCTATTTATTTATCCTGTTCAACTTCTTTTCTTTTATTGGAAGTACATTCTATTCTCAAAATACTGGTTTCAACTATCATCAAATATTGTGGTAGTATAGACCCATTTATTTTCAGGTAGATCTACATTATTATCTTAAATATGTTTTCTGAATTAAAAGATCCTTAACAGTTCTAATTTCAGTGAGAATTTAAAGAGGAACAAAATATAGAGCGGTTAGTCTATGTAAGTGTCTATACAAACCTTTGTAGTAGCTTAGCCAGTAGGAAAATAATTATGTTTATCTGAAGTGGAATTATTATTTTGCTTTCTGAGAATTAATTGTGAAAGAGGTTATTAGGAAGGCACAGTGAAAGGTATAAAACAAAGTTAATTCCCAAGAAAACTAATCCGTAATTATACCATATCCTTATAATTAATTAGTACACACACTTTAAAGTGTTTTTAATAGGCTTTGGGTTAATAAATTTAGGAAACCTGCAGCTTTCGCACATGTTTTATGCACAGTATGTTCTTGTCCCAGAATCAGCTTATCTAGGAATGATAATCATTCCTACTACTTATGAAACAATGTGTTATTAAAATGTGGCAAAAAAATATTCAACTATATCAAATATTCATATGAAAATGAAATGAAGTTGATAGTTTTAAACTGGAAAATAGAAAACCTGTTGGATTTAAATTTGTCTGTGTTATGTTTATTATCTTCATGTCATTTCAGTAAACCTAGTTTGGTATGTTATACTTGACTGCCCAGTTCATTAATCTTCCATCTTTAAAATCTCACTTTCTGAGATTTTAAATCAGAAACTAACACATGCATTAACTTCAAGCATGTATCTCACTTTTTAATAGTGTGCCTTATATTCTTCATTCCATTTTCTGATTCATATTTCTTGAGTAAAAATTGGGACATACTTTATTGAAGTACTTAATGTAACATTACACAGCTATTTGAAATGACTCCTGGCTCTTTAGAGCAAGTCTTAGATACAAGAAGAAACAACATCAAGAAGGGAATCACAAGCTCTAATGAAATCAATCACATACATCTTAATAAAAAGAAAAACATGTGAATGTATGAATTAGTAATCTTTTCCACTCATTTTTCACAGAGTTCTGAGCATTCACTCAATCTAACATATGAGAATTCCCTGCAGAAATGCCATTAGCATTAACAATGAGAGTTGTATGAGTAAAAAAAAATAAAATAATAATAATCAAAAAATAAAATAATAATCAAAACAACAACAACAAAATTACATACTATTTTGATAATGTGAAGTTTCCAGTCCAGTGGGGATTTGGGTCCCAGGGAAGGGATAGGGTGTGTTTTGAGACTTACCATTAGTTCACTAACCATGCAGCTATTGGTCTGGTTGATCTTCTAGTGGAAAAAAAACTATGAATAACCTATAAACTGAATAAATGGATCATTGGCCCAATCCTAGTTGCTCAGTTGACAAAGGAAATATCCATCAGTATAACAGAAACCTTGGATTATTTTTCTCAGTTTCAGCAACTAAGCATAATTGATTATTTTTAGTGTTCACAGCCACTTAGCACATCCCTCAACTTTCTGCATTACTCATAAATTCCAAGAACTGTCAAAATGATTCATGAGGGCTCTCTAGATTTTAAGACACAAGTTATTCGATATAATGTCAGATAATGAGTAAGCATGTATAACTGGCAAACCTGGATTCCATGCATTGTAGATTCTCCAAATAATAACATGATTAAGCTACATAGTTTTTAAATACAAAGTCACAGTAATGATTTTTTTTCCTCAAGTTTTAAATAATTCAGTAGGTCCTTAGCTTTGTCATAAGCACACTATTATTAAGAGGCACTGTGTTATCCAACTTGCTTTCCTGTTTCACAGATGTGATTGCACACCTGGATACGTAGGTGAACATTGCGATATTGACTTTGATGACTGTCAGGACAACAAATGTAAAAACGGAGCACAGTGTACTGACGCAGTTAATGGGTATACATGTATTTGCCCGGAAGGATACAGGTGAGGAAGATCTGAAGACAATAAAAACATGTATGTCTTTCTAAAAGTCACATTTTATTTTTTTGAAATACTGATTTTTCTATTTGTATTTAGTGGCTTGTTTTGTGAGTTTTCGCCGCCAATGGTTTTACCTCGCACCAGTCCTTGTGATAATTATGAATGCCAAAATGGAGCCCAGTGTATTATAAAAGAGAGTGAACCAATCTGCCAGTGTTTATCAGGCTACCAGGGTGAGAAATGTGAAAAACTGATCAGTATAAATTTTGTCAACAAAGAATCCTATCTACAAATTCCTTCAGCTAAGATACGCCCCCAAACCAATATCACTCTGCAGGTAAGATTGCTTCTTTTGCAGATTCTGATCTGGAAAATGGTGTAAATGATCTTTCATAGTGTGGAAAAATACCCACAATGGATTGGCTCACTTAAACAGCTTTTCACAGTTTGAGCTAAAAATATATAAGAACACGCGAATAACTCTATCATACTGAAGTAGATGGGCTTATTGATTGGAAGAGAAAGAATTTTGTCATGTTGTCAATGAAGGAAGAATTTTACAGTGAAGTAATAGGCTATAGCAGTAAATTCAGAAATTCACTTACTACAGCATTTTGATTTAATATTTTTAGTTCTTTCTAAGTGTTTCTTTCTTTTAATTAGATTGCCACGGATGAAGACAGTGGGATCCTTCTCTACAAAGGCGATAAAGATCATATAGCAGTAGAGCTGTACCGTGGTAGAGTGAGGGTCAGTTATGACACAGGATCTTATCCAGCCTCTGCAATTTACAGGTGAACACAGATTTAAAAAAAAAAAAAAAAAAAAGTAACTGAAACAAAACATGTCTTCATTTTTTATACCAAAATCACATATTTTGAGTAGATGGTTAAAAGAACTACTACATGCAATTTAATGTATTGTCAGATATTTCATAATTAAAACATATTGCCAAAAGACATGATTTTGCTTGGAAAATAACTCTAATGCACATATGTCAAAAAGATAATACATTATTTGATCCATTAAAACTGAGTTAGCCTTTCAGCAGAATATTTATACATTTGTGTAAAACTCACATGTGAAAGTGTTGTGTTTTTTTTTTTCCCCATGATGTTACTGCCAAGTAGTTTTCTAGTGTGCAGGGTAAAGTGCAGAACTATACTGCATAAGCAGAAATGAAATGGCAGTTTAGTTTCTCTTCTCTTCTGTGTTAGGCAGTCTTAAAAAGTGGGACTTTTCCCTGGCAAGGGAGGAGAAAGCTAAAAATTTGATTCTAAAAAAGGCACTACCTTTGAAAAATAAATGTTTTTTGCTTCCAAAGTCATCAAGAGATAGAATCCACATCTGTTTCTTAAGTCAAATTTCTCTGATTTTCTGAAAAAAAATACTAACTGAATTTCCCAGATTTTCTTGTCACTCATTTTAAGGATTTGCATACAGACATTGCAAGAGTGAGCAAAAAGACAACAGGCATCACTTCGTCATTGATCTGCCTATTGTTACAAATACATTCAGAAGTAATTGGGGAGTATTAATATTAGTTTTTCCCAAATCTTCTTTTTACTGTATTTACACATCTTGCATTGTAAAACTATTATCTAGTGAGTATTCGCTTGCTGGAGATTCTAGTAGCTGACACTGTTCTGACATAACATTGAAAGTAAATGATTTTTAGAAATGGTTACACCCAAATGGCAATATAAAATCAAAATCTTAAGTCTATGTAGCAGGGAAACAATGCTAAACTTTCTTAGGTAATAACAGCAAGGGAACTGTGGTTTTAGTAGTGTTCCACAGGAAAAAAAAAATAAATACAATATTAAGTTGATTAATAAAATCATATCCTTATACAAGAAGGATCTGAAGATTGCTTCTGTTTTCTGATGCAATATATGATTTAAAACGTTGTTTACAGTTCCATGAGATGGTTTAACCTGTGGAAATACTATATGTATTTTAATTGTATCTACTGTTGTATATTAAAAATAGGATTTGACTTTACAGAGGATTTAAGTATTTAACAGAAATTTAAAATTGCAAAAAAGAATAGGCAAGCTGTGTTTCACTAACCAAAGATGAGATGCCTGAAACAGAGGTCAAAAACAAACAACAACAGAAAGAGTAGAGAGATTAAACCAAGTTAAAATAAAGTTTTACTATATAAATGGCAGTCAAGAAATGGTGCGTTGAGAAGGAGTCAAGTGGGAGCTGTAAAGCCTGCAGAGGTGCTTGTAGTAGCAATAAAACAAAGTTGCAAACAGATGATTTAATCATGATAAATATGGAGAATGAACAATAACAGCAGTCTAGCTTTGTAGAGTGAATGAGAACTGCTTTACCAATGGGAGTTGACGGCAGAAAGAGCCATCATCCCCAAAGCACTCGTAAGTAAATATGAGTAACAAGATAAGATGATGGCAGTGTCTAGATCAATAATGAACATTAATTCATTGGAGATGGTTAATTTGGAAAAGTTGATCCGCTTGGGTTTTGTTCGGTCTAGACATCAATTTTTAAATGATAAATGTTTTTGTTTGTTTGTTTTTAATATATGTGTGTATATATATATATATATATATAAACCTCTTCATTTTGTAAAGCAGTTTTCATCATATATTTACTGGAAATATGGGAATATTTCTTCACAAATCATTATTCTTCTACAGAGTTCCAGAAGCTTTAAATCAGTTTTTGTTACAGCTTTTCATTAGGATCTATGCATTCAGCTCTTAATTCTCCAATGGGAAATGGGCTAGAAGTAATGTAAGTGCATTGGCAGGAAATATTGCACAGATATGCTTTGTGTTTATTTCCCCTTTAATTTAAACCACTCTTAGCTAGGAGAGCTCCTCTTTCTGCAGTAAATTTTTACCAGTGAAACAGTTAAAAACTAGAAGCTTTTAATAAACACATGCTCTGTACACATTATGTTTTATACTTCCCTGGAATAATGACCTCTTTCTATAAAAACACGTTCTGTGTTGCTCTCATCATTTTAAATACTGTAGTGTGAAAGGTTGATAAGTTGTAAACTAACATAAGTTGCCTTGGAATAAGAACATTATATCTGGGCTTCTTGTTTACTTGAGCCAAAAAGTCGTATCCAATTTTAATTCTTGTAACTTTTTTTTTTTTTTTTTTACTAGATTCATTGAAATGTGTTAAATTTATCCTGGCACTTTTCTTATTGCTCGACTACAGCAAGCAACCTCTAATGATTTGAATAGACCATACTCTTTAGGAATGATAAACTCCACCTTTTTCTTCGCCACACTGAAACTCTCAGTCGGTCCGCCCTCCTGCCCATTCTCAAAAACTGCTTATTCTGCCAGTGTCTGCACTGTGTGTTTGTCCTTTCATGTAGAGCTCAGCTTATGTAAAACATGCATGCTACCATGCAATCTTATATCCATGTGGGTCTGGACTTCTCTACATAGCTGAAGTTGGTAATAAATAGCTAAGAAGCAGCTTAATGTATCACAGCTGTAAATGACTATGTGAGTGCTTCTGATCTGTTCCAGGGCAAATGCAGTTAGGTTAATTAAACCATCATTAAAGATGTTATAAGGTAATTTGTTTGATTTTTGCCCAGAGATTTAGGAAGATAATCCTTTTCCTCTATACTGGTTTTGTAATAAGAAGAGCTCACTGTCTATATGACTGTCCATCTCAGCATAACATCATACAATTGGTTCATTTAATTTACATTTCAAAGGCTTAAGCTAACCTATCTGATGGCATTCTAAAGCAAATAGATGCTGCCATGGGAATGGTTATGGCTGGTCTCTGGACTACAGCTCATTGTCATAACTTCCATACAGTCATACATTCAGCTCTTAACTCTTCAGTTAAAAATGGGCTAGAAGTAATACGAGTATAATGCTGTATTCAGACTTGGAATTACTCAATTCAGAGACTTGCTTCTCTGATGTGCCTAAACTGTGCTCAAGTGCAGAGTAGCTACCCTGCACTTAAATATTTGCTGTATAGTATTGACGCTAATAAGTACAGACAGCCATTACTTGTACTTAGCAACATTAATGTGTAGGCATGTCCTTGCACAGCATAAGTACCACACTTGAAGAAAGTCTTCTCTGTATGAAACATTTCAGGCATTCTCCTGATAGTGGGTTCATATCTTGTTAGTCAGCAGAAGGAAATGGTATACACAGGCAAAACAACAGCAACAACAAAAACACCACAACATTCACAGTACAAGCCAGAAACTGCACACAGAAATAACCAGGCCTAATAAACACTACAGATTATCTTACTGCTAGCATCAGTAGAGCTGCCCAGACCAATGATGTGATTTTCTTTGGTAGGCCTAAAGTCAGATGTTGTTCCATATTCCATGAAACTATAGGTTTATATATCACTGGAGTCAACTCAAGCCTTCATACTTGCAGAATATGTAAACTCACTACTTTGCAACATGTAGGATACATACACACATATACTGAAAAATCGCATCGTTGTGTAGGAAATACAAACTGTTTTTGTGTTTGGCTTTCTGCCTAGTAAATGTATTTCAACTCATGTTTAGAATATCGTCTGTATTTTCACAGTTCATGATTTGATGAAGACAGGAATGACAATGAAAAGTGGCTATTAATAACTACAATACATATCACTAATAGAGTGATATTGAAGGAGTATAACATTGTATTGGCTCTTATGCATGCCTGCGTGTCCTACTATAACCTAGTTTTCCAGAAACTGTACTCCTGGAGAAGTTTTGTTCTGAAATTGTATTAACAATTAAAGTGAAAGAAAATCAGAATGGTTCTAACCAGAATTAAATGTATAATATTTATTTTGCAGTGTGGAAACTATTAATGATGGCAATTTCCACATTGTGGAGCTGCTAGCCATGGATCAGATTCTGTCTTTGTCTGTTGATGGAGGAAGCCCCAAGATAATTACCAATTTGTCCAAGCAGTCCACTCTGAATTTTGACTCTCCACTGTACGTAGGAGGTAAGAGAATCAGCTAATTTAGTCTGGTAATATACATTAATAAATACATAGTAAGAGACTTATTCATTGAGATAACATCTTAAAATGAATTTTGAGCAGTTGGTCTCAATAGTTTCAATATTAACAAATAGTACTGGAAGAGTAGCTAGTACTCTGAAAATAAATAATGCCCTTATACTTTGAATTTACTTGAAAAATGAAGCATGTCCCCATAAACTGTATCTGTTGCTATTTAATCAGTATGGATATGTGATGCCCACTGGAAAATTCTGTAATTTTCTACTGTTCATTGTAGCTTTTTATTGTAATGAAGAAGTGCACATCATTTAGCTACCCGAAGATTCAGTAATGCCTATTCAGAAAGTGTAGAATTGTAGCATTCTGTTTTGGTCATGTTTTACATTTCTATTTCACTGTACAGGTATCTGCAGGAAATGATAGCAAAGTATAAAGTCTTGAAGTATAATTTCCGTCTTGAGATCTTATTGCTTAGGGCTGATAAGAGTTACTGGTTATTTGGTTTGGTAACAAGGGAAGAGACTGGATAGTTGCCATACAGTATGTGGCAGGGTTGTTTGGGGAGTTTTCTGGTTTGATTTGGTTTGGTTTGAGAAGAAATCATTCTTTCAGTAAAACTGGTATTATGTTATTGTGTAGATAAACATAGAACATTTCTGATTATTTTCTGTGATTTACTGTATAGAACTATGGATTCAAGCCCATTTTTAAACAGCAGTTTTTGCTGAATTTTTGATGGGCCTGCATAACCTAGGTTAAGAGTCAAAAACTTCAGCCACCACTTTGTGCCTTCTGACCATCCTGGGTAGCAGGTGTCATTCTTAATGATCAGAGCTTCAGCATAGTTGTTAAATAGTGTCAATCTTCTACCAGTCTTCAACTTCTACTTAGTTTAACCTCACACTCTTACAGGAGACTTCTAAGGAGTCTCCTTCTGATCTGTTCTTTCTGTAAGAAGAATACATACTTTCTTTGTCTTTATCATTGTAATGTTGTCCAATTCTTAAGAACTCTTTTGTGTCTACGTTTTTTTGACTTGAGCATGTTCACTCTGTGCAAAAAAAAAAAAAAGGTTATGCTACCAATAGTACGTTCATCAGTCACTTATTTTCTCTATCAAAGGTGTTATTTATCCTCTTTCTAAATATTCTAATATTTCTAAATACAGAAGACCTCACAGCAGCTTCTTAGACTTATTTGTAATGGGAAAGACAAACAGAAATTCCTTTCATTCTGATCGAGAATAGTCTATTTCTCCTATAAAACCAGAGAAACAAGTGCCTCAGTTGCAAGTGATGAGGGATGAGTTTTGTATCTAAAAATCACCACTGTTTCTTTGGAACACTTCAGGTTTTTTGTCACATCTTTTTGGATTTGGTCATTGCCTCCTTCCGTCTAAGATGAAAAGAAGTACAAGATATAATTCAATATTACTCATTGCTCCTCATACCAGCAAAGAAAATAATTGATGTTATGAAATATATGAGCTGCCTTTAATATTGCCTTGTATCACACATCTTCAAAGGAGGATTGCGTTGTGGAAGTGTACCTATTTTTTCACCTGCATCATTTCACCTGCATCACAAGTCGATGGGGCCGGATGACATCCACCCGAGGGTACTGACAGAACTGGCAGAGGAGCTGGCCAAGCCGCTTTCCATCATTTATCGGCAGTCCTGGCTATCAGGGGAGGTCCCAGTCAACTGGCAGCTAGCAAATGTGACGCCCATCTACAAGAAGGGTCGGAGGGTAGACCTGGGGAACTATAGGCCTGTTAGTTTGACGTCAGTGCCAGTTAAGCTCATGGAGCAGATTATCTTGAGTGTCATCACGCGACACTTACAGGGCAACCAGGCGATCAGGCCCAGTCAGCATGGATTTATGAAAGGCAGGTCCTGCTTGACAAACCTGATCTCCTTCTATGACAAAGTGACACGCTTAGTGGATGAGGGAAAGGCTGTGGATGTGGTCTACCTTGACTTCAGTAAGGCTTTTGACACCGTTTTCCACAACATTCTCCTCAAAAAACTGGCTGCTCGTGGCTTGGACTGGCGTACGCTTCGCTGGGTTAGAAACTGGCTTTATAGCCGGGCCCAAAGAGTTGTGGTGAATGGAGTCAAATCCAGTTGGAGGCCGGTCACTAGTGGAGTCCCCCAGGGCTCAGTGCTGGGGCCAGTCCTCTTCAATATCTTTATCGATGATCTTGATGAGGGGATAGAGTGCACCCTCAGTAAGTTTGCAGACAACACCAAGTTAGGTGCATGTGTCGATCTGCTCAAGGGTAGGAAGGCTCTGCAGGAGGATCTGGATAGGCTGGACCGATGGGCTGAGGTCAACTGCATGAAGTTCAACAAGGCCAAGTGCCGGGTCCTCCACCTGGGGCATAACAACCCCAAGCAGCGCTACAGGCTGGGAGATGAGTGGTTGGAAAGCTGCCTGGCAGAGAAGGACCTGGGAGTACTGGTTGACAGGCAGCTGAATATGAGTCAGCAGTGTGCTCAGGTGGCCAAGAAGGCCAACAGAATCCTGGCTTGTATAAGAAGCAGCGTGGCCAGCAGGTCTAGGGAGGTGATTGTCCCCCTGTACTCGGCTCTGGTGGGGCCGCACCTCGAGTACTGTGTTCAGTTTTGGGCCCCTTGCTGCAAGAAGGACATGGAGGTGCTCGAGAGAGTCCAGAGAAGGGCGACCAAGCTGGTGAGGGGTCTGGAGAACAAGTCTTATGAGGAGCGGCTGAGGGAGCTGGGATTGTTCAGCCTGGAGAAGACAAGGCTCAGGGGCGACCTTATCGCTCTCTATAGGTACCTTAAAGGAGGCTGTAGCGAGGTGGGGGTTGGTCTATTCTCCTACGTGCCTGGTGACAGGACGAGGGGGAATGGGCTAAAGCTGTGCCAGGGGAGGTTTAGGTTGGATATTAGGAAGAACTTCTTTATGGAAAGGGTTGTTAAGCATTGGAATGGGCTGCCCAGGGAAGTGGTTGAGTCACCATCCCTGGAGGTCTTTAAGAGATGTTTAGATGTTGAGCTTAGTGATATGGTTTAGTGGAGGACTTGTTAGTATTAGGTAAGAGGTTGGACTGGGTGATCTTGGAGGTCTCTTCCAACCTAGACGATTCTGTGATTCTGTGATTTCTGCAGTGTTATTTACATAGTGTTCTGTGTCACATTTTTTGGAAGGAGAGATGGTCCTGTATTCTCAGAAGACACTGTGTGCTTCCTTACTTTATTGTCAACATCCATTTGTTGTTTAATGACTTCTAAGACCAATTTTACAACTTCTTGAAAATTAAGATTAGTACAGAATGATTGCCCTGTCTGTTGTGGGCAACTTTTAATGAAATGCCAAGTACAAACATTTAGTGCTAACACTTATTTGTTGATTTGTGACATATGGTTCTCTTCCTTGCATCTTCACCTTGCAGGTCTGTGTCTCCATTAGAAGAATCACATTAATCTGCATCATCCTCTTGAAGTATCAAAAGATTTTCAGAAATTACCTTTTCCTACAGTGGTCTGATTCCTAAGAGCAGGAGTTTTTTTCATCATGAAGCATATGCTTTAGAGATGTCCTGCATTCCCTCTATTTCTGTTCTTCACCTTCAGGCTCCAAGCAGAAAAATACTTTCAGCTATTGTAGAAAATGTTGGTCCAAAACAGAAAGAAAATCACTATTAGAAGAGTGTTATTACAAGATGAAGAAAAAAAAAAAAAGCTTTTATGTTCTTTATGTTTTTATATTTATCATCTTAAAGTTTTTCAGATGGTTAAGTTGTTAAGTTTCACTCTTTTATTTTTATGTTACTCATCTTTTTGAGATTCATTCTTTTTTTTTTTTGTACCCAAATCTATGTAGAATTTTTAAAGAATTTGATCACACATTTCCTTCAGTTAAGAACTCAAATTCTCACTAGAATTTTATGCAGTATTCTTATCTTTGCCAAAGTCTTAGTTTGACACCTATATCATCATGTAGCTTACACTTACTCTTATCACCTTTCTGTTAAAATGGCATTTCTGGTAAGCATCACCTCAGCTGGCAGGATGAATGAAATTCAGACTTGACAGCAAGTCCTTGTATGGTTCTCTCTCTCTCTTTTGACAAAGCTATTCTTAGGTCACAATTATTTTGGTTGGTTGGGAAGGGGGTAATTTAATCTATTTTTTACAGAAAGGGGGGTAATCAATTTATAACTTTGTATATGTGTGTGCGTGTGACATTTTTTCCAACTCTGTGGCTCTCTCTTGAGGTCAGACCACACACTAGATATTTTTCAGTCTTTCTATAATAGATCTCAATAAATCTTACTGAAAGCTTATGGCTTTTGGTAAGAAGTCTAAAGGGAGAAACTTTCTTCTCTCTTCAACAGGGTCACAGGCTTCACTGTTCACTTCATATTCTACTTTCAGAAATTATAGCGTATTTTACTAGTTGAGAGTGACATCTTGTTTCACAGAAGTCGCTATTTCTGACACAGGTAAGGCATCAGCTGCTTTTCATTTGCAGCTGCTCTGCTCTAGCAGCTTCTTAATGAGATGCTCATTTTCACAGAATCACACAGAAAGGTTGAGGTTGGAAGGGACCTCTGGAGATCATCTGGTCCAACCCCCCTGCCAAGTAGGGTTACCAAGCGCATGTTGCACAGGATTGCATCCAGGCAGGTTTTGAATATCTCCAAAGAACAGAGACTCCACGACCTCTGTGGGCAACCTTTTCCAGTGTTCTGTCACCCTTACAGTAAAGAAATGTCTCCTCATATTCAGATGGAACTTCCTGTGTTTAAGTTTGTGCCTGTTGCCTCTGGTCCTGTCACTGGGCAGCACTGAAAAGAGTCCGGCCACATTATCTTGACAACCACCCTACAGATATTTGTATACGTTGATAAGATCCCCTCTCAGTCTTCTCTTCTCCAAACTAAACAGGCCCAGCTCTCTCAGCCTCTCCTCATATGACAGATGCTCCAGTGCCGTAATCATCTTTGTAGCCCCCCGCTGGACTTGCTCCAGTAGCTCCATGTCCCTCTTATACTGGGGAGCCAAGAACTGGACACAGTACTCCAGGTGAGACCTCACCAGGCTGAGTAGAGGGACAGGATCACTTCCCTCAATCTGCTGGCAACACACTTCCTACTCACCTCCAGATACCACTGGCCCTCTTGGCCACAAGGTCACAATGTTGGCTCATGGTTAACCTGCTGTCCACCAGGACTCCCAGGTCCTTCTCTGCAGGGCTGCTTTCCAGCAGGTCGGCTCCCAACCTGTACTGGTGCATGGGATTATTCCTCCCTGGGTGCAGGACCCTGCATTTGCTTTTGTTGAACTTCATGAGGTTCCTCATGGCCCAGACCTCCAGCCTGTTGAGGTCCCTCTGAATAGCAGCACAGCTTTCTGTGGTATCAGCCACTCCTTCCAGCTTTGTGTCATCCACAGACTTGCTGAGGGTGCAATCTGTTCCATTGTCCAGGTCAGTGGTGAATAAGTTGAACAGGACTAGACCCAGTACGGACGCCTGGGGGACACAGCTAGCTACAGGCCTCCAAGTAAACTCAGTGCCACTGATCACAACCTTCTGAGCTCTGCCATCCAGCCAGTTATCAATCCACCTCACTGTCCATTCATCCATCCCGCACTTCCTGAGCTTGCCTATGAGGATATTATGTGTCAAAAGCCTTACTGAAACCAAGGTAGACAATATCCACTGCTCTCCCCTCATACACCCAGCTAGTCATTCCATCATAGAAGGCTATCAATTTTGTCAAGCATGATGTCCCCTTGGTGAACCCATGCTGGCTATTCTTTCTTATCCTCCATATGCTTGGAGATGACCACCAGGATGAGTGACTCCATTAGCTTTCCGGGGATGGAAGTGAGGCTAACTGGCTTGTAGTTTCCTGGGTCCTCCTTCTTGCCCTTTTTGAAGATTGGGGTTACAGGGGTTTTCTTCTAGTACTCAGGCACCTCTCCTGTTCTCCACAATCTTTCAAAGGTGATGGAGAGTGGCCTAGCAATAATATCCATGAGCTCCCTCAGCACTTGTGGATGCATCCCATCTGCGCCCATGGATTTGTGAGTGTCAAGTTTGCCTAAGAGATCTCTGACCTGATCCTCTTTGACCAAGGGAAAGGCCTCCTTTCTCCAGACTTCCTCCCTTGTCTCTAAGGTCAGAGATTCCTGAGGGCTGGTCTTAGCAGTGAAGATTGAAGCAAAGAAGGCATTCAGTAATTCTGCCTTCTCTGTATCCTTTAAATTTAATTCTTTATATTCTGCTTTCTCTATATCCTTCTCTGTGTCCTTTATTTTGACAGTATTATTGTATGCCTGTTATTTAATAGAGTCCTTACCATCTGCCTCCTTGGGCAGTGGATTTGATAATTCACCTGTAGCAGGTTCTGTGACCAAAAGCATAAAGGAGGGTGGAAATGAGGGACAATGCCAAAGATGCTCTCTTACCTTTCAGAAAATACAGCTGAAATATGTCTGCATCATTTCCATGGCAGTTCTTTCCCAAACGATAAAGAACTTCTGTTTAAAAATTGTCAAAGAAATATTTCTAAAGAAAAGGAGAAGCATTTGCACACATTTTGGTCTTCTAACACTTGCTAACTTGCTAGAAGCATAAACTGTACAGGCTAAAAGCTTGCATATATGTTTCAAAATGTCTTCTGCATTAGAGATCATAGAGAAAAAGTTCTCTGAAACATATGTCATATACCTCATATTATATTGTGTGATATATTCTTATATGCTTCCCAGAAGTCACATCTAAATTTCCTGACACTTGCATATATCTACTTTAGCATTGCATTAATGCAATAATTAATTTTGCAATGGATAAATTCAGTGCATCTATTCTCCTATTAGGTACCTGAAGTCATATGCCTGTATATTTGCTGAGCATTGCTTTCAAGGGAAACTTTGGGGTTAAGAGTCCATGATGACTTTGCCTTGACTCTGAATTTTGGAAATACAGCAAATAGTTTTGAGGGAATGAAAATTAATGATTGTTTGCAGTCTGAGTCCTTTAATATAATAGCCCTAAGCCTATGTTACTTAGGTGATAAGATCAGAGAAGATTAAGCCTTAAGCAGTATAGATACGATATTATTAATTCCTATAACTGTAGAATAGCCCAATGAAATTATAATAACATGTAAATGAAAGGCAGGTCTACTTCATTCAGTTGCACAGCCATTCCACAGTACTCTTAACTCTTCATTCTGAGTAACTGTATAAAAACGTTAGAAGTTTACAGGGTTAAGGAGCAACAATGCAGAACATTAGATCTTTCTCTGGTTGTTATCTTACTAAGTACCAGAATTAAAACTGCTAATTTTGCTTATGAATTCAGCTGTGCAGCTAACGATCATATTTGTTTTCAGGTAACCACATTTTTTTTAATGCTCAATACACTTTGATTTCCTTCACTTATTAGTCTCAGGAGGCACTGAAGATTTGTGCATTAATTATTTGAATTTTATGTCTTAAGGACTAATTAATATAGGGCAAAATGTTGGCAATAAGTTTAAAAAAAATAGAAAGGCAGAATAATAGAAGAAAAAGCTTTATTTTTAAAAGGAAACAATGTTTAAGAGTAGTGTTTGTCTGAATTGTCATAAATTACTAAAGTAACCCAAAGGAATGATAACTAAATTACATACATGTGACTCCTGCTCCAGTTCCACCTCTTACAATTATAGACTACAACAAAGGAAATATTCTGAAAATAATGAGCATTTGCACTACCTAGAAATATCTACAAATAAGTATTTTGATATTGAATTATTGTTATTATTGTCTATCTTTGATTGCAATGGTAATAACAAACTATGAGTGACTTTTTTATTAATCTTCTTTTAGGGCACGCTGAACAAAAGTATTTTTGAAAGTAATGAAACCTCCCTCACTTGAGCGTTTCTTTTAAAAAATATTCACTAGCAAAATTTCACATTTGAAATGTGTATGCCAGCTCCAAATTGATGACCTGGTCCTACCAAATTCTTCTGGATTTGAGCATCTTAGCAGTTGATGCATGATTTTTGTAAAGTGCTAAATTTCAACAATTTTTTTTTTTCAAGATTCAGACAATATCTTAGACTTAATTGCATTACATCAAAAACAGTCATGTGCTCAAACCTTTTCATAGTTGTGAGCTTCCTGTATGAACTCCTCTATCCATCTCTTTAGTTGGAGCTAAAGACTTACAGTTTTAGAGTTGGTTTTCATGCATGCTTGACAACCAGGACGTTTTCCAAATGCTAGCTCATTGCACATTGTTGTAGGCTGACTATCTGCACAGAATTAATTAGGAATAAGTACATTTTTTAATGTATTAAAAAAAATAGGGAAAATGGTATGGAATGGAAACCGTACCAAAAATGTATTGATTATTTGCTATTGTTCATTTCCTAGGCATGCCTGTGAAAAATAACATTGCAGCTTTACGCCAGTCTCCGGGCCAGAACGGCACAAGCTTCCATGGTTGCATCCGTAATCTGTATATCAACAGTGAACTCCAGGACTTCAGAAACGTGCCACTGCAAGTGGGAATTCTGCCAGGTTGCGAGCCTTGTCATAAGAAAGTTTGTGTGCATGGAACATGCCATGCTACCAGCCAGTCAGGCTTTTCCTGTGAGTGTGAAGGAGGATGGACTGGACCGCTCTGTGATCAACAAACTAATGACCCATGTCTCGGAAATAAGTATGTCCTTCCTCAAGACAGAACAATAGTGTAATATGCATATAATTATCCTCTTATATATGTTTTTTCATAAAAGTTCACACTTTTTTTCAACAAGAAACAAAATATGCTGAGCATGTAAAAGTGAAAACAGCATCCAGATTATAGTGTATTCTTTCCGTAAACTTAATGGAAAAGTTCCCTGTTTAGGGGAGCAGATACACACATCACACTGTAGTTCTGCCTAAAGCCTTAACATGGGATATGATTGGAGGCTGTGCTGTTACATGCTTCTGTACTGGCTAGTTATGTAATGAGTTACGGTGATGCAAGTGCAACTATTGGTATGATACTTAACACAAAAATAATTTCAAAGAATTTGCAAATGAAAAAAAATGATTATAATTGTATAGAAATCAGGAAATACAATTCTTATTCTTTAAAGTGTTGTAAAACCTTGATACAATGGATGTTTCTAATAGTTTTCATATTTCCACAATACCGCATGTTTTGGCTGAAAAATAGCTTTCTACCTTTGTGGTAAACTTCTGTTTAAGTATGTGTGTGCTAATTCTTTTTGTAGACTTAAAAGAACATTTTATGTTGGACATTTTATCTATGTTTATAGAGAGGGTCATCTATATATGTGTGTGTATCTATATAGAGATATGAAAGTATTTATATGTATGTGTATTTATCTTATCGATTTGCTACAGAGACAAGTAAAATTTCTTGGCTCATGATCTCCCAGCACAAGAAGATCAGAAACTTCAGAAGTTCAGAGTACTTCAGGTTGTGTTGGTCACGCACAACAAAGATATCATTCTGTCTACCCTTACCGCTGTCCCGCTGTCCTTGCTGCAGTTTGGCAAACACCTTTTTTGTTTGTTTGTTTGTTTGTTTGTTTGTTTCCAAGGGTAAAGTAGTCCAGCCTGGACTTTTTTAGTGCTCTGGCCTATATGGTTTTTGATTTTTGAAGACCAGTGCCCTGAGTTTGCTAGGACATTCTAATAAGGCAAATTTTGACTCCAATATAAAATTACATTTAAGTAATCTTTTGACATAGTGTGTGTTGAGAGTCTGACCCTTTAAAGCTTTATACGCTAGTTAGCATGCTTTGTTTACATTGGTTATGGACTGTTTCAGTGCTATTGAGTTTTGAACTCTTCCCAGAGCCATATCAGTGAAATTTTGAGGCATATCGTTGTAGCACTTCATTGTCTATGAATCTTCTTTCTTACACTGTTCGCTTTTACAGTTGCTTAAGAAAGAAAGAAAGAAAGTCACAGCAGGTTAAAAAATATAAATGCAGTGTTTATCACATCCATGTTATACCTTAGGAGTCAAAAATAAGGATCTGTACCATTAAGTTCTATAATAAGAGAACACATAATTTCTTTGAAATACCCTTGAAAAATTAGATTATATATAGATTCTTAAAACTATATGCATCTATACCCAAACTGAGTACTTCTTGCCATGAATTACAAAACTTGGCAAGTATCAGATACATACAGCTTGGAATTTCTTTCATGGATGGAATTAAGTGAGCACGATATTAGTATTTTGTTAGCTCTTGCAAGTATTGTTTTTGTTTCAGTTGTATATAGTGCTGTGAGCTTTTAGCAGAGAAAGCCAAACCAAAATTCTTTACTTGGAATGAAGGAGGTTTCTGTTCTTTAGTTTCTGGGGGATTTGATTTCTTGATGCACCTCTAAATCCTGCCTATTGAATAGGTGCATTTTGTCTGCTTAGTACAATAAGATGTTCCACTTTATCTGAGAAACAGAGTTACTACTGTGATCTCTGTTTGGAAAATGTAGGAGATCTTTTAGAGATCCTTGCACACCATAAAAAGCTTAGGACTTTGATTTATTTTACATAAATCAAGATGCTTGAGTTAGGAATAAAGTGACCAAAGTTTGCTCGATAGTTGCTTGCTAAAGGAAGAAACACATTTCTGAAGAGTAAATTAGACCTCAAGTGGTCTAATCACCTTATGGATAAGCTTGTTTTTTTTCTTGAGTGTGTGGGGAGCCTATGGCAATTACAAATCTAACGAGTGCCTGACATAGGTACCTAAAATTAGATAAGCTGAAACTGTGCCTGAGAGTTTGCACTTAGCTTGATGTTCCTTGCAGTACGGTCTGAAGATGAATTTTTTTTTTTAATGAAATTCTTCAAAGAACAGGTGGAAGCAAAAGTAAAAGATCTGGCATTAGCTAAGATTTAATCATCTTTAAGTCAAGAAGAATTTTACCAAAGATCCTGACACAGATTGCTTTGATATCTAAAACAGCATGCATAGAATATGACATGATATCAGTGTTGCCTGAGTAGCTTCATAAATCAGATGTCCTGAAAGTGTTTCATATCTACAGTGTTTAATCCCAAACTGGATATGTGGATGGAGGCTGTGTGTTGCACCATTTGAAAATCCTGTGTTGAGAAGGTCTTCCCATACTCTTTTTCTTTCCAGTTAACACCATGGTAAAGCACTTGGGCAGAATAAAGGGTACAGATAGAGAATTGTGGCGTAGCTGTCATCAGTGAGTGGAACTTGGTGACATTTATAAGCTGAAAAAAGGTTTTTAATAGATAATTCAAGTTTGTCAAAGTTAAAATATGTTGTGCGTTCTTTTCAATTTTACCAAAATTCTTACTGTACTAAAGGAGTAGAGTACAAAGGAAAAAGCTTCCAGAAATACTATTATCTAAAAAATTTGAAAATGAGATGTTCTTACCAGAACTCTTCTTTTACTATGATATGACACTTTATATAATTTTTTCTTAATCTTCCATATTGAAACAAAGTATTTTATTTTAGATTGAATGTATTTTTTTTTTCATCCAAAGCTTTTCACTTATTTATGTGGCTGCCACAAACTGCTAAGGAGTCTGTGGGCTCAGGGATCTTACAGTACAGAGAGGAGAAACATTACAGTGACAATGACCTTGAGTATCAGGATTGCATTCCTTCCTGCAGAGGAATCTTTGCTGTCTCCTTACAAAACAGTACATAGAAAACTTGTGTGAGGCAACAGTTAAAGGAAATGACATTATTTCTAGGAAGAAAGTTATTGACCATGTGCCACCAAACGAACAAAGGGAAGTGTTATTATTGCAAGTCTTTGGTGATGTTTTCAGAAGATCAATTTCCCTAATCCTCAGCTTACACCTAGGAACAGGTAATTAGACATCTTTCTTTTGGGAAACGCCACCTCTCAGAGAAGTAAGACTAGCTGTGTGTTCCCATACTGTACAATCAGAACTTAAAAAATGCAGCTTAACTCACAGCCTTTTTGTCTGACAACAAATTTGAGCCTGCCACAAATGTTTGCAACAGCCCAACGGAGAGAGTAGCTAGTTTAAATCATTTGGGTGAGACCTGATAATATGCAACCTCATCTAGTGTGAGTTTCTGCACGAGTGTTAGATGAGCACTGCCAGCTATTCGTGAACACCTGGCTCACACGTTAGATGACCATGCCAATGGCAGTTTTCAGTGCAGACTACTGCATTCGATGGGGGGGAGGGTGGGTTAGGACACATGTTCAGCTTTGAAATTGCCATTGCTTGGAACAGAAAAATTTTAGCTAGGAAGTATCTGACCTGTCTTTGTGCTGGGAGCCCCATGCTTCATGAGTGACAATATGCTTTTATAAATGATAACAGAATTTCAGGTGAGTATCCTTTTCTCTACTTAATTCTAATGGATTGCATTTGGGCTTGATCTTGCTGTGTTCTTGAAAGCATGGTACAAATTTAGGTAGACAGGAAATGCTGAATTTAATAACTGTGGACTATAAAATTCTTCCATAACACATCTACAGTGGTTGTTTTCTGCTGAGACAGAGTTCTGTACTGCAGCTTGTTTTGTGTAAACCTGCATACCAATTATAAGAAGCTTATAAACCACTTCACTGCATCTCACTGAAAATGTCCATTAGAAAAAAAAAAAAAAAAGCAATTTCTTCTGAGTACAGTCCAAAGTATTTGTAGTTAATGTTGCTTAGCCTGAACTTTGATGAATAATTTATTTTTATTCTCTTGGGCTTGTTTCCCCTGTAGATGTGTGCATGGTACCTGCTTGCCAATCAATGCATTTTCATACAGTTGTAAATGCCTGCAGGGACATGGGGGAGTCCTCTGTGATGAAGACGAAATGCTGTTTAACCCCTGCCAATCCATCAGGTGTAAACATGGCAAATGCAGGCTTTCAGGACTTGGGAAACCATATTGCGAATGCAGCAGCGGATACACGGGGGACAGCTGTGATAAAGGTAAAAATAATAATAATTTAAAAATCATGTTATTGTTTTGGTCTTAGAAAAAAGGTTTGTTTTATTAAAACATGAACAGCCAACATTACCAACTTTTTTTTTCCCCACAATGCACACATTTGTTGCTTTTTTTTGACCATAAGACTTTATCTCAGTGAGAGAAAAATCAAACTTTTCCCATGAATTTATTTACATTTTGAAGATTTTTCATCAAATGTTTTGCTGTGAAAACATTTTTTTTTGCCTTTGTTCAGAAACACATTTTTACTATATTTAACTATTACCTTTTACCTGCTGTATCTTTCTGTATTTATTGTTTCTCTGCCTTCTGCAACTGAGAAGCCAAATCCAATGATTCTGCTCCTAGTTTTATCACAAACTCTACTTTTGACCTCTCAGCTTCAACTGATTTATCACAGCGAATTATGCAGGTGAGATGGATGAAAACAGGATGACTTTTCCCCCTACCTTTTTCTTTTTCCTTTGTCTATCAAAGCTCTCCCTCTCCCTCTTTGCCTTACCCCAGATGGCATTTATTTTGTATTGTACATAGATCTGAATAGAAGAGAAGAATATGGTTGTAGAACTTTAAACAGATGTCTCATTTTTAGCTGGTTTTATACCTCAGTAATTTATGAAGTTAGTGGAATGTAACTTGTATTAAATAACAGATTGAATAATATTAAACTCCAGGTCTAATAAATTAAATTGCATGCTCTCTGAAACATTTCCCTATGGTAAATAGAACCAGCTGCTAGCAATGTAGGAACAGAAGATGTGTATTTTCATAAAAGAGGAAAAGATTTAAGCTTCCAATTTTCTTGTCATTGTAATAGCTTTGTATTTATGGTTTACATATACATAATATAAACTTTACTGAAAATAGGAGGTATAGGAAATAAAACTCAGCATTAATCAAATTATGTTTGATAGAACCACTAGTTCCCATTATGCAGCCTGAGTCAAACTTTAAAATATCAATTCCAACCACAATTAGAAACACAGCATCTTCTTTAGCAACCTCAACCCTTCTGTGACCTGTATCTCAAAAGTGTATCTCTTATTTTAAATGTTGTTTTCTGCAGAAATCTCTTGTCGAGGGGAACGAATCCGAGATTACTACCAAAAGCAGCAAGGGTATGCTGCGTGCCAGACGACCAAGAAGGTATCGAGACTAGAATGTAAAGGAGGATGTTCAACCGGGCAGTGCTGTGGACCACTAAGGAGCAAGAGACGGAAATACTCTTTTGAATGCACTGATGGGTCGTCATTTGTGGATGAGGTTGAGAAAGTGGTGAAGTGTGGCTGTACAAATTGTCCCTCCTAAGTGTCCCTGTCACACTTGTCTTTTGAAAATGTTGTATACTTATTGACCGTGTCGGACTAATTAATGCTTCATAGTGGAAATATTTGAAATATATTGTAAAATACAGAACAGACTTATTTTTATTATGAGAATAAAGACTTTTTCTTCATTTGAAAAAAGATTCAAGTGCTTGAACTGAGACTTCTCATAACCAAGAGGAGCTTTGAAGGAAAAAAAAAAAAAAGACCTGGTAACATTGCAACAGTGATGGGAAACTTAACTGCTTTTAACACGGATTCTTCTTTATAACATGCTGAAGATACACTGACACTATACATATTGACTTTCAACTTAACAGCTCAGAGATGAAATGTTGGCCAGAACATGAGGCTTGTTTTTCCACTTTCGTATCAGTATATTTTATTGTCTTGACAGATCATACCAATCACTTACCTATGGATGAGGATGCATTATGAGTGAAAAGAATCAGATTATACAGAAATAACAATTGTATGAAATACATTTTATCTTTGGTATTATTAAGCATCTTGAGAAGATGGGGTCACATTTAGTGGATGGGAAATGGGAGATATGAGAATATACTATAATCCTGAAATCTCCTGATGATGTATACTTTTATGTCAGCATGTTAGCAAAAGAAGCATACAAAAAGTGTTTATCTGCCCTTTTCCAGTATTAATTTTTTGTAATATAAATGTTTGGGGGATGGTAAAAATAGATTATTGATGGATAAATTAGTAATAATATGGATTTCTGTTTCTATGAGTTCTAAAACAACTCTATACAGTATTCAGTTTCATTGAGAAATATTTATTGTATCAAAGTACATTGTACTTAACCCTTTTAGGCCATCCCTTTTACTGTTTTTCAATGCTTTAATATATATTAATTTATATTTGTCCCAGTATTTTTGTATTTTTTTTTTTAAAGAAAAGGACTTAAAAATCAGGACTTTTTGCAATAGAACTAACATAGCATGTCGTCTTGGGGTAAATGTTTTCAGTCTGTTTTTTCCTCCCTTTCCCCTTCCCTTTTTCTTTTCCTTAGAATCTGACCACTTGGTGTCACTGAATCTGAAAGTGATGACAATCTGAAGTTTTCACGTACCACAGATATTCAGGACACCTTCCAAGAACCTGTAATGTATGACAGAAAATGTCTTTACACTAGATGGCAATTGTAGAGAAGTTAATTTTCCCTATATACAGTACTTACAGAAAATAAGATGGCGTGTAGAAAATGACATTAGAAAGTAGACCTTCATAAATTAATATTCCCATGAAGCTCTTTACCTTTTTTATAAGAAAAAAAAAGAGAAGAAAGAAAAAAAGGCTGTGCGATCAAGAACTGTGACTTTACCCAAATAATAAAACTACTTTACTGCCCTAATGTTCCCCATGTTAACATGTTGCTGCTAAACTATAATGTAGATTTGGTAATCATTAATAGTGGGTTGTGTTCTTCTCTCAGTAAAACCCAGGGTACCCTGTAAAAATGCAGATGTTTTTCAATTTTATTTTATTTTATTATTTTTTTTTTACAAAAACAAAAAAGTTAGATGTACATGTGTAATGCAGTGTGCTTTGTCTTATTTGGACTGATATCAGTAATGCTACTGATGTTTGTAAATTAAACAGATATTTACTTCACTAACAGCTTTTATTTGTATTCTTCTGAGAAGTTTAAGTTGTCTAACAACCTTTAATTGAACACCTGTAGTTGCAAAGAATATTTGGTAAAGGAAAAAAAAAAAGAATAAAACCCAACCCTACTTCTAGTGTATTCATTGCTGCAAATCTGAAGAAGGAAAAATCTGAAGAAGGAATTATCTTGGGATTATTACATCTACAAGCAGGGATGTCTGTGAATGTCAGTTCCTTATGAACACAGCTGAACTCATAGCAAAATTAATAAAAGACATATAAATAAAGTGCACTGCATGAAAAGACAAATTAAGTCTATCCTAACATTTTAATGGCTATACATATGGCAATTTGAGAGTTGTTTTAGCAAGTAGCTTGCTTCTTCAGAGAGCTTCATGTTCACTAATCTTGGACAAAATATTTTAAATTTCAGCAATTGGATGGGGTGATGCCTAAACAGGTTTCACTCCTGTAACATAATTTTTGCATATACTTCTGTATTTATTTTACTCATTCTACCTTAGAAATTGTCTCAATCTCTAATGAAACAGCTTTTGGCATGAGGCCTTCTTTCTTGTTCCTTAGATTCTAAATAATCTTTGGTAACTTTTAAAAGCTTTGTTTAAAAAGTAGCCATTTTTGCCAACTACTACTTACATAGCATTCTTGAATAAACATGATTATATTTTCTGGGTACAATTGAAATGCCTGTACGAAGTACATGGAGCCCAACTGCTTTCTGTCCTCATACAGAGAAATGAGCTTTGCTTTCATTTTCAAGCAGTACTAGCAGGTACTGATCCTAAATCCATCAAGACTCTAAGCAGAACCAAACAAGAACCTAAGATTTAATTTCAAAACAAACAAAAGCTTTTGGCACCTAACACTACCCCTCTGGAGGATATAACGCACATCCAACTGTGGTTCAGTTCACCTTAGAAACCTGAGCATCCCTGCATTTTCACACCACTGAAAGTCCTTAAGAATCTACGAGGTGTTCTGCTGTGTATGACACAATATAGCTTCATTGTTTCTCAATGAAATGGGTCATCCTGACCCCTGATACTTACATCAGATTTTGTGTAATATTGCTGTAAAACTGGGCTGCCTTGTACTAATATTCCTTGAAAGGGAAGAGGAGGTGTGAGGGAAGTGTAGCTTTAGGCATAGCTAACACAGTAGAAAATTAATTTAGTTCAATAGATAGATAATCAAATTTAGTTCGTTTAGCTGTAAGCACATAAATAAGGGAAAAGATGATGGAGCTTTTAACACAGTGTTCAGGGGTGAAGTTTCCCTCCTAAAGTCTGTGGCCTGGCATAGGAATCATTCACATAAACTCTGCTTTTAATGTATTGAATAAAATGCATAAATGGGATTGGATCTGGAGGATAGGACTCAGTAAAGTGACCAAATTCCTCACTTTCAGTTAACACAAATTCCTTTTTTTTTTTTTTATAAGAAACCAAGAAAAAAAAAAAGCTTACAGGCTTACAGATTCCATCATTTTCTGCCAATGTTCTTAAAAGTTATAAAAGCAAAAGCACATGGATACTACTTAATTTGTACTGGCTCATTCACCTCTCCCACTGTCATTTCAGGTGATAAAAATGGACATGGAAAAATGACCATTCTCCTTGAATGAAAGAGTAACAAAAGACATGGCTCTTTTGTTAATGATGTTGAAGTCAGTTCTGAACACGAACTGCCATACATAGAAGTAGATCGTGCAGCTTGTACTTAAGTCACTGGGGAAGATAGATATGAGTGATAGAAATACTGTTCTAGGAAAACCAGTGGTAAGCTTTGAATAAACTTTGAGAGAGAGAGAAATTATTTTCTAGGCTCCACTGAAGCAAGTTTGCCATGTATTCAGAAGTACTTTTTATTGCTATGTGGGGGTACCATAAAGCTTAGTATTACAAGAATCACTGTAGAGTGATGGGGCCCTGTGTAGGTGCTACAGTGAGTATGATATTCTTATGATGTTATGAAGGCATTTGCCTGGAAAGACCAGAATGCAAAGGTTTTGTAGAAGACAACAAATCTGGCAGACCTGATGATCCATCATGTTAGTTTTGATGAGATGAGTGATGATTAAGAGATGAGGGGGAGAGTGGCACATTTTGGAAAGGAGCTTCTTGTTGAGAAGAGTAAGCCCAGAAGTTTTGGAAAAGCATCAATGACGTTAGAGGTTGTTTGCTTTGAAGCTCTGGATTTTGGGGGCTTTATCTGTCACTGCCTGTAACGTATGTACTTAAAAGAAACCTCTTTACAGTTGTGAAAAGCACACGCTTGTTCTTTCTATCTTGAGTTAACCATGTTTGAGGAAAACTGTCTTTTTGAAGCAATTCAAAATCACATCTTTTGGTTCCTTCTCCTTTAGAAGCCAGCACTATTCTCTCAGTAGCTCATCAGGCATGCAAATGTCTGTGCTTCAGCTATCCCACCTTACAGTGGAGAGCCTGGCACATAATTTCAGTTCTCATAAAGTAAAATTCCCCAGCTGAGCCATTCAGGATTCTTGGCTTTTAGAAGAAATATTTATACACTGAGCTGGTATCTCCAATCTATTTAAGATTCCTGGAGTGGAAATCAGAAAATCGCTGGTAGTTGTGACTATGTAGGGGCTGTCAGGAGTAAAGTAAAAGTGAAGTGTTTGCCTGCATGCCTGGAGAGCCTGGCTCATCCTGGAGAGCCTACTGTTTTACTGTGCTCTTTATGTATTGTGTTCCTGGGTTCCTGGGACAGCAGAAAGTAGTCATGCTCATCCTTTCAGAAATGTCTGAGAGTAGAGGGATTTTGTGTCCTTTTGCAAATAAATGGTCTAGGCTGGAAATTACAGGCCTCTTTGGCCCTCAGCCAGGTTAAACTGTGTATGTATACCTTAACATCAACCATCATCTTGGACACCAACAGCTCCTGATGTTTAAAAAAAAAAAAAAAAAAAGTGAATAAATCTTGCTCTCAGCTTAATAAAACGCAGATGGGAAAAGCAAACCAAACAGAGAGTTAACAGCTCTATTCACTAGTCTCCTGGGCTCCATGAGATTAAATCAGAGTTGGAGGGTATGTTCCTGCTGCTGCTGTTCTGGCCAGTGTCCGTAGGGGTGATGGCCAGCAAAGAAGTGCTCTGTCACTGCTGCATGTCATTTGTCAAGCTGAGAAAAAACAGTCATCTCACTGAACAGCAAGACTTCTGGCTATCCACAGTCCCAGCAAATATGCTCCAGCTCTGCAGCATGACACCCATGCTGCAGGAATTCTGCTCAGCCATGGGAACAGACTTTCAAACTGCCTCCCATATCCACAGCTTAATTTCAAAATGTTGATCTTACTAATGCTTTCTGGTCTTTACAACCCCTTGCTTTTATTTCACTCCCATTCAGAGGGAAACCACTTTGGCTCTAAACATCAAGCCTCAGTACCCTCAATAACTGCCCTGTACCACACTACATGCATACAGGAGATTAAGACTTGGATTTTGTTCCTTTTTTAGGTATTTGTTAACATTTGTGGAGGGATCAGAAGACCTGCCTTAAAGAAGGAGGGAGACAGGTTACACATCTAGCCACAGAGATCAGACATTTTCATGTCTTTTATTTGGAAAGCATTACGTTACCTCCTGTGGAACAGTCTGACATGCATAGATGATATAAGCTTACATGTTTTATGGATTTATAGACTCAGACCAGGGGAATTGTTATCTGTTTTTGTCTGTTAGGACTTGTTTTTTTAATTCCTTTTAGGATACTTCCCATATCACAAGAGATAAGTAAAGATAGAATTAATGTGCCTGGGTTTCTTACTCCGTCATTAAAGTTCTGCAAAAAGGTCCAGTAGCCTTCTTCCTGCACATTTTTCTTCTTTCTCATAGTTTTTCACATTCTGGGCTTCAATCTGTTGTTTCTGTATGATGGCCCATTTGTCCACTTTGGTGAATTTCCAGGGCAGATTTAATCCTTCTGAAGACAGGGAAAGGATACCTTTTTTTTTTTTTTTTTTTTTTTTCCTGCAGCTGTGCCTAAAATCTCTCACAGCACATCTTTAGAAGTATGTTTTCTTTCAAAGTCCTCTGAGAATAGGTTAACTTGAACTGTTTTTACTGCAAACTTTTTTTTTTGTTTTGTTTCCTTCTGATTAACTTTATTTATTTAATCACATTTCTGTGTTTCTGCTATGGTAACAGCAATAAGAGCAGTACCATCTGACCTGTGCTGTAGAAGTTGCTTGCTGTTTTGAAATAGCAAGTTTAGAATTTGAAGCTTGCCTGTTCTCTCTTATTTTCTCACTTTTGACTGGATCTCCTTCCCTATCACTTCACCCATTTCTGTGAAGTTTTACAGTTATCTTCTAGAAGAAAGGTAAGGACATGAGTAAGTGTCAACAGTAAATAAAATTGCCTGCAGAAATCACATAGATCAAACAAAACAAAACAAAACAAATGTTTGTAACCTCACAGAAAAATTGGAAGTAATTAATCATTTGTTGTTGCCTTCTTTTTTGCTGCACAAATTGTTACATGGTTATTGAACAATGCTATGAAGCAGCCTCCCAGGTACACCCATTGAAATAAGCTAATGCAGCAAAGTACTTTGGGGAATTATTGTTTTGTATTTTTTCTTTCCAAAGGTAAAAGTACAAATGCAAAAGTGGTAGTGCTATCATTAGGGAGCACAGGAGAGGAAGCTGAGCTGAAGTATCTCAGCTGCCATGAATGCAGACATGAGAAACCAAATAAAGAATATGATCCTGTAAAAAGAATACAAGCATTACAAATCTGTCAGTCAATGACCATTGTCCCTCCTTGGACACTGAGAAAAAATAAATAAATAAATGAAAATAAAAGCTAAATCAGTGACCAAAAATCTAAAAAAAAAAAAAAAAAAAGCAAAAACTGAATTTTCCAGTAAGAAGAGGGCAGGAATTAATTCTGGCCGGGGTACCCATAATGCAGAAACTGAACCGAGTATTCACTGAGTGGCATATTTACTTCTAAAAATCAGAGCTTATGAAACTACAGGTTTGAAAAACTTTGCAAAGCACCTTGAAAAACACGGTTTGTAAACTCCCAGTTGGTCAAAATGCTGCTCATCATTCACAGCCACAAATCACAGACCAGCCCTTGGCATTCTCGCCTTTCCTCCAGCTCTGGGCTCTCTGTTTCCCTCCCCTTCCCACCCAGCCCAGTCTTTCCTATCCCTGTACCTGGCTCTGGACAGGACTGTGCCTGTCGTTCCCATGGCCCACAGGGGGACATTTCTTCCTGCCCTCTGCAGCAAGTTCTGCACCTACGCTCACTGAAAACTGGAGGCATCCGGCAGGGACAAAACGGCATCCTAGTGATGGGAAGAACACTCTGATTAATAGTTGAGCATTTAAAAAACAGGTATTATTAACTGTTACAGCAATGTGCTAGTAGCAATCAGCAGCAATGGTGGCTGACAATGTTTAAGTAGTAAAACTCTCGCTTGTTATGTGACACAAAGAATGAGGCCTCGTTGTCAGCCTGGGAAGAGGGCATAACTTCAGGTTAATTGATAGCAAGGAGAAAGAGACCTAGACCTAACTGAAAACCTGCATAGCAGTCGCATTCAAAAGCTAGAAACAGACAGACAAAAAAGAAAAGAGAAAAAAAAAAGAAAAAAAAAGACCCAGTTATTTTGACCAAGAGAACAATCAAATAGGTAAGGTATGAGTGCCTGGGAAAGATGGGTCATAAGGATAATAAAAAGGAACCAGCTCTGGTTCAATATGAAATTGCTGGGTACTGAACACACAAGGGAATTAACTGCTGCAATTGTTCTTGGGAAACAAATACAGCGATACGCTCTCAAAATTTTGTAGAAAGGACAATTACAGCGCAGACAGTAGCGACCAGTCAGAAGTCCTGTTTAGGAATAACTTCTAGCAGCAGTGGCCTCAGTCCATTTGCGTTTCACATGGTTCTGAATAGGCTTGTTAAATGCAGCAAAATAAGGGCATTAGACTATAGAGAAGAAAATACTGGAGTTTTAAGAAATCTAGGGCCAGATTCACTGTAGGCTCAAGCTGTTTCATGCTGTTTCAGTGATGCAAAGCAGCTGTAAACCCAACTTAGCTGGCCTGAAGCCACCAAAACTTCTATCTGCTAGAAAAATGAATCAATGGTTTCAGTGCACAAAACCTGGTTTGGGGACAGTGGTCCAAGTCCTCCAGTGTGTTGGTTAAAGAAGCCATAGCATGCATTACTTTGGAAAAAAACCTTTGTGCTATTCTGTGCACGTGGATGCTCTGCCCTTCTTCCCCATGTAAGCACTGCTAGGGGTTTGTGGGAAAGGAGCTCGCTTTTCATCGTTGCTTTCCAGGCTCAAGAGGAGTGAAGAGAATTGGCAATTCCTCTTCAGCAGCGGCAGTCAAAAATGAAAGACAGGAGGTCTTTAACCAAAAAAAAAAAAAATAAAATAAAAAAAATAAAGTGAGCACTATTGTAGTAAAACTGCTTCTAGTGAAGTCATTTCTTTAGTACTCACTTTTAAAGACTCACTTAATTGTGGCTCCATAATAAAGGATTATGGAAAACAGATTCTTCTTGTAAACTCTTTTCTTTAGTGTGTGCGTATATATGCATACATAAGGGTGGAAAGCACATACTTTTTTTCTTTGTTTCTCTCTTTCTTTTTCCAGTTGTGAACTTATGCTCTTAGTTCTCCTGAACAGTTCTGAACAACAGCAGGTATGATTAAGAATTCAAGGTAGCTGGCAGCGAGGACATTTTAAACTAATCTATCTTGACTTTGCAATCTATGCATTTTAAATGCAGCATTTCTATCTGGAACATGCTGTGGTTCACCAGGGTACGGCATATCTATTTTAGTCACATGCATGCACCGAAATAGCTGTGTGCACATGGAGATCAATCTTTTTCTTTGTTGTTTTTGTTTTTAGCCAAATTAGGGGATCAAAGCCACGTAAACCCTTTTGTAATGAAACTTGAAGCCACTTGTAATGAAACCAGATAGTTTTTCCTTTCTGATCTAAAGTCTTTCCTGTTTTCAGGCATTACTATAAACCTACATCTTGGACCAGTCTGTAACTTGGTCCAGCTTGGATTAGATTTGCAAACAGTTTGATGAATCTTGGATGATTTATAGCTTGAGGTAGAAAGAAAACAAACACTAGAATCTAAAGTTTGGCCTGCTTTAGGTTCAAAATAAGCGTAACCTCCCCCTGACTCCTTTTGGATTTTTGTATCTTTTCAAATCCTGAAAGGAAAGCACCCCACTGAATCTTAAATCCAGCACTAAAGAGGTAATGCAGAGGCAACTGTTAAAATAAATTCCATGAATATCCTTTATCGTTTTGTTTTTTTTTTTTTTTTTTTTTTTCTGGGAAATTTTGATTTAGACTTAAATGAGGAATATGTACAGAGGGAGATTAGGGAAAACAGATTCTTCCTCAGTACCAAGAGCTGAATGTGCTCTTCTTTGTTCAGAAGAGTGTATCTATCAAAGAGCACTTTATTCATGCCATCCACAAACTTCTTCATTCTCTTTTAATTCAGCTTAAAAGGAAGATAAACATCAGCAGGGAGCTGTTTAGTTAAAGGAAGTGTAACATTCAGAAAAATCAATACAGATTTGCAAAGAGAGTGTGGCTTAAACTTAGCATGAAAATAATGCGATTTATAGCAGCTACAAGGGTTCCCATTTCCTATTTGCTTTTAAGTGTAGAGAGTTGAGATACAAGATATGCCTTCAGGGAATAAGAGTATGTCTGTGAAGAATATCCTACACCATCATTCAACAAAGTGGATTTTTTCAAAAATGCTTATTTACTGGTTTAAAGAAATCAATAGGGCATGGGTTTTTCTTGAGAAATCATGCTGGTTCTTGATATTTCTAGGTGCTACCAATGCATACAGCAGGTGACAGTCTTAAAGCTGGGCCAGGCCAGCTCAACTTCCAGCATCAGCAGGTAGAAGGAGAAAAAGCTAATCCCACAAAAAAAAGCCATGCAAAATATGCCTGGAGCAAAATCCGAGTGAGCAGATGTTTGTTCCGTTGGACCAGTGTGGGTGAAACTCCGTCCCACTTTAGGGGGAAGCTCAAGCAAGGAGCTGATCAAAGTAAGCTGTTTGTGTAGTCCAGTATTTGGCCAGCAGGAATGGAGTCTTGAGACACCTTAATTTTCCATATAATTAGTATTTCCATGTAATTAGTATATTTCCGTATAATTAGTATTTTCAACAACCTCAGATCTAAAAGAACATAAAACTGAAGGTATCTCTGATTCTTCTTTATCTCTGACAAAAAGTTTTACATGTATCAATAAGATTGCAGAAGTGTGGCCCTACAAGCCTGAAACTACAGCTCTTTCCATTGTCAAAATTCAATTCCTGGACTAAAAAGATTTTGATCTTCTTCACATTATAATATACTCAGTATTTAAATTTTCTTTCTTATTTAAAGGCATCCTAAACAAGAGTTCAGTGTTCATGTTCCAGGAGGTCATGCTTGCTATTATTATCAGCAGTGGGTACTTTCAAAGGATATATGGACAGTTAAGGCTCAGCAAACCAGCCATGTAATCTATCCACACCTTGTGTAAGGTCAATCATACTAAAATCCATTTAGCCACCCTTTAAAATACACAGGAATCCTTTAATTCAATCTAGATCAAAATGTTGTTTTCCTCTATCTGAGGGATGGAAATTTGTCTAACAGATTCAGAAAAATTCTACATAATTATCCTGGCTGGATGTGAAGTTTCCTTCGATCTTTGATCTATAATGTAGTAATGTGTCAGCTCGACCAAAGTAGTTTTATGTGCAGGAAATAAGACAAGTTGAGTAGCTTCATGGTTAATTGATTAAAAGGTTCTAAAGAAGGTGCAAGATCAAAGAGCAACTTAATGGTTTTATGTTACTCTAGAGAACTGTCGGTCCACTTGCCTGACAAGACTGACCTTGGGCAATGAAGTAACAGGCAATTAAAAAAAAATGCAAAACTAAAACACAGATCATATTTATCTAGTTCAGCATCCTTATTTCCTTTAGCAAGTTATAGGTGGCACACCTCAGTGCACTGAGACAAGTAGCATTTTGTTATCCTTTTACACTGTACAGTCAAAATGAGTACAGAAAATTGACTGTTGCCTATCCCTGCCCTGAAGAGAAAAAAAAAAATAAATGGCACAGCACCTCAGAATCACAGCATGCCATGTTGTTGGCTAAAATCACATGAAAGCAAACAAACAGTAAACAGCAGCTGAAGGGCAGTTCTTTGTAGACTCTTGGTTTGTGGAATCACCAAGTTCCCTTAACCATCCTCAATGGCATTAGGAACTGATGACACCCCTTACTTTACAGGCTCATTCTGAGAAGTGTAGTAAGAAAGAGGAGCTGCTCTAAAGTTTGCAATAAAGGAATAATATTAAAAAAAAAAAAAAAAAAAAAAAGGAAAGAAGGAAAGGAAAAATGTGTTAATACATTGAGTCTTAAAGAAGAATTTAATAAGGCTATTCTCTAAATGGCACTTTAAAACACCGACGCTTTCTGGTTAGGCTGTCATCACTAGAGTCATTCAAGACTCTCATGAGTACAGTTTAGTTTATGTCTTCTGAAAACAAGCATTATACATATACAAAGGCAAAAGAGAAGTACTGGGAATATTATGCAATGAAAGGAAAGAACTTCATACAAAGACACTTCTGGAGCTGCACCAGGACCTGAATCAAAATTTTTCTGACTCCTAATTTAGTGTGGCATTTTGTACCACAACCGGTTATTTTGCTTTATTTGAACGATTAGGACAATCAGGTAGGGTACCAGGACTAAGACTGGTGCAAGATTGAGTCTGACATTCAAATCTACCAATAACTCCAATGCTTTGGCTTATGGAATACAATATTCCAGGTGCTTACGGCACCTCCATCCCCCTTTTCTGCAGCAATGACTTCACAAGCCAAATGCAAAGTTAAAGAAAAAAAAATCACATTTTTTCCTGCTTTGCTTTAACCCAGTTCTCATCAAAACCAAGGTGCTGTTACACATTTTCCATGTGTTTTTTAATGTTGCAATGGATGCTCTTGCCCCTCGTGAGCCAATTCTCAGCTCATTACTGTGAAGTCTGGCTTCTTCCCCACTCCTCCAAACCATGATTTCTGCCTTAGCAAGGAAGAGAATCCTTTCTCTAGATTATGTTATCATTAAGAGATCCTGGCCATATGACAGGAGGCATCACAAGAGGCCCATCAGCTAGGTCAAAAATACAAAGGCATCGAGTCTCGATGCAACTTCCCTCAAGGGAAAGCTATTCTTTTAGAGGCATCTAGCAAAATGAGCTATTGCAAACAGAAATAGACAGTCACAGAAAATGTCACAAGACATAGCCGCTTGGGAAGACTCCTCTCATCTGTTGATTACAAATCAATTAACACAGCTGACCACTGTGTTGATGACACTGTAGTATGCTTTACCATTAATGTCCTCTATTTACATGAACATGACTTTCAGGTCAAGGATGTAAAAGTTCCCTGTTGTTCTATTTACTTATATCAAACAAACAAAACCCTACTACTGCTCCTGCTGGCCTGCTTTGCTCCATGAAGAAGAATACCCGGCTTGAGCTGACCAGCTGACAGCTCTGCTAGGTGCCTGATAAGCTGCCTTTCCTGGGTCACCACAGAGTGGGAACTTCTGAGCTGTGTAATGGGATTAACTTTCCCACACCATCCCCGGAGAGCCCATTGTTGAAAAGAAATAGTTTTATTCATGGCAACAAGTCAAACACAAACTCTTGGCAATCAAATTAAGAAAAAAAATAAACAAACAAATGGAGTTTTGGCACAATTTGGGATTGCCTTCTTGGAAGTTTCTTTGTAAGCTGATGGAGAAGTTGAGTGATCTGGAATGGACCACTACATTTACAAAGGAGCTAAAGAATAACGAATAATGCTTTATAGAATTGTCTTTTGTTTCCATAAAAGATCTTTCATTACTGCAAAGCCCTTTCCTTCACAAAGGTCCTAAAAAAAATAATAATAATAATAATCACAACCCAGCAGCATATCTTTGGGATGGGGAAAAATACTATTAGACTTTTAGGGGAAGAGCCTTGAATTAGTTATTTTATAATTTTGTAAATACAAGCGCCAGAGAATTGTTGTGATTTAAGGATATAATAATTTTCAGTGCACAAATTCCCTTTACTGGAGTATAAATGGTGCCTTGAGGGCACATAAAAGCACTGAACTGGGCCTGGCAGAATCAGTTTTATTGTATTCTACTGTGCAGAAACAATTACTTCAGTAAAAATTGTCATATGCCATTTTTCAGGCTGATCAAGTTCAGTCTTAATATTGTAAACAATTTTGTAGTTGAGAGGTAGATCCAAAGGTTTGTGGTTAGTACCATACTGAACCTTTTCTTTTATAATCTGAAGTTCTTCTCTTTTTGTTTTCCTCTAGCCATGAACTTTTTTGTTCTCGTTCAAACTTTTATAGTCAGACTTCCAGTCTGAGCACTTTTCATAATTCTATTCTATTCTTAATTCCATTCTCCAAATTGGTATGCTCCAAATTGGTCTGCTTCAGTGCAGAAGAAACCCACTGGAATTCATACTTCCTATTTTGTTTTCCTAAATCTTTACTGGATCTACTGTGTTTCCAATGTTGCGAAATAGGTTGCCATGGAGGATTTGATCATAGAATTATAGAATTATAGAAACATAGAACCATAGAATCTTAGAATCATAGAATCATAGAATGGCTTGGGTTGGAAAGGAACCTCAAGGATCACCTAGTTCCAAACCCCCTGCCATAGGCAGGGATGCCACCCACTAGATCAGGTTGCTCAGGGCCTCATCTAACCTGATCTATTTCTCATAATAAATCTGTGGCCACCTACATAGTCAAAATGCATAGTCATGTGCTTTTTGTACCTTAGGCTTTTTCAGCCTTGTGAACCTTTCACACTTTATTGAGTGATTATGGTATCTTCATACATCACATTTTTTCTTTCTGCATCTACCAAGCGCCTAGGAAAATAGGCAGGGCATTGTGCAGAGACCCAGAAACTTCACAAAATAAGCCCAGCTGAGAAGTGGGCTGAATTGTGCTGAGGTAGAGCTGTATTAATGCAGATACATTGCTTTGGGGACAAACCCAAAGCTCTCTGAAAAGAGCTAGGTTATGTTGTATAGACATATCAGCTCAGCTGGAACTAATTTGGGAAACCCTCATCACTACATAATGTGAAATATCCCAGGGTCTTACAATAAATAAATAAATAAAAATTCTCCTACTACAAAAACTACTGCGCTTTCAGATTGCAGAGGGGATTTCTCCTGCCTGCAGCCACCACACCAAGACCTGGAGAAATGTGCTGCTGAGCTGGAGTTAACAAGTCCAGTCAAACCTTGACGCGAGCTAATGGCGAGCTAATGATCTCTTATGGCTTCTTCCTGCCTACATGGAGCTATGCAGTTTTCTTGCCATCATTTTCCCCGTCATTCCAGGTCCAGGGGTGCAGAGCTGAGCAGCAGGCTGGCACAAGTCCACAGGCCTCACTGGTACCACAGCCCCTGCTCTGCGTGGGTTAGGCACACAGTGCCGCTGGACCACCATGGGCTCTGGGAGGAGAGCTGCAAGAGCACCTGCTCCTACCTAAAATACATTGAACTTGTCAAAGCAGTGGACTTATCTTTTTGTTTTTCCTCTTGACAAGTTCCTGTGTCCCAAAGTACTAAAAAAACACAGAATATTCATGGTGGAGATGTGAAATGTTGTAAGTAAAAGACTGGCTAAACAACAGAAAATAAAGAGTAGGTTTAAATGGTCATTGCTTCCTCAATTTAAGAAAGAAAACTATTAAATAAATTCCCAGTTGCTACTGTGATGTTACTGCCACTACTTCTAAACCATATCATAAAACTGAGTAAAAATTTGTGCTTTGGAGGAAAAGGATGATGTAAATAATATTATTATTATTTATTTAGAGTTGAAGAAATAATGTAAGCGATGAAAAAAACACTCATACAGCGCTCCTCACCCTTGATAGATAATTAGTATTCAGCAAAAACCATGGAGCATTAAAATAATTCTTCAAACAAGAATATAGCTAGTCAGAGTAAACAAAACAAAACAAAATAAAACAGAGAAAAAAAAAAGAAAGAAAAAGAAAAACTAGCAACCTAACCTGCCCCCTCAAACTTTTCTTCACTTCACTGCTTAGGGAATGTACACATGATCTATCCCAACAGATAGATGGGATAGTCCTTTTGTGACTGTGCAAGGACACCAGTGTATTTACTACTATCCAGCCCCTATTGATTGCTTCACTTTCCACATGAATAATAGTACTATTCATTATTTGTGGAAGTCATCTATATAACACTGTAAGACTGAATTCTACACTACAACTTGTGTGATCATTTTAGAAATGCATTCAGGGTGTATATGCTAAATAAAATGGATAGGCATACAGAATGGAATAATATTGCAGGACTGAGTTCTCACTACTCTCAAGAATATATTTTACCAGTATTTTCAGTGGGACACTATGCTTAACAGATTGTTCTTGTAATGAAAATGGTGCCATTTTCAGTTTTGTGGACTGAAATAAGTAAATAAACAAAAGAAATAGAAAAGGAAAGAAGACAAGAGTAGAAAAGAAGACCTTGGGGTCTTTTGTATGTAGTGAAATTTCTATGTATATGAGATTTATGAAAGTTATAAAGCACATGATGGCCCACTACATACAGATTGAGCTGCTTTGCATTACTGATTAGGAAAGCTGTCATAATTTAAACAAATCATAATTTTACAGAACATCTAGACAAGTTAAAATGTAAAGAATTTGCGGATTTTAGGAACAATGAGATGGTATTAGGATTCTGAGAAGTGACATGACATTTTTCATTATCCAGTCCAAAAAATAACTGTGAGATGACATAAACTTGTCATTCTCTTTCTGCAACCTTGAAGGAGCCTGAAAAGAACTATTTGGTATTAAATAAATCTAGCAAGTAGCAAATTCACAACTAAAAAAAAAAAAAAAAAGTGAGGATGAGCCGCAAGACTCTTTGTCACAGACTACTGTGAATGCTAAAAGTCCCCTGGGGTTCAACAGGAGACTAGAAGTCACATAAGAGAAATCCTTTGAAGATTACTGAATATGCAGCAATCATCTCTGGCTCAGGATGTCTCTGAATGGCAAATGGCTGAAGGCTGGGAGGATACTCATGGGAAATATTAACTAGAGTTGCCCTGGTTCACATAGTCGTCCCTAGGCACCCTCTCTGGCTGCCTGAGATAGGACACTCAACTACAGGACATTGTGATACATTAATCTTTGATCTGATCCAGCATTCAATTCAACAAAACTCTTTCTGTTAGCCAGAATTGGTAACACTGTTAAAATGATTTTTGGTGAGATGAAAAGTTCACACTATTTTTAAAATACACAACTCTCTTCTGAACTGAATTACTTTTTGTAACTCAAAACTGAAAGTAAATGTCATACTGGCCTCTTGTTTGTACCTTACTTCATGGTTAATACCTGGACCTGTCAGGCTGTCGGTATGTTTCCTCTTTTGCATCTCATACTGCGCAACTATCAGTGTTTATCCTGCAAAGAGACTACCAAGTTTCCACACTCTTTCACTGTCAGCCTTTTTGATAACACTGCAACTCTTTACAACCTGCTCTTGAGAGACCTGCCCTATGCCTTTTAGCTGCCTGTTGCCAGAACCTGCTCTTATGCTTTACAGCACTTCCACAGCCCAGGGACTCGCCAGCCACCCATGCGTGGGACTGCCTGTGTTGGCACCCGGTGGTAGCAGCGCAGTCTGCAGTGGGCAGCACAACATACTCTTTCTCCAGCCTTGCCCTCCCCATCTTTTCCTTTTCCCTCTTCAGAAATACACAGGCTGGTATTCTACTATTTCTAATAAGGAATAAAGAAGTGCAGTATGATGCAGACTGTAGCAAAAGCTTCTCTAATCCATACCTTTCTCTCTGATTCGTTAAGTAGTTCTTCCTTCAGTTCTTTCCCATCTTCAAGTTTCTCTTCTCAGGTCTCCTCTCATATCAGAAGTTAGAACTGCAGAGAACCAAAGTGATGCCTGATTTATGGGAACTATGATCCATGAAGAGAAGTCTAAATGTCATGGGGTTGAAGCCTTAGCTGTGCTCTGCTGGTGGTTTCCCTCTGGTACACCCTCATGCATCCTTTCTCACCACTTTTACTTGGAACTCCAGAGCACTGACTCCCCTCTCCTTCCCTAAAAGGGCTTTAATTCTTCCTCCTCCAAAACCTGCCAGAGTAAGTGACAACACGGCAGCCTTGCTCTCTCACTTGCTATTCTTGTGTAAGCAGGCACAGAGGGCCCATGGGTTGCTGCTGCTCCCCATTTCCACCACTTTCTGGAAAAAAAAAAAAAAAAAAAAGAGAGAGAGAGAGAGAAAATGAGAAAACTAGAAAACTATTACTGCCACCACCATCTTTGGTTCTATCTATATCACTGCATCATTTAGTCATGACTGTTACCACAGCTCCCATCCTCATCACCATCACTACAGTCAACACTCCTAGGCTGTCACTAGTTCTCAGCCACCAACTTGAATTGAGTCCTATGGACCATAAGTCTGTCTTTCAAACCTTCTCTGTATCACAAAAAAAAGGAAGTGTTCCTACTTGTTATCTCAAGTGCCAGCTGTGCCTGGTATGTGGGAGACATTAAATGCTTTTGTGAAGCAGCATATCCAAGCTGTGTGTGCCTCAGAGCACAGCCTGACGCTCTCAGTGCAGCTCTGCCCTGTTTCTGACAGAGCAAAGGGAACCTCCTGGACTCAGTGAGAGAAAAAAAGCCGAAACATCTGCTAATGTTACAAAAGACAAAGCTGTATCCAGTTATACATCTTCTGCAGACATACTTTTCACTAGCCAGAGCAACAACTCTGCCCCAGCATGTTTTCTTTAGACCAAGAAGTCCTAACTGCATGCATTTACTCCTGCTGTTGGCACACACATACATGCACACACACAAGGAAAAGCAGAGATACTCTCATGATGAATTGTGAATTCATGGAGGATATTTTCCATATTTATTATTATTTGCCTCGTTCTATGAAGGACTAAATAATTTGCCGTTAATCAATACTTTATATACCACTACTGATTTGTGTGCTACAGTGGGATAAAACTGGTAGAAGGTTTGCTAACAAAGAACACAATTTCTCTGACAATTCAACTATGAAATACTTCCCTTGCCACTTAACAAACTCTTCTATTTTGCAGCCTTTTATATTTTGACTTTTCCCTTGATTCTCTCTCCAAACTGAGAGGCTGCGGACCAATGCGGAGCAGCAGCTTTCTCAAAGGGCAGAAGTGGCAAAGAAAGACAGGGAATGATTGCCACCAAGTGGGAAAATACAAAACTGCATGGTATGCGTCTGAATCGCCTCTTTCCCTATGCAAACCCGATAGGGAAAATATGTCAAGCAGCTCTCATAGCATCACCCTAACAATCAGCTGCAACTTTTCAACTTTTGCTTCATTGTTTCCGTAGCAGAATTTAAATCACATCTATCCTGCCTCGGAAATTTAGTGCTTAGTTTTGATTTTCAAATAGTTATAATAGTTAATCATTTGGTGAGCACAGCTAAAGCCTGTTCATGTCCGTGTTGCGTTTAAAGAACAACACCTCAAGAAAACTTTTGTATGTCTAAAACCAAATTCCAGCTCCACAGAGATCATCAGGAACAGAATAATGGCATTCTCTGCAGGGAAAGGACAGGGAACCATCCTTTTTTATTTTATTTTTTTTTTCATTTGCTTCATGTGGCACCCATGATATTATATAAAACTACCTGCAACATAGAATAGTGGGGAACACTTATGAATGAACCCCAAATTGTGACAGATTAGTAATCTTTGAACATACTGTCCATTTGTTAGGGGTTGGTTTTGTTTTATGCAGAGAACATATAGTTGCTAGTTCTGTCACAAGTTTCTGTGACATTGGGTACCTTCACCTTTCAGACTTACTATGCTAACTGATATATTATCTCAGTTCATTTCAGTTTACACGTCTCAGACCCAATTCAGTGCAAATCACAATTAGTAAAAGTTGGTTCAGTTCAGAAAAGCATTAGAATGTCCTAAAGCAGTTAAGAATAACAACTCAATATGTCACCATGTGTTCATCAGGTGGGAGAGCCTGGGTTTGAGCCTATTCTTCAAATCAGGCAAAAGAACACTTTGAACCTCAGTTTTCCATATCCCAGTGTTTGTTGTTGTTGTTGTTTTCCATAGCATAGTGAGTCCTCTAACTCCTGGGGGCTCCTGCCTCCAAATCTGCTAGCTTTGAATACTCTTAACTGCTGCAAGGAAATCAGAGATACAAATCCAACTCCTTTTCTTTCCCAAGTGTTTGGCTCCTACCTTTCTCTAAAACCACAGCTTTCTCCTTAACACTTTCTATGACTTGGTGTTGTTCACTGCTTGCTCAACTTTGGTACCTTCTGTGAATTTAATTCTTAGCTGTTTAACTGTTCACGCATTGTGGTAAGAACTCCTGAAACTTAAATTAGGGACAGAGATTCTGGTGAACAGCACAGAGGCAGGAAAGCAAGCATCATAAAACTAAGATTTAGGTCCAGTAACTTAAAGAAATACAGGTTCCTAAGTCTTACTTTTTGACTGTGCTCTTGAAATTGATCTCTCCACAAAAATAAGCAAAGTACTTTTATGTAAGTAGCTGTGATTGCAAGAGACAGTGATAGCTGTGATCTGAAAGATGGCGTTGGTACGAATTTTCTTCCAGAGCAATTGGCATCACCTGAATAAATAATCAATGGTCACAAAGTCACAATATGAGTATTTTGAAGAATCAGGTTATATATATATATCTTGATATATCTCTTTTGAATCCTAATTTCATTTCTCAAGAAGTGTAGCTCATTAATTGATGGGTACAACTGGTCTGTTTCAGCTCCTGATAGTACTATGTTAGATAGGAACACTGGTTCCATGGGTGTGTGATGGCCATGGTCATGTGTGCAGGATGAATACAAGCATAACCACACTATTTCAGAGCTGCTTTAAACACCTAAATAAGTAATGAAAAGTGGAGCAATTACAAGTTAGTATGTCTGTACATATTCAGGCAAAGCTTTTCCTGTTTCACTCAAGTACTGACGAAAAACCTGAATTCCCTAATTATTTCAGATCAGTATCTTTGAGAGCAATCAAAAAGCCTGGTATGGAATCTTAACACAATTAAACTGTAGTTGCCCACGCAAACATTTGACTTTGCTCAGCTTTCTACCTTAGTTTAAGAATAACATCCACAGCACTGTGCTTGCAGGCTAACGCTAGAGACCTGTGTAGTCCATGACACACTTTAAGAGTCTTTCAGTTCCTAAATTTGCCTGTTACACCTGCATGTATTTTTGTTACCTTATAACATCAAAAAGCACAAGTGTTCCTGTGGATCAGGCTGCTTCTTGGGAGCTTGCCTCCGAGTTTTACACAGGACTTTGATCTCCTAATCCAAAGTCCTCCCAGCAATTTAGCACTTAATAATAGGCAATCAAGTCATTTCTGGTGTATTACAGAAGAATGCAAGCAATTCAGTAGCATCTATGGACTGTTTGTTATCTGGAATTGTTCAACTGAAATGGCACTGTTTCACACCAATTTTCACTGAGGATACAAGGGAATATTCACAGGTCCATCAGCTTTTGACAGGCACTGAACTAATCAACTGATACAGAAGTTGTTGATGGAGAGTGCCTGGAGCATCTAAACCTTTGTAGAGGAACCCAAAAACTACAATTAGGTGTCTACAGTCTGTTCTGTAGCTCACATTTATTGCCAAACCCTGTAAAATAGCTCCCTTTTTTATAGAGTACTCTTTATAAAGCAAATAGAGTGGTTAAGTCAGGACAAAAGCTCTGGGGAATGATATTTGAACAGTATACAGAAAACACTCCTAGTGACTTCAGTCTGAAATGTGTGCTTTTCAAGAGGCCAGTGAGATTTTCTACCTTTTAAGATTTACAGTAGAAATAAAAATAATTAGCAAATATGTTTAGTTGAGGAAACATGTTTTGTTCTTACATTATTCTTACTAGGTTGTAAAATTTGTTAGCCCCAACTGAGGTTAAAATTGCACATGACTTAGAAACTTTAAAAGTATTTTCAAATATTTCAAATATATATTTGATATATTATTAGATGAATATTAGAGAACATAGAAAGATGAAACAATCTTTAAAGCTGTAAAGGTAACCCCTTTCTTGTATTCAGCAAAATTTACCAAACAAAACAGTATAGAACACCTATTGTATAACAAAAAAGCATCCATGAATAGAGAGGGAAATGTTAATGATGTGAATTGTCAGCAAAGAGGACACAAATTCAAACACCAGCTCCATGCTTTCCACACTTAAAAGTTTGTACCTGTGAAGAAACTTCATGGTATTGGTTGAATGCCAAACCAAAACCATAAAAAAAAGCGTTAGTTTAGCAAAGGTATAAATATGGTCAGACAAAAAGATTGATAACGTGACTGTTTTATGTTATATTCTTTTAATTACTTTAGTCATAAACTTCAGTTTTAATTTCATAAGCCTCAGAATCCATTCCACTTTGGTGAATTCTCCTCCCCCTCAGTAATTAACTATCTAACTGTGACTAATGAAAAAAAAAAAGTCAAAGTGCATATTGGTTTTATCAGCATTGATACATAATTAATTCATTAATCATCACTTATATTTAAATTGGTTACGTACTGTTGTTATTATGAAAAAGCAAGTAATCAATCCAGATCAAACTTTCATTTTCTGAATTTTACATACTTTCCTCAACACAGTAACATACATATGTGACTCCATTTCTTTCGGTGATAAAAACTCCTCACAAATTATTCAGATTTTTGCCTTTTATTTATTTTGAATATTTAGAAAAGTTTATGACAGTTAAATTAAATCAAAATAAATACATAATGGAGAAGTTCATAACAACTGGTGCTAATGTTATGTAAGTATACAAAAATAATAGTAGCTCACGACACCATATTTAAGACTACTAAGTGATATTATTTTGATGGAGAAAAATGCTAAAATTTGTAATGTTTTGTTGATTATGGTATCTTAATATTTTGTTTTTACAATATATTGTATTATTTTTCCTTTTAAATTGTCCATCCACCAAACATGTTAAGATTTCACAGACTAGTTTCTATTATAGCTATTAATAATGAGACAGTATGAAAAGTATTTTCTTTTAAACAAAGACATTTTATTACAAGTATTTTGATGCATATTCCCCATGTCAATATCTAGCAATATCCGAGGTCAGGTAAAATAATGAAGAAGCTACTGAAGGAACTGGGGAGCTGCAGGTTCTTAGGCTAAGTGTAACAGAAAATATTTAAGGTTGTACTGTAGGAATCAATCAGAAGGGATCGAATGTGTATTTAACCTTAGGACTTCTCTTTTCCTAACTCTTAAAATATGCAAATCAGGAAAAATATCCATGAGGGTGTGTTTTCATCTTACTGAATTCTAGGATCACTTTAGTCTCTGCTCCTCCCATGGCAGAGGAAGAGAGTGAGACTCCTTCAGAAGAGGACTGGACCCACCCAAGATGGGCAGGTCCCCAGCACTCAAGAACCTGAGCCTTGCAGACATGCAGTGCAGAGCCAGGCTGTATCTCTCTTTGCACACATACAGTAATGCACTGGGAGCCCTGGCACAGGAGGTGTGTATTGGTGCTGCACCACCACCAGGCCAGCATTCCTCCACAGGACTTGGGTAGGAGGGTGCAAACAGGACAGAGCCAGTCTCTTCTCAGTGGTACCCAGTGACGAGACAAGAGGCAATGAGCACAAACTGGAACACCGGAGGTTCGCTCTGAATGTCAGAATAACTTCTTTACTGTGAGGGTGACTGAACACTGGCACGGGTTGTGGAGTCTTCCTCCTTGGAGACCTTCAAAAGTTGCCTGCGCACGGCCCTGCGTAACCTGCTCTAGGTGCCCCTGCTTGAACAGGAGGGTTGGACCAGATAACCTCCAGAGGTCCCTTCCAACCTCAGCCATGCTGTGATTCTGTTACCTCATACCTGAAAGAGCTTTACATGAAGGCAGTTTCCTGAGAGACAGATGTAATGATTTGTCCCAGGTCCAGAGAGGAACTGTCCGCCATATGACCCCCCTAGAGGGACATGTCTATCAGGCATCCACAGTTCAGTGGCTCTCTCTCAGTCCTTGATTTGACATATTGTTTCAATGTTCAAAGTATGGCAGGATTCCCTGTCATACCATACACACCACTTTATTGTAACACTCCTTTATTTTGCATTTTTCAGGAAATGGCTTTAACACTGAGTTAAAACCTGCTCTTGCAGAGAAGCCGAGTCTGACTTGCCCTGCTATAACCCAGTAGTTTCTATGCCTCCAGGAACTCAGTGGGAGTTGCTGACTCCACAGAGCTGATCAGTGGTACTTTGCTTCACACAACACAGCAGTTCATACCTCCTACTGACTTAGGAATTATGCTACTACTTTTTTTTTTTTTTTTTCCCCATGCTTGAGTGTATCTGTAGTTTGCTCTGTACTCACAAAGCAACTATAGCAGATATATGACTAACATGATACTAAAACACTAAACTAAAATTAAACTTCATGCAGAAAAGCAGTTATTTTTTGCCATTATGGAGATGAGCATGATGGTTTGCATTTTTGTAGTGTGATTTTCAAAGACTTACATCGTATGCTTTAAAAATACTGGATTGTTCTGAGATCCTCACCAGTTTGTAAAATTTATGAATAGGACATCAACTCTTCTATTGCTTTTGGTACTGTGAAACAATAAAAAAAAAATAACGTGGAAGTACTGTATTTACTGTTAGTTTTAGTTAAAAGATTTAGATACAAAGTAAAAATCTTCTCTTCCCTTTTGTTTCTCCAGCATTATTTTTAACATTTTTTCTTCTGTGTTTTCAACAGGTCTCTTGCACTCATATAAAAGCATAAAGTTATGTAGCCCTATTTTAAGTTTGTAAATGTCCTCACTTACAACTTCCAATTATTGGCAGATACAAACTATTTGTGTTGGATAAAACTAATTATGACATGCTATCACTGGCCAAAATCTAAGGAAAATGGTAGTTTTCAAATCACCAAGGACTTTTCAACATTGTCAGCGCATTTTTTTATTTTTATTTTTTTTTTGTGGCAAATAACAGAATAGCCACTTATACACATTCAGCTCCTCGTTATAAATTACAAAAGTGAAAAAGAATGTGTGACGGTGGAAAGCTTGTATCCCACACAATTTAAGCAAACCAAAAAAATGTCTTGCTTGGAGATTTACTGCTGAGTGCGTGAAAGAATAAACACAATTCTTGAAGAAAGCAAAAAAGCATTCTGATAATTAATAGGGTTCACAGAAGAAAAAAATGTATCCTTTTACTCAAAAGGTCATTAACTACATTCAGATGTGCTTTATAAGAATAAATACTGTATTTATGACGCAAATTTCAGTATAGTTTGAGAGAGGGTTATCTGTTAAAAGAAACATATTTTCTGCCCTTATAATTGAAACAAAAATAAATTTCAAATGGAGTATGACCCCATGGTTGTAAGCTAAACTTTTGTCACACAAAACTAAAAAGGCAAGATGACTATTTCATGAATCTTGTTTTCCTTGTGAAGATACTAAGAAATCGAGTATCAAGGAGTGGCAATTTCATACTAAAATTTACCATCTCCATTCTAATCAGAAATAGATGAGGTAGGTTGAGAAATCTGACTTCTAAACTTTACTCCGTCTTTCTCCTTGTTCCTGTTAGCCTGAAAGCAAGTATTTAAGCATTGATTCGCTCAAGACACAGCCTCAGCTCCTTGACATTTCACCATGCTTTCCAAGCAGCCAGGCCGGCACAGTAGACCACACAACCAAAGCCACCAGCACACGAGGATGATGTGTGGAGACGCTGGCACCTGGACAAGAACACACAAAGGCTGCTGGAGGTAAGCTTTATTATTACTTTTTTTGTGTGTGTTAAAAGTCCAGAGGATTCAGTGAAATCACTGACGGGAGCCAGTGGGGAGGCTTGCGCTTGATGTGGTATGGCTGCCACTGCCCCACAGGTTGCGGTGTTTGTCTTGGGGCTGTGCATAAGATCTCCATGGGAGATCTTGGAAGCCCTCATGAAGCGTGGCGGAAAGGTGGTCAAGAGGCCGGTGCCCCGTGACGGGGTGACCGAGGACGAGCACACGGCCGTCACCCCCTGAGGCACCACCTGCCTCACGCAGCCCTCGCAGCCCGGCCTCCACGCGGCCCCCCGAAGCGCTAACGCCCCCTCCCCTCCGCACCCCGCGCATGCTCCGGAGGAAGATTGGGCTCCCGGCGGCCCGTAGCTTCCCCGGCAACCGGCAGGAAGCGCGGAGCGGAGCGGAGGGGAGCGGGGGCTCTCCTCCCGGCACGCCGGGGCCGGCAGCGCTGGGTCGGGCCCCGCCGGACCCCTGCGGCGCGGAGGGACGGGGTATCGCCGCTGCCCGCCGGCCGGCAGAGGGTGGCTGTTTGAGCCCCTTAACGGTTACGGGGCTCGGGTCCCCCTCATCTCTCTCCTTCTCTGCCCCAGCAGTGCTCCGGGAGGGTTGTCGCTCGGCAGGGTGAGTGAGCAGCTTAGCCCTTAAAGTCCTGCTTGCTGTCGTTCTGCCTCTAATAAGTGACTTCCAGGAGCCAAGCCCAGGCCTCTTTCGTTCTGCCTTGAAAGGCCCGTTTCAAATGTGCTCTTTCTTGTTGTCTGTATGTTTCTGCCCCTTGCTTGAAGTCTGTCACCTGCCGGCGGGACGGTTCGCATCCACATCAAGCCTCGTGTGTCGCTTGTCTGATTCCCGGCTGCGCCTGTGCTGCCTGAGCTCTGTACATGCCTGTGTCTCTTCCAGCTCTTGACTACACAAGGACTTTCATCTTGCTCTGAGGCCGAGGCCTCCCTATGAAAAGTCCTTTTTCCACTCCCTTCCACCTCCCCCTCTAGCAGTAGGTATGCAGTTGTGCTTCTGCAAAACCTTTATCACCGTCCTTAACTTCCATCATAACTTTTGTCCCAAAGGGCTGAGCTGCCTGTTGCCATGTCTTACTTATTTATTCATTTATTTAGCTTTCTGTGATGGTGTGACCACTGACTTCTGAAACGCATCTAGATTTTGATGTTAGTTAAAACGCTGTTAAAGTCCTTGATGTGTATCTTAATTACTTGTTGGGAAAAAAAAAAAAAAGAATACTTCTAAATTAATTCTAAATATTTTTCTGAGAAGTGTGTTTGTATTATTATTAAGATGATTGCATTATGAGCAAGTGTACATTTCAAAGGTTGACACTGATAGCACTGTTTTGTGATATATAATACTAATGCCAAGAACTTTTTATTTGGTGTTTTTGTAGTATGAAAATATGTTGTTTCCTATTTTTCCGGTAGAAAGAAATGTGTTTTTTGAAACGATTAGAGTTTTGTGGTAATAAGGTGGCACTTAAAAATTAGTAAATTTTCGTTCTCAGTTACTGTCAGTCTTCTAGGACTTCAGGATTATTTATGACTTTAATGATTTTCATTTTACAAATATAATTCCTGTGTCATGTATGTTTTTGTGTGTTCTAAAGAAACTTTTAGTTGTCTAACTGTGGTACATTAGTTTGTCTTTTAAAAAGACTGTCACTGAAGGCAGGCTATATCTTGAAAACGTTAGGAGAGTAAAGGAGAACAGTGCAAGATTATGAGATGTATGCACTTGAAAGATGAAGTGACAAACTTCTCTGTGAAAATGGTCCTGCATGGGTTGTGGAAGTATAAGCGTTCCTTTTGTCATACACTTATTTAGATTTTCTTCACTGTTTGTTAATGTCAGTCTTCAGACCTCAGGATTCTAACCCTTGGTATTCTGTCTTATAGGAGTGGGAACTCATCTATTTTTAAATTTTTTTTGGTTATAGGTAGTAATGTTCTAAGAATGTCATCAGGCATCCAAATAAAACCAAAGACTGCAGTTCAGAAAAGTAAGGCATCCTCTCCTTTGCCATGTTCTCCAGAACCTGCAACTAAACCACAGCCAAAGCCTAGTGACAAGCTGAATCCCAAAACTATTGATCCGGTATGTATAGGTATGGGTTTTCTGTTTGCTTAAAATAGATCTCTTGATGGAAGAAATTTCCATGCTTCAGGAAATACATGCAGAAGATGATACTTTCATGTGGGAATTTCTATTAGTGATTTTTTTTCTTGAAACCTTTTGTAATTAATACAATCAATTAAGCAAAGAAGTCAAATCATGCACGCAATTTTAACAATCTTAATGTAGGCGCAAACACTAGAAAGATAAAAATAAAGGTTTCATGGTGTTTCCTGCTATATGCTTTGTGATATGATGTTTAATCTTGAAAGTAGCATTGAATGATCATGTTAGTAAATGATACCATACCTTACATGGATAAGAAGCATGCATATAATATAACTTTGTGCAGGTTTTCCTGCCATGAAGCTCCCCACTGATTTCCAGTGCCCTCATACCATCTTGCCCAACATTTGGTGTTTATCATCTTGCCACCTTGTACTTTTGTCTGTACTCAGATCAGGCTGGAATTGGAGCAAAGCCACCTTCTGCATGTTACCTGCATATAATGGCAATAAGGATCATTAGGAAAGTGAGAGGTACTTAGTGTCTTAAGTGAGAACCCATAAGACTTCAGTGTTAAGATTTGCACGACAAAGTAGAAAAATGAGAGCATTCCACCAGGAATGTATTCGTTTTTGCAACCTCCTACCCAGGTAATTCTGAGAAGTACTTTTTGATAAATGTATCATGTGTTTTCCAGCCTATGTCTTTTCCATCTTAAGCTCTTTCTTTTTCTGATTATTTTTAGAATCATGTGACTAAGTTCCTTTCTTGATAAAGTGCAGTTTTAACATATTAAAACATTACTGTTATAACCAAGTAATTTTGTTTGTTGATGCCCTCACAGTTTGGTACTCCTTCTAGAACACCTTCTGCATTTGCTGCTATATATGCTAAAGGTGGCATTCCGTGCAGGTATGTTAGTTTTGTTTATTTTCTTTCTTATATGTATTATGGTTAGGTAGAATTATGCAGGTTGAAAAACATCTGTTCAAAACTCCTTGCTCTTTTAGTTAGGCAGTTTGATTCCATTCATTTCTGAAAAGATTTCTGATACTTAGCTCTTTTCAAAGAAATAAGCAATTTTCCGTGTTTGACGTGGCTTCTTTTTGTTCTTTTTTGTAAAGTATTAAACCTCTTTCACGAACGAATGAGATTTCTTCATATGTTTTCTCCTCCCTAATAACAAAGACAATAAAATAAGTGTCATTTTAGTAAGCAGACATCTTGCAGTCTTTTTTTGTCTGCAGTAAGTACTATGAAAATATTTTCCTGAATATTCCAATTCTGTAATTGCCAACAATATCAGTTATTAACAAAACCACGTGTTTATGTATTTTAAGCTCCTTTTGTCTATTATATATTTGCATACATAAGAAGCATTTTACTGTTTTGTCAAGCAGATGCATAATTAGTAAACAAAAAATTAAGTAATCATTAGTACATGTATAAATGAATGTTTTTATACATGTAAGTACATCATCCTCTTAGGAGTAACTGATGAACTCCAGTATGATTTTCTTTGTTTCAACTGATTTTCCTTGCCAGTTGTTATTTCAGGAAAATGTTTCTTGATGGAAGTAACTTTGCAAAGGGAACGTCTTCTATGTCAGTATGAGAGGCATCCATAATTACTATAATTTATTTTCTGATTTCCTTGTGTTTGGGAGAAGAATTCTGAAAACTGCCATACTTGAAAACTATACTTGCACTGTTATACACTACTATATATTTCATTATGGAGGGCAGTATGTATTGAAATTGTGTGTGTAATATCATAGTAATCTTACAAAGCTGGTGGTGATATTTCAATGTGAATAGTGTTAGAAATAAATCATGCATTGTTGTATGTTAATTTGTTCAAACTTTAATTCTTTATACAGGTTAGTGCATGGCTCAGTAAAACACAGACTGAAATGGGAATGCCTTCCTGAAACTGTTCCTTTTGATCCTCTTCTTGTAACACTGGCAGAGGTAAACTCTTGCATAGTTATGCATACAGTATTTCTTTCACATAGCGCTGAAAAGTTATGCGGATGTACATTAGCTACATTTTTATGTCAGCTGCTGTGTTATTTAATTGCTACTATAGCTGGGCTGCCGTGGTTTGTGGTTTATGCTTTGAAACAAGAGGGAAATAAAAACGTCTCTGAGCTATATGCTCCTAAAATGCCAGTCTACTTTTTCAGGATTCAATTAAAATTGTTGTAGGAGGAGCTAAGGTGCAGCCAGTCTCCAGACCCACTTTCAAATACGAAGTTAAATAACAAACTAGAAGCAAAGTCATCCCTTTCTGACCTAAGCATTTAGCTGGGATGTGGGAACCCTGTGGAAAAAAAGTAGGTTTTCAGTTCTTCCAAACACCTACAAAGAGTTTATTTTTTATTTTATTTTTTTTTCCACAGTACAAACCTTTCATGTGTATTAATTACAGTCTGGGGTCCAAAAAAAGTCCTCTAGGGATTGTGAAAACATAAACCTTTTATAGGTAAAAGACTGATCATATAGTCACCAAAAATGCATAGGGATGTGTTCACTGACTGGATTTGGCTGGAACTGAAAAGGTCTAAGCATTTTCAGAGCTCACAAAGAAATATTGATTCTTTAGCTCATACCTTTTGGAAGCATTGGAGTCTACCATTCAGTAGTCAGTGCAGTTGAATTCCGCAGCTCAATTTCAATCAAAAACTGTTGTTAGCCTTTGTATGCCTCTGCAATGATCTGTATGCATAGAAATGTCTGAACTGTCATGGACTCTTTCTACTTCTTTGGAGGTCCTGACCGTGCCCGTACCATGAAAAGAAGTGCCCACCTCCAAGCTAGTGTCAACTGATATCTACTGTGGATACTATAAAGAGTAATTTAAAACCAGCTGTGTTAGATTTTTCTCTTACCCGTTTTCTGGTAACAGCCACCTGGTGAATTTCTTTGTTTTCTTTTTTTTTTTTCCCTGCAGATGAATAATTCACTGTTTATCTGATACTAAATGCAAAGGGTAAAAAAGCTTTGTCCAAATCAGATAGACCTACATACAGAAATGTATGTGTATAAAACTCTTCTTTTATAAGGGATAAAAAGTAGTTGCTCTTTTCTGACCACTGCGGTCTGTATATGTTTGTCTCTACTTTGCTATATTCCATAGTTTTTCTTATTATTCTAGGTCACTGGAGAATGTTATTTCCTCTTTTGACCTCATAGTGCCATTTCTGAAATAGATATGTGGTTTAGCTAGAGGTATACCCTTTTTCTTTGGGGGCATCTGAGTAAAGTGTTGTGGAACTAGATACTAATATGCATTTCAGTTATGCTGTTTTACAAATTGTTACACCTGAAGAGGAGGAAGGCTTTGGTGTTAGCCTCTTTTAACACAATCATCCAAAACCCTGATGAATTCAAGACAAATCCAAATACAAGTAGTGTTTTAGATGTGAAAAACAGATGAGACAGTTGTGACTTTTCATGAGAAACCAAAGAAGAAATGGAAATCAATACTGTTTATCTGCTTGTGCTTTAATCTTACCTAAAATATTTTCCTCTTCACATTCTAACAGCTTGTTGTAGATGCTTTTCTGGCCCAAGCAGTGAGGTTGTCTCTTCCAGGATGCTTTACCTCTTAGGTTATGTGACACAGAATCACAGAACGGCACAGGTTGGAAGGGACCTCTAGAAGTCATTTTGTCCAACGCCTCTTCTCAAGCAGGTCATCCTAGAGCAGCTTGCCCAGGGCCATGTCCAGGTGGCTTTTGAAATTCTCCAAGGAGGGAGACTCTGCAAACTCTCTGGGCAACCTGTGCCTGTGCTCTGTCACCTACACAGCACAGAAGTGCTTTCTAATGTTAGGACAACCTTCTGTGTTCCAGTTTGTGCCTATTGCCTCTTGTTGCTGCTACATTGCTTTGTATGTGTGTGCTATGTGCACTCTTTCATATTCAGCAATTTAAATCACTGGCCTTTTTGGAGCTCTGTACTGGTTGAGAGGCTAGATTTTGTAACTAGATGTGAACTCATGTAACAGATGAGTTACGCTTTTACATTGAACTGGGTGTGTGTGCACTTGTGGATACATACTTTGCTAGTGACTGAGTCAGTCAGACTTCATTACAGGTAGAAAGTTCAGCAAAGGAATTATTAGGGGCCTAGTGGCTTACTGACAGTTACTTAGCTGCAGCAGTATATTTAGTACTCATCATGTGTTCCTTGTTAAACTACAAATTGGTACTTAGGACAAGGAAGGGAAATGTAGTTCTAAAATGCTGTTGTAACCAGTATGTCTCACTCACGTAGAGGTAAACATGAAGATTTCTTCCAAAGGATGTCTATCAACTTCAGCCATCTGAATGTTATTTTTAAATAATCTTAATACTGACCAGAAATCCTCAGGGATTTCTTTCTGAGGTACAGGAGTACAAAAAGTTCAAGGTACTTTGTTGACCTAGAGCTTAATGAGTCAGTCTAGACAACAATAGGCCTCCGTGAGGCCTCCCCTCACGCTTCTCTGCTCTGGGCTGAATAAGCCAAGCGACTTCAGCCACTCCTAATGTGTCTTCCCCTCTAGACCCTTCACTATCTTTGTAGCTCTCCTTTGGACACACTCTGCTAGTTTTATGTCTTTCTTGTGTTATGGTGCCCTAAAATGCACACAGTGCTCAAGTTGAGGCCACACCAGCTAGCAGTGCTCTGCCTGATGCTCCCCAGTGTATGGTTGGCCCTCCCGGCAGCCAGGGCACGTTGCTGGCTTATGTTCAACTCACTGCCAACCAAATATGTTTCAGGAGTCTAAATAAATGTTGAATCCAGTCTGGGAGGTAGAATAAAAAAAAAAAGCTCACTCAACAGCATACACTTTTTTTCTTTTGAAAGATCAGACGTTGTCGATATCTAAAGTAGTTTACAGCTCCTGTTAAGGAAAGAAGAAAGACTTCTACCATATGGCTTTAAATCTTTGAATTCTGCTGCTTGGGTCTTGGCTAGGCATGCATATTTGTACCATTTAAAAGTTTTTGTATTTGTGGGGGGGTATTTTACCTTCTGTTTTTTTCTTTTTTTTTTTTCCCCCTCAGGGTACAGAAATTAGTTACAAATATATATGTATTCTTGTTCATGGCCTTGTTGAAAAAATTCTTTGGGTAGAGGGATTAAAGATAATGAAGTACAAGTAGTGACTGAAATAGCAATGTTCAAAATGTGTGTCTTAATATTCAGTGTTGCAAAAGAAAAATAAATAGGAATATTCTGTGAGCAGAGTTGTACTCAATGGATCCACACGGTGGAGTTAGTGTATCTTATGTTTTGAATTGATCTGTTATCTAAACATTATCTTTGTGCTAGGTGGAACTTTTTAAATGTGATTTTGTTTAAAGACTAACTATTAAGAAAACATGTTTTACATTTACAACAGGGTCTGAGAGAGACAAAGCATCCCTATACGTTTGTTTCAAAGGAGGGTTTTAAAGAATTACTTATGGTTGAAGGTGCTACTGAAAAAGCAATTCCCTTGTTGCCTCGTCTAGTTCCAGTGTTAAAGGCTGCATTGGTATGTCCTACTCTTTCTACAGAGATTTTCATGATTTTTTTTTTCTTTTTGCTAGTGAGTACTACAAAGAAAACATTGATGTGATAAGCCTATCCAACAGATTTTTATTTTGGGATTCAGAGGTGTAGGGGTATGGTCTCTCTTTCTCATGTTATCCCTGCCTTGGTTCACTTAGATAAACAAGTCGTTAAGAGTAAAATCAGATGAGCAACTCCTTCTATAGCTGAGTGATAGTAGCTATGGGCAAATTCTGTAGAAATATTCTATTAAAGATCTGAATATAAGCAGAAAAAAATATAAGTACTCATGGTGGTTTTTATGTCCACATGCAAAATGTGTTTGATGTGAAATAAAATGGAGATGCCAGAATAAATAATCATGTTACATTTAAAAGTGTAAAAAATGCTACAAAGATAAAATAGAATACATCCATGAGGAAAAAGGAAGAATATTTTTATAATGTTTGAGTACATATTCTTCACTTTTAAAATATTTGTAATTTTTTCTACTCCTTTAGAAAATAATGTGTTGTTAAAGTTCTGGCCTGGAATCCTCTTTTGGATCTTTTTAATGTCTTTCAGAGCCCTTTTCTAGGTTGGCCATTTTCTGTCCTTTAATCTAGCTATGCTTCAGTTCTGTTTTTACAGAGATGGATGAAAGTTGAAAATTATTTGAGATACCAGCTCAGAGGTGTAATAGGATCAGGTGTAGTAGAGGATCAGTATTGTTTATTATTAATATCTTTGGTTTATTTTGGAAGACATAATTAGAAAAATTATTCTTGTGTGTTCTTCCAATGACTTATTTATCTGATAATTTTCATTGTTGCATTATTTAACAAGACAAGACTTTATATCAAAACCTTCTACTGAGCAATGACTTCTACTTACTTCTACTTAAACAAACAAAAAAAACACCAAAACATTCAGGGCCCAAATGTCAGAATAGAAGAATAACCCTTTAAATAAAGGTCAGTATTAGTACAAGGAAAATGGTCATGAAACAATTTCTCTGCTCAGGGAAGAGTGAGATAACTAAAGCAGTAGAGAACTCATATAGAAGAACCTTCCCATAGGAGCAGTAGAAATGACAAAGCCACCTTAGAAGTAGATAACAGTGTGATAATTGCTGGCAGGTGAAAAAGCTGTAGTTGGCAGGGGACTAAATTCATTGAGCCAGAATATCATTGGTTTGTGGGTTTCTGCAACAAAGACAATTGTTATGAATTACTTAGGAACTACCATGTATTCAATACATTTGTAATTAAAACGTCCCTAAATTTTGATATATGCACATTTTAAAGTTTCTTTCTAACATGCTGTGGAGCACTGCATATAGGATACGTTCCAAACTGTCAGTGTAGTGCCTCTTTTGCATGGTGAATATACTTATTGATTTGTTTATCAATCATATATTAGTTTCCTTTTTTTTTTTTTGAATAAGTGCAGTAGTTTCATTGGCATGGATGCTTTTGTTTTCTGCTTTACAAAATGCTTCTGCATTTAAATATTACATCTGGATAGTCATATTCAGCCATATTGTATTTCTAAACTGCTTGTAATGTTATAAAAATCAGCAGTTCCACAGTACTTTAAATTTATCAAAATACTATATACAATCATAGTATAGAGATTGCAGTTTTGAAGAAACTGTGCGTTTGTCTGAACATTAGTCTGACAGGATTTTCCGCATCCTTTGAAGGCCCATTCAGATGATGAAGTATTTGAAAGGGGATTGGATGCTGTAGTTCAACTGAGTGCTGTTGTTGGCCTGTCTCTTAATGATCATCTTAAGCATCTGCTCACAAATGTAAGTTTTTAGTGCTGTAATAACAGATCATCTGTATTTTTATGTTACCTTTGTTGAGATGTTTACTATAATATCTGCACACATACATTGGAAGACTCAGCAGTTTCATGAAAAGCATTGCTTTGTATATTCCTCTGTGTAAATCTGTTATTCTTTAATAATGTGGTGACACATAAAGTTCTACTAGGCTCCAAAAACTTAAGGTAAATTGGAGAATAATGGAAGTGTTTTCTGCACTACTTTAAAAAGATCCAGCTTTGAGTGTGTCAACTTTTCCTGTGGACAGTACTTCAACAGTCACTTTGCTTTAACGTTGATACCTCTTTAAGACTTGTTTGCTAAAAAGCAACAATTTAAAATTGTTTGGCTAACAGCTGATCTTACTTTGAATTTAACTCTCTCATCAGTTAATACTTCACTCCTTTTGCCTTGACTGACTTTTATACTTTGACATCAGTTACAAGCTATAAAGTGATGTTTCTTTCAGATCTCATTTCCCAAAGATAGATAAAGTAGTAAAATAGAATTATGTTGGATTTTTTGCATATATGGTACTATATTGGGCAATAGACCTTTTTATTTTACTTTTCCAATAGCTTTCAAGGAGATTAATGGACAAGAAATTTAGAGAAAAAATTACTGTTGCTTTACAGAAGTTGGAGCAATATGGTGGAAAGGTGAGTTAAACAGATAATAATCTGTAATCTGGACGCTTGAATACAGCATTGCCAAGACAGCTTTCATCTCTGGCTTTCAGATTAATAACCCTGTTCTGAGTAATGCTTTGCATGTCACAACTATTCATATTGCATAAAACACTGGATTTTGCACTGTGGCAATTCCAGTCCATGGTAAAATAGTTGTTTTAGTCTGAGGTATTGAATGATGATAGAAATGACATTAAATCACTGTGTGATCTGTATTCTGCCAGTTAGATTTTGTTGTCCCCCATTTTTTAACTCCCACTTTCATATGTTATTCATTGTTTCAGTCTCAGAGCAGAATACAGGAGTACATTTCAGTAAAATATTCCAAGGGGTCAATACCTATATCAGAAACTGCTTGGCTCTACTTCTATAGCACATCAATTCAAGAGAACTCTTTTTGGGAACAAGTGTTCATCCATGTGGATCCCTACTCATGATATTTGCTTGAAACACTTTATTGTCCTTGAGGGGAAGCTCATGCAGCCTTAGTGGCTAAATAAGATACTGTGTTGTTGGTTCTTTTTTAATTATTACTATTTTTTTAACATTTTCTATTTCTCTATAAAGTTTAAAGTCTTTTTCCAGGGTTTAGAATGTGTGTGGAGTGGATTATGTACAGTAAGATTCAGGATGTTTTATGAGTCCTTACTCCAAGTTAGGCACTGCAGCACTTGGAATGTAGATTTTCATGCTGAGTAAAGCATTTGGGCTACTTGTACAGGCCGTAGGTAGGGTAGATACCCATGAAGAGTGATTCAGGAATTCACCAAATGTTAACCTGTAAATAGATCTAGGTTCCTTCTGGAGTATTGACACCTGACACCACAGGCTGAATATTTGCCTTGCTTCAATACACTTGGGATGAAGGCTTTGTGTTCATTTTTCTGAGCCTAAGTGCTTTCCTCAGCAGCATTTACTCTTGCTAAAGGATACTCTTTGCTGTTATTGATGGTGCTTGCCTGTTCCTTAATAGCTTAGTGTTTAGGTCACTTACTGAGGAAATCAGATACTAACATTCTAGCCCACCCTGGTTAACCCAGAGGTTAGATCTGCAGTTGTTATACATCAAAAAATGCATTAAGTAGTAGATGACAGGGTACTCTTCTGTGTTCTAAATTCTAATACAGTGTAGTACTATAGTATTCTGTTCACATCTTCTGTTTTGCTGTACATTGTACTGCAAGGACGAGCAAAAAAAATTGAGCATTGGCTTGGACATTCATCTAGAATGGAAAGTACTTGCTCTAATGACCCCATGGGCACTTGAATGTAAGATATTATATGGTCACTGACAAAGAATTGGAATCACTTGAAGAGCAGGGACGACTGTAGATCTTGCTGCTTCTGAACTTGTTTTCCATAGTCAGTAAGCACCCAAATAATCTTCAGGGACCACTTCATTTTTTTGGGGTGCTCATATTCACTTAAGGGCAATAGGAATGCTTATCTTGCAGACTTCAAAACATCCTGACAAAGCAGCACGAAAATTTTTTGTGTGTAGTGGGATGAGAAGAAAATTACATTTCATTTTGATGTCCTGAGAATTTATGTTGAGATAATGGAGCTAATCCAGTGAATCATCTTATGTCTGTCCGCTAATTTCTTGTAGTATGTTGGGTTTGAGAGTGGTCTTTCTGTACGTCCTTTAAAATGCTGTAAGAAGATAAGGCAGAAAAGTGGAAACAAGCTCCTAAAACGTGATTATAGCCAGCAACATTATATAGTTCTACTAATGAATTAATCCACTTATTTTTAAATGTTACAATAAATATGATTAGTACTTCTATTGGAAATCCCTTCGAGACTGTTTCCTTTTTTTTTTAAGCCCATTATTTTCAGCTCTTTTGAAAGTAAATTTCTCATAAGTATTAAATTTTAGTTTTGTACTGTTTTGTTAGATAAAGGTAACTAAGCGAAAGTTCTAAATTATACGATTTATACGTATTAAATGAATCTTCTCCTATGTAGTGCTACGGCTCATTGTTGTGTTTAAACTTACTGTATTTTCATCAACAGGCGACTGTGGCTATCATCAAATCTAAAATTCCAACCTATTGTTCTATATCCTCTTGAACAAAAAAAAAAAAAACTGTAGTGAGTTGTACTGTGAGGTCAAGTTTGAAGATAAACTGCCTGTGAGCATCACTGACACTTCTTTATGGTACGCTATGTTCTCTTAAACTAATCACAGTTCTTCAGTGTAATGGAAAGTGGGAAACATCCCATCAGTTTGTGAATATATAATTATGAGAGAATGTTTAAAATAATTCTCTATTGGCTGCTATTTATGTATGCATTGTGCTTACAAGGACACTGACAAATTGGCTATTATTTCAAAGGCTGAGTAAATATAGATTCATAGTTTGTTGTAAATTACATTTTCCTTTAATAGATCTGCTTAGTATGTTTTGTAGATTTGTATGATGCAAAATAATTTGTCTGTACTTACTTAAATGGGAACTCACATAATGCTAAATTACAATGCGCTTTTGAAACATTTAACTTATTTTGTGCCACAGGCACAGATGGATGCAGTTTGGGTTCATCAGGACTTAGTGGATTAGACATAGAACTAAAAGAACTGACCTAGATTTTTTGAGAGTCACCTTTTGAAGGTATGAAGCTGTATGTACTGTACAGGTAGCAAGCTGTATTTGCTCAGTGCGTACTGGGCATGTTGTTTTCAGAAGCTGAAAGAGCATTTGTCCATAAGCGTACTTGAGCTTGATTGCAAAATGTTGACCAACAGATCTTGAAATAAATAATGTTCAGGTTTGTTGTCCTGTGTATTTGAGTTACCCTATGGGGGAGAACTAACTGACTGAAGGGGTAGCTAATTTAATTCACAACTGTGGTTAAGTTCTGAGCTAAGTCAAGATATGTATATTTAAGCTTTTTAAAATAAATTAATTTTGTTGGCAGAAATGTTAAATCTGAAGAAATACAATTATTTAACAACACAAAAAATTGATCATGCTGGTTTTTCTTTGTTTACTTTATTTCTTATTTTATTTTATTTTTTTTTACAAAATGTGCACATTTAGTTTACACAAACACGCTACAGCAAATTTCGGGTGTACATGTATTGTACTACTCTTATCCTACACTGGTGATAGCAGAGCAGCCTTCAACATGCCTCTAACATCCCATCTCTACACCAGAATAGATACCTGATTTTTTTTTTTTGCGAAAGAACATTTGCCACATTCTTTCTACTTCATTAATCCCATTTCACATTTTCTGCAGCAATGTCACAATGAAGATTGGCTTACCTCTGATAGCATTTCACCTATTTTGAAGTATTGGCATAAATCTCTGGACAACATATCTTAAAAATTACATGTATTGGAGGGGGCATACGTTTTAATTCTGAATCTAGATAAAGCTTGCTCCAATCTTAATGAAGAAATTATCCTAAAAATTTAATGCATTTTTCACACATAGATGATATTGTATAGCTGAAGCTTCATTTTTTTTCCTAATTCTCTCTCATAATTAAAGATATTATGAAAAGCTGACACAGATGTTATCCTGTCTAGAATTCATTATTAGTAGATGTTACTACATAGTGACATTCAGTCTGTGCACTGAAGAGGAACGGAAGTTTCAAAGGAACTTCGTGGGTTTTTTTCTTCATTAAAGGCAACAAGACACATACCCATGAACACAGTGTTAGGATCCAGTTAAGTTTTCTTCATGAAAAATTCAAGGTCAGAAGATTCTTAGTTTTAAGCAAAGATCTTTGTGTATATGCCCAAGAATAATTAGTAATATAGTATGTAAGGACTCCTGATATTCATGTCATGAGAAAATAAATGCAGATTTAATAGATAAGTATGATTAATAGAAGCTTACTAGTATTTTTTAGGGAATAAATCTACCTAAGTAATTATCATTTTAAATTTGTGTTACATAACATCTCTTCCTCTCAAGTTATTTATTTTGTTAGGCTTGGGGTTTTGGTCTTCTTTTTCGAAGAGGAGAGAAGCAAGTTAAAGGTGGAAGGCAATTGCAGCAAGCTGTGCATTGCACATTGCACATAGCACATTAAGTTAAATTATTATTAAAAAACTGAGGACTACACCATACAAACGTGGAAAGGAAATACATGGTAATGCCTCTGTATAAATTAGAAGCTGAGATTTAATAAATACACTCAAATACCTGGAGCTGAATCCAATACAAATGAGTAGCAAAACTAAGAGTATTTATTTAATCTCCTTGTGAGATTAAATCTATTTTATCTAGGGGTTGGAATGATAATAAAGCTGCATAAAGTCGGGTCCTGTTTTGGGGGTTTTGAAATAAAAACCTAACTTTTCAGAACAATCTTGTTAAGTACCCACTGTTGAGATGCTAAATAGTATAATTTGAAAAGATGGGGGGAAGCTTTCTAATAGAAAAAAGACTTATTTGCATAATACATGTCTCAGTATGAAGCTGAGTAATTTTATTTATGGTAAAGTGGGAAATCCATCTTTTGGATAGTATTGCAGAATAGCTCATGTTTGTCCATTAGATGTTGACCTAATGCCTTCTTTATATCACATTTTCAAAAAGCTGCATGGATCGCATTATATTCTCATCCTGTAACAAAGAAAAAAGCATAAAACAAACACAAAAGTCATACACCATTACAAATGTAGTTGGCAAATATCTATAGTGAAATTGGGTGGAACTAACTGTACATATGTAATGACAATGTCTATTTTTCATCTTGTTTGGAGAAAGTGTTAACAGAAAATGGCTGTTAATGGATCTACTCCTAATTTGTGTACATTAATTAAACCAAAACTACTCTGTCAGGAATGCATAAGCATGTTAAGAAAATATGGTCTGCAGTATTTTGGAGGTTATAAATTTGTATCCAATTTAAGAAAGTATAAATAGACAAATACTCAAGGAATGATTTCTATATCTGTAGTGTGAATCAGGAATTACTACATAACATACAGTACATGAAATTACTAGTATTGCGTATCATACACCAAAGCCTTTTTTTCCAATTCTGACCCATCCTATTGTATAGTTATGGTTGACTAAAATAAAATAGATTTAAGTGTGGATCTTTGATTGGAAGAATCAGTCAATTCCCCGGATACCACCAAACACTTTTACTCCTCAGCTTATTTTTTGTGTGTGCTCACACTGAAAGATGCTGACAGCTTCCTGATTCTACTTTCTGCTTTGCATTAGATAGGCAACAAAACCTTCAAATTCTAAGTAATGCCCAATGTTTACTGATGCATCACTCTGCACTCCGATTTCTATTAGTAACAGCACAGCAGTCAGAAAAAAAGAAATTGTTTATAATGTATACCTTTCGTTGTACAGAAGAAAGAGTTTACTTCTAATAGCCTGTATTTGGTGGTGGCATTTCTGCATCACCAGTCCAGTTGCAAGGGTAGGTTACACGTTCATTGAGCTATTGTTGATACCACTAATGATTTTTATTTTTTAACCTGAATTAATACCACTTAGTATTTTCTCAAGAGAGAAACGGACCACCTTTAATTCAAATGAATAAATAAGACTATTTTAGAACATTTCATAAAAGGAGTGCAGACAAAAACACTTCTCGGATTATCAGTGCTGTCCACAACTGATAGGTCTGTAGGCCTTCTGTACATTAATATTCCAATAATAACACATGATTAAGCATGAAATCACAGTTAAATTATTCCCTGTTCAGTCTAGGGTTGATTTGTTTCGTAGAAAATGACAACTGAGTAATTTTCTCATTTTGTTACGACACATGCACAGTAGAGTTTTCATCTTTGATTCTATATGGCATCTCAAGTGGTGTTGCTGTAAGAAGTGATCCATACACTATTTTTCACTAGCAAAGTAATTTATCAAAGCAATGATACCTAACTGAAAAATTTAATGCTTTTAAAGTTCGCATATGAAATTTACTAAGTTTATTTTAATTTACAGTAATTTAAGTTTTTTCCACTGCATTGTTTTGTAATATCAATATATACCTTTGAAGTTCATTGCTGTGAGGTTAAAATGTTTGCTTTGACTAGAATCATTTGTCATTTAATCATATAAAAATGTTTTGTATATACATTAGCAATGAAGTTTAGCTAAGCAAACGTTCTTCATTTAGAAAGTGTTTTGACATTTCCTAATACATGTATCATTACTAATGAAACTAGCTGTTTTCTAAAATCAGCTCCATATTTCTGAAGTTTTCCGCTTCAATACAGAAGCCTTCTAAATGCCCCTCCTTTATTCAGTCAGATGGGAAGGGTCTTCAGAAGAAATTACAGACTTGTCGTGATATTTGGAACATGGTGGCTTTTAGAATGTTTTTTCCATCTTCAGAAAAATGCAGATGCTTGATTTATACTTAGCAAAGAGTTCTAAAATACCTTAATCTTTCTTATTTGCCTCTTTTTTTTTTCTCCCAGTACATTTTCCTGAACAATGTTTTGTAATAGCTTTGTTTAGATTCCTGACTCAAGGTGTTAAGGGTGGTGTTTGCATAGTCCATATAAAGTACAAAATATGGATGAATGGGCTTTGCCAGGCCTGACCTAACTGCAAGCTCACTTTGAGGTTTTTCTTCCTGAACTTTGATATGGCTCCTTTGCTCTCTTCAGACTAGCCCAGACCTATCAGGACTCCATACAGAATGGATTACTCTTGCAGAAAATCTGTCCCAGAAACCTTTTTTTCGTTATCAGAAGGTCCTTTAAGTCATTCACTTTTGCACCATGCATGCCTTACTTCTTCACCTTTGTTCCTCATGGTGTTGCTGTAGATATGAAGCAATGCCTGAGTCAGGCCACTTCCCACCAGCACCAAGCAGTGAGAGGACAGAAGTGAGGAAATGAGTTATGATGATAAGGAAATACTTCTGCAGTCCTTTCTTTGTCATGGTCAGAGATAGGTCCTTATACCCAGTGATGAGAGAAGACTATTCATCAATGGGCATTCCCAATTCAGGGTTTGAGGTAGAGTCATTTGTTATGCAAACCAGCAGGGAAGGTTTTGAGTAGACTTGCTCAGATGTCAGCCTTAATGCCAAAAGAGGGTTCACAGATGAAGAAACCAACATAGATGTAAAAGTCTAGGGAACTGGAAGCATGCTGTGCCCCGTCCTGAGTTTCCAGATTCAGTAGCAAAAGATTCAGGTAAGCAAAAGTTTATAGCAGAACTAGCAATGGTCCAGACAGAGGTCAGGTGTGGTTACAGGTTTGGACTTTTTCCCTAGGTGGAAAAATTGAATTAAATGAGTATTTTGCATCTTGGAAAAGAGGTGCTGAACAAAAAGCAATACTGGTAACCCTATTTTTTCCATAGAACATACAGAAAGGCTATAAAAAATATTTCATGTCATGTCTAAAACACAGACAAGTTTACTATAGGAGAGATCACAGAATTATCTAAGTTTGCTCTAGGCACTGTTAAGTACTCATGAACGAGAATTCTCAGTCCTGGAGTAATGCAAATCACTGCATGCTGAGAAAATAAAGGAAGTTGAACGTTATTTTTCTAGATCAGTCTTGTACCTACTAAGATATTAGCAAAAGGTTTTCCTACAGCTGTGTTTTAAAAGGAAGAGGCCACTACCGTCCTTTGGAAGAAACGTAATCCTGAAAATAAATACTGAAACCACATTAACAGAGCACACTTTCTGAATAAAGTTTCTTGAAAGATTCAGGTTGAATCCAAAATCCAGATCTTGTTTCTGAAACAAAATCCTGATGTAAACATGAATTAAACACTGCAGCTCAGAGCTTAATAAGAGAACAGGTCTTCATAGATAGAGAGACAAAAATTTAGACAGCAAGGTACTTTTTGTATGCCACCTTTGAAGTTAAAATAAAGTGAAGAAAAGTGTCAAGATGACCTGTCCATTAAGAAGAGAGAATAGTGTAACGATTTAGAGGATATCTCTCTCTATCATGTATATTCTGAATAATCAGAAGAGATAAATAAGAAATCTTCCAACAGAAGTGAGAAAGCGTGACTCACATTGGAAAAGGAGAACAAGCGATTCCTTACTGAATGTACTAATTTTTTTTGAAAATGAATCATGCAGTCCATTGCCATAATCACTATCACATTCAGGCTGGAGTTTGATTTAAGTTCCAGAACTCAGCAGACCTCAGATGGGAAACGAATCTTATCTCTGTTTCAGATGATCCTTCAGCTTTATCAGAGCAAATACCTTTCATTCATATTGAACAAGACTGATGAACTAGAACCATGCTTGATGTAGCACTGCTGACAGATAGGACACTATCCAGTACCTATTACTAAGGGTACACAGAACAACCAGTTAGAAGAGCTGTTTTCTTTCCTTTATACACCAAAGTCAGTGGATTAAAACTGATCAAAGACTCACTTAATAAGTGTTTGTGACCCCTCTGTATCTTACTGCTTTTAAATCATGAAGGCAATTCCAAGGAATAACTGCAGACACATAAAACAAGAGACAAATAGCAGAACATCTTCAATATGTCAGCTTTCCATATTCCATATGATTATAAATCTATCACTCACTAACTGCATTGTTCTTGCTGGTCTTGTTCTATCCTGTCTCTTGCCTACTGTATGCTTCTTGGCGTAGGAGGTAAGAAGCAATACACACAGTCTGTAGTGTTGGTCTCTGTCAGCTTCATGTTAATCAGTCAGCTTGGACAAGGTGGATGTACCAGCTGAACACTGCTACAATTCCATATATTTTTCACTGCAATAAATAGCACTGTTTGTTTTTTTTTACCCCATCTCATCACTAGGTCTAATACAACACTTCACAGTTATTTTGTACTATATCATGTTTCTTTTTCTTGCCTTTTTAAACCAACAAATTAATAGTAGTTCCTTAAATTTCTGAAAGCAAAACTTACCTTTTCTCATAGCGGCTCCTGGTCCAAAAGCTAGCCAGTTCCCAAAGGGCAGAAGAGTGAAAAGAGTCTGTAATCCCTGCTACATAAATTTATTCTCATTCGTGGCTCCAAAGGCAATGAGCTGCTTTCAGCAGCTGAGGGAAATTAACAGCCACCTGAGCAGTGTAAACACTTGCAACTGGTAATCACAGTCAGTTCTTACTCCTTTGCAATGAAAAAAAAATTGCCTGCTGTTAACTCTTGCCATCTAACACTTTGCAAGCTCCTTCTACTCGCCCTTTTTAAGACCTTCAGTCCTAAAACTCTCTCTTGGAGGAACATTCCTATATATGATAAATTTTCAAGCAATATTATTATTATTATTGCTATGACTATATGCTAGTTGTAACAGGAATGTTCCCCAGCCTGGGCAGACAGTAGAAATAAACATTTAGCTGAATGTGACGAACCTTTTTTTGCTATGAACTACAGAAAAAAAAATGCTGTTCTGCTCACTGTCACACCAAAAAAACTGTGTAGCACTATGGTAGCACTAGCCAACTGATAGGGGTTTGACGCTTCACTGGGTACTTACCTTCTGGCAGCTCTCAATGAATTCATCTATGGTCACTACTCCATCTTTGTTTTTGTCCATTTTCTGTTCAAAAAGAATAAAAATGTATGATTATCATACTGATAATCGTACATAAAACAAGTCCTTTTTATTATTCATTTGGGTTATGTATCAGCCTAGGGAACAACCAGGCCAAAATGCTGGAAAGATGTAAGAAGTGATACACTAGAATAAATTTAAAGAGCTGCTTGTTGAAAAGGCAAGGTGTGGTGAGTAGATCCGAGAAACAAGTGACTTGGGATGGAACCACAAAGAAAGAAAAAAGATAACAAAATTGATAGGATATGCAAAACTATTACAACAAAGAAAATCTATTCGTACCTGCTAACAGAGCAGTCTTTTTAGTTCCTTATGTTACCTCACCCACCTGGAAAAATGTTTCCACGTGTTGTCTAGGTGCGTCCTCCTTGAGAACAGGATAAGTGCATTTCCCCATCATATCATATATTGCTTTCATGATATCAAGCATTTCCTGAAGAGAAAAAATATGTCTGTGTAATGCAAGCTGCATTGTAGATACTGTTTTGGCTCAGAACAGGTTTCTAAGTTTTACATTTTAGAACAAAAATTTGAGATTTTACTATTTTATGATAGAATAGCTTCAAGAATGAACTGTATGTTCCTAGAAATTCTAGCATATTAGTTCATCTTTCATAGATTCAGAGGAATGTTTCTGATTTTAAATCATTTTTAAATGATTTAGAATATGTGCAAGTTCACTGATTGTGGGAAGAGTCTCCTGAGGCCTAGTGAATAAAAGTAACCAGGAAAAGAAGTTCTGTAACAGCATGTTAAAGCACACACCTTCATACAACTGAGTTTTCAAAAGAAAGAAGAAACACCCATACATACACTTGCACATATGCAAAAAGTCTTCCTTCTTTATTAAAAAAAAATAAATAGAATTTTGTTAATAGCGTGGGTTATGAAAACTGTAAGGATAATCATAAATACGTCATCTGAGATTATTTTATAGATTGACCTTCTGTAGTAATCATGAAGTATCTCTCAAAGTGCAAAACCAAAAGTGTAAAATATCTATATAAAGACCTACTGTTGAAAAAAAAATTATGAAGCCACAGATTTGGTCCCACCATCAGGTGTGGTTAGATCTTTGCAGTATAAAGGATTTAAGAATCTTTTTATATGTATGTTTCAAGTAAAAATTTTAGAAATAGAATAGAATTTTCTATTTAGAATAGAAATAGATTCTATTTCTATTTAGAATAGAAATAGATTCAAAAAATGAATTATGGCTGAAGCCCACTTAATTTTCTTGGGTCCAAATATCCTACCAAACTACTTTATTCTAGTGAAAAAAAAAAAAAAAGTAGAAGCCAAATGTCTCTGTACCTGAAGAATTTTGGCCATCCATTATTTCTGTGATAATTTTTCCTTTTCAATTTCTATATATGCCTTTAAAATGAGAAAATTATTTTTAGCTTGTTTAGTTTCATAATATGTTGTATGTTTATTGGTTGACATGTCTAATTTGACAAGGCTGCTTCTGAAGCCATTCTTCTTTCAAAACAGGCCTTGTGTATACAACCTTTAGTTTCAGTGATTAATGTAAAAAGTAGACCTTACCTCTTTAGTTATATATCCATCCTTATTTATATCATACAAATTGAAAGCCCAGTTGAGTTTCTCCTGTACTGTCCCTCGGAGTAAAATTGAGAGACCCATAACAAAATCCTAAATAGACAAAAGCTCTGGGTCAGTTTGGAATTAAGCAGTTTTTCACAAACACTCAGAAATGCAGACTAATGCATTCATCAGAATCACAGAAGTCTTGAAAGGTGTGTTGTTTCTATTTCTTTCACTTGACAGCGAGTGTTACTGATTGCTGGTTATTTAAATAATTACAGATCTAGGCACTATATGCTACACTAATAATAAGTAAATTGAGTAATTTTCTATAAAATAAGCCATCATTTTCTATTAGTGTATTCATCCTCTGAAATGCCTCGCATAAGAAGTCCTTGTTGAACTTGCTACCAAGGAAGAGCAACCCCCATGGTTTAATGGTCCAGAACAAAGCTTAAGTGGGAGTTAGATTAATCTTAGCACAGGAGACCAATTTTGGGAGAATTATCCACTAAGGAATGTTCCATTCTTGTTGTATATATGCCTTGTTGGAAGCGGAATACGTGGTTCCCAGACCTCTTGGATCAGTCTTGTGCAGTCAACATTAAAACCTCATGTGTGCCACAATACACCTCAGTACTTAAACCTTTTATTGGAAATCTGATAAGGAATATACTTATTTTATGTCCCCATGACGCCTTAATGGTCTTGTTACCCACCAATGCTCTAATGCTATAGAACTACTCCACAGAAGTAAGTCAGAAGACTATTGAGATTATATACATGAAGTATTTGATATAGATCACTAACAAATTAACATAAGGTTAGCAATAACTAATGGGATTTGTCATTCTATGGTCTTGATCAGCTGACAAACAATTATAACAGTACACATACTTACATTACACTAGAGCTAGAACTAGAGTTTGGCTTCATAATTCATATTCTTTTAATAGCACAAACCTTATTTACATTGCATGAACATCTTCTAGATCGGAGAAAATATCAATCAGGATGTGTTGTCATCTGTCTTCTGCGTTTCATAGCACATTAACTGTATTTTTTAAAATAACAGCTTTTTTTTTTTCCTAACCTTCTCCTCTACCCAATTCTGTTTGATAAGTTTGTAAACCCATAAATCTGTGAAATTGTCCTGAAAAAGTTTATATTTAAATGTGCGTTTTTACATTATTGGCAAAGGAAGTCTTAGAGTAACACTAAAGCAGAGACTACAAAAGCTGAATGGTTTCGTATCACCACTGGCAATGTTTGTGCATTTTCTTTAAACAGGAACAATGGAAAAGAATGCATGGAGGTTAGCCATAAATTACAAAGGCCTGATGTACCACATAGACAAATAAGTATACCCAATGCAGTCAAGAATACACAGATATCACAGTGTCAGATGGTCTAGTAAGCATAGCTCTTTTGACAGCTTCGGTCTTTTTAACAATTCAGGTAGTATGTTCTGGGTGTTCTTAGTCTCTCATAAATTTCTCTCTTATTGGTACATGTGCCCTTTGGGGTAAATTAATACATGAATCTTGAAAAGAGTTATGCTCAACTTCTCTTGTCTACATCTCAGTGACTAATTGAGGGTCACCAGGTTAAATCTCCAAACAGCTCTTTAACAACGTAATATTAAGTATTAAAATGTCCAAGAAATTCAGAACAGATTTGATCACATTACAGCATTAGCAATTAACCTTTTTAATTCAGTACTATTTCTTCACATTCTTCTGCACTGTTTTACTGCATTCTTGATGTAGCATTTGCTGAACCTCTGCAAGGGTCTCCAATAATGTTATTTTCTTAAAGTATTATGTTTCAGAGCTCTGAATTTAATTTGGCGCCAGCAACATCTTTGCATTTATTCTGATGCTTAAATCGTATCTACTTGCCTTTTCCTGATTGTTTCTCTTTCTTCCTTTCTTTGAGGTGCCACCCATATGTTAGCTGGCTTACTGGCATTATTTATATCCCCATATTCAAGGCAGCCCTTCTATCGCCAGTATTAAAAAACATGCATCAAAAAACCTTGACTTTGTAGGAATGTATGTCCTTGTAAAAGCTGAAAAAGCTCAAAACCTTCCAGGTGTCTGCTCTAAACTTTGCAAGAGCAGATCACCTCCTTCCATATTGCATGAAGGTGTTTGGGAATCACACAGAATTTGGTTTAGGTTCACCACCTTTGTCTGAATGCTCCCTGGGGTCACCCAGTGCAGCAGTCCGGTTCAGGAACAATAAGAAGGGCTTATAAGAGGAAGTTGTGATGAGCTGAATAAGGACTAGTTAGGAGAGGATATCTTTCTACATACTTAATTTCATATGATTTAAGAATATAACAATAAAACAACGTATAAATGGAAAATCTGATTCAATGGACACAGACTGAATCCACAGGGCATTTCATGCTAGATCCTCAAACAGAACAAGTCCCTGCCTAGTGGAAGGCATTGTACACGAGAGGAGTGATGAAGCTCTGTGAGCTGTTAAGCTTGTGATCCAGTGCCAAATGCTATGGTGGAGCAACAGTACTTAGTGTAGCTGATAAGCTTGGAGAGAGTCTGTCTACACTCTTGTTACCAGCACCTCAATGACACATGACTCAGGGACTCCATTTAGCATGAACCCAAGTCCCCATTACAATATTTACTGTACCCAGATGTGTTTTCTTTCCTGGTTTAAGCATCTGGCTCCTGGAGAGAGAGGTTTTCTACTTTCAGAGACTATTTATTTTTGAAGCAAGATAGATAGTACTGCTTGGACACTTACATCCCCTAAGGACGCCAACACTGTCCACTGAGAGGGACAGAAGGCCTGCCCAGCTGAGCACCTAATCACAGGAAGGTGCATCAGATCTAGGGGCAGAGAGTCTGAAACTCAGAGGAGGGCCAGACTCAGGCACACCTCTCTGTTGGGTCTCTCTTCACTCTGTGACAGAAGCACAGAAGCTATGTGCTCTTGGTACTTGCCCTTATTCCTTTCCACAGCTCCTTATTTCCAACTTTTTAGCTTCCTGCTGAGCCTGCAAGTATTTGTGAAGACCTCGATCGAATGCCAAACACTCTTGTGTATATAATTTATTCTCCACGAAAGGGGGATGGCTCACTGAAGGGCTGTAAAGCGGAGCATCGTTGCACCCATGTTACAGCCTCTGTATGCTTGCTGTTACCACCTGCCCAGCTGCCAGTGCCACGCTAGAGCTGTGCAGAGCCTCTGGTTGTGGTCTGTGATTAACTTGTATTTGGTGTTTTTCCCAGCAGTGATAAATTATCTCTTAGCACGGTTGTCGATGACTTTCTGATTGCTTCATCCCTCAGTAAATCTTTGGGGAGAACCAGTCATTAATAAATTAATTAGCAAGCTTACTAGTGTGCACTCTGGGAATAGTGTGATTCATAGGAAAGCCTGAAATTATTCCACCTGATCACATGTTCCTTTGTGTCTTGTTCAAGGCCAGAAGAAGCAGGTAGGCACCGACATCCATTTTGGGATTTAGCCCTTAGGATTTTGGGAGGGAAATCACACAGTGAATGTTAGTCACAGCAGTGGTGGGGCACTGATGCTCTTAGGACAATGAAGGTTAGCAATGACATGGAGGAGCTGCTGTTAAGAGGAACTATATTTCTCTGTAGCTACTTTACACGAGCTGGTATCAAAATGCCTTTGAAATCACAGGTGCCCTGAGAAACATTAGCTTATTTCATATATGACATAAACAAGGCTTTTCTATGTTTAACACAGAGAATCACACTTGAAGACGTTAATTAAAATCGGTAAACACCTTGTTACTGTCTTGGAGACAATGACTGTTCATTACTGTTCTTATTAATTAAATACTAAAGATGTCTTTGATCTCAGGACATAAAAGAAGACATAACTAGGTAGGTTAATTCTTGATTCTCCGATAGAAATGAGTTAGCAAGCTTGTTAATTCATTAATTAATGCAAAATTCTGAGGGTACAGCTGAGAAATAAAGTAATCAGAAACTCACCAACAATTTTGCTAAGAGATAATGAATCATTTTAGGAGAAACAAATGCAAGTTTGTTTTTGATTAAAAATGACCAAAATCTTTGAATATCTGTTGCATTTGGCACAGCTTTTGTATTTTAAGGCACTGAGAATTTGGATTACTGAGTGAAATTCCTTTCAACAAGATCACATTTAGAGTAGCATTAATCTGCATTTACAGCGGACTAAGGGCATTGATTTGAATATTTGTTTGTGGATGCATTGTGCTTTACCTTTGACTACGTATCCGAAGTTAAATAGCTGTCATTTTCTTTTTTTTTTTTTCTCTTTATCATCTCTAATTTTCAAAGTGTTGACACCATTCAAACACCTTATTATCCCCAAACTTGTTACTGACGTATGCTTAGAAGTACTAGACCCATCAAATAAATCTAGTTTGGATACCACTTTACCATTAAAATCATTAGAAGAGAGGCTTCTAAATACCTGTGTCATTTTCACCTTTGGATACACAGGGCCTAAAACCAGATGACCTGAAATCTTCAAAACACTTACTCAGTTACCTACAGATTCTTGTTTTTTATAAGCAAAATGTGAATCACATTTGTGTTTCTGTAGAGCTTTGTGTTTTTGTAGAGCTTAGTGATATGGTTTAGTGAAGGACTTGTTAATGCTAGGTCAGAGGTTGGACTGGGTGATCTTGGAGGTCTCTTCCAACCTAGATGATTCTGTGATTCTGTTCTTATGCTATACAAAATGTTTCATCTGACTCTTACTAGAGAGTATACAGATTTAGGGATGTGCAAAATTTCACATATGTAGCAATCTCACTAAGCAATCTCATCTAATGAAGGTATGGGTTTTACAAGTACAACATTGTGCTAAAGTCTAATACTTCATTGTTGATGGTTGAAAATTTGAGGGAAAAAAAGAACAAATTTTGTCCTCCTTTTTTGCAATTCCAGCTACCACAGCTTCATTAGAAAAAGGAGATTGCAACAGACAACAACAACAACAACAACAACCTCTTACCCCTACAAGTTATATTTCTAGTTCTGCCAGTTCATTTCAAAATTTCCTGTTCTTTTCACACAGAAGAGAGCCAAAGAGCATTTTTCTTCTTAGATCATTATATTAAATTGTATTTACTCCTACACTGTGATGAATGATTATTTATAAATCACACCCCCTTTTTCCCACCTTTATGCTGTGTTGTTTTTTTTTTCTTCCTAATAAGAATTAGAAAGCTAGAGTGTGGATTGGTTTAGACAAGATATGGCAGTTGCATCTGAGATAAAAAATGATCAGGAAAAAAAATTACTACTTCCATGATTCAGAGCTACTTTTACACAATTAGAAAAAATCTAAACATTTTTAACCTTAGCAGGATGCTTTTAGAGTGGTTATTGTATAGTTTATAAATATGAAGCTGCTGCATGGTATGAGGACACAGAAATAGAGAGTCTTTTGACAGCACTGGAATTGTGCTGGATTTACAGCTAGTGCAAATGAAATCAAAGTCTGGATCACTCTGAGTCGATAGTGGACAAAAGCAAGTTGGAAAATGTCTGTTCTCTCAATGATAAAAAAAAAATGCTTTATTTTCCTATTTTCATTTGTTCCAAAGCCTCTTTCGAACATAGACCTGCACTTTGAGATATTCACATCCCTCAAAAAAGGCTTTACATCTATTGCATTTCATAAGTCTTTCTTTTTGAGATACAAATGTGAACAAATTGTTCAGGAAAGCTACAAAAACTTATTTTGTTCTCATTATTCCTAATGATAACAGCAGAAATACTTCTCAAATATTGATGCTAAAAATGTTTTCTAGTATTGTCTCTGCTGTTGCTGATATGACCAGAAGGATTCCTTGTAGAATTAGCCTACATACAGAAGATGTGAATAAAAGCTCCATTTTTTGCTTCCACCAGGCCCATTGATTTCAGCTGCCTGGAATAAGGCAGATGGGGTTCATGTTTTTTAAATAAATGCAAGTAATCTCCCACAAAATGCTCTGGTTATATTCCCAGGTGAGGTTTAGTTTTATGATCACAGTGCATCTGCTTGGCAATACTTCTCCTTCCATATTACATCAATAATAAAAGAATGAAAATACTTTTAAAAGATATTCCCTCAGATCTCACAACATCATTCAGTCAAGTAAATCATAAAAACACGTATAGGGCATTTAAACAAATTTACAGTGGATATATTTAATCCTAAACCAATCTCAAGTTGTAAGGATACCATCTGTCAATTGAAAAACAAAACAAAGCACAATATAACAAAGTAAATATTGTTTTGCAGAAGAACTGGGAGATTTCTTAATTCTATATGTTAAAGTAATGGCTCCTTTGCAGTGTACCCTGTTTTCATCTAACTATTGCAGGGAGTTGCCTTTTTTGTCATGATTTTTGTATTGATGATGTCAGCCTTTGCAGGTAATGACGTCAGCCTCAGCAGGGAAAGGCAGAAGTTTGAAGATTTGGCATGTAAATGGAGGAAGAATGAATTTTAAACTCTTGTGCTTTTAAATATATTTGCTATAGAGGTGTTTTTTTGTTTGTTTGTTTTGTTTCGTTTTGTTTGGTAGAACCTTCTTCTGGAAAACAATAGAGGCTATTAGCAACCCTATTTTGGCTGAGCTGTAATGTTATTTGGATCAGAGTTCTCATCTTGAAGACAGGCAGGAGGATAAGGATTCTGTTACATAACTTGTGAATAAGTTGGGTTACCTTTTAAGTTAGCAGATTTATAAAAAAGTTAATGTAGCAGCACAGTATGAGTTAAAATTCTGGGATACACAATTGTAAAATAATGACTTTTGTTAACACGTTGGAAAACCTTGAAACTTTTGCCACATAAACTAAATTTTATGTGATCCATATAATAAAACTGACCAAATTTCACTTCATTACAAAGAATGTCAAAACATTGAAGAAAACATAAAGGAAGTAACAGCATCACTTACCTCAAAACTTACAGATCCATTGTGATCAGTGTCAAATGCGTTAAACAGAAAATGTGCATAAGTTGTGGAATCTACAATTTAAAACAGTAAGAATATTTCACAGTAAGCATGTCTTATTTCATAGTAAGCACATCTTATTTAATTTAATTTCATTTCATGAAATATTTTTATAGGAAGATATATTTTGATAACAACTAAGGCTAAATTTTCCAGTCAGCTTAAACTTATTTTTTTTGGTGGGGCAGGAGGGATAAATTACAAGTGCAAGTATATGGGTAACTAGACTGGAAAAGAAATTGTGAAAATCTGGACTAGAGTATTTTTATTCATTTTCATTACCACTGCTGCATGCGAACTACTAATCACTGATGTCTGAACAAATAGCGAAGAAGTCATGTTAATGTACTCTGAAGCAGTCTGTGTCAATGGGAACGCTACTTTACCAGTTAAATGACTGTGATAGTGGATCTCTCTTGTGTTACATAAGAAAAATGTGTTCATTTGTCACTTTAAATGAGGAAAGCGGGCACTACCATCTGTGCATCTGGCGTATCACTTTTACTCTGGAGACAGGCGTGTTGCCCCAGCTGAAGATGAGCTGGTCAGAAAATTGCTGCTGCTTTCGGGGCTCAATGCACCGCACAACAAAGTGGCACAGGGACAGGCACCAGTGCCAAAACTTATGCTATATCACTTCAGCAGTATATATCACCAGCCTGGCTGCTGTATAGCTGTTGACAGCCATAGGTGAGATAAAATCCTGTCCAGAGAAGCAGATTCTTAAAACTGTGTGGCTTCTTGATTCCCATGAGCATCTTATGAGAGCTAGGTGATTAAAAACCTTGAAAAAAAGTGGCTGTAAGTAACTGAAGTGGTCACAAAGTCTCTGAAAGATGACTTTAGGAAAGTGATGCCTTCACTAATTGTTTACTTTTCACACCTATTCAACAGCGTATCATCTCAGTTTTCTTTTGATATTCATTGTTTTGCTCTTTCCATTTTATATATTTACATTAATTTTAGGTTAATTAACATTAACCTCACAAACTTTTAGTAAAGTGAGAAGTGTCATGGCCCCGTTTTACAGGTGAAAAACTGGGATAAAGAACAATTTGTCCACAGCCATGACTGCAAATCCTTGGAGGCGCACACAGCCCAAGTGCTGCCCTAAATATTAAGGTGATCCTTCCCAAGGCTGTAGAACCATCTCAGGCCAGAACAGTTACAAGTGAAGTTGTTTCTGCTCCACTGTATTTTTAGCCATTATATGCAGAAAATGCTTTTCATAATAGCAAACCATCATGTCCTGAACAGTAGTAATTTGTAGATTTTTTTTCCTGTCCCTTCTCCTTCCTTAGAAGAAAACTGCCCTTATTGTGGGAAAACCTCATGAGTGCTGAGATGCCTATTTCTGATTTCTTGGCACTAAACCTTTTTTTACCTTTTGTACCAAACCTGAAAAACTGCATTCATCACAGCTCAAACTTTTTTTTTTTTTTTTAATTAAAAGGAGTGATGATTTTGGGTCACCTGAAATACCACCTTGACCCCAAGAAACCAAATATACCAAACCTCAAAACTTTGCACTTCACAGGTTCATACCTGACGTTGGTAAATGAAGTCTCTGGTCTTATTTCAATATGTTTATTTCATGTGATGTAAAGTAATTGTTACAAGAACAAACTCTGCAGCCATCAAGCCCTGTGTCTGTTAACACATTTTCAGAGAATTTTCCCCCAATACTGAGACATTCATTCACTCATCCATGTAGCCAGAGATTAGTGTAATTGCTTAAGTATAATCTAGTAGACAAATCCCCTTTAACTTTAAAAGGCAAATTTTATTTTAACTGAAAAAGGTAAACTTGTTGACTTCAGTTTACATTTTCTATCATCTACTAAGACATCTATTGTACAACAACAGTATGCAAGCCATCTTCTAAGAAAAAGCACATTATAGAGGCATAATGACTGTAAATTGAATTTTAAGTACCTTCCCATTCTCTTGGTACTTCTTAAAAAAACAAAACAAAACAAAACAACAACAACAACAACAAAAATTGAAACATCCCTAATCATTTTCTGTAGATTTACATTAAATATCACAACATTAACACAAAGTATTTTACTCTTTTTTTGTCCATACATGATACAATTTAATACTCTTTTTGTATGATAGTATATGGATAGTAATAATAATAAACTCATTTTGCAGAATTTTTATGTCTACTAACCTCTTCTGAAAAAGTCTAAAAAATTCAGAGGTCTCTTTCAGGGTTGTTTGTGCAGGCAATTCTGGTCTGAAATTTTGCGTTCAAAACCACTGCAGAGTGAGGTAGACTGATGTTTACACGATAGCTACTTCTTAATGTGATGCCCTTGCCATCCCCTAAATCTTGAACATTAACCACGTTAGACAAAAGCTTTACTTCTTAAATGTCTTCTTTCCAGGGATCTGGTATCATAACTAGTTGGTGAAATTGATGTTTTGACAGGTTGAAGCAGGAACAGATATTAAATCAGAATTCCTTTGAAATACATTGTTAAAACATTTTAAATATCAGACCAAAAAAAAAAAGGAAGAAAAGGGTAGTCATTATATATTCTAGAGTAAGCCTTATCAAACTGTGAACATAACCTATTCTCTTCATAACTGAGGGAGGAAGAGCTCAATAATTGCTCCTTATGTGGATTCTTACCTGTGATCTGCATGGCTGAAGAAGAAATCCCAAGTTTTATATCAGGCAACTTGTTGCATGAGTGCAGGGGAGCTACTGGGACCTATTCATTCACTGGTGTAACTGTGGTTTTCCCATTTCCTAAAAAGTTGCTGGAGTGCCTTTCTGGCACATAAAGTTTTTCACAAAGCTACTTCTGCCTTTTTGAAATACATTGATTTTACCACAATTCACTGACACCTCCCTTGATATTCTTGTGGATTCCTTGTCCTTAGTCCTGGATAGTCCTGGACATCACTTGATGAAGTGACTTGCTGGATGACATTGGTAGATGACTTTTTGATGATTGCTTGGTCACCCTAAAGCTTAAAATGTTACTCAACATTATTCTGTTTGCTCAAATTATATGAATTTATAATGATACACTGTGTTGTATCTGGTTTTGTATTATATGGACATTTGGGGCACAGATCTACATGTATGACATTTTAACTTGAGGACATGTTAATATGTTGTCTTTGTTGTGTTTTCAAACTTTTCTTTTTAATATTCACACATACCTAAAAGCAATATATTAACTGCAACTGAAAGTCAAAGCTCTTGGTTGTACACAGCATGTTGGCAATACCTGCACAGATGCAACTATTCAGACTAGCTGCCTAACTAAATACTCAAATACAGAGATCTCACCCTGTACTTAACATGCAAATACAGACAATTAACGATGCTTAGCTAATCTGAGAAACCAAGAATAGACTTTGGTCCCCAGACCTCTCAAAAAAATGGCAAAGGTCAGCACAGGCCCACAGAAACTTTAGGATTACTGATGTGTGCTGTTACTCTTGTGAGGAGAATCAGCTCTTCTGCTGTTTCCTCTGAACATTTTTCCTGACATTTAGAGGAAAACTACACAACGCTTTCACATTTGTTTGTGCTGTCTTTATGCACTGTTTGGCTGTAGGCCTTTGTGTGGAGACTGTGGAGCTCGTGGGTGGAGTTAGCTTCTAATGGTCACTTCTCAGGGGGCCTCACTGAGATCCCTGAAATGGCTTTACTGAAGAAGCTAAAATGCAGTTAGTAGTACACAACATCTCCTGCTGATGAATTAATTATCAGGTTTGATACTCTCCTAGCATGCTTAAACACATGGGGCTTCTTTTCAATAAGCTTCTCAAAAAAGAATTCCTACTTCGTTAAAGCCCAAGTTGCTGCAAAGGTGACAGGAAATACTACAGTATTAACACCTCTGAAGTAAACAGGAGTTTCGATTTTCATTTCAGGGGGAAGAAGGTCACTGCATGGGCTCCAAACTGAAAGACAGCTAAGGGTTTATAGTAGTCCATGGGATCCTGATTTTCTAAAGAACTCTTTTTTTTACTGTATTTTACCAAAGTTAAATGAAGAGAGAAGAGAAAGCAAATTTTTCCAAAAATTTTAGCTCGCATGTCAGCCCTGAAGACAACATAGCAGCTGCTGCTAACAAGCCACAGGTTTTGTACAGAGCTTGCTGCAGAGTGGAGGCCTGTCAGGCTCACATTGCATGGACTCTTCATGACTTGCCTGCAGCTTTTTCTCCAGTTTAGCTGTGACAGCCATTTCTCTTCTTGGCCAGGTTTCTAAGGCTGTTTGGTTTTACTTTTGAGGTGCAACTCTAGTTTTATGTAGGTAGCAGCAACAAGCAGTTATCCTAGGCAGTGGATGCAGGCATGGGTGGGATGAGCAGGGACGGGGCACAGGTTGGCACTGTCCCGACAGCTGGATGAGGAAATGCAGACATGGAACTGGACAAAGTGGTTTTAGGAGTAGCAAAGAGAAGAAAGAAATAGTATCTAACACATGTATAAGGTGCCATATATAATACATTTGGGTGTAATGTACAGCTGCAAACCAAGTGAGAAAGAGAAAGCACAAAAATGTGGTAGCAAATACATAGAAATAATCCCAAGAAAATCCTAGAGCAAGGAAGAAGAAAGCACTGACATGAACATTGTATTCCTGCTGGAGATGGACTCCAGATGCTGACAACCCTCTTTCCCCAAATACTGCCACTGCCCTAAAGGCCCAGAATAGCAGTGGACAGGTGAGTACAGGACCAGGAAGAGGGATAGAAACTAAGAATTGTGTATAGAACAATTTTAATTGCATTGTTATTTCTATTCTGTAACAATTAGGTCTGGATTAGTAAAGACTAGGCTTTTGAGGTTTCAGTTATTCTAACAGTAAATTTTAACTCTACTTGCATAAAAGGCATGCTTTCTCTTTGCCTGTAAATGGTTTTCAGTGTAACAATAGGAAATACATATTTCTTTATTATTATCATTTTAAAAGTAGTAAAGGAGTAGTAAATCACATGCAGAGAAGTTATTTTCACCAGGCAGGGTAGCTAAAAATTATAATATCTGAAACTCTGATTGTTAGCCTGGTTTAAAAGAAATAATAGTAGGCAGGCGAACTCATCTAGCCTTTTTTTCTTCCCTATTGATTGTGTCTAGTTGCTGAGGATTTCGGTGATGGTAATCCACACTGAATACTGCTCTTTACCTTGCAGGTTTTTATTTAAAATAAAACTAATTGGGAAAGGGGAGAGTTTTTGTTCCTACCAATTAAGTTTTTTGTTTGGTTGGGAATTTTTGTTGTTTTTTACACACAAGTGAAAAGAAAGAGCTATCAACGGTAACAGGGAAAAATGTAAATCTCAAGAGTTGTGGGAGAAGATGAAGAGCCAGGGCTGAAGAGCTGTAGAGAATATGCAGGGGGAGGACTGAATGCTAAAAGTAAGCAAAAGAAAAGAGGAAAACTATTCAAACTAAAAGAAAATCTGAGGTTTGAGACAAAATATAATATATATGTGTGTGTGTATTACCTTTATTGTACCAAAAGACAAGAAAAAGAAGTCATTGAAGGCCCTGGAAATTACTTCACTGAAATTAAGAGTAGAAAAAAAGAGCTTGTTTATGTAGAGAAAGCCCATAGAAATCAAGGGAGTTCTCCCATTGCTATTAGATTTTAATTTGACATACACCTCTAGTGCCTCCTACAGTTTTCATTCCTACTGTGAAAGGTTTTGTAGAATAACAGATAATGGGGAAGACTGCATAGAAAGTTTGAAAGGAAATAACCTACTCGGAGAAACTTTGTTCTCAAAGATACACAAATACAGGTGGGTAACTTCACAACAGGATACTGACCTCTTGTAAATATCATTGCATTTCATTCGGAAACATATACTTTTAAATGTGTCCAGCCATCAACAATCTTGTTAATTTGAACAGGATCTTTTGTCAGATTCAGGAGTGAACAAATATAACTCTCTGTACATTGTCATACCAATTACATTTGCCAAGTACTCACCTCCCTGTGGAAAGAACTGAGAGTAAATCTCTTTGAACGTTTCTTCATTGACAACACCACTGGGACATTCCTGGAAAAAGTTAAACACAAGAAATAAATAGTGTTGAATCTGGTTCAGGCAAATCCTGTGTGCAGGAGACCATCGAGAACACGTACATGATCGTGAGAGTTTAACATGCTGCAAGAGCCTGATTTTGCACTTTAAACCAAATATTAGAGCATTAAATGTGCATCACTTTGAAGTGTCTTGTTAAAGAGAAGGGACAAAAAAAATGGACAAAAGTTACTTCTGTGCCATTTCTTCTCAATTTCAGTACTGAGAACTGAGTGATGGGTGTGAGCAGCAACCGCTGTGCTGCAGTGCATGGTGCTGTCGGTGTCTCCACAGGCCATGGGCGATGGCTCCTGCAGCTGCAAGTAGCACTTATGTAGCATGGAAAACAAGCAGGACTGCAAACTACATTTGCAGTTAGACCTGTCACAGAAGGTCTTAATCAAGCCTTGCAAATCCTTCTGCCTTTTTACATCTTGTTCATAAACTGAAATATATAAGCAAGAATGAGCAGAATGTGTCATAGTAGGGCAATTTCAGAGAAAATGAAACAGAAGAGAAGAAAAGAGAAGATTAGAACACTGTACTTTACAAAAATGGCATATGTAAAGAGGTAGGAAAAACGGAATACAGTTTCAGTTACTAAGTCATGCAGTAAAAATCAAAGGCAAGACTGCTGTATCTAGTCCTAAATTTGCAAGGTTGAGCAGATAGATGACTTTAGGCAATGCACTTAATTTCTTTTTGCTTTAATTCCTTCCTTAATACAGTGGGTGAAAAAAAGCCTGGCAAACTCTATAAGGCAAAAGTATTTCTAGAAACATAAAAAAGAAAGTAAGAAAAGTGAAATAGTGAAGGTTCATAGTTCAGTTTCTTTGTCCATTGCTATGCTATTCAGACTGATGGCTCCAATTTATGTGCTCCTAGTCTGGAGCACTGGGGAAAGAAAATAGCTTCATGTGAAGATAAAGAACGGTGTAACATCATTTGCCAATATAATAACAGCTTTCCCTGTGACGGCAAATGATATTTCTATTAGATCAAGTAAGGAACACTGAGATATTCATAGCTTTGACAGCTTATGTGAAGAAACAAATAGCATAATCTTGCTAATTGAGAGATGATGCACTGCCTGAAAAACATGTCAGATCTGTAGATCTAGGATTATTTTGATTTATGTCACTTACTCTCAGCAAAAATCAGATCTTCACCATAACTAAGAATGTGCAAACACATGGTAAGAAACAATTCTGTTTGATCAGAACAGGCAAACAGACAGCAGTCATGGAGACAGAAGTACAAAACTATTTATTCCTGGTCACAGAGGCTGTCACTGATGGAGGCAGAATCAGAGCACAGGTAAGACTAGCTCTATACTGTCTGCTGGGCCACACTGCCTTTCAAATCAAGGCCTTTTGGGGAAGGGGGACAGCAAAATGAATCTAAGATATCCACCCTTTGTCAGGTAACGAGCAATCCATTAATTGAGGTGGCATTCCCTGTCTATTAGATATTTGGGTGTGAGGGTTTTCTAAAGTGTCTCTGCTTTCCCATCTTCCAAAACGCCCTGTATTCAGGTGCTCTAGAATCTCTATGGTCCCTCAAGGATTAACATGCTGCTTGTCTTCTGATGTGAAGCCTTTCAGAGTTGTATAAATGAAAGCAAAAGACCAGTATATTTACTTTAAAACATCGGTGAAGCATTGAGATACTCATTGATATAACAATATATTTATTCTATGTAGAAAATGTAACAAAGGCATTTCACAAGTTCCTCTTCTAAGCATACGTTGATATTTATTTTACATCATTACCAGACCTGCTCAAGCAAGAGTAACACAACCTTCTCTCTGAGACAAACGGGAATGTGAAAGGACAATGCAATATTTTAAAATTTAGGAAAAGAAGTCATAGCTTCTTTCTGTTCTGCATGTATTTTCTTTTCAGACAAAAAGCTAGGAACATTTTGAATGAACTGAAAAAGGAAAACCCTGAACATTTGAATTTGTACAACTCAGATTCTGCAATATATATACATAATTATTTTTTTTCTGAGAAACTTAATGAATGACAAAACATGTATTTATGTTTATCTCAGTCCATGAATTATTAACATGTAAAGCTATTTTTCTACCTTTTCCTTTGATGAGAAAGGAAATACTCATATTCAAAATATGCTTATCTTGCAAACAGCGCTCTCCTCTTTTTTACAGTAAGTTGTATAGCCACAGGAAATACCAACACTGCCAACAGTGCCAGTCCTTAGTCTAAAGCTGCAAAGTGACTCCCATTTCCTGATTGCATTTCAATGTTGCCATGCTAGAGGAGAATTAGAGGTATTGTGGAAAAATTTGTCTGATTTATTCTTGGCTAGTTTAAAATAAGTTAGCAGACTGTTTTTATAGAAGTAAACAACTTACAGACCTTACTTAAAGGCAGTGCTTCTTTCTGTCACTTAACTGCAGTTTCACCACACTGTTTGAAAGGAACACTGCTTGAAAAGGCAACATACTTTCACAGAATTGTATATTAGTAGAGGCAGTAGAGTAGATAAATACAACCTCTTGAATTTATCTAGGCTGACCCTCTGTATTTACCTCCTGTCTTTACCACAGCATTGGCAGTAACAGCTTAATTTTTCAATCTCTGGAGATTTGTTGTAATGGTATCTTAAGGACATTCATTAAAAATCTGCAATGTTGGCCAATTACTCTTATCAGAAATACCTAGTTCAAACTTTTCTTTCTTTGTGTTGAGTCTTTCCTTTGAGATTCTACAACACTGTGAACAGATCTCTTCTCAAGTAATTTTAATCTAAATATATATGTAGCCAACATCATTTACGTCCAAGAATATTCTTTTCCTGACTCATAAATCTGGCTTTATCGTATTTATCAGGACAGAGTATTTCTCTAGTTCTCTGTATTTCTCTTGTTCTGTGGAAGATATTTAATATTGTAGTTGTTAAATATGCGCCATGGCTTTACGTCGAGTTATTGCTGACTTCTTCCATCATACCAACTGTAATTAAAAAATGTTTCTAAGCTTTCATTTATAAAAGAAAGGAAAATAATTCAAAAATAGTTTGAACGAAAAATGTGAGACATTTAAACCATTTCCTATACTCTTCTTTTCCTCCAGATGTATATAATTTATTCTGTTACAGAAAAATAACTGTTTGACAGTCTTTTAAAATTGCATTACAGATGCATTATATATTCCTTCTGGAGAAGAAAAAAAAAAAAAAAAAAAAAGGAGCATAAGTTCATCTTGAACTGTTTTTTCCTGAGTCCAGTCCTCTCTCCTTTAAAGAGAGAATAAGATAAACTGACAGAAAGAAGAGACAGAGAATAATAAATATGATTCTGCCTTTTGATGATTTCTCTCGCTTGCAATTTTACTGCTGGGAAATTACACCTCCAGTACATGGTCTTGTGAACTACTCCAAAACCTGTAAATTATTTACAGGCTTCATGCTGTCTAAGCTGTCTTTTAAAAAAAAGCATTTATAAGAATACTGCAACGGGTGGACTCATTTTTACCACCTAATCAACACCCTTTTTAGACAAGAGGCAAACCCAAAAAGACAAAAAAGGAGAAACAGAGAAGTGTAGCAACAAGAATGAAGGAAAAAAAACCCAACAAAACAAAAGAAAAAAACACACAAGGCTCAGAGTTTTGTCTGCAAAATAAACAATGTATGATGGATGAAGCTGTATTAGGAGCTTTGGCAATTTTACATATATTTTATGTATAGGTTATTGCATGTCAACTTCTGCATCCCATGCTTTATCTGCTGTCAGTGTTTGTTCTGCCTCATTTCAGATAAACATTCACATCTATTGATTTAATTATCTCTGACTAACAATATTTTCTCTTTTTTGCATGTATATCTATTCTGACTGAAAATTTAAATTTACCATGAGTACATAATATAATGGAAAATCATATAATTCTGAAATAACATGCATATGCTTTAAAGCTAATTTTAGCAAAATCCCCACAACCCAAACCCACAGTGGCTTTTCATAGTTCAGGCCAGTTCTGAATTTTGCATTCAAGTATAGTAGGACATTGATCAAATCATCATGAAAATTTAAAAAATGGCCTTCATTCAATAACATAATGTAGGTCAAATTAATAATGAAATCCAGGCAAATATTCACCTCATGAAGTTCAACCTGAATCTCAGTGCTTTACATCTGGGAAGAAATACTCCTTTGTGCTGGTGCAAGCTGTGAAGTGACTGGCTGAATGTCAACCCTGCCAAAAAGGATGTGGGGTGACAGTGGATGTCAAGTTGAGTGTGACAGTGGATGTCAAGTTGAGTATGAGCCAAGGAAAATATTCTTACTGCAAATAAGACAAACCAACCAATGAGCCATAGCCAGCAGGCTGAGGGTGCTAGGGTCTCTGCTTGGCACAGTAAGGAGCACAGGCTCGGGTCCCTCCCAGGGATGTGGAGAAACTGAAGAGGGTTTAGCAGAAGGTCACAAAGGCTATCAGGATGGAGGGCACGTGGCCAATAAGAAGAAGTTGAGAGAGCTGGGCTTGCTTAGTCTAGGTCAACACTAAGGGATGAGCTATGAGCTAGTAGCAGCTTACCTGAAAGGCAGTAACAGATAAACAGCCAAACAGCTGGTAGGAGCAGACAATTTAACAGTGGCCACAGTCTGAGTTTTATGAGTTTTGTTGTCCTAACTGGACGTTAGGACAAACTTTTTCACGCTTCTTGTACACTGAAGTGTGGTGATGTTTGAGGTAGCCCCTAATTTCAGTGAGAATTTGTGCTGTTGAACAGCCTTGGCAGAGTTTTTGTGTGCACTCTCTGCTTCCAAAGCTGCATCCCTGAAGTTCATTTAAATTTGCTGTATTTTTCTGTTTGTTGTGATTGAAGCATAGGCATAGGCCTTCTTATGTCTTTCATATCTGCAGAAAATTGAGCCATATGATAATTGTACAATTCACATGAGTTGCAATACTAAATTAATTTCTCCCACCTAGACATACAATTTTGCTTTTGGATTAAACACCTGGTTTTATTCAGGAAAAAAAAAATCTATCTATTTGGTGTTTATCCAATGCCCATTGTTGTATACTTGACTTCCCATGGGAAGACATCAACAGCTATGTGGTAAAATTACTCAGTAAAATTATCAGCAAATCATTAGTCAGTGTCATATCTAATAGAAACATTTTTCTTAGTGTTGCTATGCTCATATGTTATATCAGCAAATTTATACCTGAAATTTACAGTGTTTTTTCTAGGCTTATGAAAAGTTTAACCACAAAAGAACTCAAATGATCTGCAGATTCATTGACTAGAGAATTTAGTACTATATAAATTATCTGGAACAAGCCCACTGACACTCAATGCACAAATTACTCCTGTCGTGTTCCTCCTGTGACATAAAAAGTGTGCCAAAAGTAGCACACATAAGGAACTAAGGTTACAAACAGTGCCTCCAAGGATCGAAATGATAGGGACTTTGGTGAAAGACATCTAACATAGTCTCACTATGCCTTGGAACTAAGAGAAAAAAAACAGATAAATCTCACTCTGGAAGGGCCTCTTCACATCCTGACACACATTGCTATTAACACTACATCCACATTAAAGACTTTTGCTAGAATGGCTGTGTGTATCAGGTATTATGCTTCGGCAGTTGAGCCAAACAGGTATTTGTAGCACAGATATGAGGCTAGATCCAAAAAGAATGAGCCTTATAAATCTTACCAACTGCCTCTTTCAAAACCTTAATCTGAATCTCTAACCCTCAATAGCCTCTATGTATTTTGCCAACTCACTTCAGTTAATAGTGGTCTCGCTCCTGACTGCTGCTATTTAGGTAACAGCTCTGTAGCAATGGGACCATGTGAAAAGTAAAGCTGAATACCCAACAGCCAGAAGGGCGAGCGGTTACAAAGCAGAAGGGTGAGGGTGGAAGGAGCAAAGAAAAATAGAAAAAGTTATCTCAAGCAAGCAGTGTCACATTTTAAAAAAATGTTTTTTGAGTTTGTTGAAATAACTAATGAGATTTAAGTGCTGTAATGATTAAGCTGCTGGATCATTAGAAATGCATATATCTCATGTTTAGATGGGATAATTGGCTGAGCAGGGGTGGTAAACTTCTACTGCACGAAGTTAAAGTTTCAGAATAAAAACAAAAACTGGAAGCAACATAAAAGCCAAAGAGCAACAATGGCATCAAGATGGTAATTTCAATGTCAAAGTTTCTGAGGTGTTTAATTTTCCTGCCTACAGCTGCAAAACACTACAGCTTATTTCAAAAGACTCCTTTGAGTGCCTGCTGATTATTGTAATATCACAGTTTACCTCCAAAACAGGGTGCACACGGTGACCACAGTTGTTTTGATTTTTTTTTTTTTTCCCCAGATGCAGCTGTCCATTCAATTCAGCCCTGTCGAATGATGGAACCTGTCCCTGTTAGTTTCTGCATTCATCGCCCTCCAATCTACAGGGAGAGTTTTTCCTGGCTTGCTGTCTCTCAGTTCCTCTTTTCTCTTTACCCTTGCAATAGGATGCGCCAAGCTCTCTTTCACATATTCTCTGATTCATGGAAGGTCTATCAAGTCCCCTCTGAATCCCCACTTCTCACAATCTCCAGCTCACGTTCTCTTCCTTTTCATCAGCTCCTTCATAGACTTTAAGTGTGTTATCACCAAACATTACCCCATTTATCAGACATAACAGTGCAAAATCAAAAAGAGAAGGCATCAAATGCAAGTTTTTGGTCAAACTACAAAAATCCCATTTCCCTTTTAAGAACAAACACATTCTGTGAAAAGCATTAAAGAATATCTTGTGTAATATTCTGTATTCCTACTTTGTTTCAAAACTTGCCATGTGCTGTTTCTGTAATATAACCTAGGAAAAGTATGCAGAGAGAGAACCCTTTTCTGGAAAAGGAAACAAAACAAACAAACCCCAAATAACAACAAAGCAAACCAACAAACCCACAGAACAGGTGCATTCAGGATTGCCAGCCTGAGGGAATGCAAGCAAGAGCAGAATGTTACATTGTTACGGCCAATTCCTGTGGCAAACCGGAAAACCCAGTGCTCTCCCAGTAGCTGCAGTGGTTGTAGGCCATGAAAGAGGGTTGATATTAATTTGGCAAGCAAATGCAATATAGAAAAAATAGTTACTCTTATCATCTTTGAATAGTTTTCTTTAATGTCTAAATAAGAATGCATGCTACCAATGAAAATAGGTTTTTATTTTGACTAGGTGTTATGTTAGGTGTTTAATTTCAAATAATTAATGGCAGTGAAGCTGCACATGCATGTAGATGTTAGTTAGGAGAAGCTTATATATTAAGTTAGTCTAAGCAATCCCATAGCCTGCTGACACAGGAAGAAGAGAATTCAATGTCCACTTATTTCTGCTTATTTCTCTAGGGCTACTGCAGGAACTGGATTTTTACAATTGTACTATTCCTTGCTTATTTGAAATTTAGCTAACATCCAGCTGATATGACATAAAATGATTTAGTCATGTCTGCAGGAAATTGAATGTACTTCAAGCAGAGTAGGACACACAAATGCAAACTAGACTAAACTTGTTTATATTTATACTTAACAAAATTGTTTATATTTTATAAGCATCTTGCTCCTGGATGTATGCTGAATTTGTTAGCTTATGTTTGTAAAAGCACACCCACGAAGGAGCACAAGGAGCACAATGGCAGTGCCTGAGCCCAGCTGCTGCAGCGTACATAAGTATGTGCTTATATATATGAGCTGAGCTCCCTGCTCAGACAGAGTGTGGAGCAGGATGAAGCTGTTGGTACTGCCCGTGTTTGTGTGGCTGCTCTGGGTGTCTGCTCATGATCTGTGTGGCCAGCCACATATATATGTATATTTGTGGTGTCCACATATGCTCTATGGGCATGTACTTCTTCGGCCTTGCTGTTGGTTGGATCTGGAGACATGGAGAGGTAACAGCCTCTTCTCTCTCAGGCTGTGGAATCTGGCCTCATATTTTTCACTTAACAAATATAATTCTTCCATGTGTTTTATTTAATATGCTTATATAATTCAATATGTATTATTCATATTCCATACATTGGTACTGTACTGATTTTACTTTGGAATACCTTTAGCTTTAAAGATCTGTTTATCTAATGCCAATCAGGCTAAGTTAGTTTCAACCACCCCTAAAATTCTGTACTGTGAAAAAATAAGTTTCTAATTTATTGTCATTTAAACAAACAAAAAAGTGATTTTTTAACTAATTTATCTATAATAATATAAATCTATTTCATCATTTACATATTTACCAGGAATAAATTTCTATTTATTTTTAAATGAGTGCTTGTGTGATTAACTTTATGTCCTGAAAGTATTCTTAGAATACAGGGTTCAATTTTGATACTATTTTTTTTCAGTAAACAGGCCAAACATAGAAGAAGTGATCTTTGTGACAAATAGGCTGGGAGGCATTACTGGAGTTCAGATCACATTATTGGGCACCATAGGAGAAACACCAAGAGCAGGAAGAAAAACATCAGCATCTAACATAAATGAGATGATTTTAGAAGGACTTCAAAGCAGATGGTACAAACAAAATGAGGTTTTGGGGGAAAGAAGGGCTTGATTTCATTAAAGGAAAAGCAAGTGCAGTCTGAAAAATATCTCAAAAGATATGCTTAAAAGCGTTGTTATGCACTAGCCTATGAAGCAGCCTCAAAAAAAAAAAAAAAAGTAATTTCAGAGAAAACCTCTCTTGAAATATTTGAAATGTGGCTGAATAAACCACTGGAAATTAAGGCTGTGAAAATTAACCTGGGAATAGTTAGATAGTTCAGAAGACCTTTTTCTTTTCTTTTTAATACAGATTTAAAATATCTCAGACAATCATATTTATGCCTTTTTTTTTTCCTTCTAATTACTTCTAGAAGAAGCGGTAACAGAAAAAAATAAAGTGGGGTGAGGGGAGCAGCAGTTTTCGTGCCACAGTCAGATACCTCTAAGAGGGAGAAACAAATTCATGGAGATTGAACTATAAGCAAAGTATTGTCCATTAAGGGTAGGTAACATTTCAAGGGGTTACTTCTCCTATGGATTAAAAGAAACCCTGTCTTTCTAATCTATTATAGAGCATCATTTCTCTGAAACAGCTTCTTTGAACCAGAGTCTTCTGAAGTGCAGTATTGTCAGTATTTTGGCTCCTCTTTATGAAATTAGATGAATGACATCTAATTTCCTTTGTATTGATTTATCATTCAACACTTCCACATCAAATGGGAGCTTTGAGGAAGATTTTAGGAAATCAACATCTGTATGAGATAATTGCACTGACTGTAGAAGAGATACCTACTTTGGTTCTTTTGATCAGGCAATTATATTTTTCCCCCATCCCCTGAGTTTCTCTTGAGCTTTGCTATTTCCCTACTATAAAACCCAGATGGTCAAAGGACTGGGGGTGATAGGACTGGCAGGATGACATCTCAAATTCCTCACAAAGGATGAGAATTGTTTTTATTCTATTTTTACAGCTATCATTTTAGGGTCTGGTCAGGTCTATGGTATGATGGAACAAGTCCAGACCTCAGATGCCTTTCTTCTGAAAAGTTCTTTAGGGAAATACTGTTAACTACCAAAGGGGAAAAAAAAAAAAAAAAAAAAAAAAGTGTTTTTCTGACAATTATACTCCAGGAAACACAGAACTCCAGCACTTGCTGCTAACCTACATACAAAACTGTTTAAGTACTATCTATTATTGTAGAAAAAGCTTTTCTATACGAAAGCAGAAAAGGCTTTTTGCTTTCCAAGTCATTGCCATGGACAGCAAACAAAGACAGTATACCTGCTTGCTTGAAAGGGAGAGATGAGCAGAGGTAGGCTACAGCAAGAGGGTTAGTAGCAGAGAATGAACACGTGTTGGAGGTTTCCTCATTGGTTGTGGCAACCGCACAGGTGGAAATAGTTTTTTTGTTTGTTTGTTTGTTTTTCTGGGGGTGATCTATGCAGGTGAAACCATACAGCTGAGACTGCCAAGTTGTATAAATAGTATCTCATACTAAAGACAAAAAAAGACCCTCAGTGTAAATAAGAAAGTGTCGTTTCCTTCCTTCTGCCACACAAGGGAGTCCCCTCTGTAGTTTTAAATCCTCTTACACTGGTTTAATAGCTGGCTTACTAGCTACTCAAGCCAACAGATAGGTGTCTTCTTATTCATGCCAGTTACCCATAAACAGAGCATCAGTTAATTTTCTCAGAGAAAATAATTCTTTAAACAACTCAGAATATTTACTCTAATCACTTTTCATATTTCATTGAATAATTAAAATGTTTTGCTAGCTGTTCTAACATTTTAAAACTATATTTATTTTAATGAATGAATTATTAATATTATTATTACTGATAAACAAAAAAATGTCAAGATAGTGTGTGTTTGGGTATGCCAGAAATACCAGACATGGACTAATTCAAGGACTTTTTCCCAACTAAGCATAATTCTTATTTCCTAATTGCACTATGTCTATTTAAAGTAAAACACATACAAATTGTAGGACAAAGTGTAGTTAAAACACTATTATAGCTGAAGGAATTTCATATAATATTTGTTCTCAAATGCTTCCTGGAGTAAAATGAAGATTAATTGAAGCCTTTCCTGCTTTGTAGGAGTGCTGAAAGATCCGGTACGTTAATATGTGTAATACAGATGAAGATTCTCAGAAAATAGGAATTTTACAAGTCTAAAACACAAGGTGTTTTGTGGCTGTTTTTTTTTTTTTTTTCCCCCAAGTCATTCTTTATTACACTTCGTGAAATTACTCTTATGAAAAAAAATAATTCTAAGGCCAGAATTATTATTCTTTTCATCTGTGGAATATTATCCCCAGTATGTACAACGATATGTTATATATACGAATGAGTATGTTTGTAATGACCTATCTCTAGCGTGATGGATTTTCACTCATTTTCTCTAATGAGTAACTTCTGCTCTATTCAATTACATTGAAAACCACTGGTGTTTTTAATTCCAATTATCACTTCTACTTTTTGTGTTATCAGGAAAAGGACAGCTATTAATTTAACCTCCTGCCTATTGAAACTGAATTAGCTCTTGGTTGAGTTTTTTTTTTTTTCTTTTTTTTTTCTGATTAGATTTCTCATCTTATTTTTCTCAGATGTAGGCTATAAAAAAAAAAAAAAAAAAGTGCCTTCACAGCTCCTTTCCTTTATTGAAACAATTCTTGTTTTACATTTTTGAAAATAACTTCAGTGCAACCGTATAGAAAAATGCTATATCATGGACAAACAGCGATGAATGCTGAAATGTGTTGATGAAATAGAAAAGGGTGGTTTTTTGTGTGTGAAATGGTAAGGGATGGTTACCTCAGTCTTTTGTCGTGATCCCTGCTCTAAATCCTTCCTGTGAATTTGCCCATTTATGGTTACAGATATAAAGCATAAGCAGTTTTTGCAGGAGGAGCTGGAATCCTGGAGTCATTCCCAAATGGAGTGCCCTGATTATTGGGTCTGAAGGGATATCCTTCCTTTCGATTTTTCCTCCCTGGTCTAACGTGCAGTAGAATTTAGCTAATGGCTCATGGGGATATCATCACGGGTGTTGAATTACCTTTTCTTTCACGTATGCTGCAAGCTTGTTGCTCAGTAGCAACAACCTACAACTCATGGAAACCAGTGGACTTGAGAGCATCCAATATGATCTGACTGATCAGATCAGTCTCCATTGACATCCATTGATGAAATACATGTAAGAACTGTGTTCAAGAACTGCGTTTACCTGTTTTCATCAGGTAAGACTCAATGCCTCTTGTTTGAATTTAGCCATCTGCATAAGAATTATGATAATGCTTCCCAGTGGCACAGCAAAGATGTACGAGGGTCTGAGGCGCCCTCTGAAGTATACTTTAACAAACACAGGCCTCTCCCCACCCCCTGCTTACTATGGCGGTTCCAGAGGAAAACAAGCAGAAAAGGAGGAACTGGCTCACATCCAGCATGTGTGACTTCACACTGTAAATAACAATCAACGCTTTGGCTGCTTCTCCCATGCAGTGGGCTAGATGCCAGCAGAGCTTTTAATCAGTGCTGCTCTTTATTTAGTGGTGCCTGCTACCCACTGTAATTTTTAGTTTCCTATTATTAGCACTGGCAGTAAAACAACAGTAAACAACACAACTAAAGCTTTGAACTTAAAAGCTCACCCCAAAGCCTGACACACCAAAACTTTATAGATGAGTCCCTGGCATCTGAAAGGTGCTTACTGTTTCTGTCCTTGCTTCTCACTACAGGAGGGCATTTTACAATCCCAACTTCACACATAGGCAGGAGCTATAATTAAATTAAATGTAGCAGAACCCATGCTTCATATACTGCGTGGTGCAGTTTGTTGTAAACACTTGGCAAAGACAAAGTACTTACACTCTTGGGACAATCTGTATTTAGCCTGGCACTGCGTTTCATTCACTCTCGTGAGAAGTTTTATCAAGTCCCTTCATATCAGCTGAGTTCTCAGGTGAGAGCAGGAGAAATAGTCCCTTACCAGCCAATGCTAGTTGCCCAGGTTGCACTCCCTTAAACCTTGTCAAGTAATATCCTTGAATGGGATGAAGAACATCACCAGTCCCTACCAGTTGTCTAAGTATAGACCACTTCCCTACTTTGAAACCATGGAGGCCATTATTTTATGTTTCTTACATGAGAGAGAGAGAATAGAATTTAGATAGAATTTAGGAGCTCAGTTGATGCTTTTGTTGGTGCTCCTTGTAGTCTTAGAAATTGGAAAATGCATGGAGGATGAATCTGTACAAACAGCTTTCTGCTAAAGGGTCTGATGCTCTCATGTTGGCAGACTAGCACAATCTATCATCGTTACTAATATTTTATAATCATTACTGAAAATGAGAAAGCCTGAATTTAGGACAAAATATTTATGAAGCAACCTCAGTATGTTGGGGTTAGAACTATATTTTGTTTAAAACTCTGTTTTTGTTGTTGTTTCTTTGTTAGAGTCAGTGGTTGATACTAAGTACTGACACTGTTTTAATCATGAAATAAGAACACTGGGTTTTGCATTCCTGCGACACATCTGCATGCAAGACATTTGGCTCCCAACTCATATTATTTCAGTATTTTTCAGAGTGGTAGTTCTTTTTTTCTTTTAAAGACATGCAGTGGTAAAGGCAGACAGATCAATATTTGGTTAGTGCTAGCTATTATGAAAACCTCTGAGGAATTTCAGCCCCTACAGGATCCTGTCAGCTTGCAGAAACGGCAAAGAGCATGAAAGTCAAGGGGGAGTAGGTTAGGAACTGGAAATCAAACATTGTATTCATTATTTATATTACATATAGTAATACATTTATCCTTTAACAAAGGTTTTTGCTTTCTCTGCTACCAACACTTTCTTGCAGAAGAGCCTCAGCATTACAAACATAAGAACAGAATTGCTTACCTACATAAATGTTTACAAAACTGATCTTGAAGTTGGCATAAATAAGACCTGATTCACCAAGTACAGTGGTGAAAATCAGACACTATTGAAGGGCAGTGAAATATGTGAAGCTTCTGTGTTTGAGATCCATATAAAGGAAGAAATATATATATATTCCTATATATATTCCTTCCTATATATGTAGGAAATTTCTTCCTATATCCATAGAAAGAAATGTTTCTTCCCAATTCACAATGTGAGGGCATTGTACCTTGTCCTGGAGGCTTTTTGGCATTCAATGTCTGCCATATGTTCCATGTCACAAAATGTCACGTGCACTTGTCCAACCTGCTGCACACCACACCTACATTTCCTTTATTCTGTTACCCAAAGAGGTCATCCCCAAAGTACGGAGAAGAAACCTGATTAGTAGAGTAGTGCTGTTCATGGTAATCATGGACAGACCAGGGTAGGCTTCATGGCAAGGCTTTGGGACATGAATCTAAACGCCTTTGAGAAGGAGGAATGAACAGCTCCATAAGACAGGGAAAGATGTAGCATTGCTACTTACAGATGAGATGTTGTTTCTATAATTCAGTAAAAGACATGAGAAAACCATCAGAATGCAATTTAAAGTTTAGTCAGAAATATAAACTAATAACATCTTTTAGCACAGCAAAAAATCTTAAGTTACATAAATCAATCTCCTTTAGATTGTTCTGAAGACTCCACTGTCTCATAGTTAGATACTTGATACATATTTTTTTTTGGTAGCCTTTCTAAAATTTGTCAAGTAAGTCACATCACTGGAATTGAATGCTGAGATAAACCTAAATAAATGGTGATGGAAATTTGCTGGGATATTTTTGTGAAAACGAACAGCTTAGAAAAATATAAAAGAAGCTGAAGATGTCCCAGTTAGAACAGACAAAGGAAAAAGATAACTGGAGAATCAGACACATCTGAAAAAGAGTTATGTGTTATACAGGGTAGGCCTAAGAGAGATTTCATTTCTCATAGTGGTATCAGTCCTTTAGGAGATTCATTGAGGATGAAATTGTTTGGCGTAAAAACTTCTTGCAAAACCTGCCAAGTTTAAGGCACTTAAAAACATAAAACTTTTCTCTGTTCCATAGCTGCAGCTTCCGCAGTTGTTCTGCAGAACAAAATTTAAAAAAAAAAAAAAAAAAAAAAGACTTTTACAGCTTGGGCTCCATTACAAAGGATAGTACTACATCTTTGGTGCAGTGGAGCAGATGCTGTATGACTTTATTTCATTTTTTCAACAGTACTGGAAATGCAATGGAGTTTTTGGAAATCAAATTCAGTGTTGTTATTTGATCAAGTCTGAGGGACGATTATGAGAGTCAAATCTGAAGAACTATATTTCTTAAAGATAAGAAAGAAAAAATAATTGATCCCTGAGCATAAGCTTATAGCCAGTTCATGGTGTGTTTAGTGGTGAAACCGTTACATTAATTGAAAAGAGATGTGTTTCAATGTTAGGATCCTAATTAGATCTCAGCTGGGAGACAGAGGAAAACTTCATAGAGGGCCCTGAGGTTTGCCAAAAGCTGCTGCTCCAAGGCAATCTGAATGCAGAAGGCATCTTGTTTGCAGGTCCTCTGTTTAATAACTGAGAACTCTGAAGAAGCCCAGCATGCTCCCACTTGAACTGAGGCAATATCTTGATGTGTAGTCTGTCATGAAAGAAAAAATTTTTCTGAAGAAACCAATACAAGGATCATATTTTATCCAGCAAGGGGCAACAGGGACAGGTACTTGTTTATCTACTGGTAAAAAATAAAATAGAATTAGACTACATGGGGGTGTTGCCTCATGGACATATCTTCCTCTGGGACTAGACTGGAAGATTTTAGAGCCAATTACCACTAAATTATGGTTGTCTGACAGACTGAAAGAATGTGGTGTTCTTTTCATCACAGACAGATAAAGCAGTGAAGGACAAATCAGCTGAATGAAACCGTAACAGCCACTTTTCTACAGCCCTGGAGTCCCTGAGAAGATATTCTTATAGTGAAAAACACATGTAGAAATTAAAAAAAAGTAAAATAGGATCTTCATCACATCTAGGCATATTCCATTAAAGTCAATGAGGATTTGCCATTGACTTTAAAAGAGGCAGGTTTTTTATTCTAGAAGAATAAAATTATAAATTCAGGAGCTAAATGTTACAAGTATCCAGAACTATCTGTAGGGGTTGTTAAAAGCAGCTAATCAAATCTTTCATTACTCTTTGGTGTCAAGATGAATTTAATTTTGCGTTTGCTCGAATATCTCTGTTGTTTTATGCTGTGCCACTCTCCTTTTCTGTCTTGTTCTGGAGGAAAGTAACAAGCATTGCTGGTTTAAAAATTCATTAACAGTAATGAATCACCCACTTTGCTGTGATTTTTACTGACGACTCATTATTCTGGATCTGGAGACACACTAAGAGCTTTTGCCCTAGAAACTTTGGAAAGAGGTGGGAAAAAAAAAAAGTGAGGTGAACTGGATTGTTCAATGGGATAATACAGAAGTTAGTTATTGAACCTGGATTTCATAGAATCATGGAGGCATAGAATGGCTTGGGTTGGAAGGGACCCTAAAGCTCATCTAGTTCCAACCCTCCTGCCATGGGCAAGGACGCCAAACACTAGACCAGATTGCCCAGGGCCTCATCCAATCTGGTTTTGAATACCTCCAGGGAGAGGGCATCCACAGCTTCTCTGAGCAACCTGTTCTAGTGCCTCAGCACCTTCCGAGTGAAGAATTTCCTCCTATCATCTAATCTAAATCTCCCCTCTTTTAGTTTAAAACTGTTACCCCTTGTCCTCTCATTGTCTGCCTGAGCAAAAATTTGCTTTCCATCTTTTTTATAAGCCCCCTTTAAATATTGAAAAGCTGCAATAAGGTCCAAAGCTGCATATTGATCCAAACAAGCAAAAGCTGCATATTGATCCAAAGCTCAGTAGCCTGGACAGTACATTTCCTGTTCACCTAGGTTCAGTGGTTGCTGCTGATAAGTATGATCTCAAGCACAATCATGTACCTGTTGATATCTACAACTGCTGGTAAATAGCTGACCAAGGTCAAATATTGTTATATCCAACTACTGCAGGTTCACTTATAAAAATTAGTCTTGACACATGTTTTTTTGTGAGGCCACAGTAATGGTAGTGCATGTTGGAGATGGTAAATGGAGCAAGTAAATCACCATTAGAAATACCACATGGAGTGTTTCCTAGATCAGTTGTTTTTTTTCAGACATGAGGTTACTGTTGTTTCCAGTTGATAGATATGGAGCTTGGTCATGGAGCATGTTCATTGCTCAAATATACCGCCCACAGAACACACATTTCACTCTTAATGCAGAGGAATTCAGCCTTCATTTTTTTCTCCTGTAAGGATGAACTTTGCTGTCTCCAGCTCCTGGGAAAGTTCAGTTTCCCACAGTCAACAGCCTCCCTACTGCTGCTCCCCACTTTGTTCCCAGGGTGTGTTTGAGGAAGCTTTAATCAAAGGCTGAGAAGCAATCTCTCAGATAGCCAGGGACACTGAAAGGTTTTGGCTGTCAGAGCAGAGACATTAAATTAGCCAGTTGTCAATGTGGAGCCCATGCAGGCAGTGAAGTACTAGTATAATGTGCTTTGCAACCCAGAAGGCTTTTTAGTGTGGTAGTTAGGGTTTTAAAGGTGCATGGCAGTTAATAAGCCAGCTGGAGAGCCAAAATGCTAGTGTTTTTAGATTTGTAGCTTCATGCTGTGTTTACTGAATCACTGTCTTCTGCGTTATTGGTTCCTATTTCTTCTGTTACACTCATTGTATCCAAAGTTTTTTAACTGTATTTCACAATGGAATTGATTGGGTTGAATAAATTCCCTTTCTTGAAAGTTAACATGAGAATCATTCACATAATCTGATAATATAATCCACACAAATGTCCATCTGATCTAAAGAATGTTGGATCTGCTAGAAAATGGATTTCAGACTTTCCCTCAAATGCAGAGGCAGGTTGGTCCATGACGTGTGATATTTTTCCATGGCACTACAGAACTTGACCCTGATGCTTTGGCATTTTTGATTTACTGTTTTATTTGAAGATTTATCACTGCCTATTTTTAGGACAGATGTAGATCAATTTTTTTTTTTTTTAAATTTCTTATAAAAAATTACTTCTGTGGAAAAAAAAAAAAAGACTCGTGCTTGTGAAGGTTTCAGTGCTTTCTGGCAAAGACTAGACATTGCTGATTTGGTAAAAATTGTCCAGGAATTTACACAGGCAAAAATGATAAAGATTCAAAATTATTTGGAAATTCCTGGCACACAGAACAGATCCATGAGTTCAGTACAATAAATAAATAAATAAATAAATAAAATTATCTGTAAAGTTTTGAAGTAATCAGGACCCAAATATTTGAACTGCACCATCTAGAAGTATCATCAGAACATGTATTTATTCCCTGTTCTCTTATTTTACAGGCTTAGCATGCTTATTTAAAATATTTGTGTCCAATCAGAGTCCCTGAATTACATTTTAACAGGGAAATAACTTGGTACAGGATTTAATACTGAATTATCTTGTTTTATATAAAAAAACCTCTTTGCAAAGATGAAAATCAGTAGCAAGAAATTTGAATCAAGACTTTTGAACACTGTTTTCTCAGCTGAAAAATGTGTTCACTAAAACTGTTTGTAGCTGTTACAGTTACTACTCATCCCCCTTCATGAAGAAAAGGGGACAGGTAGAAGAAGCAAGAATAAGAGGTGTCTCCTTGCTACATTTTTAAATGACAACATTCTTACGGGTGCATTGCACCAAATTTTACATCTCTAATGTTAGTGATGATGCAGAAACAATAATCCAATAATTTTGTGTAACTCAAGTAACAAGCTTTGTATCACAGTCCAGATGCAGCAAAAAGTAGCTGCAGTGAGCTGTAGCCAAAAGATATTTTGCTGGTCATAGTCCGGTACATAAACATTTATATTCTTCGGATCCACATGAAAGATCTATGGCAGAAAAAACGCTTTGCTGGTAGCTGGTTTTTGTTAAGCAGCTGGCTAGCAGAGCAGAAGGTATATACTGCACATAAAGTGTCAGCCTGGCATGACCGATGTTATGCCTTATGGTGAGCTCCATTAAGATCACACCAGAGCACTCAGCCACAGGAAAGGGTATTGCCAGTTTCAAATAGGAGGGGTGTGTGTGTGTGTGTGTGTGAAGCACACAGAGCAATACGATCCAACAAAAATATATTTAAAAAGACTCTTTTTTGGAATAAAGAAGAACTTTAGAGGCACTCCGCACTCTGCACTGCTATTGATATTGGGCGTTTAAAATCATGCTCTTTTTATATGGTTTATTAGTGACTTAGGACCTACATTTTTCAGAGATAACTCAGAAGTAAGCAATCACTATTATGAAGACAGTCTTTGCTGTGCTAGATGACAGTTTTTCCCTAGTGAACACAACATGAAGTATCTCCATGAACAGTAGTAAGTCATGAGATGAATAGAAGTGTAGGGACTGAGTTCATTATTAACTTTCAAAAAGAAGATTTCAGTCTCTGCCAGCAACTGTGAGACTAATTGAGATGAGTATCTCCACTGAATGCATTAAGGTCTGTAAATCTGTGATGACTGACATCTATACACTTGGTCTGTCAAATTCTACCTCCAAATTATTTGTACTCATATTTGAAGGGTTTCAAGTTTCTCCTAATTCTTGAAGGAAATATAAAACAAATGTAGGCATTACTTATTGCTGAGTTTGTTAAAAGATTTTCACATAACCTTGTTTGAAATATAGAAAAGTTCCCTATAAAGCACTAGTATGAATGCCAGTGCTTTCAAAACATAATTGCAAACTTCTATACTGGCAAGTTAGTGTTATTTTTTTATAGTCTTTCTTCGGTCATCTAAAACTGAGAAAACAAATAATCTGAAGCCACAACTGGTAAATAACAATGCTAGTAAAGACAAACAAACAAACAAACAAATAAATAAAAAGGGCTATGAGCATTATACACATCTTCAATAACTATCTCTGGATAGAAAAAGGTAATTTACAGAACTGTTTCATGACAGCAGACATGCTATCCAGCTTGTAGGTTTACTTCCTTGGAGTTTCATTATGCTGCTGTCTACTATTTAGATTTTTCCAGCTGAGCAAGACACGGTAGTTTTCTAACAGGGGTAGATATTAATTTTCAGTTTGAATTATTACTATCTGATTTTATAGTAAGATTCAGAACTTCCTTTATTTTATTGTTTTATTGGTGTTCCTATATAACAAATTTAACAATGCTGTTAAATTTGTTAAAAGCATGAGACACAAACCTACCTTCCAGATGCCATCACTGAGTCTACTTGAAAAGAGGAGTTGTTGGTGTTCCTTTGCATATACACCCTCTTCATGTCCACAGTGCTGTTGTTTGTGAAGAGGCATCAGCACCTCTACAAAAAGTTTCAGCACAATGGACAAGTTTTGGGCAGTTACCCAGTAGTACAAGACGGCTGTCTCTCTGAAAGTACACTGGCTGCTGGTGGTGAGATGAAATCATTCCTTTCATAGGACTCAGTGGGGGGAGGCTGAAAAGTGTGTTTAAACTCTAAGCCACTTCATCTTTAAGGGCAACAAGCTCTGGAGAACCAATGTGAGGGGCAATATTCTTTTGTACTAGTGTCCTCATCGCTCATATCCCTCATACTCTTTTTTTTTTTTTTTTTTTACACTCTCTCTCTTTGGCTGTTTTGATCTTGAATCCACATTAATTCATTACAGTACAAGCACATGAATTCAGTGTACAACTGAATGGGATCACAATGAAATGAAGACATCCTATTGCCTCCGTGAGACGGGAAATTCATGACTCAGAGATAACTGATCCAAGCTAAACTGTTACACCTTGTGTGAAACCTTGTTTCAGTGTACAAGGCCAGGTTGGATGAGGCTTTGGGCAGATTGATCTTGGTGGAAGTTGTGCCTGCCCGTAAAAGCGGGGTTGGAATTAGATTGTCTTTAAGGTCCCTTCCAACCCAAAATATTTTGTGATTTTATGATAAGAGGATTATGTTGCCTTTTCCCCTTGTTATGCTTTTGAACAAGTGACAAATGCTAATTAAAGAAGCAAGGAAAATAGAATGGACATCCTAAATCTGTTTGATTCATCATCCAGGTTTTCAAACTTTGTACATCGCTCCTCCCTCCCCATCCCCCCCTTTTCTCTTACAGCAGAACACCTATCAGCTTCTTTTTTCATTTGTATTAAATCAATTCTAATCAAGACATTGATTATCTTGGAATCTGCAAGACAAAAGTGGAAGACAGAAGTGTACTTCTCCATTAGTCATAGAGCAGAGCTCTATGTGCAAACAATAGCTATAAAGATAGAAGTCATCTCTGCATTGGACACTTTTGTCATACTTTCTTTTTTACCAAGTGACTTCCAGTTATGTTCAGTTCATCCAACATGAATGTGGGCAGTTCAGATCACAAACTGATAGAATTGTTCACTGGAAGAGGCCTGTGATGGTCACCTAGTCAAACTTATGAAAAATATCCTATAAATATTTTTACAGTTGGGTATTTGCATATACATTAGACGGTTAACCATAGATGGTTAGCCTCAGAGGACATGAACCTTATGCTTTTATTTCCTCCTCAATAGATTGGAAATATACTTTATTACATTAAAAAGGTGCTTTTTCTCACTTATTTTTTCTAAGATGCTAGCAGATGAACAAACAAAAGAGAAGGATTTTTTTCTGAAAAGGTCAATGAGAATAGTTGTACCTTATCACACAAACTCTTGAATGCTCTACGCAATCAATAAATGAGTGTTAAAACCTAAAAAATGAGCTGTCATTAAGCTGTCTGAGAGTCATCAATGCAACACACAATATTACAATGCTAATTGAAATTGAAAAATCTTTGAATAAATTAGCATATTTTGAGTTATGCATTTAAGTATCTTTGCGTGTAGTAATGCGTAGTATGATGGGAGGAACCCATCTTTGAGTGTAACATTATCAGAGCTATTTTCTTACTCTCATTTGCCTCATTTACTAACAGTAATAAGAAAGAAGAGTATCTTAGAAATATTGTTTTCTCAATGAATGTCACAAATATAGAGCTGCCTGTTTAAAGCTACGGTATGTATTCAGGGGCATTTTTATGCATTCAAAATTACAATTTATACTTTCGCTGATATACAGCTGGATAAGATGTTCATCAAAATATCTTTTCACATCCAGGAAAGCCTAATAGTTTCCCAACGCAATGTTCTACAGATTTTTTGATGAGAATAATCAACCAAAATTAAAAGATCATTAACATTTAGGTTTAGAACAGGAGCATCTTTTGTGCAACAAAAGCATTTCCTAAGTATTTTTAAATGGAAATGTGCCATAGCTCAGGGACATTTTTAAAACTGTGAGAGACCTATCAATGGACAAAAGAGAAAGAAGGACCACATGTTGAGTGCATGCTTGATAGTCTGTGCAATTTATTGTGAAGTACCACTTGTACTAGGTCTGCCACAGAGCCATTGGTTTGAAAGGTTAATGACTGCAGCAATCACAATTTCAATTTACACGAAATGGGATGACAGGAAGCCAAATACAAAATGGAGAGGTCCCACTGTGATGGCAGCTGAGAAACAATTCATCAACAAAAGTGCAAGAGCATTGTAAAACCAGAGTGTGAGGGACAACATTTTGAGCGTGGGGAGGGCTTAGGACTTCTGTTAAGATCATTTTTTGAGGATAGTATAGAGTCATTAAAATGGCTAAATTTTTGAATACAAGCATAAGTTCTCCTTTCATACTTTTCCTTATAATAGATGTTAGGTCACCTGAAAGTGCTTATCCCACCTCCATACATTTTGTTTAGTGTATCTCTCTCCTCTTGTATTTTAAATTTTGACCTTGATTACTACCAAAACATCCATTGTCAAGATAAGCATTTCAATGTTTTTTGGTCCTTTTCTGCAGTTGTTCTCTACTTGCTTTCTGAAACATCAGCTGTTCTACAGTACAATTTGAGACTCTCTAAAGCTTTCATGTGCATACATATACAAAGAAATGCAATCTGAGACCTTGTGCTCCTGCTGTATGAACTATTTTTTGCTGGGTTTGGAGTGCAATTTGCCTTTTAATTGATGAAAATACCTTTAAAGATTTATATTTTTATTTTTGTTAAAATAAAAATAATATATATATAATAAATCAAACTTTGGAAATATCACTGACACTACAGAAATACAGTAATACTTGCTGCTTTCTTATCTGAAGTAACTTGAAATCATAAATAATAAGTTACTGGACATAAGCTGGGTGAAATTCTGGTCATCCCTATTTCCGAACAGACATCCTAGAATTGGGCAGGATTTAGGGAACTCAGCAGGTTGGAATGGCCTATGTACAATGAGAGTTTATATGGACAAAAAGGTTTCATTTAGGAAAAGAAGTGACTAAGTAATAAATGTGATTGAGATGTGTGAAATAATATCTAGAAGTAATGGTTTTCATAGAAGAAATACTATAGATATCTTATTAAAATAAATGGAAAAAGGCTTGAAATATGCATGAATTATTTTTCAGAGAAGGCATAATTAGGGTATAGACCTAAATTTGGTTAAAGTATATAAAATAAAAAGATGCAGCTATAACCTTCATCACAGGAAATATTTCAGTAGCAGAATGCCAGGTGACAGAACAGTATTTTAGGGGATTTATAACTCTAAACTTCCCATATCCTTACACTTTCCTTTATTTGTCACTGTTGAAAACAGTATACTGAGGCAGAGGGACATATAGTGCTGCTTTTCTTGTATTTCATCAGTTGTTTTATTTTATCATGAATGGGACCTGTTTCCTCTTGCCATGCTTGCATAAAGACAGAGGAAAAATGTGCATACTAGAAAGGCTGTGGAAAATACACAGAAAGTGATGTGAATTTTTTTATTCTTTACTTGCTGACACACCTACAGCACTAAACATTATAATATAGAGATATTTAAGTTCTTCAGAAAGAAATGTCAGTTATGAAATTATATCTACTCTCACTATAGTATGTATGGAGTCTCATCCTTTCTGTATCTTAATTTTTTTACTTTCATTTTGGTTATTAATGTTAGAGATACTTTATCTCCTGGTAGTATTACAGCTTAGTTATTTAAAGTCTTGTGGTTTTTAGGCTCTCTATAAGGAGATTGTTGCTGTCTTTTTATTCTGTAAAGAGATAGGTAAGAGAATTTATAGAGAGGAAAACAGTGCCTGAAACCAGTAACATTTACTGGTAAAATAACAAGTAGTAACTACTTTAGCTGAAAGAGTAGAACTATCTTTACTCTTACAAAATGATTCAACATATTAAGTGATGAAATAGCAGTAATTATTTTATAACTTATTAGAGGTACAAGTATGGACCAGAAAAACTGTGTGCATAGGATTACCCAGTGCATAATTCTGTTGAATTAATCAAAGTACATATAATAACTATGCCAGGTGATGTTATCTGTGCTGCCTTTAGGACCCAAACTCTGCATGACAGCTCTCTTGAGCCCCTGCCAGTGAAATGCTGATGCTACTGTGCTATGGCATGTAAATTTAGTCTAATTTCTTTAGAGCATAATACCAGTAGAGCTACAGCAGTTTAATTTCATGCCTTAATTTAAACTTAAATTCATATCTTTTTGTTTTGTTTTGGTTTATATAGTTATATTGTTGAAGAGATGGTAAGACAGGCAAACATCAAATGAAAAGCATAAAGCGGAGAGGTCGGATTTGCACATTTTGACAGTATAATGTTAAATATGTGTGCCTGTGTATTTCATCAAATCTTTCAATGGATTTTCTACCCTAGAGGAATGGTTAAGCAGATTATCACAAAGCACAGAATGGCTGAGGTTAACAGGGACCTCTGGAGGTCATCTGGTCAACCACCTCTGCTCAAGCAGGGCCACCCAGAGAAGGTCGCCCGGGACCATGTCCAAGCAGCTTTTGAAGGTCTCCAGTGATGGAGACTCTGCAAACTCTGGGCAACCTGTGCCAGTGCTCAGTCACCCACACAGTAGAGAAGTGCTTTCTGATGTTCAGAGACAGCCTCTTATGTTCCAGTTTCTGTCCACTGTCTCTCATCCTGGCACTGGGCACCAGTGAAGAGAGCCTGTCTCCATCTTCTTTGCAAATTCCCTTCAGGTATTTATAGACATTGTTGAATCCTCTCCAAGCCTTCTCTTCTCAGAACAGTCCCAACTCTCTCAGCTTTTCCTCACAGGATAGATTCTCAACCTTTCCACCAACACCTCCAGGTCTGCCAAGCTACTTTCCAGGTGGATGACCCTCAGCATATATCAATGCACGAAGCACAAAGATAAAGCACATGGGGTGAAAATATTAGCAGGATAGCATTCAGCTGGATATTAAAAGAAGGAGAGTGAGAAGAGAGGTAGCCTATGACAGACAGAAGCCAATGATCTTTGTCAGGGGGAGAGCATTTAAGCACAGCCATGAGAGGCACTGTAATTCCATCCTATATCAATGTCTACCAAAGCTGCCCAAACTGTTTTTGGTAAAACCTAGACAGGTGACAGGAAAATGAACTCACATAGACAAGCTGCTCACAGAGCTGAGGAGACCAGTCCTAACCACTCTCTGAAGAGAGTAGGGAACTGCAATAATAGGAAACTGCAAATTTTTCAGTAGAAACAGACAAATATGAGAAACAAAATAAACCCCAATTCATCTGAAAGATTTGTAACCAGTCATTTCTGAAGTTTGAAGCTTGGGTTAAGTAAGACTTCTGCTTTAGACTGATTTATAACAGTCACCAGCCCTGGACACGTTTTACAACATTTTTGGAAGTAATTGATACATTTGTAATTACATTAAACAAAAAATCTGAGTTTTGTGTTCATTAGCTCTAAATAGTCAGATATTTATATTTGCCTATCTTAACTTACCATGTGCTGATAAAGAAATGAAACACTTGAATAAAGATATATTACTATCAAAACCCTTCTGATGTAAGTAATACATCCTAGAACACAGAAGTACATGAAGAGCTGGCATTCTTCCTGGAAAAAATGTATAACACTAATCAATTAAAATACTTCCTTATAATATATTCTCTTTTTCCATGCCTCATTTTATTCAGAGAAACATCAAGGTCCTTTATTTATGAGACACTCAAAAATAATGATTCCAGAGAAATAGACAGAAGGTGTATTTTATCCACTATACTTTTACCTTTTTGCCTTAGATAATTAGGGACATTAACTCATGATTTGAAATAGCTTGAGAATACTGTCATTAACAGGGGAAAGTTCTCTGGTACCCTGAGGAAATGAGAAGCTTTTAAGAGCAATCACTGTTAATCACTAACATGCCAACATTATATACCTTCTGGAAATGGGGATGATGTATAGCCAGGTCACATTAAGTGACTATATATTTTACTTGCGTTGTGAGCTTTCAATAAAAATGTTGTTTTAAAATATCCCTTTGCACAGCTTGCTTTCACTACAAAATACATGATATCTAAGAATAGATCATTTGTAATTCTGTAAAATTTACACTTCTTCTTCTACAAGCTATTAAAAATATTCTCTCTGATTCCATAGTTAAGCTTCACTGTGTTTTAGCCTTATAATACTTTGTTACACAAATTCAGTTAAGTAGTAAATGCCAAGGGCAAGATGAAGGCCCTTATGTAAGGGTGAAAGAAAAACTAAATCCAAAGGTGATAAGTGCAATTATCATGCAATTTACCTTCAGCTCAGCAGAAGACTTAGTAACTGCACAGTTGCAGTACTCAAAACTGACTTCATAGGTTAATATTACATTCTGATGATTTGGAAGCCATTACTGTTATTCAAAATTTTTAATATTAAATATTTTCTATGTAATGTTAATTGCATATAATATCTTATAAAAGTGTTAGATGAAAAATAAAACAAGACTTTTTTTTTTTGATAAAGCAGTTTTTCTTGTGTATAGTGTTCATCACTACATATATGACATCAGGGCAGGTCTCACTTTTGGTAAAGAGCCATGTTTAGTATAGAAATTAATAAAACTTAGTAAAATCTTTTTGTGCCATATTTCCTTGCTGTTCCAGCTATGGGAAACTCACATGCCAGCACCAAGCCCAGAGGCACAGGACAGCAAATGTACATTGGCAAAGGAGGTAGATGTATGGGGCCCTCAGTGGAGATCCTACCCAGTTGAAAATATAGGGCCTGTTGATAAGACACATATATCAGCAATAAATCACCAAAAATGACTTCCGATAAAGGGATCTGACAAATTCATAGACTTGTAGAGCTAGGAAAAACACAAGTCATCCACTGCTGTCCACCTAACAAAAAATTCGTCTAGTGTAGTTTTAGCCAATTGCATCTTGTGATAACTATTTTGTACAAAAAAAAAATCAAAATCTTTCCTCTAAGTGACCAAACTTTTCATGACTAATTTTCTCTCCCATTATTTCAGCTTTTGCCAAACAGCCCTGACACGATCTGTCCTTGTACAGTCCTACTTTACTAACTTATAATTATTATCTTCTGGATGATTTCTGTCTGTATCTTTCAGCCATTAAACAGCCCAATTGTTGCAGATTGATTGTTTCCACACTTGATCAGGCATGCAGCATTTAAATACTGAATCCCACAATCTCTGCTGCCAGTCATCCTAAAACTGCTGAGACTGCAGTGGCCTATCATGTAAATTGAAAAATGAAGTGCTTACATTCTTGAAACCTCTATATAAGATCTGAAGTTCCTTCTTTGTGAATTTACTCTGTGCTTCCAGCAGCTCAAGAGCTTCAGGTCTATGTCGTACTGTGGCCATTTCCATTTCATCTTCTACAGTGTCTGCAGAATACAAGAGACAGAGAAGGAAGGCTCAACAAGAAATAGAGAATGTAGAAATGACTATCCATTGTAGGAAAAGAAAAATCCTTAAATGACATTAATTTAAAGAATGGCTTTTGCAGCCTTTAAGATATGTTAATTTTGAACTCATGGGGAAAGGGTGTCTATCTGCTTCAGTGGCTGCACAGAATGTGGAACAGTGGTGATAATCCATTGGTCTGGATATTATCACAACACATGTATAAATAATAATAAACTGGAAAGTGGACATTCTGCAAGGACATGCATGACACATTCAGTATGATTTTGCTGTTTCTACAACACTCTGAGCAAAGAAAACAATCTTATAAAACCTTAGTGTCACAGCAATACTGACAATTTTCCCTTGTTTTATTACTGGAAGTGAATTCACTGTATTAGACTGGGATTCCCAGTGCTCTCTTTTTATTGTAAAGTAGTACTTTCTAAAGTGTGTGAGAAGGATACTGCACATTCAGCAGTAGACCTTGCTTTGAGTACCATATAACAAACCCTTTTGGACAAACATGATTATTCATGGGGAGCAGCCTTAGCAGGGATCTTGAGGATTTTAGTGACCTCATCATCAACAGAATATGAATGTAAATATACGTCTTTAAGGCTTAAATAAATGTGGCCCTATAAAGATGAGAGAAAGCAATACATTTTTTCCGGGTAGAGATTAAATGTGAAAATTAAAGTCAGTGGAATAGATACAGGAATTTACAGTACAGATTTTTATTTATTTATTTATTTATTTTAATATGGAGGTACCAGGCATACACTTGACCAAAAATTGGAGCATTAAGCAGGCATTAAGCATAGGTTATACAAAACTTCAGACAAATTTAATCAAATCTCTTTCACCTTCTCTTTGAAGAGTTATACCAACTACAGAAATGTAACTTGAGCAAAACCAAGCATGTATAATTTTTCACTTCTACAACTGTGAAAATATATATTTTATTTAATCAGTGTGGAACTCTGCATTCTTAAAATAAACTTTCATTGTGTTCAATTTTCATAAGATCACAAAGAAAATACACCATTAAAACAGTGTTATGATTATATCTTCACATATTTTTGTTCTGCTTCAATGCAGTAATAATAACTTTCAGCTGCTTGGGAGAAATCTGGAGATACAGTTCAAACAAAAACAAAAAATGAACAACCTTGGAATAGAATCAGAGAATCATGGAATGGTTTAGGTTTGAAGGGACCTTTAAAGATCTAGTTCCAATAACCCTGCCATGAACAGGGACACCTTCTATTAGAGTAGGTTGCTTAAAACTCATAACCATAATATATAAACTATTTGGATAAATTAAAATAATAATAATAATAATAATAATAATAATATTGTAGGACCATGTCTTTTTTTCCTGTCAAAGAGATGTTGCTGTTGGCAGTCATCTCAGAAATGTAAGGATTAAAGAATTATTCCAGGTGTGGTAAGGAAGAAAACAGATGTTTAAAAAAAGTGGGTCCCACTGCCTGAGAGCCTTCCAGTGATTGGCTTCCTACCCTAAATCCCAAGACTAGATGTCCACTTTAAACTCATCAACTGTGAAATATTTCAGACAAGATAACCAACAAATGGGTGATAACTATAGCTTCTGCCTTTACCAAATTAGTAAGAATCATTTAATAGTTGTAATTACAAGTTCAAGATGAAAGGCATGGTATAAGATAGAAAAATGAACCTCATTAATACTTTATGGCTTCTCAAACCTGATTCTTTGAACATCATTTTCTCCTGACAGTGTGCCTTGAGTACATTTATTTTATTCATTAAAGCTGTCTCTGTTAAAACTTTTCAGCTTACAGTCAATGCAGAAAGATTTATTAGAATAAGAAATACAGTGCTAATCTGTTTAAATGACATGTTTGCAAATGCCCTAATATAATGTTAAATTCATTCACTGAACCAGACTGCAAATTCACAGAACCCTCTGCATTTCATAACTCTTCTGAGAGACACGATAGTTTTGTCTGGCTCTGTACTTTAGCTTTTCCCAAGTCATTAGTTATCAGTGTAAGCATTACAGAGAAGAATGTCTGTAGGAAAAATGAAACATGGTATCTTTCATTTAACCTGACAGAAGGTATTTTCGAAATCAGTGTAACCCATAATTTTATCTGAGAATGTCCATTGTGCATTGGCCTATGAGCAAGCTATATCGTGGTTCTTTTTTGTTTTTATTTGTAGGTTGTCTCAGATGACTCAGAGACCACCACCATCTTTATGAATAATACCACAGTAAATGCTATCAACATGAACAATAATAAAAAACAACAAACAACTCTCACAACTTTACATTGAACTTATGATGCTTGACGATAGTCTTGATCAAAATTATAAGAACATTTCAGCTCTCACCTTTAAAAAGAAAGTTTCTGTCATGCTGCAGTGCAAAGGGTGAGTTTTGAAAAACCTACCCTTATAGATAAAATTTTAATAAAGTTGGTCCAGGGTTAACAAGCTGTCATCCCAATATGGGGAATGTCTAGCAAAGTTCTTGAGCTACATTTTAATTCTGGCTGAGAACACCCAAGGTTTATTTTGTAAGGTTATTAAAGCTTTTCCATCATGTTTTAAAGGGAACTATCTTTTATATTGATTATAAAGTCCCTATAATAATGTCATGCTTTAGATATACAGCTGAGATTTTTTTGTCAGCTATCAGTCAACACTAGGTGCTTATGCTAAACTGACAAAAGAGTCACCCAAGAATAAATATTGTTCAAATTAACTTATTTTTTATATGACAAAAGTTATATGGAATTTAAATGGGCTACAGTTTAGAAAGAGAGTGACTTAACTGGAAACGAGCTCTCTGTGAATCATCTGACTACCTAGACAGACATCTATAAGCTCTTCATGAAGCTAGATCAGTAGACATAATAACTGTAAGGCTAGATACATAGGCCACAGAACCAGGCTGAGCACAGTGTCTGGTATATCCTTAGTGATGAATGTTTATACTTTGTTTTAATGATTTGGTAAAAATGTAAAAGACTGCAGTATGGTGGTGATGTTAGTTTTCTGTTAATGAAAATATTCAGTTCAACAATCTAATCATGCCCTACTTCTGTAGCACCTTGTAGATAGAAATAATCTAAAAATAATATCACTGGGAATTTCCTTATAATGTGCCAACTATGATGATTAAAATACTGATGATTAAAATACTATGATGAATAAAATTCATGAGTCAATTGCACTTTATTTATTTATTTATTCATACTTATGCCTAGTTATCCAGGCAAGAAAAAATATTTATAGTTACATATACACACTGAAAGTGTGTGAAAATATATGTGTTTCTACATAGGAGTTTCATAATTTATATGACCTTAATAATAATAATAATAAAATAGTTATTTCAGTTCTCTAGTTAATTCAGCCTAAGAAAGTTAAGGGCTTATTTATTTATTTATTTATCCATCCATAAAAGGCATGTTTATCCATATATGTCAATTGAGAAAGAGAAGCAAGTTCATATTCAATTCTTTATATATTAAATATATGTTCTTATTTATGTCATTAATGAATATCTTTCTTCCAGTAAAGAGTTTTTAATGTATTTGCCACGGGAACTATGCTTTGAACCTTTCATCATTCATTAAATTACAAAATGGTAAAATCAGTGCAAAACCCAGACATACTCTTCAAATAATGACTGCTGGAGAAACAAGTCCAATCTTAGGGTTTAGTTCATATCTGTAAAAATTGTCCGCGTGCATTTCCCTGCACAAACCCCAAATGATATGTCCCCTACTTATATAATAATTACATGCACATGCACTTCAAAGACATTCAAAGCCATTCTTGAGTCTAGCCCTTTCTGTAGCATATGCATTTAAGTGTTTAGCTAAGGAAGGATAGATTTAATTTTAAGTTTACCAAAGTAAAACACACAAATAAGAAAAAGCACTCTTTGAGATGCTTCGTTGAATGTGAATCCTGAAATAAGTTTTTCATTATTATTTAAATAATCTTTTTCTGCACATATTCATAGAAAGTAAGCACAGAATTGCAAATTCAGAGTTTACATTCTTTCAACAAAATACTTGTTTTAAAAATATTCCCTTTAAAATTTCTAAAGAATTTGTATTATGTGGTTGTCATTGTAGGTAGTGCTGACTTCATTCCTAGTATATTAGAATGTTGTTTCTTCCAAACCAGCAGAAATCAAACAGTACATTATGTCAAAATGGGATAATAACAATGTTCATCTACAATTTAATATAATATTTTCATGTAATATAATATTCTCATTTAAAACAGCATTTCATTATTTACAAGAGCACTGAGGAAAATGCTGACTGCATCTTCTCTTTCTACTATGTGGTTCTCAAATATGAAACATTTGATGCAAGTTTTACTTTGACTTCTCTTCTGGCTTATAAAACACAGCTTGAATATGCGTATTTTGCATGGTCAAAGCTATTAAGACTGATTCTAAATATTTTCATGTTACCTGTGCAGACAAAAATGTTGCATAGATATGTGCAATGAATAAGGATGTGTTGTTCTTCGAATAACTTCAAACAAAGGGATCAAACCATCCATTACTTTTTAGTCTAGGACTATGTCATGTCATGTAGGTGAAAGCAGCTTCTACTTAATGAATTAGTATTAGCTGTCACAACAGTGACTGCCCTTTTTAAGCTACCCGAGTTCCCAATAAAACACATCATCTGAAGCAACCATGAAAATGTTACTGTGCATCCAAATCTTTAGTGCTTTTCATCTTTGAGATCTCAAATAGTTAGAAAGGAAAGAAAACACCAGTCTTCTCTATGGAAGAGCATGTGAAAGGCAGTGAAATGGAATAGCAGAAAGAAATCCTATGTCCACATCACTGAAGTCTTAGCACTTAATAAAGGGCCTATGTTCATAACCTAGTGGCCTCAGGTTGTCCCATGATCACTGGACAGAGGGAACTGCTCTTGAAGGCTTTTCTTGCCTTAGATTGATCAATATGCTGTATCAAGAATAGGATACGGGAAGCATAGGGACCATTCAGCTTCTATTTTTAGGTGTTCAAATTAGCACACAGAATTAAGATAAATTAATCTAGACTGAATTGGGTACAAAAAGATATTTTAGTATCAGTTATAGAGGCCAAATGATATAGGAAGATGTTAGTATTATTGCTGTAATTTATCTCTACCTAGGTATATATGGATGGATGGATGGACGGACGGACGGACAGATGGATCTGTCTTTCTGTCTGTCTGTCTTTTCCCTTTTATCTGTCTGTTAGCCATCCAGGAAGGATCTTATTTTCTTACAGCATAGGATCAGGACAGTAAAGGAAATGTCAGTGTGCTTATCCTTTAAGTACACGGACACACTCTATTTTTGACACTTTATTTTTCTATTTTTTATTTTTCCCCAGGCACATACTTTAGGTCTCATTCCCTTTACAGCTTGATGTTATACAGTCAACTTGCAACTTCCTCCCATATCAGTAATGCCACTATTATCCTATGTACTGGACTGTACATACATAAATATATGCACACATACACAAAAAGCTAGCACTTTGTAAATGCATTGAGATCAGGCTTTTAACTTCACCAGTAAACCCCTTTTCAGCTAGGTTGTTGAGTGTAAGTCCCAACCCAGCAGCTTGTGCACAGCAGACCCTGGCACAGTTATCTTGCCAGCATACTCTGCACAGACAAATCTATTACCAGCCCACAAATCTGTTCATCACTCCTTTTTAAACCTCAATAGAGCATACAGTCACTTCAGCAGATGACTTTCAAATGTGCAGTTAATGAAAGTATAAGTTCTGATGCATGCAAACCTAAAAAAAAAAAAAATTAAAAAAAAAATCAAATGAAAAATAAAACTTGCTTTGAGTAACAGGAGATGTCGTTTTGGCAGCCGAGCAGGGCAAGAGCTTCATAAGTCGCTCTTTAATGCTGCGTTTGGTACTGTTCTGAGCGTAGAGGAAACCTAAAAAATACATTATCAGGACCGTTAACATAGTCTTGAGAACAATTCCTGTACATGCTGAAGCGTTTATCATTATAGCAGTATCCTGATAGGAAAAGGCCAAACAGAGAGCAGCCATCCTGAATTGCAAAAGGCAACCAAAATTTTTGAACAGGACAACAAAATCATTTTGTGCTTGCATCTTTCCAGCAAAGGGGATGTTTTGTATATGTGCATCTCTGGAAAAGTTCTTATAACCCCCTTAAGTTACAAGCCACTTTAAAACATCTAACTATGGTATCAGATTATATATTTGAAACAACACAAGGAGAGAGTGTTTGTAAAGATTTTAATGCTAAAATATTTTAAAGACTTTTAAGTCTATTTAATTACTTATTTGATTTTTAGCTTTAAAGTGGGAAAAAAAATAAATAAAAACACACAACACATAAATAAAACTTCAAAGATATCTTTTGTTGTCCTTTCTGGCAGTCTTCTACTTCCAAGCCTGAGTTTTCCCGTATCATCCATTTAGCAATTGTGATAACCAGCCTGGTACTTTTGCCTTTTCTGAATATTAAAATATCAACCATGATGTACAGCCAGTCTTCCTTTTCTTTAATATTTGTCATTCTGCATATATATAGCTATAAGTATTATTTAGGTTTTTCATCTTCAAATATTCATGGCTGAATAGTTAATGTTTGTGTGCCATAAAACAGATAAACAGTATTATTCTTATTTACTACAATGGAAATTGTCAGAGTGACAAAAAGCCTGTGACATCTAACTAACCATTTCATACAGAATGTTTAATACAAGCAAACGTCTCCTGGCTGGATATTTGCTGTAAATGACAGACTTAACATCTGTAAAACAGCTGACTAAATGATTTGTGTTCCTGGGAACAGTAAAGCTTAGTTTGAACACTATGCAACTCCCATACTTTTCATCTGAACTGCAAGTGCTCAAACATAAACACTGTTCTGCGATGACTTGCTACAACAGCTAGAATGCAAATCTGATGGGGCAAGAAGCGGAAGAAAACACTGAGTTTCTGTGCTAGTGGTGCAGTCACCAGGATTAACCCGGGTTATTCCAGCACTTGTGCTGAATACTGGTATTCATGGCATTATGTGGAATAGTTTCCTCTCTATCACCAAACTAGACCAAGAAGGAACCTCCCACCCTTAACACCAAGTGCAGCTTACAGGCAATCTTGAAAAAGTGTGTACTTTATTTGGGAATAGAAGGAAAGAGTGAGAAGGCTTTAAAGATACTAAAAGTTTTAAATGAAAGAAAAATATTTCTCAGTTTGTATACGAGTAAAATATTAAAGAAAATGAAATTAAAAAAAAAAAGAGAAAAAAAGAGAAAAAAAGGAAAGACTCAACTAAAGCCCTAAGAAATCAACCAATTCATAGAATCATAGAATGGCTCAGGTTGGAAGGGTTGTTAAAGATCATCTAACTCCAGCCTCTGTTGATGCAGCCCAGGATGCAGTTGGCCTTCTGGGCTGCAAGCATGCTGTTGTTAGTACACAAATTCTGCCTCCAAGAAAACTCCAGCTCTGGTGAATGGAAGAAAAAATCCAGTTTCAGAATAAGATCAAATGAACCTACATGAATTCATGAATTTCTCTGGAAATGTAAAAACTATTACAAATAATAAGAATGAATACATTTATTATTTGTAGCAGTTAACTGTCAGCTCAACTCAGAATCACACTGCAGGTAAAAGTATAAAATAAAAGACTCTCTGATCTGATGGGTATCTTAAAATTTGCCTTTTTTTTTTTTTCTTTTTTTTTCTTGGTCTCAGCTGGCAGTGTCTGGAGTACCACACTATGCTTGTAATGTACAGATTTGAATAGAAAGAGTCACAGAATCACAGAATGGCCGAGGTTGGAAGGGACCTCTGAAGATCGTCTAGTCCAACCCCCCTGCCAAGCAGGATCACCTAGAGCACATTGTGCAGGATGGCATCCAGGCAGGTTTTGAATATCTCCAGAGAAGGAGACTCCACAACCTCTCTGGACAACCTGTTCCAGTGCTCTGTCAACCTCACAATAAAGTGCCCCTTCATATTGAGCAAGAACCTCTTGTGCTTCAGTTTGTGCCTGTTGCCTCTCGTCCTGTCACTGGGCACAACTGAAAAGAGACCGGCTCCATCCTTTTGACACCCTCCCCTCAGATATTTATACACATTGATGAGGTCTCCCCTCAGTCTTCTCTTTTCCAGGCTGAACAGGCCCAGTTCTCTCAGCCTGCCCTCCTGTGACAGGTCTTCTAATCACCTTCGTAGCCCTCCTCTGGACTCACTCCAGTAGTTCTATGTCCCTCTTGTAATGGGGAGCCCAGAACTGGACACAATACTTCACGTGTGACCTCACCAGGGCTGAGAAGCGGGGGAGGACCACCTCCCTTGACCTGCTGGCAACACACTTCCAAATGAACCCCAGTATACTTTTGGCCTTCCCGGCCACCACAGCATATTGCTGACCCATAGTCAGCCTGCTGTCCACCAGGACCCCCAGGTCCCTCTCTGCAGAGCTGCTCTCCGGAAAGCACTTTGTTTATCTTAAAGATTCTTTTCTTCATTGGGAATTCTTCAAGCATATACATAGTCCAGAAATGTTTACTTCTATCTTTTTAATTTGAGTTCAAGTTTGCAAAGTTTTGTTGTCCTTGTATTACTTACTTAATTACAAAGCTCCACAACCTATGTAATTACTGAAGATGTATTCAGCATTCTGCAAAACCTAAAGGGATGTGTTATTTCCAAAGGTTTTGAAGCTCAGAGCCTTAATTAAGCAAACATTTTTACTACTTTCATGCTCACTCAAGAGATCACAGAACTTAATGGAAAGAATATGGACTTTGCAGTGGTATGAGCAAGGTCAAAAATAAAACAACGTGGGAGAAGGTAATATCAGAGAAGTAACAGAGGAGAACAGTATAACTTCTATACTCATTTTTGGCAAGTCTTTTAGAACCTTAACCCTAAGAACAGAGCAGAGGCTAAGTGGTGTATCTTATGGTATGGGGGAGCATTGTGATAGCTTTTTGCTCCCACTGAATGCAGCGAGTTGAATCTGCAACTACTGCAGTCCACTTTCATGACCTCCCCATCAGTACTACAACTCCTAATGTGATTTTTCATGAGTAAAGGACTCATGCCCCAGAAAAAGTATGTTGGGCTCTGGACCTGTGCTGAGCTGGTGTTTAATACACGCTGAGACACTAAAAAATGCTAATTAAGATGACATACTGTAATCATTTCAGTAAATTTTGTAGCTGTTTGCTCAGCTTAAAATAGGCTGTGGAAAAACTGTGGTGACTAAGACTCTAAGCTAGACTAAAAAGTACTGTTTATGTAGTAAGAGATTCGTATTTTATCATTAGTCTTCAAAATGGATAATCATGAGGATGTGGAGAGCCATTAAGCACCAATGAACTGATAATGACTGGCTGACGTTATTTCATTTTAACTACTATGTAATGGAATAATAGTAATTCTTAGCCTGTGAAGAGATATTCAGAAACTGAATTTTCCAAAACTCTTCTTGATTTCATTTGTTTAATAATGTGTTGATTAGAGATTTCATAGCTGTTATCTCTAGTCCAATCAGCCACAAACTCCACTGTGCTGTGTGACACTTCTTCTATTCAGGTTAGTTAACTAGGGCTCCTTGCTCTTTGGTTTAATAATTTGTTCCTCTGTAATGAAAGTTAAATCCCGAGACACATTTTTCCCCAGAATTCACTGTGGAAGTGTCCTAAAACTCATCTCCATATCACACCACCTGGATTTATTTTATTTTATTTTATTTTATTTTATTTTATTTTATTTTATTTTATTTTATTTTATTTTATTTTATTTTATTTTATTTTATTTTATTTTATTTTATTTTATTTTTTGTGGCCCCAGGAGGTGCTCACACTTCATATAAACTTCTGTAACTAGAGCATGGCTTACAAACTCATATTTAGGCACTGCTGTACTGATATACGTGCTGTATATACATAGATTTTAGTTATACTACACATATTTTAAGTGACTGCTATTTAGCATGATTTATATCTGTAGTTGCAAGTGATAATAAAGCAATTGTTTAAAACTCTGATTTACAGAGATGTAAACCAGAGAACTGTTCTACTATATGAAGAAAAGTATAATACAGATAGTACCATGCATACACATAACCAATAAAATTGCGTTATTAATCACTACTTTTAAAAATCATACTTGGCCAAAAGCATCCAAATCATTGTTTTGTGTGTGATGTCATCACTCCAATATCACAACATTAACAGTCTGATGTAGATATGACACTGCTGTTTACAAAAGATATACACAAAGAAGCAGATAAATTTTTACTCTTGAAATAAAAAATTGGTGTACACAAAAGAGTGTAAAAGATAAGGAAAAAAGATGTGTTAGGGTATAAAAATGATGCATTATAAGTTATGACTGATTTATAAATTGCCATACATTTGTAATCACAATATATCTGTACCTAGACTAGACCTATCTTAAGTCTTTACACGTTTATTTTCTTCATACATATGATCTCTCCTTTAGAAAGGCAGTACATACTGCATACTACCCTGCTGTTACAGAGACAGGTCAGACTACCCCAGGAAAGAATATCAAGCCAAGGGATCTTTTCAGGAGTTTTCAGAGGCAAAATATATCTCTTTCTAAATGCAATTGTTTTCATTTCAAATACTTTGTCATCAGCACGAAAACAAGAGCAGGTAGCCACTTTTTGTTGGTAGAGACTTCTACTCAGCAGAAGAGACTTCTGCCTGTCTTGTATCCACAGTAAGTGCTCAAGGTGGACTGTGACTGCTGTGGCTGCCCTTCCTTCTAAGTCTTCCACACCCTTTCTTGCCCACAACAAACTCCCTCTGTTTGAAGCAGCTCCCTCCTGCCTTGCCTCCTGACTCATTGCTGACTTTCTATAATGACATCTGAGTGATAAATTTCAACCTAGAAGGCACACTCATCTGAGTACTTAAAAGAGCTTTTGGGATTGATAATCATCCTATTTAACAGGAAGTTCAAAAACTAGGAACAATTATCTCAACAAAATCCTTCCTCAGTGTCACTGAAAGAGAAAAGTCACCTGTAAAACTCTTTGTTCACACTCTTTCATTCATGGATTTTTACTTCTCTTTACTTTCTGTATTTCACAAAGTCTCTCTACTTATTTGGCAGAGCCAGCTGATAAGCTTCCACTGTTTAAGACTTTCTCCACTTTTTACTCAGCAGTATTTGCAATACACTGGCCACATCCCATGCTTCAGCAGTACAGCTAAGCTCCCAGTAGTGCTGGAATCTGCATTTTGTTCACTTAGGGGATTTTAAGTCTTTTTAAGAGTCTTATAAGAATAAATATATATTTTATTTATTTATTTATTTATTTATTAATCATAGGCTTAGCAAGGTGGACATTACAGTAGGAGTAAAGTAGGCTCTACCACTAGGCTCTCTGGATATCTCAATAGCAGTCTCTGGTCAGTGAGGAACCTGAGGCTTGGTACCAGTGATGGGTAGTGAGAACCCTTCCAAGCACTCCCTTGCTTATGTGATCTGAGAGGCTCAGCATGGCAAGTAGGACAGCAAGAACTTGTAAAGAAAACCTTCTAAAGAGTTTGAATGAGTAAATGTGATTAAACAGTGATAACAAAATAAGTTTATCTGGATTAGTGAAGATTCACTGAGTTTTGTGATAGAGGAACACCAACCAATGCTTCAATCAAAATGAAGGATCGGTTGCAAATGAAGGACTACAAAAAAATGATATTCAAGAATAAGAAAGGAAAGAGAGGGAAATACTGTTGGGAAAAGACTAGAAAGAACATCTGTAGAAAAAAGGATTAATCTATCAAAGTGAGAGACAGGTGATGGAAAGGAATCAAAAGCATGATAATAAGTGAGCTGCAATGAAAAAAGAAGGGTTCTGAAAAGAAAGGAAAGAGACAGAAAAAAAAATTTTAAGGGAATTAAGAATTAGAATGAAAAACTGAACAGGGAGATATAAAAAGTTGTGAGAAAGCTTTCAAATATTTATTCCCTACATACATCTATCTTATCTAAACTGTGTGTATGGTGTGTGTGAACATGTTCAATGCTCAACACAGATATGCTTATGTTTTCCAAGGAGTATTCATTTCTTGAGAGTCCCTGAAAATTGGTAGAACAAGTGCTATTGATCTACTTTATGATTTAAGAGTTCTGCTTATTGTTTACTAGAGACACTGTACAAAGGAAGCAAAAGTTACTGTATGGAAGACAATTTAACCCAATGATTTTTCCCTATGGATTACAGTATACAAGTGATCGTAGGTGAATACAACGTGAAATGATTATGGAAATATAAATCAAAATTTCCTTGACAGTTGTATGTTGTTCACAGAGATTGATAACTTCCCTTAAAGGGACTCTACAGCTAATAGTCTTGAGACATTATTCTGGCCCATATCTTCAGAAGATTATAATTGTAAGTAAGATGATCTAGCAAGTTAATCCACAACGTGATTGTAATGGTATGTATAAGAAGAGCTTGTCTGCTTCATCAGAGTTATCTGATCAAGGACCATTTCAATGCAAAAGGGGATAATACGTAAAGGGAAAAGAGATAAATAAGAATACGTAGAGACACAAAACTGTTCCATGAAGGTTGACCAAAGGCTAAAAGTCTGCAGTTACTCATTGAAGGCCCATCAAGAAACTCCAAGGATAGCTTTGGAGAGAGTCAACATGGATTTTGTAACTGACAGCTAAGGGGAAAAAATTGGAACATGAAGATTTGGGATATTTGGGGTATTCCTGTGGGACTATGCAAAGATTATGAAGGTGTTTTTAGGAGAAGGGATTGAAGGAGGAACAGAAGGAAGAATAGACAGAAAGGGATATAAAACAGACCAACTGTGTGTAAACCATTGTTGATCAGCACAGTTATCTGTACCTGATCACTGCAGTCTCTGTCCTGTCTTATTCTTCTACCCTTTCTTAACTGTCTCTCTGTGCAATCTCACTCTCTCCCATGTGTGTGAGTGCTGCAAGGATGAGGCATCAGCTACTGGGGGACCACCATGAGTGGATTTGTGTCCAGCAAATGCAGTCAGACCAGGGGTGTAGGCATCCCTGGCCTGTGATGTCAGCTGTTGGAGATGTGGGGTGTCTCTGCCAACAACTGCCTTGGACGGGTGTCTCAGCCCCAACCATGGGATTAGGAATGGTGTGTGTCCCCAAAACCAGCTGAGGAGAACAGAGTGGGTGACAGGTTGTGCTGATGGCTGGAGCAGGGCCAGGCTGGGCTCCAGTGGACACCAGGAAGAATCCCTGCTCCCTGAGCTGATGGAAGCAGCAGCCACTTATGACATCCCTTAACAGCAGCACTGTACTTTACAGAGAAGAGTGTTTTTACTCTCATTAGGAAAGTTAGATAAGACCAGAAACAGATACTTTTAATGAATAATTTCTGGAGCATGCCTTCATAGTGTTCACAATATTATTCAATTATTCTGAGAGGAAATAATTAATCTGCAGTGCTCTAGGCTATCATTGCATTTTTTTAATGCTTTATATGAATTTAGTTCTTATGAAAGGCAACTCACCAAGAGCTCAGAGAACTTTCACAAGACAGTGAAATGAAAACAGCACACACTTCTCAATTCTGTTGAACTACCCCCAAGTGAGTCAGCTGTGACCTAGATCATTCTGATGCAATTCACTTCCAAATCCACTGTCAAAGTCAACAGCAGAGCAGTAGTTCCACAGAGATCAGTAGGATATGTCTAGGGCTCAAGTCTTATATTTATTTTAGGGCTTCAAATTTTGGTGGTTTGGGTAAAGCTCATTTTTGATTTAAAATGGTAGTGACATTGTACCACCTTTTTACAGAAGTCACCAAGCCTTGACAGTCTTGAGGTAAAGTGCTCTACATTTCATTGGTGATCTGTATCCTGCTTCAGTAAAAATAACATTTCTGAACAAGGCAGAAAAGAGGCACAATGAAGTAATGAAGAATACACTTTTCTCTTTTGCAAGCAGATTTCAAGAAACCAAATCCAGTGTCATTCATTATGTGCTTCATTAAAAAAACAGGATATAAAGTAGAAATAGAAGAACATCAGTCCATCCCTTGCTAACCTATTAGCATTTTCCTGTTAATCTAAGCAAAAGAAAGAAAAATAGATATTCCAAGATACTTTCTGAGATTACAAATTGCTTTTATTGCAAGATTTGTTCAAGAGTGTTTGGAAAGGCATCTAATTTCAGCTGGGGGACATAACATATAACAAAAACTCAAATTTTTAAGTAACAATGGACCAAAAAATTTTAGATGATTATATATATATGCTATCAGAACAATGAGATTTATCTAAATCATGCAAAGCTATGATTAAAAATTCCAATAATCTATTTCTGCTGTTTTTTTTCTATGAATTACAAATAAAAAGTCTGGTTAATTCACAGAGCATTATCAGGAGAATTGGAGCAAATTCCTTTCCCTTTGCATGGACAAAACCCCAAATAAAATTAGATGCTTTGTAAAAACACATGTGAAATCTGAGTTATACAGGAACTTTGACACCAGATTACACAAAACATTAGAAAAAAATTCGACTGATCACTGTCTTTCCATCCTGATGTTTTGCTAACCTTTGCAAAGGACCTAAGGGAGCAGTAACACTGAAATATGAAAGGTCACTTAGTGAATAAGTGTAAACCTTTATTTTTGGACTGCTTTTTAAAGATGCTTTTCACTATGAACTAACACTTGCAGACATAGGCGCATACAAACTCTGACCACAGCATTCTGACTTTGATTACAAATCCTTCCTGTGGCAATTCAGACTGCAAGATAAGAGGTATAAACTACTGCAAAAGGTGGGGCTTTTGATTTCATCATCCTGATTTTGTAACTACATATTTGCTTTCTTTTTTTTTTTTTCTCCCTGGTTGCAGGGCTTCGTAGTTACTAGTGCCCAATTTCTCTTTTGCCTATAACTTCTACTTCACCTCACTCATAACCTGTATATTATGGTTTTCACTTGTAGTGCCTTTATTACATTCCTGGTTTTCATAAAGTTCTGCTGCAGTCCATTCAAAATCTGCTGCTAAGATAATTTTTTCATCCTGACATAAACATATTGCTTGTTGCTCTGTAACCTTGATGAACATCTCTCTCAAACTTCTCTCCCTTTGTCCCTCTTCCAGCACCAATGTTCCCGCCTTGCCTTGAGGAAACTATCCGTAATTTAACTATATATAATTCATTAGTCTTGTTACCTTAATATACGGTTGATGTCTTATTTTGTTCCCTTTGTGATCTCAGCTTTTCATCACCCATTTCTTTGAATTTTGAGCTAATAATTTCATTCTTTCTGCTCATAAAACTGCATGCGCAAGGAAATGAGAACTGCCCACATGTTGTTTTTTAGCCATCCCTTAAAACTCTTCCATTCAAGTAAATGGATAGAATTTGTACTTAGAAACATGTAGACCTGTGATCATGAATAAAGGCATTTAAAACATGTGCTACCTTTTATTTTGTTTGTCTTTTATTTCTACTTTCACCAGCGGTTTCTCATGATAGCTACTACAATAAATCCAAGCTAGACATGATCTTGATCCTGAGGTAATACAGAGTGGTAAAAATTAAAAATCTCCCCAAGACAATTATCAGAAAGAACAAAAACTGACTAGTGCAGCTTTGAACAGAAAGAAGTTTTTGATTTTAACTTCAAAGAGCCTTGCAGTGCTCTGTTATGGGCTAAGCGGAGCAAGCTTACATTCAGCCTGATGGAGCTTTTAACTGTGATGGAAAAACATGTGCTTGGACTGAGGATCTTACAGTCCAAATCCTCATGTTTTCAGTCATCTGCTTCCAAACAAATCATAAACGTGGGCCCTCTCCAGAAAGAATCAGGAGGCCTGTTTACCCCAGATATGAAGAAGGCTGAAGTACTCAATGACTTTTTTGCCTCAGTCTTCACTGACAAGTGCTCTAGCCACACCGTTCAAGTTGCAGAAGGCAAAGGCAGGAAATGGGAGAATGAAGAAATGCCCTGTGTAGGGGAAGATCACGTTTGAGACCAGCTAAGGAACCAGCAGGTGCCTTCAGGTCCATTGGACCTGAAGAGATACATCCATGTGTGGGTCCTGAGGGAACTGGCAGATGAAGTTGGTAAGCCACTGGCCATCATATCTGAGAAGTTGTGGTAGTCCAGTGAAATCCTGCTTACTTAGTGTCAATCAGAAGAAATACATCTGACTTCTAAACTTCAGAGATCCTAGTATAAACTGGTTGTAACTTATTTACTATACATAAAATTCTTATGCCTTTTTCATTCTGTATTACTAAATGTTTTTCCGTTTAGTGTCCAAAATTTTTAGTTAAATCAGAGTACAGAAACTATATGTGTTAATACACACCACACTTATATTGTGTTGAAAAAGAACAACCAAAGGAACAACAATTTATGAGTGAATAAATGTGGGACAGACAGAGTATGTAGGAGGATTGCTGAGTATTGCTATCTTGTAATGTGAGCACATAGGAAGCACCAAGATCAGAACAAAGGTCCTTGATTTGGGAGTTCTTTCCAGGGCAAATCAATTAATTTCAGAGATTCCACGGAGAATCTGACAAACCATGCTCCTGCATTATCACAATAAATTGTTCTAGTGGGTGTAATTGTTTAGCAGGCCTAAAAGCATGTTAATCCACTTATTTTCTTTTACAGAAGGCTCTGATTTATTTTTCTCTCTTTTCCATTCCACTTTCACTGTTAACTCCAAATAAGTAAAACACCTTGGACCTTTTTATTGTTATAGTTTGTCAACTGTCCTCATGTTGCTGTCTTATCTGATGGTTCATTCACATAGAGATCTCAGCCATCTCGGGCAGAGCTTGAAACTTTTGCCAAGGATAAAATGAAATTCATTTTGAGTTCCTCAAGTCTTCTTAAAATTATTTATTTAAAATTGGAACACAAAGAGACACATTTTAAAGAAAGATGTAATTTTACTCTATTTCTTCAGAATCCTCACAACATGCTTTACATATATATATATATTATTTTTTTCAGATTAGAAGCCACAGTTAACACTTTAAAGTGTGAAATACATAATGTCAGTAACTCCCAGACAATGGAAATAGGGAAGACACAATAAAGGAGAAAAAACCAAACAAACTCATTATGGAATCTTATGTGTTCTTGCACAAAGCCAAATAACACAGCTGTCTAATGTGAACTGCTAGAGATAGGAGCCTTACATTATAAAATGTTATCTGCAAAATTATTATTATTTTATTTATTATTATTATTGCTCAGTTTAAAACCAGGTGAGCAGATAAAGATATAACCATGTCTATATATGCATAAATATTAGCTTTATAAACTCATAAAAATACTTATGTCATACTAAAAGATCTAGAATGACTACATATACTTTTTGTTTTTTACATTTTTAAATTTCACACTTTCTAATTAAGACACAAACAGTAGTTTCTTAGAAAGTTAAAAAAAAAAAATCAGACCCTTGGCATGTAATTCACACTTTATTTGAATAAAGCACTCATTTTTTCTGGTCAAGTAAATCCAAGCAGGAGAAGTACTTATTTTCTTATTATGTCCCTTCACTGTTCATGTACAAAATCAAAAGCAATTTATTTCTTAGGTTACTAGATGTCAAACGGCTATAGGTAGAGAAAACCTCTTGATTTTTGTTTAAAACCATGGAAGCAAGATATGGGTAACAGTAAGCTGTTCAATTTGCAGTCCTTTTCACTCGTGGAATTTAACTCCAAGAAGAATCTGAATATAATCAGTAATTCATTATAGGTCTTGTTTTACACAAAATATAGCAATACTTTAACTCAGTGGAACAAATGCTTAATTCTGTTGAAAAAAAATCGATATTCAAGATTGATACATGATTATAAACCATTTGCTTTCGTGTTCTGTACTGATACATGGTCATCTATCAAACTATGGTTAATTACTGTTACTACTGAGCACAGAGCACAAGAATGCCAATTCTTGGGTAAAAGTTCTGTAATACAGAGGTTCTCCAGCTCTTCTACTTCGTAATGAAATAGAGAAAATTCTACAATAGCAGATACTCTTGATGTATGTAAATGGGATAAAATGGATGATATATGCTTTTTAGAGATGAATTAAAAGAGAAAGAAATGGTTCTGCAAAACAGAGGAAAGGAACTGTACTAAGGGGAGAGTAGGTAGCTTGTACAAAGGTACGGAGAGTGCTTTGGAAGAGAAGCACTAGAGCTACTGCTTCAGTTGTTGAAGACTGGGAGGCAGAGTTAAAGCAATAAGAGAGAATAGACTGGAAAATTATTTGCATAAACAGTATCTTGCATTTCCAGACCTGGGCACGTATTGACAAAATTATATTTATCAGAATTCATGGTACAGGAAACCAACAATACTTACAAGAGAACAAGTAATTCTTACTTTATCTAATAGGAATTAAAAGAGGAAAGATATCAGCCTAGTGACACAGTATGTACTGAAAGAAGCCATAGTAAGGGAAGGGTCCACTTTTAATACATTTTTTAAACTCTATGCATATCCAATTTACTTACAGACCGTACAAATTTAAAAGGTAATTCCAGGATTCATCAGAATTCCTCTTCACTAACACAGAACAATGCTCCCAGTTCAGACCTTTATTTAATTTTTATTTATTTATTTATTTATTTATTTATTTATAATGGGCTGCAGTAGTACAGCTCTTCTATCTGGCTGGCTTTCTTTACTTTTAAAGAAAAGGACTCTCCTAAGTACTTCTTTTGAAATGAAAGAAAATCATATTAGAACAAACATAAAAACAGCAGCTGGTATTTTCTAAAAAATGCATAATTCAAAGGTTTTTAAAGGTCTAGTAGGAGATAGAGAACAAACTGTTGCTGGTGACCTATAGAACTAGGACACTGGAGACACTGGCAGAAATTAGATTTGTTTAAGTAAGAGCAGTGATTGTTTCAGACATTATTTCTGATATAGTTTGTAATGACAATTTTTGTGATTTACATGTGCTTTCTTACTAAGAAATAAAATCTGTTCTGGTGTTCTCAGAAGCAAAGGAAAAAACAATAAGACTAGTAATACAAAAACACAGATTAAACATACTGAAACACTTAAAATATTATTTTCAACAAAATGTGCAGTACTTTTCAAATATGTGTGATTTTAAAATCCGTGTTGTTACTCTACATGTAGGGTGCTACACCAGGAATGTGTACGTGAAAGTCTGATCCTGGGAGTAGGACCGAAATCTCCCCCACAAAAATGCCTGTTTTGCTGATGTATCATAAGGCAGCTTATTAGCCAGCTCAGAAAAGAAGAATAGTAAGTACCCTCTTTCTTTCATTTTATTTCCAGATCACTTAGGGTTACAGAAAACAAATCCCAGGGAATCAGCACTCTGAGCAGTCAAACTGTTTTGAGTGGCTGCAGAACACGATACAAATTCACCTAATAAAACATCTTTTGGCAACTATTTATTCTGAAACTGCCTGGAACAAATAACCAGCGATAGCTATACTAGCATTATCTAATTATTCTGTTTGTTCTTATGTTAAAATATTCTGTAAGTATTTAGTGTTACTTTTGTTTGAGAGATTTAAAGTATTACATATTTTTCCAGTGTTGTTCCTATTTATAATTACTGATTTTTGAAGCTCTTTACACACTTTAAGCCTTGTGATTGAAAACTCTAAAGTTTTTACCATCTCTAGCACTAGTATTGGATTAGCTTTACATATTTGTTAGCTAAATTAAAAAGAAAAAGAAAAAAAAAAAAGAGGAAACGGGAAACAGGATAAAGAACATTAAGATAGCATCCTGATCACCCATCAGTCAGTATTTCAGAATCAATAACCAATTTACTACAGCACTTTATTACTGTATAGCTTAATGAGTCCTTGAGATCAAACCTGGTTGTTTTTCATGGTGTAATATACCCTAAATTAACATTCACCATTTTTCTTTCTTTCCTTGAGTAACCAGTGACACAACCATTAAGGCAGTTAATTCAGGAAAAAAAAAAAAATCATTATTCAACTAATATATATCCTTAGACATGTTAACAAAATACTGTTGAAACTGTTTACACTAATGTGGTTTATTTTTGAGACTGAGCTAATAGATCTGAGAAGACAATAATCTCCCCAGAGTGATGAATGGCTGAGAGAAAGCAGAGGATAATAATCTCTCTTGCTGGCAAAGCTGTAGCTGGAAGTGATTAAGCCTTTAGGGCCCTACTGATGTCAGAGTTGTTACAGTCTCTTTTGTCAGACAGGATAACTATCTGATAAAATTAAAACAAATACCTCTCATTAGCAGATAGAAAACACACCCACTGAAATAAGCAAGTGTTTACATTTATATACAGAAAATCCATTCCTCTTCAATTTTGAGTCAAGCACTGTTTGAAACCACCCTGTCAAAGATAAATTTGTCTTTTAATCATGGTTGAAAGGAAGATATATCAAAGAAAAGGAAGAATATTTTTCAGTGAAACCTTTGTTCCAGTGTTTTTTTTTTGTTTGTTTGTTTATTTTTTCCTAAATTGGAATGTTATCTTTTCTATCTGTGATTTTTATAAGATATTCTTCAAGACACTATTAAGAATATTCACCTGGGTATTTAATCATGACTGACTTTGACTAACATATCTCTTTTGGCAATTTATATTTTCATCTCTTCCTCTCAGAGAAGGTGCTCCACCGGTTTTTGTCAAAATCTCTCCTAAATTGTAATTAGCATATAATCACGCTAATTGCATTCCTAACAATAACAAACAACAACAACAACAAAATCAATCAATCAATCAATCAATCAAACAAAAACACTAAATATGTTATTTTGTCCCCTTGGATTATTTGTTAATACCTTCTGGACAATGAGCTCTTTCAGATTGGCAAAATCCCCAAATTATCCTTGTACCTCATATACTGACGAATATGTTACATCTGAAATGTGTATTTAAAAGGGCTCCTCTCCATTCCTAGAGGACTTCTTTAAGAAAGGAGTCAAACTGACAACATTGTAATTAGAAGCAATGTCAGTAAATCCTTTCAAAACACTAATGTGAGATTATTAATTTTGTCCAAGTTTAGCCTAGAGATCGGGATTATGCCTCCTGGGTAACTTATTTGAGACATGTTACATCAGAAGCCCAAGATCCTGAAGATAATCTTCTGTAATATTTTTTTTAGAATTTGTTGAAATCTCACTCAGTGTAAAGGTTGAAAAAAAGCAACACTTTGACCTTACTGAAGTTACTTAGTAAATCAGAGCTTGAAAGTAGCACACATAGATCCTATCCCTAATGATGTCTCACACAAAAGCAGTAATTTCAGGAGTATAAAACCAGCATCAGCAGCAATAGGAAAATGAATAAAAGAGTTTGGCGGTTACTTCCTACTTGATGAAGAGAAATCAAAATGTTTAGTTTTTCTTTAGCGCCAGGGCCCTGCAGAGTGTGTTCACATTCCTCACAAATACAGTGCTGTGTTCTCTAGGTTGCCATGGTTCTACTCCATCAAAACAGCGAAAATTGCCTAGAAAAATTCAGAGTAAATCCGTTTGAAAAATTCAGATTTGGACAGAACTGTGCCTAGGCAAGAGAGAAAGTACCAAGCTGTACACAATCTTAAACCTTCATGGAAGTGGCTTGAATCAAAAAAACTAGGCCAGTTAAACATTGTATTTTCTAAACTGTTCCTTAATCAATTCTTTCTTTTTTCTTAATCTTAATCTGGATACTAAAATCCACTGCTAGAGATCCTGCTCTTATTCAAATGTTCTTTACTGTATTTGAAGTGTTTCAAACAAACAAAACAAAACAAACAAACAAAAAAACCAATAACAACAAGCAGATACAAAGATCCGTTCTAAGAAATTCTGCCAGTGTTAATTAAATAAATAGACGTAGCACGGTAGGATAGCTATTAGAACCATTATTTCTTGCCAGATTCCAAATACTGGGTCAGACTTGTTAAGATATCTAAAATGTTACCCTCTCCTCCTCTGTGCTGGCTGTTTGGAATATACACTATTTTGTGATGAGAGGGAAATTTCCAATCTACCCTCTTCCTTATGAAGGTTGCAGTTCAGTATTCAAAACTGCTTGCAGCTGTGTTATGTTCATAATACTACTGTGTAAAAAGAAACACAGCAAGAAAAGTTTCTACCTATATTTCACATTACTAAGTGTTATAGCCAACAGCCAGCTAATAAATACATATAGAAGAGACTCAGATAGGGATTTAGGCATTTCTGTAAGTGCATATATTTGAAGCACTAGACTGTCTAAATTTGAAAAGCTCGTGTACTCTTGGAAGACCTTCTCTGACTACCTAAAATACGTCTTCTTTTCACAGAGAGAATATCAAATTAGCCTAAATTATTTCATTAAAAAATGTCAAAATGAGACTGTAATAGTCTCTGAAACCTCTATAAAAATTTTTGTCTTTCAAATCATTATTGGGTATTTGCCATCACCTCCCTTTCTGTGCTCCAATAAGAATCACGCTAATGATTTGAAATGAAAATGTGCCCCAAGGAACGTTTGATTAAATGCCTAATGTTGAGGAATGATAATTCATTGGTAATCATAAATTTATAATACTGATGGCAGATGAAATTGTATCATTTTCCAGCAAGTAATATACCCCCAAGAACAGATGGATTTGAATTCATTCCTAACATTCAATTATATAGACAGAAACTGTACAGAAGAACACATGGAAGTGACCTTTAGTATGATTGACTATCACATCCTACTACACATACATTTTTGTAGAGAATGAGGTATCTTCACTGACATTATGGATTTACATCAGTTGGGTATCAATATTGCACGTCATTGTGTAACAAAAATGATAGGAACTATTCGTGCAATACGACTTGCACAAAAATGACAGAGGCAGACGCTGGGCAGATATAAAACAGTGTAGTTATACTGAAGTCACTAAGGCTATGATTGTTTGGATTTTGTTTGCTAAAATGCAGCTATAATACAGGACTGGATTTGTATGATAGCACTCTTAACCAGGAGGTAAAAAGCACCTTCCAAGATACCTAAAATAACATTTTCATAGTAGAAACTTTATCTTAGCTGTTAATATACGTTAATAAGAAATATTTTTACAAATTATCATTTAATATCATATAAAATATTTGCATTTTTATGTAAATAATAATTTGGGCATTTTCTTGCATTACTTCAGCTGAAAAAACATTGATGAAACAAAGCCATAAAAAAGCCCAATATTCCCATCTAGTCACTAATATTGTAAATAGATTGTGCTGACCTTAATGTTAGAAAGCAGGAAATAAACAAATAACTGTCATAAACAGTTTATTTTGCTAAGATAAGAAGGCTTTTCTGCACAAAATTACATCTACTCCAGATAATCAATCAAGTTACATGAAATAACTGTATAGGCAGTGCAATTAAAATACCTGATCTAGAAGTTGTTTGGGAAGAACTGGAGGCAGGATTAAAATTCAGAGAGCTTTTGGCAACTCAGAAAAAAAATTGTAAACCCTCAAGAGTACAATTCAGTCAAAAGAAGTGCAAAATATGCCCTGAAGAAAAAACAACTTGGCAAAATTAGTAAAGCCTCAAGTATGGGTTTATGTCTGTACTAGGGTACCATTTTTCAAGGACAAAGAGCAGTTTCAGAGAGTGCATAGATGAATATAGGAAATGAAAAGGACACTAAAATAAAAGAAGTGAAAAAGCAGTTTGTTTTTTTGATCTAGGGAGGAGAAGACTAAAGGGAAATATGACGATATGCACAAGGTTGTCACAAAAAGGAAAAGAATACTCTAAGGTTTGTTGGGTAAGAGACAATGACAATAAGTAATAAGCCTAGGTTTCAGAAAAAAAAAGTTTATGTTATATTACAGTCTTTGGAAAATCATCCTAATATAATCAGGCAAATTTCTGAGGCATGTTGTGGGCTTTAGCTGTTTCAAAACGTCAGAAATAGTTTAAGTTTTAGGACTAGGCAACAGACTAAATGACCACCTGACAACTTTACCAACTTTGTTTTTACGTTTCTCTGAAAAAAGTCATCATAAACTATAAGTCTGTTTCTCTAAGTAAAACCCATCAAGGATTTTCAGCTGGGTCAAATATGACTTTAGATTAAGTCTTTGAGGCAGGTATTGTGCATCTCCTTGAGCCTGTGATGCATTCACATAGTAGTTAATAAAAACAAACTAACAAATCGTTCTGGTAACCCTGCTTCTGAAAAGGCTAGTACAGTGCTGTCAGCAAACTCTCCAATCAGAAAAATACACAAAGACAAGTTCCCAGCAATGAGTTCCTTCTACCTTCCTCCCCTCCTGATACTTGGGTAATGGGTGGTTCTGACTATTTAGTACTCTGGTAAATTAATCATTAGTAAACATTCATCAACAATTTTTTTATCAATTTTGGAAAGGAATACAGGAGGGACATAACACAGGTTTAAAGGAGAAACCAAGATTTCTAATTTTACATACACTCAGAACTCATGAATCAAGTCAGCCTTCACCTTCATCAATAATATATTACCTGAACATAATCTGACTAGTTTGCTTAAAGATCTGGTCACTAACAGCCTCCCTTGAAATCAAAATCTTTCTGGTTTTATTTCTCATTTGTCTTTCTGGGATGTCTTTGTCATTGTCTTCTGGGATTGTTTAGTCTGGAGAAGAGAAGGCTCAGGGGAGACGTTATTGCTCTCTACGACTACTTGAAAGGAAGATGTGGGGAGCTGGGGGTTGGCCTCTTCTCACAGGTAACTAGTGATAGGACTAGAGGGAATGGCCTCAAGCTGCACCAGGGGAGCTTCAGGTTGGAAATTAGGAGACATTTCTTCTCAGAAAGAGTGGTCAGGCATTGGAGCAGGTTGCCCAGGGATGGCAAAGGGTGGTGAAGTCACCATCCCTGAGGGTGTTTAAGGAAAGGTTGGACCTGGTGCTTAGGGACATGGGTTAGTGGGTGATGTTGGTGTTGGGGGATGGTTGGGCCAGATGATCTTGGAGGTCTTTCCCAACCTTAATGATTCTATGATTCCTAATCAGCATAAATAAAATATTTAATCATGATCCAAAAAAAAAAAAAAAAAGGCATTTTGGTAGAGACATTTTAAAAGTCTGTATACTGTTTTCTTCCATATGTATTTCTGTAACTGTGTGGAGAGAATAACCACTTAGGAATCAAAATTGCCTTTAAGTCTAATGGAAAAAAAAAAATGTGTGTAAGATCAAGTGCACAGTTTCAATTATTAAAATTACATTCCTTGTGGCTTACAGGAACATTAGTGCGGCCTCTTCCAGGGTAAAGAATGGAGATAGCAGTTATTTACCGGTGTTTGAGTTTTCTAATGTTTCTCTTCAGTACTTAGAAAATCTAATTTCCTGTGAACGGGGCTTGTGTTATCATCCATCACAACCCGTTTCTGCTGGCTCCTCACTAATTCTGCTCATAACAGCTTAGACTGATAATATGACTGTAGTCTGATCCAAGAACAGATGCTTGGACCTAAATCAAAACAGATACTAGTCAAAAAATATTTGTTAGGGCAGCTCCAGCAACAAATAACAAGCTTTCTCTTCTCTGTTCTCCTTCTCTGACTTTAATGAAAGATCTGCTTTATCTAATTTGTCTTATTCCTGGAGTATAGCCCTACTGCTGTCACCAGACTGCATTATTAGTAATTCAACAACACGGAAAGCTGAATGAAAGCAGCTGTCAATTGAATTCTAAAATTACCCAGTTATTTGATTTTGGGGGCCATACAGTGAAAGGCATGCTCCAGTACTTTATGTGTCAAGTAGGCAAGGATACTGGTATTTCACTATACATCTCATGCAACTCAAAAGCAGGTGTTTTGATACTGAGATCTGTGTCCCAAATAATTAGAAGTTCACAAGTAAAACTGAGAAATATGAAAACTGTAAGCACAAAATGCATACAAATACAGAGTTCTGTTTAACTTTAGAAGATGAGCCAAGTTACATAGCAAGTTAATTGGATCAAAAAGGTATTCAAATAAATTTTTAATACCACTGTTGCTTGCTTACAAGTTGACAGAACAATATGCAGCTTTCAGAGAGCAGAAGATAACACACAATTCTGATTTGTGTTTTTTGACTTTTTGAAAATGTTATTACATTAAAATTTCCAAAATGCGTTTTAAGATGACTGAGTAGCTATGAAATGCACATTGTTTTCTTAAGGAATTATTGTTTGAAGATTTCAGCAAGAGTCTATGAAAGCTGGACAACTACTAGGTTGTTAGCCAGAGAATTTTTTTCAGAAACCTAGAATAAATGTCTTGTTGGATAACAGATTTAAATTTCTCAAATTAATGATCTTACAGGTCTGTGCTGTAAGCAAAGAGCTTCTTGGAGCTAGCCAGTGAGAAAGCTTGAGGCAGGATATTTCTGTAGGTATTTCTGACTCCTGTCTAACGTAAACATTTTACCTCACGTTAAAACATTGGCATGGTATGCCTACTGCTTTGTTGTGGTTTTGTACTCAGAAAATGCATGCTTATTATCAGTAGCAATTGATATATGAAAATGTTTGAGATACTAAAAAAAAAAAAAAATTATGAAGATTCATGAGTACAAGAAATGGGGAAAAAAAAAAGCCCCCAGGATGCAGGATACCATACTTTGTCACTTTCTTATTCATTCCTTATTCTCCAGCATTTTTTTGTCAGGTGGGAGTCAGACTCCCACCAACAGATCAACAGATTAGAGATTGGACCTCATGTAATATCTGCAGTGATTTCAGCAAAGCTCAGGACCTGATGGCTGAGCCCTTAATTTTTATTTATTTATTTATTTATTTTTATGAAGTATCCTCATAGTCTCCTCTACACAGTCTAGCTTTGTAAATATTCATATCAGCTCTGTCAGTGGCAGTGGTTCCCTCCCAAACGTCTGAAGCACTACTGACTTCTCTTTCAATGAAACTGAAAAAGGCTTCAGATGGGGAGATGGTGAGAAGTGGTACAGAGGTCAAACTCACAGAAGAAATTTTACTGTGCAGTCAAACTCAAGAATCTGAGCATGTGAATGGTGTCAGGGAGGAAAACTGTAGTGAAACATCCTGTCACAGAAAAATAGTGATTTCATATCTGTTCCCTTACACGCTTTTACAGCAAAGAATATATCTAAAGCTGTTGTTTGATACTTATATATAGCTGAAATCAAAATAGACAGATAAACCACACTACCACACCAGAATCTTTCCTCTCCTTAAAATATAATACCAAAAATTGTCCTATCAAAGTCAAAAACAAATATCAATTATATTCTTCCATCTCAACTTGACATGGAAACAGAAAATTATTTTCTTCACAGACTATATGTTACTGCATAGCACAAATGCAATATGATGGGGGTGACCATTAGATGTGCTTTCACTCAATACAGCTGTATTCAATCCTTTTTTAAACTCTGCGAAGAACCAGACAACTCCTTCCTGTGTGATATATGGGCTTACCTGGTGGCTATCACAGCAAATGACATTTGTTCTAGTCCAGTGGCACTCTAAAAAGTGCTGTGAACTATTAAACAAGATTAATGATTTAACAGAAGGCAAACTTTAAAGAAGATTCTTGTTATTTTATTGTTATTTTCTAGACCCATCTCCAGGATTTCATATCTTTGGATATGTTCTTATACTCACAAAAACTCCCCATGAAAAACAAACAAACAAACAAACAACAAAACACAATGTTTATATAATTTCTTTCTGAAGACAACTTTCCAGGAGTCCAATTAGTATTCTGTGGAAGCTGTTGGCTATTGAAATGATGTATTACATGAACCCATGTTGATTAGGAGGGACAGAGTTCAGAACAGAAATTTCTTACTTGTAGAAATAAGTAGTTTGTAGTTCCTAATAATATAATAGTAAGATTTGAAAATACCTTGAAACCCCCTGATTAATTATATATATAAGCCAGCTAATATATTACTGACAGGGTTGCAGGTGGTTTCTAAGACTAACACAGATGAGTAGAAATATAATATGAAAAAATCTTACTTTTAGAAATTTTTATTAAAATATAAACAATTCTAATGAATTCCCTGACAACCAAAATTTTCTTTCTTTTAATTTTTTTGCAATGTATCTGTTGTCTGTATTTCATTTGCTGAGAAAAAATAGCTTATCTAATTAACTAATAAAAGCAAACAGTGAGAACTAGAGATTTCTTTAAAATTAGACCATTGTATTTTAGGGGGTTGTTTTCATGTGGACATCTTTGTTCAGTTCAGCTTTCAGTAGCTTTTTTTTTTTTTTCTTTCCTTATTTTCACTTTATTTAAGCAACAAAATGCAGTTCCACACTGGAGTACATGAGGAAACCAGAATACCCCTGGAAAACACAAGCATAAAAAATATGTTCCATTAATGGCAGTGGGGTTTGTGCTGCAATGCAATCATGTTCAAATCTCGGATGACCAAAGAGAGAAGAGCAAATCTATGAAGTGGGAGAAAGACATGAATAAGATGGCAATGAAGTAAGAAGAGAAGATAAATGAGAAATCTTACTAAATTCTGATTTTCTGGGGAGGAAGGGGGCATAATTCCTCCCAGACACATGACAGAGCATATTATTAGACACAGTGATAGAGGCTGTAAAGCTCCATTCTTGCTTCCAGGGCAAGCCTGGTGGTGCCTCACTGCTCTGTGGACCTTTACAATGACCCACTGATAATGGGGGACCCCCTACAATTACTGAAAAATGGTTTCCGTTCTGTGAATACTTATTTCTTCTCCTTTGATATGTGGGCTGAGGCTGGGAGTTCTCTACCTTGTAAGCGTAATCATAAATACTTCATTCTCCTGACAAAGCTGAGAGACAAGCTATTACAGAAAGCAACAAAAAAGGAGAACCACCATCTATATATATATACATATAAAAGTAGGTTTATCTTTTATCTTTTAGTATATATATACATAAAAGATAAACCTACTTTTCTCCATTCTCTAATCACTTAGAGTGAATCCCATTGGGGATTCTTGTGCTTTTCCTGAGAACCAGAAGACCAGCTTTTCAAAGGCATTTTCTCATCCCCAATCAAATTCAAAATGCTTCTGATGACATGCTGCTCTGAAGTAACACTTCTGCTCTCTCCGCTGCTTCTTTTGCTCTGACTTTTGTATTCATTTGATTATGACGACTGAGTCAGATTATTTTGCTGAGATAGTGTTTAGCTAGATCAGCGAGCTGAACTCACCATGAGCTCACACAATCCCTGCTTTCAACATGAAGAGGACACAAAAACATGACAAATGAGATACATTTGGAAAACCTAATAGGATATTCATTTTGGTATATCTCATTTTGGTATATCTCATTTGCAGTTAGATCACATGAAACATGTAGTGAAACACCACCCTAAGAATTCTTTTAAGTCTAGTAATGACCATTTAGTACTAATGACAAAGTTGTAGGCTATATTAGGTGAAAATGGCTTGCTTTTATCCATATGCTAGTGGTATTTACTATTCAGCAAGACGAGTCTGATCCTTCACCTTACTGTGAGGGAAAGGCTGTTCTTTACAACACCTAGCCAAGGATTATAACAGAAGAAACAAAGATATCTGATCTAACACTACCAGAATTCACATGCCAAGACAAACTTCCTGGTGGGATAATCACTGTTTCTGTTAAAAATCTCTCCCTAGTCATTATGTATGTATGGACAAAGCCTCAAAGTGATAAATTTCTTGAATTAAACTGTCTACAGATTCAGGCTTTTTGGAGCTCTGAGGCAGTTACAACTCTCTGTTCCTTTGCAAGTAATAATATATAAAGAGAAAAAAACAATTTCACCCACAATTTGGCCCTTGTGATCTAAGAAATCATAAATCATTTTGGACAGCAAATATGCTAAAACAACAACAACAGAACCCCACACAACAGTAATATCGGAAAACAGTCTCTGTAGAAGCTGTGTAGTGTGCTTTAAAACTTTACTATAAAAAAATTTCTTCTGGTGTTTTACACAACATGAACACCTAAATAAGATGAGGCATTCAGAATTGAATAACACTGAAGCTATTGACACCTAAGCCTCTGATTTTCTTCATGCAAAGCTATACTTATCTACAGTTGAAACAAAATGCACAGAATCTGAGCTGTTTTCTGGCACAGGTTGCACAAATTATTGCTATCTTCATTTTACAATTTAGAGAACTGAAGATCAGAAATTATTAATCTAAATTTTAAAGGAAAACTTAACTGAGTGGAAGAAACTCATGTCTTTCATGAGTTTCATATTATAAATAGTCCCTGAATTCTCACAAATTAAAAAAGGCTCGAGCATAGTTACGTACATTGAGATTTTGGTGGCAGCCCATGTACTTGTTTCAAATATCAAATCAATTGCCTGTTGCTTTCCCTGCAGGCTAGAAAATAGGAATAACTTAAGTGTTAATGAAAAACCTACAGGTGCATGGATCTGGTCAACTAACAGATCTAAGAAGTTCTGGCATAAAAACACCTGCTGCAGCATCATTAATGGCTGTTGCCATGGAGACCTGGAAAAGCAGAAAAAAATCGGAGGGGTAAGGATGAAAGCAGAGTACATGACTGCCACTCTGTGGGAGTCTGCCAACTCTTGGGAGTTTACAGTCAAGTTTAGAATAATAATAATTGGCCAGAATATTTCTGTGATCTGCAGGTGGAAGAGACCCTCTCTTTCTTTGTTCTTAAGCCTTCCTTCTTGTCAAGAGGGAAAGATGAACAAATTGGTTTTATTGGAGCCCACAAAGATCGTTCAAGAAAAGACAAAATCTGTAAGTGAAGAAGGGGGAATGTGGGCCCTTTGTTTTAGTTGGTTTTGTTTACAGTATTAAGACAGTTGGCCAGAAAAAATACTGTAGCATACTAACAAATAATGTACTCATCCAACACCTAGCTCACTGTACTGTTTGAGTTGCCACAATTTTCTTCTTACATGATAGACATGTTTACCACAGATAGTTATATTTATCTCTTCTTATCTCCCCATCAAAAATGTTTGCTATATTAATTCTCCACTTCTTGTAACTGTCAAATTTTGCTCTTTCATAGATATTCAGATCACTTATACGCTTGTACCAAATATTAATACCAAAATAACAAAGCTTTCATAAAATATGTTGTTACAATAAGTAACAGTGGGCTAAATATAATAATAGCAGAAATGTGAACTTGACAAAGAATCTTCTTATTTTGAAACGACAGAGAATAATAAAGACCTGTGTGTATTATTTGATAATAAAATGACCATCAACTACTAATCCAAAGTTACCTAGACAGAAGATATATCAAGTCCTTCGAAGAAAGTGTTTCACTTTCTCTTAGGACACACTGAGTCTTTGGCATTAGGGACACACAGTCCCATACCATACACAGTTCTAGTCACTCATGTTTATGAAAGATCAATGGAAATTGGAACATGAAGACAAACAATCCTGAGATGTTTGTCCTCCAATGACCTGGAGCTTGTTTAGCTTAGTGAATGAGGTGCCAAGAAAGGATATGACTCTTAATTGCAAATTTACCAGAAATGCAAACTTGGAAACTGGAAATCATACTGTTTAAACTAAAGAATAATATTGGCTTGAATGGATATGACTGCAAGTGTGTTAAAGTGGATACTAACAAAAGATTTTCTATAAGCCGAGTCCTTTTTGCCCATGGTGGTAACAGGTAAGTAATCTTTCTACCTTTATCCTGACGCATGAGATTTTCCTCTGTATTTTCTTCCCCTGTCCTGTTGAGGAGGGGGAGTGAGAGAGTGGCTGGGTGGGCTTCTGTTAGCTGGCCAATATCAACCCATCACACTACTGTTATATCTATTTCCCCCTTTTGGTTGAGCTATAGGTTTTCTGAAAATCTTGTATATCTCTTCTCTCACCTCTGGACATACTGTATTTGTGACCCAGATCAAAGATAGCAAAGAGGAGTTTTTGTCCAAAAATCATTGGGATACTTGATTTTTGTTTGTTTAATTTTTTAACAAGTATCAAAATCACTCTGGATATTGCTAATCATTTCCCAGGGCACATCATTAGTTTACTGTAACAAAGTAACTGCTGTTCACCAACTGCTTCTTTTTGACTAATTGCTGCATTGACAGACTACTGCTGAAGTCTGAAATGTCAGTAATTATGCAGCAACAGTGAATTGACAGTTTAGACTGAGAACTCCGTGTTGTCCAAAGGTGTCTGGAAAATCAAAGAAACTAAGGAATGGGAAACATTGATTAAAAATCAGATAAGCTGAGAGTGATGTTATTTGAAGTCCATTTTACTTGTAAAAAAGAGAAGAGCACAAATTTGTACATTAGGTTTTAAATAATAGGGTGTGAGTTGAACAACACCTTCAGCATGAAAACATGCTGCAGCACTGCAGCAAAACAGAGTTTTAAAAAAACTCTTTGCTTTTTACAGAATGTATGAGGAAACATTTGTTAAGGGAATCCAGGACATTCAGTCTGGAAGTTATAGAGGATAACCATCTGTTTCTATACAAAAATGTGCAAAGAAGAGTACCATAATTTATCAGTCAAAGTTTAATAACTCTTTCATAGTCCTAAACTTTGGCCTCTGGAAAGGAAACAACAATTATTTCTCCTGAATTCCTCCTAAATTCCTCCATTGGCTTTTAGTGCAAGTTCTATCAGGACTATGCTTAATGGATGATAAAAGCTTATAGCCAGTACCAAATCTTACAGTAACTGCTTGAGAATTTGTTAGAATAGCACTTGAAGGCACTTGTTTTCTCCTAGTCTCCCAGAAGACTCTATTTCAAACAAAAAGTTCCTTTAGAAACAGTTAATGCTGTAAACATATATCTTGAAATACCCTCTGATTAAAAATAATGTTTCACATTCATATAGATATATGTGTGTGTGTTTGTTTGTCTGTTTGTTTGTTTGTTTGTTGATTTTTATAGCTAGCAATCATCACAGCTTCGGTTAATCCTCCTTTGCTGAATACTCCCAGGATGGAGTTTTGGGATTACTTACAAAGACAATGTTTTTTGAGTTTCCAAAGTTTAAGTATGCTAAAAAATAAAACTGCTTTTCAGTCTCCAGATGGAGTCTGGAGACTTACAAGATTCTCCAGACAGGATCCCATTGTGAAAGGTAAGATCTCCCACAGTCTAACTTCTGAGGCCCCATGAGGTCCCAAGCTCTACCAAATCCTACTTAAAAGCACCCTTTACCAGAGCACAAGTTTGACCAATGTTATGGTTTATGGTTTGTCTCCTCAGGATCAAGTAACAGTTGTCGTATATAATATGTGCAACTTGAGAAAACCTATAATACACTTCCTCTTTGCTCTAGGTAGCCTATCAAAAAAAAAGGCAAAACAAACAAACAAACAAACAAAAAAAAACACAGATGAAAAATTATCCTATTTCTATTTCACCTGCAGCAATACTACTCAAAAACAGTCAAAAATACTTTCATACAAAGGAAAATAATCAAAGCTTGAACATCGTTTGTTATCTCTTTGTCCAAAGTGGAGGTAGAAATAGAGGATTCTGAGAGGACCCAGACTGAAAAAGAAGCTTTCAGCCTGACACAGTTATAAGTACAGGGTTCACATTCTCAAAATGAATTCTGAAATTATACATAAGCATATTCCTTAAATTACCACAGTAATTATTGTGACCTAGAACAACTACATTTTAAAGTATTTTTAATTATGAACATTGGTGAATTGCAGAGGTTTGGGAGAGAAACTGGGGCAGAGCTTTACCATATTTTTGGTGCAATGCAGGTGCTCCAGAAGAGTTATGGAGGGAAGATTTTGTGAGAATGTGTCAGGACTGAAGTTCTTCTTCAGTCTTGGTCCCTGGGGTTTATTATCCAGCTAGCACCTTGCAACATGCCACAATTCCTTTAACACTTTTCAGTGAACTTCACTAAATTACAGGGTTGGATTACAGTTAGGTCGTAATTCAATTTTATAAGTCAAAATATTCACATGAAATGCTACCACTTAAACATTTCTGTGGGTATTTAAACCTCTTCGGAAACACCAGGAAAAAAAAAAAAAAAAAGGCAAAGGCAAACAACAAAGTATTTGATCTATTTTTTTTTTTTTTTGGTAACTATTCTTATCTATATTTAATAGTTTTGCATATCTCTTTTACACTGACTGTTTTGAGAGTTGTATGTACACTGTCATTCAAAAATGCATACATTATACTCTAGCTTTTGCTTTTTGTTTCCTTATTACCTGAACTAATGTTTTAAGAGGAACTCCTTGGCTATTACTATAGACATAAACTGGACTTTGGAGCTGTAGGTTTCCTGTTATAATTGACAATTTGTTTATCTAAACTCTTTTACCTTTTACCTAGGAAAAAACAAAACAAAACAAAACACTCAAATCCCTGTTAGGAAACAGCAGGTGACATAAACCAGTTGAAAAGACAATAAAGACTATGTCCTTCATACACTTTATAGTTAACTAACATTGAGTTTAGTTTTCTGCATTTAATAAGAACATAGTAGTTTTCTAAGACATGAGTGAGCTCCACTGTAAAAGCCTTCAAGAGTTATAGTTCAGTTTTCACATATTTTTTTCAAGTCAAAGTCCCACCCTATTTTTCGTATTAGTGATGAAACATGACATATCTATCTACCAAAGACAGACATGTTCCCATGAGGGAAGCTTTCTGTTTAAATCTTTACACTATGAAAAAGAGAGAAACATCTCATATTTCCTTGAACATACTAAAACATGCACATGGTCATTTACCAAAGAACCAGTGATTCACAGTAAAAATTACACATTACTCACGTGCATAATCTCATCTTCATACTGCATGCATAAAATTCTGCCTAGTTTTACAGATCAACTTCCTACTGTCATGGCTTTCTATTCCAGTCTGACATAGGTTTTCTCCCAGTTTTTATTGTACCACCTACTTTGATGTTTAAGAGATTCAGTGTGCTTCAGGCATTGACTGTGAAAATTCTCTCCCAATAAACCATATACTCAGAGTAACTCTGCTCTTCATCAGTCAGATGGAAAGCACAATACAAGCTACAGGGAATCTGGGTCTGCATATAAGACATGGAAACCTATGAAACAGACAAAAAAAATAAAAAAATCTTCCTCTTATATGGAGATAATTGTGATAGATATAACAGAAATCACACTAATAAAGAATGTTACTGATTGCTTCTTTGATGAGTAGGAATCAGTATCCCAAACACTGGGGAAAAAAAGAAAAAAAAAAAAAAGGTTAAGTTCCCTGTATTTCCCTGGACTTTGAAAGTGACCTTGGTGAATCATAACTTCTCATGTTCTCATGCGCAAGAACTATACACCACACTCCATTTGTCTGCTATGCCAACCTTTTAATAGCAGGGATTCCCGAAATAATTGCACTGGAAAATCAAGTCAGTAGGCACCTGCCACTCAATAGAAATATTAATAAAGGCAGCGAAGATCTAAAAATGAAAGACAGAAGAAGGAGAAAAAATACAAGCAAAGAAATGCAACTAACTTTCTAAATGTATTACAGTCACAAAAGACGCACACAGTTGTACATGTAGCTTCACAAAGAAGTCAAGAGAGACAGTGTTTGCAATTTTCTTATTGAGAAGAGAACTGTCAATGGAAACCTGCCCCTTCTTGTTTTGTTCCTACCATGCCCTAGAGCCCGGTGTACATCCTCAGTAGTGTATTAGCAATTATGTGAGTCCTATTTATTTTTCTTCCTGTACTAGCATAAAATAGTTTGGCCAAACCAAGCCATAATCAAAAGTCATCAAAAAAATAGAACATTGCTGATATGAAAGTAAACAACAATGCTGGCATGAGAGATGAAGCAGGGAAATTGGAAATGATTATTCATGTTAAACCAAGATAGAACAATAATGAAATTGCACATAGACATAGAAAGAAATGACTGAGATAATTTAAAGGAAGAGCTCAGAAATTTGTGAAGAAATTAAAGTGCAGCTTCTTGAGGTTTCTCAGTGGTCAGGGAGAAAGTCAATACTGAGAAGGCTGTGAATTTACAAAAGTCTTCTCCACAAGATCAAATAAAAGAGCCATAATGTGAACCGCAGTTTCCAGGATGAGGAGATGTCAAGACACTGTACATCTTCAAGTTTAAAAAAGATGATCTGAAGTGAGAACCTTAGGAAAATATGTTTAGATGGAAATAGAAGCCTGAAGTATCTGGAAGAAGGGGAAAGGAATTTCTCTGCCAGAAATGGAGGGAGAGATGAGGCTTTACCAGACTTTACCTCAGATTTTAACTCATTGAGGTCAGCAGAATGTTCAGCTCCAGTTGAGGCAAAGGAGACAAGAGGGAAGCTTCATGTCAATATTTTAGTACAAATGGGTGGTTAAATGTATGCGTTAATGTATGAAGAAACACAGTAAAGTCACCCCAACAGGGAAAGTGACACAACCTATGCAAGAAGAGATAAATTCCATATTATTGCATTTTTATGTGTACTAGTATCAAGAAGACCTGAAACTAGTAAAAAATTAATACACAATTCTGTAGCAAACTGATAGTTTAAAGAAATTGTTCAGAGAACCAGACAAAATACAACAAATATTGTCAAAACATAACAAACATTGTCAAAATATAACAAGAGATATAACCGATGCTTGGTGAAGGAGATTTAACAAGTCTGAAAAGTGGATATTACCTGCAAATCTTTTCAGAGAACAGTCTGAAATTTTCTAAGAATATATCATTATGATATCTCTGACACACAGCTGAACAGAGAGTTTTACAAAAAAAAAAAAGGCTACTAACAATACTGATATCAAAGCACAATTTTTATCTTCTTAAAAGTCATATTGCTATATGAAAGAAGACCTGTTTAAACGATAAGAAACATATGATAGGGTCTGTCACATTTTTAGTAATAACTTTTGGAATATGTTATCAACTTTCTAATGTAATGGGATGTCATTTTAGCATGGTATGCTGAAAATGCTCAGGAATTAACACTTCTACAAATTGTTTGTGGTAAGTTTGGGATGGAATCTAAGGAAATGATATTTGTTCAGAAAAGGATGCAACAAAAGGGTTTCCTTTGAAAAAGTCAAATGTAGCAAAAAGTCAGCAAGTCTGGCACATACAGGAGAGCTTTGTGGGGTTCTGCTTCTGTTGCAGAAGGGCTATTTCTCTAACTAGAACAGAAAACTCATATATAGGAAAGAGAATACTTTTCTGATAGTTGAATGAAATATTCAGACTGTATAGTTCTGAGAAAGAATCTCATAGGCATTCCCATCTCCATATTTTCTTCTCAGACATTTTTTTTAACAGAAGTAAAAGCCCACATTTACTGATCGGAGCCAATGTCCTGACACAGAAAAGGGAAGCCAAGGAGTATGACTATATATCAAGTTTACATATTCTTTGGGAGTTTTTGCCTCTTATCTACAACTCAGCCTAAATATATATATATATATTTCAGTAATATACTTCCACCTCATAAAATTCCAAGTTAATTTAGATTATCACATTTTTTTAAAGAAATGAAGGTCCTTTTCAATGACTTCTAAGATTAAGGGTATAAGTTCACTCATTCATAGCATGAGTAAAACAAAAAAAAAAAAAAAAGGGCAAAAAAAAGTGATTTACAAACTGCACAGTTAAAGGAAAATTGTTGGAAAATAAGGTGTTCAAGCTTCCTATAGCAATTCTGATGCAATTAAATGAAAAAAAAAAAAATAAGAGAGAGAGAGAGAGAGAGAGAAGCGATGAGGCAAATAGAACTTGTTGAAGAATCTGTAGTGGAAGATGCCAGAACTGTTTAAGAGTCTGCCAAATATGAGTTTATCAGCACCTGATTTCAACGACTGTCCTCAGCTGCTGAGAGATAAGAAATGGTGTGCACATGACTTCTCCCAGTCACGCCAGATGGAATAGTGTTTAATCAAGATTTAAAAAATTATTATTTTTTAATCTTGATTTTTGGTCTGCCAAGAGAAAAGCTTTATCTAGACATCAGATCCCATTGTCACAAATTGATATGATATCTAGCATAAACTTCTGAGGTTATGAAAAGTGTTAGTGACAATATCACAAATACTAGAGATATATTTTCATAGATCAGAAAGGAAAGTGTTTATAATTTTCAGTGAACTACTAAACTGGAATATTTACATTTGTAACCATTCTTTTATTTATCTCTGTGTTTATTTAACCATGATCATTGTCATTAAGCCTTTTAATGCAAACAAATGCTGCAAATAATTTTTATGGTGAGGGATTTCTACCAACTATCCACTAGTAATGGTTTATTGCACTAAAAGAAAAAGTTTAGAAGTAGAAAGAGGTACAGTAGAAAAAAAAAATCAGAGCTCATGACATAAGTGCTCTCTTGCTTCAGAAATACCTATTAATCTCACGTGCCTTTTCCAGAGGTGATAGTACTTATTTCTAAGCACTTCTGAGGCTACAGAGTAGCTCACAAGACACCAGCTGTTCTGTAAGTATCAATTCCTCTGCTCCCTAACCCCACAGAACACAGCTGTGCAGGTCCTGAATATTTCATGACTACCTCTAATGGGAGGAATTGTCCCTGAGTCAGAGTCCATTTCTGTACCAGCAACGGCACAATGCCATCCCACAATAATACTATTGCCTAATTTGATTTTTACTGTAGCAGAGAGACTCTAACCCTGCATATTAATATAACACAACTTCAACATGGTTTGTTGGAGGGCCATAAATTTCCACAGCAATCCAGCCACTACCTCATCCCTAACACAGCCAAAGTGCTCAGAGGTCTGCAGGATTTAGTAATGTTTTTCAACTCAGCAACAGAATGTATAGTTTGCAGAGCAAAGGCTTTCATGCTTCCATGAAACAACTGCAGTATCCATGTATCACTCTGTGGTAATTGTTGGACAATGTTGATTTTCTAATGATGACTAATGCACATTTCTGGGTACATTGGAAGGAACATCAGACCTAGTTTAAACAAGAGGTTTTAATTATCAATATGTCTTGTAAACTTCCCTAAATTTTTGTGTCATAATACAGTGCCACATGTTAGTGACAGGTAGTTTTTAGGAGCTGTTGATTTTCATTGGTGTTCACTTTACACCTATCAACATATCACTGATGATTGTCAAGATAAACACAAGACAACACCATAAATTAGGTCTAAAGGCTAAGCATAGATTTGACCCTGCCAAGCTCTAATTACTTTAATGTTTTTCTAACTTTAAGCTTCAAAGGTTAAAGCACAGTTCATTCAACTGATTCTTAAGTGTCTTTAATGGAAACAATTACCTTTTAATTTAGGAATTTATGTAATTGTTTTACTGGAGAGGAGAAATATGGTTAGCACCCTACAGCACCCAATTCCTTTGTAAGTAATCACTTTACAAAGTTAAGGATCAGTATAAGAGTTTCTTAGGGGCCTAAGACATAATTATTACTCATATTTACTTTGTGGGAAAGCACACATTACTGGTTTTGAGGACAGACAATGCTACAGTCTTATTTGGCAGTAAAAATTCAAGAACAATATTTTTATAATTACTGGTTGGAAAATCCTATGTATTTTTTTGATTGGTTTACTGTGGTCCCAACTGAAAATATCAGTCTAAGACATCCGATCTGTCTCTTTGTTCAACATTTTTGATGTAGGCAAGAAGAACTAGGCTGGAAAATAAGACGATATATCTCTCTATATCACTCTTTTACTAACAAATTCTCCATTTTAAACTCCAGTCATTGCAACCATAACAGACATTTGCAGAACAGACCAAGTTCACAAGATGGGCATAAACCCTTTCCAAGGTGGTAACTCTTATTTAGACTGACTTCTGTAATATATGCAAATATATTTAGAAATGACTAAAGTACCCACTTTTCACTATAAGCAGGAACATCATGAGCAAAAAAGATAGAACAGCCATGGAAAAGCTGCACAGCAGCGATCTTCTACTTGTTTACAACAAGGGATCTAAATACAAGAAATTATTGTGATCTCATACTCTAATGTTTGATTAAAAAAAAAAACAAATCAGTAAATCAGGCTTGGACCTTTGGCTGAAAGCATATTTCCAAGTTTAGTTGACCCTGAGTGAGGGTAACAGATTTATCTCTCAAAGTGATGAGCTTTGTCTGACTTACTGACAAGTATTACTGATAATATCTTCTTTTTGGAAAAGAACTGAAAGCCTGATAGTCAAGATAAGTTCTACCTTGGCAGTTTTAGCTAGAGTAACCTCTAAGCTTTAAAAATGTAGTTGCAGACTGCTTCAGGAGAAGACATAATATCCCTTTCCCTCTCACCTCTTTGTGCATCATTTTCACCATCTATCTTAAAAACAAAAACAAAAAAAAACAAAAACAAAAACAAAAACAACAACAAAACACACTAACAATTGATTCAAAGGGAAAAGTTTGCCTCTTGATAAATCAGTCTATTTTGTTTGGCCTTTCTCAATGCAGAACATATATTACTTTCCAGTTTTCCACTCTCTGTGTTACAAGTGTTGAGACGAAATAGTTGGTATAATATATTCATTATCTTTGCTATTTATGGAGACGGATGATTTTGTACTGCATATAACCTTATAACCATATTGTGAAATTACTTGAATGGGTGTTTTTATTTTGTTTTGTTGTGTTTTTAATGAGGAATACTTGGAATACTTACAAATAAATTAGAAAATATAGTTCCATCTGTCCCATCAACAGTACCTCTATCAGTACTCTAAAGGCTGCATATTTATGCTTTGGATAGCAACTTTCCTTATTCATTTTTCAAATGAGTAAAAGCTCCAATGTGACCGTAAATTATGGTTATGTTTGTGCTGTTTCTTAAAAACATTTTTCTGTTTCTTAAAAGCAACAACTACAAACAAACAAACAAACAAAAAAGAAGTATTGTTTAAACGAAAAATGTTACAGCTCAAGAACCTCTTAGACAACACTGGAAATCATATTTTTATGTGCTTTCAAAGCACTATACTTAACTGTCTTTTTGAGATATTAATTTCCCTTGGGCTTTATTGCACTGAGAGATCTGGAAATGGTGTTATGACAAACAGTAGAAAACTATATACTACGTGATGTCTCTTCCAGTATGTTAGACAGATGATAGGAGATGGCTGAGAAAGAATTCTATTTTCAAGTACACAAGTTAATTGTTGTTTTATATGTTAAAGCAGACCAGTTGAGTTGCATTTTCATGTATGACAAAGCTACCAGCTATTATTATTCGCATTTTGGTGTCCTTTCTCCAGTTGTTTCTATAATTTTACAAATCTAAAGTAGCTTCAACTAAAATTTCAGATTCTTTCCCCTGCGTTGTGGAGAAGAACTGCTGTCATTCCTCCTGCTAGGAAAATATACTTTGTTTTTCTGACTTAAAACTGTTTCTTGTGACCTTTATCAAGCTATGGCAATACTTTGTAACAGGGATTTTAAATTTAGCTTGTAGTTGCCCATTACTTAAAATAACCTTTAGACCCCCCTTGAGAACCTACTAAAACTTGGCCACTGTTATAAATCTTTGAAATTGTGGTTCACCAAAAATGAAAAAAAAAAATAGCAGAAATTGTGACAATTTTATTAGTTAAATTCCTTTTGTCCAAAGGTTCAGAAGGTAAGTAACCCAAGGATGAACAGGATTTTCATAGTAGCAGGCTGCACAGAGGTAATCTGAACTGAGAATGGAGAATGAAACATAGGCAGCAACAAGAAGAGGTCTGCCCAGATTAAATGATCCAGGGACAATAACTGGACTGCCTAGAGTAGTAGTTGGAAAATCTGAAGTTAGAATACAGTGAAAAAACATTGAAAATACTACTAATAATCAATAGCAAAAAGAAACTGGATTAGAAAATGTGAAATAAAAATCCTGCAGGAAAGCCTATAAATATATCTGTAGGATATAAGTTTCAGCTTATATCTGTAGGATATAAGATTTCAGCTCCAGAACAGTTTTAGCCTCTGTACTGAAAAGAAATATTGTGAAAATTGACGTTCTACCATGATTATACCAATCATTCAGATAGCTGAGTCATTATATATGAAGCCAGTGTTTATGTGTGTGTGCTTATTTGTATCTCTGTTGAGAGAGAAAATATTTTGAGTATGAAAAAATCTTTTTTGCGGTCCTTTAACACAAATAATATTTACTGTGAGGTTGTACTGACTTCCTGATTCCAGACAGACTGAATAAAAAGTGAACTAAACTGCACAAACTTTTTGCAGTCTCCAGACCAGTGTAACTAAAGAGTCAAATATAAATAAATACTAAGTAAAGAATCAGTTTTAAACTAGAACTTATTTCACAGTTTGCTTTCTAATTCCTTGTGTTAGGAAATATTAAAGGATGTAAGAGCCATCTGATATTTCATATTTCACTCAAATACTGAATATTTGGTGTGGCTGAAATATGCCAGAAAGCCAAAGCCTTATTTTTTGCCTTTCTTATCTGTATTTGCAGACTGTTAAAAATCCCCAACAGAGACAAATCTGAATAACAGACCAGCTGACAGAAAGACTGTTTCCTTATGAGATCTATACTCCATATAGAACAATTTCCTTCATAGAAAAAAATTCAAATTTTGTTTTTTAACATTTTACTTTTTTCACCTACAGTGAGAAGAACACCTTTAACATTTAAAATCTCACTCCAAATTTAAGAATTTAAAGATTAAACTCATTAGGCCATACCCATAAAAATAAAATCTATTCAGAAGTTCTGAGAAATAAATTTAACTTAAAGGAAGTTACAAGTGCATGGAAGGTAAAATTGAAAGTACTTCTGTATTAAAAAACTTGGCAAAGTGATTATCCATTACAAGTTCTTTTATAAATAAGTAGTTTTTTTTTTATTAAGCTTAAAAAAAAGGGGGGGGGGATGTGATGCTTTGAAACTAATTTTTAAAGATTTTTATTATTTTTATTTATTTATTTTAATAAGGCAAAATGATTCCATGTCTGGTTCTTTCTTTACTTTATTTTTCAGACATTGTAGGAAGATGCCCACAACAGCTATGAAGACAAAGATTTATATATTTTTTTTGAAAAGCTTGAGTTTCATGGCCTTTAAAAGGTTGTGACCCATAAAACTCAGAATGTCAAGAGAAAGCTTAGCAACTCAAGTGATCGTGTTTTTTTTTATTTATTTTTTATTTTTTTTGACTGGAAGAATTTCATTTTTCTAGCGACCTGCATTTTCTGCAGAGGTTTTGATGTACTAAAAAAACGGTGCTTGCTTCAGTAGAACAAAAGCATAGCGATGGCTGAGCATTTTTCAGTGGGGCAGTCAATGTAGCAGCAAAGTAATTTTTACTTAGCTTTTGGACTACTATAGACAATGCACAGATGAAGAGTCATAACAACCTAGCCCAGAAGACACAAATCAATAGTTAGAGCTATTACATACAGAAATTTCTGAAGCCTTTTCTGAACAGCCTGATAGAAACAGGACTGTCATGCAGAAACTACAAGCAAATTCCTTCAAAATGATTGATGCTGTTGCAATGAAGAGCCTCAGAAGTACTGCACTTTACTTTTCCTACACATTAAGTTTCATGGAATGCATTTTTACTACACAAAGTAACCAATTAATTCATACAACTTATCAGTATCACTATCCAGTTTTGGGGAACTACTGTGTAGAAAACAGATCTGCAAGAATCTTCTGAAGTATGTAACAGCATAACAGATCCAAAAACCTGATTCTTGAAAAGTCTTTACCAGATGTTCCTAGCAACTTTTTTTACCTCCCCATATTTCAGTGTCTGATAAGGTTTACCTCTCTAGTACTCTGAAATAGGAACTGCCATTATACTGTCTTGTAATGCTCCATTCGGTGGGATTTCAAAGAATCACAGAATGGCTGAGGTGGGAAGGGATCTCTGCAGGCCATCTGGTCCAAACGCCTTGCTCCAGCAGGGCATCCCAGAGGTGGCTGCTCAGGACCATGTCCAGGTGGCTTTTGAAAATCTCCAACGAGGGAGACTCCACAGCCTCTAGGGGCAACCTATGTCACTGCTTGGTCACTTGCAAATAAGGAAGTGCTTGCTGGTGTACAGACACATTTGACACTAATATTCCATCTTTAGGTCTGATTCTAAAAATGTGATGGTGTGTGAAATTATTAATGTTAATTCACATACATTTTAGGAGGACGATGCTGGAAGAATTGTAAAAGTCCAAGTTCTATTTGCTTTATTGAAGACAACTGAATGTAACTGAGGGAAATGGAAAATGATTAAAAGAGCTTAATGGGACAATGGCAGTCAAATCATTTGAAACAGCTTGAATTTGCAACCAGGTCTGATGGAAAAATGAGTAATGCTTTCCACAGAGAGGCAGGGAGTAAGATTCAATTATTTGTCAGACAGGCTGGCTGCTTTCAGGAGACATACAGGGCAGCTGCCCAGGCCATCCCTCCCCTGGGAGCAGAGATGATACTTTTTTACTGCGGCAAAGAGAGGATCCCCATGGCCCAGCTTATGAGAAAGGAAACCAGCATGCAGGGGCTAGAGCCTATTTGCTTGTGTTGATCTCTGCAAACTCTTCGACTACTGTAATTTAGGGTCAGGATGTCAACTGGTTTGTTGTCATTAAGGGGAACGGACAGCTGACAGAGGTGGTTTCACCCATCTTGCTCTTGGGAGGCAGTGCTTGGCGGCCCATAGGCTGAATGCCTGGGTGGCAGCCTCCACGTTCCATCTGCGGGAGCTTAGCAAAACCAATTACATTTGCTAAGCTATTTTCTCTGCTAGCCTGTGATCAAGAAAAGATTAAAGGTTACAGGAGAAGCCAAGAGGTGATTTTCCTATAAATGAATTGGTCAGAAAGGCAGATTTCTTCACAGCTATTAAAATGGCCAGCCACTGTGACACAGCAGTGTCACCAAAGATGTCTTTCAATTACTATATATATGCTAGTAAACAAACAAATAAATAAATGACAAAAAAGGCAATTAATACTTTATGACAACAAATGTCTCATTTTCAGAATGCAATTTTGTGAATAAATAAATTTGTGCATCATCTGAAAAGGAGACTGAAAATCCTTTGACATTCAATTTCTTTTTTTCTCAGAAAAGTTCTTCATTATTAATAGAAGCTATTAAACTAACAACAGCAAGTGGAAATTTTCTCTTTAAAAAACAGACAGGTGGAAGCTGACCTTTATGCATCTTTGAAAAATAGTAATTTATTCATATTATCTGAAGATTATTATTTTGCTGATAACAATAGGAAAGACTTACTCTGCATTTCTTGTGCATCCTGAACTCCTGGAGACTCAGTAATGAAAATTATCATCAAGGGTTATTCACATGGAAATGGGAATGGGGAGAAAGTACAAGACAGGTCCCAAGTACCTATATGTTTTGAATGTATATTTTAAACTATCACAATTGTGTTTCTTTTAAAAATAGCTTTAATATGAAATAGATCAAAAGAATAAAACAAAACAAACAAAACCTGCAAAAAAACAGCATATGGTTCACTGCATTAATTGGAATGTGACTGGTAAAATGCTTCAGTGTGTATTAACCCAATTTAAGATAACGTTGCAGAAGAAATAATATTAGACAGGCTTTTTAACCTGAAGTTCATTTCAATTACACTGTAAATATCATTCCTAACAGTCTGGGATATCTGAAATTTGCTTTGGTGTTGAAATTATATATGCTGTTGCACTTATTTTAAATACATATAATGCAAGAGTGAGGGTACCTGTCTCAAAATGACCAAATACTATATACGCCATGGGTATTGTCATAGGAGCTGACCCCAGCTCACTGGTCGGTGGCATGGTTGTCTGCTTATCCTATGAAGCTGGCATTAGACTGAATGTTACAGTGAGGTAAGCTTTAAATGGGTACCATGATGCCCTATAGATCCAGGTAGTGAATATATATAGGAACATAAGGCAGCACTCTGCAGTATATAAAGCTTAGAGAAAACAGACAAGGCTAATTCAATAAATATTGACAGAAAATGTACCTTTCCAGTTAGCTTTGACAGTGACCTTTATTATTTAATTAATTAAATTAGTTCAGTTATGGAGGTTAATAATTAGTCACATTTTTTTTTTCTCTTTTTTATGTGTTACTTTTTAATTAAAGTCCCCAGTGGTGTTTCAGGGATTTGTGGGCAAATATAGTCTTGGTGATGCATCTTCTTTCTTGTTAACATTTACGATTCTCAGATCATACATGCTCCAGGAAGTTCTTCTTGTTCTTTATTACTATGTACAACAACAGAATAAATCACAGTTAAAGGGTTTTGTAAGCAATATTTAGATCATTTTTACTTAGCTCAGTTTATTTCTAGCCTTCCACTTTTTAAGTGGATTGATATTGTGCATATGTATGCTCATAAACTACAGGAGTATCATGCAATGCCTTTGCCTTATTGTGTCCTGCTTTCCTCCTTTGAACCTAGTACACTCTCACTTAGTACCATGCCTTCACACCTTCATAATCCAGTACTTTAACTATATATTTCATATATTGAACGAGAATCACTATAGTTAATCCCAATCCAACTTCTGTCATGAATCTGTTCCTTCCAGATCACCAACTTGTGAATTCATTTTTGCTATTTATTTTTTAATATCCTACTACTTTTAAGAGGTAAAGAAACAAACTAAATTACACATTTGCTGAAACCAGGACAAAATGCTACTTTTATGCTTTAATGATTAAATTAAAACACTACTATTGTGACGTCAAGAAACTTTGGAAATTAATTTTAGCTCTAGTAAAAAAAACCTGGCCTTTAGCAGCATGTTGCTTAAAAGACAAGAAATAAGGGCTAAGCAGCTCAGAGGTTGATCCTGTCCTCTCCTTCCCAATTGACAAACATGTCTTTACTGAGAACTGCAGGATGACAGCTGTAGTAATCAAAGAAAAAAATACTTAAGCTTTCAATTCTAATTTTACAATAACACTTTCAGAACTACTTTGTATCTTCTATCCTGCTGTTGAATAAGAAATACACGATTGGTGCCAAATACATAAAGAAATGACAGACATTAAATCGAATACAGTTTTTGAGCACTTAATGTTGCTTGATCTTCCACAAGACAAACTACAGGAGATGAGTGCTAGCTGAAACTATGATCACAAACTGATATTTTTGGGAGTAAGAGGAATTTGCAATTTAAAGTTATCTCCGTAAATATTTTCTTAGAAAATCCCAACATCTATAGCAAGAGCGTAACCATAGTACTACAGAAAGTAAATATGCAGTACATTTCCATTCTTCATTAGTCACAGACTATGTCACCCTTACTTTGCTAAAAATATCAATTTACATGATTCATTTCATGTACTTTCTGGACATTAAATTTAAAAATATGGTAATTCAAGGAAGATAAATGATTTCCCCAAAGCATACTCAAAGCAGGAACCCATTTTAATTGTCATGAAACTGCTATACATATAAATTACCCAGGTTGCTCTCTGTTGTCATCATAAAAGAATGTTTCAGAAATGGGAAGTTTATTACTTGGAAAAAAAAAAAGAGAGGAGTCAAATGCATATACAACTGCAAGAAAAATAAAAGTGCAATTAAGATCTATGTAGAAAGATATGAACTGAATGCAGTACGGAAATTCAGCTCTTGACTTATTCTGAGGTCTTAAACTGCTCTCAATTAAGTACTGATGATAGTAGAGGGTAAATGTACATTAAAGGAATATGTTTAGGACAGGAATCTAGACATTTCAAACGCATGCTTTTTTTTTTTTTTTTCTCTCTCTGCTGTTTATTCAGGTTTGGGGAATGGAAAGAGTTACAGGTGAAATATTTATCAAATATTAAAAACAAATATTAAATAAGATAATCAGAAAACACTAAATCAGGTGAAATCTGACTATATTTTGCCAAGTCACATTCTGAATTCCTGAGTTTTAATTCTGTGAAGGGCATTTTGAGTTTGTCTCCATAACATTTAAAAGGAAAATAATAATAAAAAAACTAATTCTAACTCATTAACATATTTTCTTCCTTCTTCCTTTTCATAATGATCCAGAAAGTCTTACAGTAATCCTCTAAATAATTTTTTTTGAACTAAGGCTGCAACTGAGAGAAATATTTCACAACAAGACCACAGCTGAAAAAAAAAAAAAAAAAGCAATAGAAACTGTGAATGATATTATTTAGAATAACCAGGTAAATACAATGCTTATTTTTCATTCATTTTTAGTACTAGACTCTCTTAGGCATTCTGAAATAAATTTTAAAGCAGAAGGAATGCTCTAATTTATGACTTCAGTGATAATAGGAATAAAGTAATAAAACTATTACTAGGTACTTTTTTGTTGTTGTTGTTCAGAAGTACGCAACTGTGTAGTACAGTAATAATACATTGTGAATTCCTTGGTGTTAAAAAATACTTCTCACTACCTGCAGGGTAAGTCTTGTGTTTTTTGAAATAAAAACAAACATGAGTATTCAAATACGTTTTCTATAAACTGTTTTCTTGGTGTTACACAGTTTGATGTAGTTTCCAGGCAGCTTTCTGGCCATCTGAGTCCGCTACATCAATCCACCAAAACCTGGAGAAATTAAGTACCAGGGCATGCTTTAGACCTGCCTGGATTCATTTCACTGAAGAGACCAATCATATATACCACTGCTTAAAAGGTCTAAAAGCATTAAAAAATAAAGACTTTCTGCTGAGGATAAATATCATGCAAAGAACCATCAATGCTTAAACCCCATTTTCAAATGTAGGCATCTGAACTAGGTAGCATAGATCAATACCTAGCAACATGGCCTAATTTTCAGAAATGTTTTGTCTGAAATCTGAAATCACAATACTTCTAGTTCAACACTGCACCCAAAATGTGCCTCTATTACAATGCCTCTTGGACTGGCTGTGACCCATGTAGCAGGCAGAAAATCTTCACCTGCCTTTGTATGTTATCTTTGCATGCAAATATTAGGTTATTTGCCACTTATACTCAGGTAAGGATGCCTTCAAGGACCAGCTCTGCCCTGCTCTCTATTCATGTGAGCATGGCATTGAGTCCCCCCTCCCATCAGATGCTGCTGATTAGGATGCTATACAGAGTGAAGAAAATGTGAGCTGCCATAAATATTGACCTGTCACTACTTATTCCTCAGCAGCAGAGAACTAGAAATGAGATTGCTGCTCCCTGACTCAACAGCCTGGCTGCTTCCAAAGCTACACAAACAGAAATGGTCCTTGAACAGTAAAGCCTTTGGGCAGACACTCTCTTCTTTTTTAAAAGTAACTGATAGAACGCATGTGACTATAGTTATAGTGACTATAACTCTGGTTATACAAATGATGCACAATTGCATAATTCAGTAAAATTCATAAAAGAAAAAGATTTAATATTAAGGAATTTACTTAATTATGACTTTTCAGGTGCTTTTATTCAAGTGTTCATCCATGAGATATTTGTTTAACCTTGCACAGGTAAAGAGATCTGAATAAAAGCTTTTAATAACACTATTTTCAGCAATTTCATCTCCATTTGGAAAAAAGCCAGAAGCACAAATTCATGGTAATATATGGGTAGATGGTGAAGCATCCATTTATTGGTAGTACTTTGAGGTTCTCTACTTATAATAAAAAGCAGCCTATACTTTTATGTTGATTGCTATATTTGGAATGTGCTATATTGCACATAATACTCTGCTAAGAGAATAAAGTGGTGGACATGTAAAAACTCTGAAGAAATCAGCTGGAATTTTACATAGTTCAATGCATTATATTTGATCATCTGAGAAAAGCAAGCAAGCGAGCAAAAAAAAAGCATTAATGTTTTCTGATATATCTGAGGATCAGGAACTGAATCCAATCCCTAAACAATTACTGGAAATTAATTGATTAGCTTCCATTTAGTGACTGCAGTAATGAGAATAAAAATTTCTCAGAGGAGGAAGAAATAACTGGAAACAGGTTTTTGTTTGTTTGGTTGTTTTCAGCAATGTAAATCATATTATTCATTACTGAAATATAGCAAAGAAATATGTATTTGCAGTGTGTCATTATTGAAATAAGACAAGAAAGAATCTATCTGAAATGTCAAACTATAAAAAATACTCCAAGTTATTATTTATAATTTATGTTAAAAGTTTAAATTAAAATGAATTATATTTCTTATATTTATATTAGAATCCCAAAGAAATTCTCCACATTTTAATATCAGAGTATTATCTTTTGCTGAAATTAAAAGTGCGTGTATCTTACAAATATATTTTATTGAAAGAATATCATATGGGTAAGACATGAAGAAATAGGGCCTGTATTTTGAGATACTTCAAAGGAAATACAAATTGACAATTTTTATTTTTTTTTTCAGTCTGTGAGATACTGCTAATCTGCCTACTTGCATTTATTACACCATAAAATGAAAATTATCGAAAATTATTTGCCATATATTTAATAACATATGTGCTATATGTGCTATAGCACGACTTACATATGCTATATATCTCATAAATTAGTGTATTACTCTATATATAATCACGAGAACAAATATATATTACTTGTAATAAAGAAGAAAGATAATGGTTTGTAAATGCTTAAAAATAGGCAATACAAAACATTTATAGCTGAAGAAAGTATATAGAAGTAAAACAGAAGATGCTTACTATGTTACAGTAAAAATCTTATTGTAATTTATATTGGAACCACGTTTTTTTTAGAATCTGAGATGAGACTACCTGCTTTCTCAACAAGAAAATAATTATAATTCATAATAAAGAATGAAGTCTTGGCTACTGGTCAATGCCAATGCATTTCTTATTGGATTCAGAGTGCCTTTTTGGTTTAAAAAGTCTCAACAGGTTGAACCTACTCATAACCATCACTTACAACAATCAAGTTTCAAACTTGAGCTCCTGGTTTTGACAGTGTGATTAACAATACTTCTATTGATGTGTGTCTCTCAATACTCATTTGGCTGACCTCACTACTCTAGCCTCTGGAACAAATTCTAATCTCTTTACCCTCACTACAGTCAGTGAATTACTAGTATAATTTTCACTATTTTCTAGTGAAAAGGAAGGGAATCATTATGAGGGTTCCCAAATGCCAACCCAGCTTTCTAAATATTTAATGCTGATTCTTACAATTATGCAACTAAAGTTGTTAATGATTGATACCCATCTGACAGAAAAATAATGAAGCACCTTATAAACAACTCAAAATATAGAAGCAATACAGGGAGAATCCGAATGTGGGTTATCTAAGGATAATAATCACTCCTACTCTGTTTTGTCAAAAACACAACAGTAACTATTTCAGTGTAAGCAGTACCCCTGCCCTATCACTTGTTGAAAGATACTATCAGGAGCAAGAATGATATTTCACATCAAGTGGACTATTCTTCTATTGCCATCTGAGGTAGAGATTCAGATTACTTTTTCAAAAACACAACCTTGCAATACAAATGCCAACCTACCCAGTTCACCTGAGCTCAAATTTCATGATGATGTGCAGAATCTAGAACTCCATCTTTTATCAGCAAACAAAGGAAATTAAAGAATTTGCAGTTAGAGAAAAAAAAAAGAAAAAAAGAAAAGAAGAAAAAAAATCAAGAAATCAAACTGCTAGTACATAGGTTGAACATTATAGTCAGGATGATATAGCCAGGATGAACCAGCACTTCTGATGCTGTGATGTCTGAAGGGTCACGACTTAGTGTGGTGTCCACGTTAGATCATCGGGGAATACAATCCTCTTTTTTTTTAAGCTTGGAATGTTACATTTCCTCTTCTTACATAGGTGTACATGCTTTAATGTAATATTATTATTTACTTTCCTTTTTTTTTTTTCCCCATTTTTTTTCTATTTTGAGTCCCTCCTTGCCTTGCTACTTATTTGCTTGGTGATAGATCACGGTGCAAACTAGACCTTACTTTTCTTGTAATTCTCAACCATCCCTTCTCTCCTCTAAATCCACTTTCCCACTCCAAACCCAGCAGTTTTATCTGCAAGGAACAAACTACCTTTGGGAGCATCATGAAAGGCACTGAACTGCTGCATTTCATCTTGGCTTAACTCATTTCAGTGAACTGGGATCAATATACCTCCTAACTTCCAAAAGCCCTGTAGTCTGAACAATTGTTTGTTTTATATGACATCACTCATTCTTTCTTAAGTGATTAGTGGAAGGCTGAAAATAAAATATACCTAAAACATGGGCAGATACCTATCAGAAATATTCAAGATCAATTCATCCAAATAAACATTTGAAAATCAGACAAATGCAAGTATGGAACCCATCCATCCATTTAAAAGCAAATATAAAATATTAAATCTACCCAGCAGCCTGCTACTTTAATATTTATAGACTATTCATCACTAATATATTTTACAGACAAATAATAAATTGATCAATAATGACTTTTTTTTTTTTTTAAATAAAAAGTGACCAACTTCTACCAATACCACCTAAGAACTTGCCAGACCTTTCACTATACTGTTGTTCTCTTGGGATACCATAGCCATTAAAAGTTACTTAGTGCCAAAATTTGGTACACAAAGTCTTAATTTTAGATTATTTCTTTCTCTTCAACCAATGTACACAGATGCATACAACCATGTACTCAATCGACTGTTATGGTAGTTCTGAAAGTTCAGAGACTGCAGCCTTTAGAAAGGCATATTACATTTCTATAACTTGAAGAGCCTGATATATATGCTTCTTTATGCTGCTACAGTAGCATGAAGCAGTTATACAACATTAAGTGGCCAGATGACACTGCAAGTTCAGCTTTATGGCTGCTTTTACAATTTTTCTCAAAGATAATTTCATGAGAATTTTTATTATGAGCTAAAATGCATAATGGACGATAAAATTATAGTATAAGTGCTTTAAATTATATTATCATTTTCTCATTACATGGAACAGATTCAACTGCTCTGTAAATTTTGATGTTTCATATAGGTCTACACATAATCCAGAGACATAAATCCCTAAAAAATCTAGTATCTCCCATGTTCTCATTGATATCAAAGGTAAAAAAAAAAAAATCTCATTGAAAACTGCATCAAACATGAGAACAGATAATTTAAGATTACAAGAGACTGAGACTAAAGGTGACCAATCAGTGCACAATTAAGGATTTTTGTGCTTATTTATTTATTTTCATTCACTCATTCCATTACTGCATATTTTTAATCTTGTTCTATAATGCCACTTTAGGTAATGCTTTAGTTATGCTTGCAAGTATCATTTTCTACCAGTAAAGCCTTCCAGACTCTCAGCCCTGAAGTACATTCACGACTAGCAATGCTTTTCTCTCCTCACCTTAACTCAGCTGACTGAGTGCAGTTATGTTTCAGAAGCATACTTTGTCATAGCAAATCTCTGTCATCTTAAAATGAATTAGTTTATGTGGAGCTACGTTTTAAAAGCAGGTTGAACCTGAAGCAATGGCAGCATACAGAGGGAAAATGTGTATGCAGATCATTCTTTAGGAAGATTCTGGTATTCGTGCTGTTAGATGCAGACTTTGCTACATGTATCAAATACATGTTACTTGCCTCTATTTTGTATGTTTTTCTCTATATTCTGAAAGAAACTACATCCTTCCCTTTCAAATTCCATGTTATTTCAGCCAGCGGTGGTTCTTGGGGCTCTTATGTTTGAATACTGGATGTTTTCGGTGTGGTCTTTTCTTTATTTTTGATATAATTTGTTGATAAAGAATCTATTTTAGCAACCTGTAACAGTGAGATTAAAGGTAGGTTACAGTTCATGCGTACAGTACAACCTAATAAAACCCAGTCCTTTTTTTTTTTTTTTTTTTCCTCTGGGTGCTCATTCAAATACATTTCACTCCAGTCACTTCTCAATATAGGTATTATACTCAATACAGGTATTCAGAATCTACATGAACAATGACAGTAAAATGATCCTGAGAAAACGGGTGTCTGATCTAGTACGGCAGAGAAGGTGATAAAAGAAAGAAAGAAACAAACAAAAACAAACAAACAAACAGATGTCTTTGTATGATCTACTTAAGATGAATACTCAGCCAGCATTCTTGAAAGAAGTTCAGAAGAGGCTCAAAAGTAACCATATCTTTGCAAAGATGAATACATGGACAACCTGCCCTAATTGCTTGCAAATACTCAATTCTTCAGACTAAAATGAATATCGCTAAGAAACTTTTCCTGAAGAATAATCAAGACTAGGAACTAAACGTTCAAAAGGAGCATCCCTCAATCGAGGGGAAAGGCTCTCCCACAGCAGTGTGGCCAAAAGGTACTTTTCCCAAGATAGGATGCAAAAGTGTGATCCTGAACCAGAGAGTAGTTCTAGCCCAGTGTGTGAATGCAAAAGAAATGTTTTATCTGAACAGTCCAGAAAATTCATAATATCTGATCCTTCTGGAAACTCTCATGTGAAGGCTACCTAAGTTATCCCTATTGAAATCTTCCTGGTTTATACCAGGTATTTCTTATTTCAGGCGTTCCTTAAATATGTCTTTCCACTTTTCATACAGCCAGTACCCAAACTTTGAATTCAGAGTGCTATGGATGTAGAATGACCTCACTGATTCAGACTGTCTGGGTGTTAAATTCCCTGGAGAAGCTGATACTGTCATTCCTATCCTCACACAAACCTTACCATGGGAAGTCCATGGGAAGTTGTTGACGAAAAGATGTCCATAAGAAAATAAGGCCCTTCTCAAAATTTTTATGCACTTTGTCCCATTTAATTCATAGTTTGTTAAAAGCAAACATTTAGGCTGATGCATGATTTCCTTGTTTTTGACAAGTCAAAGTCTTCATTTATTGAGTACATTACTTTACATTTGTATATAACTTGTGCATCTTATCATTGGGTCTAGGTAGGAAAGCCACTAAAGTAAAGGAAAAACAAAACAAAATCCTCAGTTTTGATACAATTACGTTAAGATTGTTCTCTTGTTACATAAGAAGATCATGGTCTTATTTAAGATGGCGTGTCCCAAATGCAATAAAAAAAAAATATAAATAAATAAAAAGTATGAGTGCACAAGTGCTAATATATTTGATGCTGAAGGAATTATTAGTTCTTGTTTCTGGTGTGACAGCATCACTGATCACTGATGATCACAGGAAACTTAACACTATTACGTGCCTTGATGCAATGAATTGACAATAGCATAGCAGCATCCATTTTTTTGGATAGCAGCATCCAGAATTTTCTGAGGCAGATCATACTGACTTACTCAGAATTAAATAATTCCCTCAGTCCCACAAGTGTCTCTGGAGAAGAAAAAAGTACATGCAAGAAATGGACATTTCATCATGTGTAAACTGAACAGCTAACTGATAACAGATCCTAATCAGGTGTTACACAGAGCTGCTGAGGAAAGGCTAGAGGATGTATTTCTGTGTAGTATATTCCATGCCTTTCTGTTTATTGTGGAGTGATACTATATTGCATTCCATTTATCTGAGAGAGATGTTTTATGGAAGGGAGCATGATAGGAGAGTCTGATAGAAGTCAAACTTTTAGCACAGCCACCAGTTCATAGGTATAAGGACATTAAAATTTGGATAATTCTTATCGGTCACATCTAAACAAAGCATCTGTCCTCAAAACTCCCATGCTTTTTGGGGCCTTTTTTCTTAGAAGAGTACAAAGCAACGGAGAATTTGTCAGCAGTATATCTTTCCCCGTATCATTCATTTACTAAGGGGGAGAGTCATACTGCACTTGAGGCAATATTTTAAACCTTACTGGTTTTGCTAAGCTGTAAGGGTAACTTACAACATGTTAACACAGATGGTTGCAGACAGACCTAAGCTTATCCTCTATGTGCTTTTAGGTGTTTGAGTCCAGAATAGCTAGAAAAAAAAAAAAAAAGAAAAAAAGAAAAAAAAAGGACACATTTCAGCATGTTAGTGTGACAGAACAAATCAATTCAAATGCACTAATATGACTTCTGGACTTCCGTCCATCCAACTTTTGGATGATTTGAAAGAAAAATTGTTACTTTACTGTCCAAAGACAGACAAATACTCTTATTTAAAGAATACAACCCCCCCTCTCCTAATTTCCAAATTCCTACCACAACAGCAATACTGTGTTCACTCTCAAAGCTGACTTTACAGACATATGTTTATTGATAACTGTAAGTAAACTACTGTTTATTTTGCATCACAGTAAGAAAAAATGATCAAGTAGTCTTGATGGTCCATTCAGTTGAAAGACCTATAGGGCATGACTAGTGGGTCCTACTACTCAAAAGATTTTGAGTTAATTGGCTATTCATACATCAAATATGAAATATAGATCTTAAAAAGCATTTGAAAAATAATAGCAAGCTCAGAAAACAGAGTTTAATGAGTGAGAATAGCAGGGTGTGGAACAGATTGCATCACTGGTTGATTATACTCACAAAAGAAAAACATTTCTACTTGAGGTGTTATACAACATAATCCATGCATGATGAAGGAGGAAGTACTAAGTTTGTCCTACTGAAGACTTTGGTTTATGCAGTCCCCTGAAATGTAATGTTGTTTACGCATATTTATATAGTATCCCATACAGCTACCACATGACAGATATTCTGTGCACACAAAAGTAAAGTGAATCCTTCATTTTGCCAGTCTCTCCCCTCCCTGTTTCTAGTGGATGAATTCCCTTTATGTCTGGTGCTCTGATCCTTTGCTCCAGTTCTGAACTCCCTCCTCCACTCCCCTTCCAGCTGTGTAACAAAACAAAAGCTTTGAGGGAAGCTGCCCAGCAGCAAAAGTTTCTGGCAAGTAAGCAGGAGGAAAAATATTGATCAGTGTCAAACCACTTACAAAATAATGGAAGGAGAGGAAAAGGAGATTTTCACTCTCTCACATTAAAAGTGGTATTGATTCAATTCTGTCTTTGCTAGCTCCGGTAAAGCCAGTTTTTGTCCCCTTCTGGTCTTTCTTTCCTGCTGTCTGGAAAGTGGAGGAACTATGAAGTAGCACAGCATAGTTCCTAGACTAGGATACAGGATCAAGTCAGGTTCCCTGTGCTGTCAAGTACTCAACATTGAAAACAAAAACAAAACAAAACAAAACAAAAAAGAAACAAATTGCCTGGATTCTTCTAACTTTCCCATGGAGAAGTGTGGACAGTCAAGTTCTTCTTCACCATAACCCCTTCACTGTGTAAAGCAAGGGAGGGTGGTTGTCCACCATAGACAGCACAGTGAGCTACAGCTGAAAGTACACTTTTGTGGGAGACATCTATGGGGAAAAAGCATATTGGGTATTGTTTGACACTACCTCCGCAGTGTCAAAGAAGAGGTGGTCTTGTTTGTTTATTTGTTTATTTGTTTCCGGTGAGTGCAAATTTTTTTTTTACCTTTGTTCTTTTAAAAAAATAATTTATAAAGTGCTTGCATACAAGATATAGGGTAGTTTGTATCACGCTGTAAATGGTAATAAAAATAAACAATATACAAGCTGCTGCATTTTCACACTACAAACAGATTAGCAAGCAGTGAAGCTAAAGATACCTCTACACTGGTGTGGACAGACAGGAAAAGTGAACGGTTAGCATGGAAATACTCCAATTACTTAAACCATAATGCTTTTGTGGATCACTTCTGGTCCTAGTTCTGCTGTTTACTCTTGGTTTGGGCTTAGACAACTCACTCTGCTGGTAGAAACTGATGCAGTGCATCACAACATCTTCAACAAAAATCAGTGGAGTTTTAACGTGATAGCAACTAAGGATTTGTTATTTAGCTGTCTTCTGTGCCCTTTATTGGCAAACACTGGGACAAGCATGCCCTATCCATCAGTGACATTTTCAAAATAAGTCAATATATTGGGGATATTAAGACAAACATGTTAATGCTTCAGAAAGCCTAACTACAGAAAAAAAATATTTCAGCATGTGCTTCACACCCTGCCTCTGTGGGGTAGATGGGGTGGGCTTATTGACCATTTTGGTTTCAGGATCAACATTGACCTGAATGTCATGGTCCTCCTTGCATATCAACAAACCTGGCCTTGCATTCAGTGTGAGGACAAACACCCATAAGTTCTGAATACCTTATAAATATTCCTTAATCATTTGGGGCAGAATTCTTGTTTAATGGTAATGGCAGTGCAACAATATGGATGAGTTAAATAGGCTACATCAGCCTTAAGGGAACTAGAAATCCCCTAAGCCATTGGAGCCATTCACACTGGAGATGTTATATATATACACTCTACTTTATAATATTTAGGCTTTTTACATTTAGAGACTGGTTTTATGTCACTGGGTACTTTTGAGTGAAATTATTGTATTATCATGGATGGCACTAATAAGTATATTAACACAAAAAGTTAGATTTCTGATGTTATACTGCCTTGAATTTACTATTTATATTAAAATTGGTACAATTTTTACCTTTCTTTTTTTTTGGAAAGCTGATATAGTTGAAATTACATGAAGCGCTTTCCCAGACTTAACAGCAACATCATTCTGTGAAAAGTTAAGAAAGAGATGTAACTGTGCACATCTGCTAAAAAAAGTGTATATACATATAATTATTTTTCTATAAATGATGTTACTATGTGTCATAAAAATAAAGTTAGCACATATCTAGTAAGAGGAATTTTTAAATGCTAAAAATTCTACACACCCGGAGCATAAAGAAACAAAAAGAAAGGGTTGTTATGAGAAAAAATTACATATTTGTTTAGAATTTAAATAGTAATTTTACAATTCCATAACAAATGTATTATACAGAAAAATAGGAAATGGTATATATTTTCTTCACATATGGCTTTAAGGATGATTTATTTCAATAGTTCAGTAACTACAGAAGTGCTATGTTAAAGATTTCACATTTTATCAGCACACTGAATGATTTTATGAGGTGATGATGTGAATCTACATCCATCAAAGATCCTATTCTATGATGAAAAGTTAATGTTTCAGAAAACTGGAGTGTTCTTGGCTATGTGTTTCTCACTGAAACAGTTACACAGTAAAAGAGGTTTGGTCTCACATGTACAAACACACAGAAAAAAAAAAAAAGTAGTTTTTGAGAAAAGGTTTTTGTGAGTGAATAGCTTCTGTTTACTACACCAGTCCACACTAAGAAATTTAGTTGAAAAGTTGACAGCCAAAGATCTCATTAATAACTGAACTGAAATAGCATATTTCTATAAAGTATATATTAAACAAACACTTTGTATAGAGATAAAAATCCTATTAAAATTAATGTGATATCTTCTTTGAGCATAGACTAAATGATACGACCCATATAGTAGAGAGCAGACAGGAATCGGAGCAAGCAAATGAGTTTTAAAACATACAGTTGTTATATATTTAAAATACCCATATTTAATGTTGGCATCTATGAATTTTTCTGAAAGGTGTAAAGCAGATTTGTTCCTAAACTTGCACCTATATTACTTATCCTATAGTAATAATGTTTTGCATTTATCTATGAAACTGATTTGTAAAAGACAGATACCGAGACAGAACAAAACTCTAACTGCATCATAAATCAGAAAAGCAAAGTGTTATAAATGTGAACTGAGATAAGATCCACTAAATGTACCAACTTTCTATCACTGAACAGCTTTCAAAGGCAACTGACAGATAAATGTTATGTACACTGTTTTCATCCTTGCTAATTTCTTGTAAAATTCCAACCTGATGCTAGCATATACTTTTGTTTTACAATAACAAAGTAACCGGCAGGAACAAACCGAGATTTTTAGTCTGAATGCTATTTTCACTTCCCAAGCATTTTCATTTCCCAGCTTTTATACCTGATGCTTTCTAAGTCTATTTTAGCAGATCAGATACCACACCTACAAACAGCACAAACTGCAAGTGACCACTTTACCTTCAGAAAAATCAATCAGTCCCAGCAAATGAAGCAGCTTCAGAGATGCAAATATAATCACAACAATACCCACTGTTTGCAGTCCCTCCGACTCCCACTCTAGAGTCAACATTCTTCCAACAGGCAAATCATTCCAGTCGTCACACCAGCTCGTGATCAGAGGGAAACGAGAGGATTTTACCAATAGTTTGCTTTGAAGAAAGTTGCAGTGGTGCAAATCGACGTTGCACTGGGCTGTGGCAATTCACCAGCCACCCTAGCTGAGACAGAATTATTAGATAAAGCCCCGCATCTCATGCTTCTCTAAGCACTGGATAATCAGTAGTGAGTCAACTTGTAAGGCTGAGGTGGACCACTACCCCCCGGGCATGGCATGGTATCCGGCAAGCAGCCTTACTTCAGAGCTGCTGGAGGAACATCTGTGTCAGGAGTGAAGACTTTGCTGTGTCGGTGCCAAGAAGAAATGCTCCCTGCAAACTTGCACGAGGGAGCACGCTGCTGTCAGCACTCTGCACTCCGGTGCTTCCAGACCCAGGCTTTGCGATTCTCCCTGAGCTTCACAGTCCTTCCCCAGCTTATTTTAGTACAATTTTTGTTAAGTGTGACACATGACAGTTTGCTAAAGACAGACATCTGTTTCCACACATGCTGAATACTGCACATCAGAAAACCCCTGCCCTCTGCATTACAAGAAATAATGTAGGGAAGCACTGTTCCTTCCTCTTCTTAAGCATCACCAGTATCTAATTAAAATCTTTAGTCTAAATGAGACTGAAAATTAAAGAAATGCACATCAGCACGACTGGCACCTCCAGCTAGCAAAATATAGTGCTGTCAAGGAGACATGCAGTGTCCAAACATCTATTCTGCAGCCAGGGAGAATGTATTATTTATTGATTGAGAAACAAAACAGTGCTTTTCTGTCTCAGAACATTAACCTAGAAGTGTCAAGCCCCAAATCCTGATCTTATAAATGGCAATTAGGCATTTTCAACAGCTACTGGGAAGATCTTGCCTAGGCTGTGCATCAGGGGAAAAACAAAAGAAGCTGATGATCCCAGATGATTTAGGGGACAGTCTGTATAAAATTAATTGCCCTGTGTTTATTAATGTGATTTCCAAGAGGGTACACAGTGTGAAAAATAGGATCTGCACATGCATACAAAGTGTAAGGTTAACCCTAAACACTAATCTTGTGCCCATCCTAATAATTTAACTAAATCCTGTCCACGTGTATACAAGGCAGTAATGTAAAAGCAACTCTCAGAAAAAAAAAAATATATATATATATATATAATCAAGAAACACATATAATCTAACACTAAAAACAGTCTCTTAAATGAGGACTGGTAGTGACCATTAACCTTAGGTCACTTAACTCTTTCCATTAGAAACAGTTTTTACTAACTTTTTGAAAAGTTTAGAAACATTTACTTTTGATCAGGAAGCTATTACTATTTTAAATATGGATAATAACAAATTGTAACATTAACAATCTGTTGTTTACAGACTGCCATGAAGAGAAAGAAAAACATAACTTCATAGGGACTACCATCTTGGTTTTGTTTGTTTTTCTTTGAAGGCTATCTATATTTAATTACAATAACAAATCACAGAATATTCCCTATAGACAGGGCTCCAGGAGATGTATATTTTTACTCATTGGGAAATCACATGGGCTCCAGTTAGTTTTAGGTTATATCTATGTAGTATATAAGCAACAATATTCTCTAATTTCAATCTTCTGGATATTTAATACTAAAATATCATGAGTTCTATAATATTTGTATGTGCTCTCAAGCTGAATGTCAATTCCTTTCCCTATTAAGCTGTAGAGCTAATGATGTAGGAGGAAAGCACAATAAAAATAAATCAAACAAAATTCACTATCCTCAACCTGTACATTTCTTATATTGTAAAATAGTTATTCAATATATTTTCCTGTAAAGTTCTGCTCCTTTTTTAAAAAAAATCATTGTTTTCCCATGATAGTTCTCTAAGTCAGAAGAACCACGTAAAAACTCCATGTAAAGCAGTAAGGCTAATAAATTACATAGAAAGGAACAAGAAGTGATGAATGAAATATTTCCTTTAATACACTATGCAACAGATTCAAACAACAGTGCAATTTACAGAGTTCAGTTCTTCTGGAAGTCATTCAATCAAAAAAAAAAATCCATACCTCTAGGCATTTGAAAATTAAATCAATCTTGAACAAGGATATCATAAAATTCATATAAGACACCTCATTGTATTCTGATTACTTCCTAAATTCATAGTGAAGTGTAATTTCTCCCTCACTTCATATTTTGAGTATTATTTAAAAATAAATATTTCTGTGACAGGCCCTTATTTCTGTTGCATAGTGTATTAAAGGAAATGTAGTGTCAATGCCTATATTGACACTACAAGCAAATTTTAAAAGCTGTTCAAAGGAAAGGAATTTTTCATCATTGCCATATCCAAGTTACAAAAGAAAACACCATCCTTTACATGAAGCAATGAAACAGCAGTGGATGGCTTATAATACCCAAGCATTGCACTGATTTATTGTCTTGTCTTGATTTCCTCTTTCGTTTTGGGCATTGCAATGCATCGTGGTACTCTCTTAGCAATATATATAAATTTGCATAAACGTTCTTGTTATTCTTCAATAAGTTGTAAGAAATATATAAATATACATATATATATATATATGTATATGTCAATATTGTTAGAAAGCTATCACATCTAAACACTGCATCTTCTGCTGGCTGCATATTCTTCTCCACAAATATTTGAAGCAGAACCTTTAACTTTTGCCTGAAATTCAGGCACTACTGCCCTGTGGGTTTACCGAACCACTAATTATGGGAAAGCATTAGTATGTCAGTAGCTAAACTCCAATACAGAGCATTCCCAAATTAACAACAAAACACACAAAACTACAATGTTAGGCTGATCTGCCACCCCACAAAATAAGGGGTGTATATCTTGCACTGTGAGGCTGCAGCAGGTATGTCAAAGCATGGTGTTCTTCAAAGGATATGTTGAAGAAGATCATGTCCATGGACTTACTGCCTCCCCTTCTGAACCCTTGATGATTATCTGTGCAAGCATAAGTTTTTCTCTTCTAAGAAAGCATAGAAGAGAAACCTGTGCTGAAGCACTGTAGAAGGTATCTTCTCTCTGGAAGCACAAATCCTCAGGGAGTTCTGAACATATCTGAGTGCAGATATGCCAAAATTAGCAGGATCTAGTAGAAGAAACACATTTTGGAGTCCTTACATAATTTTTCCACAAACAATCCCAATTAATTATTGGCTACGCTGATCATTTTAAATAGAATGATTCACATATGGAACGCAGTGAACATAAAATAGATGCCTGAAATAACATAGTGTATTATATACAAGTAAATTTTAGATCTGATTGCTGTGTACTCATAGAGTACCTGCAATTTTCCCCTGCTTCTTGGAAGCAGAAACAAATGCTCCAAGATATTATTTATAAAGCTTAGAACTGAATTATAATAATTTTAAAGTTGACTAAAAGAGGATAAGATCTGCCATTTCGAAACAAACAATAATTCACCCAATTTAACACATCATAATGCTTCAGGATAACATGCAGGATGCTATGAATAGAACAAACAAGGAACAAACTGTTCTGAAATTCTAAAAATAGATAAATAATAATTCTGAGATTTATGTATTAAGGTATAAAATTTCTCTATAATTTTATATGATTTCAAAGGTCTTCAAAATTATTTGGCATTATCATATTTCTCTTACATTGGTAACATAGTTTAATTCCAGTAAAATCTTATCTTTTAACTACAATCTGTCAGTCTAATTAGCACAGTAAAAATGGGAAGTATATGTTTTTCTTTTAATGGTTTTAAATTTCAGATTTATTAATGACAGCTTTTGTTTTAGTTCTTACAATAAGTTTTCACTGTCATTTATAAACTCTTCCTCTTTTCAATTTCTTCTGAGTTTTGTACATGACAGTAGAGAAATAAGAATGCCTATCTGATCCCAAATACGTTGAAGTAATTTATCTTTCCACTATATTTTGGTTTTAACATCTTCTTGGAAACATCAGTCTTCTCAGCCTTTTCTCAAAGATAAAGGCTCTTTTTATACTTTGATTTCCATTTCTCTTCTATGCAGACATTCTTTATCTGCTATTGTCTAATGTAGAATGGATCTGACCAAAATGGAACACACTTTGCAAGGTGAGGATATATCGTTATTTGCTAATTGACTTGAATTACACTGTTTTCCTAAATGATTACATCTGCCCAGTGCTATAACTAATGTACAGGGAAAAAAAAAAAAAAAAAAAGCTTTAATTGGCTAGCAATAATAGTTCATCAGAAACTATTTGAGATTTTCCCTAAAAGTGGCTGAAAAGGGAAACTGCTGCTGAGCTAGAAATAGAAACAAAATTTGGAGGTATTAATTAGCTGTCCTTCTTTCTGTACTCTTATTTCCAGAGGGAAATGTCAGTCAGCTAGAAGAGAAAGAAACTGTCAAATAAACACAGAAAGGGCACCTACGTGCAGGTCAGCTGAACTTGTAATCTTCAATTTCTTGTTGATGCCAGATCTGAGCTTATTAGGCAAGCTATCTGGCTGACTATGAATTTAATTCTCCTACTATCTAGCCAGTAAGAAATCTGCTCACAGATCTTCAGTTTTCTACACAGAAAAGTTTATATCTCAGATCTAAAGAAGAAAGCTGTGGCAAGTAGAAAGCATTTGGGGAACCACCAAGAGTAATTAATTTACACAGATCCATTTCAGAACGATTGAAATAATTTTTATTGGGTAAAATAATTCACTTTTCTTGAATGTAAAACCTCCTGCATAGGCTGCTACAGATAAACACACAATACTGTCTAATTTTCATAAAATGCTTAGAAAAATGAGACTAAAATATGAAATCACTTTGTTCATCACACCAGTGCTGCAGCTACTGAAGAGCACAATATCGCACCAGCAGAATACTTACATTACCAAAATTGCAGAAAAACTTTCTCTAGGTAGAAGAGCTATGCAGAGTGTAATTACCCAAGATGAAATTTGTCAGACTTCATATATCATCTTTAATATTTATACTAAGTGTCCTAGATCTTTAATGACTGTAAGTGGATATAGGCTGAGGGAAAAAAAAAAAAAATCAACACCTGTACAGGCAAGATAAGATTTCATTGGTTTGTAATCAAGGGAGAAAATATGACATCCAAGCTTTTGAATGTTTGGTCTCATCCTTAGAAGTAAATTACACTGAAACAATATTGTGGCTGTAGACATCTAAAGTTGATTTCCTCATTTTAGTAGTCTGGTTCTAGGCTACGGAATGGGATTTTACTACTTTTTTTTTTTTTTTCCTTTCTTTGTTTTCACCTTCCAACTCTCACTTGCTCCTAGAAGCTTTTGTTCTTACTTTGATCTAAATCAAAGGACTGCTGCCATTACTGATCTGAAAACAAGAGCCAAAAGGAATCCCATAAGACAACCATTACCAGCTCCCTCCCATGACATAACAGCTACAGGTGCTTTCATTTTTTCTATAAAATTAATTGACATAACATGTTATACAATTATGCCTTAAATAGCTAGTATGCAAGTGGATTGTAAATTAAACAGAATGGCCATGGGAGTAACTGCAGCATTTTAATTTATAAAGCGTTAGCAAAGCACTAGAGAGAGACTATCTCTTTCCTAAACAAGGTTAAATCACATTTAGTAATAGTAGGTAATCAAATTCTGGTTTGTTTTACTGCAGAGCCCACTGGCTTGCTTGGTAAACTAAATTATCTCTAAATTGTGTGACTATGTCCTCAGCCCACAGACCTGCTTTTCTTTTTATGTTCACTTGATGTTGCAGTAGCAGCAACTGCCACTGCCAAGTTTGTAAGCATAAATGTATGTCCATACTGTAGAACTGCAGTATAATGTAGCTACTTATGGTCAGTTGGACCCAATTGCTTTATTACCTGTAATGCAGCTGTGTTATCATAAGGCTCAGACTGGGTTAACATACCCAACAGAGAATCGGTAAAGGAAAACTTACCCCACAAAAAGCTTGCTATATATTGGTTCTAAAATTAAATGATTGTTGCTTCTCCAGCCATTGGAATCCCTGAATGGGAATGCAAACATTTATAAAAAAGTTCAAGCCTGAGACATGTCTCATCTTAAATTCCCAATATTATCTGAATACCTCTTTGAACTTCCTTTCTCTTACTAACCTTACAAGTAAAACATCCTTTCCCAGCTTGTAATAAAATGGTGTGGGTTTTTTGTTGTTGTTTGTTTGCTTTCCTGCACAACCCTCCTCTTCAGTCTTTGCACATTTGGAAAGAACATAGTAAAAGCAGGGTCTGACCTGCAGATTTTCTTCTTTCACTAATACCTTTGCAATTACGCACTGGATCAGATGACACCTTTACCAACCATTTTACTTCTGCAAACAGGACCTACTGGGAGGCCTCAGCTCAAGCTGGTAGAAATGATGGGACAGAGTAGCAGTTTTCACAGCTCCACATTGTCATTTTCTGTTAGGCAAATTAGGACTATATCTACTTATGCTTGTCCATACATCTAAAAAGCTACATTTTTATGGCCTGTAGAGCTGTTAGATGACTTCAGATGAGTTCCTACACAAAGTTACAGGCATTTTCTGCTGTAATGATTAAGAAAACAAATGATCCATGTATTTTAGTTTCAAAACCTAATATTCTAGTAATCAACAGGAATATTAATCATCCAAACCTCAAAGGCAACTATCATTTTAAAATCCTGAAACTATCCTGCGCAACTCCTTTATTTCAAAACTGGTGTGGCTGGCTCCTTATAGTTCAAGGTATGGTTAGGAACTAAACCGGAGAAAAAATATTTTATTAAAGACGATCATATATATGCCACTACCATGGAGCTCTTATCTTGTGATGAACCTGTCTTTCTCTGGTTTAATATATATGTACAGTAAATGTTCTATTTCTCTTATTGGCTTTTAGAAAGGTGAAGTACTGTACTTTCCCATAGCAACAGGAAAGTATTATAAAAGTCTGAGGAGGCTGACATATTTCTACATTTAATGTACTTGTTAAAAGATAAGTGCATCTGTCCTGTAAAGATGAGATGAAAAACAAACAAACAAACAAACAAAAAAAAACACCTATATTATACAGCTGCAGCACTTTCAAGGAATACAAATCAAAAAGCCTACAGTCACAATCTTGTCCCCTCAGTGTGTTTAAGACTTGGACTATATATGAAATGTGTAGATTTGACTACACATCTGTAGCATGTGGTAACCATTCAGAATGATGCAATATTCAGAATTAGTCCATGCTATTTGCTTATGTACTAGTGTTTGATTTATTAACAGCTTCTGAAACGTCTATTTTTTTTATTGTTTTTTTTCCTCCAATCAGTGACAAAATATCATTTAGGTGCATCAACCCATGAGGCCATACTTGGAGTGTTGTGTCCAGTTCTGGAGTCCCAGTACAAAAGAGACATGGGGATACCGGACAGAGTCCAATGCAGGGCCACCAAGATGATGAAGGGACAGGAGCACCTCTCCTATGAGGAGTGGCTGAGAGAGCTGGGACTGTTCAGCCTGAAGAAGAGGAGGCTCAGGGGGAACCTAACAAATATCTGTAAATACCTGGGGGGAGTTTGCAGAGAAGATGGAACCAGGCTCCTTCTGTGGTGTCTCTTGTCCTGGTGCCCAAACGGGCACAAACTGGAAAACAGGAGGTTCCCTCTGAATGTAGGAAGCACTTCTGTGCTGTGCAAATGACTGAGCATGGCACAGGTTGCCAGAGAGGTTGTGAAGTCTTCCTCAATGGATATCTTCAGAAGCCAACCAGACGTGGTCCTGGGCAGCCTGCTCTCTCTGGGTGCCCCTGCTTGAGCAGGGGGTTTGGACAAGATGGCCTCCAGAGGTCCCTTCCAGCCTCAGCCATTTTGTGAAAATAAACTTGAAAATAAACTTGTTAGGGCCAGTTCTTTTCTTGCTTTTAGCCACTAAAGGACTTTTTTCAGTGTGTGGGTCTCTACATAAAAATGATTGTGTTTACTGCAATGAAGTGGTAGTGGTAACAAAGGGAAATGAACAAGAATATAAGGATAAAAGTGCATGTAAAACCTACACTGAAAGGAGTAGGGGTATTGCTTTTTTGAATTCCCCCATTAGAAGTATGAGTTTTGGCAGAGTACTAATGATTCAGGAAATTTACAGAAAATGTCAAGGTTTTGTGACTAGACTCCTGTTCATTCACAAAGAGAAAAAAAATCATTATGTAGAAGGAGTTGGAAGAAATAGCATAATGTGGTGGTGTTTTTAAGTTCCTAATGCAGTTTTTTCTTGGCTCCTACTTGTTCATACAGTGGTATTTGAGGATCCATGCAGCACAATGAGAAACGATCTGCTTCAGCAGTTTTGCTGTTCTAGCACTCTGGAAAGCAGCAACAGTATAAAACCTTGAAGGAAACAATAAGTTTATAATGTCTTGTTATCAATTAAGGAAAAGAAGGGTTTCAGCTCTTCCCTGAGGAAGCATTATGATGTCCAACAGACTGCATCATGAGGTTCTTGCACATACTGAAACAAGGGAAGCAACAAAATACAGAAGCACACTATTCTGTACTTCCAACAAAACTTTAGACACCACTTTTGATTGTGCTATGCCACTGCAGGGACTAGCTCTTTTTGTCTTTAGTAGTTTTGCAGGGTTTATCACAGCTTCTGTACTCCATGCTGACAGTTTGGATAAGCAGATACTCCATTATGCACAGCAGGCTTATGGCTCATGAGTTCATTTTCATGTGCTTGTTGACATGCAAATGGCTGTATCCCGGTCTCATAAAGGAGACACCTGCATGCCTTCCTCCCTGTTACACCAATAGATTTAAAATATGGATCAGAGATTGCTGGATTTTTAAGCCATGTTCAACCATTTCTAAGGCCAAGAATATTTTTGCTGCCATTAATACTCCAGGAATCATTTCCCTCCAATATTCATGAGTGGACCAGGCTATGAATTTTAATTTCTCTAATCTCCTCAAAAGCAATTTCCCTAGCTTCCCAGTCATGCTGCTCTTTTCTGAACTCACTCCAATTAGGTAGAACAGTTATATAGAAAAAAATGTAGTTAACTAGTTTTTAGGTGGAAACAAATTAGTCATGAGCAGGATTGTCCGATGCAACTGCCAGACATAGCCATTACAATCCATTAATGTCCCCCTCTGACCAAAATAATATTAAAGATTTAATAACATTTTGTCTTATTACTTAAAAGCAAATAAAACTCAGTACTCCTACCCCCTAACATCAGACACCTATGTACACCCTAAGTTTTTAGGAACTTGTATTCCAATAGAGGTATCTTAAGAGTGTGCCAGGAATTCAGCCCGCTCCCTCACTGCAACTGATGTTTGTTTTCATAATGTTTCTTTTTGAACTTAGAGATATTTCTTGCTAACAATGACAGTAACACACATTGTCTCTTACTGAAGCAGCTCTGAAACACACTGGAGAATTATTAGGCTCTCCCAAGACAGCCTAAGCAGGTTAAAACAGAAGACTGTTAAAACAGGAGAAAAATAATTTGACAAAAAGAAAAAAAAGACGTGGAGCCTTGAGGATCTGTCCTTAATACACTTTGTAGACAGTAACTCATCTCCCTTTGTACTCGTCTCATGGTTGCAGTCCAAGACTAGTAATCCTGTGCAAGCTCAGGAGAAGACGAGAGCCAGACTCTAACAGTGTAACAACAGGTTTTGGCCAACATCGCCCGCGTGAGAATTTTGCAATACAATGTCAAGATTTTCTGTACTACCAGATCTATGTGAAGAAAAGCAGTAGCCAAGTGTTCCTTACTGCGTGGGACTCAACACAGCCCATATGCCAGCACGTGGTAACAGAAAAACAAAGTTTTGTCCAGCTTTGTGTATTAATCCTTATTTACACTGTTTAACATATGTATAGAGGACATGCCTATAAAATTTAAGGAAAATGGATTCCTTAAAAGTTTCTCATGTGGATCCTGGCTAGAGGAAGAAGTTAAATGTATATTGTAAGGTGAATTCACCAGCCAGCTGGTGAATTCTTTTGGTAAGTTCAAGTCTCGTACATGTTTTCTTCCTAATGAATTACACTGTCTAGCATACCAAAGTAGATATATATGATACCTGCTCGGAGATACAACCTAACAGAATGCAATGGCTGTCTCACTCCTTTGCTGATTGTTTTGTTTCATTTTTAATTGTTTTGGGGGAAAGGGAATGCAACTGCAGTAAAGGTTAAGCAATACTTGCTGCATTATTTGTTGAACAGATGCTCCCATTTTGCAGACTGAGGGAATTTCTGATCCCCAAAGAAGCTTCTCAGAAATATTAATAAGTGAAGAGTCACAAAACATTTTAGTATAGATGGAGAAAAATGCTAAAAATAAACAGTTTGAACAAATGTAATAATTTTTCTTCCATCCCAAACCTCTGAACATGATAGACAGAGTATTTGGAAAGACATTCTCTATGTATCATAAAATTAAAAAAAAATATCTATCTAGATTTTTCTTAAAAATTTAATTTTGTAAAGAATAAATTAATCAAAATATATATATATATATTTTTCAAGTTTCTACTCATACAAGTTATCTCTTAAGGAGGCTAGAAATAAAAAGATGCACCGACACAAAACTAAGGTGGTTTTATGGTCTTCAAGAATACATATCAGCAACGGGCAAGTTTCAAAAAAGCCAGATGCAAAAGTTAAGGAATAGTTCCAACTACCTTTGCCTCTTTGGAGCTGTCATACTCCAATGGAAACAAAATGAATATATACTAGGCATGTAGGAGTGGTGTTCAGCTGACTTTTGCATTTTCAGGTTTTCTGGTAGTTAAATTGGCAATTTGCAGAGTTATGTCCTGTGCTGAGAAGCAGTAAGGGTGAGGAGAAGTTCTGAGACACTATTTGACAGAAGGGGGAATTTCAGCCCCTTTGTGGGATAAGGAAAAGGGTTTTGGACACTATCAGATAATGAGACCGAGCAGCCAGACCCAACTGCACCCCTGTCCACAGTCTTAATGGTTCAATGCTCTGGGCAATCCAGCTTTTCAGAAGAAAAAGAAGAAAAAGAAGGTACCAGCACTGAGTACACATGATAAATGCTTAATATTCTGGGGGTAGCTGCAGCATTTTAAAATACACGAGAGCTATTTTGCAGAGAATAAAGAGACTGAAGCTGAATGCATAGTCCTAGGCATGGTCCTAGGTCCTAGCTTCAAAGAGCTGCACACTGCCCTTTGAAGCAGTTGGTGACCAGCGACCTTAGTCATTTGGTGCAGTACAGTCTTTTTTAGTTCAAAAGTGACTCATACCAATTTTGAGTTAAACTTTCACCTTATCATTATTTTCATTTTGTGTCCTGAGCTATCAACTGCCCAGCAGTAAAATAAATGTTGAGAATCATTTTTTTTCAGCTGAAATCATGACCTTATTACAAAAAGACACAAAACCAACAGTAAGAGAAATATTACCACTAAGATTTTTATTTTTTTTTTAAAGGAGGCTGTCTTAGTTTCTTTGTTCATATTTGAAGTTCTCCTGTTTATCCTTTTCTCACCTGTGCAAAACAAATAACATTGCTGTGCAAGTGTATGAATTTTAACATATAGAAACATTGATCTTAAAACAGACACTGTGGCTATACATAAATATATCACTAAATATACTTCAGGAAATTCAGACACTGTACATACAAAGGTCAAAGAAAAATGTCTAGTGAAGAGGTTAGCAGCAATTTTTTCACCAAACAGATTTTCATGGAGTGTCAGTGTGTGATGATCTGAGAAATATCTCATACATGTTATGAATTATGATTGATGTTATTCATTTATTAGTTGTTCCTGTGAAAACAGATGTGTTTTTAAAGTTTTTGTCAACGATTTTCTCCTATTTTCTCATCTAAATGGTTTTGACACACATTCAACAAACACGTTTCTCTGTTGCTCCAGAACTGCACAGTGGCGAAAAGAATAGTGGAAACTATAAAGAGTGGGGGAAAGAAATTTCCAGTGAGATGTCAGAAAGACGGTGACTGAAAAGTGCTAATGGGAGACAGGCAAAATGCACAGGAAACTGACATAGGGAGGAAAGGATCAGCGGCTGAGCACACTTTTGCTGCAGGGTAGCCTGTGTCAGCAGCAACATGAGCCAAGGACTAGAAAGACAAAGGAGGGAAAGAAAGCTTCTGTGATGGCTAAGCAAAATGCTCTCTTTACCAGAATTCTGGCCCAAAGCATGCCTAAGGAAACTGAAGGCATCAAGACAGATAAAGAAATCCTGCCTTCCTACCCAGATGCAGACAGATGCCATAAGACAGGAGAAACTAGGCTGGGTATCTTCTGCACTCAAAGTTTTAATGGTCTGTATTAATTAAACTTTGTCCTCCAAATAAAACTAATGATATTTTAGAAATGCTGAAAAATCAAGGTGATCTGCCTACATCTGTCTGCTCATTTTCACTGCATGGCTTCTGATGACCTAAAGGGGAAGAGAAGCAGCCTCTGGGGTGGGGCTCTGAGAAGTGGCACTGCAGAGAGGAGGGTAGGGTGTCAGGCATCCTGCAGGGACAGCCACTGGAGGAAGCAGCTCTGTTTTCTGCAGGATATAAGCAAAGGAAGGCTGCTTCCCTTTGTCTGGAGACACAAGGTACCTGGACTCTCTTTGAAATGCAAAGGATTAAAAGCACCATAAGGAGTAAAACCTTAGCTTTGTTATAGCAATGACAGGAATTCCTTCCAAACAGTGTAGCAGAACACCAATTTTCCTTAAAAAAAAAAGATGCAGATTACTGGGGGAATAAGGCTACAAGTAGTTTCACAAATCAGTGAAAATAAGATGCCATTAGAGCATCATTTAAAACCTTACCAAATTTAGAACGTACAAGTAATTCTGATTTTTTTCTTTTTTTTTTTTTTCAAATACCGATTGTAATCAGCCCCAGTAATCAATTAAGGTTTCAATAACTTAAAGTATCAGACAGATTTTTATTTTTTATTTTTTTAAAAAACAAAGGACAGGATGAGGGGGAATGGGCTAAAGTTGTGCCAGGGGAGGTTTAGGTTGGATATTAGGACGAACTTCTTTACTGAAAGGGTTGTTAGGCATTGGAATGGGCTGCCCAGGGAAGTGGTTGAGTCACCATCCCTGGAGGTCTTTAAAAGACGTTTAGATGTAGAGCTTAGTGATAAGGTTTAGTGGAGGACTTGTTAGTATTAGGTAAGAGGTTGGACTGGGTGATCTTGGAGGTCTCTTCCAACCTAGATGATTCTGTGATTCTGTGATTCCTTTAGTCTACTCAATTGCACTCTCCACAAAAATTTACCAGAATGACAGAATGGAAATATCAATCATCCATATATATGACTAGTTATGACATGCATTTCATTGGTAAAATCAGTGATTTTGTTAGAAGATACAGGAATATTTATTTATTTTTACTTCTTTTTTATTATTTTTTTAGGGCCTACTTAGCTAAACCCTCGGATAAAATTAGTAATACCTTTATCTTAAACAATAATACTGTACTATAGCATTAGAATTTAGAAGTTAAAGCTTGAAAATATTATCTTTAGACAGATGGAGGGAAAGAATATGCAAATTTTATTATTGCTTAAAAAAATAAATAAATAACAAAACCCAACACTTTAACAAACTGCAAAATGTAATTTACTTCAGACTTAGAAAAAATCCCAAACTGTTAATGCATCTTTATTTTTGACCCCTTTAGACAAGGATAAACTAGGTAACCTCTATTGGCCTTTTGCATTTCTTTCTGTAATCCCATAATTCAACTGAAACCATCCAGGATATTTATAAGCAATAATTTATTTCATGGAGATACCAGTGGAATCATATATTAAAGATGCAGACTGACAGCAGTACATATACACTTGGTATCCAAAGCCCACTTTTAGATGTTCAGGAAGAACATTTATAAAATTCGTACTCACCTACGCTAAAGTACATTAAAAATACATAAACAAAAACTTGTAAAAAAAAAAAAAAGATTTAATAGTGAATAACAATATCATAGCAAGCAGACAAACCATTTAGCTGTTGCAGAAGCTAGGTAAAACTTGTCTTGAGTTGACACCTAAAAATCTGTGGAAGATGACACTGGATTTGGCCCTTAATATAGTACTTTCAGTTCAAGTATGCAGTGTCAAAGGCTGAAATGTTTCCCCGACCCCTGGAGTGTTGCTGTCTGTGATCAAGGCCAGCTCCCTGGGAAGCAAGAGGTGTTTCAGAAGCTGCAATTGGCCAGGAAGCTCTTTGAGAAAGAGCAGGAAGAAATCTTCCCCATTTGTCTCTTCAGCTGCATTTATTCTGAGGCTCTTGCTTTTGCTCCCTTCCTGGGCAATATTGCAGTCATACAGGTGCCAGGCTCATACCCGCCCCATTGCTCCACACCCTGAACCTGGCTTGCAGACTTGACTTCCCAGCTTGACATCCATCCTTCCCTCACAAGGGAACTTATTGTTGCTGCTGCCTGAGAATACAGTGGACTTGCAGTATCTTCTGTGTTTACCAACACAGGAAAAATCATCTTGCTACACTGGTAGCAAGAATACAGAAAGTAGTAAGAAAAACAAGGAGGAGACTGAATCCTAGAAAGAACAGTAAAGTGACAACAGCAAAGAAACAACTTGAACCTGCCAAATAAGAGGGAAGATGGACAGAAATAAAGAGCAGTGATCCAAGGCTGGATAGATAGCAAGGCAACAGTGGTTCTGAGAAGAGATTTGGAGGAAAAAAACAGCAGCAAATCCAAAGAGGAGAGAGAGGTGTGGAATAGGAGAGCAGAAAAGACTGGGAGTTGTTCGAGGAAGGTGAAAGGTGCAAGGAGACTAAGAGCAATAAGAAGAGAGAACAGGATGAGAACCATGGGAATTCAGCACATTTCAAGTTCTCTTCCACTGTTATTAAGAGGTTTATTTTTTTTCATAAAATAAAAAAGAACCTAAGAGCAAAAATAATAATAATAATACATCTACATCAGCAAAATTTGCACGTGGACTACTGATAAATTTAATAAAAGTCAAGGAAAAGATTTTCTGTTTCACAATAGCATTATTTTTTACTACACAAAAAATATGCCATGAATGTTAGAGAAGAGATATCTAAATCATGCTCACTAACAACTATGCACACATAAGAGGAACAAAAAAATACTTGTGCTTCACTGGCAACTCATTTGTACGCACCATAACAGACAGGAGTTAATATATTTTTCTTTTTTGGAATGCTATCAAATTGCAGAATAAATAACAAAGAAGATTTATAGTGTTATTACAATGAAATATCTCAGGAACTTAGGTCCATAAAATATTATGCCACTTTCACGTCTGCTATCTTTTATCTGCAGTTTACATTCTCCCTTAAAACTAATAGCAGCCTTCTTCATACAGCTGTAATCATTGTAGCTGTGCCTCCAGCACTCCAAAAGAATGACTTACTACATCTGTTAACTCTCTTTATATTCCCTCCCGAGTGGCAAACCAATTTATAATGAATAGAAAGTACGAATCTTCTTCTGAAGTCAATGGAACAGAGATCATTGTTATGGATGGCTGATCAGCTACTTCTTCCCTCCAACTTCCTCCACTGCCACTGTATTTTCATCTGTTAGCAGATCATGATCCAATCAAAGTTGTTTTTGTTTTGTTTTCTTTTTCTGCTAACACATAAACCCACTCTGGTTTCCAGTTCTCACGCCTGTGGACACACTGGTCTGACCAGATGCCACTGCTGACACCGTCAACAGTTCTGCTTGTGCTTTGTTTAATTCAATTGTTCAGTTGTGCTGCTTAGCAAAGACCCTTTACAAAACTAGACTGAAGGGAAGAAAAAGAAAAATGACAGAAGTGAGGCAGAAAGCCAGATTCAGAGATAAGAAAACCTTGCTTGTAAGTTACCAGTTCCTGCTCCAGACACCTAGCCCAACAAGACCCCTAAAACAAATAATTAATTAATCAGTCTAATTAAACTCCAGAGGTATATATGTGACCATATATAGAGCCAACAATGTTTCTGGCACTGAAGACATAAGGGTGAAACCCTTAGTGAAATTCTTTACAAGGACCTTTATAAAGAGGGTCATCTCCACCCTCCCCATCTTCCTTCCCTTCACTCCAAATACTGTGCTGCCATTTTCTGTCTGAATAAACTCTGACTTCAGAATGTGCCATTTGCCAATGACAACTCCTGATGCTCCCATAACGTTAAGCAATTTTTTTCTTAAGATGTCTTTGCAGAAAAGAATGGTTGAAAAAGAAGAGTGGTTCAATCTGCCTAAAAAGAAATCAAAAATCTGTTAGTTTTTCAGCCATATCTTATCTGTAATCATTGTGATTTGTGTTCATAGCTCTGTGAACATAAAACACTAGTACAGAGCCTGAAATTCATACCTCACATAGAAATATCCCTATATGAAGTAGAATAAGGTAAGCTTTTTCTTTGCTTGGAAGCTGGAATGTCTTTAAAAAAAATTAAATAATTCTAAGCAGATTTGTCCCAGTCTAGTGTATGTCAAATTAACAAGGCAAACTAAGTAAAACCAAAGCGTGGTTTTACATCTTACTCTGTACATCTTAATTTCTGGTAAGGTAATTATGATAATTGTGTCATAATATTATGCCATTTCCATTCCACGTATTCTGCTAGATAAGTACTGCAACTGTAAATTAGTTTTGATCACTACCACCACCTGCTAATAAGGAAAGCTACTTTTGTACTTAGCAAGCTGTTGTGTTGAACACTAGTGCTGAGAATAGTATTTCTGCTCATAATCACCAAGATCAATGATAGGAAAAATAAGAACATTTGCTATTTTCTTCTTTTATTCTTGCATGCAGAATATCTTAGTGAAGTTACAGACAATGGATTGTTTGAACCTCTGCTCTTTTGAGAATTAAATACAAATTAGGAAATCCTACCTTCGGGTTTGCAATTCTATTGCTAATATGGGGGAGGAGGGGGGTGAATCAGGCAGTCAGTAAGAGATGGTTGAAGGCAGATAGAGAATACAAAAGAAAAGAGGAAAAAATTAATAAATGAGGTCTTAAGAAGGAAAAGACAAAATGCAGCAGCAGTAGGTGCAATTGTCTGACTTCTGGCATGATTTGGACATTGCAAACTTGTAAGTAGCTTAAATAGAATATTAAGAGTCAATTATCTCTTAATCAGTACAACAGTTCAAGTATACTCACTCTAACAGTTACCACTCAATACAGCAATAAACAATGTTATATGACTGAGCCAAGAGCAATGCAGTCAAGGGAGATAGCAAAGGGCATAACATTCACAGAGAAAAAAATGTTTGTGGCACTCATGAATGTAATGACTGGCACCACATCATGTCTGGAGTCAAAGTTATTCATACTAGAATACCTGAAAACCAGGCTCACTTTCCAGGTACTATTCATAAAAATTACCAAGACTAACAGTACCAGTGTCAAGTGTTTATGAACAGATGTTTTCTTACAACCTATTTAGCTTATTCTTTCATTTTATTTCTGTTCTCCAAATTAATATGAAATATAACCAAAATATATTAAGAAAAATATGAAGAAATGTGAAGAAAAAAAATATTTTCGTGACGTATTGTATTTTTGATTTTAATTATACTTTTTAAATCTTTGTTTATGTAAAATACAAAAGTAATAAATTTCTACTGATGCTAGAAGGGACATCCATCTAAATGCTTTTAAAGTTAAGATTTTGATGTTAAGATTTTATTGGTAAAGTAGTACAAATCAGACGGATACGCTAGGTCAAGAACACTATCAGGTACTGACTGGTGCACAGAAACTCACATTATCTTAGTCTTGATGTAAACACTTAAATGCAAGTTATTAGAATGCACTGTAAATCAGGTAGGCAGAGCATACTGATGTCTATCCCTTTCCAGTGATTTCCTCAATTCAAAACGTTGAGCAGTAACAGCTAGAATAAGCAGATTTGCATTTACTTAAAAAAAAAAAGTAAATAATTAAAAAATTGTTGGGTGACAGACGTCCTTCTACTTTGGGTGTTTTGTTTGTTTTAGGATTTTGATTTTTTCAGACATTATGTGACCAAATAACTATGGACTTCAGTGCTTCTGATAGTCCACCTTGTGATATTGCTGTAGTTTTAGTAGTAGAACTGCACAGACAGGTGATGCTAACAGTGATTAATACGTACTCTATAAATCCCTCATCCCCACTGATTTACTATTATACTAATGAAATTATTGAGTGTGTTAACACTACAAGACCTAAAGGTTCACATACTGTTTTTTGATTCGAGTATTTAATATTCATCATTCTACTGAGAATAAAAGAGTAACTCTGCTTCAGGACATCATCATTAGACAGGAAAGCACTGAAGTATCGTGTCCTCAAGATGCACTGAAAACAATGAAACTTGGACATATATGTAAAGTTACCAATTTATATTATATTTCCATATGCATTGCTTGCATAAGCAGCAGGTGGCACTGATATTACAGAAGGAGGTAGAATTAAAGGGCCCTGCTAATTTGATTTGGAAAAGAGGAAAACTGGGCTTCATTCTTCTGACATTCAAGAGTAGGATTTCTTGATTCAGAAAGAAAAATCAACAACAAATCTCACCAGCTGTGACATTAACTTGATAGATATTTTCTGCATATTTTAAGAATCAGAATGAAAGTTTTAAAGAAGAAAAAAATAAATGGATCTCATTTTTGTCATCATTAGAAATTAATTAGTGAATATTAATACTTTATATTCCACTGTAGAGCACAGAAGGTTTGAGAGGTTTTGTTGTTTTTTTTTTTAATGGAATGGGAATCTAAGGTGCAAAAAGCCACACTCACTGGTGTGACATGACATACACCCAGGAGCAGAATCTGGGACTGAGCTACATCCATTACAAGATACTGCTAATGAAAAGAGAGAAGCCGCACATGTTGACACGAATTCTGTTGGTTAAAGATTCCACTTTATTTTATTCAAATGTATTAACAACAGTAATTTCATACCAATAAAGAAAAGAGAAGAGTTGAATACTTTTACATTGGCAGGTTGTAATAGCTCTGAATATGGTACCAGATAAAAATGACACAGCCTCCTTGTACACAGGATAATTCCTTTATTTTATGAATTTTATGCTACAATAAGTATTCCATGACAAAGGATGTAAAGCAGTGAAAGATAAATGCTGTTGTAAAAGGAGTTTCAAATGCTACATCTTCTGTCCTTACTTAGCAGATTTTTGGACTGGCCACACTCAATCAGCAGCACAATAGGGATAACATAAGTATGAAAATTTTAATGCAATTCAAATAATATTTTCTGTTTACAGAGATTCCATGTACATTAGAAGCCCACATTAAGTCCTTGTTCAAATTCTGTGTGGCCCAGGAGTGAGAGCAGGAGCCCTCTCTTGTGTTCAGGAAACCAAACCCCACCTCTGCCAAAATAACATTATGTTGAGGTGTGAAATAACATTCAATTGTAAGGTTTACTTTGTTAATATCTGAAAAAATGATTTCCGAACCTTTTATTAGAGCCATTAAACAGTAATTTACTGCTGTGTTGTCATCCGCATTACTGCCTGCTAATGCTTGCAGTTGCATCACCAGTATCTAATGCCACTTGTACAGAATTTTGCTTATTTTTTTTCATCTCAGTTCATATTTTTGCTCTCTTAATCTGCTCAACCCATTGCTGTGTAGAGAAATTAAATAAAAGCATAGCATTTAATGTAAAAGATTTGTCTCTGTATGTTTAATCATATTAAATAGATCATCAAATCAGTGATTAAAGCAAGTGGAGAAACTACATGAAGAATATTGGTCCCTGTGGCAGCATACCCATTTTCACTGTACAATTAAACATTCAAAACATATTAATACAATTGTGCCAGACAAATACAGTAGTGCAGACAAATATCTACTACCTTTTCATGTTGTGTGTCAAATTTTATCTCATATGTGTATGCATACATTGAAATGCAGACATGCTGTTTGTACAAGTGTGCTTAAACTGGTTGGAGGAAAAGAAAACCTCACCTCTTTTTAAGCAGGCAGTTATGAACTGCATACATGAGTATTGCATGGTATGTTATTGTCACATGTGATGCCTTGGCTCTAAAAGCCATGTCCTTACTTTTCATTTATATGCATTAATTGGATTTGATGTCCCCAGTAAATTATTCTTTATTTACCTTCTTCAGAACAACCATACTGTTACAGACCTCTAACAAAATCCTCTTAACTATCTCTTTTTCAGATTATGCAGTACAGTCTCTTTGATCAAGACTCAAAAGAAGACACACAGCACACTTGGATGTTCTTGTTGCCCTTCTCTTACTTTCACCAGTTCTGCTCCTCTGGGAGGACAAAACTCACACAGCATTGAAGATGCAGCAGAAGTCTTAGAAACACTGAAAGAGGTCACATTGGAGCATATATTCCTTTGGGAAACTGTATATGAATGTGCATAGACATATGTATATCAATGCATTGCATTTGGAGGTGGAAGTGTTTTCTGACCTCTACAGCTATCAGCAGCGTTACTGCAGCGTTCTAGCACAAGGGTGCAATTCTGGCTACAGATAAGCTGGCATTTTGATTTGGACTGGAAGAGCAGTTTTAAGAGACACCCTGTGATTATCCCTAGATATTACATATTGACTAGAAGTGTACAACAATTTTGTCTTATGTCAGCTAAATTCCTTCTGGAATCCACTTAACCTGGAAGCTCTCTCCAGGCACAGACCAAATGCCATCCAAACCCTAAGGAGGTCCTTAAACTCCAAAACATTTGGTCCTTGGGAGACCTTCAAACCATTTGCAGTCGGGCTGTTCAGGGCAGGTACCCAGGCTAAATTTACTTTGAAGTCGAAATCCCTAAACAACATATAGCATAAAGATAGGGGTTGCACCACTGAACGCTTAAATCTACCAAGCTGTTCTTGATTGCATTACTTACTAATATTGATACAGTCTCTCTTTCACTCTGATTAAAATAAAGTTGGATTCAATACTAAAAAAGACTCTTGACTTTCAACCAACAACATTCTTGGAGAGGTCTGGGAACAGCTGCTGACGTACAAAAGCATATTCAGGAGACAATTGTCTAATCAGCTGGAATTTTGAGTCATTATGATTCAATCTACTAGCACATTTACAAAAACAAAACATCCTGGCATGTTTTATTAAGCTGTTATTTCTTTTCTCTAGTACAGTTATTTATGCACAGAAACCAGCACAATCAATATAGTGGGAAAGATTACTTACTGCATTTTTTTCCTACACCCCTTTCACGCATTCCAGTGACCATATTGCCAATCTGCCTTAAATTTCATGAGGCATTTAATTGAACAAATGCAGAACAGAAACTTGATCATAGTGGTGTGGAGAAAAATCCTGCCCTGACCACCCACTGTAGAAATATTGAACTGATTGGGAACTGTGCAAAGCTTCATGTATCCATTTCCATTTCTCAAGATTCTTATTACTATTATAATTATAGTACACATTCAAATATTATTAATTCACATACATTTAGAGTGCAGTAACTCCAGCTGTTTTAGCAGCAGCATCTCTTTACATATGCAATTGCAGGCTTTCCTGCTGCCGCAAAATAAAGATCTTTCTTACAAATAACAATAGACTCTTAAATAGTCTTCATTGTCATATGCAGTGGAAAAAGGCAGTTTAAGATGAATATGTATTTATACAAGAATATATTCATAATGTATTCTATACGTACACATTATATCTTTGATATCAGAATCAATTACCAATGAACAAAACATCCCTGATACTAGAAAGTAAATTTTATCAGCAGAAAAATCACAGGGCTTAATAAATTATGTTTGTAAACTTTTTGCAGCTGTTTAGCTGCATTGTACGATTAAATTCCTTTGATCCAAGAGAGTTGATTGGTGTCTCACTGTAAGCTGACATACATGTATTCATAAAGAATAAATATCTTCTATTCCTATCTCTGACACATCCTGCCTGTGTGGATGATCCTTGTTGTGCTAAGTTTCATGCTGGGCTACAGAGGCAGAGAAGCAGGACCACTGTTAGCAGAGCTGTTTTGAAAGCATGTTTGACATGCTGATCTTTAGAACAATCAAAGTTTTCAAACGTGGCATTTTGCTCAAAGACTTTTCCAGTGTTCTCATTGTGAATATCTCATTTACAACTTCATGACTCATCTGCTCAACTCCTCAAAACTGAAGAGGGCACTAAGATAAAAATTTCATTAAATGGCACAAGATAAAGACCAAAAGTTATTTCAATTTAAAACACACAAAGTGTGAGCAATCCATCTCTGAGAGCATTTGTTTCCTTATTTCACTTTTCTGAATATCTCAAGAAAACCTTTGAAGGGGATGGTTTCCTTGCCACAGAGATAACAATGATAACTTCACTGTTGTTTCAACTAAATTCATGTTTTTGCCTGCCCAGCAACATAGCTTTAAAAGTAATAGGAAAAAGGTAAGTTTTATTGCATACTCATGAGTTGTGTGAATCAGCTTTTGAATATCAGTGGAAGTTTGATGTCTAGTTCATTTAAATACAATGAATTTGTAAACTTCACCCTCAAATCTGATATACATCTCCAAATATGGACAAATCTGAAATAAATTATAATATTAGTAACATCTACTTAGTGCCTTCCAACATGAAATTATTTAAATAGCAAACAGAATGAATCCGCTGTATCTTGAATAATATTTTGTTACAGAACAGAATACATTAATATTGTATTTAAAGAATAGAAAATGTACTATTATTAATTAATTACACGGTTTATTAGTCCTATTTTCTAACTAGACCTTGTTTTCACCCTGAAGTTTTGCCTGTATGCTGGGGTAAGCATCTTAAATTCAGATTTTCATGTTGGTTGAGAATAGTTTCCTTCTGGCATATTGCATAATTTACATACTTCATAAAAACAATTGTAAAAAGAAGTTATCTGACCGACTAAATAACCATATCTGTTATAGATGTTCTGTCTGCGAGAAACACAAGATTTACAAGACACAGAATTCGTAGAGAGGACTAGCAGCTTTGTAAGGAGGTGGAAAAAATCTTTTAACCCACAGGAACAAGAAAACAACAACAACAACAAAAAACACATAATTGTTCTAGTCTTAGATTTGGTTCAGTAATCAATTCAATTATATTGTTTTCTGAGGCTGCATCTTTGATTAATACTGCATAGGAGTTATGATCAGTGTGAAGTCAATTGAAACAGTAATTCTTATTTGAACAGAAAGAATTTATGTATTTTTTTTTTCTTCCCAAAGAAAACATTTCTGAAATACTGTCATTTACTTGCAATCCATTAGCACTATCACAATGTGGTAAGGCAAACCTGCCATTCAAGAGAGCTGCAGGTATCAGCATCACAGTATCTTGTGAGCAGAGTGGTTTGTTGCAAAGTCAGTTCGGTGGAAGCTCTCCAAAAGCTGAAAAGAGGGAAAAGCAGTATCCAAGATGACCATATGGTTAACTCTAACTTTGATTAAAAAAAAAAGTATGGTCAGTGATAATTAAAGTTGCAGATAAAGCTAATGGATTAGCACACTTGAGTTTTATTATCTGTATAAAATAATCTGCCTTAAAGGATGAGCACAGCAAGTCAGACTAAAACAAGTGTGGAAATTGTTGTAAGAAACCGCATACAATGTGCATCACAACTGCCTCAGTATTCTGGGAAAGGAAGAGTACTGTTCCCTCCTGGCAATGGGATCTTATAACTGGTGTGAAAGAAATGGTTAACATTTGTTATGAGGTGTTAATAACGATAACAAATCTCTCCTGATCCTTACGACATATTAGGAGACAAATCATATCAAAAAACACAGACTTTCTCATCAGTGAACTTCAATGATGATCCAGGTACTAAAAATATTAAGTATTCCTCATAACTCTAATTCTGAGATTTACTGTGATCTGTGATTAAAAATGAACAAATAAACAAAAAAGCTTTCTAGCAGGAAGAAACCATGCACTGTGCAAGAACTATCTAGGCACAGGCAAAAGTTAAAGGATTGCTTCTATGACTTAAGATGTGAGTAACCTCTTTGAGCCACTCTAATCCATCATGAGGTCCCATGAGTACCTTTGTCTTCATAGAGGATATGACTTTTGATAAGTACATTGCCATAAAGCTTGCGACAAATAAAAACTATGCTCAGCTATACTGACTTCAATTTCCTCTTCAGTAATTATTTGGTGAAAACAAGGGGAAAAATTACTGAAGTACTTCCAGTAAGAGAGGCTGATTTCAAGAGCCTATTAGTAATATGGACTTGATTAAACTTTATGCTGACACTACAGATCCCAAAACATAGCACAGAATTCGAAAATTTTTGTGCTTTTTTTTTTTTGTGCTGTTTTGGGGGAAACAATAAAATTTTCCCTAATGAAAAACATTTTTTAAGTGCTAAAAATATGACTTTAGGAAAAAAGAATAATGAGGACAGATTTTGGTTGTTTAATAAGAATAGTGGTTAAAACGTGCTCAAAGACTCATGCTCTTTCCATATTTGCGCTCCAGGATTTATGTATAACTTTGAACGAGGCATTTCACTTTGGGCTTTAGTCTGTTAATCTGTGAATTGAAGCCATGGTGCTTTACAAAATATATATATATACAGATATAGATATATATTATTCTGAGGTCTAGTTTTATCACCATATGAGAGAATTTTGCATTATTGTGATTTTTATCTTTTTCCCAATGATTTAATATCTGTTCTCAGAGAATTCACTTTATCACCTTCAGTATTTGACATTTATCATTGTAGGGCCTAAGGAAGACACATTAATATATATATATTATTGTACATTTTGATCAGATCTCAGAAGCATTTTTTCTAATGCTTACACAGCCACTGCTACAATGATGCTTTCTTCCTACTACTCTTGTGTGTTAACAGGCAAAGCAAAACCAAAATATCAATGTTTTTACTTCTTTATTATTACTAGGATGTCAAAAAAGAGAACGCCTTAAGTTTTCCCACAATTAAATACACATCCAAAATGTTACAGTGAAATTAGCAGAAACGTTGGCACTAAAGTAGCAACGATATCCCTAGGAATAAATATCTAGTTTTAGTAAGTTGCTGTGGGTTTTGTTCTCCCAAGTTTGTAAACAATTTTTCAAACACGGTAGGTTATAGCTATGACAGCCAAGAGTAAAACTAATTTTGAAAGAGTGCTACATGAACTACTTCATGCTAGCTTTTTTAATAAATCTCTTGAACAGTAAAGATGCAGAGGTCAGAGTGAGCCAGCATTCTGCAGATACAGATCTTTTTCCAAAGTAAATCAATAGAATTCTCCTTTTGCTGTGTACTACAGTAGTCAGTCAGTCTAGCTAAAATGATGAAAATACACTGTATATGCTGCTTAGACTTTTCAAAAACATCGACTAGCTAATTAGTAAGCAAAAATAAAAAGGGTATAGCATGTTAAATGAATACAGGCTTCTTCATGAAAATGATCTTTACAGTATTCAATAGTCAGATCTAAGAGCCAAGATTATTTCTCAGCAGAGATAACAGTATAGGATTCGAGAGTGAATGATCTGTTTACATAATGTTTTCAGGTTATGGATTAAGTTAAGGATCAAATTCACCACCAACAGGCAAAAATGAGAGAAGTTGCCTTGAAGTCTCAGACCCATTGTGAGGTAGAGTCCAGAGACACAAACACAGGCTCAGGAACACTAAGATCACAAAATGAAACAATAGAAAAACCATAAGTAGCAGCCAGATCTGCTTTCCTTTCATGGGCTTTAATCACAAACCTATTTTTTCCATACCTAGTGATTTATTGAATTTCCAGAATAAGAAAGGATTTACAGGACCCACTTCATCACAAGAAAGCAAGCAGTATTGACTGACTACTCAAGACTTCATTCTTTGATGAGAAGAAAACATTCATATTGCTAACCTGCTTTCCAGTAAAATTTCTCAGATGAAGTCACTTTCAAAATGGGAACGATTTGAACGATTAATAACTTTTCTTCTTCCTAAGGATTCATCTATAACAGCACACCAGGAGATTTTTTTTTTTCTTCTTAAAATCAAGCTTCTGAAGTAGATAGAAGCAGGTACTTCCCTACCCATGTTTCCCAACACAAGCAAGAAAGAACTGACACAGAAGAGTATACTTTTCTATAAAGTATTTTGTCCAGCTAAACCTGGGTAAGGCACTGGATATAATGTTCATTTGACAACATGAACTGTGCAAGAAGGAAATTAATCTCAGAATAAACTTGAATGTGTTTTTTCATTTCCTCTCTTGTTCAAGCCTCTATGATGTATTCTAAATCAGTTATCAGAGCCTGAAGAGCAAAACCAAAGTTTGCTACAATTTTATTTGTTCCTTGTTTTAACATAGGAACAAATATAGCATTGTATAATGTTCACGTGAACTTTTTTCTTTTGTAACTCTACATACGTCAAGCTAGGACAAGGATGACTCACAAAAGTTACCAAACAGTCTAATGTACAGCTATATAACAACATACTAAATACTCCAAAATGAGCCACTTTTTCATTGGATAATAGATTACATATCTACATGCCAGCATTCAGTACAGAGTATCTAATGGGCCATAAATCTTCTCCCTATGTTATCTGTATTAATTTACAAGTGCAGGATACGTAGTATATGCTGCTTACAAAGGGCCAGATAAAGCATTGTCAAGTGTCATCATCAAATAATGTCATGAGCAAGACTGAGCAGAATATCCTGGTTCCTCTTCAGTACTCCTTTACCCAGTGCAACACAACTTGTACTAATATATTTCATGCAAACCAGGATGGATGTAGTATTTACACAGCCAATACTAGCCAGGAAGTAAGCAACTAGGAACTGATGAGAGATATTTTTTAGCTAATTTCTCAAAACAGTGTATTTTGAATTTACCTGTTATATTTAAACTGGACTTCCACTTGCTCTTAACAAATGCTAATAAAAGTATTGCAATTTCCTGTTGCCTTTTTCCTCAAAAAAACAAATGGTCAGATAATATTTACCAAAAACATTTTAAATGAACTCAAGAAATGCCAAATATTATTTCCATCTTTACACTGAAAACAAGAAGATTTCTAGAACCAAGAAAGTGCTTTTAACTAAATATCACAAATGGGAAGGTGTTCAATGCAATTTTGAGGATATATTTGAAAAAAGATTTTCAAGGAGACAAATGTATTTTCCTGTTACCACAGGCTGCCACAAATAATCACTCCTGTTATATTATACCACATCGCTTATCACAAATTTATTTGAGAGTAGAAAGATATTTTTACTAAATCCTGAAAAGTGTTATAGATATTCAGCACTTTGATATGGTTCATTTACAGATACTATAAACTACCTATACAACATACCAGAAAAAAATAATGTACCTGCTATGTTTGCTGTAGTAGTAGGTGCCAAAACAAAAACAACACCAACCAACCAAAAAACCCTCACCTTCAAAATACCCACAAGTGGGGAAAGAAGCAAATGTGCACTGTCATTTTTTTTTAATTAAAAAAAAAAAAAGTTAAGTAAATTTATTACAGCCCAAAACTGAAGAGAATTAATAGTGATTTCTCCTAGATTATACAACACTGAGCAAACAAAAAAAAAATCTCTTGAGAAACTTAGGAGAATAAACAAATTGCATTCTATAAATATTTTCCACAGGAGTACTACCTATCTCAGTAGAACGTACTGCTGATTTGGCATTGAAAAGCTTCTTTGACTTTGCTTCACCAGTGTCCCAACAAAAAAGTATTTGAAGTGTCCTTGAACATCCACCATTTTAAAAGCGTTATAACAGAAAAGAGAATGCTGAAATCTCACTGGCAAAGGGCAATTACAAAACTAGAGCTCAATGACAGTAATATTTTGTGTAGAAATTTGATTGTTTTTAACTTCAGATTCCAAAAGCTCATTTACCATATTAATTGCAATTAATTACATTAAAAAAAATCTTTTAAATAAGCTCCTTCTAATTCAGTAACAAAGTGTTATTCAATTCATTCTTCACACACACTGGATCAAAACTACAACAAAATTCCTGTCCTCCCATAGTTTTAATGTAGAAAGAAGAAAACATGTTCACCCAGATTAGCAACTTCAGAATATCCCTGAAATTATTTGCTTGTTAGACAAGCAGGCAGTTCTCTAGCTATGATGAAATATTACACTTCAGAGCCTCTTTTGAACCTATTCATTTGGGATTCAAGAGCCTGCATTCCCGAGCATGAAATGTAGTCTCATTCACCTCTGGGAAGCAAGTGACAGCTACTGATACTTTTAAACGTATATGGAAAAATAATGCTAATGGTCTGTGATCAAGTCAAAATGGAGCACAGTTTGTTGTTTTTAGCAGGTGACAGAATCCTTCACAGCTGAAAGCTGGTCTGCTCTGATTTTACAAAATAGATCATAACTTTGCAAAAAGCTTTTCACCTACTAACATGACTTTAAATATGCTTTTTAATCTCTCTACTCTGTAGTTACTCAGACTGCTTCAGTCCTTTCTACAGCTATTTCTATGTTTACTAGCTCAGTTAATGAAGGGTTACATGACACTAAATCACATTTCTAATCTGCTAATGGGGAACTGAATCATACAGCCACAAAAACGAACAAAAAAAAACATGTAAAAAACCTCCACACACATCACAGAAAAGATGCTGAGAAAAAGAAAGGCCCTTGACAATTCAAACGCAAAGTGAAATGTTTCATTTGAGAAAAAGAGGGAGATTTTTCTTAGAAGTATGAGAGGAATGAAGAGGTTATGACACATTATTAAAGCCCAAAAGTAGAAACTAGAGCTAGTACAGTTCTTCCTCTGATGTGTACCTTGCTGAGAGAAATATTTATATAAATTATGTGTAGTTTTAAATTGAAATCATAAATCATAAATCTCCCTGGAAATTTTAAAACACTGCCTGAGTCACCCTATGAAAACTTGACCAAGCAACCTAGTGAGATTTTGGAGTAGCAGAACAACTCAGCCAATTTATTTATTTGTAAATTCTACCTGATCTACATCACAAGAACTAAGACACACTCAGCAAAGACAACAGTGGTTACTGAAGCTGAAATGATCTACATATACATTTTCTACACAGAGAAAAAGGACAAATCGGTCTCTGATGACATCTGCACGGTCAACAACAACTTTTACCATCAGCATTCCTGCCCTGTTCAGATCCAGTGGGACCACACCCTGGTCAATAAGGGCATTCACTGACTATGCTGGGGTCAATGTCAGCTCCTGGCTTATCACCTCTATCAATGCAATCCCCCTGCCATTCTCATCCTTGATATCATAGTGTTTACATTTGATCTATCATTTCCTCCCCATGCTCCCACAACTGATTTTCCTTTTTTTTTTTTTTAAATCAAATAAAAATCTGTTTTTAAGTCCACTACTGATAAGTAGTACAAAGGCAATACTTCCTACAATCACACAGCAGTCAAGTGAACCTTTATTTTTATTTTCCTGTAAGGAACATGACACGTTGAAACACCTCTGAAAATACGCAGAAAAAAGTGGAGGCTTAAAAGCACACATGTAGTTTCTTAGATATGCTGTTATGTGATTGTCTTGCTCTATTGTGTGCTGCAGCAGCCTCAACTCGACTACTGTGTGCAGCTTCAGGGTGCTACAATGCAAGAAGGTCATAAAACTATTAAAGAGTATCCAAAGGAGGGTAATGAGTGCGAGGAGTGGCTTAGGTCCCTTGGTTTGTTCAGCCCAGAGCAGAGCAGGCTGAGGGGGGGGCCTCATGGCAGCCTGCAGCTCCCTCAAAAGGGGAGCGGAGGGGCAGGCGCTGAGCTCTGCTCTCTGGGGACAGCAACAGGACTTGAGGGAATAGCATGGAGTTGGGACAGGGGAGGGTCAGGCTGGGGATTAGGGAAAGGTTCTTCAAAGGACAGGCTCCCCAGGGAAGTGGTCATAGCCTCATTGCTCCTGGAGTTCAAAAAGTGTTTGGATGATGCTCTCAGGTATATGGTCTGATTTTTGTGGAGCCAGGAATTGGATTCCATGATCCCTGTGGGTCCTTTCCAACTAGGGATATTCTATGATTATTATGTAGGGGTGAGACAAAGGAGCATTAATTGTACGTCAAACCTCTTTAACGCTGTGAACTTATGCCACAGAAATGAACACTTGTATGGTCAATGTCATTAATTGTCTTCAAGAGCTACTAGCACACTTAGAAAAACCAGAACACTCCACACAAAATCCATCTCATTTATAAATAGGTGGCTGACAGTTAACACAATCTTTTCTTCTCTTCAGTTTACTGGTATTCTTCACCCCCTACATCCCATTCTTTCGGCTCTTCTAATAAGACAAAGCTGCTTCTGCCTATGCCTCTTCTCCCACAGAGTTCTTAACTCACACTCAGTATCAAATCAAAGCACATTAATAGCTGCACGCACTCAAGTTGCAGGAATACATATTCACATGCTCCAAAGTACATACTACATTGTCTGAGAGAAGAAAGAGGTATTGAATATGGTTTCTGCAGTCTCCTTTCACACCAGGCTTTCATGATTTTTTTTTTTTTTCCTGCTAAAAATCACAGGATAATTTGGGATGGAAGGGACTTGAGGAAGTGTCTAGTCCAACCGCTTGCTCAAAGGCAGGCCAGCCTTGAGATAAGACCAGGACACTCAAGGATTGACCCACTCACATTCTAAAAACTTTTAAAGAAGGTCCCACTTAAGCCAAGTCCTACTTGACTTTTTACGAAGTCTGAGGCTCTCATTTCAATTTGTGACTTATCTCTTGTCTTTCTGATATGGACTACTATGAAGAACCTGACTCTGTTTTTCTGATGATCTTGCAGAAGCTGGGGGGCTGCTGTTATGCACTTCTCCCATCGCTACCCAAGGTCATCTCTTCTCCAGGATGAACAAACCCAGCTCCTTCAGCCTCCCTTCCAGCTCCTCCTCATTGGACATGTGCTCCAGCCCCTGGCCTGCTTGTGGGCCTCCAGTGAACTCACCTCCTTTTATCAACACTTCACATTAGAGCATCCAAAACTTGATGCAACAGCCTAGATGCAGGCTAATGAGGTAAATAATCACTTCCCTCAAGTCTACTGTCTGTGATCCCTCCTGTTAATACACCCCAAGATGCTGTTAACCTTATTCAAACTAGCAATATGCCAGGCAACACATTCACATTGTTGAATATCAGGACCCCCAGATCCTTTTCAGCAGAACTGCTTCCCAGGGCTTATTCCTTCTCATATACAGGATTTGTCGTTTGACCATGTTGTCTTTCACAAGATTCCTGCTGGCCTATTTCTCTAATCAGTCTAGGTCTCTCCAAACAGTGGACTTCTTTGTACTCCTTCCAAGTTATTGATAAAGCTGTGAAAGGATAGATTCATGTAGTGCTCCATGTAGAGGCTCCCTCTAAGCCTGGTCATCCAAATGCAAAATGTGTTTTGTTGATGTTGTTTCTTTTTATTTTTAAAAAGCCTTCTCATTGTCCACCAACCCAAACTATAAGTTTCTTGATATAGTACTTCAGGTTCATGCACACTTTCAGATAGCCTTACAATCTTGTCTACCCCAAGACAGAAAAGAACACAAGCACAGAACTGGAGGATGAATCTTATTCCTGGATGCATTGGTAGACTTTTAAAAGCTGCTTGGAGAGCACAATGCAGACATATTGCTGCCTGAACTGATGAGCTGCAGGATCAAGCATCTATCCAAATAATTTCATAGAATGCTTCGGTACAAAGCGTTCTGCACTTCTAAATTTTTTAAGAACCACTATTAATCTGCCTTTTTTTTTTTTTCTTTCAGCCTACATAAAGGGATAGGTCAAGATGCACTTTTTGTTACAAAGAACTTCTAATTTTCAAAGAAAATCACAGATTTTAATTTAATTACAACTGTCTCATTCACATGTCTTACAATGATCTTCACAGATCATCTACATTACAAGATCATAATAGAGTAGCAGGACCAAGTGTTTGATTGTATTTAAAGTACTTGTAAAGGCTTAAGATGTACGTGCAAGATAATTCTTATTCCAGAAAGTAACAAGATGATGTAATTTGCTACTTAATAAGTCAAGTGTGTGACTGAAACTAATATTAAAAGCTGTCCTGACCAAAACAGACTGGAATCAACAGCACGTTCATAAGACAACACATTTATATATTTGGCAACACTACAAGAACTGCCAGCTAATTATAGTTATTACATAATCTTAAGATGAAATGCAAAGGGAAAGTTCTCAATGCACGTAAAAATAACTCCCTAGTTGCTCCTCGCCCAAGTCATCAATATTTGACAAACATAAATTACTAACATCAACATTAGAAAGTAAGAACTTAAGAACTACTGTAGGAAAGTATTTTCCTTCATTTGTTAGAGCCATTAAATAAATGTAATTTTGTTGTCCACTGTTTTGAAGTGTTTGCCATCCAGCAGGGAAAAAAGGAGGAATACAAGCTCATTACCTTCAAAGGTTCCTGTGCTGCTTCATTCTCTCACTTGTCCACTCTAGTTTAATAAAAAGAGAAGTGATTTCCTGTCTTCCAGAGTTATTTTCGCAAGCGTAATCTCTTTACTGCATTCAATGGGACTAAAGTACTCACGCCTCCTGATTTTTACTATGAGAATCAGATTTTTTCTAACAATGTTTCTTCTGTAGACATTTGCAGAGATGATAACTGTGAAGAAACCCACAGGTAAGAAACAGTAGGTCAAAGAAGAGTTGTTGTACCTTTGTAACTACAAAACCATAGCCACTATCTGTTATCATACCAAAACAAAATCCAGTTGAAATTCCATTCCTTCCTTTGGAAATTCTATTTTTCCAGTAATTTCTACAGGCCATTTCAGTAGTGAAACAAGAACAAACACGTTAAACTGGAATTTAATACAACACAATGAAAGCAGATCTCTCTCATTCTTTCAACAACAACAAAATAACCTTTATTGGTTTTGAATTATTTGAATTGTCTGAAAAGAGATATAGAAACGAATGTCCATTATATTGCAAAACATTTAAGTCAGTCTTTCATGGATTCCATGCGTTCTAATTCTCTTACCTGGTTACTAATATGATTCTTCCTAATAACAGCAAGAAGCTTTTTTTTTTTTAAAATATCAGTTTTAATCATTTCTATTCTTGGTTTTGGTTTATTGACTCATTTCAGAACTCCCAGAACAGCATATTAAAGACTTATGGTCTTGGAATGGTAGCTTCCTGTCCCACATTTTTGTCTACAAATTTCCAAATAATTTTTACATAGCCTCCTTTACACTATATTGCTTATCTGTACCTATTAATTTCCAGATGTGTGAATGTATGTGACTATTTCTAATCAGTAATGCTAAGACCCTTGTTTTTGCTTTTGCTAAGCAAACCAGTAAGAGCACAGTGAATGATATATATATATTTTTAAAAAGGTACTTTCACAAAAATAGCCAAGTCAATTTTCAGATTGAATAAGTGAATAAGGTTTTTTGCCAATATTGGGGGGGGAGGGGGGGAGTGGAGGAGGAGGAGAGGAAACGATGTGCTGTTCCTACCTGTGCTGTTCTGCTCCTTTAATTCATAGTGCACTCCTAACGTCATGTGAATAAGGAAAACGTACACAGATTCTATAAAACTGATAAATCCAATAAGCAAAATCAAATCTTTTGACGATGTACATAAATTCTTGGATTTTCACTGTGTTTCCCAAGAGAAGGTTGGAGCTCCAGGTCTTGTCCTCATTCTTACATTAACTAGTAAATATATAGTACAGCTTGTGTAAGCATGGGATTACAGTCACAAATTCAAAAATATTATTTGCATTTAGAAGTGGCTCGACTGGTCACTGAAGCTATAAATAACACTATAAAAGACACAGATCTATAGATGCCATCTACTTGTGAACACTATTTATATAATGGGACACTCACACTCTTCAAGTGGCTTTTTTCTCTTAAGACTGCAAGATAAATGATGCAAAAACTGCAGTTAAGACAAATCTCTCTATATACACACATACATATACATACACACTCAAACATTAAAGCATCTTAATACAATTTATCCAAATTTTGAGAAAGGAATAATAATCACAGAGTTGTAAGATATATACACTTATATAAAAACTCTTAATGACTAAAGAGTTTTTAAATAGCAGTATAAAATAATTGCATTTATTCTTTATCTCAACTAAGAGATATTTCTCCTTCAAAATATCATCTGAAGGTCATAATAATGCTTTGCAATCACTGTTTCAAAATCTGTTCCAGTACATTTTCTTTACTATCCATATAATATTACCTACAGCACCTGTTTAGAACTTGTAACTGTTCCTAGCTCTAATATAATTATTAGAAAGAAAAAAGTTTTCCTTTAATGTCAGAAAACATTTCTTTTACAAGTTTAGAAAAAAGTATACTGATGCTGCAGTTTTATCATTCAGCTTAAACGCTATCAAGTAAACAATAAGAAATACATCATTCAAGAAAAGGTGGTTCCAACTGAGTTAAACCCCACAGTACACTGAAAAAAATGAATTTCAGTACAATATTAACTTTTGAACATGCTAAGACTCTCCAATTTCTTTATGTTGTATATTTCTTTATTTTAAATAAAGCTAAGGTTCTACTCAAGTGTTCAGTTGGAACAGTAATAGATTATTTAGAAGTCTGCAGAATTAGACAATTAAATTTTGGTACTTACAAGCCCATGCATATGCCTAAAGTTGTGTGGTTTTTATTCAAATGTAAAACTGGAAGGAAGTCATGATCAAACTTAAAAAAATAAAATAAAATAAAATGTATTTTACAAAGTTAGATCTTTGTATAAAAAAAAATCAAGAAAAAGTACCTACTGAGAATAAATAAGTAAATAAAAAGCATTTAAAGCGTTAAGTTTGGAATGGAGTTTTTTTTTTTTTTATATATTATTGTTATGTCTTTAAAGTTGATTTCAAAAGTCTCAAAGAGTTAAAAACAGATTAAAGCAAGAGGAGACCAACTACTGACATACTTATCTAAATTACACTGAAGGAAATAAGCAGTTACCAGTGTTATAATATCATAACGAAAGAAATTAATGACTTAAATGATTGGATCTTACAATGTGGCGCTACAAATCACCACTGTCTCTTGTAAGATCCAGGTTCTTAGAAAAAAAGGGCCAGATATTCCATAGATAGAATTTTTGATTAGCTTGGGTTGGAAGGGATGCCACAGCTTTGACTTTCTTGGTGCTGGGTTGGCCACAACAGCTCACTTTAAGGATGTGTTCATAATGATCAAGGTGAAAGGACATAATGTAGTTAACTCCTTTATAAAATAATAACACTTCTCATATTTCCTTCATTTCTAGAGCTAAAATAACACTAAAAAGAAATAGGGAAGCATGATTACTCAGACAATGACCACAGTCGACATGCCTACAGACTGAAATCTGCTACTAGTTAGTATTTTATATAAAATCAAAGTTAAGGTTTGTAAAGCATCAGACTACTATTTTTTTTTGTGAACATTTATATCCTGAACCTCAGAATAAAGCTTCAGAAAAAAAGTCAAAATTAATTACATGATCATACTGAATGTGAAGTTTATTAATATTAAAAACTATATTAAATCCCACTCATCAAGAATCACTCTTCCTGCTCTTATTGGAGAACTGTCTCACTGACTCACACTTAGCTTAACCTGTCACTTGTGCCAACTTTACCATTTACTTTATATACTATTTTTTCTTCCTCTCGATCGTATCTTGCTCCTGCTTTCTGTTTTGCTATACTAAAGGGATCAGCTTCTTTCAGTCTCCTCTTGTATGAGATGCTTTGTCTCCCCTGTGGCCCTAGATCATTCATTACACCTGCACCACTTTGAATTCATCTCTCAAGAGCGAACCCAGCAGGAAACAAACCAGTCTTGTGTGCTCGAGTGCATGCCAGGCACTGTGGCTTCCCCATCTTGGGACCACAGGGAAAGGAGTGGACAAGATTTGCATGCCTGTGCTCACAACTACTGGGTCACTCACACTCCAGCCATGCTGGCTATGCCAGCATACGTTTCAAATTCACCTCAATTTTGAGATGTTTAATACATGTAAAGACAAATGAAATCCTGACAGAAATATCATACATGTATTTGAAATGTTAAAGGTACTTTTTGACTTTTGCAACATAATCTGTTCTCATAAAGACTGTGGTGCTACATTTTTGAAACTAGAGCGGACCCTATCTCTCCTCTCAGTCTGTATTGGTGCATCTGAAGACATTCCTCTAAGAGAGACCTGCATTCAAACCCCTCCTGCACTCAAAGAACTTCAGAGCATCCAATGCAGTGACAAATAAGAAGTTTTAGGTTGTCTGGCTGGTGTGTTGGTTCTTTCTGCACTTGAGAAGTAAAAAAATCAATCCAAAATACAGAAAACCTGTAAAAATTTATTACGGCAGAAGAAGAAGTGTGAGCATAAATTCATAGGTAAGATATCACATATACAGGATTGGATGTGAAATTTGGACTTCTGTCTTGGGCTGTGCACAACATTAATTTCAAGAAAAAAATAGACTTCAGAGACTGCTAAGAGGTAAAATCATTTTCAGATACCTGATAATCAGATATAGATAGAGTCTGGCAAACATAGGAGAAAGCTGTGTAAAACTAAAATGTTTTCGCTTTTTCAATACAATATTTCACTGTTTTTGAGCATGACTGTAATAGTTGGGATACATCTGCTCACTATCATCTGTAGTATCTCTTACTCATGTTGAGAACAGATGGAGCCTCAGTAATCCTCAGCAGATCTTATTGAACCATGTTTTGGAACAACATCAAAATTGGAATACATGATATTTCATTGATGAAGGGGAAAACAACAACAACAACAAAAACAACCTAATTTACTGGCAAAACCAAAAAGGACAAGCCACAAAAGACTCCTGCATTAAAAGAACTCATTTTTCTGTAGAATTATATTGATTGAGGTTTAAAATTTTATTGGAAGATTTTTTGTTGTTTCTATGAACCCAGATATTTGAATTGGAGGTTTTGCCTCTTGGATGTTTTTATGTTGAAGCAATAAAGCAGCAGGCAAAGCAACTAACCACATTTAAAGCACAATACCATTTTAAAATTGCTGGTTAACCATAACAGAGAATAATCACTTTTGTTTAGCATTTGTACATTTAAGCATTTCAGTTTCTGTCATTTACTTGTGAGAACAGCAAAGACTTTTTTTCAAGCAGCTTAGATGTAAGGTACAACACAGTCATTCCATTCAATGAGCAGTTCAGGGAATGACATGCAATACAGTGTTCATCTGAACTTTGCTGACTCCTCTCTTGTTCATAGTACATTAAAGTTTGCTGTGAGGCATGACTATACACATTCACTTTTTTTTTTTGGTAGAAACCATTACTCCCAGCAATTTCATCTCCTGCATAAAATAGTAATTTAATGAGCTATGCAAAGGAGAAAGTGCTTCTTCCCTCAAGTACTCTATACAGGTACACCAGGTTGCTGCTGACTTACCATCTGGCCCAGTGCAAATTCTGTTTTCCATGCAAGAAAAACATCCAGCCACATGTGGCACTTAGAGTTTAGCTAAATAAATCAGCATTCTGCCACCACGTAGCAGCAAACCTTCAAGCAGAGCTTATTGATTCTGTCTGATTGCATGTTCTTAAGAGCCTTGTTACAGTCAGTAAAAAGCATGAGAAGAATGATGACACTGTTAGGAGAAGAATACATTTCCACATAGAGAAATTTATAAGTTATGGTCACTAAAATTTCAATGTAGCATTTATGGTAATCTGTAAATGTAACCGAGATATCATTTTCCTATATAGTTGTAAGTGAGAAGGTAAACACATACTAGATGAAGTATTTCAACAAACCCCGATCCTTATTGAGTTTTCTACTTTGTGAAGCTGTATAGGGTAAACAGTACATAATTTGAGAAGCACGATTAAAAGAACTGCTGTCACTTCTGGCAGTTCTGTAACTGTTCCTAGTGCAGCAGATTAAAAGACAGATTGGCATGCCTATGGAAAACAGGTTGCTGAAGTAAAAAGGTCTTTATAAGACAAAAAGATATATAGTAGAGCCACAAAAGAAGATAACACTAGAGAGAAGCAGAAGAAAAAAAAAAAAACAACAATTTTCTTTAACTAATGGAGTGTATTTCAAGATACTTCCCTCAAAAGTGTTTCATGATTACGTTTTCATTTATAATATAAACTTGGATGTCACTTCACATGAATACAGCATTGTAGTCCAAGACTGTATTCCCTTGGAACTGAAAATCTGGAGATCCAAAACAACTGTGACAGCTGCCCATCTCTTTTTGCCCTTTACTGAAAGTACTGGAAAAGTGTATACTGACAGAATGTCATCTGTTGCTTTGATTTTTTAATGGCCACAAGATAGAGCACAGGAAGTTCTGCACCAACATGCAAAAGAACTTCTTCACAGTGAGGGTGACGGAGCACTGGAACAGGCTGCCCAGGGAGGTTGTGGAGTCTCCTTCTCTGGAGATATTCAAGGCCCATCTGGACACCTACCTGGGCAGCCTGCTCTAAGGAACCTGCTTTGGCAGGGGGGTTGAACCCGATGATCTTTTGAGGTCCCTTCCAACCCCTTCAATTCTGTGATGTTTTCCTCCCATCCCTTACTTTATTCCTGTTCCAATACTAAAAGATCTAAAGTTTGTGACGTCTCTTACTCTATCAAACTACTCCAGATGACTCAGAACCATTTCTGTGTAGATGAGCAGACTTTAGTACCCAGTGTTGCATCCCTTTTATGGAACTCTGTCCCTTTTGTTCACCAGCAATAATAACAGGTACTTAAGACCTCCATCTACTGCATTTCCCAAATCTTCCTCCTCTCTTCTGTTTCGCTCAGGTCACGTTCCTGAGTTTTTGAAAAGAATTATAAGCACAGAAATTGCTGGTTGTAACCCAGTTAATAATTCCCATTTTATAACACAATAATTAAAATGGATTTTGTAATTTTCAGAGTTCCCTGCCTGTTTGAATATATTGAAACCTTTTTAGCACTAGCTGTGGAGTGTACTAAAAAGCTTGTTATTAACACATAAATAACAATTCCTTGAAAAGATCAAGTGCTAACATACTTTTCCTTCTGAGCCTTAAAGCAACTTCAAAAAATGGGAAGGAACATATAGAAAAAAAGCGTTACCAAACTACCTAATAAAATATTAGGTTTTGAAGTTTAGATGCCAATTCTGTTTCTAAATGCTTACTGGTTGCTTCATGATATGTTCTTTCTTGATTTGTCTTAGAATATATGATCTAACACCATCATGAAGGAGGGTTTACATGTGATATTCAGTTTTATGGCCATTTCTAGAGAAATTATTTTATACAGTGAGAAAAGCTCTTACTGCAGTAAGCAGTTAAGATGATGTATAATAGGACAGAGAATTTAAGGTAAATAATATTTTCATGAATTCCCATATTTTCAGGCTACTGAACTAAACAAAATATCAACGACTAGCTACAGTTAGCAATAGTTGCTGTAACAACTGCTCACACAAGAACAGCAAATATAATCTTATAGAAATTTATTCAGAAAGCAAAATGTGTTTCAGTTTGCCACTGCCTTCATAATTATATGACAATAGAGCTTAACAATTATTACTCTCTAATAGCTTTTCTACAATCTTTTTGAAGCTAGCAGATCTAAATGTAGTTATTAATTGATAACCATCCAGTTTTAAACACACACAACAACAAAACCACACTAATCAAATCAGAATGAATGAGTCTGGAGACATAATAGCCATCTTGTTCCAACCCAACCCTGGGTCCATTAAACTGTCTCGCATCTCTCCTTTGTCCTCAACAGATGTTGAATCAGATTATGATTGCTCCTTAATATCAGAGCTGGCCTGCTCTAGAAAGGTCTGAGAAAAAAAGCACGTTTTTCCTCACTCCACCCCCCTACTGTACTTTAACTTTTCAGAAAATGAACAGATTTCAGTTAGATCCTGGATTTCTTAGAAAGAGGTAATCTCAAATATGTAACTAAGCTGCAAACAAATTAACCTAGCTTCTGTCAGCATTTATTGTGCTTCTTTCACATATTGGTATTCATTTAAAACCAGTGACTGCTGGGTTGCCACAGTGCAATCTGGAATTTTAAATCTATTCCCAAGCACAATCAGCAATCTTGTGATTGGAGCCTGAAAGCACATAATAATTACCATAGCTTTACTGAAGAAAAAAAAAAAAAAAAAAAAAAAAGACTTCATATCCCCCTAGTATTCTACCATGTAGTATAGATTTGCACACTACTATGATTTAAAACTTCTTTTCTGAAAAGGTTTTGGAGTTACTCAAAATTCTCTTCGCCAAATACAGACAGCATTAAGGAGCTAGTTGTTCTCAGAAGTGCTAAGCATTCAGGTCTGAACAATCAGACTGCTTTAAAAGGGATTTCATTTTAGAATAAATAAAGGGAAAGCACTTTAAAATACTAGACCTTTGTTTGCACATGTACAGGCTATCTAGTAGTCCTCATTAATACCATTTACAAGTCACGTGACTGTACAACTCATGAATACTCAGATGAAAAAAATTGTTCCAGTTATCCAGAGAATTCACTATGAAATTAAACACTACAATTTTTAAAACCACTTAAGTACGAGAAATTGTAATTTCCGCATTTTCAGAGCCATTTTCAAATATTGACTCTGTAGCTATGCACTTTCTATAGAACAGAACCGAACAGAGAAAAAGAAAACAAATAGAGAAAATACTCAGTAGGGCTTCATCCTGATAAAAAAAAATCCACAAATATTTAACATTTTGGAAACAATACTTACAGAAACCAACCAAGTACAGGTTTTCAGCTTAGCAAAGCTGCAAGAAGGCAGTTGAAGTTGTTTGCTTCCCCAAAGCAAACACTTTGTTTTGGTTTTGGTTCCTATTCTTACAAAAGAAAAAAGTCTAGATGGAAACACAGTGTTACACATGCACACACACATGGTCTTTTAACTCGTCATTGTTCTTCAGCCAGAAAACTTGCATTTTTCCACATTTCTTCATGACATCCCTTAACCACACAGTGCGACGCTGGAGCCCTTCAGCCTCCCATTGCCCTTTAGAATACTCTTTCAAGTTGGCCATGGCATTCTCTGCAGCAGTCTGCATTTTCTATTGACAACTATAAATTCTAATTGGAAATACTCAGTTCTAAACAAAGTCATATAAAATAGCTCTTGTATTGTTAGACTTCCCAAGGCATGTATCCAAATAAGAAAATACGAATAAGGCAAATCCTTCAGCGCTCCCCAAACTGAAATAGAATCAACTTTTTAATAACCTGAAAGTATTATACCTTCTTGAATCTCACTGCAATAATTTCAAATATAAATTTTAGTCAATTGCTGTTGTTCCAAGTGAATATTATCTCTTTACTACTACAGAATGAATGAGATCCACTTAATCTTCATTGTTATAATCAAATGCCATTAACCTAAACTAGGAAGGTGTGAAGTTAATATTGCATAAGCCACAAATTTCAGCATTTGTTAAGGGATAAAGATTTATTTTTTTATTTTTTGAAGCAGCAGCAGAGTGTAGCTTCAAGAGCTGAAGAGTGTATTTTTCTAGATTACTCAAAAATCTTTAAATTTACTGCTTTTAAACAAGTTTGTTGTTTAATCCAGTTATTCAGCTTATGCCAGAAATTCAGTTCAGCATAACATTTGCAACTTAATTAAATGCTAATAAAATACATCACTCATATCACCTGCAGACCAGAATGTGGGTGGCTCAATTACTTCAGTGTTTACAGCTCACTGACTTGTGAAGGGCAAATGGAAACTTTTTCAAGTTACTAAACAGCAGTTATTTGTGAACTAACACCAGAGGAAGATATGAATGTATTGTCTCAGATTCCAAAAATGGAATGGATATATCAGTGTTCCCTTACGATAAAGGGAAACAAAAACAGCAAATCTATTGGGATCAATAATTAAGACATTTTAAAACGAAGAGAGGTAGCACTTCAAGGGGACCTGTTTTTTTGTTTGTTTTGTGTACGCTATTAATCAGTCCATATCCGTATCGATCTTAGTCTTGTGTTGGCTCTGCTTTTTAAATATATATATTTTATTGCAACCCTTATGTGGTTTTCCTAGAACTATTAACTGGTATTTTTTCCCTACCTTTTTACAAGTCCTTAAAATATACAATAGCTCATTAAGGCAGGTGATATTTGCGGGTATTCTTGGTATTTTCCTCCAAGTTCTGAGCAGGTGAAAGAAAAAAAAAAATTCTATCCCAAATGATATTTAATGTCCATTAAGCTAAGGAAAAAAACAGGCAGGCCTCAGTCAGTGCAAGACTCATAGTTCCCCATCTAATCTTCCCTCAGACTGATACTGATATACGTATTATAGCTACAGTTACCAATGGAAAGCTGCTGTCGTTTGGAAAGCTGTGTTAGAGTCTTTAAATATAAGTTGTTTTTTTTTTTCCCCCAATAATTAGAAAATAAACTGTCATTACAAAAGGTAAAAAAAAAAAAAATTAATGGATTATTATTAGTTTTTAAAGACTGATGTTAAAAGGACCATTTAACAGTAAGTAACCAAGGAAGATCACTTCGCAAAATTTACTGCTCCTACAGCTGATTTGGATGCAGTAGGTACTCTTTAGATTGATGGCAATAAAACAAGCCATATTTTCAGTATGTGATGTAGAAGTCATAAATTAAACCTTTTCCCTTGAGAAAGAAAACAGTCCTGTAAATGAACTTCAAATAATCAGATAAATGAAATATGAGACTAAGAAAGTGGCCACTGAAAAACACATGGGAAAGCCAAGAAAAAATATTTTATGCAAGATCACAGCTAATAATACATACATTAGAGAAGGAATTAGTACTTTAATTAGTAAATTAAGCACTCATAGATGGGAAGTGTTATATCAAGAGAATGGAAACCAGAATAGGACATTTTAGGGGAATCTTTAAAAAAATAAACAAAAAACAGAAACAGAACTAAAGACAGGAGACATTCACAGAAGAGAATAAAACAGCAAGATAGCAAGAATAGGTAGAAAATATATAGAGTACTAAATCCTCTCTAAATCCTATAGTATTGACAGGAATTTTATGTTTGCATTTCAACTAGTCTAGTTATTTACATATATATAAATTTATATATATAAATTCTTTTCTCTTCCTTTCCTTTTCCCATGTTTGGTGATCAAACAAATGCATGAACAAAATCAGATGTGGCTACATACTTTTAAATTGTGGAATAGTAAGAATAATTTTTTTTTATTTTTTTTTTACAGGTTTTCATATAGTTTGTGAAAACTGGGAAGCAGGGACTGGCAGAACCTAATCTAACTCTTATAAAAAGAAAAATCAGAAAAAAAAGTATTTCGTTACTAAAAGTAAAGTATAATTGTGCCCCTCTCTCCCCCATTATTTTTTTTAACTGTATTTTCCAGTTTTAAAGTCAAACATTATTTGCAGGCACCACATTTTTAATATGTCATGCTGCACAAGTCTTGTCACCATACAAACACAGTGTATGACATCCCATAATACCAATGCTCATCATAGCATAGCACATGAAAATGGATGACAAAGAACAGATGAGAAAGGATAAAACCGAACACATCGGAGGGTGATGCTTCCCATTCAGGAGCAAATTCTAGTAAGTAAACACATCAGTCTGAAACAACTCAAACATCAAGAAAAAAATGGGTTATGATAAGGGAAACACATTGATTTTACTCTGTTTTATCATTAATATGTACCATGATTCAGACAGCTGAATACTTGTAAATTAAGTTATGTCTAAGGTATTACTCTGTTTGCAACATTCCAAAAAACTTAGACCATAAACTATGCATGAACTTGACAGTGACTCATAACACGCTTATAAATATGCTTCCGTTAGCTAACAGAGCTCACCACCAGGAAGAAAACATTAAAGTATCATAGAAACTACAGTATAGGAAAGTAAAGGGAGAGTGGGAAATGTTATAGCTAAGTATCCAAACATTTTCAGAAAGACTAGTTACTTACCTGCAAAAAAATGAATTAGTGAGGTTAAAAATTAAGACAAGTAAAATCCTTTCCCTTCAGGAATTCTTACTGTTGTAGAGTTATTAAGCCCAAAGACAAAGCATGCAAGACTTACAAGAGAAATTTTGTGGACTGTGTAAGGTAGTAAGGAGGTCAGACAATCATCTCTGAATAAGGTTAAACTAGGATATTTCTGTGACGTAAAAAATTATACCCCACTAATCTCTTGAATACTTTGAATGAGTCGATAAAACAGTTGCACAGAGACATAAAAAAAAGTTAATTGAACTCGAATCATAGCTGTATTTTTAGATGAATCAAAGAGTTGAGAAGATTTCTCTATCAAGTCGAAGATTTTTGCATACAACACTACAGAAATTTTGCTCGGGAGTATATCTGATTTTATTATATCCTTAACTTCAGTTAAATTAAAACGTCTTATTTACAAGCGGGAAGAGGCTAAAGGGAGGTGTTGATCTTTCATTGTTATTTTCTTGTTAAAACAATCCAATCCAAAAAAACAATCCAATTGAACCTTTTGAGGTCAATTAGAATTTTCTTCAATTTACTGTGTTAAATTCTTAAAGTTACTGACCTATCGTGCAAGCAGCAGTAATAAATCAGTTTTGTCTTAATGCATTTTCTGAGAATTAATAAATGAGCAAATATCAACATTAAACAAAGCTACTATAAAAATTATTACAAACTAATCAAAATTGAATAATACCAGATCACAAAGGGAGAATTACTTGATAAATCAATACATTAAAAATATTTATTTTACAACCCAAATTAACAAAATACATTATCAAATCAACCTTTGGCTCATCTGAAGAATAAATTACATAACCTTAATTCATAATCTGAAAGCTGAAGGATGATTTTTTTTTTCCTCTGAACTAGAATTTCAAATGATACTCTAGCTGGAACAGCAATTCTGGCCTAGTGGTGAAGAACCCAAATACCCTTTCTAGTTCTGTCGCTCAAGAACTTTCCCAGGACAAGCTGCAAAATTGATTTAACTGGTCTTAAAGCACCAAAAATAACTATTCCAGCTTAGTACTTCAGCACTTCCTCGTCAAATTTCTGCTCAGGAGTGATTATTTTCTTCTTGCTTCCCCTTCTACACAGTAACACAAAATATGTACAAGGACCTTGCTTGGAGCGACAAATGAACTACTCTTGCAGTTCTATATATCAGAATCCAATAACCCTCCTTTAACCTTCATGACAATTAATGACTTTCAGATGCCTGCCAGTGAGGTTTCAGAGATGTATTCAAGGTGCAACATAAATTATTTTCCTGTATTTCCAGATTTTGCTGTATCAGGGGAGACATTTCACCCAAAAGAAAACACTAAATGATCCACGTGGCAGGCATGATGGCCCCCTGCCCTGACGCACGTATGAGTTACAGTAGTTCTGAATAAGCCCAAGGTTAACCGCATAGCAAGTACTATTTACTTCTCAGTTTCCTCAAAGGCTGCCTCATTTTTGTACTGTCAGAAAAAAACAACTAGCCACAGGACATCATCAAAATTTAACTTTGCAGCAATGTTGAATGTGTTACTCTGGGTAAGGACCCCATTCTCACTGGAGTCTTGACTTCTGCCATTCATCACCAGTAAGGTAGTAGTTTAAATAGGAGAGTGTATTAAAAGATACCATTTCATCTAGTTCACATTCTCAGTGTTTGATCTCTGGAACATTAGTGGCAGTGAGAGGTAAATTTTACAGGGACAACCAAGGAAAAAAAAAATTAAAAAATCTATGTTTAGGCAAACAGGGGGAAAGAACAATATAGATATGATATTCAGTCCAGAACTTACAATTAGATGGTAGACTTGATCTACCAAAACAGTTTTGCTCATGCAGCAGTGCTGACAAAGTGCTGCTAACCAAGCCACAGACAGACAGCTGCGAAGCTTCAGTTTTGCCAGAGCAGGCAATCCCAGGCACAGATTACTTCCTAAGTGAAAAAACACTTTTCTTCCCCTCTCCCCCCCAGCATAACAGAGTCCACAGTAAAGATTTTCAGCAGCACAGCCCTGGAGGTCACCTACTTCTAACTTTGCCAGACATATCCCTGCAAAGCTCAGTCATGGTGAGATATGTATGTAGACAAAAAGCATTGTAGAAAGCAGAAGAAAACAGAAAGGATTACAAAAGCAGAATACAGCAGAGGTCACATCAGACTTGCTACCCAAACATTATGCAAAAGGTGTGTCTTCCTAAAGGGTAGCTTTAAAAACATTTTGTACAGCATCTTCAAAGCAGGAATTAAAATATCCAGTAAAGTGGGGAATACATAGAAAATTATTTTCCTACACTTTACTTCATTTTTCAAGAAAAGTTGCATTATAAATAGCCGTTTTAGCTATTGCGTGTTTGCACTGTCTGCAATGCCTATGACTTTTAAGAAAACAAACAAAAACATTCTAGACATTTTCTCTGAACATGAAATATGTTATTTCTTTACGACCTAGACTGTGGAGAGCACTTGGAGACTCAAAAGGCAGCGTTTGAAACTGTTGGCTTTTCCCTAGAATCTTCTGTGCTCATTAAAAGTAATGAACTGTCAGAACAAAGACCTCTAAGCACAGTTTTAAAGAAATAATTTCTTGGCAGTTTGTAACCCCCTAGTGAGCAAGCTTAGTTTCCAATACTGGTAACAGACTGTATGTATATCATTCTAAAGAATAATATATACCTAAAACTTACATTTCATTATAGTGATTATAATACTTGTCAGAAATTGATGGTGGACTTATACTCCTGGCAGTTATATAGCGTGGGCTTTGTGCAAATAAGTACTTTTAAAATAAGTTCATAGAACAATTGCTTCTTCTAGATATTTTTTCAAATGAACATCCTTCCCATTGGAAACACGTTGGGTTGGGAATCAAAGATACATCATCAGCAGTAAGTTGTGGTGTCTTTTTATTTTATTTTATTTTTATTTTTATTTTTTTATTGTTGTTGATTTTTTTTTGTTTTTTAAGAAATAGAAAAAGTGACAAAACATGGAAAATTAGAGCCACCAGTTTCATGTGGAGCTTTGTCAAGTAAAACATCTCAAATTTTAATTTGTTTTCACACACTTTTGAAATTAAGCACTCAGTGTGCTTGATGACTAGTGAAGCCTGTGAAACTGGTTATGAAGCTTTCTGTGTTAAGTCAGTAAAAAGTTTAAAACAAAATTCATCTTCTTTGTGCATTAATTACATGGTTATGATGTGGAGATCCTTGCTAAATGACAATTTTTCAGATTTAAAAAAAAAATCTACAAGACAAAGAACAAAAGGAAAAAAAAAAATCCCTCCAGACAAGTTAAAAGCAGAGAAAAGACTTCTGAGGTCCCCAAGATACACAGCGTTTGGGACTGGTACACTGGGGAAGCATCAGTAACATGATCTTTATGTTCTTTCATAACTGCTTTTATCATTACCAGGCCACTCACAGAGACTGGTTTCAAAGTGAGATGAACTGTTGATGTTAATACCTACAATACCCCCCAATACTCTTTAATCAAAGCAAAGTTAAAACCAGGACTATTTTGTATTCAACAACCATTTATATTAATTATGTGTGCACAATAGGGTGGGTGAAAAACTTGGAGGAAAAAAAAAAACACTGAAATTTTCTTTACTAATCTTGCAATGGATTGCCTTGAGAAAGAAACGAGCATATCATTGAGAGGTTATAGTCAACTGGAAATTTAAGAACTATTGACACAAATTTGATATACTCATCCTACTGTTAAATATAATAATAATGCACATCCAAAGCAAAGAGCTATATTCCAAATGTAGACTGCTCAAATAACTTGATATAAGGAAGCAGAAGAAATAACCTGCATAACCTAGGTCAGCCCTGAACTGCTGACATGCAACTTAGGTTATATTTTTAGGTTTATTTGTTGTAAATTATTTTCTTTGCAATTTTCTCTCTCTGCAAATTTATTACCTGTGCTAAATCTGTTGAAGTGAGGCAAAATCTTATTTGCCACTGTGTGGGAACTCTTTATAATGTGAGCATTTTTATAACATTCCATTATGTATCATGTAATGGAATCAACATTTTATGATTTTATTCATTCTATCCTTAAATAAAAAACATAAGAAAGTAGTAAAAAAAACATTTCTTTGAAATCCCTACTAGCTTTTTCTGTCATGTTGTTAGTACAGAAAAATTCAAAAAGTGATTTTAGAGATTCTTTAAAAATAATTTGAAAAAGCAGAAGAGACAAATTTGTTTCCTGTGAAAACTAGTATGCACTTATGGAAAAAGACAGAACACTTGCAGTCTGGTAATATTTGTAATCTCAGTCTACCCTCTTTGTTTTTAACTGCTTCCTTGTGCTTCTTAATTTTATGTTGCCACCAAATATGCATATTGGTGGTCTCTTCTACCAGTTTCAAACTCCTTATGAAAGAGAACAGTGAATAGATAGCCAGCTCCCACTTTGGTTTATCTTTCTACTCTGATCTTCTCCCTTGGAATTATGAAAAAAAAATATATATATATATCTAGGGCTTAAGCAATTTTTGAAATACAAAAGACTCCCTCCTTATAGTCAGGAATAGATATGCCATGTCAAAAATAAGATTGAATGAAAATACACTACAGAGCTATAGAACAGTATTAAGTCTGCCTAGTTTAGTTGTCATGACAAATTTGACATCCAAATTCAATACACTAATTGGAGTCTATCTACATTGCAAAGAGAGCTGATTAAGTGGTTCACTGCTGCAGAAAGGGTAATTCCATTCCTCCTTCTCTTCTCACCTTGTGACCCTGCATGCTCCCTTTTAGTAGACCTGTTACCTACCTGATTGCATGGTAAACTTATTTAACTATCAACATAAAGGGGGAAAAATCATTTTCTATGCCAAGGTAGTTTTTTACAGGTTACTGAAGAGAATTTGTTTAGCATATGATCAGACAAGGAATAAAACTAGCACATAAAAAGCAATGGGATTATACACACAGAAACAGAGGACAGATAGGACCCTTATCCATAGCAGTCTCTCCCTAGCTCTTCAAATGACAGAAAAAAAAATTACTAAGAAGCTCAAGTTTGTCACTGATTCTGGTAGTCAGAACATGTTTACTCTATGCATTTTAGATCATGCAGCATAATATAGGCAACAGATATAAAAGATCTCCTCCGATATAAATTATTTTAAATTACATACATAAAAAGCTACTAAAGTAAGTTATTATAATACTTACTTTTTTAAACTATATTTTGAAGATGAATCCACTGTAGATCACATTTTACAGAAGTTTGAGCATTACATTCTGTTGAGAGAGTAGGTTTTGCAGCTTTGCTTGGGTTCAGAAAGGAGGGCTTATGTATGACTGGCAGAGGAGCTTAGGTGTATACAGTGAGAAAAGTGTACAGTCACTGGGATAATCAGTGACTAAATAATTTCCTGGAAACAAATGTAATGAAACTTGTAAATATATGCCTTTATGATATATTGAACAATATTCTTAAGTTTTTTGCAAATACCTATGAGAGAATGATTATTAAAATAAATTAAAAGCTAACCATTACCTTATTAACTTGGCGGGCATATTGCTATTATTTGGGATGACTTTTTCCTCAGATTTTTTAGCTTTGATAATGGGATATTGAATCTTAGTTTTTCTAACTTTTTATTTTCATGCACACGAATATATGTAATAAAATGTATAATATTGCCTCTCTTTTTAGGAAAAGATGTTCTTAAAATCTGTTACTTCCAATCTTTAGTGTTTCACCTAAAGATTTTTTATAAAACCATTTTATACTTAGCACTTTGAATGCAGTGTCAACAGAAATCCTGCAAAAGCAGATCACACATTTAACGGGAAAAAAAAAAAAAGAAAGAAAGAAATATCTAACCAGCAGTACTGCTTAGAAAACTATTAAACTTAGAAACTAAGATCTGTGAGAAGGTGCTGTACTTAATGAGAATAAAAGGGGAAAGATATGTGGGAACTGTATTAAAGTATGTGAAATATAAAAAGAATGAAAAATTACGAGGTTTCCATGTCAAAGGCAGTATAAGAAGTAATTGGCTTATATTTTAATAACAGAGACTTAGGCACTGAGAACCCATAGTGTAATCTATTTGGTTAATCTAGCATAGGGAAAACACAAACTGTGAGCATAGAAGGTTCTGAAAAACAGTTGTTCTTAACTGTATGAGCACTGTCCATCAGCACTGAAACGAAAAAAAGAGTCCTATATGGCTTTCTTGACACTGTCTCCAATCATACATTTCTGATGTTCTAAAGAAGACAAAAGTATAGTTATAGCTTCAATAATCAAAGTTGCAAGAAAGCTGGAAGAATTCAAAAAAAAATCCCACCTGTTTCATACAGAAAAATGTACATTATGAACAGGAAAGTGGAATAAAAGTATATGTTGTTCTCTACATTAAAGAAATTGCATTCCTAGGTAGTAACAAAAAAAAAGTCTGGATTCTCCTGGTCTCACGTGGGAATCTAGGCTGTCTATATACTGCATGGAGATAAGTTGTTTTTGTACTATATTTTCAATATATATTATGTCTTTGCTCTCTCAAAAAGAGAATCAACAAAATACAGCTTCTTTGTTATTATTATTCTTTATCATGCTGTTCACCAGGTTGCTATTCTCTCCTTTTCAATTTCAATAGCAAAGCAGACTTCCAGTTAAACTTGATTGAGGAAAGAACAAACAAAAACATCTCTGTAACTTCACATATACTTGCCCAAAATAATAGTATATATTCCATGGTCATGCTGAGAGTAAGTAAGTTCAGCTATGACCTTTAGAACTCCACTCTTAAAATAGAGCAAGAGTTGTAGTGACAGAAAATAGCTGTCTTCTTATTGTCTACAGAGCTATGCAAACTTGTCACTCTGGGAGAAGATAAAGAGTCAGAAAATAAGTCAATTCTTCCATCAGGCTTTGCAGTTGGGAGTGATAAATATATATGACAAAAGTCATAGGACAAAATAAATAAAATCAGGGAGGTACTATGGACTCCTCTATCTAACTGAAGTTTGCAGCAGACTATTAAAAAAAAAAGGTTTCATATGAAAACTTTCTTCTCACACTCTTCCTTTTTTAATCACAGCTTGGAGGAAATATAAGGTTTCATTAAGTTACATTTTGATTCCAAATGACTAAAGCATGCCAATTTTCAAGGAAGCCTGCAAATTTATGTTGCTGTAGGAGCCAAAGAGTAAGCAAATACAGACAAATGTAAAACTGTGAAAGCATACAGAGAGGTTACTCTTTACACAGAATATATTATCAAGGTTTGGAAAACAACCCATACCTTGTGGAATATTGCCAGGCTTGTTGGTGTCAAAATACTGAATGACCATTAATCATTAGAGAATTGCTGAGAGGAGCTTGAGCAGCAATGTGAGTTGATTAACATGCATATCTTGCTCATCTGGCCAAAGTACGGAATAGATGTTGGGGGGTTGGACAATAGGCCCGTCCACCACAGCAAATGGTGGATGTCGGGGGTGAGGCAGAAGCTTCACAGCCCTATGTTGTTTCAAGTAAAGCCAGGAAAGCAACCGGTCTCTGTATAGAACATTGGCCTCACCCCCTCCTCCCCTTTTGTTTTTGACCAAACAATGCATTTGGCTCTCAACAAGGCCTATCAGTGCACAATAAATGACTGAGTCCTGCCAGAAGTATAAATAGGGTGTTCAGAAACCTCTATTTTGAGGACGAGAACCCCAGTTATCAGATGGATTGATGGGTCTGGACTTCTCTCCTTCTCAAGCAGTAATGTCTGTTGGTAAGACTCTTGCCTTTGACTCTGTCAGATGTTACCCAGAAAAATATTGATAACTAAAGCACTGAACTGTTAACTCCAGTTGAGTCATTGCAGTAAGTAGATTTACCAATGGCAATTCCAAATCTGTTATATCTGTTGCCTTAATAAATTACCCATCTTTGCAAAACTGTCTCAGTGAACGTCGTTTGCATCTCTGAGATCCCTGCCAAGATTTGGTGAGTGGCAATAGACATAATCCTTTAGACAAACTGTGGACTGGTTCCAGCTACACCTAGGCTCCTTTTTGAGGAGGAGTTTAGAAAGCAAAGAGGTCTTTTCTGAATCTTGTGACTCGATAGGAGGGCCTCAGCCATATACCCTTAAGGCAACATACCTCACCAGAATAAACTTTGCGTAATAATTATTCTGAAAAAAAAGTCAGAGTTTTTCAGAGAAAAAAAGAATCATCATCTTGTTATCGATTCTGAATGATTTCTATAGAACTCAAAATCTTTGTAGGACTTTTTTTTTGTCCACCCTAATCCAGTCTGTAACTATGCATTAAATGTTAAAATAAATATTAGTAAGTTTTAAGATCTCTGCAGCTGTAACTATTTATTTCAACTATTCTTTCAATTATTTCCACATTCTTTAAGATACCATACTGCTTCAGTAGATGTTAATTTTTAATGACTGATGGATTTGTGTGTATTTGATGGACTGTGCGTATTTGACCAAAAAAAAAAAAAGTCAAATCTAAACAGCAAGATTATTCTTAGCCCTCTGTGGATATCCAGGAAGATTAAATGGGTTTATTCAGAAGCAAGACACAGCTGTACCTTTGATACCAGCTGAGCCTGGGGAAGAGAGGGAGATCAGAAAAAAAGAGAACCATTTCTCCTCCCCATCTGCATGCGTCATTGCCCTCACATACAAGTCTACCAGTTGATATGCATCCTTCCAATTTCCGACATAACATCTGTATTTTTCCAAGTATTATGTAGCAGGGTTACTGTCCAATTTTTCCTAAGGACACTATGTAGCTCCAAAACTAACATTAAGTTTGGATGCTGCACATTATTTTCCTCACTAATAATTTGGGGATTTTAGTCAAACAAAATAATTACACAGAAATCATTAACTGTGAAGGAGAATGAGAGAAGAGTTGCACACCTGAGCACAGAATTACAGAACCACAACACCCTTCATTGATAGCACATGATGTGAATTTTGAAATTCTGAGAGATTATTAGTTCTGGAATACTTAGGGGTTTTTTTGTTTGTTTGTTTTGTAATAGTTTGTCCAAGCTCTTAATAACTAGTTACAGCAAAACAATAAGAAAAATAATATAATAATAATACCTTGGTATAATCAGGACATAATAGAGTTAAATGACTAAGATGACTAGCAAATGAACTGTATTGAATTTGATGCCATTTGAGGTTGAACAACACTACCGATCACCATTGTTTGGATATTTGGGTTGCAGTCTATTATTCTCTGTGTATCTAGAATGTCAAAGAAGTCTTTAAAAAAGAAGCATGTCTAATCTTAAAGTGATTTTCAAGTAAAATGGAAAATAAGCACTTTTTAGGCTTTTATTATGTGAAAGAGGATGGAAACTTACTCAAGATCAACAACAAACTACTGTGAATTAACAATGAAGCCTGAGCTGTTAAATGCTATAGAATTCAGCATAGTCCATAATACACTGCAATTATTTTTACTTTTTGCCATGAACATGCAACATCTCTGGAGATTTTCAGACAGCTAGATATATACCTTACCACTATAGCAAGACCTTTTTACAGGGTTTTAAGACTCCATACAAAATAAATAGCATATGACACAATAGAAATATCCCCAACATTGTCATCAGTCTTTTTTTTTTTTCTTCCATATATAAATGAAAAAAGCCTTTTCTTTGTTCTTCACAAAGTATACTTTTTCCACTAGCAAAGACTTTCATATATAGTTAAAAATTCAAAGTTAGGAATACTGTGACTGTTTCTTTCAGTCAGATGGTCTCTATCTCAGATCCACTGCCAACAATTCGGTATACTCCTGACAGTCAACTTTGCACATTTTCTTGCTGAGAAAAAGGAAAAGTGTGTGTGTGTGTGTGTGTGTGTGTGTGTGTGTTGGGGGGGGGTCTAGCCCTTTGATCTGATAATACCAGCAAAAGAGTTTTACTTCTTCATTAGACAAGATATAAGATCCCTAAGAATTTGCTCCTTGGCTAAATCCAATTCTGTATAGAGGATTGAAGCAATTTTACCATAAAGTATGTGAACACTGACAGACAAGAAATTGTTCAAATCCAGTACATAGTGACTTTCCTAACTGACCAGTTGCATGTAACACCCAGGGTGTTCGTAAGGCCAGGAAAGGCATTTAAAATACTTCTGAAGCATCATCTTCAGTTCATCTATGTTTTGCTTGCCAGTTACAAGAAAATACACACTTCCAGATAATGTCTCCGCTGAAATGGCAACTTAAAAACACAAATTTCTACTTAAACTATAAACAGATTATGTAGAACATAGCCATTTTAAAACAGATATTCAAATATTGCAGAAGGCTTGATTCACTCTAGTTAAATCACTTTTAAGCAGATTTAAATTTAATTAGAGCAGCCTAAGATTATACACAATATCTGACATTTTACCACATTGAAACATCATATATAGATTTGTAAATATCATTAAATAGACTAAATTTTCCCCTCCAGAGCTGGTAAACAATAAAATAGCTTCCATGTAAAAGTCAGGTAAAGACAGAAATTCTCAGAATGTTTCTAGTGCTTCTCTCCCTCCTCCCTCCTGACATAGCTGCAGTACCTTAAATTATTCCTCCTCCCCCTCTTGCAGCTCCACCATCAATACACTGCACAGCCTTTCTTCTTATTTGCTAGTTTTGCTTTCTTCTCCCCAAACATTCTCTATGCCACAATATGCCTAACTTACTTCCCTGGATTATATTTCTGAAAATGTTTCTTTCCAAGCCTGATGTCCTGAGGCTTACGTTTCCCTTCAGCATCCACTTTACTTTGGCACCAGGGAAGGTTTCTGAGACAAATTCAGTTGTCATTGCATCCACCAGGACACCTCTGAACTTCACACAAAACAAAAGCATCACAATAATCATTTAAATGTTAAGTATGCTAAGCTGAGTCTGAATTTACCTCAGGAGTCCAAAACCAAGCACTGAAGAGAAAAATATTACCAATCCTATCCTTCCTCAGGGCTCATGGCACTAGAGGGATCCCATACTAAGTACTGCAGCCTAAATGGCCGAGCCATATGCAATACGCCTTTCCTTTGGCAGGTGACACAGATCACTTATTTTCTTTCCCACAGGAATCTAGTCCACAGCCACCTAATACATGTTAACTCAGCAACTAGATTTGAAAGACTTAGTCTCATCCCTTCCTTAGGTAGTGAAAATTCAAGCTTCTTTCACCTCCAGACAACTCACCACTACCTGTATCCATCAACAACCCCTCTGTCCAATCTACTTACCAGCTACAGACTGGTAAACTCACCTCTAAGCACAAATGATTCCTTACCTTCCATTTTGACAATATTTTTCAATTTTCTGCTTCAAGACACCACACTGCACTACCGATGCCACATTTCTCCTGCATAAAGATCCAGGCTCACTGAAGACATAAGAACAAAACCCTGCAAACCCAGGTGCAGCTGAGATGAAATCCCAATTAATTAGGAAGCAGGTGCCTATGATCTGACCATTAATATACCTGTTGGTTCTCTAGATTTTTTGTTTCAGAGAGTCCAGAGGAAATTATTTTCTGAGCAACAGATGCATTTTTTTTTTTGCCAGAAATTCATTCATAAAACAAGAATTATTAAATGAGCAAAAGTTAGATTAATAGAGAAAAAAAGGCACAAATCTTTCCTTCTTTCATTCCGTTTCTTGCAGCATTGTTATTTCTTGTTTTCAGCACCTTTTTCCGTATGTATTCAACATTGGTTTAATAGATTCTCACTCATGTCTTTGACTTAAAGAAATGAATTGTCAGGCCAAGAAAGTTTTTCTTCTCACTTTATACAGGTTGCAACTTCACAAACTTTGTTTCAGCTTCCTTCCTCTTTCTTGGGAAATGCATTCCTACATAATCATATGGTAAATGTGTAAAAGCTTTTCAAATCCTCTGAACTTTCCTGTAGTCCTTTTTCCCCTATCCTATCTGTAAGATGGAAATTATTTAAAAAAAAAAAAAATTAAAAAAAAAGAAAAAAAGTATTATTGCTTTAACATCTTTATTTTTCAGTTTTATAAACAGAACTATATATTAGAATTCTGTGGTGTGTTTTAACAAGTAATACAGGCCGCATAATTGCATCCAATCATTTTTTATAAAACTCAAAATTCCCATTCAACTCTTCTAGAAAGGAATAAAATATTGATTTATAAAGTTAAGTCTGGCATTGTTACCCTTTCTGATATTTAATTAGTACAAACCAGGGTTCCTTCTCTTCTTGTTTAAACTGAAAGCTTATTGCTTTCATATTGCCATATTGCTAATACTTTCTGTTACTCTTTGCTGACTTTTTCTTTTCCTGCTATAAGATCATAGTTTTACTATTTTTACCAGGTATCTTCTTGTAACATTCTAACAAAGCCATATGAAAACGATGCCTGCACTCTGGGGAACAAGTAACTTCAGATTCTCATTACCCTCCCTTCAACCAATATTTACCAGATGAAGAAGAAAGAAATTCTAAAATTAAATTCTGTTACAATTTAGTTTCAATCACATTTTATTTGTAGAATTAATGTTTATTAAAGAAGCATAGATTTGCCTCTGCTTAAATTTGACCTTCAAGTGAGAGATTTAATAGGCTAAAGATTAAAGTAAATCACTGTGGTTTTTTCATCCTTTTTGTTAGGAAGAGCTGCAGGGAGGAAATAAAACATGAACTTAAAACAGTAGTCAGATTAAGAAAAAGCATAAGCATTAAAAAGAGTAGGTTAGAAGCTATTTAAAAAGAAAACAATTACAGTATTTTATTCTTTTTTTAAATATATATATATATATATATACTGCTCATCAGTTATATGTGAAATGTTATCTAAAAAGAACGGTATTAGTGGGGATATCCTGTGGAGGGCACAAAAATTCCAAGCAGTTTACTTACAGTATTATAGCTGTATTTAATAATATATAATAAGAAGCATATAATCTATCAATAATTATATCTAACAATTGTATACAATATATTCAATATAATAAAAGGTACAATATGTGCATAATGTCTTTGAAAAAGTTATTCGTTAACATTACAGAGACCTTTCCTGTAATGCAGTGTCACTGTGTGGATAATGGAGATCCTGGTGCTTTTTCATGTTAAATAAAACAGACACCCACACACGCACACACAAATAAAAGAAAAAAAAAAGTCTTTACGTGAAAAATCAAAATCTAGATTTGCATATTGATTCTTGACCAAAAATAACAGGATTTCTGACTCTTTATTCACATAAACTTCATTTATCAGAACTTAGATTTGGACAAGGAATATTTTTTAAAACCAAGCTCAGATATGTATTTGGACCACAAAGACATCTCAGGTTAGGAAAGAAAAAAAGGTATGAAAATCTCATTAGAGAACTCTGTGATATGTTTCAATTGCTTCAGAGTATCTGCAAGCAGGGATCACACACACCCTCTTATTGTAGCTTGACATTTCCATCTCTGGCTAGACCAAGAACTGTCCATCTGGGTAAAAAAGCAAACAAACAGGTAAAAGATGAGAGTGTTGGGTGCAGTCAGCGCCTTGACATGGGGAAAGGAGAAAGTTTATTTTAGGTCCTGTATAATTTCTTATTTCAACCATCCTGATTAACTCACGGCTCACCACACAAAGTACTGCACCCTGCTTGTGCCCACCAGTTTCTTTCTGCCTTTCATCTCCTCACCAGGCTCATTCTATCAAAATAATAATCAACACAAATAACCCCCAAAAGTGTTCTGACTGAAAGGTGTGGGGTGGTGGATTTTAAAATTAGTATGAAACAAACACCAGTGAGGTCTCCACAAGACAACTGTCATTGCAGGGTGTACAGGGTAGCAGAGTGTCTGTCTATGGAACCAGTCAAAGGCACAGTAGGAGCACCCAGCCTTAGTGCTTGGACAGACCAGTAAAGCAGAAACTGAAATGAAGCAGGCAAAAGCCCTATGTGTTTAAACAATGCCCAAGAAACAGGAAAATTGAGAAATAAGGTGAAAATATGGGATTTCATTTTTAATCATTCCCTCATCTGCTTGTTTGTATAACACTTTGTGTGTACGCATTTACAGGCAGAATCTTGAATGAGAGGATGACTGTACCAAATGTGTGCATTTTAATTTCATCTTTCTTTTTAAGTGGACTTTGTTTTTACACTATGTATTAATTAATTTGAAATCAAACGTCAATCAAAGCTTGAAGGATCAAGAAAGTAATGCAAGGATTATATAAAAAAATTATAGAAGATGCTGAAGAAAAACCTTTTCCCTGTAATGCTAACTCTCTTTGGGTTTGGAGCTATCTGCTCCCATTCCCTCATTCATTCTCTGTCTGGTGTCCCACCATACTCTTCTCCCTGTATCCGACATTTAATTTTCACATCTTTGTACAATTTTTTTCTTCTTTAAATTCTATACAGCTAAGCCTATCTGCACAAAGCTCCAATGAGAAATATAAATACTTCAATAAGATGAAAACCACTATCAAAATTAACATGACATTTGCATGCACCTCATGTTTTCATTTAGACTCCATATTGAATGTCTCCATTTCTGCTATTTTTCTTTGCTACTTGTAAAGGCAAAAACCTCTCCCAGTCAGTGACTGTATCTCATTCTATCAATCTATTATGCCTACCAAAATAAGAATCTAATATTGTTTCAATACAAATACTGCTGTGACAATAATGAAAGTGACAGTCACGAATATCTTTATATTGAATAAAATAAGTTAAGATCAATGAATGACTGATTCATGAAATGTATCTTGTAGTTTTTTTTAATAACCATCCAAATAATTGAAGCAAATTAAATAATTAAAGGGTGAGAATTATTATTTAATCAAAATTAAATCTGTTCCTTTCCTAATTTGAGTGCACTGCAGTAAAGCAATTTGTTAAAAGAATATTAGTGAGGCTGCAGTATCAATCATTCATGTGATGAAATGCTGGAACAAAATTTTTCACAGAACTCTAAGCCAGGTGGTTATGGACATATGAATACTGATACAATCTTTAATTACGTGATCTCATTAATTTCCTGCAAGACCTTTTTTCATTACATTTGCAAAAAGGATAGTACTGATTTAACGAAGAGGTAGTTAATGTTTTCCTTCCTCCTGTTTATCCAGTTTGTGGTCTCACGGCTAATTTGTTGTGCGCTATTCAAGACCTGCACTGAAGGAAGAGAGTAATATTTTCCTCATTAGCTTTTTTACAGAGGTCATCATGAGGATGTCAGTGCTTCACAAAGATGTGCAAGTTTAGTCCTGTAAAATCTCCTATTGCTCCTATTTTACAGTAGAAACACTGAAACAAAGCAAACTAAATGCAAGTTACGTCAACACTGAAAAAAAAGAGGAGAGTTTGTGCAATTCATGTTGGATTTAGAATATAAGAAATTCATAAGACTACAGCATTGCTCAAGCCTAGTGTAACCTAAAATCAAACAGCAATTCTAGTTTGGACCTCAGAGTTTCCTACACACTCAGACATTTCCTACACAGTTCAGGCATTCAGACAGAAGGGTGTCAGTGTAAGGAGATAAATTCTAGTTTCCACCCAAGCTTTTTGAAATTTGTAAACATGAGACAGCCTGAACTCCTTTACACAGAGGGGCCTGAGTGTGGTGCAATAAGGGCAGATCTGAATGGCAGAATATTTGGTTCCAAGGACAAACTGTTCATGGATACACAAATATACATATATTTCGCAGGGTTTTTACTTTGAACTGCATGAAGTCCCAGGCCAAATATGCATTAGTGTCTGGAATTGGTTATATATCATCTGAAAATAATTCAGTTAGCAGATTCAGAGACTGCTGTAATGGTCTATCAGGAACAGAAGATTCACCCCAGAACCACTGTCCTGACTTAAACTACAATGCTCATAATGACAACATATAGGTCAACATGCAATAATCTTACTCTTTCCAAAAGTGGCAACACAGTGGCATTGTTAACACTTCTTTCCTATCGTGCAAACTAGTCCCACCAGGAAGTGGGATGTAAAATTGCATATATTTTTATTTTTTCAATTTTCAGGTTTAACCAACAGGCCTGAGAACAAACAATGATTTTCACCTATTCTAAAGGACCACTGCACAACCAAGCATGCAAGAGCCACAGAGTCAGAAAGGACAAGAACAGGGAATACAGATCCATATCAGTTAGGATACTCTAGAAAGGGCAAAACCAAGGTGATTATCATTCCTTTTCAGAGCCTACAACATTGTGGTTTTTTTTGGTTTTGTTTTGTTTTTGTGGCTACCATAAATACTTGGTCATTAGGGTTTAAACTTCAAAAGAAAAGAAAAGAACAACATCCTCTTCCTCTTCCCTCTCCTGACCCTGATCAAAATGCAAAGGCAGACATTCACCATGAGACACTTAAGCTTAAATGGTTAAAATGATGAAGTTATCTGAAAATAGAATCTTACATAGGGCACCCAAATGCCTACATTATCAGTCTCCTTATAATGAACTCTTAATATATACAACATAAGAATGGTGAAATCTTGGCTCTAAGTCAGGAGAAAAATTATTGACTGAAATTTTACTGTATCAACTGAAGTACGGATGCTGTCCAATAAAAACACAGTCGCTCCACAGCAAGTTTTCAGATTAATGTGAACACAACCATTAACTAAGGATAAGTACAACTTATAAATAGTTCAGGCTAAATAAAAATAAATCTTTGTATGTTTTATACAGACAAATATGAAGTCAAACAAAGTATTTTAATTTGAAAGGTCCTATAAATGAATACAATTAAAAAGGAGCATATTTTGCCTGTTCTTATTTTAATTTTAACACTTTTTTTCCCCATAAATACGTTGAAGATAATCATACACAGTGTTACCCAACTCTCATGCCTGTGTAGAACTACAATAGTTTTTGCACAGTTATTTGCACGGTTAGGTCATTATAAAGTATTTCTTTGCTGCTCTCTGCTGGTCAAAGAGATGATTACTTTTAAACCTTGCAGAGAATACTCAGAAAAAATTGTGGGAAGCATATTAAATATCAGTTGAATATGAAGTTCTTTTAAATCACCATCTCAGTCACCACAAAGATTTTCTGTAGAAAGTCTGTACTCCTCGGAGCACCAAAATTAATAATAAATATTAGAGGTGAAATCAAAAGGTGAAACTCCACCTTCACAGGCCATGGCATTCCAATTTATAGGTGTACACAAAGTTGCTTTTGTTTGTAATACTCAAATTTTGAAAGAACAAGGAAGATCCTAAAGTTCCTCATTAATCAACTATGAAAATGTGACACTATGAGTTTAGCCAGGCATGATGGGACGGTGCAATACTAGCACTGAAGATCATTTCACAGATTAAAGAAAATAACTTCCATCTGCAGTTCACACTATCCATCAATGTGAGAAATGTTAGAATAACATATGTTGGTGTGTATTAAAATAATACAGACCTTGCTGCTTTTTTTTTTTTTTTTTAACTGCAATAAATTAGCAAAGGTTGCTGTCAGAAATTACCCTGGTAAAAGCTTTTACTTCTTTTTTGTATTATAAAAAACAACAGTTACTATGTTTATTTTTGCAGTGGATGTGTTTTCTGTTGTCAGTAGTTATAGTATGATGGACTTGCATTTCACAGTGTCAATTTTTTTCCAGGTGGCCAAGTCACACTGTCAAACTTTCTTTTCATTCTGCAATGTAAATTTATTAACTTTTCAAATATGTATTTACAAAATAATAATAAAAGAAATAACCAACCAATAATTAACCAACTGTTCAGTATGGAATTGCATGGTGAAACACACAGCTGTGCATTTCTTCCTTTGCCTTGGGTCATGCCTGTCGGTTCCCAAACAGGAAAAAGCTAGGACTGAGAATCCTTGGTCCAGTTCTAAATTCAGAAATGTAAAAGTCCAGAAATTCAGAATTTAAAGTTGTAAGTCACAGTTCTGCTGGAGTGTGAAAAACATTCCGATTTATTCATGAAAGATAAACCATATGGCACAGAAAGAGTAAAGTTAGAATGAGGTGAGAAAAATGAGGTGCATAGTGCACAACTGAGATATAAGAAATTTGGACTTGATGTAAGGCAAAACAAGAGGGTTGATGGAGGTAGTTTTAGATATATCCTATATAGGCTATAGCAAAAGCAAATTTTGGTTCCATTCAGGTTTTCTAACAGCACCTCAAAGGGTCTACTTGAAGCTGTATATTAGTACAATCACAGGCAGTACAAACTTCAATAGATCTAATTTATAACGTTCCCAGTGTTAACATTCAGACTTTCATAAGTATGAATTACCTGGAAAAAGTACCCTTTGAGCTAACAGGATGGCTGCTCTGTGAATATCCACTTTCCCCAACCTGCCTTTACTCATTACTCTAGAAGTTCATGCCCATTTAATAAAATATATTATCTATCATGTACCTAACAAACGAGCAGGTGTTTGATCAACATTATACTGTCAAAACCTGCTTTGAACCTTTGCCTTAGCTACATTCTATCATATAGAATAAACATGTTTCCTACAGTTTCTAGTTTCATGAATCTTTAAGATCTTACTGGACTCCTTAATTTCTATTTGAATTCTGATATGAATAGAAGTCTCATTTTTAGAGCTCTGAGCTGGGTAGCCCTTAATTAAGTGGCCCCACTGGGTAAGTATTGCTCAGTAAAATCACCTCCAAAATAAACATCAAATTACCATCATGTAAAAATCATTTTCTCTTTTCATAAAGAAGTATTTCATGGCAGACTAAGCTAATTTTAAAATTCACTAAACTGTGAGATGAAAATTACATCCAATCAGTATATAGAATGTAAGACTCTTTCCACAAATCATTTCAAACAATGTATTACTGGCACGTAGCAGAAAACACAAACCAGATTTGTGTGTGCTTTTTTTTCTTTTATTTTGGTTAGTCAAACAATTTATTAGATAAGTACAGCAATATGAATAATTTATTTTTATTCCAAATTCATATTTTCCTCAAAGAAATATCTCAGCACTTGCATGTAGATACATTTAGCCCTAGTCTGGATCCATGAATTGGCTTTGAATATGGAACATTTAAAAAAATTGCCAGTTGAAGAATATATTCCCAAATGGCTCAAAGAGCTTTACTTGAGGTCAATGTACTTCTTTTTATGGCAACATAAATTAGATGCAGAAAAGTATTTTGTGATTTCTGTGGCTGTTTTCTAAAACTCTACTTTGGATTAAGTAGCTTAAATAACATAGTGAAGCAACAATCCAATATATTGCTATCGAAAGAATGTTCTGGGATTTTTTAATATAAATATCAGTGCATAATAGATAAACTTATTTATTTTACAAACATTATTAATGGATTAAAACAGATAACTTGAACAAATAAAGATTATATTTTACTTCAATTTTTTCTTTCATTTTCATTCTTATGTTGTCACTGCAAGTTATTAAGACATTTATTTGAAATTGTTTCTTCTTAAATTTTTAATAGTAAAATTTAATAAAATATCCACATACCAATATTCTTTAATGACAACTGTGTGGTTTAAAAAACTAAGACTCATACGTGTATACACTTTGTGGCCATTTCAATTTCTTTCTTTCAAACACCAAAAAAAGCTTTAGATCATTCATAGCTTTATCAAAAATACAAAGGTTTATAGTCAGGTATCCATCTGTATTAAACATGAATGTTTTTTCATCTGGTTCTGTAAAATTTCAGATAATTTTCTCTTGGCTCATGTAGTGTAACCAAGGAATGTTTCTATGCCAGCTATGTGAAAAGAAGCTAATTCTAAACCAAGCTGACATGTAAAGCTTATTTGTCACTCAAGTTTTTCACCTTTCTTCTCTGAGCATAGCTTCTTATAAGGCATTTTCTGTATTTTAGTCTGCTGAAAACAAATGACAAGTAGGAATAGCAAAATGTATAATACAAAGAAATCTGTACTTTCAAAGAATTCACAATAATCAATATCCTGATGTCCAAATGCAAGATAAAGAAATGAAGGAAGCAACTGTGGTCAGAATTTTCAAAACTGCTCAGTAATGTTTAGTGATATTTTGAAATAATTTGGACATAATTCTAAGCATGAGTAACAGTATTGTGTTGCATCTGGCCATTTTCTAGCTACAATTGAGAAAATGGGCCTCTAATTTGGAAAATGAGATTCAGCCGGACACTTCTGTCTCACTGGAAGTACAGTTTGGTTAGATCATACGAATAGGGCATCAGGTACTTACACCTTGATTCAGCTTCTGCGGGTGGTTTTGTGATGGATAATTAATTGAGATATTGTGACTCACATTCACGTGCTTCACCTCTCTCCCACTGTCTGACTAAAGAATGCATTTAGGTGGACAACTCAGGTTCAGCCTAGGAGAAATTCTTAGCAACTAATTTAGGCTGTTATATGAAATTCAGAGATTTTCTTTCTTCTAATGCATTCTTTCCAAATGCATCTCTTTACTGGATTCCCAAACACAGCAGCAGAAAATCTGCCTTCTGTCTGTTTCACCACCTCTTCACTGCCATGATCAAAGAGATTTCATATCCACTCCAAAGGTTTTTTTTGACTGTTGATGTCTTTATCACAATGTGCTTGTTCACAGCAATAGCAAAAGAGCAAGCATGTAGATGTGGCAGAACTGGTAGATTATGGTACCCTGAAAAGCTATAGTACATATCTTAAAATGTACTTCTTACCTCTTCACTGGAGGACACTGAAAAAAAAATCAAGACTTTCTAAAGACGTCTCTAAAGATATAATTAATCTGGGACCTATATCCAAAGAGATGGTGTCCGTCTCTATAACCTCACTGCTGAAAGTGAGTTGGGACAGGTTAATTCAGCTCTCTCATCATTGACCAACACATAATTTTAACTTAACATCCAACTATTAAACATGTGATAATATTGCCTTACCAATCGTTACTCCTCGTGTCATTTACCATTCTACCTTTCGCCTCATCTTGATAAACCATTTTGCGTCACTGATGTCTGAGCTCAGCATGAAACGGGAGGAGGCACAAATTGCACAGTGCTCTGGGTTAGACTCAGTGGTTTTAAATGAATACCCCAGGAGACATAATGAAAAAACTCAAATGAGTGCTTTTCCCATTATCATTTTCTATAATGACTTCTGTCATGACTGATTAGCTCCATCTTATTAAGAGATATGGTAGCCATTTCAAACTTCTGTCTGGAGAGAATGAGAGTACGCTCAAACCAGAAAAATGTAACTAAAGGAAAATGAAAAAAGAGGGAAAACTTGCTGTCATACTGTTAAGTGTTATTTATCATATGTTCTCATGAAGTCTTTGTGATAAAAGCACAGACTTCACAGTGGAAATCCAATTCCTACAAACATTATAAAAACTTAAAACTTGAGGCAGGGTTCTAAGGGTAATGCTGGGTAAAGGCAGCCTGGAATCTCCCAGCGCCACTGCTGAGGTAAGTTTTGAAGCACAAATTTTGAAGGCCTCAGCAGACCACAGTGAGTCTGTGAACTTGTGATACTCAATACCTGTCATGAAAGAACCCACAGCCAGGAACCAAGGGCTCTGTGTGGACCTTGATTGCCTCCTGACCAAGCACGAACATAAGAAGCTAGGTCCACTATGCTTACAAGTCTACTGATGTCACCAGTACTTATGATCCTTAGACAGGAAGGCAGGTTCCCTGGAGGAAAGCAGGTAAATTACAAAAAAAAAGTAATCACATGGCTATTATAAATAGTAATACTGTGACTATAAAAGATGTGAATGCAAATTGTCTCTTACAAGCTGCAAAAATATGAACACAAGCCATACCATATCACTTGACCTCACTGCTGAGCCCATCAAGACTGTCTAAACATAGCATGAAACTGCTGAACTGTTTTATCATATCCTGTTATTATTAGCAGGACTTCCTACCTTGCCTAACTTAACAACTATAAACAATTTGATAAGTTAAATGTCAAGTGTTCTGCTCAAAAATACCAAAGTGCAAAAAGCAGAATAGTTCACAGTACATAGTGTGAGCCATATAAACCTGGCAGAAAAAAAAACATCATATGGCTCAAGATAAGTTCCCAAAGTGCTTGCTTTACCTCATGCTCTGGCACTACAAACAATCAAACAAACACAAATAAAATGCCATTTTATTCTTGTCTGCATTTGTTTCTGGCTTCTTTGCAAGATAATAAACAGAACTATGCAGCTCCTTCAGGCCTGGGTTGAAAACCTGGAAGTACTCTAACACCCTGTAACTCTACATCAAATTTTCTTTAATGAGTCTTATCCAGAGCAAAGAAATGACATGCTGCAAGTTTGGTCTCCACCTCTGCCCTCACTACAGTGCAGACATTAAGTTTTCTCAGACATCTCCTATCTTTCAACACTAGCTGTACTGAACATGTTCAAAAATTTTAACTTTGGAACACCTTGAGCTAACAGTGGGAGTTTTTCTCTAGTTTCTCTTTGAAGACAGGTTTCTTGGCTTAATATCCTGATAAACATGGACTTCTACCATTGCAGTTAAGAAAAAATAATAATAATAATAATTTGGAAATGGTGGCTTCTTTGTCCCACTGCATTATATAGACCAAGAAGGCAAATTACACAGCATCCCTTTCATTAAGAAAAAAGGACTTTGACAGCAGACTGTAACATCTGTTCTTTATTCTGCTGGTGATGAATGAACCACCAAAGAAGCCCTGAAGCTGGAAGAGCAAAGAGGAGGAAAGTATCTGCTTCATAGAAGGGGACAGAAAACTGTTTTCCTTTTAACAGAAAATGCCCAAGAAATGGAGAGATGACTGAGAAAATTTAAGAGCTGTTGGTGCATGGCAGATGGTGGGTTACACTGATGTGTTAAAAGCTCACTGGAGGTGGTCTGATTTTCACCAGCAAAAGTAGTGTTGGAGCCAGTACTTAGAAGGTGAGGTCAACGAGAATATTTTAAACAGCTGTATGTATAATCATCTGAAAAGCTAACAAATATTGTTAGTGTAAAAATCAATGTAGATTATACTAAGTTAAGTAACTAGAGTGATCTTGAATTACATGTATTCTTTCCAACATACAAATGGATAATTAACCAAATTTGCCATCAGACTGACTACTTTTTCAATTATTTATCACTGATGTTTTTCATAGTGGGCTTTGTAAGATTCAGTGAAGCAAATGAAGCACTTTTCCCTTATTTTTTTCTTTGAAACTTCTTAGCATATCACAGATAATGAGGAGGTTATTTGTATTGTTTCTACAATTTCAGTTTCCTTGATTTCACCTCTTTTATGGTGTAACATTAAAGCAAAAATGGCACTGAGTAGAGAAACAAACAAAAACACAAAGGATTAAGGAGACATCTGGCATAAATAACTTCCAGAAAGTCATGGTACTACTGGCAAAGGTTGGGGGTTGTTGCAGCTTCGAAGTAATGGGATGAAGCTGTGCATTCACACAACATTATGTGATGCAGGCCCCAGCTGGTGTTAATGGAAGAGCTAAAGCTGCCTTATCCTTCTCTTGCTCAATAAATCAGTGCCTGAGTTAGACTAATAAAAAGGAAAAAGCTATTTTCCAGGCAACAGGCACAGTTACACAGCAGGTTTGCCAAGTCTTCAAGTTTGTAAGGCGTAAACAATGAGAAAGCCTTTCCCAAGAGCATTTTTTTAACCCTTTTTATCTGATTGTATAGCAATACAAAACTTAAAACGCATCTATTCCAGTCGTTTACTTCCTTTGCATTCATGTTAGAGCATGTGCTTGTAAACTGAGCAAGCTGTGTTTTAAAGAGTACCAACTTCTGCCGTACGTCAGGTTCTCAATATTCACTTTAAAAAATAAAAGTGCATTAAAACATGGATAATCATTTCCACACCATTCTCCATTGTTCCACATGATTTGTAATTATAAGAAAATCTGAGGTCACATCCATCTATAAAGAGGCCTGTTTTTACATAACTTTGGGTGATTATTATTTTGGTTTGAGCATATGCTCTTGAGAGTCTTATGTCAGATAGAGCTTTCCCCTTCCTTTTCCCCTCCCAGTAAAAGAGGTGCAAAAGCACTAAAAATGTGCGGGATCCCCACTGCCCCCTACTGCTTAGGAAAATAAGGGCCCGCCAAGCGCACACCCAGTCCAGGAGAGTGATGTGGTGGGACTGTACCCTTGAAAAAAGAGAAATGGACCGACCCTAACTGAAGGACATGTTCAGGGAAGTGCAAAGGGCCACTTGACCCGCGCTTATGCACAAATATAAGAGATGTCCTGTCCCTGCACTGTGGAAAAGGTTTTCCTATTTTCTTACACATTGTTCCAACTGGAAGACGTTATCCATCAGCTAGCACTCCTGTAATCTAGACGCTAAACTCATTAGGAGACAAAAGATCATGACTAGGCCTATAATGAAATGTTTACAACTATCACTGTCAAGTTTCATTAGAGTCACAGTCAAAATGCTTTAATTGGAGATACATCAGACTTTCCACTACAGGCCATAACTTACCAGGTATTAATATCTTGTCTTTTAAATCTGCTACAGCTGTGCAGAGAGAGTTAAGAGCAGTTTTGTATTGCCTCCTAAGACAAGTCTAAAGGTGTGCCACATTGTGGTATTATTGTTCACATGAAAGACTAAATAAACCAGAGCTGAATCCTGCAATTCAGCAAAATCCCACAAATTCAGAAAATTTGTCATTTTTACCTGCTGAGAAGACGACCTCCATCATGGGGATCCATGAAGATCCTGGGAGCACAGTGGTATAAAATACACTTTAATACATCACCAGACTCAAAAAAATAAGCTGATTGTATAGGAAAATTTGTATTTAGCTTGAGAAGATTATATTTCCAATGAAAATACTTTTGAATATGGCATTATTTTTAAAATAGAAATCGTATCACTGAATATGTATATTTTTTAAAAAATCATTGACAACTCACCGTGTTTCTTCAAAATCAGTTCTGAAGATGTCATTGATCCCACAACTCATTCCATTGCTTTGAGTCAAAAGAACTCTACATAGCATTTCTTGGAATCTCAGGACTTTTTTTCTAGGTTAGGCTTCTACAGTCGTCTGTAGGTTCATGAATATGAACAGAAGCCATTTAGACTTCTGACTTCAAAGACCAGGCCCTTTGTCTGGTCTTCTGTGACTTCCGAAGGAATTTATATTGAATTTTTAAACTGTTAGTTATGAATGTAAGGCACTAATATTTTCAGCACCAATTATTTTTTTCTCTCTTTTTCTTCTAATTTTTAATGCAATAAGAGTTTTCCTGAACCTAACAGATGTAAAAATGGACTCATGAAACAAACACGATTCAGGAGAAATTCTAAAATTAGTATGTTAGAAACAGAATCCTGAGTATATTTCACAAAATGGATAATCTTAAGCTATTTCATCAGTTGGAACAATGAAAGTGAGAGTATTTGATTTTCATTTCCAGTCAGTTCTTGGGTACTCTGCTGAAGATGACAAGATTTCCATTTAGGGACAGATGCCCATTTAAAGTTGGACTAATAGTGCCAACTATTTTCATATGATATTTCATGTGTTTTTATTTAAACATTTTAAATGGAAAAACTGATGTAAATCCCTTGCTTTGCATTCACCCGAGGGAAGAAGGGCAGGATCTATATAGCAGATCTTTGTGCTCTGCTATAAATAAAAAAAAAATAAATACAGAGAGCACTGGTTTTTTTCCTTCAAGCTAGGTAAAGGGCTCAAGTTCATTCAAATTTCCATGGCACTTTTAATTGTTCTTAAACAAAGTGTGGAAGTCAGTAGGAAAGGTGTGCTATCATAACAAACCACAAAATCTTTTTAAAAGAGCATCAACCAAACAACATACTATGAGGTGTATCACTTTCTGTAATACCCTTTGGCTCCATATGTTTAGCTAAGGGCATTAGGAATATTTTCTTTTATTTCAGCTTCCTCTCTGAAAGACGGCAAACAGTAACTCATTTATTTTGTAAAGCTCCAAGGGATAGCTCTGCCAAGACCAATAAAAAGCATACTTACAGTTTATACATTTGTTTCTATACTATCTATAAATGTTTTCTATATTACAGCACTTGCAGTGCCATAAATTAATGATTCTATATTAAAATCACATTCTGCCAGACCATGAAGGTTTACTTCTAATTAAAAGAAAGAAAAATCTCAGAAAATCCTAAAACATCAGACTGAACACAAGACTATACAGAGATAATAGGCCCAATACTAACTAGATAAAATGATTTTATTTTATTTTTCCTGAAGAAAAGGTATCAAAGATAAAATTGCCATCGTTACAAAGTCTTGTCCCTAATGAAGAGTGATATGGATTAATTTATAATCTAAAGAACTAAACACTGCTCTAATTACACAGAAATGAGCAAGATTAATTTAAAAATATACCTTGAGGTCACAGTCAAAAATATACCCTGTCAGTCATGGTCTCATAAAATCACGGTCTCATAAAATCAATCTTACCCACAAACCCAGAAATTTCAGTAACATTTCACTCTCCATCGAAACACTGAAGTTTTGTGAAAAGAGGTAACAGTTTATTATCATTCAGTGTTTTTAAATTCAAGTCTACCTCAGGAAGGAAACACATTACAGAAAAGCTAAGCTACATAATCACTAGAAGGTTTAAAAGAATATGAAGAGTCACGTTCCAGAGAAATTACTCTGAAAGACTTTTAATTGCTATGAAAAATACATATTTATTCAAGGCTATTGACTTTAAGTTCAGCTTTAACCAAATCATATCACTCTCTTCTGATCAGAAATATTGTGTATTGTTTTCTTACCATGAACTCTTTCTTATAACTGTTACAAACGTGATGCCTCATTCACATGATCTGTATAAATACTTAATACATTTATTATTCTGCTGCTCAGTAGTTGGGCTGAATATCAGAATGCCATTCCTCAGGAAGAATGGGTGCAATCTGGAAATGCACATAGCATTCCAGTACAATAGAAAAACATGTTGTGTCCAGGAGACACAAAACAAAATTCTTGCCTTAACAATCTTTAATAAGGATGAATTTGGTGTATAACTATGATAATTTTTTTTCCCTCTCTCTCTCTCTTTTTTTTTTTTTTTTTTTTAAGATTAGGCAGGTCCACGCAGTGGAATCTGAAAATAAAACACAGGAAGTAGATTTTTTTTTTTCTATGTGCTTTTTAAAATCAGAAGCTCAATGGCTTTTAGCAAGGGAGACACTTATTTATATTCTTTTCCACCCACACTAATCCCATGCAAATTAAAAATATAATTATACAGTTCTTTTTTCTCCTAAATTCAGCTTTGTTTGAAATGTTTCGTATAAGATCTGTGAATGAAAAAATAAATATTCAGACAAGCAGTGTTGGGGTTTTGTCACCAGAAATCCTTCCCTAGACAGAAAGAAGATTAGATATTGGCATAAATGAGAATCATGGTTTATGAATATAACAAAATATGCAGTCATTCAATCTTCAAAGATTGCCAGCGTAAGTCATCCCTGCACACATCCCTTTGTCATTTAGTATACTCAGATGCAAAACTGTTCTACAGGGAACATTATAAAACAAGTGGAAAAATATAATGTACAGAGAAATATATGATAGCCTGCTGATATGGCAGTATGAACATTGACGAGTTATTTGTTGATCAGCTTTATTTTAAGGGCTTATGTAACTATGACTTCAAATCAACTCTGCCTGGTTTTGTAAGGCCAAAAAAAAAAAAAAGATTTTTTTAAAATTGGAAATTTATTTAAAATGTTCCAAATTGAAAATATTATATTCGCTCCTCACTAAATCTCCTCCATTCCTCCACTTCAGTAGGGATCACAGACAAATTTGAGACGGAAAAGTGGTTTCTACTGAAGACGCACACAGTTAGACATAGGTGCTTAGGATGACTGAAGCATTTTACATCTGTGTAAAACACAGTGCAGTGAGATTCATGGTTAAAGATCTTATTTTTATTGCCAGATTTCATACAAGGAATGGCAGGTCACAGATGCATTTTCACACTGATGCAAATTTGGCATTTGATTTCAAGCACAGAAGCAGGTGAACATCAGAAAGACAGTTCTTCATATTGAAAAGATTTCGTCTAACTGTCACTGCCTTCTTGTGTTTCACCACAAACACTTGATAGAAAAAAAAGATTGGAAATAGGTACAAGCAATGTGGGTCTGGTGCTTGGGGAACATAGAAAGGTGTGGACAGTACTCAGCTACCACTTCATTCTCCTTTTTAACACAATTCTCAGAGAAGAAAAACAGCTTAATAGATCAAGGAAGCAAATTCTTTGTTTATTTCAGCTCCACTGATCTTTTATTTAATGTCCCTACACATATTACTAACTTGAATAAGAATTTTAATACATTTACTATTTAAAGACAATAAATGCTACAGTTACTGTGATACTGTGATAATCTTGGCTAATGAAAGAACAAAATAGGTTCACAGAATCATAGGAAATATAGCTGTAAAATAATTTGATGGGTCAGAGAGCTTTTCCACTTCATGAAAAAAATAAATCAACTTACACTTTGGTAATTGCTGACAAATATTTGTCTATTTTGTTTTTTCTTTAAAGTCTGCTTTAAGCAATGGAACACTGCCTATGTGCAAGATGCATGAAGCAGTCTTTCTAATAAGCATTAATAAGTCTTTAACTGAAGTATTAATTCTAAGACAGTTGCAGAAAACTTGAGAAAGATTGGAAGACAGCAAGAAGATATAAGACTAGAAGATCCGAGGACTAGAAAGCTTGACCTAACAGGAAAGACTGAAAGAACTGGGGTTATTTAAAATAGATAATAGCCTAAAGGGACTGAAGGGTTGGGTATGATAACAGTTTTGATGACAAAAGTATGCTGTATGAACCAGAAGCACTCTTTAGATCCATAGCACCTAGGAAAGGAAATACTTGAACTAAAACTGGAAGTGTAAACACTCAGCTTTCATACAAAGACAATCTTTTTAAAGTCAAACATAGTGAGTCGCTAGAACTGTCAAATTTCTACCCAAATACTTCTTAGGAAAAAAAAAAAAAAAAAGTAGCAGGCTCTTTTATGGAAAACAAGATGGACTAAACTCTTGAAGTTCCCTCCAGTTCTGTTTTTCTAAGACGTTGTCCTTTTGCTAGGAATTTTCTTCTAATACCTAATAAATCTCTTTTTATCACATTTTCTACTCTAGCCTTCCCTGGTGGCACTTAGAACAGTTTCTCTTTTTCCACTTTTCAGCAATATTTCACTTGCTTGAAATTCTTACCATGTTTCTCTTCAGTCTGCTCTTCTATTAAATCACAAACACTTTCAAATTTTCCTAATAGCCTCTAAACCTAAAATAAATATTACATATACTTCCCTGCCATTCCCTTTATTCTCACATTTCCCTTTATTTTCAATAGATAATGTAACTTGTTCTGTTACATAATAAAAAATATTAGTACAACTACAAGTAGGGCTACTTTCCAGATACTAAGAAAATTCTGGTATTTTGCAGATATATGCAGTCAAATTTTCAAAAAGACCATGATACCTAATTGTCAACAGAAGTCTGCAAAAGAAGGGTGCTGGTTTAAAATTTTTATGCCTATATTTGCTTAAAAAAAACCAAACTGCTGTGGTTGTCACCGTCAAGGAGGTTCAAATTAACAAAGGCATAATCATATATATATATTTTTTCCCTGGAATGTTACATGACTAGGCATGTTTCTCCACCTCAGCAGGGGATGCAAGTAGTAAAATATAGTCCTATCTAAAATGAGTGAGAATACACATAAATTCACACATAACACTGGATTTACCATAATTCAGCTAGGCATTGCAGCTTGTTTACAGTATGAGGTCGATAACATCAGTATACGCTACAGCATAACTACTGAAAAAAAAAATACTTATGGTTGGATTGTAGACACTATAGACAACAAAACAAAATAAGGAGCCACGTTTCATAGTGATGGCCATGGTTCACGCTGTTTACTAAATTCTTTATACATACTAGTTACTGTATTGTCACAGTGTACTGTAATCTAGAACATTATAAAATGCTATTTTGTACTTTAGAAGATATGCATAAAAATAGGAGTAAAAAGTCTGCTACCATAACACGCAAAAGTTTCATCTGTGCCAAACAAATCCAGTCACCAGAAAGTAATACAGATCTATTTCAGGTATGTGTGTATATATATATATATATGTATGTATGTATATAAGGAGGAAAAGAAATTATAATTTCCAGTTCATCAACAAAAAACAATTTCAATTTTTATATTGACACTAGTGCAATCCAATTGCTTTATAAATCCATTTGTTAACTGCTTGCTATTAGATAATTTAGATAGTTTTAATAACCCTCCCCCCCCTCTCTTTTTGAGTGTAATACAGCTGGAATCACAAGCCAAGAAAGGTTGTCCTGAAATTCCAAAACAACATTACATGAAATATCTAATGACTTTGTCAGTAGCATGCTTTGAATGGCATTTTCTCTAAGTAGTATTTATGTGCAGCTTGGCAAAGACTACTAAAGAAGTAAGAGAAGCCATCATGACTCTTGTAGATGATTACATTTTGACAGGTGCAATCATTCACTGTTGGTTGCTTTCTTTCTGGGCTATGCCAATTACCACTGCACCACTTTTCCACAATCAAATATCCCTGCACAACACTGTCCTGTGCGTTGCAGATATTTGCTTGTTCAAAACTACACAGGTTATGTTCAACACCATTAAAAGACTTACGATACTAAACAGTACTTCATCAGGTTGGTTTTCATAGTGGATATGACAAGAAGAGAAGAACAGTTTAACATGTAATAACTGCTAACAATTTGACTGGTAACACAAGATAGCTTTCTAAGAGGTCCATTTTTTCACATGATTTCACCCACAGTATTGTATATATAACAGCTTCAGTCAGTGTAAAGAATCATACAAATTTTAGTAGGCAGCTCAGTAAGCAGCAGTTCAGCCTGAGCTTTGCATTTACTAGAGGTTTTTGTTAACATCAACTAATATTTCATCGGTCCAAAGCATATTACTGTAGTTCAGAGTGTGCTGTTGAATAACTGCCTTACATCTAGCTGGACTAATTAACAGAAAACTGTCTAAAGAGTGGAGTGTAAGGAATAGCTTGTGCTAGTAGTAACTAGTGTACTAACACAGGCAGCAATAGATGGTAATGAGGCAGTAAGAAGGACAAGTAAAAGTGAGGAAAGCAGGGGACAGAGATGCTTTCAGATTCACAGGTTAACTGTGAGACTGCAAATTTATTACTAGAAGATTTTGACATGGAGTGGGACTGAAATAGAATTTGTCGAAGCAGTTTTTCAGTGGTTGTTAGGTTTGGAAATTGCCTTTTGGTCTGAAAGCAGCAAGGCAAGCCAAGAAAATAGTCAAGAAACAGGACAAGTCCTGGGGATTCTTTAGAACATCCATATCACTGTTTTTAACAAGTGCCCATGGAATAATCTGTAGCAACATACAATTTTATCTCAAATAATGAACAGATTTTGGAAATATCCTTTTCTCTAACGCCATTTAGTGTTAGCATTTATCCTTAAAGTAGAAGTTTCATGCCTGTGTGGTTCAAGATGAACATACATTTGTATGAATGTGCGCTGTACAGCTTAATAAGCATATTGCTGTGTGATTTCACAGAGCAGATGCAGCTTTGTAAACACACAGTAAAATCACTCTTGAAAATCTGTCAGGCAACCTTTTTTCCTACAGGATACAGACAAATCGGAAGTTATATATAATGCAAGAATTAAGTTATTTTAAAGTGGTTGGAAAATGAACTGTGTTCTGGGAAGTATATTTAATTAAGCGCAAAGACAATTGTAAGTATTTTTAACTGTCAAAATCACCTCTATTCAGAATGTGTTTCTCATTTTTTCTGATTATTTTGCTTAAACAACATATTCTTAAATAACAGGAGCCAAGGAGATTTAAGAGAGACCCATAATGCTGCACATTTAATTTTCTGGAATCCTACCAACTTGTGACTACTTTTAGTTTGTCCTGATGAGCAGGTGTCTTTAGGCAAAGCACCAATGCTGAATATGCCAGTCCTCAGCAACTGCCTCCCTGAGGCCAGTAGTTGATATATATGAAAAACATTCCAAAAACACAAAGACAATACATGCCAGATAACGGCAGAGTAGGGATCAAATCTAGAGGATTGAATCATTATTTCATACCAGACAACTATTCAAACATCCACAGTGACAATACCTGCTGCAGCTTCAGTGTTATAATTCAGCAGAATTATAATATCTCTAGAAAGAATGGAGTGCAAGAGATTAACATAATTTTGTCAAAGAACATTAGTTGCTAAAGCAATCCTTTTGAAATAAAAAAAAAATCCTCTTAAGTGTTATGATAGTCAAACACTCAGATGACACAAATCAGTGCAGCTGTACTTTACAAAAGCTGTGATGGAACAACTAATTCAGGACCTTTTGACATAAAGAGTTGCCACAAATACAAGTGTGTCGGAAATGTGACATTTCAGGCCAATGTTGTAACTGGGAACTGATTACTCAGTGCAGGTTCACCCTTTCATTATTCACTTAAAACAAACAAACAAAAAACAAAAAAAAATGTAACATTCTTTTATTTGTGTGACCTTCCCTCTTTTGACAATGCAGGCCTAAATGACCAACAATTGGGTGTGAATACACACAAAATGTTCTATATCATCTTTTCATTAATTTCTTGAAACCACTGCATGACATTAGAATTTTTACTTGTGTCAGAATTCATAAATCTTTACATTAGAATCTGATGTATGTGCTGATTCTTCCTCTATTAAACTACATGGAAATTTATTGATGAACAAGACTGTTTAGAAAGAAGGATGGCTTTCTAAATATTATCTTCATTTGGGAACTTGATTTGTATTATTTTACTTCTCTGTGTTTTCTATGTACTGATCTAAATTAATATTTCTACATTCACTTCACAAGTGTTGTAACATGTAATTAATATCCATAAAGTAAATTGACAACATCCTTATTGATTTTAAGCATAAAATTGATCTTTATGGTAATCCTGAAATCTTGTGAGATGATCCACATGACCTGGAAGCCTTTCTTTTTCATGGATAATTTAGATGTAGCAAGGAGAGGGGAGTAGCATTACCTACCTCAAAGTTATCGGCAGCTTGGAAGGCAATGACTTCAGATGTTCTTAATCAGTCTCCTGAAAGACATACAAGCATGGGGGCAGTCCTAGACCTTTAAGCTTTTTTGTTGTGTTCAGAAAACAAAAAAAAGTCCCAACTAGTTACCTGACCATAAATTTGTTTTTTCACTCCCTATCATTTTCACTTTCCACAACGATGGTCTGTCTTATTTTGTCCCTCTTCTTTTTCAAATCAGACTCCTTTTTTCAGTTTCTCAATTTTCTACAGCTTTTTTTTTGTTGTTGTTGTTCTTTTTATTTTTCATAGCAACAGAAGCTTACCCTGCATTTCTTCACTCTTAAGGAATTTATATAAATATGTAAGTATTCTCCCATGAAATTTACTGTTATAAAACAAAACAAATACACAACCTTATTCGAGTCCAAACTCCATTGTTTTGGACCTTCCATACATGGGTATTTGTTCTTGTATCCATTCTGAGCTTCCATAAGGCTGCAATGTCTGTCATACATAGACAAAACAGCAAATCATGGTGCCTTGCTTCTTTGAGAGACCAAAGAGTAACTCTAATTGTCTTTTTATCTGCTCTTTCAGTGTTGTAAGAGGTGAAACCACCTCCTTTCCAATCAACAGATCACCAGCAGTACCCATCACCTATTCCAGACTCTTGATCTTCATGCATACTACCACTAAAACAGCAGTTCTCACATTGAAAACCTGCTATTTTATAGCAGAGGAGATAACCTGGGAATGAAAAGAGGTGGAGAACCTAGTGTCAAAGAACTTGGAAAGTCTGAGGTACTCTCACCTTCCTGGTCTTGTCCTTTCCCAGCCATGTCTGCTCAGTAGCCTCTCTGGTCCCTAGTGCCAGTGCAAAAGGGAAGCACAGCTCATGGCAGAGGATGGATAGTGCCAAAGTGCACTTGCATTCCAGTCCATGGAACTTGTACACCAGTCCATGGAACTGGGTGGGATGTTTCCAAAGCTGAGCCAAGGAGTGCTGCTTTTTCTCACTAAAGAATGAAGGGGAATTTAACCAATGCCTTCCATTACCTAGTGGGTTTCTGGAGAGAAGATGGAGGCAAACTCTTTTTGGAGGCATACAAATGACAACAGACAACAAAAAAGGTGCAGCAAGGAAAATTATGTTCACATTTAAGGAAAAAAATGTCCAAAGCGTCAGCTGTGAGGCTGGTCAGACCCTGAGACAGAATGCTGAAAGAGGTACTCAGACCTTGACTGAACTGCTTAGAAAGTTGGCTCAGTTTGGAGTAGCAGATTGGACTAGGTGATCTCCAGAGGCCTTCTTCCAACCAAAGTTATCCTATGATTCTCTGATTTTATGAAATGCCAGCCTAGCTACAGCCCCATTTGTCTAGGACAAAAGGTTATATAAAAATTCATTTTTTTTTTCTCCATGATATATTGGCTTCAGTTGAATCGCAGTTGTGCTTTCTGTGTAAAAATTCATATGCAAAAGTTCAGTTTGTGAAGCTTTTAATTCATCTGGGAGAAAGCCTCTATTTTAAAACTAAGTCAGAGAGTTCTGCTCCTGAAGCACTGCACATGTGGTCAGCCGTTTCAATATTCAAAAGAATGTGATCATTTTCAAAGCTTGTTTTTATTATTCACAATGTCTTCAAACAGAATGTGCATATATAAATAAATAGAAGAAGCCAAGGTCTGGTAGGGGCAAGCAAAAGATCTGATGAAAACAAGAATCAGTTAGTAAATAAATAAAAAAAAATCTGAAAGAATCAGCTGTCACAATGCACTCATTCATAATGGGAAGAGGAAAATAACATCTGGTAACTGTATAGCATATCTACTTAAAGACATTGGATAGTTCAATTGCCAGATGAAGTGGACCCTGACATCTTAAGCACCAAGAGAATGTGCAGCAGTGTAAATGGATGATGGATGTGATCATCTTGGAGGGTTGAAATAATGTTGTACTCTGATACTTCAGAAAAGATCTCAGTCACTCATTTTTACCTTCTATTGAAGTGACCATGGCAGTTTAGTATCTTGGTTCTTCAGTATAAGACAGTCCCGCATTTATTTTATCTGAAACCTGTATTAATTCAGACTAAATGACTATGGATTTATTCTGAATAATGCTGTAAAAAAAAAAAAAAGGCACAAGGGCCTGGGCTATATCCCAACGTCAGAAATAGTTTGCCAAGCCAAAAGTCTTTTGCTTTGACTAAGGATAAAAAGAAGAACCTTTAGTGAGCAGTAACCACTCCAGGATCAAAAAGCTGCCTTTACAGATTCTTGATGGAAGATGTTTTGGGATGTTTTTCACATGCCCCCAGAACGTAGAATCTCTTGAACCTGTTCTATTTGCTAAGATTTTTCTCTGAATTTCTGCTGACAAGATTCTGCTGAGAAGCAGAAAGGGTGGGTGGACATTTGTGGGGCTGGTTTTCTCAGGATATTATAGTTTTGCTCTCACCAGTTCTATCTATGTACAGTATTTCCTACGTTTTGGAAAGTCTAGTAAGCCAGCTGGAGCAGGAAAAATGTCCCTGACTTGTCTGTTGGATACATTACAGTCCTGCACACTGCATTGACTTGTGTCAGCTCAGCAGAGAACTTGCAACAGTTCAGTGCTTTATAAAAATGTGGATGACAGAACGTGCATGTAAAGTTATTTCTGGAAGAGCTCAGAAAGAAATGTAGACTTCGTTCTTTCAACTAACATTTTTCTACATGCTCCTTTTTGGGATACTATATCAGCTCTGTCAAGAGGGGTGAAAACATACTTGAAACTGACCAATCAATATAATAATATATCTGGAGAGCATGGAAAATATGGTAGAAATTAAAGAACTAGTAAGTAGTAATAAAATGATTGCAAAGAGTCTGAAGGGAAAGGTGAAGAGGTTTACAAAATTAAGTCCAGATCTCTTTGGTCAAATAAATTTTTGGTGCAAAAACTGCACCAAAATTTAGTACAACAGAGGTTCTGTGTCATCAGTTATTATGAATAATTTTGGTAAGAATATTAAAATCTAATGTCAGGCCTATTGATGTTGCACAAACTTGTCACAAAACAAATATATAAATGGCCATACTACTACAAGAGCACTTCCCTTTTTGTTTTTAAAGCACTAACAATCATGTGTGAAAAGTAAATTAATCAGTGCTCAGAAATACCCTCCCAGGGTTTGAACTGCCAAAAACAGAAGTGACAGAATACCATAACATTCCATATAAATTTAAGGAGTAACAGAGATGAAGCATTATGGACTGACCACAACCCCCACTCCCCATTCCCCCGAACCTCTTTGGGGCGAGGAGGTAGTGGATGGTGGATGAGTGAAAGGTCTTTTTAGTTTGCTTTAGCTGTGCTAGTCTGTTACTAGCACTGTTACTATTGGAGCATGAAACAAAAGAAGTTGTAAGGAGTAAGAACACTACAGAATAGAATGAATATAGGAAGACATGAGATGAGTAAAGCAGATAGCTGCAATACAAGCAGATGTTACAGAACAGGAAAATACCTGATAAAAAGTATACCAATTACACTTCTTAAAAAAAAGGCATTTATCCATAGAGATGTCACATGTAAAATTACAAGAACGAACTGAGACTATGAAACGAAATACATTCTGTTTCCAGTTGTGTCCCAAAATACAGATAGATTAAAGGGTGGATTCCCATACCAATACCTTTGGGGAAAGCAACTAACGGAAATAACTCAGATGAAGCAGGAGAAACTCAAAGTTTCAATGTGTGATTTCTTGCTTCAGAGCACACACATGAGAGAATGACACTTGATGTGGCATTTAAACAACAGGACAAAACCTGGCTGCACTCAGCTAATCAGACCTGCCAAGACCTGTATCTGTCTTCTTCATTTATATAAATATAATCAACTGATATCTCACCGTGTGATTTTCTTTCTTCTGACTGACTCATCAGAAGGGTGAGTCACATGTCAGGTGTGTGACTTTCCACTAGCTCTGGAGGAGGCAGACGTATTCCATAAGCACTGGTGTATCTGCTTCTCAAGTTTAACGATTAGTGTGTCTGCAATTACTTATAGAAGAAAAATCACTGGTGACAAAACTACTCAGCCCTACATTCCTTATCCAGACCACTGAAATGCAGAGTTTTCAACAAATAAGTAAGGACAAGGGATGGGTCAATGAACAAAATTATATGCTTAAGTCAAACACTTTGGGAAGATTTACTATTTACACTTAATCCTTATCTCCAATTCAGTTTCATGATAATACTGATCCTAAAGAATTAAAAAAAAAAAAAAAGCACAACATTTTCTTTAAAGAAGAACTGAGATAATACTGTGGGCTTTTAATAGTGTTATCTTCCTCTCACAAACTATATTAATGGAAGAAGCATACACTCTACAGTTAAAAAAATGAGACTGCAGGATGGGAGAGCTGTGCCCTATTCCTAGAGGCTTTTGGGGCTGCAGTATCTGTCTTCAAAATGCAAAACTAAGGTTGCCACAATATACTCCTGACTGGCTTGCAGTTGGAATAATGAGACATAGAAAAAATAATAAAGGAATTAATAATGCTAAAATGGGCTATATGCAGCAAAATATTAAACACGAACTAAAAGTTGTGGGTCCTGACACTGTATAATGTCTGTTATCCACCCCCCCCACCAAATGGTGAAATACTCAGTTTGTAATCTATTCTTGTAGTAAATAAATCAATGCAATTCATTGTTTATTCAATTTGAGATATGTAAATTTTTATGATTTTGCTTCAAATCCATAAATTGTGAATGTGCTTTAGTAATAGGATCTCCAGATTACTTGGAATTAAGCTAATTAGCTTTTAAACGTGACATCAATTTATCACATTTTGGTATTTGACTTCACAGTTTTATTTCCTGTATATCGTAAGGGACACATTGTAGAAGTGTAATTGCTATGAGTATATTTTTATATTAATAATAAAAATAAAATTAATGATTTTATTATATTAATATTTTGTATATTTTTGAAATTAAATATAAAAATAAAAACCAACAAGATAATAAAATTGTTATAATACCGTATTGAAACCAAGACCCCAACAGCTTGTATTTTAAAATCAAAGGTGAAATGCAAGTCATGAATATGAGCATTTTTCCTCATCTTCCTGATAGTCAATAAGCACACTTCAAATATATGTTTTAAGGCAGTGGTCTGATTTTCATAAAGGATTTTGCATTTTGCTTGTTGTCTTTTATTCATATGAGCTTCTTCAGCCGTTGCCCCTGGAAACACATGCTGCAAAGCTGACCATTAGTCATAGTGCATGCATCAGATGAAGCTCTAAGGAGGAAATGTTATTTATTAATGTATTCTCCAAAATTAATTTTGTTTTAAAATTAAACTTGCCTACAAGAATATATGCTTGCTTAAAATTAAGGCTTAGAAATATAAACATATCTCCAAAAGCAGATCAAATCTCTGAACATCCTCATTACACTGCCTAGGTACACAGTCCCAACAGAAGCAAATTCTCTTGAGTTTTGAGAAAGTTTGGTTCAGATGAAAGCTAACTGAGATGATGCTTTAGAAGATTTGTTCATGGAAATAAGTTGTTGACAGTGAGGAAGATATAGCCTATACATTTCTTGAGAATTTGGCCCAGATACACTAAAAATACACTACAATCACTTCAGTTCCATTCATTTTCTTTAAAGAGACTCTGGCTAATAGCTCTGCCTAATTAGCTACTGCCAAAAATGCTATGGGTGAGGGACACAGCTGTAAAGACTTTCTAGGCTAGAACCATATGGCTTCATCTATTCATTTATTCTAATGCACATCAGGTCAGTAACATTTTGCTAACATATTTAAAAATTATCTACGAAACGAGTATAACCACAGGACATGAAAAACCTTTAAACAGATGGTTAGCAATGAATTGCTGGTCAACAAATGCAATAGCTTGACAGATAACAGACTGCTTAAGTACTGCCAATTTGGCAATATTACCTGGACCAGTGCCGACACTGTTTACAGCTCAGGATTTTTTATTTGTTTTGGTTTGCTCTGTCATTAATTTTCACATGGAAACTAAACAAAATTCTTGACGTAGAACAAACAAAAGCACAAGTAAAATAGCAGCATAACCCAATGCAAAATCATTATATTGTCAAAAGTACTCATCCATCAAATGCATGACCAGCAGGGCAAGGGAGGTGATTCTCCCCCTCTACTCTGCTCTCACGAGATCCCATCTGGAGTGCTGCATTCAACTCTGGGGCCCCCAGCACAAGAAGGATGTGGACCTGTTAGAAGGAATCCAGAGAAGGGCCACGAGGATAATCAAAGGGCTGGAACACCTCTCCTGTGAAGACAGGCTGAGGGAGGTGGGGTTGTTCAGCCTGGAGAAGAGAAGGCTTAAGAGAGACCTTACAATGGCCTTCTGGTACTTAAAGGGGGCTACAGGGAAGCTGGGGAGGGACTCTTTGTCAGGGAGGGTAGCGATAGGACAAGAGATAGTGGCTTTAAACTAAAAAAGGGTAGATTTATATTAAATATTCAGATGACATTCTTTCCTAGAGGGTGGTGAGGCACTGGAACAGGTTGCCCATCACTGGAGGTGTTCAAGACCGGGTTGGATGGAGCTTTGAGCAGCCTAGTCTACTGGAAGACATCCCTGCCCAGGGCAGTGGGGTTGGAATTAGATGGTCTTTAAAGTCCCTTCCAATCCAAAGCATCCTATTATTCCATGATTTACAAGAAATGTAGGAATCCCAGTTTTCCTTTAGACAAAAATACACTATGAGGAAAAGTTTCACTATCAAAGATAAGCAGGTGGATTGGAGGAGGGGGCTACTAGTGTGCTAAGATACTGATTTCTGAAAATATAGAGATTTTTTTCTTTTTTGATGACTTTTTTAATTTAGTTGTTGATGTTAAAGAGCAGCAGGAAACATTATTCCAGTCTAATCTTCTAAATAATCTTTTTTATTTTTCTTCTGCATAGCTTTTAATTTCCTGTTCATACTATAAAAGTTTAGCCCACATTTCAGATATGCGGCTTTTATGTTTTTATAGGCTTTCTCTATTGCATACCACTAATGCTGGTGTCATTGCCCCTACAAAATGCTAATTTTCTTATAAGGAGTAAAGAACTAGACTCACTTTTTTTTTTTTTTTTTTTAAATAGACCTATAAAATATGGTTTTTAGTTATATAGTTTGAATTTCAAATGAAAACCATTGTACAGTGCAGTGATAATTATCACTTTCACAGTTATCCCAAAAGTGAGAAAAAAGTACAACAGCCTGTCAGTTTTGAGAGAAACTGGGGGAGATCCAGCTTCAGTTTACAAAAGAGCAAAAGGAAATCCTAATCACCCATCCAATTTGTGTCAGATTTATAACAATCTCAGTTAGGCCATATACTATGGCATATTTGACTATATTTTCTCGGGTACTCCATCTCTCACTAGGCACTTCATGATTTCTGTAATGAGTAAAGGTAAAAGAAATTAAAAATTAAAAACTTGCTGTTACTGACTGCAAAATGATGCTCTGCATAAACAGCAAAATCAATCCTGTACAGGTAGAAATGTCTTTACAGTTCAGCTGTCTAGCAGTTGAGCTTGGGAATTCTATTTCTACCTTAGCATTGACAGTCTCTGATTCTAAAAATAGCCCTTTTCATGTGTCAGGCTCAGGTTTATTGGCGCTGATTTACAAATAATCAACCTTCAGCACAAATGCTTGATTAAAACTCACATCCAAAGCTGGATGTGGAGAGCTGAATGTTCACTTATGTCATTAGATTCTAGATGTTACAAACCAAATGCTGTAGTTGATAAATAATGCATACATACGCATCTGATGCTGTTTCTGTAAAGTGAGTTCAACATTCAAATGAGTGATACCAGTGTAAAAACCTTTAATGGAAAATTGTGCCTCAGAAATAGGTACATTGCAGGAAAACCATACCAAAACAAAAGTAATTCACTCATTTGGTATGTTCCTAATCTATGGCTAGCCTTACAGGGAGAATAAAAACTGATTCTTTCCTAGTTCTTTCAAGAATTTCTTTCTTTCCCTAATGCAAGCACAATTTCACACACTTTTCAATAAAGACGACAGGAAAAAGATAAAACAAAGGATACATTTTTGAATAAACAGAACTCTAAACCATTTATTGTTAGGATGCTATTTTAAAGCCGTCATTTTGAACATATATAGGAAACTAAACTCTAGGTTTTTCTTTTAATACTTCACTGTATTTTCTTTGTTTTACATTACCCCCCACTGCACAAAATTACATACAATTTACTTCACCACCAGAAATTCTGTAAGAAAAGGACCAAAAGCTATCAACAAATAATTATACATTCTGTTGCTGCACTTTACTGTAGATCCCATACTTGTCTGACTGGACCCAGATTTTATTTATAAAAATAAAATAATAATAAATAATAATAAAATAAATAAAAATAAATAAATACAAGACCCATCTATTGACGTTTGGCCTGCTGGCTCTTATCTCTCTTTTCTGCAAAAACTACCCTAAATTAGATACCATTTATGAAAACACAATAAGCCATCCCACCTTCAACGGTAATATTTGACATTCTGGAAACGTTACTGCAAATAGTTCAATAAAGTTTGAGTTTGTTGGAACCATCTATATACATATTCATTGAGAACTTCCTGCTGAACTACCCTGCTCTCTGCTATTCTTAATAGCAAAGCAGATAGCCTGTCAGCAAGGCATTTTTAACTCTTATTCACTTCTTTCTAAATTTGTAACTTTTTAATTGAAAATGCCAGGGAATGGCACAAAACTATGCCAGGGGAGGTTCAGACTAGACATTAGGAGAAAATTCTTTAAAATTAGGGTGTTCAAACCTCAGACTTCCTAGGGAGGTGGCTGATGCCCCATGACTGTCGGTGTTCAAGAGGCATTTGGATAAAGACCTCATTAATATGCTTTAACTTTTGTATATCTCTGGCGGCTGGGAATGATCTAGATGATCTTTGAAGGTCCCTTCTAGGTGAACTATTCTATTCTATTCTGAAAGGGCACTATGAGCATCGTGTTTCTGTAATCACCTTTCTCATTCTTCTTTTTCCCTCCTTGTGAGAGTATTGATGCTTCCTTTCCAAACCAACAAATTTCTTCAAATGAAAGATGATCCTTCCCTTTTATTTATTTATTTGTATGTTTCCAATCTGTAGCAACAATTTCCTATAGCTTTTTCCAAACCCATATGAAAGATACACTGGGTTAAGATTTAAGCTGCACTTTCTGATTGATTTCCAGAATACATTTTACATTCAATATCCCGCATAAAAAGCCCATGGAGAACTGCACCACAACAATTAATGATACAAGGTTTTTTTCTTGATATATGACTCAGCAGCCCCTGAGACTTATTTTTTTCTAGACTCAGTACAGCAGTTTCTGCTTCAGACTATAGCTCCAAAATAGCAACTTGCATAGTTTCTATGTTAACAAATCACAAGATGTCAAGCTGACACGAACTATAATCATTTTTTACTCTGTCTTTTAAATATATTTTATTTAGCAAATACTGGCATAGTAAATATACATTTTAAAGATATTATTAGACAATGATGTATGAAGATCTCAATTTGACAAGTACTTTGTTCAACAGCTTTAACAATATGTACCTCCTACCAAATAACTTAAATGTCTGTAATGTTTGAAATGCCATTTTTTTTCCTCATGCAAATATTGAAAACCTTTACAGATAAAGCTTTAACAGAAGAAATCCTTTAGCGTCATATTGAATTCCCCCCCCCCCCCCCCCCCCACGGAAATGTGTTATTCTATAGTTCACCACTGAATGCAAAAGATTGAGAATCAGAAGAAAATATCTATAATACCTAGAAATTTTGCTACCCTGAGAAAAGTAACAAACCATATAAAGAGTTAACATGAACGAATTCAAAATGTAGGAGTTTTATACATGTGTGTGTATATATATATACACACACGCACACATATCTTTATATGTATATATATACCTTTATATGTATATATATACACACACACAAATCTTTATATGATTGAGTCTCTACTTTCCAGAGTTCTGTTCTGACAATGCAGGTACAAACACTTGAGCTTATCAAAGTATGACTTTGGTATGCATTTTACCATTCCAATATTTCATGACATCATGTTAAATCACTTTTTTTTTTTTCCTTTCACATTAAATCTTGAGCTGAATATAAAGCTCTTGGTTTCAAACTTAGAGTCATCAATAAAGCACAGCAAGGAAATAATCACAGGATGTACTGAATATCAGACTAAATTTGCCAAAGGATTTAGCCAAATTTTCTATAGTAAAAAGCAAAATATGCATTTATCCACAGAGAATTCAAGATATGAAATGTCTGCATTTTTTGGTTCTTACTTTCCCCTCTCCATCCGGTCCTCTCCAAATACACAAAGTTACTCCAGGTTGACCATAACTAATACTAAAATAATTTACAGTTTAAAAATGCTGCTATTACTGCTACAGAGAACAGAGTGACTTTTCCCGCAGCCTAGAACTGAAATAATTAAGAAGAAAATATGCTATGCTTGTTTTAATCACATGTAATAAAGCCATTTTTTTAAATTTTATTTTCCTGAAGATACTCATTGATGTATTGTTTAGAACCAAAATTGTGCTGCATTTCAGAAAACACTCATGGGAGGATCCTTTCTGCATGATAAATGCAACTGAAGAAACTTGCTAGAAATACAGAGATGTATTTTCACAATTATAATGACTATGAAAATAAGAGACAGATTACAACCTGGTTTATTCTGCAAGCTTTCTGAATCTTGAGGGGAAAAAAAAAAAAAGCTAATTATCAGTTAGAGTAAGCTGGAGAAAAAAAATGATATGTGCTTTAGGGTAGAAAACAGCCCAAAATGAGATGATGGGAACAAGAGATATAATGATTGTGCTGAAAGAAGGCAGAAGAAAATTAGCAATTAAAAACCAAATGTGATTGTTATGTAACAGAGGAAGACTGAAACATGAAGTCCAGCAATTGCATTTCAATTCCTGTAATGGATAATTACGTGTTAGGCTCTAACGTGAAGGACACTCCTTTATAAAGCAGTACTTTTATCATGCATTATACATCACTTGCACACCAGGCACACCAGGAAAAAAATAAAAAAATCTTTTTTCTTGTAAACACTAGGCAGTTACTTCTAAATAGATATACTGGAAACAAATTACTGCTGCACACAATGGAGCCCTTAGAAGTTCTTATTAAAAACAAACAAACAACAAACTTTACGATGAAATATTATGAAAATTGCATGAGCTTTATAAGACAATTGCATGCCCTGAGATTTTGTTAGAATGCTGTATTTTGGAGTTAAACTAGTAACTCCAGAGTTATGGTATAATTAGTTATTGCTAAATTTTTGTTGGTAGCCTTTTCATATTTTCAGTACACATTCTTTCTTTCTGAAATAGACCTGTCAGCAACAGACCATCAGTGGAAATCTTTCTGTTTCTCAGAAAGTCCGCTTAGATGGTATGAAATTTTAGGGGAAGTCCTGGTGTTATTATTATTACTATTACTATTATTATATTTTACTGGTGGTAGTAAACTAGAGTTTCTGGATATCGGCAGTTCCTAAGACCACGTTACTCCAATTCCTAGGATCTCCAGATGTGCTCTATTCATTTGCTTAATGCAAAGCCATGCCTTTGAGTATGTTAAAAGAAACTGGCTAATTAGCTAAAGGGTCTAAAGAGTTCTAAGGAGGTAGAAACATAAAAAGGGAAATTTTCCAAAGCGTGTTACTTGTTACACACAAGACAACCTGGAGGGTTTTGTTTGTTTGTTTCTTTGTTCCCCCCCCCTCCCCCATTCTTACTGTCATACTCTGTTATCATCTGGCAATAAATTAAATTAATCTTCCACAAGCTGAGTCTGTTTTGACTGTGACCGTTCTATTTTGGGGATACTTTCAATACCCAAAGGACATTGAGCTTTAATAGGCAAAAAAAAAAAAAAAAAAAAAAAAAAGATAGGAAAGGACCCAAAAGAAAGAACAGGTAAGTTTGTTTACTGTATAATATTTACACATCCTTTCTTATATAGCTCTTGACACCAGTATCTGTAGAGAGATAGCAGAAGTGAAGTTCAGAAGACTTGACCCTTGAGTACAACTGCAAATGCCTTTCTTGTTCTGAAATTCAAATGAAAATTCTAGAGTGGATATAGAATCACTAAGGGTGCTTTCAGATGTCATGAGGATTTCAGGGAAAAAAATAAATAAATAAGTTTGATAAGAGTTTGATTCTTGAGAGCTTAGGAGCAAGGTGGACAAGAGTAGAATGTAGCACTCAATTTTTACATTACCACTGTTGAATAATGTCTGACGCTACAAGGCCTTCTTCAATTGAAGGGGAACACTGTTAGAGCATCTCTTGAGATAGGCAAGTTCCAGCATTTTTATAGATGCTAAAATGTTTGTAGATAAGATGAGGATTTAACTCCTAGTAGGTTACGGCATGAACAAATACCAAAGCCTATGCTTTTCTGCCATGGCACTATTGTGTTACTGCACGTCCTTCCATACCTTTAACCAAGATGTCACATGACTAGAAAATAAACCTGCTTCCATTAGCACTAGGACTCAATGACAGTGATCAGTCCTTAGGATTTAGACAATAGAAAACACAGTTGCAATCCAGATTGATTCACCACCAGTTGATTTCCACCATTCTCTGAGATAACCAGGCACAGCTGTGTCTGCTGGAGTCCACACCTCGTCAGGACAAACCTGTGGTTGACTCAGAGAGAAGTAATCATTCCCTTGAGCAATTATTTGAGAGAAGACCTTACAGTGATAAGTTATCCGATGGACTGGACGAGTGAGGATGTTTTTCACCTTGTACCTGTCTAACAAGGGCAGTGCAAAAGGTCTTGAATTACTTGCCCATTACAGCTCACTTCCAAGAAACAGGCTGAGGTCAAGACTATAATCAGCTTCAACTAGATCCAAGTATACCTCTATTTGGTTACTGAAACCCTCATACTTCAAACAATTGAAAGCATTTAACACTATGATAACAGAAAGTTAAAGTTTCATTAATCTTCAATTACAATAGAAAAAGATATTTTTACAGAAAAAAAAAAAGAAATCTGCTTGAATCAGATAGCACCACTTGTTTAGCACAGTACTTGGAACTATCCTTTCTGATTCTATACTTCCAAGTAACATAGTGATTTCTAAAAATGTTAATGAATATGCAAAATATACCAATATTGAATTTGTTACTCCTACAGTGTAAGTCATTACAGAACTCAAAACAAACAAAATAATAATAAAAAAAAAAATCTATGCATGAAAAGTGTTACATTTTATCTTTTTTCCTGTCTGCAAAAATCTGGCTGTAAATTATGAGTAGTGATACTATAGGATTCTAATAACAGAAAATTCCCAGAGTAGTAAATCTTTCAGAAGGAACGATAAAGATAAAATTAGGAGGAAAGGAGATCTTCCCAAAGAGAAAAAAAATAAAAAATAAAAAACCTCTTTATACTCACCTGTATTCATAAAAATGTAAGATAAATAACTACAGATTATTTTTTTTTTCCTAAAGTTAGTTTCATAACCTAGAAACAAATGGAAGAGTTCTGAAGCAGCATTCCTAATTCAATGTTTTATTTCACTTTTTGTGGTAGGTTAATTTAAAACTAAGAAAATACAGGAGGTGGTACACTTGTACTAATCCATATCAGGCTTCACAACAGAAGGTTCCATCTTTAACATGGTTATTTCAAAGGAAAAAAATAAATTTACCAAAGGTTTTTCTCATGAGCTCTTCTAACAAATAAAAAAGGGGGGAAGGAGGATTTATAATTGTCTTTAGTTCTATGTAGAATGACTCGTGAATATATTACATGAAAATATAAGTTGAGCTAGCTAATGCTCAGATGCATCAGTGGTAATTATCAAGTATGGGCAAAGCAGGGATACTACCTCTTACTTCTGGCCTGTCTGCGACCAGTTTTGAATCCTGTGTCAATCCTGTATCCAAAGATTGGATATGTCAGTTCTTTACAAACTCCAAAAAATTTATAAGAACTGAAACACATTCAGATAAGAACCAGACAAAATATTTTGAATCTGGAAAGCAAATGCTACAAGAGCTAAAAGAGTTTTACTTAAGAAACAGATTAAGATATCTGATGCTACATACTATCTAGCAAAGAGTAGGCAAAGATATTACATAGGTAAACTTTGAGCTGAACAGCAACAGAAGCCAAAAGCAGATATATCATTTCCAGCATTTGAAGTAATTAAACAATGGACCAGCCTGTCAAAAAAAAATGTCATAATGACCTAATGGCATAAAAACCCAATCTAACTCGGGTTTTTGCAGTGAGATTACTTTTCAAATAGGTATGTTTTAGGTCTATTAATTATTAGCTCAATCAAAACAATTCTAACATTCATGAATGGAATAGCACATAATTTGTCCTGACAGAGATCAGTAAGGATGCAAAGAGAAAAATAAGTAGCATTTAATGCATGAATTTAAGCAGACTATTGCATTTTGGGGGGGAATGATAATTTAAAGGTGATGTCAACACCTGAGCAGATTAAGAATTCTTTCCTGTTTTAATGACATTTTTATTATTATTGAACTATTAGAGCAAGTTTGATTGTAGGGAAATTTACTACATTTGATTATATCTCAACTTGCTAAACAACAATTTCAACACAACATTCTGCCTTCTTTACTGTTGAAGACAATAATATACTGGTAACTTGATTCAACTCAAAAGTCTTATCTGGCCTTAAAATTGACCTGAATGTGAACTCTGAACTTTGTCATGATAAATAAGAGGGAAAGAGTTCTAACTTGTCTTCAAATCCCAAACATTTTTCTGAGAGCACATGTACTTTTTTTTTTATGGTCTTATGAACGTAAGTTTAATTCTCAGACTTCAAAGGAGGTAGCTCAGATGGCACGTTAATACAGTTTAAATATTTAACATGCATAACCTATGGCTAGATAAAATTTGACACAGAGTGAGAAAAAAGTTCCTTTTAACGACAAAATACTCAAGGACCTAATTCAGGTTATAGATTTTTTTTTCCAGGTGGGCACACTACACACCCTCTTGAAGTGGCAGAATTTGGTCTTATCCTCCAAGTGAACAGAATTACACATGGACATTATGGATTATCTGCATAAATTGGCTTTCCAGAAATATCAGGCTCACTGTACATGCAGTACAAGATTGATCTCTTCCTGCTTTTTAAGCATAGTAGTTAAGCATGGGTTCCACCACCAGAGAAATTTAGGCAGGCTGTTTCTTGGTTCTGTTGGTCCTGAAAGCTTCTGAGACATGGGCAAGAAGTACCTGCATGTAGGTGATTTGTTCTGCTAGCAGCAGTTGTCTTTCCTGGTGACCTACAGGCACTCCATCAATCAGTACGGGCAATGTCATAAATACTGCTGATTAAGTAGGAGCTTCTGATGCTAAAAGAACATACCAGCCTGTAGATGACTTGTTCTCTGCATTTGGAATCCTAACAAACTTCCTAAGAAAATGGGCCTGATAAGCAAGAAATAACACGAGCTGCAGGATGAATGACTGATCTTCTGAAAAGACTTTTTGAAAAGAAGGGAGAGAGAGGAGAAGAGTTCACTTTTGGGCCACACTGAAGCGACATGCTGTCCTCCCTTATCAGTCAAGGTGCTAAAGAAAGCTTTGGAAAAAACTGTTGCAATATTCCTAATGCATAAAGCATATTTAAATACATACTTGTATAATAATTAATCTTCTATACAAGAGAGAGCAGAAGGTTTTCTAAATGGAGATAATAGTAGCAATTAACCTTGAAATGTATTACATTAGCTTTGAAATATTTGTAAACTAGGTAATAAGAAAGTTTTAATATAAAGTGCTCTTATAATGCATTAGTGGAATCAGACCGTTTTTCAAGAAAATGCTAATCTCAATAATGACAGGGTTTTGACGATACTGTAATATAGGCACAACCTTAACCTGTGAGATCAATTATTCAAAAGTGTAGGTACTGTTTACAAGAACATATGTAAATTGGATAGTTTAAGCAGAAAAAAAATGCATTATTGAAGGAATAATTTCTACAAGAAGAGGTTTCTTACCAATTATTCATTTGTGCTAAACCAGGGAGACAGTGGTATGGATACTGTAAGTGGTCCAAAAGGCATCTCTTTTTACAAGTGTCCTAGCAACTGTGAGGTGTGACACTCCTTACATACTGCAAATAACTCTTCTTTTTCTTCCTCTTTAAAAGAGTATGTTACAGATTCGGGTTCTGGATCATTAGGACTTTCTCCAGAATATTTCATCTCCCCTCTCACCATATGCATGCACAGAAATGCTTATCTTTACATTTGGTCATCACCACCAATGATTTTAAGACATGATTACGCAACTCAGCTGTGTATGTAATGGCATGATTGCCACTGCAACAGCAAGCTGAATAAAAAGGGTTGTTAACCTGACAGAAATGGGTAACGGGACCAAAAAAGGTGTATTTAATGTAACTCAATTCTGCTTTCCTCCAATGGGGATATTTAAATAGGGCTATTTCAACAGAAATAATTTGGAAGTGAAGTTTGCTGTAAAAGGGAAAAACAAATGAGATTTACTGAAAGTATAGACAAAGAGAAGATGAAAGAGATTTGCGCCAATACCTTCCTATTAAACCTTCATGATGTAGGGTAGGCCCTGTAATCCAAGCGTCTATTCAATGTACCTAAAATACTTGATGTGTGATGCATAACCATAATGCATACGTCCAGTGAAGATATCTTACTTAATGTCTTAATTCAATTGTTTAATAACCCCTTTCTCTTTTCTGCTTTAGAATAACGGGTTTATTTTGTTTGATTTTTTTGTGTGTGTGTGTGTGTTAGAATTTGTTGTTATTAAAGAGCATTAAATTTATAATCATACAGCTTGTATATAAAAGTATACAATATTTCCTATAAAAGCTTTGATATAAGCACTGAGTATAAAATAATTGGTTAATAAACAGGTAATTGCCAGGTTGTCTCACACTGTAAACAACGAGGAGTCTGCTGTGGACTGCTTTGGATGATACAAGTTTTATCTGTCTGTTTGAAGAAGAATAATTTTGAACTATTTATTGAAAAAAAAAAGGAAAGAAAATGTGCTTGGAGAAATTTATTCTTTAATGTTTCTGCAATATTTTTGGAAAGTATCAATAAAGGCCACTAGAAGAAAAGACTGGACAACAACCAGAAATTACTTCTAGAGATACCACAAGGAGAAAATGACGACAGAAAGCAAAAACCAGAGGTGTTTCATCTGATTAAATCATCTGCTTCATTAGATTCAGGCAACATTTAGTCTGGCTGGACAGAATTTCCTACCAGGTGCTGAAAAATTCATTGACAGCTACCAGAGAAATAGGTCAGATAACTAAAGGAAAAAACTTTCCTATTAAAAACAACACTACGACCACAAGATCTTCCTTATACTCTTAAGAAGATACACAATTGCTTGTAACTTAACTAAGGAAAGGTTTAGTTGGTATAGTAGGTTTAGTTGGTCTTTCTGACTGACACAGAGCTAATGGCTAGAAAACTTAGATTACCTTCTTAAAATGGAGTGTAAATCTGGGAGTGATTCAGAGAAAAAAAAAATGAATCAGTAGGTGAAGATAGGGGGAAAACTGGCATTGGATGCTGTTTTTAACAATGTCAAAAAGGGAAGTTGTGAAACAAAGTGATTTATCTGTTGTCTTTTGTCATCTTCAGAGCACATCTAGGTTCTGGATTCACCCCACCTAGTCTTAGAAAAACCCTGTAACTCTCTTAATTTGAGAATATCATTGACCCAGATGAATGGATCCCAAATTTAAAAAGTCACTTGTACTCACTTGTTTTCTCCCTTCATCAAATATATTTCCTGATTTTCCCTCCTATGAGGAAAGGCTGAGAGAGCTGGGGATGTTCAGCTTGAAGAAGAGATGGCTCTGGGAAGACCTCATTGTGACCTTTCAATACTTAAAGAGGTCTTATAAAACGAAGATGGAGGACTCTTTACTCGGGTGGATAATGATAGGACAAAGGGGAACGGTCTTAAGCTAAAAGAGGATAGATTTAGACTAGACATTAGGAGGAAATTCTTCACTGTAAGGGCCCTGGAATAAGTTGCCAACAGAAGTGGTGTACGCTCCATCCCTGGAGGTTTTCAAGGCCAGGCTAGATGGGGGCTTGGCCAACCTGATCTAGTGGGTAGCATCACTGTCTATGGCACGGGGGTTGGAATTAGATGATCTTTAAGGTCCCTTCCAACCCAAGCCATTCTATGATTCTATGATTAGTCTAAACATGCTATGGTGGTCATCATAAAAATAAATACATAGAAGTTATCACCGTGTAGTACACAGGCATTAAGAGCACATGATCTGATCATTTCTTTTAACTTCATGGATCAACCCATGAAATTTTGTAGTCTCTGGCATAATTTTCCTCATGTATTTCCACATATCAAGAAATAATTCTATTTACTGTTGCAAAGCATTTTAAATTCTATGGGAAAAAAAAAGTACAGGAAGTCTTACTAGCATTAATATATTTCATAACAGAATGGATAGACCTGATCTCACTACTCAGATTATTTATTTCTGCCTACAAAATTAGGTATGCCATTTTTCCCCCTACTTACTGACAAAACTATATTCTTATAAGATGCTTACTCTTCTACTCAGTAGCCCATTAAAATAATTAGTTCTAAATATCTGGGGAAAAAAAAATCCACAACAATTTAATTTCTATTGTTTTTAAAACTAAAAAAAAAAAAAAGGAAGAAAAAAAGATTTTGGGGGGGCTATTTTAGCCTTAAGTACTGAAAAGTAATAAATGTTCTCAAAACTTGGTATAAATTGTGCATGTTTCAATTTGTACCACCCATATTTACTCTTAGCTAATATACAGGCCAGGAAAAAAAAAAAAAAAAAGGAGAGTGAGAGAGAGTCAATAACTGTTTCTAGAGGGCATCTATAGATTTTCATTAAAAGGGAATTGAATCTTGTAGAGAATAAGTAAAAATCAAGGCATTTATAGTGATAGGCAAACACTGTGCTGTATATACTTTTCTTTTGCTTATGGTGGCTCTTTGACAGTAGGAATGTCAAATTTACTTATTTAAATTAAATAAATAAAACAGATACTTTCATAATATAAATTCTATATTGAGTAGCCAGTAGGAAATAGGGAAAGTAAATATCAGAAGTTGTCTCCTTGAGGGAGATAAAACAGACCAAAATCACAGGACTTTCTCATACCCACGTTAATCCCATAAATTCTGGGGGGTTATTATCTAAAATTGCAAAGGAGTAAAAATGAGCAATAAGGTTTTAGTAGTCTTCCATTCTATAGTAAATGAGGCAATTTACATTTTTGCACAAAACTGAAACAGGAGTGAGACCCTTGTGTTCATAAAATGCATTACAACTACTCATCACGGGAAAGTTGAGAGTCCTCTGATCAACTCTTTGCTTGGGTCTAGTATCTTTTTTTTTTTTTTTTAAGGTTAATTATAAACTCACGAGTTTGCGAAGGGTATTGTATTGTAATGTGGAGCATAGCATTCTTTATTGACTTATTCCTTTGACATCTCTTTTTCACTTGCAGTTACAGTATTTGCTTACTTTTGACCTCTGTGGATGTAAAGCACTAAACAAGCTCATGAGTGAAAATTAGTCCTAAGAAAAACATCTCTTCAGTAGATACTGACCTGGGAACACTCAGAACACTTTTCAACAACAATGGATCAGCCTTCAGAAGACGATTCAGAGACATTGGACTGCTTTAAAGCAGACACTGCTTTAAAGAAGGCACCTATTACGAACTGCTTTGGTTAGCAAGCTTGCTTGCCCAGTTCTGGTTTTTGATGCTGCAACCAGAACTTGAGGCTTCTAGTATGGAAGACAGCTTGCCACCATCTACAAATGACATGGTAGTGCTGTTTGAGCAGAAATATTTAATCAAGGAAAACTTCACTGGAGTTCTATGTTGAAGATTTCTATCTACTGCTCACCCATCCACATCTGAGTAGCTGTTTTAACAGTTGTCTTAATTCAATCTATCTTTTTATATATGGAGACTTAATTGAACAGATTACTTCTAAGGAATGCCTGAAATTCCTAACATTAAAGTTTCTATTATCTTTTTTCTTTTGCATACTGTCAGCTCTGTCTAATCTTTTCACATATTGGTCCATAGTTGGTTTCATATTTCATTATCTTGATGTCAAAGAGAGTTATGTACAAAAAGAAAGAGTCACACATAGATCTTTGCCTGATCCCATACTCTTACTACAAACTGTTTCTGGTATGAAGTACTATTAGTGATAACGAATGCTCTGAAATTAATATTCCTCCATTTCCATCCACAAATATCACTGTGGAGGGTGACATCACTGTGGAAGCACTGAAATTCCCAGCAAATCATAAACTGGATCAAAAACCAACTTAACTGGCTGTGAGTTTCAGAGTAATAACAAGTAACTTCAGTGTTATTTCCACTCACATACAGTCTGTCAAAGACAGTTATAAATATCACAAGTGACTCCCTGTGTCTCTGTGGCTTTCCTCTGTTTTCCAAATGTTAAACTGGAAATTGTTAGTAGCTATCACAATTAAAATGGAATTAGAAGCTGCTTTGACATTTTGAGGAATCAAGTTTTTCAGTAATTTAACTAAATTATTACAATTTTATCCAAAAAGTTCTACTACTGCCACTCTCAGGGCTCCTAAGAAAGTTTTTTAGACACTAATCTTGATATTATCATATTAGATACAAACAACATAGACACATTTCACAGAAACATGTATGACTACTACTACGTGTTTTTTTTTTTTTATCCTGTTAGAGGTCCTACTTGCTATGAAAGTATTTCTTAACAAACAGAATATTTTTACATGAATATTCTGGATCACTTACTTTCTTTACATTTCTTCTCTGAACCTTATGCCCAGTGGTACTGGTTTCAATGCTTACACTGAGGAAGAAGAGTAGCTTGGTAGATGACATCAGTCAGTCTATTTGGCCTTTTGCAAGGTCACACAGTCCCACATGATCTTTAGATCGCAGAAAGATCGATTTGAAGCGTGGACTATTCAGTGAATAAAGAATTGGCTGTGTGGCCGCACCCAGAGGGTTGCAATCAATAGCTCAATGTCCAGGTGGTGGCCGATGATGAGTGCTGTCCCTCAGGGATCTGTCTTGGGAACAGTGCTGTTTAATATCTGTATCAGTGACACAGACAATGGGATCGAGTGCACCCTCAGCGAGCTTGCAAATAACACCAAGCTGAGTGGTGCAATCAATACACCAGAAGGAAGGGATGCCATCCAACAGGATCTGGACAAGCTAGAAAACTGGACACATGTGAACCTAATGAGGTTCAACAAGGCCAAGTGCAAGGGGCTGCACCTGGCTCAGGGCAATCCTAGACATGAGCACAGACTGGAAGAAGATCTCATTGAGAGCAGTACAGCAGAGAAGAACTTGGAGGTTCTGGTGGATGACATGAGCTAGCAGTGCACGCTTGCAGCCCAGAAAGCCAGCCACATCAACAGGGGAGTGGGCAGCAGGTCAAGGGAGAGGATTGTCCCCCTTTGATCTGCCCTTGTGAGGTTCCACTTGGAGTACTGCAGCCAGGTCTGGGACCCCCAGCACAAGAAAGTTTTAATTTTAATTGTGAATGATTTTTGGAAAAACTTTTCGTACAAGAAGAAGTGTAATTGATTTTAAATTTCTATCTACAAACTCTTCTTGCTAGGTATCCTCTTTACATCTAATAAGTTTACATTTAAAATAATATAAACTTTATTAAGGAGGACATAATTTGCTAAGAGTTAAAGAGAAAGTCTGCACAATCCACAACCAATGAGAACAAATAAATCTTTTCTGCTACTTGCTACTTTAGAAGCTGTCATACAATATTAAAAACATCTATTTGAAAACACTTTTGTAACAACAGTAGAACCACTCAGCAGCTAAAGGCAACTGAGCAAAACCACAGAAAGCACAGTTGCCTCAGTGATTGCAATACATCATAAAATAATACTTAATCTACAGATAAAGTCCCTGCAACCCACAACCGACAGAAGTATATAAATCTATTCTGCTACTTATCACTTTAGCAGCTGTCATACAATATTAAAAGCATCTGTTTCAAAATACTTCTACTACAACAACAATCACTCAGTGCTTGAAGGCAACTGGGCAAAACCACAGAAAACATACTGTTACCTGACTGCAGTGCATTAGGAAATAAATATTATCAAATATATACAATATTTATTCTGAAGATATTATTTTCATCGTCTTTGCATACTATTATTATACATATAGTTTATATTAAACACTATGAAGAAAGCAGAATATTACTCATGGTAGTTATTAAAAGACTACAATGAAGAAAATGTGGTTTTGCTATTGATTTACATAAATTGCACTTGAGTTTTTCACGTTAAATGTGGAGGTGGTTCACAACATTCAGAATCATGAAAAACTGATGTGGAAAGAAAGAAAGGCTAGCTTCAAGCTTTTGGTAAGGATTTAGAGAGAGACAATTCTGAAACTCAGATCTCCACCTAAGCCTCAGTATACTTTAGAGAGTTCAGCATACTGTTTTGGCTGCACTGAATTACAGATCATTACTGAATCTACAGATGATTTTTAGATAGATGTAGCATGTTTCGTATGCCACAAGTACGTAAAACCATTCATTTGTATGAAACATGCAAAAACATTTAACTGGGACACACTAACCTTTGAGAGAAAAAAAAAAAAAAAAGAGATATCCTAAACCAGACAGCAACAAACATTCTTATAACAAACAACACTTTCATGAAACTGTCACCAACTTCTTTACGGATTTCCAGAAAAGCATATAGATATTCTGAGCACACTTGTAAAATTCATTTTTTTCTTAACATTTTACTTAAAAGCATAACATTTGCACAATTTTATGATTCATGCACTTTTCATTATGTATGGGTGGAATTGAATAGACTTGATACTACTTAAAATTTTTTTTTTCCCCAGTAAAAATGCATAAATCTATTTTTTTTTTTCTATTGTGAATAGTTCAGATCTTTAATTCACAAGGTTAAGAAATACCCGGGGAATTAACCTGCACTGTTCCTAAACTATGAGCAAATGAATCCATAAGTTTGTGCTAGGTATCTAATGCCCACTTTCATACATTATTGTTTATATCTATTACTGGATTTTCACACAACATGCCTTTTATCTCATTTATACCATTTGAATATCACAGAAGGATATACACCTTCCTGTGATTTCCTTTGGCTGGCATGCTGGAAAACTGTACTGCACTAGGAAGAAAGAAACTTTAAGATTTCATATACATGTATACTAACAGTTGTTTTTTTGTTGTTGTTGTTTTTGTTTTTTCTACTGAGGCAGACAAAATAGGCAGCCGCATGATAAACTTATTTCTTACAGAACTCTTACAATCACTTACAGGCAGCTTCACTATATTTCTAATTGCCTTCCCATTATCACCATCCCCAGCCATAAAAACAAGCATAGACAACAATCAAATGCTAAATTTTAGCAAGGAACTGGACTGCATGTGAGGCTCAAAAGAACGCAGAGACCTGCCAACCAACCTAAGAAGTAAATACCTTTTTTTTTTTTTTTTCAGAATCTCCACAACCTCTAATGCTGCAGGTAACTTATCCCATTTCTCTAGTTGATTGACATTTCTATTTACAACTGAACACAAAACAAAAAGAAAAGCAGAAATTAATGCATTCAAAGGGAATCTCTCTGTTGTTATTTCAACTCAGTGTAACACACTCCAATGCATATATACATTCTTTGTAAAAATGCACTTGATAACACATTTTTTGTGAGTGCCTGCAGGGTTTTCAGATTCTGTAATTAACACTAGCAAGTCCATCTGACACAGCAACACAGAGAAACCTTTGAGTGAACTTCCCTACTTCAAATCAAATGACTGCATTTCTTGAAAGGGTTACACAAGTAGCATTTTCAGACCTTTTCATAAGAGCAAATTTTGCTTACATTCTCACTCGTTAACACATGAAACCACAATCTCTCAGTAACAAAGTTCCCCTCTTCACAGGCATAAATATATACACTGTACTCAAATGCTATCTTACAGGAAGATTTGAACATACATATTTCTTCAATATTTGAGACAGAACATTTAAGTCTGAAACCTGATGCAATGAATATCACTACATTATCAACTATGCTGCAGTGTTTTTGTTTTTTTTTCTCCGTTTTTTTTTTTCTTTTTTGATTAACTACTCATATGGTAAGAATAACAGTGCCTTTAGAGAAATAAAAGAAAAAAAAAGTGAAAGTAATCAATAGTCCACTAGCTTTTGCAAATAAAAAGCACATTAAGAACAACATTAGCTTCTTATTTCTCATTTTTACTGCTTTATACACAAACCATATTGATAAGAAGGGAGGAGGTGATCTGAGATAAAGCATCAAGCAATAAAACTTGCGCTTAATTGCCATAAGTGAACACTAAAGTTGCTTATTTTCAATCTGAGCATTGCAGTTCTTCTTCCTCAAGAACAATTTTAAGTTTTAACAGTACATTAAATATTCAACAGGTTTTTAAATACTACAAAATACATATCTTGAATTTACAACAATTCCCATCTAGACGATACTTGCATGAATAGGCTAGAAGAAAATTTTAAGGCAATATAGCAGTATTTGCACGTTAGCATCCCTAAAGCTCCTTTGGCACCTGCTGTTTTAGAACTGCAGATTTACAACAGGAACAAGATATTCACGTTCTATTCACGTTACCTCTGCTCAACGCTTAAGTTTCTACTTGCGGTATTCAGGACACCGGTGTGTTTTTCCTGCGGAAGAAAAGCGCCGCAGCCCTAAGACCGCCCGCTCGCAGCCCCCAGAGCTGGAGGTGACCCAGGCAGCGCCGCACGCCCACCCTACAGGTGCCCCTGGCCTCGCCGCAGGAGCAGAGCCGGAACAGAAAGAAGGACGAGCCATCAAAAAGCACTCCCTTACCTTCTAAACCTGCTTCAATCAGCCCAAACTGTTCCAACACTTTAACAAAAAGCACAATCACGATCAAAACTGCTATCATTTCGAGCCCTTCCAAGTTCATGATGAGTTAGGTCATGGTCTAACCACAGCCACTGAGGAAAGTGCTCTCCTGCCCGGCTTTCTTTGCAAAGCCATTAAACTACGCGCAGAAGGCTCCTGCGAGGGAAGGGGGAGAGCGGGAAGGGAGGGAGCGGGGGGGGCGGCATCCCATCCACTCGAGCTGGGGCCAGCAGCGGCGAGCGGCTCCGCTCCGGCCTCCGCCACCGGTCCCCGAGCGCGCTCCCGCAGCCGGGCGGCCCGGCGTGGAGCTGAGGCCGAGGGGTCCTCCCACCCCACCCTGGGTCGAGTCACTCGGGAAACGTCCGCGGGAAAAACGACGCCGAAACGCCGGGGGCCGGCGAAGCTGGCGGCGGCGGCGTCGTTGCGGGCAGCGCGCTGCCATGGAAACGCAGGGAGCGGGCCCGGCGCCGGGCACCGAGGGATGCGAAGGGCCTGAGGGTGAAGCACGGAGCCGAGGGGGGGAACCGCAGCGCCGGCAGGGATCGGCTCTCCGCCGGCCTGGGCAGCACGCGGGGATTTGCCCGGTGCGTCCGGCCAGCTCCTCTCCTAGTTTCCCGGGGTTACAAAAAACAGCCCACGAAACTGTTGCATACGGCCGGTAACACCGAGTTTTGCGCGTCAAGGATCGTCTCTCGTCATTAACTGCCACGAACTTCTTTGATTCTGCTGTCTCACACTCACTGAGCTTTATTTAGTGTTTAAGCTGATTTGAAAAAGAAAAATTTTAAAGAATGGGTTGAGAAGGAAAAGGAAAAGCAACCTCATTGTTTTTGATGGTCTCTCACTTCAGTAGGATGTGCTGACCAAAGTATTTTCCAAGTGAAACATTAGCAGCAAAATAACACAAATACTAACCACAAGTCTGAATTGGTGTCCTCCACCACTATGGGCTGCTGGCCTACCTGCAGAGGTTTGCAGTTCTGTCACACACAGCACAAAACGCTATTCACAGTTAAGGCATTACTATTTAAATCCCCTAATAATTTAGCACATAAAAAGGAATTTACATCAGAAAAACAGCACCTTTATTACAGCAAAAAATGGGCAAGGGAACAATTGCAACAAATTTAATCTTCTCTGGTAGAGTACTGTCATCCACATGGTTGAAATCCATTACCGTCCATTTCTTTCTTTGGATAAGATTCAAAAAAAACAATCTTTGTGTCATGTAAGAACTGGCAGCAACTTCTAAATCCCCCAGGTATACTCACATTATGATGGGTGTTATCATTACTGAAAACAATGGAAAGAAGTGGGAATATGAGGACTGATATAATAAATAGAAAAAGAAATGACTTTTTTTCTACTGTGAATAGGTAAATCCATACAGCTTAGTGTTTTGCATGTCACTATTCTATGCTTTGTTTGCTCAGGATTGAAATCTCTGAAACTACTTAAGCTTCTTCTGTCAGAAAACCTAAAGTTTAATGCTCCTTCTTAAACATACCGACATGGGCTTTCTCTGTCTGTGCTCAGGACATACTGCAAATCTCTAAGTTTGTTTTCATTTCATTTCTGTAGGCTACTTTTCCTTAGGTAACCGTGCCTTTATTTACTTCAAACTTTCTCCTTCCATTCTTCTGTCTCTTATTTAATCTTTGTTTCAAACAAGGTCAAATACCTCCCTCTAAGCTAACTTATCAATAATTTTATGGACAATGGGTCCAGCTTTCTTTAAGGTGGGACTAAAATGGGATAATTTACCCTTATCAGCAGCATAACCTCTGCAACCTGTGTGCATGTTAACCAAATGATTGATACAAGCTGTGTCTCAGTACATTTAACATTGCCACCTGAACTGACATATTCAATTGCATTAATAGCTTTCCTTAATACTTGTCTGCTGCAAATGTTGACATGAACAGAAAAGTAAATGATTTTTAAAAAGACCCAATATTAACTACTTCTGTGACAGCACCAGTTGCTATTACTGTCAAGGCAGCCACACCAGCCTCATCCAGTGAAGTGCAGTGTGAGAAGGGAAGGGAAGGATGTGCCTGCACCTTTCTGCAGGTGGTGAGACAGCTGCTTTGGGATGTAGAAGGTAAAAGCACAAAGAAGTCTGGAGGTTTGGAGAAAAATTCTAGGAGACAGAGGAATTAGGAAGCTCCTCTCCCTCTATCCTAGCAGCATCATCCACCTCCATAGCCATGAGGGAGAGAATGGGCCTAGGACTGCTCCTGAGGCTGACAGCAGCTGAACTCAAGCCAGGGCCAAGAAGAAAAAAATGGCAAGCAGAGGTTATGGTGGAGGTTCTGCAAAGAAGGCAGCTGTAATTGCTCCCCAAACCTGGATTCCCACTGCTGTGTACTAAGAAATACACAGTGGGGGATCTGCTGTCTGGGGTCTGCCTTATCAGCTATGAGCAGGACAAAGTAGAGAGTTTTTTTCCAGAGGCGTAGGTCCACTGCACCTATGTCTAATGCTTCCAAGTATTCCAACTATTCTTCCAAGACATAGCATAGAATGTACAGAAGAAAAGAAGGAAGCACTATTGCTCCAGTTTTACAGGTGGATGCCAAAACGCAGTAAGAATAATAATCTTCAGGCTAGGAGTTTGCAAGAAAGCTGTAACCAAACTCAGTAAAATTGGCTGAGTGGTCACTCCCAGAGAGTGGTGATAAGCAGTGACAAAGTCAATTTGGAGGCTAGTGACTAGCAGTATGCCTCAAGAATCAATATTGAATCCAGTTCTTTTTAGCATCTTCATTAATGATCTGGATGATGGGAGCACGTTTGCAGATGGCACAAAAATTAGAGACGTTGCTAATGCTCCAGAGGGTTGTGCTGACATCTGGAGGGACCTCAACATGCTAGAGAAATGGTCTGACAGGAACATCATGAAGGTCAACAAGAAGAGAAGTGCAAAGTTCTACATCTGGGGAGGAACAACCCCAGGCACCAGGACATGCTGAGGACCATCCAGCTGGAAAGCAGCTTGGCAAGAGTTGGGTCTTGGTGGACACCAAGCTAAACAAGAGCCAGCTGTGTGCCCTTGCCAAAAGAAGGTCAATGGTGTCCTTAGCTGCATTAAGCAAAGTATTGCCACTAGCTCAAGGGAGGAGATCCTTCACCTCTACTCATCACTGCTGAAGCCACACTTGGAGTGCTGGATCCAGGTCTGGGCTCTTGAGTACAAGAGAGACATGGATGCACTGGAGAAAGTCCAACAAAAGGCCACAAAGATGATGAAAGGACTGGAGCATCTCTGCTATAAGAAAAGACTGTGAGAACTGGGTCTGTTCAGCATATCCTGGAGGGGACACAGTGGGGATCTCATCAATGTCTATAAATATCTGAAGGGTATTTATATACAAAAGACAATGGAGCCAGGCTCTTTACAGCAGCATCCAGTGACAGGACAAGAAATTTGGACAATGTGAAACACAGGAGATTCCGACTGAGCACATCAGGAAGCACTTCTGATGCTTCCTTGCCACACATACTGTGTGGGTGACTGAGCATGGCACAGGCTGCCCAGAGAGGCTGTGGAGTCTCCTTCCTTGGAGATCTTCAAAAGCCACCAGGACATGGTCCTGCTCATCCTGCTGTGGGTGGCCCTGCTTGAGCAGGGGGATTAGATCAGATGGCCTCCAGAGGTTCCTGCCAAGCTCAACAATTCTGTGATTCTCTTTCTGTGAATCAGCCATGACAATCTCCTCTATATTTTGTTTCAATTTTCATATACTTACAGTTAAAGATTCTTTTCCTCATTAGGTCATTGCTTTTTAGCAAAACCTTACAAAAATATATTTCTCTTGTAGGAAGGCAAAATACCCCCAGAGCTCTCTGCTCCTTATGTTTCTACCTGCTTAAAAATGGAGTTGACTCTATTGACAACTAATGTTACAAACTGCATGGAATAATTATTTCTCTCTCCAAATAGCTTGCCAAAAATAATGAAGAGACTGTTGATTTCTTCTTTTCCTTACATTTAAGGAAAAAAAAAAAGTCATCCTCATTTACCCATACATTTTTGTCAGAATACAAGAGGAAGAATGTAGCTAACGCATCTGCAAATACCGAAACCCTATTTTCTCTCTTGTGTAACCACCCAAAACTTAATATATTGTGGAATTAAACTTGAAAAAGGTCTACAAGATAGTTAGGAATGGAGGAAATAGGAATGTGATGAAAAGACATTAATGCATAAATTATCATTACATATAGGTGTTTTATAAAGAACTGCATGTAGCTGTATTTTTCTTATTTTGTAACTACAGATAAAAAGTTTCAGCCTAGAAAGTGTTATAGATTCTGTAACCTATTCGAAAAAGCATTTAGTACATTCTTACCTTTTATCATGAGAGTAAATATATTAAATTGAAATCACTGGTCATATTTCAAGCTAGGGGCATATCTAAATGCTCACTTCTCATATTGTGATGGAAGTCTAAACCACAATACAGTGAATATGTTTACATTATTATGACTAGGATCCCAGGTACTACGAATCATATTGCTACTGCTTAATGTTGTATATCACAAAATGTTCATGTTAAAAAAAGACCCATTCAATTTGGACTGAGAAATGGTAAGTGGGTCCACAGATGAATCCCAGGAATGCTTATATTCTTCCTTACACTTTCTCTTCTTATGCACTCATATTCATCAGGTTGCCATTAAGCTACTCTCAGGATTTTGTCATGACTCCAATTAGGATTTTTAGAATTCTAAGAATTAATATATAGAGATAATTAATACATAGAGAGAATTAATATATATAGAGAATTAATATATATATTAATTCTTATATATATATATAAACAGCAAATCTTCTAGTTCATCAAATCACTGAGCGTAAGCAGCAAAGAGATACAAGCTATTCTTTTAGCTTCAATTCTTTGAATGTAATCCTCTTTCTCAGTAAATATTTAATGAATCAAAAGATACAAAATGCAATGATATTATCAGCCGTTATATTAAGTCTTATAATGGACCACACCTTTCAACTTTCCTCTAGGCAGTAAGCCAGCGCGGCTTGACTTCCATAGGATCTTTCCCAGATTAAGTACTGGGGAAAAAAATAATAGTAATAATTACAACAATATGACATCACAGTACATTATTTCTACCTCTTTACAACTTTTACCTATGTTCACATCCCAAACTGCGCCCAACTTTTTTTCACTTGTCACTACTCAAGGAGTTGCCACAGTTTGGACACGATGATGCTTAAGTGACGTCAGAAGATAATTTCCTAGTACCATCCAAAAAGTCAGACTACTGATATGCATGGTGATGCCCTAAACATGCATTCCAGTTCTATATCAGCAGGCAGCAATAATTTTATGGGCTAGCATGCATGGTGTAACTCACCCAAAGAGTCTTCAGTCTTGGACAGGGGCAAGGTGTAGTCATGAAGCCAAAGTTCTGGCTCTTCACACTCAGCATTGTATTTAAATAGCAATACATTACATCTTGTGCTTTTACAGAAGTGACTAAAATAGAAAATGTTATATACTATAATATTCATAAACAGGCTTTTTGAAGGCTTCTTGATGTAAAACACCCTCACCAGCCAACTGATTTGTAGTCCCAGTTGAAAAGTATACCTGAAGCTCTCGTATCATAACACTGCTCTTGAGAAGTTCTGATCTGCTATAAAAAGTCAGAAGTGGCATACAGTCATTTTGCCAGTTATTCTAAGTAGTCATTTGAATAGTCTTTGGATATTCTCTTATCCTTAAAATTGAATTATATTTCAAGTTTATCCCCATCCATACTGTGGAAATGTGGCTCCCTGAATCTGTTAGTGTATTTTTCTGGAAGTTGGTGCAGATATTGTAGTAATGGTGGCCATGAATTATATGTCATTTGAAGACATAAATTTTCTCAGCATGTTGAAAAATGCCATCCAGATAACTCCACCTTTACTGGAAATTCTTAAACCACATTAAAAAGCAAAAATCATCAAAAAAGTCCAATGTCAAAAATGTCAGACAACTACACTTTCAAATGCTCTGTGGAAACTGAAGCTGAAAAATTCTTGGCTGTTGCAATTCCATAGATGAAGCTCAACTCTCCTCATGATTCGTTTGTGCTACTTACTTATTAGCAAGGACTCTGTGTGTCTGAGCTAATGCTTTTGAGACAAGTAATTTCACAGAATTTTTTCTAGCCATGTCAGTCCTGTAGCCCTTCAACCTGGGTATCTCTTATTTATTTCTCCCTTTGTGTTCTTGAATCAGGGGTATATGTAATACCACCAGTACAACTGCTCTAAGATTCAGTGTTTTTCCTGTCAGAGAACTAAAATCTTAATTTAGACTTTCCTGTTTTTGCTTCTCAACTATCATGACTTTCTCTTTGCTGTCCTTAGCAAGTGCTATCTTTCTTTTCTTTTTATCCACTGAGGATACTCCTGCTAAAGTCATCATTCTGGGTTGTCACAACTTTCTCAGCCCTTTACATTTCCCTAATGGATCCATTTCAACATACACAAATATATTTGCTATTACCTTCAAGGCCAGTCTTAACATATTACTGCCATACTTGGACACTTCTGACTTTCAAAGAATATTGAGCTGTCAACTCCCTCAATCAATAATGATAGCCTTACTCATTCATAAATTAAACTTCATTCATAAGAAATGTTGCTGGTTCTAATACAGCCCTTTAATATATTCTGAAATATTAATACATCTGTTCTTCCTCGAGTTTCTCCTTAAACTGTGGTAATAGGAAGTCCACAATGCCCTGCCAAAACCTCAGAAGTTACAGTGATGTGTCCACCATAAAACTTTCTATTCATAATTGTGTTTGTTTGCTCTCCCATCCCTGTCACTCTACCTGAGCTCTTATTTTATTCTTAAATATTAGATGTCTTGGAGCAATTTTTGTTAACTTTACAAAACACCATAGTACTTTGCTTACTCAAGTCCAACAGCATCTAGATGATATAGGAATATGGTCAGTGATTTGTAAAAAAAAAAGTGATACTTTAGCCTATATGTGGGATACAAAAACTGATCCATTGCTATTCTTCACTGTGTTCCCAAGTTAGTTATCACAGTAAATTTTTTGTGCCATATTAGGAGAATTATTTTAGTAAGCCACTTTCTATGAGACTCATATCTAGGAGAAACATCTGCAAGGAACTATCTGCATACTGTTTGTTACATGTGTCTGAAAGACATTTGCTTTTGCTGAACAAGGCTAAGTGAATATAAGCAGAGATGATAAAGGCTCCAAGGACCTCAATAGAATATCTGCTTCTGACCCCCTTGTGTCTTTTTGAAAATACCTACCCCTAGAAAATAAAGCTGTCTAAATTAGTAAATTAAATATATAATTCTCTGCTACTTTTATTGACTACCATAGAACAGTCTGCATCCATACTATACACATCTCTCGTCCTCTAAAACAGTATGGCTATAGAAAAAATGTTGAAATAGAAATGCTAGGATTAGTTTCTGGTCTATGATAGCTCCTAAACCATGTACAGGGGTTATTTAGGAGAGTGTTAGCTAGCACAGGCCAAGAGTATTACAGGCACTCTTCTAATACTTTAATAGAGTTGATGACAGTGTCTCAATGTGCAAGAATGTTTCCTGGAAGTGTTTAATTAACTAGTCTAGGCACAGTCCAAACTTATCAGCTGCATTTTAAGTGATTCAGTGTAATAATTTGAGAGCTGACGTTAAAAAGAGAATATCTTCAAGAAAACCTGCTCCACTTTTGAGCACATAGGTTCAAAAGGGTAGCCAGGGTTGCCTTGAAAAGTTACAAAACATGGAAATCTAAGAATTGAGACAAATTTACATGAATTCAAAATAAATAAATAAATAAATACTAGTTAGTCAGTACTTTAAATGACCACAGTTCTGTTGAAATTTTGCTAGAGGGGTTTCCTAAGTTTTCCCAAGCTCATATTCTCTGAACATGTCAATCACCTGGTATCAGGGCATTTGTGACAGTACTGGGTGTAAGGCAAAACAGTCTAAGCAGACCTAGAATGCCATACCTGTTGCAAAAGACTGCTATGTTAAAAAGACTACCAATGCTTCAAAACGTTATTAACTTATTGAGACATCAACAGCTCAACAGTGAGCAAGTTTAGTAAACACAGCAGAAAAATAAAATTGAAGAGGTCTATGGCTGAGTGAGATAATTTTGAAACATTTATCAAGAGATCTCTGGGAATGTGAGAAAACACACAGAAGTGCAAGGATGTGGACAGTAGCTTTCATGATTGTCAGAACACTGTTAATAACTCAATTACTTCTGCAGTCTTAGCATACACTCTTTTTACATGGTCATGACAGCTTGATGACAACAAAGCTAATGGAAGAAAAATACCTTTAAACAGAAGAAAGAGTTTGTAAAAGCTGTCCAGAACATCTTTTTACAGCTGGAAATGTTTGTTAAGTAAAATTCTAGTAAACTAAAACTAGTTTCAATACCTAAAAGAACAACAAATAACTTGGCAATTTTCTTTTCAAAGTCACAGGTCTTCTCTCATGGGCTGTTTTCTAATGTACTTATTGACTCCCCACCCCCCCCCCACCCCCCCCAAAAAAAAAAAAAAAAACAAACACAAACAAACCAATACATACCTTTGATAGTTGCATATAGGAAGTAAGGGAGGTGGAACATTTTAGAGCTATCTTCCAAACTTGTATGATGAAACTTAAACATTCCTCTTTGTTTCTAATTAGCACTGTCTCTGTGCTCTTAAATATGATCTTTTCTCCATATTTTTCTCTCAAAAATAAAAGTTGTTTTTGTCATAGGATAAGCCATTTTAGGAACAGCAGATTTAGGAATAACAGACTTGAATGAAAACTGCACAAAATGCACAGAAACATTTCCTCAACATATCTGGATTCAGCTGTAGATCACTATTTTCTGTCTTCCAGAACAGCATTCTACATGTAACTCTGGAATTTTGTTTTGATTTCTTCCTCTGAGAGGTGCAATCACTCTGGAAAGGACCTTCACAATGATCAACAGAGAAACTGCAAAAACTTAGAAACTATTACCAACCCATATTTTCTCTGGAACCATGTAGCTCTGCAAGATAAAGAGCATGACTACATAATGGGAAAGCATTCATACAGTATGTTCAATTGTTGAATTTGTAAAACCATGCACAATAAACTAACTAGATATCTTGGTAATAAGTTTTGCTAACAAATCTTAATAAAACTATGTTAGGGCTTTCTAAAATCACAACTATGCCAAACACAGCTATTCAAACTCTTGTCCACAATTATAATCCCATAAAGAAACTAGATTAAGAGATTACAATGAAAAACAAGTATTATGTAAATCTGATCACTTTCTATGCTTTCTTTCTGCCAAACAAGGCAGATGTGCAGTTTGTGTGGTATGTAGCATGCAGATACCTACATTTTTAAACCTATAGCTACGGATAGAAGGTGAGAATTGAATCACACAATACAGTAACATTTTCATGCAAATAACAAAGAAAGAAGATACATCATTAATAATTAGAGGTATCATTAATAATTAGAATAACACTACTTTTTGATACATCTTTTGCTGTGTATTATTGGAAAACTGTCAAGCTTCCTGTGGGCTTTAGCTGTGTTAAGTGAACTTTACCATAAATATGTTTAGGAAACTTATCTACAGTCTCAAAATAAAAGACTGACAGAAGAGTTCCTTCAGTTCAGCTGATGGAGCATGTGGATGTTTGCCAGGCTTTTCCTCCTAATCCCTTGTTGCTTCATTAGTAGCTCACTGCAGACGACAAGGGACTTTTATGCCAATCAACAGTAAAAAGTCACAGGGAAGCCTAGCTCACATGCCTATGGAAAACAGCTTGAGACACTGCAACAAGGCAGCATTTTTCAAAGTTATGCTTAAAATAAAATAAAATAAAAAAATAAAAAAGCACAAAACAAAACAGAACCAAAAAGCCAGGGAAATCAGAAAGCCAATGTCTGCTGAACCTTACAGTCTGACTTAAGCACTAGTGTGCTGCTAGAGTGTACTTCTAGTCCAAATGTGAGCTTCTACTTTTCCCAGAAGTTATTATTAAGACAAATGACAGAACAAAACAGTGACAAGTTGAATGTCTTTTTTTTCAGGCTGGTTATATAAAGCTAACCAACATACATAATGTCATAAAGTAAATAAGAAAATGACATTGTTTTCAAGTCCGCCCAATTAATAATCTACTTGGATGAAGAAGCCCCCAGGTTTTTCTTAACATTTTGACAGTCTCTCTCCTTTTTTTTTTTCTCTTTCTTTTTTTGTTCCTACACACCTGTACCATGTAAGAGCCCAAAGCTCTCAGGAGTTTTGTGTTGTTAGGTGGGTGATGCTAAGTCATCTTATTGGAGAAACTCACTGAAGGGTGGGCTAGGTTTTCTAAAGAATCAAGTATTATGCCAATTTTCGCACTGTGAAAAAAACATCTTACAAATTACTTACATCAACAATATATTCAATAATAAGGTGTACCTCATTGATACCCAATCATCATTAAGAAACAAGGTTGTTTTAAACCAGATGACAAGGATAATTGGCCATTCTACGTGAACAACTAGTCCTACTTAGTCAAGTTGCATATGTGGTCTTTATAGCATAGGTTTGAAGAATGTGTTTGCAATAGTACAGAGAGACATAAAGTACTAACATTTGCTACTTCAATGCAAAGGAGATTTCTGTGCACAAAGCACTGAGACTTAGAGACTTTCAATAGTGCTAAACTCAGCAGAGCTACTCTTAAACTAACAGGCAGAAAATTCTTCTTATCTAAATTCTCTCTCTCCCTCCTGTCTCTGTGCAATATAAAGGTCTGCATTACCACTTCCTTCCTCTATTATTACATTCTTTGTTATCAGTTGATATATTTTTCTTCATAAAAATCATCTACATACCAGAAATATGACTCCATTTTCTAACACATTATTAGTTCTACATGGTTCTTTAGTCCTCATCACTCTATGCTTTTTGAAGGCTGCTTTTATTTAAATTCAGATTTCCTGCACTGGAAAGACTGTGTCTTGATTTATACCTTCTCCATTTGTTTCTGGAACACAGACATGTTTCTATGTGAGCTGGTAACCTTCCAAAAGGGTGTGGAAATTTCAGGAGCAAAGAGAGATCCAGTGGATACCCACAGAATACAGGGGACACTGAGACTTGTTTACATATTAGTCTTTTAAAAGTGTCAAAAGAATGTTGCTGTTTCATTTTAACATAAGAAGTTTGAAGAGAGGCCAGATAATATTTGCTTTGCTTTTATATTCACTGGCAATATAGGATGATGAAGAGAGTTCAGAATGTTCCAGGGAACTCAGAAATGTGAAACAATAAGAAATATGACATTTAATGCTCCTCGCTTGTCAAAATAAACAAAAAACAATGTGATGCATGAAAAGCTTTGCTGGTGTTAGGTATTATTTTTTATTATTTTATTTTGTGTTTTCTATTGCTTTCTCTGAAAATCTGATGAGTTTTTTTGATTGATGTTCAATCCCCATATTCTCTTCCATCATGAAAATGACACCATTCATGCAAATTCTTTATTTCATTGTGGATACACTAGACTGATAGGCAACCATAGCTCTGTTTTGTGCAATGTACATAGGAGAGAAGACATAAGGGGTGAGAAGAAGACTGTGAGAAGTTGTCTGTTCATCAGGAATTAAAAAACAACAAACAAACAAACAAACCAAACAACAACAAATCAACAACAACAAAAAAACCCAAACTACCAATAGCAACAACAACAAAATATCCAGTAACTGAAAGGGAGACAGGTATAAAAGCAGAGAGCGGACATGGATATTTATGGTATGGTCACTCTGGCGCTCTGAATAGCGCAGGTCGGCCACATTTAAAGTATGAACTAGCATGAAACAAAGAGAGATCAAGCATTTTTCCATGAAACTTTTTGCTACCATTAATAGCGCTGCTATAGTTACAGATACCAGTGAGTAACAGAGCCCATATTTTGTCATTCATTGAAAACATAAAAAGATCCTACTCAAGTAGTAAAGTTAAGCCCTGTAAGGATAGGCATCAAAAGATGCATGCTGTGCATGGTGGCCTAGTAAAACCCTTTCACCTGGCTGCCTATCAGTTTACATGACAGAGAAAGGATTCACACTGTCAGGTGATTGAAATATTCTGCAGAGAAGAACAAATGAAAAAAATTGAATACTTCCTTCACATGGGAGGACATCAAAATATATTTGAAGCAAGTAGATTGTGCCTGTTCGAATTACTAACACTGAAATCGAGCTAGATAAGTTAAAAGAAGTCATTTAAAGACCTTCAGATCAGTATTTTGAGATCTCACATGAAAACAATGATGTTGAAAACAATAATGTCTAAAATTGAACAGAGCTAAATAAAGATCAGTATGGAGGAAAGAAAAAAGATTCTGAAAGACTTTCTTTTTCCCCAAGCTACGAACAGAGGGTTCAAATGGCATCCTGAGACTTGCTATTCTCAAAATTAATTTTAGAATGTAATTTAGACTCAGCCATGAATATAGCCTTGTCAGAGTACAAGAGAACTGTGAAATTAAATATATACATACCTATGTACACAACATGGGAGTGGCTGGTTGTAACAGCAATTCACGTCTTACATTATTCTTCAGGATTATCAATATGCTTCAAATGTAAAATTCTTCATTCATAACTTCAGCCATTATTTATTTACTTTTTCCCTGAGGAATATCCCTCTGAAGGAGTTGCAGGGTTTTGCATCAGAAGAGGAAACTCAAGCTCTGTATTTGAAGATAATGGCAGGCTCTGGCAGAGGGAGCCCACAGCAGTGGAGATGGTCACCAGTAGAGAGCTTTCCCACAGAAATGCAACACAGCAGAACTAACTGATGGCTGGAGCAATTCTACACCTTCCTGTCAGTCTTGCTGCATATGAGGAAGATATCCAATAGGAAGACAGAAACAGGAGTTTGCTGGTAGCTTCTCCTTCCCAATATGCACCTTCTCCACACTGCAGGCTCTACTGCTTCCTCAGTGAAAGGATCCTGAGGAACTGAGCTGTGGTACACATCCATCCAGACTCAGCACCTTCCACAGTGCAGTCCTACTGCTTATCTTCCACCTCCTAGAAACAGAAGCAGGCTCAGGAACTTTCCCATAATTGTACTTCTAGAAACCCTACAAACCATAAAGCAGCAACTTTTTGATGCCTGTGGTTTTGGTCTCTGCCTGTCATGGCCTGTGGGCTTGGCTATTTCCATTCTTGCTCACTTTTCTGTGACTTTAATTCTGAAGCAATATTTTCATTTAATTGGATGCAGCACTTTTCATTTCAGTATCATTTTTCTTCTAGTTTTCTGGCTCCTTTCTTTGTAAAATGTCCTGCTTACTTGATCACTAACAGCAAGAGTCAGTCTGTAGCTTCCACTTTTGGACAAAGTTCTTATTTTAATCCTTTGTCCTGGGCGCTAATCACTTGAAATATGAACATGAAATTAAAAGGTGAAAGTTTGCCTGCAAAGTTTTTCCAGGTTCTATTCTAATTGTTATTGCAATAGAGACTACCTTTGAGTAAATCTCATAATTCAGAATCATCATTTTTCTGTTAAATTATTCAGATCAGCTATAAATCTTTCTGCAACCAGATTCTTCTCTTTGCATCTTTGATGATGCTTTGCATAACTTAGGCTTTGAGACTTACTTTTTTTTTTTTAACTTTTCTACTTTACGCAGCTATAATATCAGTTTAGATTTCACAGGTAGAAATGAAAGCTAGTCCATTTCATATACAAATGAGGCTAATGCTTTCAACAGTTGAACAAGTCAATTGATGGAACAGTTTATTTAATGTTTTCATTCCATTACCTCCTGTGAAAGACATGGTCTAGTCACTTCCATGTTCAGGGCTCAGGTCAAAAATCACTGTTCTGGATTATTTAACTTTCTTAATTAGAACAGCTCACTGTTAAAAAGTCACTGGCCAAATTTCTATAGCTTCATGACTGCCCAGGGAAACCCACAGTGCCCTCTAAATCGGCCAGGAATCTTTTTAAAATTGTGAGTTCAAATCTGCTCCTGTTGCAGCTGAGCAACATTTTGACAACTGAGTTGTGTGCCAAATTATACTGATCTCAGACCAATTATTTATCCATGTACACATTAACCATTTCTTTCTATCTGGTGTCTCACCATCAAAGTGCCAAGCAATAGATAGATCAGACATACTGGTACTTGAAGATAAAGCATCCTCTTTGCATTTATCAAGATACACAACCACACATGCAATCCTCTGTAAATAACATATTAAGATGAACTGTATGTGATGTTTTACCCATTCAATATTAGCATTCTGTTCTACTATCTGCGCTCAATTAAAGCTGCATATACCATCTTCAGTATATTGCCCTAATGATACCCTATCTTTTGGATAGTTTTGTAATTTCAACATAGGGAGTTTCTTCCTATTCAAAATAAAATAAAATAAAATACATATGGATATAATATGCTAGTTTTGACTAGAGGGATCAGCACATGCTTCCATCATGTTTTTTCACCAATCCATTTACATTGTATCCTTGTTTAATTATCTTTAAGTAACACATTAGTTAACTAATAGTCTAGCAAGTACAGAATAAAAAGCCAGAAAAGAAAGCCTGAAATGTAGCTTTCATGCTTATTAGCAGATTTAATCAAACTACTAGAAATTACTAGTCTCTCTACAAATAATGGAATGCCTTATTCTGATAAATGCAGGGAAAATAACAAAATCTATTTGATGGAGTATCCACAATGTTTTTTACAAGTATGTTATAGTCCCTATAAAAGGTAATCTATGAACTGAAGGTACAAAAGTCTATGGAGACAAGGAGTATGATGATACGCTCCTAAGCTGAATGTTTACATGCCAGCTGTAACAATATTAAGTTAGTGAGGTCAGAATAAAGCTGATCCATCTTCTCAATTAGATGTTAATAAATGAGTTTAGTAAAAGAAAAAAACATGGCATATTACTACATGATACTTAAGTAAGTGTGAAAGCTTCTGAGATATTCCTGTAATCAAAAAATGCTAGAAGCAGGGAAGGTTAGCAGACTGTGGTTTTATCTTTTTTTTTTTTTTTTTTTCTCCCCTCTCACATGGGGACAATTTTCAGTGATCCAGAATAAATTCAGAAGACATTTTGAAAAACTGCACAATTTACAGGGAGTCATTCCTCATTCTGATGACTTACATTGGTGAAACTTGTTCTGTGCATGAAGCTTTGAAATCTGTCCTATTCCCAATTCACTACTTCATATTGTTGCAAAAGTAGTAAAAGTGTCAAGGTAAAAATTTAATATAATAATTATCTGAAACTAGAGCAATATTTTAGTGATCACCAGAAATGATGCACCTACCTCTGCTGATAGTTAAATGTATATAGACCTTACATTTCAAGTTTCAAATGGGATCACTGAAGTTGAATGAACCCCTAGAAAACAGAGTCTATGCAAGAAGACTTAAAATATAGCCTGTAAAAAACAGCTATGAGAGAAGCACCTAATAAATATATTATTATTTTTTTTAATAATCCTGCAGACTCAGAATGATAAAGTATGATTTTAAGGGATCTCATGAAGCCACCTAGTCTAGTCTCTTGCATTATACTTATATCACTCCTAACAGATATTTAAAAAGAAACATTAAAAGAATTAGAGCCCCTGCCAAAGTACTGAAGCATTTTTTCAGTCTTTAGAAAAAGTGAATCCGGTCCTTCACCCAGTATTTACTCAAAATTCCCCAGTCTCTTTTGCTGCTATTTGAACCCATTTCTTCTCATCTTAGTCATGCAGCTCTGTAAATCTGTCTCTCAACTGAAGCAGGTCTGGTCTACAAAAATGAACTGAAGCAACTGAAATTCTATGAAGCAGTAACATAATTTCCATATGTCCTTCTTACAAAAACATCTTACTTATGATCCTTTGGTGTATTTTTTAATCAGAAAATTGAATATCTGAAATATTCAAGCTATTTTTAAAAAGTTTTCCAAAAAAAGGGAAAAAAGTATTGCAAAACACAATTTTCCCATAAGTATAAAAAATTCAAAATCATTCAGAATAAATTCTAAATTATTTCATAGCCTGTGGAAAACATAACCCATATTAAAACTGGACTACTGACTACTTCCCTTTTACAATGTAATCTTTCCCCTATTTTTCCCCATTTAGATAAAAAGTTTCCCTAGGCATTGACTGTGTTGTATACATTCAGAAAATCATTCCAGATGTATCTTAATCTAAATAATAAATGCCAATAAAATGATACAAGGAATCCAAGCTTTCTTTTTAAGTGGAACATGACTGAACTGAAAGTCCAATGGGGACATGCTATTTCATTTGGAAGTCACTGAAAACTACTGTTTCCATAGGTTTATCTGGACCTGTGACCTCAAACTGAGATCAGCTGCAAACAGCAAAATTATTTTAGGTATGCAGTGTTTAGCAGAGGTCAGCATGACACTTACAAATCTGTACTGTGGCCAAGTTCACTGAAAAAGAAAAAAACAGCGCTTGGAGACTCTTATTCTGTTTGCCCATTGCACTGGAAAAGAAAGTCCTACCAGAAATCCTGCAAATACAGAGAATGTCTGTACACAGTGATTTTGCATTTTGACCTCTGTGTTAGTTGAAAGATAAATGATGTTAGGGGTAGTCATAGAGTTTCTGACTTGCTAAAACAATTACATATCTTGTATATGTTATTTATTCAGGAAAATGTAATGTCTGTTTTATGAAATCAATTTAGTATTGATACGGCAGTTTTGGGTAGACAGACCACTTAATCTGTAACACGTCTAAACCAGGACATCAAAATTCAGGGAATTTTGATCAGAAATACATATTTCTGACCTCATGAACTCTGCTGGAGGAATTCAGTATCCCAACAGAGAAACTGCCCTGTGTTAAGGGAGCTGCTGCCAGATACTCAACATATATATAAAACATTCTTCTCTTGAATGTGTTATTTCTGGGCAGAACGAGCCCTAAATAACTGTCTCATTGCACATTAACAGTTTATGTGGCTGGATTTCAATTCCACATAATTTATGGAACACTAGAGAGTTTTATTACAAGGTTCAGGAGAAATTAAAAGAAAATCAAGTACAAATGAAGTATGGGTCATCCAAGAGCAGAATTCATAGAGGTACTGGAAAGCAAAATAGTATCTGTTACAGCATCCAAAAAGACAGACGGATTTCCAGTGCATGTGTTTTCAGGAAATAAAACAGTTTGGCTGAGGTTGAACTTTGTCATGTTAGACAGGGAAAGAGATGCCCCTTGTAAGTGGGCTAAGAATCATTGAGAAACACTTTTGCCTCTGCTTTACTGTAGACCCAATCCCATTTTCAGTGCTGAGAAAGCATAACATGAGATTTCATAGAGGCCAGGGGAATAATATGTGTGAGATAACGTCTCTCCTTCTTTTCCCAGTGGAAGGAGCTCAGCTAAAAAGAAACAAACAAGCAAAACCAAATTAAAACCCTATGTAATCTGTAACACAATCCATAAGCAACAAGACCTATTATAAAAAACTGCTGGGCCCAAAGTTGCTGGACTTAATTTACTATTAGTTTGTAACATACAATCATTTCCAAAAGTACAAAATGGGTGCAAAATTTGAAATAATAAATGTTTTATTCAGCACTAGAGTAAATACCAGCATGCCACTATGAGAAGGATGGTGATCAGGGTCAGCAGAAGGCTGCAGAGAAAGACTTTTCTCTTTTTGAAACAGAAAGTAACTTATTTGAAGGTGGTCGAAACAGTTTTAACCTCAGATTTAACCAAAAATGAAAGTGAAAGGACAGAATAAGGCACTCCATGCTTTTTCTCTCCAGATGTATTCTGGCCTTGTGGTGTGCTGGCTCTGTTTTTGGGGAGCCTGTGGTCACAAGGAACTTTTCTCTGTGGAGCACTCTTGCATTGCCGGAGCTTTAAGGTGGACTGTTTGGTTGTGTTACAATTACTACACATTCCTCATCATGCAACTAGTTAGTAACTCGCACAGGGGACAGAACTAGGTCCTGCAGGGAGGCATTCCTGTCTTCCTGTGAGCAGTACTGCTGACTACCATAGCTGTGGGTCATACCAGTCCCTTATGCAGAATTACTGGAGTTGCATTGTCTTGTAACCAATTTAATCTTTCACACTTGCATCAAATGCAAATAAAATGCTGCTGTCTGACAGCACTCTCTGCTCATATTGGCATATATGTCATCTCTCATTAGTAGACTTGGGCCCAGCTTTTGTAATGAGTGGTGAAAGAATACCATTCCTAGCTGCTAGTGTCTGCATGGGGAAGCACCAAGCCTAATGGAAAGCCTGCTTGACATTACTTCGTTTTCTACAGAAACAGATAAGTAAAGAACCTATATTTAGTCCATTATTCACTCTGAAAACAGTCACCTAGTATTTTGGATAAATGTAGTCAGAAAGACTCAAGTATGATTAAATTCCTAAAAAAAAGAAAAAAAAAGAGAAAGAGAGAGAGAGAAAGAAAGAGAGAGAGAGAGAGAAAGAAAGAAAGAAAGAAAAAGAAAGAAAGAAGAAATAAAAAACAACTTTGACTGAAAGCCAGTGCTTTACTTACTCTGGGCTATTTTAATGGGACAGATAATACCAAATAAAGGATACTCACAAACAGAATTCAATTCTGTATTGCTGCTTGCTTTAGCACAGGCTGATGGAGTGCCTTAGAGTGCCCTTACATATTTTAAAATAGAAGGTAGATGAATAGACATGCACCTCCGTTTTTTAAGTGAGATAAGTCACAGTTCTTGAATCATTTTTCTTTTCTTTGCTCCCTTCTTTTTAATTTAAGACAATATTTGTACATTTTATTGTATCCTTATCAAAGTTCTGTGAGCATAGTTAATCTCACTTCATGTGATCAGAATAAAAGCAACAATTACACTGTGAAAAGTAATAGATCTCATTGCAAATTAATTTTTTGAAACAGATAACGAGATCAGGTGTTTTACCTTGAGAGGAATATTGGCAAGTAACACTTTTCTGGGCAAACATCTTTGTCTACGAGTTGGATTCTATGTAAAGAAAAAAATCAATTTCTAGTATATATTCACTTCACCAACTCATTCTTGGTGTATTCTCAAAATTGGTTCATTTCTCTATATATACACACTCCACATATTGTAACCAATAATGCATAGGCCTGGACATCTACCCCAGGATCTCAGAGTATTTTTCATAAGTGTTTTGCAGGAATATTTGTTCACCTTTAGAAAGGCAAACAAACTAGAAGGTAATGAGCTGCCTCTCAAAACACAGCTATAGAGCCAAAAGTACAACCTGTATATCCTTTTGTCTTTCTGGTGTCCAGTCTGTCTGCTATGCTACAGCTTAAAGTATCTGTAACAACACTCTATAATTTTGTTGCTGCAATGTCTGTAATTGTTTTGGGTGTGTTAGTCTACTGTGAAAGGTTGAAACAGAGAAGGTAGAGTACAGCTCTTGCTGTGAAAAAAAATGTAATCTGGAAAAGGCACAAGCAGACTCTTATTGTATAGAATAACTATGGAGTTAGGATTAAAGAGACTCCAAAACTCTTTGAAATTTGTCACTGTAAAGCTAAAAGTTTATTCATAAGGAGTCCAAATCATAATGGTTTAATCAACTGTTGAAGCTCACAAACTCCTTAAAATTGAATGTGTTAAAAAACTGACTACATAGATTGATGATTGTGCATTTATTTCTACCTGCTGAGTTCTCTAGCATAATATTAACTATGTAAATAATTTAACATTTTGTTTTAAAAAATTATTCCATGAATTCTTTTCACTCTGAAAATGAGATTTGCACCTTCACTTGAAATCTTTCATGTCAAATAGAGGATAAAGAATAACAGGTTATTAAGTTCCCAGTTCTTATTGAAGAACATTTCTCTCTTAAATGAAATGTTCTGGCCGAAATGGCATGGGATGCTACATGGAAGAGAGACTTTGGCAGTTAAAAATAATCAGGAATGCAAGAATTCAACTTAGCACTGCCTTAGTTCCAACCTCTTCCCAATGTTATCCAAGCACTATGAGGAACAACTGGAAGGACATGATTCCACTTATTGTTAGTTATTACTTCCTTTTTTCCTCATTTTGCACTGCATTTATTGGGCTAGATAAAGCATTAGAGTTGACAAACTTCAGATTGCTACATTTTGGGAAGGATAAACAGGCATTTTAATAACAGTCTCTGATTTCTTAGGAACAGCCATATCAAAATCTTTTAAGTGTTTAGCTTTCTAATGATATTGACTGTGAGAAAGCTTGGGAGCACTTAGAAATGACAGGCTGATAAGCTTTGAAATTCATGCACACAATCTACAGGTATGATGAGTTTTGATTTGAAATGTACAAGCTGTTGAAACACCTTCTGGCAAACGCATAATACAATCCCCTAAAATTTTTATGACTAATTAAAAAAAAATAAATTGATTTTGCTGTATTCTAAAACTGACCCATTGCTACATATACAGTGAATCCACTGAGCTGGGAAATGTCCTACCAGCCATGCCTGTGCTGCAGTTGATCTGTACAGGTGCAGTAATTTCCATGACAAGGAGAACCCTTTGGGCTTTTGCACTGAACTACCCACAGCACAATCACACAGTGAGGACCTGCTGCCAAAAAACTGACCCGAGCATGTTTGGTGGCCATTTATCCAGATGTTATCTTGACTGGAGCTACATCTTCAAACAGGCTACCCTGTGTTTAGAAGCTTAAAAAAATTGTCGTATCCTTTTTTCATCATCACTAAAACTTCCAGATAACCTGTGGCACTCTGTAAGTTTAAGAGCTCCAAACAAATTGCAAATTTGTGAAACGGTTTTCAGGCAAAGGCATACTTCTTAATTCACGGAAGAAACAGATCTTCCAACAATTCATTTGACTCAGAGAAAGAAAAGACCATTCTAGCTGGTTCTGGTTACTTCAGTTAAAATTATGGCACAGTAATGAGCAGTAAAAACTATGCCAAATTAAAACATTGAGATGGAAAGTGAATTTTCCATAGGCCCAAATTAAAGTGGAAAAGACATTTCTGAGGTTGAAGCTAATGAAAAATTAAGTAGATTTGCTTCCCCACCCTTTCCCCAGGCATTTATTTGAAAATCTTTAGTGATTGTGTGTTAGAGAGCAAGTGAATGAAATATGGCAGAAGAAATTCCAAGACAGAGAGATAGAATGTGATGGATTTCTCTGCATACTATCAGAGAGGTCTAAGGGAATCTGATTGAAAATTTCACCTCTGCTATTTGGTTTACGGTCAACAAAATTCAACAGAAAAGGAATACTCCTTTGGGACTTGAGTACTGAGAAAAGGAAAGAAATTATTTGCTCCAGAAATTAGACACTTTGAATATTGCTATTTACTTACATCATGTTTTTGTCTTTAATCTGAGTCTTATGCAATAAAAGAATTGGAAAGAAGACAGTCTCACTGAGAGCAGTGAGACTACAGCCCTTGTCAAACTTCTCTGTTACTTGGTTATGAAAACGGGAAGATATAAAGGAGAAAGATTCTTATCACTACATCCACACTGTGTGTCAACAGGTGGCAAAGTGAAAGGCAGCCTTAAAAGCCCTCTGTCCCTCTCCCTTGCTGTCTGTGAAGAGGAAAAAATAGAATGCAATGTTCAGGTGTGGAAAAAAGTGAGGAGCAGTTTGTGGAAGAAGCTGTGGGATGGTTGCATTAAGCCAGAAGGTATTTAAATTGAATTCTCTATGTATATAGCTGAAGGAGAAAATCATACTGAAATGACAGAAAAGAAAAACAGTTCAGAGATAAAAGGATACTACAGGGTTTGGCTGAACTGAAGGGTAGGTGAGAAATGGGGTGCTTGTAGACCACAAAGAAAACAGCTGAAGAAATTGAATAAGAGATTTCACATCCCCTCATTTTCTCTGCCTTGAATTTTTCCTTCCTTTTGCTTTACTCACTGGGAACCCTTCCCTTAATTTCTCACTGTAAGTACGATATTAAAATTTAGACAAATGAGCACTTACTTACATTTCAAGTTTGCATATCTACTGCTTTTTGCCTTGGCAAATGTACCTGCATTCTCCTATTAGAATTTATGGAATATACACAGCTACCTAAATTATGTCTGACAGCTTCCGTTAATGTGGGCAGGTAGATTTTACACTATGAAATACACTTCATCCATAACAATTAAAGTGTACTGCACAAGTTACGTGACCAAGAGAGATGAAGAGAGTATAAAGAGTTAAAGCTTCCATGGTAACCTTGGCAGTGAGGATGCAATTGGCTCGCTTGGTCCCTTCTGTCACATCTTGATTCCATGCCAACAAATCATGAACTGTCCATCATTTCACACATCTATTTTTAGAGCATACTCAGCTGCTACCAATAAAATGATAAATGATACATGCTCACAGAGGGCTATTGCTGGTCGCAGAAAGGGCTGTTTCCATCTGAAATGTAAGCTGGAGATTTGGAGTAAATCACCATGACAAAGGTACTGACCTTCAGTAAAGACAGACTGAAGGTTTCGGTCAAACTGCCTTTTGCTTTTCTTAGCAGCAACTTGTTCCTAAGTAAAAGCAAACAAAATCTATGCCAAATATGACCAAATACATCTGTAGCTATTACAGGAATTGTTCCAAAGGGCCAGTACCTCTGCAGACTCACTCTCAAGTGAGAAGCATTTATATAGTGCCTCATCTACACTGAAGTACCTTCTCTTTTGTGCTTTAAATAGAAATGCATGCTGGTATTTAAACAAGACCACTGCAAACACAGAATCTTTAATAATGCATTTTTCTGGGAGACAGCTCTGTTCATACAGGATTCCCAACACTCAGACATTGAACAGAAATTGCTTATGATGTACCATTCATTGCTGTGTCTGCGCTCCAACAAAAATAAAATAAAATAATATATATAGAGAGAAACAAATGGGAGGAGACCATTTAATGGAAAGAGAAGCATGAAAATAACCTTTCCTTAGGTGATCAGATCTAAACCAGCAGAAGAAGTCACATCATACTATGTCATACTATGACAGGGAAACTCAACATAAAACATTGAACTTAAAATGCTTTCAGTGCCTACTGATGGTAACGCCTCAGAGAAGTATAAGAATACCTCAGTGTCAGCAATCTTCATAATTCTGCTTCTCTCTTTTAGTTAGATGTTCTTCATTTTTAATCCATATTCTGATTGGTCTGCGTTTAGTTTGCCTGGCTCCAGCATCACTTGCTAGAGTTCTAGACATTGTTCCAAAACATTGCATAGAATTCCAGACCTACTTTTATATACAAATCCGGCACGCTGAATTATTTCATAATATTGCCTGAAGACATATAGCTTCATCATTTCTAAGCACAGAATATTATTTAATATTTTACAGGTCAATGAAACTTATCAGCAACTACTTTTGAACTACTTTTTATTCCTATTAACTTTATATGATTTAAAATAAGGAGAATAAGGTCTTTGGAGAAGGGACTGTAGGTAATTAAAAATGTAATCAGTCCCCAAACTATAGGAATCTTACTCTTACTTGAAAACATTTGTTGTTGTTGTTGTTTTCTAAATAAAGTCAATTTTCTTTTAGTGTTCAAACATTTTTGTGCATATATACCAATATACTTATTACACCTAGGATAGGAAACTGCAGTTCTCAGATGGTTTTCCTGACTGACAGAATATATTCTGAAAAATCAGAGCTATATTATTATTATAATTCCTCTATTTCATTTGCTAATCTGCCCATTTATTTGACAGCAGAGAGCTTTTTCTTCCAACCAGTAAATTACTCTTTTAATGTATTATTCTTGACTTACACCAGAATAAAGCTTATTTTTAATATATATAGTCTCTATATCTTTTCCCTATATACGTTCTCAGAAAGAAATAAAAAATAAAAAATATTGATGATTGAAATATTATTTGGCTTTTATATTACCTTTTTTTTTTTTAAAGGATAGATGAAAATGCACAACTGATTATGTCTTATGTCTGAATTACCAAGGAAAATTCCATCAAAGTCATTCACCTGTTCTTCTACAAAAGAAGTCGTCTTACTCAGCTACGTACAAGGTTCATTTCGGCATTGAAGAAAATATTTCTGCTTCTATGCTACTGTGGAGCACTGGTATTAAAATTATGCTAATGACATTGCACAAGAGTGGTTCACTTGCAGCTAACTTAACTGAGAGATGCTGCATATACTTACTAATTAAAGTAATCCATAAACTTCTGGTTAGGCATTAAACAACAACAACAACAAAACAATTCCACAAAACAAATCATAGAATATGCTACAAGAATCTAGCTAAATGATAATTATAAGTTAATCATAAGTGTATTCACCCCTTCAAATACAACATTCCTTTAGTATATAAATGAATAGAATTATGTCGAATTACTCTTCTCTCAGTCATTCCACATATTGCTTTGGCACCAGCATGCATTAATTTTTAAAGCACATTAAAAAGTTTACATTTTTTTCAGTCTTGCAAAGTCACACAGGCCCTGATTATTAAGGTGACATAAGGGCATAGCAGCATAAGCTTCCTGTTCATCAATAGGATCAACAAGGACAGAAGGACTTTCACCATAGTTATAAGGCACCCAGTTTACACATCAGAGTCACCTCCACACCAATCCAGGTAGGTATACAGGGCCGTTTTCTAGGAAACACCATTTCATGAAGAAGAAAATCAAATAAAAAATAGTACCCCTACAATCCTTTGTTAGAGTATGTCAAATTACATTGAGTGGATGCTTTGATTGCACAACATCTCTGCAAAATTTTGGTTAGCTGTTCTTACTGTCAATTTCAAAAGTTATAAAGAGAAGAAAGTGAATGAAATGAGGAAAGAGGAGAACCGAGAGCTGTCCTGCTACTCACAAGGGAAGAGGGAATAGCCATCCTGACCTGCTCACCTCTCCAATCCCTCCTGCTCTCCAGTAAGGTCCCTCACAGAATCACAGAACAGTTGAGGTGGGCAGGGCCCTCTGAAGGCCATCTGGTCCAACCCCTGCTCACACAGGGCCACCCAGCGCAGACTGCCCAGGACCATGTACAGGTGGCTTTTGAAAATCTCCAAGGAGGAGACTCCACAGCCTCTCTGGGGAAGCTGTGCCAGTACTTGGTCACCTATACAGTAAGGAAGTGCTTCCTGCTGTTTAGATGACACCTCCTGGGTTCCAGTTTGTGCCCACTGCCTCTTGCCCTGGCATTGGGGACCACACAAAAGAGCCTGGCTCCATCCTCTCTGCACTCTCCCTTCAAGTATTTATAGACATTGTTGAGATCCCCCCAAGTCTCCTCTTCTCCAGGCTGAACAGTCCTAGCTCTCTCAGTCTCTCCTTACAGGAGAGGTGCTTCAGTCCCTTTATTGGACTCTCTCCAGTAGGTCCATGTCTCTCTTGTACGGGGGAGCCCAGACCTGGATCCAGTACTCCAGCTGTGGTCTCACCATTGCTGAATAGAGGGAGAAGTCCTCCTCCAGGAGGAGAGGGAAAGGGACTTCTGGCCACTTTCCAGTCCCTCGAAGATGACTGTTGAACACAGACAACTGAAATTACCAACCTATCCTTAGAAAATACATTTTATATATTTATAACTATTTACTCTTTAATATTCCTTTTTCATTTAATAAAAATAAAATAATTTGTAATTAAAAAATAAAAAATAAAATTAACCATTCAGCTGCATGCTGGCTATTCTGCCAGCACTTTGTATTTTGTGTGCCACTCCATGTTATTCTCTGAAAATACTGATGTGCAATTGATGGAAGAGTTCATTTATGTATTATTGATAAAGTACATATGTATAATTTAAATTCCCTAACATATCTACCTGCAACTCACAGGTAGAAGTAGTTCTTTGCTCCTCCAAAAAGCTAGATTTATTAACAGAATAAGTTTCCATGTGAACAAAAGTGGTAACATGAGCCTTTTAGAAAAAATATTTTCTTGATATAAATGGATAAACATGAGCCTACTGACGCTATCGTTAATAATTTGGAATATTTGCATAAATGTGAGCAAAGATGGATGACTTTAAACAACGGTCACTAATTAAGAGACTCAAAGAAAGAAAGGACTAATAATAGTTTGTAAACCAAGATAGGGATATTAGCATACTGTATCTCATATCATTGTGGTAATGTCAGAAAGACAAATAGTCCTGATTACATCTGAAGCAATACTATAACTAATGCAATCAGTCACAGCAAGGGACTTTTTTTTGCTGTTCATTTCTTACATAAACTTTGATTTGTAAATTAGGTCTGTTGTTGAAATATACGTGTGTATGAAAATGAATAAAATTTGTTGTAATAATAAAATATGCTAACTGAAGGATCTCCTTGCAACTGAATTATTAGTAGCCATTTCCTAAAACTAGCTAATCATTATGCAGACTTCAGTCTAAGACATATTGTTAGAAGTGAATGGCAGATCATTAGGAAAGTCCGTTTTCCAGAATTCTTGCCAAAAATCTTCTCTGACTGAATATTTGCAAGATTATTTTGAATTAGCCAAAGGCTGAAAAATTAGTCACAAAGAGGTAATAAAATGTCATTTAACTCCAGTTAGTGCTGCTCAGTGCTAATTAAAGTGTTGCAACTATTTTGAGTTACATGCTTTGGGACATGCAGCTTGTTAATTCCTGAAAACTAGCAGAGAGGCACAGGTGGTATGTAAATATTCTGATAATTTTTCTTTGGATGAGCCTCTGAAAAGCAGTGGTCCCACTTTCCAATGACTTCTCAAATATAAGGTTCTGCATCCTTGTATACTGAGAAATTATTAACAGGTTTTCTGCAGGAGATGAGACCTGTGAAGGGGTGGACTGTCTCTTCCTCGTAGCTTACCTGTGAAGTTAGTGAACAGCACTGTTACCACATTTCCCATGCACAAATTAAGTCTGTCAATGAATAATGCTAGCTACTGTTCTTTAATAATGATCTATAGTAATCCAGTACATTCTGAGCACTGTTCTTGTAGTACTTCAAAGACTAATTCATTTCATCTCCCAATAAGATAGAAGCTTTCATGTTTTATCTCCTATACTTAAATGGGGAAAATAGAGGCAACCAACCAACCAAAGAAAAACAAATCAAAGAGAAACTAATGGGCTTGGCATTCAGAAATGTCTTTTCTGGATTCCTCAGTTTTTCACTGCCCAGTTCAGCATACCTTTCCAAGTATCTTGGCATTTTCTCTGTACACTTCCTCTCACCACACAGGCAGCATGACATCCCCTTGTACTACAAATTTGGCTAGCCACTGGAGATCACTGTGGCTTTGGTTCTGGCCTTCATCCAGTAAAAACAAACAAATGTGCAGATGTTAATAGCTCATGTTCCCTTTGTATGACAGAAGTCAGTGACATCACTTTCTCAGGCTTTTTAGACTGCACTTTGACCAGACTCCTTGACCTGTCTGCTGACAGTACTCCAATTTTCCTTGTTGCATAGAGAACATGATGGCATTTTTTTGCAGCAACATGGAGATATTTGCACACTGTTCCTTCTCTTTAATTTATATGGAAGTGAAGAAAACAAGAAAGGCTCTTAAAGTAAATTCTACTCATAAATCAGGGCAAAACACATGCACCAGTAAGGTGCCAATGAGAAGGAGCCTTCAAGGACACTGTTCGTGTATATTGGACAAACTCAATACGGAAACTTAGAGCCACTCCTACCTCTTCAAAGCTTTTTCTATAAAGCAAATTTGACCTGCACTGCATATTTAAGAAGGTACATAAATAACAGTAACAGAAGAAACAATTATTGAATTATCTGTACAATTATCTGTGCTTTTAACGAGAAGCCCTTGGAGGACAATACAGTACAATTCATCTTTTTTTTTTTCTTGGAGACCAGTGAAATAGCTGTGTTTTGTGGGTCCTCAATGACAAACACTCCCAGAATGATACTGTAGGCTTACAGCCCTGACGCCAGCAGAGATCCACACTGCAAGACCTGTCTGGAAAGTCTAGAAATAAAAATTGCTACCATTTCATTTCTTATTTTACCTATCCAGAGGCATGCAAAAACCAAGCCAACAAAACAAAACAAAAAGCAACAAACAGAACACAGATAAAGCATAGGAAACTCCTATGTAGAAGACCCAGAAATACTCTCTTGCTTCTGAGAGCTGGATATCACACAGCTATTAAACTGTTGAGCAAAGAACTGGCTACAGGAGTTTAAGTGAATACATCACTACTGTTGCCGTACACTCATTCTGGTAGGAAAAAATGTGTATGACAGCTCCATTTGACAACAGTGACTAGTAGTGGCATCAGGCACAATTGCAGCAGTTCCAAGTAGCTTTCACTGACAATGTTCATAGATAGCAACAACCAATCTGACTTTAAATCAAAGGATTTTTTTACTAGCTGATAGACTTGGGAAACTGAGTCATCTCTGGATCAGCTGAAATACCAGAATTCATACAAAGGATTATCATAACCCGACATCAAAGAAATCATCTCTCCCTTGAGTATTTCTGCTCACTCTCAGCACTTCAGCACAAGAGCATACAATTACCTATGCTGCAGGCAATCTCAGGGCTCTTTGCATGTTAGCACCACACATTTAGAAATGTGGGGATCTGAGTGAAAAGTTTCCTCACTCTTAGATCAAACTGTTGGATGAAATCCGAATGCCCCATTTCCTCCCTACTTTCTCCACAGATTTAGTTACCATGGGCTCTGACTTAAAAAATTATGTCAGGCTGTATCTCCTGCTGTCTCTCAATTACTGTCTGAATTGAAGGAACGAGTGAGCTCTACAGCTCAGCATCCTGTTTCTTCACATCTATGTGACTTGTGCTCTGCTGGGTAGAGAAAGACTAATACTCTGTTCTCTTCCATTATTTATTTATCAAGTCCTATAGAAACAAACACAGTAGAGACAAAGTATCCTGCTCCAAATATGGTCTACCTTCTCAAAAATGTAATTGTAAAACTCTCTTTTTCACACGGAGTGCACAAAGTTCAAAAGAGATTGGAGCCTTAGCTCTCCTCCCAAACACTGAATCAGTTTAAACAAGAAAAAAAAAATATCTGTGCCAGCTGTTCTGGGAGCAGGAAGGGAAACTCTTTGAAAACAAATGGTGATAATGAATCCATGTCTGCTTCAAATTAGTTTTGTTCTCCAGTCCTCAATTGGTACTGCCTCTGTTTCATCCTTATTCTTTCTTCGGTTAATGGCACTTTGCTTCCCTCTCTCCCAGGCCACATCAAATGTCAAGGAAACTCGGAAGCTAAAAGGTCTATTGGTTTAATAAACATTAATTGACAAACACTAACCTAAGCAATTGTGTTGTGACGAGATGGGTAAGTGCATTTAATTTTTTTATTTTTTTTAATCCATAAATACTGATCTGGTACTTAAGTTTGGACTCCTCTTAGCTAGAGAGGTAATTTTTATTTTTACTGTTAAACTAAGCAACACTGTATAGAACAGAGAGCAAAAATATTATTGATAATCGAAGAGTTATAACACTACTTTCAACCTCTTCTCTCTGCCACGTCTTTCAGCTAACTTCATCCATAAAACATTGATAGTCATTCTTTTTCTTTCAGGATCTGTCAGAATTTCAGCCATTATTTTCTTTTCTCTAAAGTGCTCTTCTTAGTCAAAAGCTATTCCACTTTCCCTCTACAATGGCAGGGGCTGTTTTAAACCAGGAGATTCAGACCGAGAACATTTTAAGAAGCCTTGCAATTATACATCAAGGACCAATGGAAAACTAGAATGGTAAAAATTCTAACACAATACTCTTCCCAATTTACATGCAATAAGTAAACTTCTTACCAAGTTTGCTGTATTTCATAAATTTATGAACAGTCCCTTAGACCCTCATTCTGCAAGAGACACTTTCTCTATACACTATATTCTAGTGAGTATAGGAAATGTGTCCACGTAACACCTGAGGCAGTTAAGACACTGCCATACTCTTGCAGACCTGCCAACTTATTTGTGTTCTGACTTGTTCAAATTAATTAAAGTCAGAAGCTGCTTTAGATTTTACAAACTTTGTGTAGATGAATTATTCCTGATTATCTCATAAGCATTTAGCATCCCTTATGTAAATTTTGACTGAAGTCCAGAAAGTTTATTAATGAATAAGCAAGACAGTGAGATTCTTTCAGATATTTTTTGCTTCGGAGTTGAATTTTAATGTTCACACCCATACAACATTAAATCTTGTGGAGATATTCCCAACCTAGGTGATCTATAGCATATGCAAGGTTAAGCATATACTCAGAAACAATTAAAAAAAAAATCAGCATTTTAAATTAACTACTAAAATCAAAATATACATAGTAAAATGATGGTATGTTCCACTGTAAGAAAAGCATGAATTTAATTTATTTAAGTTTATTTTACTTGCAAAGGTTTCTTAGCTGAGGATAGTAAAGTTGTCAGAGCTACATGGCCTTCTCAACTTTTTAGCTATGATCAGTTAATTAATACTGTAGAAAGCTTCTCAGAAAATTCTGAACTGATATTTCTGAGGATTAAAGTTCAGGAGCTATGACAGTTTATTTGCTATCAGAGAAAATGTGTAAAAGTAACACTTCTGGAAAAAAAAAATAGTGAAAGAATAAGCATTAGAAATACATGACTGCAGAATATGCAAGAACAGTGACTCCCAGGCAAGAAAAAAGTATAAACATAATGGAATGAGAAACTAACAAATTATCATATGAAAAACGGCACACATTTCTGTCCATCCAGCTCCAAGAAAAACAAACAAAAAAAAACACTTAAACTGAGTCAGAATAGGTGAAAAGAAAAGCAGTAAATCATTTTCACTGTTATTTAAAATCCTGCTCTCTTCCAAGAATGTTACAGACTTTCCCTTTGTGAGAGGTGAGGAAAAGTTTGATTACTTGTTATAGCAAAATGGTAGGTAATGATAATATTCCTGGATATAGCTGAATGAAAAAGTATAAATACAAAGAGAACATACAAGCTGCTTAAGATGAAAGCATCAGTGATTAAACTGCCCATGAATAAATTTTGACTGGAAATCATAATAAGATTTCAACTGGAGTTGTAAGAATAAAAAGACATAATTGTTTTTAAGGAAAATCTAGGTGTATTTATGAAAGGATCTCTGTGCTTTGGCACCTACAAAGAGACTTGATGACCCTGATGATTCCTTCTAGTCTTGTGTTCCTAAAGACTCACAATCTTAGTCATACTGTCTTTTTTTTTCTTTTTTTTTTTTTTTTCTCCCTTCGCTAGATTTGAGTCTGAGCTGCTGTCTTGCAGGCTTCCTGCCTTTGATTGATAGCTATTAGATTAGGTTTTACCCCTTTGGTTCTGTCCAGATTAAATACATTTATAGCACAGCATGGCACAATGAGACAAAGGAACCAGTGGCAATTACTTTGTCTATTTTGTCTCCTTCATAGTTAACCATTATTTAAACATTGAAAAGGGAGTAAAGAGACCTGTATGAGTTTGAAAAAAAGCAAACTGAAAGAAATCAGGAAAAAAGAAATCAGAAAGAAATCAGGAAAACTAACCCTGTTTAATAACAAACATTAATAACAAAAATTAATAACCCTGTTATAATAACAAACAATTTTTTCAGAAAATATTTTTTTCTAAATCCCAGGAATGGTTTTTCAACGAAGAGCCAAACAAAGTGGTACTAAAAAGACCTTGCCAAACTAGAACACATCAATATCAAACGAGCAATAAAGAGAATGAAAACAGCTTGTTGTACATGACTTGCAGAGTGTTTTCTTATTTAAAGCATAGTTGTTTAATACTGATATGAGTTCACAGTTCCTTCATGCGGTAACAAAACAGGGAATAAACAAAATAATGGTTTAGATAAAATTTCTGTTGTCATACAAAGCACAGAAATCTCTTTTCTCCTTGTTAGCAACTGTATCCCTTGTTGGCAGATAGGATGTATATGAGAAGATCTATGGGCAGAAGTCCTTGGGATAGACAGTTGCTTCCCATATATTACATGTTTTTAGGAGATTGCAAGGTGTTTTTTATTAATACACTTGCCAAATGATGAAAATGGCATATGAAAAGACAGAGGAACGTACATCTGTTTCTAGACATAAACTTTTGGCCAGAAACCTCTTGTTCATACTCATCCTGTCAGAGTTAGAGCACCTTTACAAATAATACAACTCCAAAATAAATAGACAGACTTTGAAAGTATGGCAGTATACATACATGATACTTCATGGTATTAGTGTTATAGAACTGATTAGATTAATTGAAAACCTAGTTTCTCTTTTCTCAGAGAGGAGAAGGTGAGTGTGGAAATGGTTATCTGAGGTGATGATGGGAAACATTTAAAAAGCACAACAGACCTGTAATCACATTATTTCAGTTGCTCTTCTGTTTGGATCATCTGTCTTGTGAAGGGATCCAAAGCCTCACTTGTTTGGTTAGAAAGTCTAAATGAGAATTTATTATATGTATAGTGCGATTTGTGGCACTGATGGTAGACCATAGGGGCCTAACTCTCTGACTTGTTTCTACCAACCAAATCACATACAAAAGCTTCAAACAATATTTACAATGCTTTCCTGATAATTGCCCCATGTACATTGTTAGACACAGATTTTCTTAGAACCATAGGACAGCTTGGGTTGGAAGGAACTTTAAAGATCATCTAATTCCACCTTGCACTACACCAGGTTACTCAAAGCCCCATCTAACCTGGTCTTAAACACTTCTTGCATGGCAGTGCTTTATGGATCTAGGTCTTAATGCTAGTTAACTTTCTGACACAAGCATCAGGAGAACATTTCTCTGTCACAGTAAAAACTGTGGTGATTTTAGGTGTTAGCAGTTGACAAGTCAGAATTACTTTTATTTTCAATCCTGAGGACATTGTTCACTTGAGATAAAAATCACAGGGCAAGTCAAATCTTCATAGGGAACATGTTGTGAGTTGCTGTTGACAGGGTGTCACCACTACATCTATACTCTGTAATTTATAAGTTTGTTATTCTCCCACTTGCTCCACTGGCTTTCATAGTTACTGTTTTTAACAACTATGGCAGCTTTTGAATAGCTGGGAGTGTTCAGGGCACAGCAGGTTGTTCAAGAAATTGGATATACAAGAGGTAGCTGAAAGTGGGACTCATATCTTTTAAAGTTTAGGTGCAATGTGCATTATTTTGAGAGGAACTATCACAACAATGTAAATTCCCACCTTAGTGAGCAGAGGGGATGATTTAATCAAAGAAGCAAAGGTTGTTTTTTATTTAGCTGGGAGTTTTGGCAGTCTTTCTCTTGCCAACTAAAATTGTAGGCTGCTTGCTGAGGCAATACGCCAGGAAAATTCACCCAGAAGAAAGGAGAAATATTTAACCTTATCCTGCACAGTGGAGTGGCACTGCTGTCAATGCTAGTGCCCACCACCCAGCGCCTGTTAGCTCCGTATATTTAGAGGTGTGCTAAGTGGCACAAAACCCACACCTGTCTTCATTTACCTCTATTTAATAACTGAAATATTTTGTAGTTGAAACTCTTTGGTAAGCTGGGCATGTGTATCCTGTGCAGGAGCTTTTAATCCTTCCTGTCATGTCCCAACACTGAATCATATGCTACAGAAGATGGAGGAAGGAGCTGAGGTTTAGCTCCCTAAATTTAAAAGTTCTGGTTTTCGCACGCCAGTGATACATATTGTAAGACCCCTTCAGCATGGAGCACAGACTTTCAGTGGTACCTCAATGTATTTGGTACCAAGCATATTTGGTACAAAAGGCCAAAATAAAGCTTCCCTTTTTAAATGCTAATTTTGAACTCAAAATCTGACTTGTAACCAAAAAATGAGACAGCTAGTGTATTACTTCCTTTTTTCAATTCCTAAATCATTGCTTTGAATGACAATATTTCTGGGGAGAAAAGGACCTGCTAACAAGCCACATTTTTAGGCTATATAAAAAATGACTCTGGTACGTTAATTATTAAACAAGAATCAAGTTCTATAGCAATATTCTCATTTAAAATGCAGTATTTAAGACCTTGTGTTTCTTTCCATTTTTCTGCAGGTATATTTAGACAGATACATGAATCAATACATTAATGCTGAAACAATTTCAGAGTATCAAAAGCTGCTAATTGATAGTTAAATGTGAGCTTATTTTTCATGTGAAACCGTCATACTGTACTCATTGTTGAAATAATGGTAATCATTTTCTTTGTGACATTCTCTTGAGGAATTTTAAACAAAGCCTGCAGTAATTGCTTAGTTATTTCAGACCTGTCTAGTAATTTTCCACTGTATTAAAAGGCATTTGTTACTGAGAGTGATGGAAAAAAAAAATGTGTGTCTGCTAGATGGAGCTTTTACTTATTTTCAGTCAACATAATTACTTTTTTATTAACATACCTGGTATCTAAAAAACAGCCTATTTTTATTTATTTGACAAATACCTTTATAGGTTCATAACTGTAGGATATCTATATCTTTCAAACCATAGTGAGCAAACAAGATTGGTTATGTGGACAAGACTATGCTTTGATTTTTTACAGAAAAAAAAAAAAGTTTAACCACAGTCACAATAAAATAATTTTGATTATATTCAGTCTTAGAGAAAAACCTAATCCAACAGACTGAACTTTCAAGGAACATGTAGCAAAACAAAAATAACAGAATTAGTACTAGAAAAACAATATTTTATAGTATATGTATTAGACTCCAGTGATTTTGTAAGGCTAACATTAAATGTATATATATGGATAGTAAATACTATCTAGAGTATTGCAATGTTAAACTACCCACAGTATTGCTGTATTAAACAACAGGTATTACCTAAATAAAGGTCATCTAGATAACTAAATATTATGTGATGCAATTTATGCTGTTCATCAAACTAATCTTGTTTCTAATTCCAACACTGTGATGAAAAATAGCACCCCTTCAAAGCAATACCTTCAGCAACCTGCCTCCATGTAGGACAAAAGGGGAATTGTCTGTAAAGCTGCCAGGCTGCCTTCTTGCAAGCATGTGAAGTAGGTGGTGGGTGTGTAAACATCTTCAAGAAGATTTAGGTACCGTAAGTATAAATACCATTCTCGCATAGGTTTAGGGAAGAGCATATATTCCACCTCTAGCTGCCTATCTCTAACTGTTTCAACCTTATCACCTCTCCTGCATGTTCCTTCAGCATCTTGTCATGGTCTAGCCCAAAGTTAAGGAATGACCTTATCTCCCTTGGTCAGCAGATATACTGCAGCTGGAACAACAAAGCGAGTAGAATGACGTTTAATCGTCTATTGAACACTCAAACACTGCTCCCCTGATATATTACTTACTTAGGAATATTACAGCACATTTTCAAATGAAAAACAGTACTACAGGAACACATACACAGAAAAGGATTCAAATTATATTGTCAGAAAATTTCTTTTGCTTGATAAATTTAACTGAAAGAGCATATAATCATTTTATTCCTGAATTTTAATGTAATCTATATGGGCTCATTTATCATTTTTCTCTTAACTTTGAGGTAAAGTAACTTTTCTTTTGATTCTTTTCAGGAAAAAAAAAATAAAGGCAACAACCCACAGTTGAAAAAAAAAAAAAAAAGGACCCAAACCAGCAACCAACAAAGAGAACTTTTAAAGACAATAGGACTAGAAACAATTATTTACCACAGGGTGCACTTGTGTAACAGATGTGTGACACTTCTCATATTCAAGATTTCATTCATGGTATTTATACTTTTTGAGGAGATACAAAATATATGCCAGCAAAAGTGATTCTTTCATACTTCTCAACAAATATTTTTGGTTCTCCACCTGTGAGTTCAAATTTTTGTTGTTTGTTTTTTGTTTGTTTTACCTTTATGCAAGAAATTCCTGGTTTATGGTTGTAAAGGAGAAACTAGTGAACTAAGATTTCCAACAACTATTTTTGGTTAGTATCTCTTCCTCTATAATCTCTTCCTTTTTTTTTTTTTTTTCTTTTTCTTTCTCACTGTTATTTAGTATAAACAAAAGTTTCCAGTAGCTTCAGTGAAAAGCAAAGCAAGGTCATTTTTACTGCACAGTCCTTCTAAAGATATAGCATCAGATAGTTCAGAACTGGTGGTATAGACCAGCATCAGAAGGGAAAGCAGGGATGAATTTAATCACATACATTACAGTGTTCCCTAAAGTTGCAAATACAGGATGTATAAAATAAATCAATCAATCTGTAAAGTGCTAATTCTCCACAGCTGCCTTTTAGACTAATCAATGATGGTACGTTCAATCTACCTGGTGAGTTTAAGAATATATTCAACGATTTAGGAAAGATACAAGATATTTTGAGCTACTCAAGTAGGAAGCTGAAACAAGGGTGTGTTGGTAAGGTCAGCACAGAAGGAGATCAGAAGCAGAGGGTGCACACTGCTAACAAGTTACTCTCCTGTAATGCGGCATTTTATGAGATGTTTCCGAAAATCAGTTGGATCGCCTGAACCAGGAGGCACTTTAACTCACTGGATCCCCTCATTTTGGACTGCAGAGGACCCAAGAGGGCTCAGCCACGGTGCGGAGATGTGCAGGGAAGCCCTGACCCACTCACAGCCCACGTCAGCACCCAGCAAAGGACTTTCACCCCACTTTCACTTGACATTCCAAAAGCAGGATGAAGGGATAAGAAAAGAAGGCAGCTTGGTCTTGCGTCATGACTGAGTGGATCAAGCAGTGATTCAGGAAGGGAAGGAGCTGAAGATGCTTTCCAGCTGTCAGATGTTGACATGGACCCTGATTTAGGACAGCAAGAGCCACTGTGTCGAAAAGCAGAGAGCATGGTGTCCAAAAGAACCTGGCAGACTTCCCAGGGAGAGAGGACTTGGGGGTTGGATCTCTCTTCACAGCATTATTTATGTGTTTTATTCAACAAGTCTTCAGTGACTCTCCAAGCCGCATTATTTTTCACTGGGCATGACTACAATGCAAACAGTATTATTTGACTGTATTCCAATAATCCTATTAGCGGTGATGTAAATACGTAGCAGGAAGATGACTCTGGATGTAGAAAAGCACATTTCCAGGAATGTTCTCTCTACTAGCTTCACAATCATTATTTCTCAGTCACTTTATAATTTTAATCTTTCCACTGAAAATGGATATTAGTTTATATTTCTTCCTTAATAAAAGCATTTTTACTTCTAGGAGCTTCTTTGCTGCCCTCTTATGCACTTTGCTAGAACAGCAGAGCTTAATAAAAATAAGTTTATTATATTCAGCAAAAAGATGTTTGAAATAGTTTCTGGTTTGACTTTATTATTTTCTTTTTCACAGAAATATTTTTCTGATTATATAAAATGAATTCCCAACCAGAGGTTCCTTAGCATTTCAAACTGTATGTTAAGCATAACCTTTCTAAAATTACCTACTATAAGTTAGAGGAAGGCAGAGTTAGAAAAAGAACTACATAAGATAACAAAAAGACAAAAGAAACAAATACAAGTAAGTTATTTTTGGAATATATATGCATATATAATCAAGATATCTGTTATTTGTTAATCTGTTTTTATTTCCTCACTCATTTATTTCTTAATGTCTTCCTGCAGTAAAACAGTTTCAAATAACATTTCTAACCTTTCTCAGGAAAAGCAAAAATCACTGATTTACTGATTTGCCATTTTTTAATCCCATGAAAACCCATACTTGTTAATGACACAGAGAGAAAGAACACTGTAAATACTAACTGTAAAAGCTGTTTTTAACCTCAAAGTGAAAGTTTTCACTAATTGATTCATATCCATTGCTTTCTCTATTATTAATAAAACCTCCTTTTGAGGATTTGATTGAGAAAGCAGCATTTGATGCAAAAGCATGGATTCCACAACTTCTTGAACTTTTTCCAGCCAACTCATGGGACACACAACACAGTGAAGGTCTGATTCATGTTTCCCCCAAAATTAAAGCAAATATATTCCAATGAAAAGTGAATTCAGCTTTCTTAACCCATTTTCACAGGTAAAGGGTACCCAGCACACACATGAAAAAATAAGTTTAATCAATTAAACAGGTGACACAGGTAGTATAAGATGATAGGTGAGCATGCTATGAATCTGTAGGATAATTTTGATCTTCTCTTGTTTTGTTTGAATGACTTTGAATCAAGTAAAAATTGTGCATCAGTCAAAATCCACTTTGCATGATAAAAATTAAACATTGACATACCAGAAGGTTAGAGAATCAGAGGAAAGAACTGTGTTTGTACTAAAGAGATTTGTATTAAAGAGATGGGAAAAGAGAGGCCTTACTGACACATGTCAGTAAATTCTATTATCATAGCGGTAAACAGACTCTAACCTGGATCAAGGTAAAGAAACACTAATGATCTGTTCTGGGAAGAGGAACTAAAGCACACATGTTAGAAGCATCAGCTGTGGAGGAAAGCCTATTCCTTAGAAGGAATACAAACGAAGAATTTCACAGGTGAGTTGCCTTAGATGCTACTAGTTTCCTTCATTATTTGAATGATTAAAAGGGGATTTTTATCCCCTGTTCTTGTAGACAGAATCCATCACTGGAACATAAGAGATCTCTTTTAAACTGATAGGAAAATAAAGAAAAGCCCTTTAAGGAGAAGTTGTGTAGAATAGAAGTTTTTAAGATGGGAAAAAAAGAGTGAATATGATGTGGCCAACTTGATGGACCTCTACCAAAATTTCTGGAGATCCTAGTCAGAGCTTTCTTGGATGAGGGAAAATTAAAGTGGGTGTCTTAAAAGCACTCCACTGGGGCCATCTAGAAACCCTGAAAACATACATTAGTTGTATATTAATTCTAAACAATAGTTGACTTTCTCTGTTATTCTACTATCTAATCAATGTTATGATTTTATGCTTTTGCTGTTCAGTCAGAAATTAATGAAAGAGATAGAACAAAAATGTATTTAAGTTATCATGCAGTAGTTTTTGTGAAACTCAGTGTACTTTTTGACCCTTACACTTAATCAAAGTTTTAGCTTTAATATCTTTGGTAACACTGTAAGATCACAAATTCTTACAGATTCAGAAATTCATGCATACATTTTACAGTGTAGTAGCTATGCTACAATAATGTAGCTTAAACTATATTCTTTTATAACAAATAACTTTGAAGTTCTTAATTAAAATAGAACAACTACCAAATAAACTGAAAAATAATAAATTGATTTTATCTTTAAAGCTATTCAGTAGATTTAATCCAGTGTTTAAAATCACACTTGAGAGGATATGAAAATTATGTTCGCTGTTCTAGTCTTTAATATCACTCATTGATACCCTTTAATTAAAATGTAAATTCATCTATAGAGCAGATGTAAAGACAAAAGCTTTGGTGAGTATGGAATATCTGAGAAATCATTAGCCAATCTCACAGCACATTAGATTACTCCTACTGAATTGGAAATATAATGTTCACTCTTTTACTGCGATGAAGAGATTATAAATTAAATCAGATGGCAGTACCACCTAGTGTTTTAATTTCCACATACTTCACTTTGAAACACTTTCTTCTCTGAATAATAACTTTCAGCATCATCAGAGAGCTATTAAGTCCTTAGCTTAAAACACTGACTCCTCTTTGCATGATTTTTCACCAAAAGTCTTTCTCATGTTCTGTCAACTGGCAACTGGTGTAATGCAATGCAGCTGATTTGCCATTTGATTTATACTTATAAATTAATGACAGAAGCAGAAAACTACTGCTTGGCAATGTGAGAGCTCAGCAAGTGGACAAAGCAATGGACTTGGGATCCACCTGCTTTCAGCAGATTCTAAGATAGTTACAGTTATGAATGAATAAGAGTGCTACAAACCAAACACATGCGCATTTCTGTACAGACGTTCAGACTGATCAGCACCCATTGCTACCCACAGCTACCATAGTGCCAAAAGCCACATTCGTGCTGCTCAGACTGCACTCCCAAGCTGAAGGTGCTGAGATGCTTACGGTGACTGGCACCTTGCCACTGGCTATCTTTCATTTCATTTAGTTCTCTAAACAGGCACCTTGTGTGGTAGTTAGATATGAATATGCCTGTCCTTTTCTCTGTATCCATGAGGACAAGGTAACTGGGTGATGCGATTGATCTTCCACAGATGTTGTCCCGATGTCACCTCCCAACTCGTTCTCAGTTAAAGGAACTACATTCAGCTAGAATGTAAATAAAGGTGTACTAATCAAGGCAAATGCAGCTGTACTTAGCAAAATATTAAAAATATACGCTGCTTGCTAGAGTTACAATTCACAGCTGTCTGAACACTCCTAGGTTCAGATTTATTGATCCTGGCTTTTCCCTCTGCATGGCTACTAACAAGCTTCTTTCCTCTCCACAGTCACATATCTTTATGAAGCAGGTGGGAATGTAATACAGCAGGAATCTACCCTCATTCAAACCTGAAAGAAATTAGATTTTTTCAAACCTTATCAAGTCACAGACAGGCCCCACACAATGCAAGCATGCATCCAATTAAACACACACAGTGTAATAATACCATACCATTTCCATAGGAAACAAAGTTAATTGCATTCCACTTAAACGCTTGACCAGAGCTGGTAAGAGTTATCACACGAGGTACAATCAGATAGGCTTCAGAACATGACAATTGCAAATTTCAAAATTATTTAGCTCTTGTTTCACTGTCAATTTAAAGCATGAAGCCGGTTAAAATTGCCCTTTGTAAATATGCTAAGGATTACAGGCTGTCTCTCTTTTTGCTTGCACACAGCTCCTGCAAAAATTGCTGAATTACTTTGTCTTACAAATTTACTACTTCTCTTTAAACTGACAGGCAGATGATGGAAAACATGTTGATGCTCCATATGGCTTGAAGGCTCATAAGAAATCTCGTTCCTAAAATTGGTGTATTTCAATGTCTTTAGAGCTGAGAAGAGCTTTTATGTCTGCCAGTTTTCTACACCATTATTACAGTCCTGCAGCAATGTTTATCACTGGAGTATGCCACCTGGCTCCAGGATGCTCTATGCTATTCTTTTACGTTTCCCTCCATGGATTACCTGCCAATGAATCACCAAGGAAACTCATTACCAAAAGCACAAACTACATTGAACAGTACAGCTGACTGCCAGCAGATAACCTTATTCGCTGGACCACTCAAGCCTGTTATTTCTTCAAATGTTGCACTTGTGTCACGTTAAACTGCTGTGCTACTGTTTCTCATTCTCATTCACTGTTTAATTTTAATCTCATCTGACTCACTGCTGTGGCTATGATGTTTGAGCTGCTGTCAGAAGTCTGTGTGAAGCTATTTTAACAGCTATTAAAAGACAAAATGCAGTTCTCATTCTTTTCATTTACCTTTTCTTTCTTTCCTTTTTTTTTTTCTTTTTTTTTTTTTTGAATTTATTTTTTCATTACCTCCGCTTAGGCATGTAATGCTCTGGATGATTTAAGAGGAAAGTGAATCCCCATTTACTACTGTCTAATGTTTACCTCCACCTTATGTCAGGCTGTGAATTTACTATTTCCATGATGCCAGTCTTAAAAAAGCTCAGGGACTACTACATACAAAATACAAAGATCATGACTCATCTAGACTTTATCCTAAGGGCTAAGTTGTAACCTTTATGCTTCACACCCTTTTCAAGACTTCCAAATCCAACTTTTTGATGTTTGCATCAACTTCAACTTTTCCCACCTAATCTCCGTAAACACATTTCAAGTACTGAATCAAATGACAAATCTTGGATAACATTTGGGTGTGAGAATGTTTTTCCACGACTGCCTCCCATTCTACTTTCTCCCAATTCTACTTTGCATTGAAATGAACTATATAGGCTTCCTGTAAGGTTTCTCCTAGATGGTAGGGCAGCTACTATATACCCAATACGGAAGACGTACCATGCACCTCCCTTTGTCTCTTCAGTTTCCAGTCCCTGTGCTTTAGACACATCCAGCTGGATCCCTGGTGAGTAAGGTGGATTCTGATATTCAGCACGAATTTATGTTAATGCTCTATGCAGGTAATACAAGGAAAAATGTGGCGAAAGTGCTTGTTTTCTAATACCCCTCGTACCTCTGATCCTGAATGGTCATCTCCTCTCTTACATGTCGGGGCACTCTTTCCCTCTCACCTCTCCTGGAAGCTCAGGTCTGTGCCTGAAGCCACCCTGCTGCTAAGAGCTGTTGTGAAAGAAGCTGGAAGGAGCCTCAGCCTGCGCTTGCACCTCCCCAGCACCTTGACTCCTCTGCCCCCACCAAAACCTCAGAGCCTGCTCCTTCCTCCCCAGGGACTGCCTGCTCCATACAGCACACCTGAAGCTATCAGTAGCCTGCACATATGAAAATCAGGATAATTCAAGACATAGTTGAAAAGCCATAAACTCCTGATGGGCTGCTTATGTTTACTCCAGTCCATTAGTATTGAGTTTGATAAGGTGTTCAAGAAGTGTTTGGATAAATCTCTTAGGTAAATGGTTTAACTCTTTGGTTGGCTTATGTGGAGCCAGGAGTTGGACTCCATGATCCCCATGAGTCCCTTCCAATTCAAGATAATCTGAAATTCTGTGAGTCTCCTATGCTTGTCATGAAAATATGTACCTAAATATTTCCTTCAAGAATATGCAGGCAGGAAGGACCCCAACATCTGTGTGGATTTTCCCAGGGAATCTCTGCTGGGACAGCAGCTGTCAGCTCGGTGTCCTGGCCAGGTATCTTCACTGTCCCACTGTGGCTCATTTCTCTTTATAGAACTGGTGGAATGAGGAACGTCTCATTTACTCCTGGACACCCACTCACATATTTATGGCAGAGACTTTCTCATTAAAAGTACCCATTAGCCAGTGTTCTGTTACTTGCACCAGTTCACAGTTCATCAGTTCAAAGCTGATCCCACTGGCTATTTTAAGCTATTGAATGTCATCGCTCCCTAACTTCATTGTCCTCCACAGACAGCTTAGCTACCTTTCATCCTGATGAAGCTCCAAGCTGTTTTGCCAACTCTTTTCCTATTTATATAAATCTATTATATTATTATAATAATTTAATACTGGCTACAATTTCAGGCTTCCAAACTCTAAATTAAAGACATTTTATTTTTTGTCATAGTTTTGTTTTGGTTAGTCTAAAACCAACCATTACTTTTAGCTCTTGCTATTTTTCAGATTTTGCCTTACTTCACACCTACACTTATGTAGGGCATTTACTACATCCTTACTTAATGATGCCAACTATTATCTTTCTTTAAAAAAAACTTCAGTAGTCCTGGTCACTGGTGGAAACAGTTTAAGTGGGCATAAAATTGGAATGAGAAATAGAGGCTAAAATGGCCTAGGTATACTTTGACTAATCTGAGATATTCAGTGGCTTGAAATGAAAGCATGGCAAAGTTATAGGGATAAAAATCTATTTAATATATCAATAGATTAAATATTTAGATGACAGTTATCTAACCAAACACCATAGATTTTTAATAATTGCTAGGAAAAGACGGATTATTTTAGAATATGATGACATTAAAAATAACTATTCTGATTTGAAATGTGCACTCTATGCTGATAGACAGCTTACAAGATACAGAGATTCTGATGAAATTCACATCATGTCATCATTGAAGACAATTTTATTCAGAGACTGTCCTTACTGAACAGTTAAATCCAGGATAAAATTAAGCAACTTTTTTTTTTAAAAAATTAATAATAAAGCTAGTTAAGAAGCATGTTTAAATCTACTGTGAATCAGCCATCAGTAGTATAACAATACATACTGCTTAGATTCCTTCTCAGTACAAGAATTGTTGGTAAATTTACTGCTTCCAGCTAAAAAATGAGAAATTACTTATTTTTTCTCTTCATTCAAGCACTGAGTTTAAAAGGTTGGGAACAATGATCCTCCACTGCTCAGAACATTCTAGCTGGTGAGGGGTGAAATAGAGCCTTATTAAAGTAAATGGCAAAACTTTTACTGACTTCTGCATAGCCACAGAGATCAGTCATAAAATACTGCCTTTCCACACATGTAGTCCCATTCATTTCTGTAGGTCTGTTCAGGTGTATAAATTTTGACTCAGCCATCTGGTTGCTAGAAATAATAATAGTGACAAATGAGCAGTGCAGCAGTGTCCCTGCTAAGGGCCAGATCCACAGCACTTTGCTGGAGAGGAACACCTGCACATGAATCAAAGTTTTAAATTGCATGTGAGAGGAGGAAGAATTGGCACATGCAAGAAAGAGACTGAAGACCTGGTGAAAGGGCTTGTTTGGAAAAAAAAACAGAAATTTTGACTACAAGATTGTGAACACTGTATGAGATCTCAGATTGGAAGAGGTCAGGGATATTTTTGAATAGTTCTGAAGCACTGTAAGTTACTTTGAAGATAACGTGTTGAGTAGAAGCAGTGTTATCCTTTAATCTTTGTTATTTTCTTCTTTTTTTTGAGAAAAAAAGAACGTTATGCTAAACTTTTTCCTCAGTGTTCTACTTCCTTTGCTCATAGATATTTCGATAAGTTTTCATTGACTTAAGTATTTTATGACAATATGAGTGATGCAAAACATGGTATAGTATTGACATTCTTGACATTTGTCAAGACTGTCTCTCTTGACAATCCATTTTTTTGGGGAAAAAAAATGCTGTCAGGTTGAGTTTACACTAGCATCTGTGAGGTTGGATCCTCAACACTCTAGAGTTTTACCACAACTGAGAGTATTCATCTTCCTACAAGTAGCAGAACGATGACCAAGAAAACAGTACCAGGCTGAACCCAGACTGTCCCTCTGGCTAAGTGACATAATGTGACAATGAACCCAAGCCTGCTCAAGATAACCTGGTACTGCTGAGTAACATAAGGGCTGATGCTCTAAACACAGAACCGTGCGGATCAGCAGCTGAGCTTAGAAGACAGAGACTTAAAAGTATAACATCCAAAATACTTTGGAAGTTGTATTTAATGTTCACATGCAAAGTTTAGTTTTTAATGTAAAGTTTATATTATTATACATTACAAAGCTGGCAAGTGTTCCTTTCGTACCCTTTCCCTCTTTCCTTTTGCTTTCAGGCATGCATTTACAGGGTGTGGAATTTACAGAGAATTAAATGTCAGCTATTTTAGGATTCATTCCTCCAGTGCACATACACTATATAATGAAAATGGTTTCCTGTACTTCAATTATTCAAGCAAAGGTGTCTATACATAATTATTATTAAGAAACCTAATTTGGATTCGCATTCACATTTTGATGTGATTTATGTCATTGTGATGGCTTTCTGCTAACAAGGCATTAGTGATTATTTCTGAAATACCAAGGCCTAAATGGCAGCAATGTTGTTCAGACCAGGAAAGAGAACATTCTGAGAGTTTGACTTTCATTTAACCTATATTTTCCAGGAGTGAGTGATAGTGTAATCTAATTCATCACATCAGATCCTTTTCATCTCTTAAGAAATTCTTCAAATGCTTTTGTAGTTTCTGATCCATTCAGCTATACAGTAGCAAAAATTTAAAATGTGAGTAACTGCGGCAAGAAATAATACTGTAATAGAATTTCTAAAAAGGACATAAATCTTTATAGCCTTCCTATTTTTAAGAAGACTCTGAAAGCTGTGGAAACACAGTACCTGCTCTAAACTACCACTGATGGCACTACACGCAACTGATCACCCTCTTCAATAAAGAGGACACCACCACATATGGCCTTAATGAGGTTGGGGTTGTGCAGCTTTAAAAAACTCGTGTTTTATAGATTATTCACTCTTTAAAAAATAAATATTTTGGGGAAAGCCATGTGTTTGGCAGGGAAATCCTAAAGCTAAACAGAATCTTCTTCTGTGACACCCAGTAATTCTGTGGAAGCTGCTGAGCTACCTGAAAAATAGCCAGTGTCCTACAGGAAAATAACAAATGTCCTACATACTCTTCCCACACTCTCGAGCACTAGTTCTTAAAACATCCTCTCTTTGGCTGCACACATCTATGCAAATATACATACACGTTTGCAAATATATACATATCTATGATTTACACTTGAAAAATAATCAGTGTGTTTTGTCTGTAAAAATCCCGCTTGAATTACTTCATTTTAAGGCTTTTCTTTCTTCTTTGTTTTACTTTGTGCTTTTTTTCAATGAAAGCTTTGCCATTTTTCTGTAATATTAGAGCAACATTTACTGCTGTTGGTGTGATAAATAATCCAACCCAAACTGCTGGTCATCAAGCCCAGAATGTGACAAGGACATCTGATTGCCTGCAATCCAAGCTCTGGCAGCCGTGACTATGTCTGTAACCCCTGCTAGAGTGTCCTTGCTGAAGTCAGTTTTGCTTTCCTTTCCTATTAGTTATGACTTTATAAACGGTGAAGTCAAAACTGAAGAAATCTTTTTGCCCATTAAGAAATCCTAGACCAATAGTCACAGCTTCTTAAAACTACAATTGTAATCAAAACAGCATCATGCAGACAACTTTCACTATGCCGGAACTTGACTGATAGGAGAAAAAATATTGTGAATAATTTACGTATGCCACTGGTACTTTTTGCTCTTTTAGTCTAAGTAGTTGGCATTTCAATTTCCTCTGTAGATAGTTTTTCCTACCCTAAAGATAATAAAAAATGTCTACTTCAAAACAGTAATTTCATTACAAATGTTTAATTTAGTTCAGTTTACACCACAGACAATTTCAAAGTCTAACTCAATATTGAAACCACATACGTATACATACGTATACATAGTAAAATAATCTGCAAAATTGCATACAATGCATGCATGCTTACCTCTATGAAATGGAAACAAACCAATACCCTTACCTCTACTACATCTTCCCTATTATATAAACAAGAAAAAAGTCATAATTTTAATGATGGCTTCACCTTCTGTCCCACATATTAGTGTCTTGATATTGATTTGTTAAATTAGGGTTGCTCTATTGCACAATGTCTGAAAAACAAACCAGGACTGTGACTACAAAAACACAGAAAGCATTTACGTGTTAGCACCTACCTTCTCTTAAGCATGCATCTCTTTATAATCTAAGTACTAATATGCTTGTCTCTCCAGATTTTCTATCTTGAAATACATATCTTTATATGTATATAAGATATATATGTATTTTCTATCTTGAATTATAGAATCATAGAATGGTTTGGGTTGGAAGGGATCTTAAAGATCACCCAGTTCCAACCCCCTGCCATGGGCAGGGACACCTCCCACTAGACCAGGTTGCTCAAAGCCCCTTCCAGTCCATCATTAAACACTTCCTTGTCTTTTGATACTTCTTAAAAAGAAAATACAGTAACTGCCACATTCCTTTGACTAGAAACTCAGTGGGACCGAGTACTCACAACTCCACACAAAAACTAACCAAGCTCAATAATTTTTGGGAAGTAAACACATTAGAAATAGCAAAAAATTGTTCAAAAGTTTAATAAAAGGTGTCAGCAGAGAAAAATTCCACAGGCTACGTGACTATATCAGAAACAAATACTTTGTCTCCAACTGGCTGGACTTGCTTTAGCTACCTCTGATGGAACAAGTTTTTATTCAGAAAAGTTTGAAACTGACAACAGAAGAATTAAGAAAAAAATACCAGAACATTTTCCTCCTCAGGAAAGTTTTTCAGTCGCAGTAGTACGAGGGAATGTCTAAACAATTCTGACTTTAACCTTTGACAGTATTGCTCTGTAATATACGTAATGGTTACAACTGTTCTGCAGAAAAATATTTCCACCTTCAAGATATAGAGCAGAGGAGCTAAACACCTGATGATTTCTAACTGCTTTGGAGCATCATTACACAACGACTATTTTTAAAACAAAATAAATGGCACCCCACAACTTTGAAGCTGCAACTTTACCTTGCTCACAGTGATGTTAAAGCTCTTGATTTAGAGATAGAGAGCGTGTTTAATATGCTTTCTGCACAGAGCTGACGTACAACTAGACTTCATATCACCCTCCCTTCTACTAAAGAAACTTCAGTGTGAGGCTGGCCATGCATTGCATATGAAATGCAAACAGAGTCATGGAGAAACAGCTGTTTTCCCAATATAGTAAATTCTTTAGGGAAATTTGTGATGGAGGAAGCAATAAATGCATCAGCAACCACTGACACACTGATAATTACTGCAAAGCAAAAGAACATCTGCATGCAAGGAGGACTAAAAACAACATTACAACTAGTGCAAAGAAAAATGATAAAAATAACACACTATGATGGGGAGTGGAACAGAAATGTCCCCCTTTGCTGAAGAGATCACTAGCATATTACTCAAGAATTTCATTTTGAATCATGCTTTTGTTGCTTGATAGCTTGTGCTTTCCTTGACTGAAATAATTTACACCTCATTTAATAACAGATGTTTCCCTACTCCTTCAAAAAATCTAACCAAGACCTGACAAACCAGCTCTGATACGCAGTGGAGTTATCTATTCTCCAGAAGCTATTCTTGGGAAAACGCATTCACCTTATTAAACCAAATGAGCACTCTAGATTCATGAATATGAAAATGCTATGCAAAACAGCAAGTTGAGACTTATTGCCACAATTTATCATCCACCTAAACAAACTCCAAAGTTCCCAGAAGAACAGAGAGCAATATACTGAAGTCCACATTGGGAGGTTTAAATAAAGTAGATGACTGGAAATTTTGCAAGATTTTTCTCATAAGAATACTTAAACTTTCCAGTTGTGTTTGGTTAGGGGAAAAAAAAACACCAAATTAACGTATCTGGCATATTTCTGTTGTGCCTTTCCCAAAGAAAATGGAGCCATGGGACACAAAACAGGTTATTCTGGATGTGAGCTGCGGTTATGGTAACTCTCACAGTAACACAGGCTTTCACCGGCTCTTCTTCATCATTTCCAGCTGCTATTACCCTCATCTCAGGGTTCACAAATTTGCTTATCACAATACCTAATACAAATGCATATGAACCAAAGAAAAGAAGCCGAAATGCTGATAGGGAAAGCAGGAGGAGGGAACGTGTTTTTTAAAACATGCAAATACATGTTATAAAATCCGTCACAGTTTTGCATAAGTGGGAAAGTTAATTTCTATTAATAAATCACCTACTGTGGTTTATATTTTTTTTCTGATAAAATTTTAGGACGACTTTGTTTATTTAAAATTCCTTGATTTTTTTTTTATTCACTGTTGAAGTCACGGTAGCAGTGTCAATTTTTTCATGTCACTGTGGCAGCACCAAGCTCCATTGTCTGGGTATTACCCTCCTGTCCTTTTCACAGCCCCTTGCTACTGCCCAGAAACTGCACCAATGTTAGTTCTCTGTACAGGAAAGGAACATGTCCATGGCATTTTTTCTATAGAATGGATATGATTTTTTAAATCACTTTTTTATGGCAGTTTGTTTAATGTTCTGAACACAACCTACTTTCAAGAAAGCGGAATGAGAAACTGAAGAGTTTTGATTATGTTAATAGAGATGGTGATTAATACCTTTCTTGCCACTCTCAAAATCAGTCCAAAAGTACTGCATTTTATATAATCTGCTAATGGAGCTTTTCAGTGGAAATGCTCCTAAGAGGCTAGGTAATCTCTCTATTTCTTCCAAAACTAGACAAACATTAAAATAGTTAATTCTAAATGACACTGACACTATTAGTATATTATACATAAACCACACGATTCAATTCTAAATGAAAAAATGAATACAAATTAGACATGGACGTGTATTCTTGACAATTTAAAATAGGTAACAAAACGAGTGGAAAGTGAGTAACTGGAGTGTTTCAAGGACAGCAAAAAAATGTACAAGGAGGTGTTTCTACACATTTTCTCAGTGCTCTCTTCAGTGACAGAATGCAATCCCAGATCCCAAAGCACCTGGGCTCTGAAGCTAAGATTAAGCCCCAGTGGAAAAAAGATAAATTACATGCAGCAAATTGAACAAGTTCATAAGCAAGGAAACCAATGGAAAGAAACTGAGTGAACGGTCCTTGCTAGAATAGAGTAGCAGAACACGATCTCACACAAGCATGGAAAACGCCATTATCTCAGTCCTGGGATATTCATTCCTCCAGCAACAGATGACAGTTTATTTACAGAAGGCCATCCTTTTTTCACCAGTCAGGGAGCACATTTGTTTACCCTCATCAGAATGTTGTGTGAAAATATGTGTAAATGCTTAAGAGCATTTTATTTCCTCTATCACCTCAGTGGGGAAGCTCTTTTAGTCCTGGCCAAGTATTAGAGATTCATTAGGAAAATCCAGCACAGATTTACCAATATTTACCAACCATCATTGACCAACTAGAATTCCTTCTATGACAAAATGACTGGCTTAGTTGATGTCATTTACCAAGACCTCAGCAAGATTTTTCACCAAGTGGTGGTGAGTAGTAGACAGGCTGCTGGGCAGGGCTCCTGTTGAGAAAGACCAGTTCTAAAACTTGAACAGACTCCGATGTTCAGCCTGAACCAAGCTGTTTATTAATTTATTTGATTAAGAGAAAAAAGCGTAGACTCAGTACTGCTATCATTCCTTTCCACAGTTCTGAGAAATTTCAGCATTCTTCATTACAGGAAGGATACACTGGAGAACACTGGTGAAGGACAACACAGTCATTGTTCTCAAATTGGAGATTAATTACAGAGAAATTACCTAAATGTTTCATAAGGGTTTGTAAATCGTCTTTGTACCCCTTACACCATTTATATAACTTTCTGGAATAAGTTTCTAAAGAATTAAGACAACAAATAAATACACCATGCTCTAACAACAAAGTTGCCATTTCTCCAACCGTACACTTGTGGGTTTTAGGATTTTACTGTAATAATGTTGGGTAATAATTGACCAACTTATATTTTTTTTCCTTCCATGCTATTAGAAAGATTTGAAAACATGGAAGAGAACTGCATTTTCCCAGAAAATCAATCTAGATTTCTAGATGTATTTTATCCACGTAAAATATGTCTCAGTTCCAGGAGTAATATTACCCATGTGTTTGCAGTCATGAGATAAAGAACCAAAAAATTTCATCAAAACACCAGCTGATTAACTGACAACTATCGAATCCTCTATCTAAAAAATATAACCTTGAGGGAAGTACATGGGAAGCGCGCTTGCATTCTATTGTCTTACACATGCTCACAATAAACCTCAGTGAATGCTATTTTTATCTTTTTAACTACTGAGAAGTGAGCTGAATCCCTCTGGTAGGTAAATTAATAAAACTTTAATTTTGGTCTTTTTTTGATTTTTAATGAGCTTACATACTGAGATACCTACATTACCATTTCAAATGCTTCCCTTAGTTTTTGCCTCTATTTTCTCTTCAAAAATTTGCATTTTAAAGGTTTTCTCATGAAGTTTTTTTTTCTCATTAACAATATACTAGATAGTAAGTAGATTTTACGTTTAGTGATACAGTGAATAGTATTTAAGTTTTATATACAAATATTTGTTTCTGTAAACATATTCTATTCCTGTATAGTTAAACATATTTCATTTTTAGACATAGACACCTAGGAACTTTGTGAAAGCTCAGGGTGTAAAAGAAAAAAACAAGAGAAAAATGAGATAAGGTGGATATTTTGGCAGCAGGCACCATTTTCATTACCTCTGAGATTGTTATTTTAGTGGTTAAAGTTGGTTCTAATATTTCTAATTTTAAAAATAAATTATTATTTAATTCTACACAATACCAGTTGTTTTAATAGTATGCTTAGCCATTGGCATACCTAGGTGTTTCACATTGTGCCTAGACCAGATTGGGGAATCTGGAAATTAATTTTTTATAATCCAAAAACAAATTACTATTTCTTGGTTTTTGTTTGTTTTCCTCTGTGTTTCATTTGTTCAATTCCACTACTAAGAATTCTTAGGATAGTGTAGATACCAATGTCCAGAAAGTATTACAAGTTAATACAATTCAGCTGTCATCTTCAGCTTCACTTTCACCTGTTTATTGTGGGTTAGCCTATGATTAATGGAGCCAATCCTTGCTTGAAGCTTGAAAGCTACTCTTCATTAATTTCCACTTTCATGCCACACACTGATGAACATCATATAGCCTGGAGTGTCCTCTTGCTCTGCTCTTTTGCTTAGCCAGAAAGTTCAATTTAAACAACCAATATAAAATAAACTAGGAGGAGAGAAAATAAAATAATACTTGTAGAAACTAATGAAATAACATTGTCTGAAATGGAAGATGTGATAAAGGGTAATGAGTGCCAGCGATCTTTACTCCTAAGTACTTTTTCAGGAAGGAGGTGCTGCACCACCCGAGTCCTGTAATATACTTTCCTTCATCACCATCCCAAGTAAGACACTAACAGGACAAACTCCATATCCACACTCTGTACAGCTCCCACACATTTACAACATTTGCATGTCCTTATCTTTATAGAATCACAGAACCATAGAATGGATTGTGTTGGAAAGGACCTTAAAGATCATCTAATTCCAACCTCCTGACATGAACACAGACGCCACCCACTAGGCCAGGTTGCTCAAAGCCACATCCAACCTGGGCTTAAACACTTCCAGGGATGGGGCATCCACAGCTTCTCTGGGCAACCTTTTACCAGTGCCTCACTACCCTCTGAGTAAACAATTTCTTTCTAATACCTAACATAAATCTATCCTCTTTTAGTTAAAAGCCATTACATGCTGTCCTATCACTCCACTCCCTGACAAAGAGTCCCTCCCCAGCTTTCCTGTAGCCCCCTTTAGGTACTGGAAGGCCGCTCTAAGGTCTTCCCAGAGCTTTCTCTTCTCCAGGCTGAACAACCCCAACTCCCTCAGCCTGTCTTCGTAAGAGAGGTGCTCCAGTCCTCTGATCATCTTCATGGCCCTCCTCTGGACTGTCTCTAATACTTCTGTGTCCTCCTGGGGGTCCCAGAGCTGAATGCAGCACTCCTGGTGGCATCTCATGGGTGGGGTATCTTGATGTGAAGCGGCGTGTTCTCATTGAGTAGCTGCTTTCCCACAGAAACGATGAATAAAATTGCTCACTTCTAGGAAAATCCTGTAAGTGTGCTCAAGGGTGGGATCTGGGTAGTGTGATACCTGTCAGTCCATCTGATGCTGGTTGTTCCCAGCTTCTGAAGAGCAGTAAGACTATCTACATTGTGCTTTCTCCACTTCTAGTGGTAAAATTGCCAATACATGATATTTTTATCAATATTTTATGGAGTCTGAGTGATGTACTGAAATACATAGCAAACAGAAGCGCTTGTGCCTTAAAGCCAGGATAGCATTCTGGTCATTGAACTAGTGTTTTCAAAAATCAGAATGCAGAACATAAAATGAAACAAAATGAAAATGAAAATGACAAAAACAGAAGAAACAAACAAACAAACAACAGTGAATTCCTGCCTCTTGGACACGACTTATATTGCTTATACAGACATCAGTGCCTTGGCTATTGAAAGCAGAAATCAATCCGCTAGAAAAAAAACGGAAATATGAATTCAAAGGTGACATCTGAAAAACTTCTTTTGATGGTGTTTTCTTTGTGTGTTTTTGTTTGTTTGTTTGTTTGCTTGTTTGTTTTTAGTTTTACTTATTCCCTGTTTACTCTTAATATCTGCATTGACATTGCCTTTGAATGTCTTCTATGAAATGTTTTTTCTTTACCTGCCATCTGTGATTAGGATGAATCCTCCAACTGATTCCCGTTGGACCTCTGTTAAACTCATGGGGTGTATGTTGGGGATGAGAAAACTGAGGCTGTGTGTTATTTTTAACAATGTTCTACATGAAATAAATATTTTTTCCACAGTGTGGCAGCAAAGCCTTTTCAGACAAAGAACTGTATCATCTCAAGAACTCTTTGCTAAGTCAGTCAGTTGAAAGTTATCAATTGCTGGAGTCAGAATCCATAGATTCCTCATTCCCAGAGAATTGGATTGTGTTTGGAAGACTTTCTACTCTAGAATTGTAAATCACTGCAGGGTCGTCTTCTTACTTTACCACAATTATTTTCTAATGGTTCTTTTTTTCCATAATAAAGGTCTTGAAATAGTTCACACAAATTTATAATGATGTTTTGCTGTTCTATACAATCATGCTGCCCACAGGCAAAATGTCAAAGAAACCTTCTTCTGTAACATTACATAGGAAGAACATCAGAACACTCAGGCAAGTAGTGTCCTGCAGTTCTGTAAGTGTTGTGAATCAGATAAGGAAATGACGCAGAGCACTGCACGTCAAACTAGGTTCTATTTTTCATTCCCGATGCCCAATATTTTGTTTTATTTTATTCTAATTCTCTGCTAATTGCAAGAGAGAAGACAAAAGTAAGGAAATCTAATTCCTGAAGAATTACATCAGACAAAAACATTTAAAGCCCCAGACTCAGGATCACTACTTCTAAAAAGCAAAAATTGTAATAGCATTTCTGTGATCAATGGCTAAAACCTTCCTGATTGCAGCAATGTTCCAGCATGTGGTCTGACTCCTGTTTTCCATCTCAGTTAAAATAAATGAAGAAACAGAGTGCTTTTCATTCCTTCTAATTTTCACCTACATTTACTAGTTACAACTTCTAGGTACAGTACACTTACTAAGTAAACAGGTTGAAGCTGCCTGAACTTGAGCACGTCTATTTTGATCATCAGTTTACTTTTGACCTTCTCAAGAAAACTATTTATTCTTTCACATTTGAAGTCAAAGGGCAAAATTCTTTCTTATATATGTGGTTCTCACTTTCTTAAAGGCTTAAGAGAAAATTGTTGTTACTCTGGAAAAGGTAAAAATCATTTTTTTTCCAGGAAAATTAGTTATTTCATTCGGTATGTTTCAAAGCAATTCATTCAATAAAAGACTTTCTATAGTCATGAAAATAACCAAATATTTAATTATGGCTGTATCAAATAAGAAAACTAAACAGTATGGTTGATTTATTTTCTGAAATAGACGAAAGAAAATGATTAAATTTTAGGGAATAATGTCTAATGTGAAAATAAGTAAAAACCACAGTGTCTGCATTAAAATCAGTTAATTAAATCAGTATTTTAGATGTAGATCATCTTATCTGACATCTACAATATAGATTTTTTTAGGCATCTGGCTGGATCTTTGTCTACATTGTAATTGAATAATGAAATCTTTCTGGATGGATGATAAAGTACACTGAACACTGAGCCTTAATCTTGAAACTACTGGGAGATCTCTCTTAAGATACATGTGCTCAATATGAACACACATGTATCTACTTGAATATGCTTCATTTGGTCTAAATATAAATCTAAACCTTATTACATGAAATTTGGATTTATAGAAATTCAGAAAAACTAGAGTGGATACAATATGTTATATGAGAGAAGTTCATTTCTCATCCGGGACTTGCTGACTCATGATTTAAACACACAGTGATAAATTACTTCTGGGAAAGTGTCTAATGGTGTGTATCAGACAGAAGAAACTATTAAATTCTAATATTTAAAACTGTGGGAGGAAATAAATATTTGTCTACACTCAATCCAGTCTTGAAAAAAATAGGGAGGATTTAAATAAAAAGATTATAAAAAAAAAGAACACAGAAAAATAGCAATTTCCTTAAACTTTTAATATCAGCTTTGGCATTGCATGTCAACACTGAATGATCCACAACATAAATCTTTTAGAAATTATTCTATTATTACTGTCATATTCTGGTAAATCAATACTGACTTGCTGTCTTGTCACCCTCCTTTATCTTCAATAATAGAACAGGACTGTTTTAATGGTATAAATCAGATTTATCCATGTTATGGATGACTTCAAGTCCATTTACTACAAAACTACTGCTACAAAGTCATCCATAATCAGATCTTAACTTCAATGTATTATAAAATATTTCAAATTAATTTCAGAAAAGTTTAATGAAAGCAGTTCAAGGAACAGAGCATGTGTGCTGCCTATGTGTTGCCCACAGCTATGATATGACCTATTGATCTTAGACCAAGTTATTCCCTATATTCAAAGACTGATTATTAAATATCAGAAGTTCAGATTCTTTTGGCATAATTTCACAGAATCACAGAATTGAAGGGGTTGGAAGGGACCTTGAAAGATGACCAGGTCCAACCCCCCTGCCAAAGCGGGTTCCTTAGAGCAGGCTGCCCAGGTAGGTGTCCAGACGGGCCTTGAATATCTCCAGAGAAGGAGACTCCACAACCTCCCTGGGCAGCCTGTTCCAGTGCTCCGTCACCCTCACTGTGAAGAAGTTCTTTTGCATGTTGGTGCAGAACTTCCTGTGCTCTATCTTGTGGCCATTACCCCTTGTCCTATCCCCACAAACCACTAAAAAGAGGTGGGTTAAATCCCTCTGTCTCCCACTCCTCAGGTATTTACACACATTGATGAGATCCCCTCTCAGTCTTCTTTTCTCAAGGCTGAACCCAGGTCTCTCAGCCTTTCCTCAAAGGGAAGACGCTCCAGGCCCCGTATCATCTTTGTGGCCCTCCGCTGGACTCTTTCCAGGAGATCCCTGTCTTTTTTGTACCGGGGAGCCCAGAACTGGACACAGTACTCCAGGTGAGGCCTGACCAGGGCAGAGTAGAGGGGGAGGATCACCTCCCTTGACCTTCTGGCCACGCTCCTTTTAATGCACGCCAGGATCCCATTGGCCCTCTTGGCCACGAGGGCACACTGCTGGCTCATGGTCAACCTGTCGTCCAGCAGGACCCCCAGGTCCTTCTCCTCAGAGCTCCTCTCCAGCAGGTCGTCCCCCAGCCTGTACTGATAGGTCCGGTTGTTCCTTCCCAGGTGCAGGACTCTACACCTGCTCTTATTAAACCTCATTTGGTTTCTTCCTACCCATCTCTCCATCTGGTCCAGGTCTCACTGAATGGCAGCACAGCCTTCTGGCATGTTGGCCACTCCTCCCAGCTTTGTATCATCGGCGTACTTGCTGAGGGCAGACACTATTCCCTCATCAAGGTCGTCGATGAAGATGTTGAACTATTTAAATAGGCATTTTTAGCTAACACATTTAGGATTACTGTAGGTTACATACTCTAAGAAATAAAAGAATTTAACAGGAATGATGAAGAATATATATAGATGTTTCAAAAGGTTGCCAGTGATAGTTCCTATTGCTTATTGAAGTGAATTGTAACAACATGGTTATGGAATCTCACATGTAGGCTGTCCAACATCCACGCATACAAACACAAACTTACCTGCTAGATAGTTACATATATTTTAAAAACAGATTCAGGATCACCTGACTATATCCTGGTCTATTAAATTCTGCTTCACATAAGTATTTTGCTGAATTAAAGAGTATTGTAGTAATGTATGAATTCCTGAAGGTAAATTAGAATCATAGGTTGGTTTGGGTTGGAAGGGACCTTAAAGATCATCTAATTCCAACCCCCCTGACATGGGCAGAGATGCCACCCACTAGGCCAGGTTGTTCAAAGCCACATCCAACCTGGGCTTAAACACTTCCAGGGATGGGGCATCCACAGCTTCTCTGGGCAACCTTTTACCAGTGCCCCGCCACCCTGAGTAAACAATTTCTTCCTAATACCTAACATAAATCTGTACTCTTTTAATTAAAAGCCATTACACTCTGTCTATCACTCCACTCCCTGACAAAGAGTACCTCCCCAGCTTTTCTGTAGGCCTCCTTTAGGTACTGGAAGGCCACTTTAAGGTCTCTCCTAAGCCTTCTCTTCTCCAGGCTAAACAACCCCAACTCCCACTGCCTGTCTTCATCAGAGATGTGCTCCAGCCCCTTGATCATCTTTGTGGCCCTACTCTGGACTCTAATACTTCTGTGTCCTTCTTGTGCTGGGGACCCCAGAGCCGAATACAGAACTCCAGGTGGGATCTCATGGGTAGGAATAGAGGTGGAGAATCACCTCCCTTGACCTGCTGGCCATGCTTCTTTTGATGCAGCTCAGGATATGGTTGGCTTTCTGGGCTGCAGGCACACTTTGCTGTCTCACATTGAGCTTCTCATCAACCAACAACACCAGGTCCTTCTCCTCAGGACTCTCAATCCATTCTCTGCCAAGCCTGTATTTGCCCTGGCCTAGATGCAGGACCTTGGCCTTGTTGAACTTCATGAGATTCGCACAGGCCCACATCTCAGGTCCCTCTGGATGGCATACCTTCCCTCCAGCATATCAACTGCACCACACAGCTTGGTGTCATCAGCGAACTCGCTGAGGATGCACTCAATCCAACTATCCATGCCACTGACAAAGATGTTAAACAGTGCTGGTGCCAATACCAGCCCGAGGAACACCACTCCTTACTGATCATTACTGACATCGAAGCATTGACCACAACGCCTTGAGTGCAACTATTGAGCCAATTCCTTACCCACTGAGTGGTACATCCATCAAATCCATGTCTTTCCAGTATAGAGACAAGCATATCCCAGGTGACAATGTCAAATGCTTTGCAGAAGTCCAGGTAGATGATGTCAGCTGTTCTTCCACTGTCCACCAATGCTGTAACCCTGCTGTAGAAGGCCACCATATTTATCAGGCATGATCTGCCATTAGTGAAGCCATGTTGGGTGTCACCAACCACCTTATTTTTCATGTGCCTTAGTATAGTTTCCAGAAGGATCTGCTCCATGATCTTGCCAGGCACAGAGGTGAGACTGACTGGACTGTAGTTCCCTAGGTCTTCCTGTTTTCCCTTTTTAAAAATGGGGCTTTGGTTTCCCCCTTCCAGTCAGTGGGAACTTCATCAGACTGCCAGGACTTCTCAAATATGATGGACAGTAACTTAGCAACCTCTGTGGGGAAACATGATTGGATTTCCTTGCATTTATTGAGCACTTAAAATAAGCGTACTTAGAATAGACTTAAATCAAAATTAGATGTCAGTCTGTCTTAAAACTATGTAATGGTAGTTCTTCTTGCCACTGCTTTTAATGTCCACCCTCCAGCAAGGGAAACTCAAGCTCATATTCAAATAAACCCAAAATTATAGGTACACAAAGCAATGCAGGCACAAGAAAGTCAGCTCATTTACCCCATTGAACTCCATGCTGCAATTGGTTTGTTTAAAGTTGAGTCAGCTCTTTCTGAACAGTACTGCAGTCACCATGACAAACATTCATAAAATATCCCTTCACTGTCTTCAGTCAAGTTGTCCCTACTGTGCTTCACATGAGTTTCAGTGAACCAGTCTACCACAACCAAACACATGCTCTGATGAGTGCTTTCTTTTTATGCTGCGGAGTATCACCACAGCATTCTCCCTGGCTACTTTAGCTTCAATTCAAAATCACTAACAATCGATTTAAAAATATATACACAAATACAAGAATCAGGTTTTGAGTTGTAGGGAAGACCTAAGTTTCTATTTTCCTTCACATCCTTTCAAAGTTTGGTGATTGCATAGTTTCAAGATTAGGAAGGTCATTGGAAGAAAAAAAAATATTTCAGTTTGAAAGTTATAAATTAAGGTCTCTTCGTGATAAATAGGTTTAGCTTGGATGAGAAAGAATTAATGTCTCTCTCAGAATCTTGGGAAAGACCATAATTCCACTAGAGAGGAACAAATATTCCACAAATGGGACGTGATGATTTAATGAAGTGGGAAAAAATCTTTTAAATTTTGTATATATGTGTGTGTGTGTTTGTTTGCACACAAACACAGAATGCAATTTTCTTTTATGGGCTGATGCTGCCTCCATCAACAAATATGCAATGAAACTGCAGAGCTATGGTTTATTGAGTTCTTATAATTGTCTAACCAGTTTCACAACATCCAAAATAAACTAGAGAATGACATAGAGATAAAAAGCAAGTCAAAAGGTTTTGAGAGAGTGTATTACAAACATTTTTAAACAAAGGTAGAATTCATTAAGTAATATTGACTTATTAGTCTAGGAATTTACATTGTTATACACAAATACATGTACACTATATAGTTTAATATTGCAATAATTTGTATGTTATATGGGTTTAGAAAATACTGTGACACCACATTTTGTTCTCTTAGGTACTGTCTCTACTTATTGTCTCTCAGTGCATGGTTAGACCGTCCTCACAGAAGGAACGAGACTGCTATTTTAACCTTATTTAACTACTTGTCCCCGCCTTATTTTCTATACCCTCTCAAGGCATACAATGGATGCAACATCACGTGGGCTTTTCCAAGGTCATCAGCACCACCATGCTCAAGTATTTCACACAGCTGAACATATCTTTATACATTTACAGGGAGGGAATGGTGCCTTTCCCTGTCAATACAATGCATGAGGGTTTTAAAAAATAAAAAATAAATCAGGCGTCAGGATCTCTACGTTATATCAAAGAACTAACTGTGCATGAGTCAAACATTTAGCAATACTTAACCACTAGTAAGGGAACAGGGGAACAGTGAGTAGTGGAACTTTCAAAAAAAAGACAAAGATTTTATTTTCTATTTCTCCATAACTGAAGACATTTTACAAGATCTTGCAAAACGTTACTTGAAGTTTATTCCTGATCTCTTCAGTTTGTTCACTATCGAGTTGTCCTCATCAATCAGTGCTGTTGTAACATATTTTACACTCAACGATTTCAAATGGACTACACCAAAAATATGAAAAACTCTCAGCATCTAAAAGAGATGTGTAGGCACAAAGGTTTTTGGAGCCTTACTTTCCCCTTTCCCAGCTATAGTTATAATAAAAGAGTTGTTCTGAAGAAGCAGCTGTTAAATTCAAAGGAAATATACAGTCCTGAAGAAAAAAATAAAGAAGTCAAGACTGATCTGTCAGAGGCATTGGTCAGATTCAACATTTTTAGCTTCAGCTCACTGCTCTGGGTGCTTATGCTACCTGCCACTTCAGAAAAGTAGGTCTGACAGGGCCAATCTGAGCGTTACTAGACATGAAAGTATACAATTTTCTTGTATTTTTATTATATTTTATTCACAGATAAGTTAAAAAGCTCTAAGTAATTATCCAGAAAAAAGTTACTCAAAATTAGGGGGCAGCTTTAGAAATGGAGGGCCAAAAATGTACTTTGACTTATCAGAAAAATTAATGCTATTACTGTGGAATAACAAATATTCATATATTCATCTGTAGTTACAGAGATGCAACTGTGTAGGAAACTAGAAAATTATCTTTGAATGCATCAGTTTATTCATGGTAGCTTTTTTGACTATATGGTTAAAAACATTATATTTTCTCATGTACTTCACATGTGTATCAAGGGGATAAGAGCACACAAATAGGAAATTACTATGTTTACTAATTTTACCGTATCCTACCTTTTAACAATACTTAATGAGCCCTGCCCTTGTTTTTGTAACAGAAAATGAATAGTAAACAGTTCAGAAGATAAAGGCATATGTTCATCCTTAATAAAACAATTAAGTTAATAGAAGACAGGAATATGCGTGGTTTCACAGATTTGGAATGTAAAAAATATTGTGTACTGGAAAACAAAAGCATAAGTATCCCAAGCATTAGTACCTTTACACTTAAACAGCAAAGAAAGCATACAGGAAATTAAGAAGCGTGCTATATTAAGAAGCTATTAAGAAGCTAAGAAGCTATGCCATGGCTTTTAAAGGATTCCCAGTGCCACTGATATTTGGAAAAATCTAGTTTTGGCAGAAGACAATATTGAGTGCAATATGTTCTCTGAAGTCAAGAATTAATGCCTATCCTTTGGCTGGGAAGCCATGTGGCCAGGATGAACCTCACAGGGCAGACTCTACAAATTTTCTGTATCACATTATAGGACAATTTCTGACTTCCAGGTTTTTATTATGAAACAGGTATCCATCCCAACATGGCCTGAGACACACACACACACAGAAGCCCATCACCATCTCCCCTCTCCCCTGGAGCCCACCCACCTCATTCACCAGAGGGCCATACTGACATCCAGAGGGACCTCGGCAGGCTGGAGAGGAGGGTTGACAGGAAATTCTTGAAGTTCAGCAAGGAGAATTGTAGAGTCCTGCACCTGGAGAGGAACAATTCCAGGCATCAGGACATGCTGGGGGCCACTAAGGTGGAAAGAAGCTCTGCAGAAAAGAACCTGGGTATCCTGGTGGACACCAAGTTGAACACGAGTCAGCAATGTGCCCTTGCTGCTAAGAAGTCTTAACAGTATTCATGGCTACATTAGACAAAATATGGCCAGCAGGTCAAGGGTGGTGATCCTTACATTCTACTTAGCATTGCTGAGGCCACATTTGGTGTAATGCATACAGTTCTGGGCCCCTCTGTACTAGAGAGACCTGAATATACTGGAAAGAGTCCAACACAGAGACAAGCAGATGATGAAGGGACTGAAGCATCTCTCATATGAGGAGAGGCTGAGAGAGCTGGAACAGAGAGCTGTTCAGCCTGGAGAAGAGAAAGCCTAGGGGGATCTCATCCACGTATATAAATACCTGAAGGAAGGATGCAATGAAGATGGAGCCAGGCTCCTTTTAGTGGTGCTCAGCGCCAGGGCAAGACACAATGGGCACAAATGGAAACACAGAAGGTTCCCTTAAAACATTGGGCAACATTTTTTCCTTGTGTGCATACAGGTTGCCAAGAGAAGTTGTGGAGTCTCCATCCTACTGCCATTTTGATATTCAAAAGCTGTCTAGACATGGTCCTGGGCAACTTGCTCAAGTAGAGGGCTTGGACCATATGACAACCAGAGGTCCCTTCCAACCTCAACCACTCTGTGATTCTGTGATGAAAGTGCCCGTTTGATCCCATTGCAGATGTGCTGCCAGCCACATGAAGAAATCAGTGTAGGACCCCCTTAGAAAAAGAAGTCAGTTGTGAGGGGTTTACAGGTCACTGGAGTGATTCATTCAGCACTGTCCCTTGTTGCTGTCTTCTCCCAGTGCTAAGCAAATCTCTCAAAGACAACCCACCTGTCTTCTACCAAATGTAATAGGCAAGCAGCTTTTATTCTGCGTTAAGAAAGAATATCAAAGGAGAAGTACCTTTATAAAGTACTTGTGGCTCTAATAGCAGAAATGATTCACAAAAAGTAGTATATTTATTTATTCCATTTTTATTATAGTTTAAGAAGGTTTACTTCCTGGATACTTGTATGCCTTTACGCATACTACAGCCTATTTGTGAAAATAACTGATTCAGTAAGTGGGGAATAAAATTTCCCTCTCAGAAAACCATGTTTTGCTGCAGAAATTCATAGCTAACCCACATTTATTTTCTTTCTTCCCAACTTCTACTTACGCTTTAGAGTGGAAGACAATTTGACAAGTGCTCCTGAAAGTGCTGCACCAGTCATGCTGCATCCTTTTGAGGCAAGCAGTGCAGATCACTCAACTGTTTTACAGCATTGTTGTCTAGCACTGATCACAGTGCTGTCACTAAAGTGCTTTATTTATAGCATACTGCTGAGTCTGACTGAAATTATTTGTATCTCACAATTATGTTCCATAAAAGTGACTGGCTTTGTTATGGGAAAACATGTCTGCATAATTGATAGCAGAAGACAGGAAGGTGCTAACAACTATCAATTTCTGTTGTCAAAAAGCAGCTGAGGCTGAAATGTGCTGCTTAATGTACCAGCAAGATTATCTGATACATATATAAAATTGTCTAAAATCCTATCATTTGGAACAAATTTTATATATATATATTTTTTTTAAACATGGAACAAAAAATAATCTATAATATACATTGGACTTTCCTCCAAAGTTTCAGAAATTGGTTGTAATTCTCTGCTTAGAGAAAGAAGATGTTCCCAATGTAAAACATCTATCAAACAAAGGATACAGTTAGAAATATAATTCTCTATAATAACTGGTAGAAGATATTAAAACAAAATTCTGTTTCTTATTTTTATTTTTTTCTGCAATGACTTTAAATACTAAATATCTCAAAATCAATCTTTCACACATTGAATACTTCTTTAATAGTAGGGACTAACCAGTAACTCCATCTTTTACTGCGAAGATACAAGGAAACTTCCTTTTTGAATTATTAAACACCCTTTGAATGTGGCTAGGGTTCACAGATCTGACAGTCTGATGAATCTCAGGACTATGTTGCATTAACTAAAAGACTAAAGATCCTTGGCAGCCTCATAAAAAATGAATTGGTCTTTCTACCAAGCAGAAGGATAAAATCTACCAAAAATTAATCATATTTGTTAATGTTCCCATTTTTTTTCACATGGACTTTTAATTATTCTGCAAAAACTATCAACCTCTAAAATCTAAGCTCAAAACTGTCTTTCTCTCTGGATTATGAATTTCAAACCTAATCTACATTAATTACTATATATTATTTCTAAAATTACATAAAGAAATAGCATATGATTAAAAAGCCTTAATTTAATAATTTCAACAACTTTAAAAATGTTTTGACATCTAATTTCAGAGTGGAATTTTCTGACAATTTTTACTGAGAAAATTACTGTTCTTCCAAAAATATCAGTAATACATTTTATTTGAAGTATTGTAAATGTACTTTCTACATTGTAGATAGATTTGCCAGTATGGCCATGAAGTGCTCAAAACATTGATATGAAATCTGGAATTGCCTTGTCATCAAATACGCACTTTCTTTCTTTTGAAATAAAATTCTGTTTAATGGCCTCCAGAAACTTTCATGATGTGTGTGTCCTTGACTGCAATCTCCAAACACGTAGGTCTGTCTGTGATTTTGCAGCACAATCTAAGTAAGACCCACTTACAATTTAAACTTGCAACCTATAGTAGAAGAGGCTCTCTAGCAAAGGGCTCTAAACAAAGTATTCTGGTCCTTTCAGGGTTTCTTTTCTGCCATGAGATGGAGAAGAGCTTCTGACTCCTCTGCCCCTGGGCTGGATTGCAGCTGCTCCTTTTCACTTCACTTTTCACTTGCCAGGTAGAGATTTTAATTGAAATGAAATATATATATATATATATATGCATTTAGCTAGTATTAACATTGCAAACAGTCTTATTTATCCAAACTAGGGGTTCTTCAAGGGGCAAAGATAATGTTAAGGTGGATGATGAGCAGATCAGCAGCCCAGAAATATAAGGACACTTGCCAATATTAAATTGCGCGAGAAAACACAAATCAGTGTAGTATAAGAATCATTGAACAAAAGTAATGGCAAGAAAAAAGCACGTTTGAAATGCAGAGCTTACTGTTCAGGTTTTATCTACATTGCTATTGGATACATTTTTACCTCTTTGTGATAGAAGTTCATGGGATTAGTACCATGCTAGCTTCCTGCTCTTATCAAAAATATGTACTGAGTGTGAGAAACAAAGTTGTGGTTTTGGAGTAGAAGGTGTTTTTTGCAGTGGAAAATTCCACTAACCTTGCATATTCAAAAGTCATTGTGCAGGCATGACAGTGGCATAGCAGTGGCGAGCATATGAAAGGACAAAACAGCCAAGGAAACATTTGTAGATCTCTTAAAGCTTTGGATGTAGTTTATAAATACTATACACTATTTCAAAATTGCTATACTAATATATATATTAATATATATACTAATACTCTACTAATTTCAAAATTGCCACTCCTAGAAACACTACTGCAATCTTAAGGGAACACCAAAATAACTCCGAGGAGGTCAGGCTGTTTACTTGTGCAAGAAGTAGAAGGAAAAAACAGGAAAAGGAACAAACCAACCAGTCAGCTGACTGTTTGGTCATCGACCCAAAAGACTTTAGCAAGCACGCGAGAAATGAGAAACTTCTTCCTCTACACAGGGAAACTGTGTTGATAGGACATTGAAAGAAGAGTTGTAGGTCCATTCAGAGAGTTCTGGCAACTTCCAAAACAAGTCTGTATACATTTGATATTCCCTTTGGTAAAGGATTTCTTCAGATCACTATTTAGGCTCCGCATAGTCTTCAGAATTTCACATTTACAGGAAACTTCAAGTTTTTGATCAATGAAAGGTTACAAAGATATACAAATATGACTTTTTGATCAGGAAAGAAAAGTTGAAAAGCACAACTGGAGGCTGTAATCAGGAGCGAGCCATAGTTCTTAGATAGTTCATAGGCTAGAGCTAAAGGCACACAAAAATTATACTGTGTGCAACTGAAAAAGCTATGCTGCAAAAAGTTAATTTCCCAAGTAACAGCTAATCTGGAACTGTCACCAACAGGACAGGCAGAACAAAGATCCTAACTTCACTTAATTAGATGCCTACATCAATAACCTGATAGTAGCACAGAGATGTCCTGATAGCTGCAAAGCTTATCAAAGACTCTGAAAGTATTTAACTTGAACAGGTCACAGTTCAAAACCACAATGACTAGGTTTCCTTGGACACACAGAGAGAATGGCAGTGCAACTTGATGAACATGAAAGGGACCTATACATGCTATGACCACAGCAGAAAGAAAGAAAAATAATGAGACATTACCTAACAAGTGAAGATATAACTGGCTTTGCAGAGCTTTGTGGGATAAATCACAGGACTGGAGTATTGGTGTGGAACAAGTCACTTATTAAACAACCTCTCACAAAGGAATAAAAGTGAGAAAGTGCTTCATTTCGAGGGCACACATACATGCTATAATACAGAGAAACAGACATAAAATGATTTTATTTTTTTTGAAAATCTTGGGAAGCGGGGGCAAAGATAAGAAAGTAAAAGAGCAGATGCTATAGAAGCTCTTACAGCCAGAAAGTGAGGAAGACTTTCTTCATGTGTGTGTGTGGTGGGAGAGGGGTTTAGGCTTTTGTTAATGAAAAACTATAAAAGCATCTAAAGGAGATGTGACAGAGATTTTTCATACTTAGGTACCACGTGAGAAAACTAAGACAGTTAGCCTGTCAGCACGTTGCACTGAAGACAAATTTTCATTTCAGAGTGAAGAAGCTACCACGGGAGCGGTTATTTTAGGTTTGGTGCTGTCTAACAGCAAAGAATGGATTAAACAATATGAAGGAGGTCTTCAGGGGAAAGCGATCACAAACTGATGTAGGAAAAATGAGACATAACAGTTGCAGAAATAAAACAGAAACACCCACCAACGGCACTATGACCATCAAAAACAAAAGACCTCAGCAAACTCCAGACACTTTTTAGATGTCTTTTTATAAGATGACTTGAAGATAAATGCGTGCAGGTATGCTAGCAGTTACTAAAGAAGATTAAATTAAATGCATGAATTGTCCCAAAGAAAGGAAACGGGCATTGTATACCTGCATTTGGAAATCCCCAACGACTGGCTGTGAAAAAGTAATCAAACAAAAGAGGAAAATAATGTCAGATAAACTGGAATAATATAGAAGAAAAGCATATACAACAGCAAAAAAAGCTGAAGAATTAAATGAGTTTTAAATTGCCAAGTGCAAAATAAACAAAATGAGGAATTTTAAAATACCTGATTAAAAAAATAAACAAACAAGAAAGTCAGTGGTGATATAAAAGTAGAGAAAGCAATGTAAGGAAAAGTAAAACTGAATTATGTAATATCTCCTTAACTCTAGCCCTCCCAAAATGGTGAATCTTGACAAGACATTCAAGGTCAAAAAAATAGGATCATAAAGCAAAGTAAGTTAACAATATGTTAATAATACAATGAAGAATACTTAGATAAGATAGATGTGTTAAAATTGGCTGGGATTGATTAGATTCATCTTATAGAAAATACACAGAAAAATTTCTGAGTCATTAACAATTATCTCTACAAGCTTGTGGAGGACAGAGAACATCAGAGGACTGTACAGGGGCAAATATAGCACCTGTCTCTTTGGGAAGAGAAAAGGAAAGACTGAAGACTGATGGAGTGACAGACCAATCGCTTGGAATTTTATTCCTGCAAAGATCCCAGAATAAACTATTGCTATGCCAGTGTCCACATAATTTTCTGAATAGAATTCTTTTACTGAAAAAAAAAATCCACACAAAACAAAAACCCACAAAGTTTTGTTTGTCAAACCAGTGCAAAATTATTATTTTTTTATAGGGTAGGACAGAAGATATTGCAGATCACGAAATATAGAAGTAAAATGTGTATTCCTGGCATTCATGTGCCAAGAGTGTCAATATTCTTCAACAGATAATACATCTTCAGGAATATAGTACAAATTTAGGCAAAGTCACTTTAAAACTGACCCAGAAGAATTACATGAACTACCAAAGAGATGCAGTACTTAGAGAATAATGCACTATTCTTTTTTTCCTCAATAACAGAAAAAGATTTGCAAATGGATTCCAAGTCCAAGAGCAACATGACAGTTGCATATTCTCTGCAGGCTACACAGAGCTACACTACATAAGCTCACACAATTAAAAAGGTCAGACAGAAACCTTTTGAAATGATCTGGTCCAACCTGCTGCTAAGAGCAGGGCCAACTTCAAAGTGAGACCCAATTTAAAAATAAGGTCAGGTCGCTCAGGACTTGGCCAGCCAAGGTCCAAAAACTTCTCAGGATGGAGATTTCATTCTCTCTGGGCAACCTGCTCCAGAGTATGATCACCATCAGAGCTAAGAAATTTTTCTTATGTCTGTGCAGAGATTCCCTTGCTGCACTTTGTGCATAAACCAAAGAGTGGCTCCATCCAGCTAAAATCTGCCCTTAGGTAGCGCATGTTCATCTTTAGCTTTCTCTTGTTCAGGCTGAAAAAGGCCATCTCTCTGACACTGTTCAGTGCCTTTTAATCTATCCCCTTAAACATCTTGATGGCCTCAGCTGTATTTGTTCCAGTATGACAAACTCTCTCTTGTACTGCAAAACCCAAAGTTGGACACAGTTGTCTAGGGCACTCATCCTCTGCTCTCACAGAGCACTGCTACAGGACAAAGAACACAAAACAGAAGAAAAAAAAATATTTCTTCCATCTTATTAAATCTGTCTGCATCTGCTCTAGAGATGGACTTTCTTGATTCCTACCCAGTATTCACAGATAGGCTACAAGGTGGGAAATGGCTCTTTCACTCCTGCTAAAAGTTCCCCTGAGTTAGCTGAGGGAAGTAATTGCTAAAGGACCAACATCACAAATGTTCTCCAATTTAACCAAGGGTTTTTAACAGGTAAAGGAAATCAGTATGAGTATAATCACCTTTTCTCTTCTTATGTTTCTCCAAACTAGTATAGGAGAAGCCATGTCAGACAAACTGCTAATTCTATTTTTTCCTTTTTCATGTTCAGAAAAAAGAATTACAAAAGAAAAAAAAAAAAACACACCACCACCAACAACAACAGTAACACAAAAATAGCTTATCTCTTTGTATTGCCTCAAACAACCCTCAGACAAAACAGTACAGAAAACATCTAGCAAATTCCCAGGTCAGCGCAAAGAAGTCAAGCAAGATGAGTTCCACTTGCTAAGCTTCTCCCCCAGTAGGTCTGCTCAGAGGCAATGAGCCTTCAGTTGCTAAAGGACTGAATTCACAGTAACCTTTGTAGATATATGATTGAAGTTTTAAAGCCCACAGTGCGCGATTAAAGGAAAACCACCTAAGCACTATTTTTAGACTGTCTCAGAGGCTCGGTCTACATTCTTCCAACTATATTTTAAACTCTTTTGGCTCTAAAATGCATGATATTTAGCAGGAAAACAAGCCAAGGCAGAAAAAATCATACATGTTAGCCAGCCATACATGTTCATATGTCACGATCCATGACACTCAATACTACAGAAACCTTAAAGACAAGTTTTTGCAGTCCCTTTGTAAAAGCCAAGAATTGTTCTAGAAAAAACTGTAAGGATTTTGAACCTGCATTGTTTGAAAAACCATGATCAAAGGCACAATCAAGGATAGCAGTCATCTTTTGCTTTTCTCTAAGATAGTTTCAACCTGGAGCATTCATCGCGGTGGTATTCATAGCGGAAGAGAAAAATAATTAAATTCTCTGTGTTCACCTCCTAGCACAGACTACACAAGTTGTATTCTGGATTATGTCCAGAAACTTGCATGGCTTCAGAGCCAGCAAAGGCCAACTCCATACTCAGTTTTTGTACAGAGGAAGGGAAAATGCACCTCTGACATACCGTCTTGTCTCCAGTGGTGGCCAGATGTAGAAGACTGGGAAAGACTACAAAGGAAGACCAACAACATAGTAATATCTCCTTCACAATATTCTTGATGTTGCCTTTTTGGATTTCTTTTCCATGAATCTATAAAACTGCCTTTTTTTTTTTTTAAATCCTTCTAAGCATTGGCCCAAATCAATATCTGTTAGCAAAGAGCTCTATAATTTGACTATGTGCAGTGAAATAGGTACAACCCCAGTACATTTTGAATCTGCCATATGATAATCTCACTCCTCATAGTTTAATCATGAGAAATAATGAACCTTCCTTCACGCCATTCACTTTTAAAACCTCCTCTCCCACTTTCCTCCTCATTAGTCATTTTTTCTAAGGCTGAGGAGCCCTGATGTACTTGTACACGTCCTTGTACTAAAACCCTTCTATATCTTTGATCATCCATGCTGCCTTTCTCTGTACCGTTTCTAGCTTTATTTTGTCCTTTTTGAGACACCAGAACAGCATACAGGATTCAAGATGAAGGCAAGAGTTTCATAAAGTGGTATAATGATGTTTGCTTTCGTTCTCTATTCCGTTCCTAATAATTTTTAGTGTCATATTTGCTTTCTTGATAGCTACTCAGCACTGAGATGACATTTTCAGAGCACAACCTATTATAATTCAAAGATGTCATTCTTGAGCAATAAAACCACAAACACGGCACACCACTGTGGATGTCACTGGAGGCCAGCTTTTAACATGTACATTACTTTACATTTATGAGTACTGACAGGTTATCACCCATTCATTCAACATTCTTCTGGCGTTCTTTAGTGCTGACCTTTTGCCAATCCCTAAGAGCAACTTCTCCCGCCCCTGCTATCCCCTTTTTCCAGGATTGTGATAGCAGCAATAAGGATAAGACATAGATTTAAGGAGGTCATTGTAAAAAAACAGTAGTCATCCTTACCAATGAAGCCTGAAAATTACCTTAGCTTTTCTGATAACATGAGCTATTTTTCAACATTTGCAGTTATGAACTGAATGATTAAAAACAGTATTTTTTAATAAAAGCAAAAAGAAATAGCCGAAAAAGTGGATAAGTGGGGTAACAGAGACATTCCTTAAGTACAACTTTGGCAATAGTGTTTCACAGTCTATTCCTTTGGAGAGTCAATTTCTATCTGAACTGTTTTCTACTCTTGTAGAATGCTCTAATCAATATTTAAGATTAAGTCACAGTGGGTAGCAAAGCCCTTTAAAGATCACTAAGCCATTAGTTTAACTTTGTGCTAGCTTGTCCCTCTGACAGCTACTCCTGTGAGCCATGCCTTTGCACTTCTCTCTCCTCCACCACTCTCCAGCTAGTCATGTTTTGACCTGCCATTTGCTTTGATAACCTCCCCCATTTAGTTAACTCCAGCACCTTTGCCAAGAGTTGCCATTTCAGTTCTTTGAACACTGCATGCAATGGAAAGAATCGAACATATTTTCAGTTCACAGGAGGCATTAAGATGGTTTGATTGTTCCTCTGGAGAAGACTACCCTCCAGGTCTCCTCTTCACCTTCTATACTCTCATGCTAGAGGATACTGCTTAGGTGTAAGGGGACCACCCACCTAGGAAATACCAATGCAAACTTTTGTGTCCCACTGTGACTACATAATTCCCCAATTATATAATTTCACTGTTTTAGAAGTAACAACTGTGTGTGTTGAGGCCACATACACAATTGTTTCAGGTCTGTCACTGACAGCATCCACCTTTTTACTTTTTTACTTCAGAAAAAACAAATGGATTTCTGAGGCATGATTTCCCCTTAGGAAAGCTTTGTAAACTTCACTTAGCCATATACCTACAGATCTAACAGTCTAACACTTGAGAAACTGTCATGTTTCATTTGATCGATTTGTTCTTCTCCTTGCCCTGTAATCTGAAATACATCTTCTCACACGCAGTGTGACTGTACTGAGAGTTTCCTCACATGGGGAGATACCCTAAACTCTTCCCTCATGTTGCATGTGAACATAAAAACATGCAGTCATTTAGCCTTTCCTTTGTAAGGCTTTCTGCTACTTATTCATTGTTAACAATTTTTAAAATACTTTTTATGCCTTTATCATAATATTTTAATATATAAGCACAGTGTATAGATTTTTGTTATTTTGTTTCTTGGACCATCTGAATATTGATTCCCTAGTTACCCATTTGAATCTTCTATTTGATGACACTTTTTTCCCCCTCTAAAATCTGTTTTGATAAAGTGGTGTGGACTTTTACTGAGCCTCTAATATGATATTTTAAAAACATCCCCATTAAATCTGAACACACTTAACCCTTTTGAATGGTCCTTTCAATTTCCTTTCAATGAACTCTTCAATTTTACATCGACCTTATTTTTTAAGATAAGCAGCAGTATAATGGATTCTGCTGTTCCTGTCAGGATATTGAATCTAATTGCATTATAAAGACCTAAAGAGTTGGAGAGTAGTTCTTTGACAGTAAGGCTCTGAACTGGGTCCTATACTATTTGAAATAAACATTTCTTCTTTTCTTGTGGTTCCCTGAATAGCTATTACATGGGACAGTCATTTCCAGGTCTTAAAATTTTACATTTGAAATCACATTTAACCTATCTTCAAAGGGATAATGGAATTTTTCCATTATATATATATATTTAAAGTGGCATTGTTCTATGGCACACCTCACTAAATACCTTTCTTAACTTTAGATACTAAATTCTTATGTCTATGTCTGAATACCAAGAATAAAAATTGATCCTGAATTACATTTAAAATTGTTCTTCAATGTGAAATGTATCCCTTAAAAGCAAGTGGAAGGAAAAAAAAAGGCACAATGAAATAGTGGCAATACTGCTTCCATTAAGTTCAAAAAAATCTCTTACAGCTTTCAGGGTACTATTTTATGTTTTCACTCCTTCTGTTTTTCCTTCCTTTATCTCATTCTGTTCTTGCCTTTTTCAGCTGCCATTCTACTTCAAATTGTGTATTAATCTTGAAGCTTGATTTTCATATTACCATTCATTAAATCATGACTAAAGAAAAAAATAATAATAGAAAAACCAAAGCACTAAGCAGCCTACATCCACAAACAGCTAGTACCACTAGGGGTGGTCATAATGACTTACAAAGGAAATTCTATAAAAACACTTGGTTTGAAAGACATAATCTTCAACTGATGTGCTGTCATGGTCTATGTAGAACATTCTTTGAGAGCCTGACACTTTACTATAAAACAGATACCTACAGGACAAAACTACAGTTTTTAAAGGGACATGGAAGACTTCAAGTTCTTTATTCTTCATTAGAGCTACAGCCATAATTTTATCTGGGTTTATTATCACAGAATTTACAACACATTGAGAGCCACTGCATCAGTAAAGTGTCTGTAAAAAGATCATCCCAGAACCTGATTCCTATTCAACACTTTTAATACACTCAGAAAGGGTAAGTTTGATTGACCAATTACATTACTAATTGAAAATTACTTAATCTAACTGAAAGAATTTAATGTTTAGTAACTTAGATCTGCCTATCTAGTATATCTACATCTGACACCTTAAAAGAACAAAGCACAGAGCTTCATTAAACTCCAAAAATCCACAGATGCAGTTGTTTACAGTAACTGTGTTATAGCTAGGGAACATACGTGGCTTATAGACACTGTAGCTTCTTTAAAAATGAAGCAAACTCCCTAAGTTTACACAAACAGTTCAGCATCAGCTTTAAAAAAAAAAAATCACAAATAGAATATCCATGCTGTCTGTAAACAGGTACCAGGTGGTTCTTCTCCCTGGTGACCAGCAACAGGACCCGAGGGAACAGCATGGAGCTGGGACAGGGGAGGGTCAGGCTGGGTGTTAGGAAAAGGTTCTGCACCCAGAGGGCGGTCGGGCACTGGGACAGGCTCCCCAGGGCAATGATCATAGCACTGAGCATGCCGGAGTTCAAGAAGTGTTTGGACAACACTCTCAGACATATGGCTTGGTTTTTGGACGGTCCTGTGTGCAGCCAGGAGTTGGACTTGATGATCCTTGTGGGACCCTTCCAACTCAGGATGATTCAATGATTCTAGGTTTTACACAACACAGAGCCTGCCAGGTGACTTTAGTCCCTCCGTTACATCAAAGTTGTTCAAAATTACAGTTATGAATTCTGGGTAAGATTTCATAGCACAACGCTCACAATAAATGGTTTTCTAACCACTGACTTTTTTCCTTCATCAAGCAGTTTTAAAAACACTCAAAACAAAACAAACAAACGAAAAAAAAACACACACACACAAAAACCACACATCAAGCTGAAATATGTCAGAAAGTCTCTACATCTAACAGGTATGAGCCTGTGAAAACAGCACACTCCAAACTCCTTTCCATTAAGGGCAAAGGGCTTCTTTCCAAGTGACTGTAGCTCCTTTTCCAGCAGCTACCTCTTTGAGCTTTCTTTCAGTTATGTGTAATTTTACAAAGGTAAAGTTCACACCTATATTTTTTTTCTATATTGAACTACTTCATGGCATTTTCTTTGACTTCTCTTCCAATCATGAATCACACTTAGCACATTTACTCTTATATTTTGTCCTCACTGGACTCTTTCCAAGGATGATCAGATCTGATTTTCTGCCTTTCCTCTCCCACTTCCTTATTCTAGATTACTCTAAACACTCAATAACTACTAGTTTTCATTCAGAAGTATTTAGACTTTAGATAAGGACAGGAATAAAGAAAGTAAAAATCAAGAAATACCATTTCAGTTTAAGAAAAATGTGATTAAAATATATATCTAAAAGATTTTCATGTTATATCTGTTGTCATACCCTCAGAAAAATGTAAATAATCTCAATTGCAAACAAAAGCTAAATAAAACATTACAGTTTAGCCCACAAAGCCCATAAATCTCAATTTGTTTGTGTCAGAGAACTCTCACATGGAATGCAAATGTATACATCTGTGCCATCTCTCAACATATCTCTGAACTGAAGAGGTAAAATAGCCTGAACTCATTCAAAACTAATAAATAAATCACAGTTTAAATGCTCTCAAGGGAAAAAGCATTCAATAACATCATTGAAGAGTCAACTATTCACTGTAAAACAGATAAAGTCACAAAAGCATTTATTCTTTATACTTAATAATGACTGAACATAGGAAGATACCTGCTCTTCAGCTCAACTTTTTCATGCAAAATATATATGTAATACACAAGAAAACAGGAATATTTTAAAATAATAGAGAGATAGTTTCGAAGTTTAGGCAACCAATCATTGCTCTTTAGCAAGGGAAATGAGTTGGAGAAATGTAAAAGTAGCTACAAGATCATTTTTGAAAATTTGTTTTAATATTCAAATATTCTGAGATGGAAAAAAGAGAGGAATGGACTTTTGTGTGAAACATAATAAAATACAGTGACAAAGAACAGTTGCTCAGTAGATCTTATAGCTGAAAAAACAGTGGACCATCAATGAAACTAGCAAGTGGAGAAAGAAATATCTTCTCGTGCCACACAGTTAAGATACAAAGTCCTGTTTCACAGAACACTACAGATCCTAAATAAAGAGATGCAGCAACAACAAAAAAAGAAAAGAGCTTAAAAAATTCATAGATGAAAAGTATGTCAAGAACTATTAAATACAACATAATCTGTTTGGGAAGTCCTTGAACTGTAAATTCCTGGGAATAGGAAAGCAATCCTAGGACATCTCGCTATATGCTTTTCTTTTTACCTTCTCTAAATATCTTGGCCCCTGACCAAGCTAAGACGTAGAGCTAATGAACTTCAGTCTGACCTACAAGAGATTTTTATATTCTGTATTGTCATTTATATGTCGAACTGGAATTTTATTTATATGCCCATAAACCCTCATGAACTCTTCAGAAAGAGTATAATAATTCTCATTGCAGATAAAAAAGGCTAACAAAATTAATAATACTTGACAGGAAAAGTTCAGAATGAACTACAACCTACTTTAGAGTGATGTTATATATATTTATCATATGTGTTCTGTACCATGTCAATAGCACAGAAGACTGTACACACACGCTAAAACTTACAATTAAGTTATCTATATGATACATAATATATTATGCATTATAAATAGTTCACACTATTACGCACAATAATGATATCTCTGTTAATGTCACATAGGTTGGCATGAAACAAAAAAAAAAAAGGGGGTGGGGAGAGGACCTTTCTATACCTGTAGGCATTTTCTATTAGTGATCAAGCAGACAGGAGAAATAAAGAATTTTCTCACCTTCTCAGAGCTGCTGAAACAAAATGTTTGACTAGTAAATCACTGTGTAGACTGTGAGGCCCAACAAATAAATAAATTTAACACAGCCTACCAGATAAATAGGTCACCTCATTTTCAAAGAAAGAATGTAAATAAAAAGAAAAAACACCAACAAAACAGGTAGAAAATCTTGCATTAAGATTAGAGGTTGAAAGACTGTGGATTACAATCTCTCTTCATTAGATAATGAAAATGTCTTGAATAATTTATGATTGAATTGCTCTTGCTTGTTAAAACAGTTTACGCGTTACTCAGTATTAAATAAAAACTGTGGTGTGATTATCAACCTTATTTCTTTATCTATTGTTAGTAAAGAATGTTTTTGTCTAACACTTCTCATCCCATGTAGCCACTGACTGTGCCAACACAGCACGAGGTAGGGTTTTTTTTTTATTATTATTCCTCACTACTCAGAGAGCTTATTCTCAAAAAAGCATTTGCCAATGTGTTCTGGGTGTTTTAGGACAAGCTCACTAAACATAAAAAGACAACTCCTGTCATAATCTCCCAATGTTATCATCGCATATTGCTTAGGAAATCCCACTGAAATAATTTTTAAATTATTACATTAAGGTATGAATCTTAACTAATCATTAGCAAAGGCCAAGATTGTGTGTACTATAAGCTATTTTTTTTCCTTTTATGTTGTCACCTATAGTATGCGCACCCTCTACCTGATCGTAGTTGAACCTTTCAATGAATTAAATGAATAAGATTTTGTGAATTTTCCCTTCCCAATGAGAAGCAGACCAAGTCTCTCAACATTTATATAGAAGCAGACCAAGCCTCTCGTAAATCTACTGTGAGATATGGAGAGTTACCACCGCCAAGCCACTTGTACAATTAAGAGTCTGAATTGCAAAATGATGAAATAATATTGCAAGAAAATATTTGAAGAATCAAAATTTGAGGCCAGGAATCCCATAATTCTTGGATCACCTGTTTTTTTTTTGTCCAGCAGTTTACACATCACTATACAGGCTAAAATAACAAATCAACGAGATTAAAGCACTCAAGTACAACACACCAAGCCCAAAAAGAAATGGTCATTCACAATGATTTACTTACATTCTGAAGAGATCCAGGGGTCAGATACCAGAAAACATCATCACAGTGATTGACAGTGGTACAATATACAAAGAGCATCTTTCAGAGGAAAGGAAAGCAAGGATGGTAAGACAAAGTGGTTTCTGTGTAACAAGAACTTAAAAAGCATTATGTTCATCTAGAACATAAAAAGCACTACCAAGGAAGTATCAAGTTAAATTTACACTCAATTTCTCCTATACTTTCCATGACTGATCAAAGTTACGCATTTTGTTGAATACTTAGTATGACACATTACAACTGTTGCTATGTTCTCATTTCATTATTTTGTCATCATTATAACTTTAGTTTTTATACCATCTTCACTCTCACATCATGTTATTTATTTTGTAAATTTGGCTGATGGCCTTAGTATATTCTCTTCTTGACTAAACAGATTTTCTTACTGATTTAAAATGTAAGTACCTCTGACAAACACAGAAGTACAAATCAGTGCTCCTGAAACCCTGTTCTGACCTTCACCCCACTCACTGCAAGTCCTCCTTTTCTACTTAACTTTTCTCTGACAAACTCATCTTTGCTTGAAAATCATTGATCCACAAAATTTAAGTGACAGCTATCTTCCATTAGAAGGTTAACTCTGTTTAAAAATTGTTCTTTCTTAAGAAGTACCATTTCACACAAGAATGAGACGTTTGGATTAACACTGCAAACTTTAGAAACATGATTATAGTAATATTATCATTTAATGATTTCCATTTTACTGCTAACTTATTTTTATAATAAAGCAATTTCTCTATTTTACACTAACACTGCGCCTACTTAGAATTATACATCTAACTATTGTGGAACAAAAATAGCATAAAAAAGAGTCTCAGAAAGAGAAATTAACATATTCATGTCTTTCTAGATAAACTTTTCAGAAAGCAATAGAAGACAGAATTTAAACTAGAAAAGGTTTTTGTCAAATTCCCTGATTAAAAAGCTCCTTAAAATAGCAGAATGTATTAAAAAATAAAGAAACCATTGTTCAAAAACAATGAAAACAAGTTACAGATCCAATAGGTTGAAAATCCACATGCACACGTTAAATAACAGGCAGATATATTTTATACCTGCAAATTTAGTTCATTACACCCAATAACAAAAGACACAAAACTAATCATTAAAAAGACTAATTAAACACAAGCTTATTGAAGCAATAGGGTACAGAGCAAACGACTGAGGAATACAGACTACTTGGCTTTTTGAAGCAACACCTCATTGCCCTCCTTTACTCTTCTCTTTGAAAGTGCCTCTATCATGAGAGCTAACAAAAAATGTATCCTAGTGCTATGTCACAAGATGTTGAGAAAGTTAAATTTATTTTAGGGTTTAAACATCTATTTGGATTCTGAGCTGCTAAGTTCCTGTACCATGAGGTAATTGCAAGAATCTCTCTGTGTACTCAGATAAGATTTTCTTAAAATCATTTGGTCGATACCTTTCAGAAAACAGGTGGAGTGAAAAAGTTTGTCTTTCTTTAGTTTGTTCGTTTTTTTTTCATAATGAAAAGAATTCAAGAAGTCTTAAAATAATTCTCCTTTGCCTTTCCTCAGTATTTAACGGACCATTACTTGCTTCACAGGGGAAGAAAAAAGAATATGATCACCCTTATAGTGTAAGATCAGTTGAAACAGAACCAGATAGACAGACAACTATGAAATAAGGACTATTTCTGGAGTACCTGTAGTTATCCTTAAATCCTTCGGCAGCTGTTTGATACATGATGGCACCAGACCCTCATTGCTTCAGTACAAAAGTGTCAGTGAACATAACTTTACTTATTCATTCCACACCAGACTCGTCCTTTTTTGCTGTTGAGAACTGCAACAGATCCATGTCTCAATTTTCACATTTTATAAAAACTGAAACTGATAAACCACCTTTTAAAAGGGTGCCAGTCATCTTAGAGAATGACTCAATTCACTGAACAAGGTTATTAGTTTAACAGCTAAAGCTGACATTCTCTCCAGTTGAATTTATGTACTATGTCTACAATACATTTTCAATTTATTTTTTATCTAATACATTACACTCTGTCACCATACTTGCAGACATATAATATAAACTTATGGAGTGAATCAAGTTTTATAAATATCTTTTTCCAAGCCAGAATTTTAAGCGACAACGAGGAAATGTTTATTTTTGCAGAACAACTGCTCTATCAGATTTGTAGCCTGTCAAGATTCACAAGAAATGAATGCAACTACGGCTGTTGTCCTTGCAATATCATGACTGAACCTAAGGACTGATAAATACCTGTGCTATCTTCCTCCTGCCACTACTTATTTTCCTTGGTAAATTCAGTAACTAGTGAAACATGCCTTTAACTAGAAGCAAAGTAAATGTCAGAATGCTACAAAACTGAATAATAGAAGTGATTTTAGCAACAAAACTGTCTGAAACACTGATGAGCTGCTGTCAGAACCTAAGTCTCTCTCCTTCAGGAACCTGCAGCAATCTGCCCAGAATATCTAATTCCTTCCTGTGGAACCACTTGTGCAACGGTCTGGTGCCTTGAGGTACAAAAGCACTGACGTCTTCCAGTACAATCCTCTCTGCACACATAGGGAACAGAGACATCACCTGTCAAATAGCAGGGAGTGTAACATCCAGGAGTTCCTGAACCAAGCTCATTAGTATCCTCTGAATGATGAAGGAGAAGGTTTGCCAGGCTTGGGTGGAGAGACCTCAACAGCTACCCTGCTGGAAAGCATGGTGCAGAAGCACGGCACCAAATGTGGTATTCATAGGGTACCCTAATGGGGTATTCATTTTCTCTTGTCCTCAGCTGGGCTCCAGAATTCTGTAGTCACTCAGAGAACTCTCCTCAAACCGTCATACACCCTTTTCAAAACTTTGCCCAGATTGACCAAGCCAACAGGAAAATCTGTTTCTGCCATTTGAGCATTTACTGCATATTCAGAAGCAATCTTGCTCTGAATCACAGTGTGTTTATTGCTTTATGAGTAGAAAGTGCTTAGAGTAGAAAGTATCCACAGCATTAGCTAATTTTGTGTATCTTCTTGGAAGCAATACTTTTGGCTGTCACATTTCCCTGGATAAAACCTGCTGAGGGAAGCACAGGAAATGACTCCTAGAGAAGTAAGGTGACTTTTACATTCCTCTAGAAGTGAACGTCTTCTAACAAAGAAGACTGTCTTCCATTATAGGGCAGGTAGAGGGATTTTAAGGTAAAAAACTAAGCAAGACTTGAACAGTCAAAACAGCCAGCTACAAAGTGTAAAGTACTCCCATAGCAGCTGAATGAAAATTCGTACAGGGTGGATATAGTTGGACAAATAGAATTACACCATATCTTGAGAGAAACAGCAAGTCATGAACAAGGGCAACAAATACTTCATTTATTGCAACCGTGGCGCTAGTAGGTCAAGCATAATTGTTTTAATGAACTCATTTGTAACTGTGTTGCCTGCCCATAGGGCTGAAAGAGCTTACAGTGACAAACCCTGTAAGCGGGATTCTGTGGCACCTGTACAAATACTTAACCCTTAGTACATGCTAGCTGATGGTGTCTGAGGGGTATGGTGTGAGCTGCAGGCCAGGCAGAAACTCAGCACAGTAGGGGTAGGGCAGGTAGGAGCATCAAGATACTTTTGGGCAGTACCGTTGTGTTGCAGAATTTCCAGGTACGCATATGAACACCAAATCATGAAGAAAGTGCCAGCACTGCTGGTTGATAATAAAAGATATTTAGTTATTATGAAAATTTCTCTCAAAGCATTATACTGTGAGTACTAATAAAGAACATGCTTAACAACTGAGATGCAATACCAGGCAAATGTTTACACGACCAGAATGCAAAAGATAGCTAAAACACTGCAGGTTAGCTACTTCTGCATTATTCTAAGCTGTTAGGATATTTTTCCTTGACATACTGAATTGCAAACTAAGATTCAGGCTAAGTATAGTTCAAGCTGCCTCATTTAACTAACGCATAATTAGCAATCATGACTCATTTGCACAACACAGTGATAGCAGTGTCTTTGGTTATAATATAAAGTGAAAATTGCCATTCAAATGTTAAAGAAATATATTAGTGGTTAGTGAATAGGGTTTAATAAAATGCTATATGCATTCACTGATTTATCCTGTCTCATTTATTACTGAGACTGTTCAAAAGAGATCCTCTTTATTCCTTAATAACAGTTATCCACATAGTGCTACACATTTTGAAATACTATATAAACCCTTAACATTGCCACCCTTCAAAAAAGCCCCAGTGAGAGAGAACAGGGCTTTTCTTTGTGGTATTTCATCTATATTTCAACATTTGCAAATATAAATATGCTAAACAGGAAGTCACATACCAAACCAGAAGAGCTGTTGCGGTAAATTTTTAATTGTACAAAGTTTAGCCTTGTACTATTAACCTTAAAGTAATTGGAACTCTGCTAGCATAAACAAAAATGTAGGCCTTTTCTGGTGTGTGTATACATAGACTTGTTTCAGCAGGTTTTTCTCAATATACGTTACACTTCACTGCACTCTCTCCTCTCACTGGGGAGAGGATGGAATAACCAACAACAGTTGACAGATGTTAGTCACATCACACAATGCACCAGGAAATAACAGATAACAGATAGCCAGCACACACATGAGCACAACACAACATCCTCTGTATACTCCACAGTGTTCATTCGCTTAGTTCAACATACAGCGTGGGGTCACTCTGTATTCGTAATCCCATACAGTGACGACATCATTGACGAAATATATTAATTCTTTCCTGCAAGTTTATTTTCCCACCTTTCCATACCATAGGAGTCATAAAAAATACATCTAGGTTAATAAATTTACTGTGCCTGGAAATGTCCCTGAGTGCTGATATGATGGCATGGCTCATGGCTCTATTAGCTCTCTTATCCTCCAAGATTGCACAGCTGCATGTAAAGTTATTCTCTTCGGGAATAACTTCTGAAAAGTTTTAACTCCTGAATGATGTCCAGGAATTGCTGGGGAGACAATGAGTTAGCACATGCCAGAAGCTTTCCATGGACCACGATACCAATACAGATGGTTACGTCCCAGTGCTAGGGACGTTCCTGGTAACGTTCAACATACTAATACAGCAGCAGGGTAGTAATAGAGGTTTTTAAGGCAGCTTTTAATCAGCCTTTTAATTTCATTGTGCCTACACACACTGCTTGGTCTATGTCCGTGTACCAAACGACAGCCTCTGGGAACTGAGTGTCCTTCACCCAGCCAAAACGTCTAAATGCTGGGAGCCATCCGATAATCCTTTCAGTGACAACATTGCAAAGCTGTGAAAGATGTTATGAAAGCCTTTTTAAATATAATCACCTTGAAACAAAAAAGCCACACAAATATCAGAGGCTACTGCCACTCACTAATGCTAAAAGTTTGCTGGAAACAGTGCCTGAGGTTGTACATACCACTGTTTATTGCCTACAGTGGTGGAATAAGTAAACGCTTCTATGTCTGACTATATTAATATTTATGAATCTACTGGGGAAAAATAAAAAGGCAACAACAAAACAACAACAACAACAAAAAACTAGGATAACGTGAGAAGAACACGTGAAAGAAGGATGAATTTATTTCAGACACAGGAGACTCACTACTAAAAGTAATAGGCCCAGTAGGGATAGATACTTAACAGCTGCAATTCATTGTGGAAAGATGCAATAAAAGAAGCAACATGACATTTTTACTGGTATCCCACTAATGCCAGATTCATAAGGACTAATTTAGTTTAAGCAACAGGTCATGCAAACAATCTTTGTGGTAACCCATTCACAAGCCTGGCAAGTTACATAGCACTTCAGCATAAAAAGACGTTTCACTGTTTTGATGTTATTCTTCACAGCATCCTTTTTGGTAGTCAAAGCTCTTTCTTTCAGCTTTTAATCTGAAAGTAAAAGTTTCTCAGAGATCTTTAGAAAATCTAAGCAATTGCCATCCACTGAATTTCTCTTCTCTGTCCTATCAGTGAGTGATACCTTCAAAGTGTTACAGAAGCTTAGTTAGACATGACCTTTTCTGACTGAATTTTCCTTGAACACACATTTTCCTTGAACAACACTTCTACTTATGTATAAAATAACTCCAATGAGTATAGTATAATTATCAGTAATCATTACTAGCTCAAAACCAGCTCAATTTAATAGTAACATAGAATTGTTGTGAATTTACATAGCTGAAAGACTATCTTAATTCTGTCTGGTGGTATCAGTCCAACTCCTAATGAACAGAAATCAACACCATTCTCCTCCCTTTGGCACTGTACCCATCAGACAACCAAGAATTAAAAAGATGTGGTATGATTGATCCAGTCTCTTAATATACATGTGATTGAAATAATGCCATTGTTCATTGCCATTTTCAAGTGCACGGCCTCAAAGCTGTGGCAGATCGTGGATTTGTACCTGTCTTTCGTATAGGAACTTTTTTTTTTCCCCAGGGAACTTCCCATCTCTACTTCAAAATGTAAATGCCAGCTATGTGGGAATTTTGATTTACTAGTACTAGTGGGTGTATTGGGTTTATGTGGCAAAGTTTTGGTAGCAGGACACTGCAGGGGTGGCCTCTGAGACCAGAGCCCTGCAGCTGCCCCATGTTAGATAAGGGGCCAACTTCAGCCAGCTCCAACAGCAGTTGTGGGGATGCTCAGCTGGCCAGCTGGGTAAAACCACCACAGTGGGTAAAGTGTCAGTTAAACAAGACCTTCAGGTGCAATTTAGAGCAACTCTGAAGTTGGTGTAACCAAGAAGCTCTAAAACATTTTATTGCATTCACATAAATGAAACTATTCTGCCTCTCTCACCCCTTTCACAGCCTGCAATGCTGTTCTGGACATCCTAGGCTATCAAGCACTACCAAATGGCTACACTTTCATATGAAGTTTTTAGACCTGACCTAATTTCACTCTATCCAGTATAGCTGCATAAAATATTATCTTGCGTGCAAAAACCAAGGACACGTCTAGACTATAAATACCCGCTTGCCAGGAAATGGTGTAAGCACACAGTCATACTGCAGTTACTAACACCTGTTTCTTCTTTGCATTGTAGATGAGATCCAACATTAACTTGTATTTTGCAACAAATCTGGTTCAGTCTAATATATTTTAAAGGGCAAATAAAACAGCATTACCTTAAAGCCACACAAGTTCCTTCTAAAAAGAGAAAAGTGCTGGAGGTCACTGTGTAGTGGGGAGAACACACTGTAGTTCTTTGCAATATGTAGAAAGTGAAAAGAACATACGCCATTTTGAAAGACTACTTGGAGACAGTTTTTAATAAATTTGCTTCAATTTGGTGATTTCCGTCTGCTTCTTTGCAAGCATCCCTTAAAACTTTTTAAAGGATATTTGAGAAACTGAGTATGCTTAAGAAATAAGACAAAGCACTTTCTGAGGTGAAAAAGATTGATCAGGAATTTTAAATGATTTCATGAAGTAAAACTGAGCAGACTATACAGTTTGACAGGGGAATTTGCGCAGTGTCCTTCTGAATGTGGGGAGCATGACACTAGCTGTTATGTTATACACATTACTACACCAATCTGAAAGATCTGCAAGGAAACACAAACAAAAACATAAAACACCACTAAGTTCTTTCAGATATGAAAATGCATCAGGGAAAGAGGTACAGTGTACAGCATTAGTGAAAATGCATTACATATAGAAGTTTTATTATTTCCTTTCTATACACATACTTCAATAAAAGTGGTGGAGTTCCTATAGGAGAAAGAAATGACGGACGATTGCATCTTGATAACTACTGCTTTCCTCCTCCACTACCCAATATTCACACCCACACATTTTTCTCTCTGTAGAAATGTATATACAAGGTCAGATCTAAGCCCATAGCGTGTTTTGTAGGTGGATTCCTGTCTTTACCATTGATTTGAATTTCAGACTTTAATTAAATTTTATTCCTTCTCTTCAATAAATGCTGTAATCAGTTTGTCTGAATTGATTTTGTAAGCTGAAAATGTCAGTATGAATCACAGAACATTCGGCACGTTGGAAAATAAATATAATGAAAATTGAAACATTTGAAAACTGAGGAGCTGGCTTGTGGGCAAATACAAACAAAGTAGGATTATATTCATTATGCTGGATTTTGCTCTTCAGAAGATGGCCTTTCTCTCGATGCATGATGTTTGATGTCCCTGAAGGACACTACCCTCTGGTTTACTGCTGTCTCTTTTGTGAGAATGAGCATGCCCCTGGGGGAACCACTCCACTCAGTTGCATCTATGTTTGGGGTGGTTTGCTATTATGATAGCAGCTGGCTTGGAAAAGCTGATAAAGACTGCTGTGGCATGAGGAAATATGTTCTGAAACACATAGTATCCTCCAAAAAGAAGCCAAAAATCAGGTCTGATTGCAAGATTATATCAGATTTTTCGTAATTCATAATTTTTTACAACACACAGTAAAAGTTGAATAACTTCAATATGTATAGCTCTTTTTTCCTTTGCCTTAAATAAAATTATGACCACTCCATGGATTTTTTTTTTCTCTGCATGATAATTTAAAAGTTAAGATACTAGTTTGGATTTAGAAACAACAACAAAAAAGGGGGGGGCGGGGTAAAAAGGATTGAGAAGGTTTGCACAGAAAGGAGTCTTGGGGAGGAAAAAAACACACACAACATGAAAGTACTCTAGTGGCAGCTAAAATCCAACACCTGCAAAGTATATGATCTCCTAACTCCCCGCTCATACTAATAGTGTTATGCCAGGACTGTAAAATACCATCACTATTATGAATAAAACCGCTGGGTCCTGTGAAACACACCCCAAGGGAACCAAAGTTACACCACTGGGTAGACAGTATATAGATAGCATCACCGAGATTGTGGAGTTTGAGTAACTAGAACACTGTCACTTTGGGACTAAATACTGAAGTCCCCTGAATCTCCAACCTCCTGTGAGCAACCCATGAGTCTAACCTCTCAATAAGCTATTTATAACCTCTCCTCATTTCAATCCTACCTTCCCTTTGAGGAAATTCAGCCAATTCCACTAAGGCACCCAAACCTGCACCCTTCCCTTGTTATAGCAGCAATAGGTTAATTCCAGAACACTGTCAGATTCACTTTCACATTTAGACCTCATTATTAACAATTTAATGTCACAAGGCTATAGCACAGTTTCTATTTAGCATCATTGGCCTTGAAAACTAGCTATCAATCTCATTTTAAAGTGCCAAATTTTAATATTTCCTCAAAACCATCCTTTAGGTTAAGAGTCATAGTGAAGTCATAGCTCAGTGTTTTCAGTATTTTCTACAGTTAAATCATTTAAGCTGTTCTGCTTACATACACAGTCTTAGGTTAACAATGGTGCAGAACTACACTGAGTTCAATTATACTTAGAAAGTTCTACATAAGAGCCTAAATTTTCCCTGCACAACTAAGATATATGATTATATTGTGCTGTTCAAGAGCTAAATCCCACAAGGAAAAATAATCCAATGTTTCTACAAAGAAAGAATTTTGATGAAATCCAACACTCCATAGACATGTAAATTCCTCTACTAGTACAAATCCCAACTGAATGAAAATAATAATAATAATAAAATAAGTTAAAATCAGAAGTATCCAATAAAATGTTCTGTTTCCATTACTCTTCCTTAAGATACTACTGTGAAATATCCTAAATCCAGATCTATACTTTGTGTTTTAGTAACAGAAAACCATCAACCAATTGATCATTTTATTAAAAATATCATCTGACCAAATGTAAACTAAAATTACTTTAACAATCTGTAGATTTATTTTGGGATGATACACTGAAGGTATCAACTTCTAAGCAGTTATGCCCAGTATTTTGAAGACATATCCTCAAGGGCTGTCACCATCCTGTCTTAGATGCACCTCAGACACTGACAAGGATTTTTTTTCCATCACATATAAGAAATGCAATGCCTCCTACATGATTCCTATAGGCAGAAAGCATCACTTGTTTGAAAGTAGGGCAATACAGACACTGACATCTCTTCTATAAGAAAAACTTGTTCTACCACAGTGAAAATGACTGAACCAAATGCATTCAAGCTGAAAGCCTGGAACAATTACACAAAAATTTAATAGGAAAGTGTCAGACAAATTGTTTCTAAATCATGGTTGCAGATGATTTTGCTTACATTCTGAACGCGACCAAACCTTTTCCATGAAGAGCAAAATGAACAAGAAGCATTTGTTTGCAAGTGGATCTAAATATACTATTTTCAATTTAGCAAAATTCACAAGGTACATGCCAGGAAGGAAATGGTCCTGAAGTGAGCTTCAGGGATTTCTGAATCTGTAATAGCTTGAAAATGTGTACCAGCAGACACCGTGGTGTGATGAAACAGTTTAACAGTAGGAGAAATTATTTTTATCTCTAATCAAGCAGGTATAAAATCAGTATACGTAATCTAGTATTTCAACTCTTGAAAAAAAAAAAAAAAAGCCCATCTAGAGCACATTACCATAATAGCAAAAGTCTTTTCCCTTCACAGAAGTGAAAAATGCAAGAGCTGTTATAATGCATCCTACATCTAAATCTAAGGCTTAAAAGGAAAAAGACTCATATTTTTATGTGGAAGGAGAAGGAAAAAAAAAAAAAAGATTAATCTCAACAGGCAGTTGTCTCCCATGGATTATTAGGTCTCTCAAGACAGCTTATATAACACACATTGGTCTTATGATTAGCTTGAAAACCCAAGGAGACATATTATTATCCTCCTAAAAGTAAAGTGCCATATTGCAACAGTGGTTTGAAGATAAAAGTTGTTCCAAGTTTCTCCGATTTCAGCATTGCTTTTTACTTCAAATATTCTTTTGCCTCTTAACTCCAGCACATGCAGAAAGTTATTAGTGAGGGCACAGAAAGCACACCCTGTAGTACCAGATAGAGGAAACCACTGGCTGTGGTAGCTGTCTAGGAACTTTTGCTATGGTAAGACCTTACATAAGTGAGAAGAAAGGAGAAAACTCCAACTCACAAGCCCAGGTGAATGATCAACTAATAAACAAACTGTTCAACTGCATTACTTATTAAAATAGACACAACAGTTCAAATATAAAAAGGTGTTCTTGAGTATGAAAGGCCAAATCTCTAAAAGTGCAGATTTCTCAGCACAGCACATAAAACAGCTAAAAAGTGCTAGTTTGAAATTTTACAGTTACCTGAAAAATCAGACTGGATCCCCCTTTCTACATTGTTTGTTTCCTCCACTTTTCTTTCTAGATTTTTTTTCTTGTATAATTTTGTCATTAGTGGTTTCAATATTTGCTGCCATTTTCTCTTGCTGCTCGTTTGCTCTCTCTTTTTTCACCCCTAGCTTCTTTACTCTTTGAAGGCTTTCCATCCATTTCTTCTCTCTCTGTCTGACCCTCTCAACCTCTTCCTCCGTTACCCGAAAAGCATCTCAGTTAAATCATCTACAACATACAGTTCTGACACTGGGAAGTGTGTGTGGACTAGCTGAGAAGATGGGACAGTATTCTAAAGAGCCTTAGGAGATGTCAAGAACAGAAGGAAGCAGGAGAACCGCAGTATCCTTTCTCAGTACCCCCAAGAGGTCATCCTGAGCCCTAGCAGATCTTGCTAGGGCACAGTAAATGCCATAAGAATTCCATGCTGGAATGACTCACTGCATCAAAAAGGACATTTGACACCATGCTAATCACTAGGAAGGACAAGGGAGAAAAATCTCTTCAAGTTAAGAAGGCAAACATCTGCTGTTTCAGCTAAGTAAAGAAAAAAGGACAACCACATCACTTGAAGTCAAGCGTAGAGCAGAGAGGACAGAATCCACCATGCTTTTAACCCCAGGACAGGGCAGCAACAACACACCCTTCTCACCAGAGAGGCAAAGGAAGATCATCAGATCCTTCCCACTACAGAAAGGCATCAGGACTGCAAACAAATGCTAGTTCCCCTCCCAGAAGGCTGAATTCTTATACTTCTGAATGGCTCAACAGAGATCTCTAGGTCTTGAATGCTAGGTTGTATCTGAGATAGCATCAAAACTTCCTATACAAAGAGCATCCAAATTAATACTTGGAAAGAAACTGCTTAAAGCAATCAAGCAGCTTATTTTGCTGAATATTTTCAAGCGGTAACAGGACATACGCATTTATCATAAAATTTTTTAGTATCTTCAGCCTCTCACGTAGCAGGTGTAAGTTTTGCCCCTTGTGCAAGTCCTTATGAGATCAGTGGAGTGATTAAAGATGAAACAGTTCAGAAATCTTGAGGGAAATCCTATTCACATAATGAAAAAACAGATGCCAAGGGACCTATTTCTGGAAATCAACTCTCTCATCATAGGTGAAAACCTGGTCACAGTGAAAACAATGCAATTGCCACATTCTTGTAGATGTAACCTTCAGTATTACTCATAGGCATGCATTGCAAGGTCTATGAAATGTTAAATGCTCTGAGAAGTGACTGAAATTATCAGAGGATTTAAAAATGCAATCATTAATGCTATTATTTCAGTCTTGCTAGACTTGGATAATCCTCAGTGACACTTGCAACTTCCATAAACAAAAAATACCCTTCTGCTTTGAAAAATAAGCCCATTCATGCAAAGCTAATCTACATTTCCCAATCAAAATTGGCTCAAGGGGGTTCTACAGTTTTCTCCTTTTGCAAGCATTCATCTAGCAGATGCTGTCATTTTAACTCCTGTGAAGCACTTCTTATCCTAACCTGGGCATTGCACACTATTTCTGTTCCTCTTAACACATTTTTCTGGGAGTTTTAGCAAGGAGAAACCATCAGTGCTGCCAAACCAGCTGTTAAATGTGAGAAAAGTACTCAAGAAGTCATTTCACAGAATATTTTCTATTATGCATCTGTGCTTGACTATCTTACCAGCAAATTTTACAGATGTAAAATGTTCAACATATGATATGTTAAATCTGTTTGTATGGCTACACACACACACACACACGTTCCTTAGTGCAGCATGACTGAGATTCAGAAATACTACTACCAAAGAATAAATAAGATAGAAGATTTTACTTAAGTCAGACAGAAATAATGTGCTATTTGAAAACTGTCTGCTGAGTAATAGACCTGATCTTCGTGACAAGGTTTACCATAGATTTACCATAGACAAAGTGGCTGCCAAAACAAGACTCAGAAAAAGTCACGTTAAAAGTCACTGATACTGAAAACATTTGTGGTTCACAGAATATTTAGCAAGTGACACTTTCTGCTGCAAGGAACACAGTAATCTTTCCTGAAAAGCTCCAAGGAGGAGATGAATTCTGTAGGTCACGTCTGCTAATCAACAGAAAGGCCAAAATACTGCCTCAGTTGATCATCAGGTTTCTTTTTCCTTATAAATTAAGCCAATTGCCCTATGGAAGAAAATGAGAAGGGTAGTTCCTCGTGTTTTCTTGGTAAAAGTCTAGAAATGACAAAGTGCTACAATGCTTTGAAAAACAAAACAAAAACCCTACCCAGATGTTTCTTATGCTGATGGAAATTACTCTTGATGTTATGAGGGGTGCTCTTCTGGAACTCTCCCTCCAATCTCAATGGAACAAAGAAGGAATAGAGTGCATTTATAAAAATTACATTTTCAGCAGTTAGCAGTTCAAGCCATAATCACCTCAAGAAAAAAAAAAAGGAAAGAAATTAAAGCACAGGGCAGTCTTTTTCAATGTTTTTTCAGTCAGATCTCAAAAATATTCTGAAAATCTTTTGGCTGGAAGAATATGCAAAAATGGTAGTTTGCCTTTTATAAATACAAAACGCTAATATATTGTTCTGAAAATTGTGTTAGTGTGCATACCCACATGTATATGTATTTTGGTCCTACACGCGATGAGAGCAGAAAACCTGCCAAATCTGCTAGAACAACAGTTGTGAATCACAGCAGTAATTCCTGCCACAAAAGCATGAACTAACCACAGACTACGAATCTGCCATTCTGCAAGTTGACCCCCCCCCCCGTCTAAATCACAGGAAAATACAGCCGCTCACAGAACAATTTCATATCAAAATGGAAAGTTGTTTTTATCTTTCTTATACCAAGTGGCAGCCGTACATACTAGGAGGAGGAAAACCCAAAAGGCCAGAATGGACAGATTTTATTACACTGCTATACCTAATGCACTTAAGTTAGAAACAGCTAGTTGAGTGCAAGAGCAGAACACTTAAAGTAATTAAAGCCCCCCAAACTCATGGGGTAATACAAACATGCATACAGTCTGATATTTACACCCTATTATTTAACTTCTTTAAGGATTAACAAGTGAAGAAAGTTATTTGACTGTACTGTGTCATATGCAATGTCATATATTTCATAGGGGACAATACACGGTCTAAGAAAATGGAAAGACTAGCTGCTACTTTATGACATTATTTTATTTCACCAATTGAAACAGTAAAACAGGAATCTTTAAAGGGGAAAAAAAAGTCAAACAATTAAAAAAATAGCCTACATACAAGCTATAGCTATAAAGAGATAGGCTAAATACATATTAACTAAGCCTGACTGAATTATAGCAATTTCTGTAAAATCACTTTACAGGGCTTTGCATATCCATTAGTTTAATAGCAGTATTTTTTCCTAAAAGGATATCTTTCAGTCGCTCTGACAGGTTTATCTTCATGATATATAGTCTCCCTGCCTTATTTTTGCATAGTACAAAAGAGACTATAGAAGAAAATTTAAATAACCAAAACCAGCATTAGCCAATATTACTGAGCCACTTGTTCACTCTGCTTTATAGTATATATTTTACAATAAAGACTCTGCAGAGAAGAGTGTGGGCACATAAGAAGTAAACTTAATTTTGTGTTAAAGATTAATTAAAAGAAAAGAGAAAATTGGATGAGGCTGGAAATCAAAGACTATATTTATATAGCTGCAGCTAGAAATAGTGAAGCATCTTCTGTGTGTCCCTCATCAAAGAAGCCATGGGTAGTGATTAGGGGAAGCAAAATTGTGCAAGCAAAGTAATAAACTTCCCCTAGAAGAACTTATGGAACACAGTTTTTCACTCAGGGCATCAGCTGCTCAAAGCAGTAAGCACCTCCGTAGAGACTGGGTCTCCCTGAACCTGCTCCTATCTGCAGCCTCCAGCAGAAGTACCCATGCTTCTGGTCAGCCACCAAAGCCGAGCATCAGTTGCATAAGATCCTCTCTGGAAAGTCACTGCATAGGTACACATCCATCACAACTGTACCCTCTCTGCTGACGGGGAAAAAAAAAGAAATGCCACTATTTGGAGAGTGCCCTAGAGTATTCAAAGATTATGAATGCTAGAAAAGAAGCAGATATTAAGCAATTCTTGACTTTGAAACAAAGCTTTACTTTTCAACTGGTCTGCAATTGTGACATGAAGATAAAAAATCTTTTACCCATTACAGACCTGACACCTACCACGGGAAATCTGGCTATGAAATTTCCCCTAATCTTTCCCGAAGTTTTCCTGTTTGCACAGTCATAGCATCAACCTCAAATACAATGTGTTAGGAAGCTTAATTTATTAGGAAAGTTTATCTATTATTAATACACAAGATTTATTATGGGAGATACAGAGAGAAAATTTTTGCTTATGAAAATTCATGGAAAGGCAAGTTAATATTTCAACTCAGAAGGCAATTTATTTTACTTGTTAATTAATAATATATACAACTTCCACAGAGCAGCCAAAATCTGGGCAAAAATCTGAAAACAGAAGCGAAAATAGCAATAACAAACCAACATGTCTATGAGTCTGTTCCTATGTGGTTCTTCCATTCTCAGAGATCAGTTCATAAAGTGAGGGGGATCACTAAAAATCATCAGCTATGACTGATCAAGACAATTTAAAAAATAAAATTAAAAAAAATGCAATGCATAATTTGGGCAGCCTTCATTCCCAAACCCTACTAAATATTGTTTTACCCTGGGGGGGGGGGGGGGGGGGGGGGGGGGGGGGGAAGTAATAATAATCAATCACAGGGTTATACTTTGCTTCACAGATTTATAAGAATTTAGTTCTTGCTTCCCCATTCAACTCATCAAGCTTCCCACGTACATTCTGATTTCATTCTCAAATGGCACTGTTCTTCAGGTAAGATCCACTTACGTAACTTCAGGACTGGTACACAGTTTTCTGTTTTCCTTACTTTTAATAAACCCTTCTCCTCCTGGATGTTCCTTCTGTGCAGTCTAATGAAAATTCATAGGACTTCTGTTCATTCAGAACTAGGACAATTTCTACCTTTGAACTTTCTGCCTAAAAAGATGAGCAACAAGCACGTTGTATTTCGAGATTCTCCCAAGGATTATACTCAATCATCCACTTCCTTCTGTCTTTTTCTATCACAACTTATTAGCCTCATTGTTTCCCATGCTTCCAAAAATCTGTTGTCCTTCTCTGTCTCTCCAAAACAAGCCAAAGATTCTTCTTTCACAGTTCCCTGACATTTTTCAAGTCAACATGAAGGGCCATCTGTTCTCCTTGGCATATGATTCCCATTCTTTCACTTTAAAAGAAATACTATTCAGTTACATATCTTGAACATCAAGACCATCTTCATTTTTTCTTTCAAACTTTATGATTTTACATGCATCGTCTTTTTTTTACAAGATTTACAAGTTTTAGTTTATGACATATTATAACTTACTTGTATTAGTCTTGTATTTCAAGGTAGTTGTTGAAATAAGTTGTGATGCATTACAATGCATATGCTCAAACTGAAAATGATTGTTTAGGATACTCCAAAGCCTACTTCTCCAAGAATGTCTTTTTGCAGGTGTGTGTGTGTTAAATATAAGCAGTTGTATTTTTTGACTAGCAATGAAATGATTCTAGACACTTTCTTGCAACCCCTGCTCTCTCTTTCTCTAGGTCTCAGGTGAGGAGCAAAGTAGTATCACCGGAAGGATCTTCTGGGGAAAGAAATAAAACTACAGGAATAGACAGATAAGGTTACGGTCAAAAATAACCTTAACTCTTTGAGCTTCTTCTTACATAGAGATCATAATATCCCTTGCCAAGCAGTCTAACATTCCTGAGCAATTAGGAAGAATGACTGTCACAGCACTAGGAAATACAGTAATACAGGAGAACTGTATTTTTTCTACATTGGCTATAACACGAATTTACATTTGAACTGAGTATCAAGCCTTTTGAACCTTTATCCTATGCATGTTTCTACACAGTTGTGTTCTGATGGCTCACACACAACAAATGAATCCTGTGCCAGTCAATTCAAAAATGTGCTGTGTGGTGGTATCAAGCACAAGCTTTATAAGAGCAGTGGTCAAAGTCAGAGTTGTTTGCAAACTATATTGTACAACCAGAAAAATAACATCACTTCCAGATGCAATGGAATGGAGTTACCTTGCAGCACAGTTGATTAATAGATATCAGATATTAGATTAGATATCAGGAAGTTTAAGAAAACAAATGGCATAGGTCTTAAGAGGAAATTAAAGATTTACAAGGGGAAAAGTGTGCAGGTGAACCAAAAGTTTTTTTTTAAAAATCAACAGTAACCTCCAAGTGAGAGGTTATGCTAATTTAGGTTATTCTTATAATGATGGATTGCTAACATTTGGGGAACAGCTGTACAGCTCGCTACGTAGAAATGACCATAGCCATCTCCTCAATTAATTGAATGCCTCAAATGGTGCCCTCATTAACCATAACATTTTCTGTGGACATCATGTAAAAAGTAGACAATACTTTGACAAATTAATGTGTCTGTTTTCAGAAGAAAAAAAAAAAAGGACATCTGAGTCAAAGTAGCATTAGAACCACTAAAGTTCTAATTTAGCAGAGACTGTGAAACTTTGCAGCATATACTGTGAAATAAATTGAGAATTATTCTTTATTTTCCCAGGGTTTTCCCTCATCCAGGAAGCTCCTATTTAAGCACCAGGCCAGTAGTAACTTTCTATTTTATAGCAGACTTTTCATTTTACCTAGCAGACTTTTCATTCGTTTGGATTTCAGATCAGCTAAAGTCCGTTGAAAAATTAAAATCCTAGTAATAACATGTGAGTTAAATACGAAGACAATTAACTCAATAGCACCATTAGACAGCAATAACCATAAGCAGCTTACAGAAACTTTTATGTGGTTATATGTTACTCTGCTTTATTTTAGAAACTTATTTGGAAATATTTTTTTCCCAGTTTTATTTTTCCCCCTAAATATTACAGTTTACATAATTGTAAAGCTACTACTGCTGAGTCCCATATTTAATTCTATACGACAATCATTGCCTAGACACAACGTGATTGTGTTGGGTTAGCTATTCTTTGGGAAAAAAAAATAAAAATAAAAGTCTATTTTCCTGATAAAATCATTGTATTAATACTGGGGATCTCAACAAGAAGGACACCAACAGTCTTAGAGGCAGCAGAACTGAAGAAATTTTTGGTGCTGAACGGAGCAACAGACAACTTCTTGACATGGGCAGGCTTAAAACTCTTCTTATATTTTATCACATTCAAAAGACAATCTGACAACTTCCCTAAGATGCTGTTAAATTTAGTAGGGTTTCTTTATTCCCAGCAGTCTGCTGAAAAACCCAGTGTATTATGTAGCCAGAAGTGCACTTCTTTCCTAGAACAAAGGGGAGGTGGCATTTATTCCATGAAATTTTCAAACAAACAGAAATACAATGCTAAAAGAAACTCTTGGTTCAGGTGGCAGTGGCAGTGAGACTCTTTATTCGATTTTCTAAGTACTTAAATTCTTCAAAGCTGTTTCCCATCCAGTATTCTTTTTTTATTCTGTTTTGCTTTCACGCCTTTCATGTAGATCTCCATCCACACTTTGCGTGACAAAACAGCCACTGCCAAAGCACTTTTATCGACCTTTCTGCTTTGAAAGCTGCTAGAAGCACTAATGCATTCTCCCTATCTTGCTTTTTATCACCAGAGAAGCAAGTTCCCTCACCCAATACTCAGAGGAGTAATTGGCCTCAATTAAAAACTGGCAAAAAGCCCAAATCTGTTGACTTTCCAAGTATTCACAAAAAGGCCAGTTTTATACATCAGGTTTTTGAGAAAGGTAAATGAGGCTGGCTTGTAAATTAAGGTATAAGAAAAAGCAGAACAACTGATCTACAACCAATCTTTGAGAAATGCTAACATAACCAGCTGGAAGCATCTTCTACAGAGCTTCCAATTACCCAGCGCCAATCACTCCAAACACAGGATGCAGGAGACTATTGTCAGGCTGCTTGGATCCAAGCAATTTCCACATAGCTTTAAGAATTAAACTTATGCAGCAAACCATAAAAAAACTTCTCATAAATGAATGCGCAATTTCTCCAGAGACAGTGAAGAGAGCTGCAGAGTGCTCAAAACCCGTTTATTTTCTGAAAAATACAAGGTGGGAACAAAGAAACATAACAACATCAGTAGGTCCCAGAACTAGACAGCTCCTGTAGTTTTAAGGTAGCTCAGTATGAGAGGGCTATATGATTTTATTACAGAAAAGCAAACTGACATATAGGCATATGAATTAAAGGAAAGCACAGCTAACTTGTCTTTATGCCTCTTCTAAGTCCACAAAGTTAATTTGACATATTTGAGGAGTTAAATTCTGGATGACAGATTTCACTGAGATTTACAACAAAACAAAGACTAGTAGAAGACCCTAAATAAACTTTCATCAAGGAAAAAGAGTCCCTTAGTTCAAGATGAAGCTCTAAGAATGAAAATCTTCTCTGTACTGAATATGAAAATGAAGAAAACAGGTCCTGAAGCAGAAACACATGCTTACCATCAGTTCCAAAAGTCTATAAAACAACACCCAACCTGAAAGTAACTGGAATAATTATCTGAAGTGGGCAGAGTTCTGCAAGCCCGCAGGAGCATGAGGCAAGTTAAAAGCAGGAAAGAGTCAGATGAAACTCGTGGTTTGCAGGGGCTAACTACGGAATAGCTGAACTTAAGGTATGACTTATAAACTGGATATGACAATAAATTAGAAAAGACATCCACACAAAAGAGCTGTTACCCTGTTAAGAAGGAAAGCAAACCTTCTATTCAATCAAGTAACTGCTTGCACTGTGCAGGCAAAAGGGAACAAAAGCGTAAGAAATATGAAGAGCATTTCAGGTAACAGAGATCTCCCAAGTGAGCGTGGCAGAGAGCTGCTGAAGCTAAACCACTCAGAAGCAAAGGGCCGAAGGGTCAAGGGCTGCATCCTTCATTTCTACTTAAACCTCAAAACACAAGCAAAGAAACTATGTGGAAACTGAGTGGTACCTATGCAAAAAGGTATTTGGAGAGTGAAAGATTTGTGTCTTTCTACTATACTCAACACCTCAGTGGACTCCATCTAGTCCATTAAGAAAACAGGTTTCTTTGATATATTCAGAAACTTCGTTTAAGATTTATTGTTTTGAATTGTTAGTTCAGTTCTGTTTCTTAACTGACTAGTAACCAGGGGCTGGAGGTGTAGGGTGAGGAAAACAGCTTTTGAGGTTATAGATGGCACTGCACAAGGCCTGCAGGAATGAAATATATATTTCTATTTCAGATACTTATTAAGTATCTCAAAAAAATAAAAATAAAAATAAAAAAGAAATCCAAAGAGCCTTACCCAAAATCCTTGGAATCTGCTTTGAATTTGAGAGCAAATAAATCTGAAGAGAGAGGAATTTGCAGCTAATTTTTCTCCTCCTGTTGACTCAGAGCAGTACTACACAAGGTAATTCAATATATACTAGAATACAACCTTAATAAAGAGTTTGAGAAATTATTACGATAATTAAGGAAATCCCAGGCCTGAGGTATCCCATCAGTAAATATACAAATTGCATGACATAAAAAATGCTGGAGAACATTTCTATTTTTTTTCTAGTCTGAACTTTAATAAAATTCCTGGTTTTTTTTTTTTTTTCCCTAAAACAGATATAACTTAACAGTGGCAGAAAAAATAGCTGTAACTGGAAGGGGGGCGGGGGGAAGAGAAAGCCAAGTTACACCATTTTCTACCACTGAGCTACTTTTTTCTATTCCATAAAGAAGCCAAGTTTCTAGGAACAAACCCTTGTGCATCATAGGAGAAATCACACAGAAGAATGATCACCAGTTTTGACAGCTTACATGCCTTGTGTATCAGTAATTGACATCCATTTGGGAGCCTATTTGTTTTTTTAGAAATATTTCTCTTTCTTGGTGCTTACTAATTAGACATTTGAGAGCAAAAGCAACCTGTCATCTTAATGCCACTCCATGTTTTGATGTGGGGAAAAAAATACAACTGAAACCCAGGTCATAATCATATATTCATAAGGATGCAGGGAAAAACAAAAAAAGGAATATATGGCTTTTGTGGGTAAAAATATCCAGATGGAATTGCTTTTCCCTACTGGAGCTTTATACTGGTAATTTATAGGAAGGAACATGTCAAAATGCTTGTCCTGAGGTAGGGCCCATGTACCTAATCTTTTCCCCTGTACCCATCACACCAAATAATCTTCTCTTTCTGGAATTCCAATCTGCATTACACAATTTACTGCAACATGAAAGACATTTGTGACAGAGTGAAAATCAAAGGAGCATTCACAGGCATTAGTGTGAGAGGTAGATAACCTTTATCTCTAAAATAAAATTAGAGAAACAGAAATAAATTAAGAAATAACCATTAGTTTTACAGGTGATCAGTGAAAGTTTCAGGAAGGGCAGAATTCTTCACACTTTCTTCCTTTTCTTGCAATTCATTCTTCAAATTATGATGCCATATAGTGGGATTGTTCAAAATAGGATTTTAAAAGAAACCCATTGAAAACATCTTATACAAACAATTTTAAAAAGAAAATTCACTTTTAGGATGTGATTTCTATCTGTGTAGGGGTGTGTGTGTGTTTTAAACAGGTTTTGGTTTGTATAATGCATAGTACAGAGTGAAACAAATTAAACATAATAAACATCCATCTGTGATTCAGGATGTTTGATTGCATTTTTACAACAGACTGAAATGAAAATGAGTAGTTTACTTCAGCAGTTGGTATAGTTCTATGCCTGGAAATTTATCATAGTTTGCCATGTAATTTAAGCACTCAATTTCCAACAGCTACTGCTCTCAGCCTGGGGAGGAAGTAAGGAGAGAAAAAAAAAACTACGACAAATTACACATGATGAATTTTTAGTAGCCTCAATATGTTTTCTGTGTCACTAGGAGACAGGATACTGTGCAACTGGCTGCCTGAGAGAACAGACGGTTAACAAACTGGAAAGAAAAAACAAGACTCTGTGGAAGGTGACCTTCGGAGAAGAGGTATCCCAGCCCCTGGCTGGGATGAGCAAATGCTGTAACTGCTACAGAATTACATTAAAAGTAGCTTATCGCTCCCTACTGAGCAAGAGTGTCCTGGTAACTTTGCTTTGTATTAAGGCATGTGCTACTGCACTAATGCATCTGTATGCCTTTGACATCTTCTTGACTGGACTTTCTGGGAGCCTGATGCAGATTCTTTAATCCTACATCATAAGACAGATACCAAACTACTTGCTTCTACCAGAACGGCTTCTGCTCCAGGACTGTAAAAGACTGAAGCACAGGCAGTTAAGGCAGCAGTTTTATCAATGTTTTCTTGGACTTCAGCAGAATATAGGCACCAAAGCCCCAGTTTCTTTACCCATGAGCTGAAATAACTTGTCCTAGTCCAGACACTGGACTAGGAACAAAATCTCACTAGTAGCTCTGAGCTACTCCTCATTTTCTAATGACAGATCTTCATGACTGACAGTACCATCTACTGAATTATCTTTGTGAGACATTATTGCATTTTTAGGATTTCTTTGTTCCTCACATTGTGTTTGGAAGAAATTCACAGTATCTTTCATAGACACTCTCTGCCTTAGTAATGTCTTAATTGTTATTTTTTTTTAATAACATATTTATATAACAGTCATAACTGTTATTCTGGTAGAAAGCAATTCTTAAAAAAAAAAAAAAGGCAATAACCGTTATGAAGAACCATAAAGTCATTTAAGCAAACGAGTGGCACAGCTCAGACTGCACGTAAGAATTCTGGTTTCTCGAGGCAGCTCTCACGGCTTCAGTTCCCTTCAGGACGTGTACAACAACCCCTTGATTTGGGGTCACCATTTTATGGAGACAGCCACTCTCTTATGTATTAGGTTCACTGCTCTCTCATAGCTGGAGCTCTTGATAAGGTAAGAGCTGAACAAAAAGATAGCTTATGAAGCAGAATCACAAATAAGTTTAAAAAAAAAAAAGGACAAAAATGGAGTAGGAGTAATTGGTCAGATTATCATAGCAAAGGAAAGTTACAACGGAGGAGTCTCTATAGGGTCAGTACTGAAGCTCCCAATGTTCAGCACATTCATAAGCATTCAGAAAAAGAAGATGGACAATGAAACTAGCTAAATTTGTACATTATATTCAGTCTTCCACTGAAGTGAAGACTGAGTGCAAGAACTGCAGACATATGACATGCAACCGAGTGACTGGGTGATGAAAAGATGAAAGACAGCAGTCAGATGAACCAATGTAGACAAATTTAGCATTAGGCAGGTAGGAAAAACAACTTTAACTTACATCACAGAGTGCTGAGCTCACTGCTGAGCTGAAGTATAACCACTGAAAAATGGGAACTTAGTCTTGTAATACATACCTCTAGGAAAACTTTAGCTCAGAAGCACTTAAACAACACAGAGCAAAACACTAAGAATGATTGCAAAAGTGTTAAAGAATTAAAGAGCAAGCATCCCAGACTGTTAAAACACAGAGGGTTTGTACATTTTAAGTACAAGACATTCTGTTGTCTCTAGAGTAAAAAGGATTTAGTAGAAGCACAATACAAGGCACTTAACTACATGTAAACAAGTGTCTGTACTACCTGAAAGAAGTGTGAACATCAAGAGAAATAATTTTAAATCTTAATATATAATATCAGTTTTGCCAGCTCAAACCTACACTGCTGGAAGGTGCCAAAATAGATGAAGCTTAAATGGATACAGACAAAATAGCTAATTCACTAAGTCTAAGCTGAACACTTATTAGCTTCTGAACTTAGGTCTTTAGCAATGCCCAGTCTGCAAAGGGCTGCAAGTGTAGCACATCCTCCATATTGCTTCAACGGGTAACATGGAGAGAAACATGAAGCCAGATATGTATTAATGATATATATTATATAATAATGATATATTATTGATGTATTCCAGGATATATTAATGATGAAGTCACCAACTTTTCCATGCCCTCTAGACACAACTATACATGTCCAAAGGCTTTTTCCTTCAAACCCAGCCCAGCTTTAGACCTTGCAAAAGCCTTAGCATCCCAGAGCTCTCAGATCCACAGGCACTCCATGGCCTGTATTTCATGCTGCTGATTCACTGTGGTGCAGTCATTTCTGCCGCTTATACTTTGCCCTGTCAGGCTTTAAATAGATGTCCTCCTTATATTCAAGTATACAGGTAACATACAAGCACTGAAAATTCTAGAAACTCTATTTTCTGTTATTACACGGTAATTTCCTTCTCACTGATGAATGCTACTTGGAACAACAGGAAATAAATTATTCATACTCTTCAAAACAAAAAAAGGCACATATCAAACTGCCTATCCACAGTGTCAAGAAGAATATTCAGGAGAATTCCATCCCTTTTTGGAGGCCAGTTTCCTACTTTATGAAGATGAACATCTGTTGCAATATGGCATGATTACTGTGATAAAAACATTTCAGCAGACTAGTCACAAAAGAACTGGCCTTCTTCCTACGTTGTCTCAAATGGATGACATTTCAATTACTGACACAGTATGATCCTGTACAGACAACAGGTAAGTAATTTAATAGATCAGCCCAGAACTTCCTGTAAGCAATACATACAATTCAATTAGTTTCTCACAATAGACTACAGTGGTTATTCGAGGAGCTTGAAGCACTTCATCTGGTAGTTCTTCACAGGGGCAGGAATGCCCTGCTGTTTCCATTCACATCTGTCACTCAGCATTAAAGATTCAGAGCACCGTGAACATGGACAGTGGGTATGTGACGGCATTCAGATTCACCTGTGTGCAGCGAGTAGGAGAGGGCCTTAACTGTCTGTGATGAGATTTCCAAAACCAGCAGCCAGGATAACAGATGTGCCAAACACAACTGCCAGCATTTCAGTCTTCCCCGACCTAGACTGTTGTTACAGCTGTCACTCCATGAACTCAAAAACCTGCCTGTTTTTGAAGGAATAAATATTTCTACACTATATTTTAGAAAATTATCAGGCTGATCATTTTGTCTCAACTCTCACAAAGCTGTAAGACTGAAGACATGATGCTGTGCTATGCCTTAACTACTCCTCTTGCTTCAAACTCTAAGCTGGTATGGATTTGCTGCTGGATGGATTTGCCAACGATGAACCTGGTACACAATAATGTAGCTGTATCAGCGCCTGTGCACGTACGTACACTTTTACATATTAGTGTCACTTGTACTGCCTCTTCTTTCCCCTCCGTCTCCACTCCTCACCCCACTGGGTGTGAGTGCAACCGTTTTACTTTAGATAGGTTTGTCTTAAAGTCTTATTTTGTATTACTTGCATTTTTAAAAGTTACTAACTGATAAGAAATCAAAAATGTCTTGTCCCCACTAAGATGCACTGCCTTTTCAGTGTTCCTGAGGAGCTTTGCACACAGGCTACTCAGGAAAGTTAAATATTAATTAATCAGTAAGGTAGAATAGTTAAAATGAATTCAATCTCCGTTGAGACCTTCTCATTCAGAATTAAAATAGACTTTGTTTGGTTTAATTTCCTTGACAAATGAATTATGCTAAATTAAAGCAAGGTCACTACTGTTCTGATCCTTCTGAAATGTAGCAGCTTTACTTAATTTGAATGAAATCTCAACATGATTAGATTTCTCTTATGTTACTGTTCCTTTCCTGAACAGATCCTGAAAGAAGTTTACAAAAGTTGTGTTAGGCAGTAGTATAGCAGTTCAAGAGCAGCTTATCTCTGGTGTTGAGCTTTTGTTTGTCTAGACACAAACACATGATATTTGGGGGTATTTGACTAAGTGAATACAATAATTAGACTCGTGTTTATAGTAAATAACTAATTTCATAAGTATTCTTAACAGAAATTTCTGCAGTTTCTACCATTATGGTTTCCAGAGGCACCCTTGCTAGTGATTAGCTGGCTAGAGCACTCATCATACCTGACACAAAAGATGTTTAAATATGAGCGCATTTAAAAATTGTAAGTGAGCATGATGAAAGCTTGTTTAAAAAAAATATTAAAAAATATTCTGAATATAAATATATAAGTTTTTAATATAAGCAAAAGTCCTAATTTTTCCATAATCCAAGACAATCTACATCATCAACATTAGCACTTACTGTACTTGATCAGAAAAGCACTTGATTTTTCACTCAGTTCCAATCCATTTGCATTGGTAGTTAGGCCAGGGAAGGGCCAGGAGGCTCAACCAAGCTGGATGCGCCTAAGAGCATGCCAGTGCTATATGACACAGAGGCTCCACTAAGTCCAGGTCCCAGTGCACTCAGCTTAGGAGAAAACCCGACCCAGGACTTTTAAGGAAGTCTTCCCCTACTAACATAGCAAAATGCAGTCACTAGACTAAAGAAGTTAAGGACAAACTTTTGAGGAGTAAATAACGTAAAACCCTAATTCCTATTTTCAGAGTTGACTAAAGAATCTATGTTCTGATGACCTTTACAAATATTACCAAAAATCAAATATCCGCTGCCATTCATTTTTCCCAAAATTAACTGAAGGTTACAATGGTTGTATGCAAAAGGGTCTGCACATCCCAAATGCTAAATGTATTTTGATTTTGATCACATGGCTCATAAAAGTGATTTAAAGAATAACAAATCTGCCAATAAAAAGCAGACTAATGGAGACACAAAATTTAGTGCCTCATCTCAGCTTTATTCAATTTCCTAAATTAATGAAGTATGGTTGCTGGTGAAAACAGACTTTTTTTTCCTATTCCAGGCACTTTTAATTTGTATTTAAATTTAGTTACATTGCTCAGATGGACACTCTATGAAGAGTTCAAGAGGAAAAATCATTATTACCAGTTTTAAAAGCTATAGAGCATATTTGATGCCCCACCCCCGCAGTAATACTGTATATCTTCTTTTTTTTTTTTTTTTTCAGATAATGTATGCTGAGGACACATTAATGAGAAAACTTAATTTGTATAATTAGGGTATCAATAGTATTTGAAATAGAACTTCAAGTACATTATTACTGACATGTCAGAGTTAAATACTGTTGGGCAGTAACAGGAAAATAGCGTCCCTAAGAATAGCGGCTGTAGCTTTAAGAACATGTTTTGGAAAATAAGATCTTTAGTTTCTTGCCAATATTTGGTGGAGGAGTCCCCACATAAAGGTAAAAGAGTACACATCTGCACAGCATTACAGAATTCAATAAAAAAATGCAAAAATCTAAAGTGGTAATCAAGAACCAGAATCTAAAAAAGAACCAGAATCTAAAAAAAGTGTCTTACTGCTTAGAGAATCAAATGATGTAATTCAGACACCTTTTCCAGCAGAAAGTTCAGGAAAGTTCATTTGTTTTTAAATTACTTCAAAATAAGCATTTTAATTTTGGAATTGAAAGAGAGAAAATGAACTGTGTTGTCCTTTCCAACAGGCTGTCATTATGAAGAGACAAGAGACAAATTTAGAGCTTAGTGTCACACAAAGCGTCTCATTGTATTTAATCAATATCTAAACAAACTAAGAGGCATATAACAATCTGCCAGTAGAATTCCAATAAATGGGGTTACACACAGAAACAATAAGTGTTAAAAAATAAATCTATATACTCTGAAAACACCTCAGAGCACATAAAGACCACCACACCATACAGAGAAACACAATAGCAGTATGCGATGAGCTGTGTGATGTTACTGCACATGAACTGGTGACTGTCACCATAATATAGCATAAGGCTGGCTTTCTCCATGGCCACAAAGCAGCATTAAGTTTCATCAGTTCTGCTGCTTCTACTTGACTGCATCTGTGCCAATCACACAGAATAACCAGTTCAAGACTCAAGTGCCCACATAGCTCCAAGTCAACCTACTAGTGCCATTTTCCAAATTATCTATTTTACATACTGAACTGACCATCACCTAACTCTTAGTTCTTACAGAGTGGAAAAACTATAATAAACTATTAAATGGGGAAAATGTGTTTTGTGAATGCAGGTTCACATTCAAAATAGCCTTTACAGCCTCTTAAGTATGAACGTGTGGTTATCCTCATTTTGAATATACTGCCATTCATTCAACTAAAAGTCAAATTGAGTATGCTTACTACAATCATCTAAAAGCATATCATCATATTTGGGTCAATGAGATTGTCAGGGTTTTTCATTTTTCTTCCTAGCTTGCATCTTTCGAATAACAGCCACAAATAAAACTACGAGGCAGATCCAAAAATACAATGACATCTTTTTGTTACGATTGAATATCTTTATATGGATGATAATCTATTGACATTGCCGATGCAACACCCTTAGTTGTTACCTACTCATCTTTTCTTCCATTAATAAATTTCCAATTCATTTTCAGGATGCTAAAGAGTACAATTGCCTGAGGGGGTTGGGAAGTATTCAGGCTAGTTCTGGGTTTTTCTGTTGGGGCTTCAAACATAACTACTCATATTTTCATTCGCAGACAACATTACGAAAACAAAGCAAAAGCATTATTTTCACTTCAGGGAAAAATGTGTGTTAAACCCAGGTGGCACTTTGGTTAAAGAAGTGGTATTTAAGTGTAAATTTAACAGTAATTGCAGGCAGTGCAGTTTACTTTTCTAAATACCTGACATATATAACACAGCCTAGCAGATCATTGCTACATTACCAAAGACTTTATTTGTGTAGCCCAAAAGAGAAATGCATTGTCTCAAAATCATAATTAAGAATGGGAAGTAATGTTTGTCTTTTAGAAAAAGTCACTAGTTTTCATTGAAATCCTTTCAGTTTCAAAGCATGATTAAAAAACAAAAAAGGCAAAGCAAAGCAAAGCAAAACAAACAGAGTCTTCTCTGTTCCCTTCCCCAAACACATAAGTAGTCAAACGTAATACAGAAAGAGAAGGGTATTGCATCCTAAGACTTATTTTAAGGCTATTCCTCAAGCAAAGCTTAACAAACCAAAGATATTTTAAAAGCACATACAATGGCACTTATAACAACACTTTCTGGAAGTTTCAGCAGACTTCGTATTTGGTTTTTAATTCCATGCAATCTACCTGTATGAAACTTGTGAGGACTGGAATAAGGGACTCGAGAGATGATCAGTCAAGAACACATTTTATGGAAGCAATAGGGGTTGTGACTGTTAAACTGCCCTACCATCCTTTGAAGCAGTGATATTACTGTTTGGAGAGAAGGTTGTTTTGGTGTTTTTGATGTAGAAACGTAAGAATATAGCAGCACTCGTTCAGACCAAGGCTCCATCTAGAACAATATACTGTGTTCAGCAGTAACTGCTAAGCGGTCGCCCAGAGAACAGACGCAGGAAAAGTATATAGTGTATTCCCCCCCCGTACTTTCCCAGCTACTAGTTAGTTACTCCCAAAGGATTTCTCTTCTAAGTGCTTGCCCAGCCTGTCGCTTTGAACTCAAGCAGACCTTTTTGCACTTACAACACCCTATAGTAAGGAATTTCACAGATTTATTAGCCCCAGGGTTTCATTCCTAGCAGATAATGGTCATCTCACCCCCTACCTTTTTAGATGTACTGCTCGTTTTGCCCAGCATGCACCCCTTCACGTTAATCTACGTTGAATTTTATCTGCCATTTTACTGTCAGAGAGACAGTCTCAGAGTCCCTGGAAATGAACAAAAACTCAAAAACCAAAAACAGCTGGTATACTTAAAGGTAGTATTTGTTACAGCAAGCATCAAAATTTCCTGATTTTTTTTTCCTACTCTTAGTATACTCTAGCCCTTATTACTTCTGTACTCTTAGTTACAATGGTTCAAAGAAAAGTACACACGCAATTAAGAAGGGCATTATATCGCACGCATCTAAGGAAATCTTAATGGTGCCATTTCCTAACATCTTTTGAGCATAATTTAGAAACTTGCTGAGAGTTCTTCTAAGAGTACTTGTAATGTCAAGTGCATCCTACATACAGCCAAAGTTTTAATGTTATCTTTAAAAATTATACCAGTAATTTGGACTCTTCCAAGGGTGTTAGAGAACACAGGACTTCTGAAGAGAGATCACTAAGGATGGCAATTGGATGCTTTCAGAGCATCATTTGTAAGAGAAACTGAACTGGATCTTTCGTTATAATTAAGATTCAAATTTGGAATGAAAGAATAAAAACTCAAACACCTTTTTAATAGAAATGGCATACAGCATGGTAACTTCAATTTTGTCTGTCCTCTTCCTGTTAACACACTACAAAAAAACCTTAAGACTTCCAACAAGACTCTTTAGTAGGATCTGAGGGGAGAAAAACTTTTTGAAATTTCTTATATGATGGAGTTAATGTGCTAAAAATATGGGACATTTGAGCAAAACGCTTTCAGAGGAATATGTTTAAAGATTAGAGTATTGCTTTTAGATCCTGTACTTCAAGATATTCTCCTACCCACACAAATTTTTCACTACTGCTTCAGTGCTCTGTGATGTCCAATCCATCTGCCATTTCCAGTATTATAAAATTTGAAGTTGAAATGCTTTGTACAACACTGAGTTTTGCAGATGCTGCTTAAAAGAAGAGAGAGGTATGCAAGTTGAGGGAAGCGGAGACAGTCAATCTAGATTTTTTTCTGAAAAAGTTTACAATTACCAAAAGGAGTGATTAGCAGTGGTTTATTATCAAATATTTTCTAATTAATTGCATTACTTAAAATATGAGTGATCTCCTACAGAAATGCTTGAAGTTCACAGTACATCTGTAGCTGCAGCATGTGTGAAGTATACAGCTAGACTGTTTTTCTGGTGAATAAAAGAAATATTTATAATAGGCTCCAGCTTGAAGCACAATGTACCACAAGTGCACTAAGTTATGGCTTTCTCAGCATTTTGCAGGACTTCTTTTAAGCTAACTGCTGATAAGTTCAATACATCTTGGTCTTTTGTCTCAGAGTGCTTCTTACAGTACAGTCTGCTTCTAAATACAAGGTTGTAGGAGGCCTTATTTCTTTAGGATCACATTAAAAAGGTGTTTACAAAACTCAGGTACTCAACCATGCTATAAAACAAAAATCTAGCAACATTATAATGAGGACGCATGCAAAATTTGGCTAACATATTTGTCAAGAAAAGGACTTTAAGAAAAGGTTGTTATGCATTTTTTTCATAGAGTAGTTTTCTCTCAGTGTCTCATAGTTTACATTTAGGTGTCTCAGTCAATGAAAAGTATGAAACCTAATTAAATGCCAACCTTGTAACATTACTGCATCTATCACATCCTTCCACAAAAGTGATTTCTCTTCAAGGAAGACTAATAACAAGCCTATACTGGCAAAAGTTATCAAAGATAATCAGGAAATTGAGCAAGTGTAAAATTACAATGGCAAACTTCAGATGAAATTTTGATTGGTTTCTTTGAAAAGACATTTGTCTTTGAGTACGAGATGACTAAGATTTCACCCTTGCAAACTGGAACTTTTTAGGTGACTACATACAGTGCATTCCACCTATATATATATATATAATGTATACATATATATATGTAAATAACAGAATCGTGAGGTTCAGACTACTTCAAAGGCAAGAGGTAGAGATGCAGATTCTGGAATCATTTCTTCAGGAAAAAAAAATCCTTATGAGGTTGATGAACAGTACTTTTATTGGAACAGGAACTTTCAGCAACACAAAACAAAAAAAAAAGTAGCAGCATTTGGAAACAAGCAAAACCCATTATTTCCCCATGAATGCTCATACTTTGGCTTTTTTGTGACATCTACAAGCTACGATCTCCTTTTAAAATAACTTTATTTTAGACACCATTTGCATTAAAAAGGGAACATCTTCTTCATTTGTCTGCTCTTTTTTTCATGCTGTTTATGATTTTGATATTTTGGATTAATGCTTTCTTTTAACTTATTCTATTTCTCATTTTATTTTATGCATTTTTTCAACAGATGATAAAGAAATGTTATTAACCTGCGTTCAAAATGGTAATTCACCTTCCCTGGTTGTTAAAGTTCCCTATTAGCCCCATAACAACAAAACAGCCTCAAATAAAGCTTGGAAACCATTGTTCGTCCTCTTGTTATAGATTTTGCTCAACAGTTGCCTGGACCCGCTACTTCATCTCTGGCTGGGTGGCTGGGTTCATTGATCCGTTTCTCAATTCTGAATTTTAATGCTAAGCAAAGTCCTTTTATTATAGTTTGGCACTATACTTCCAAAATTTCATCTCATGAAATGAGAGAAAAAAAGATGGTAGAAATTCTGTAGTTACATTAGAACTAATGAAGAAAATTTTAAAATGTCATTAGGGAAATGGTGCTGAGAACTCATTAAAGTTTCTTCACTGTGCTTTCTTTACTACATACTGTAAAATAATTAAACAGTACTTTTTAAAAATGGGTCTATGCATAGAAAACAATGCTGTAAATTCACTTTGAGAGTCTACCTTGTATTATTTATTGAAAAACAACCCTCTAGTTGAGCTACAAGAAAATATTTGAGAAATGAAAATTTATTACACTGGACATACATCAATCAGTGCATCGCTATTTGAAAATCTTTTCAGTATGAGATAATCACTTAACATTTTCAGTGAACACAAGCGATGAAAAGAAATACAGAAATAATTTTTAGGGGGGTCATATAATATAGCCTTGAATGAGATATATTCTTCTCAAATAGAACAAAGTAAAAGCTTGATTCCAAACAGTTTGAAGTGCTATGGAAAAAAAAAATCCATAGAAAATTCTACTGCTCTCTTCTCTGCGCACTGCTGCTTTTTAGCAAGATTTTGTAAATACAGGGAAAGAACAAGGTTCTCTCAGGGTTATTCATTCAGTAGCCTACTCCCAAGTGCTAAAGTCATTCTTTAACAAAATGCTTCTGATGTGCCACTGTGTGCTTCACACTCACAGCTATGTGTCCCTGCAGGGAACAGGCTAGTGACCACTCCACTGCAAGAGCAATACAAGAGCTCAATTAAAACCCCCGGTGTGATAGGCCTCATTTGCCTACTTAATCAAAGTCAGCCCGGAACAGAGAGAGCTTTGCAATCACAGCACTAAAATCACCTCCTGATATCATGTGAGAATGGAAGTGGGATGAGCATAGTATTTCTCCTGCCTGGGAAAGGGCAGGAGAAACGGCAAAGGCCAATATAGGAAGAAGTTTGGGAAGGGCTGATAGAGCACACCTGAGGCTCTCCATGCTCTCACAAAAAGCAGGATGCCCTTTTGCTGGCCAGCCTTGCACTGGAGTCCTTAGTCACTGCACTTGTGCATCCATCTTCACTGCAAGGTACGGAAAAGCAAGGGATGCATGAAGTGGTCCAAGTATAAGAGTGCACAGCTCTTCCTGTGCAAGGCCTAGAGGGATGTTCCTCTACTCAGTTTTCACACAGGGTGAGTTCACCTTCACCATGGCACTTTTAGTATTGTACTGTACAGTTATGATTTTGAGCTTAAAAAAACATAAAACTATCCAAAGATATCCAAGAAACAGATGACCCTTAAATGCATCTAAGCCATGTGTTAGAAGCAGAACTAACATCCAGACACAAACTGAGAATAGCTGCATTTGTCTACTGTTTTATTCTAGTTTCTCAATATTTATTCATTTGCCATCTCCTTTGCTTGGGAGATGCAAATTTAAGAATCCTGAAAAAAGCACCTCTTTGATAACCTTAGGAATGTCAGAGTTGGTGCACGGACATCCATGGAACAGTGCTGGGAAAGGTGAAGTTCACTTGCATGGGCACCATCTAACCAACAGTTTCCAGCACTTCTGGTTTGTAAGAATCCACTGCTAGTACCTCAGAAGGCAAAAGATGTATCAAAAAGGCCTAGATTTTATTAAAGAGATGAAAGGCTTGCTCTTTATTATTGCCTAATTGTATTGTCTCTCTGTAGGTTAATAGACCAGTGATCTACTGCCACTGCAGGCCTTGCTTCAATCAAGTTATTTTAGCACAGGCTCCATGGCTTTGAATGAGATCCAACTGCACAACTTGCTTTAAAAGGACCACGTTTCTTGTTTGCTTGTGTAAAAATGAGGGCTTATTTCCACTTCTTCACTTCGTACGATCCCACACAATACAGCAATGTAGTTTTTCCGCTTCTGTTGCTTTTGTAAGGACTACTGGGAATTATGTTCCCTTTCATGCTTTCTCATGAATAGCTGCGTTTCTTACCTAGTTTCTTTTAATCTTCACTTTCAGAAGATTATTCCCGTGACTCAGAGGTGGCCTTAACAAGTGAGCGTAGTTTCTCATTCATTTATTTGACTGTGTACTAAGCTAATAAATCTAAGCAAATGCAAAAGTCAGTGCAGGTCTTTCAGAAGGTTATATGATCAATATGATTAAGCATGAAATTAAAGCCAAACCAGAATTTTAAAAACTTAGCATTTTTTCTTTAACTCATTACAAAATTAATTCACCAAATGTTTCACATATTCCATTCTTTACTTTCCTATCTTGTTATTTTTATTCAGTTCTCAGTCTTCCACAGTTTACCTGAAGTTTTCAAAGGCCAAAGCCATCATGATGAAAAATGTTCTCTTGATAGAAATCCTATCTGAGATGGGGTGCAAATCAAGCTAGTTTCATTTGATAATTCTTTTCAGTTCCTCATATCACTTTCAGTAAAACTGTATCAGAGAGCAATAGAAAAAAAATCCTCTTTAGAACTGCAACTCTTACAGTCTTTAAAGGAAATTGTTTGGGGATAAATTCTACAGGGCCATGTGGATCTGTTTTTCCACATTGTATCACACCAAGCATTCCAGCAAAAGCACAGCTCTACTAGCTCAACACATGAAGCATTTTCTCATTTTCATGCTCAAAAATTCAGTTGCTTTTTTTTTTTTCTTTTAAACTTCCCCAGCCTCAGCCAACCTAACTGCCAGACATCACTGGCCCAAAAGGTGTCTGATCAGTTCATTAATCATGGCCTGAACTTCAGCACAATATAAGGAATTAACACAGAAGCAGCAGCTGCATACCTGCATATGCCTGGCTGGAACCTGAAGCTGGACAGGACTTGACAAATGAGCAGCTCAGTCCTTAGCAGCAGCTTTTGTCAGAGACAGGCAGATGCCCAGGGACTGCAACTGCTTCAGCCCTCTGATTTTTATCCTCCTTTGCTGTCTGCCAGAGTCTTTAAGTCCCTCTGAATTTACCTAATTAAGCAGCATGTATAAGAATTGACAGAATGTATGGAGACTACCTGCTCTGCTGTTTAGGATGCTGTTACATAGCTATTGCCAACTATATGCTATATATATACTATATATATAGTTAGCAATATAGAATAGAAATATTTCTTTATATATAATATATATTATATATATAAAGAAACCCCACCTTTTACAGATCTTTTTACTAATTTGTGAGATTATTCTATCTTCCCATTAGAAGAACATGTCTTACAAGTGTTCATATTGACTAATCAGTTAACAGTAATTCCAGATCTTTGGCTAAACTGAGTATTTTTTTTACAACTCACCAAAAACAAATATTAAACAATTAAAACAACATGGAGGAAAAGAACTACTAGAAAATAATAACAGAATTAACTAGCTTTAATAATTCAGGAATACTTTCCTCATGGTTATTATACTTCAAGGTCTAAAGAGACCATCTCAGAGACAGTCTGACAGTTGTTTCCTATGTCTATTTAAGTTGGGTTTTTAGCATCACTCATTCATAAAGCTATGCAGAGAATTGACTACACAGAGAAAGGTACACTAACTTCATTTTGGGATCAGTTCTTTATTAAAAGAGAAACTGTCTTTTGCATTAGAAGTACAATACTTTTTCATCTCTAACTTCTACTGAGATTTAGAAAAGTATTTAATCAATTGTTGGAATATCCTCATTTACCATATTTAAGATGATTGTTCGTTTGTTCGTAGACTAAATGTAAAGCGTTTTTTCCTTAGCACAAAACTCAAAAAAGAAGAAAAAGTATAATTAAATAAAAGCACTTGTCAGTCTCCACATTCTTTTTTTTACATAACCTTTTAACTGTAAAGGGAAAAAGTTATTCTGGAACATTTAGCTACTGTCACTAATTAGTCTATTACATTCCTATAAAATATTTTAATTAATCTTCAGATTTTTATAACCATTCATTTTGAACTTTTCATAGCTTAATTAAAAAAGCTGATATATATTGTGCGAGTTTTACATTCAGACTCCTGAACTCAAATCCCATATTCTGCTAGGTTTTACTCCGTGAGTAAAAATCCCAATGCGTTCGCCTGATTTTTCAGAATGATTCAGTCAACGCAGCCACAACATGCATACCTAAAAATTAAGGCTGAGCTGAAACTGGATACTATAACAACCATGGAATCCACACCACACCAGCACTGATGATGAAACAAAGACTGCCTCATGGATTTGCTGTTGTGACAGAATGGAGTAGGAAAGGGAACAAGGCAGGAAGTTTGCCCAGTGGGGCATTCAGCCTCGGCATTTCCCTGTCTCTGAACTAGGTCATGAAGTAAGGCATCTCCTTCAGCATAATTCAATCTATCCATAACTCAGAGCTGGTAAGCATTCAGGATCTCCATGTGGCTGGTACCTATTCCTACATGGTCTTTGTCAAAGATGAATGTCAAAAAGTGGCATGGTGATGGTACTTGCCCTTGGGATGGTTACAGATCTCTTAATTGCATGACTTCATGAAGTGCAGTTTACAGCCCACTTCTACTCTCTCCCAAATGAATTCCCTAATCATCAGCAAAGACTTAGGCGCCTTGTCACTGTCTGTTTCTGGTCCTGTGATGTTCACATGCTCAGCTGTAAGATGGACAAAAGTGGAGAGGGCTTATCTCTAATACTGGATCTTGGAAGTAGGTGCATTCTCCTTGAACATGGGGAAACATCTAATTTCTCTTCAGGGAAGACTGTCAGCTACACACCCCTTATTTCCAGAGTGCAGGAGGGAGGGAGATATCTAATGAATCTATGCAAAGTTAGCAGCCTTGGGAAGGATTCAAAACTACCGTCTCAAACTGAGGTGAACTTTAGGCACTGATAGGCAGGTGAGCTGCAACAGACACAGCAGGACTTGTCATGAGCCCCTGGATGCCCGTGCTAGTGTCCGCCTCACCTTCAGGGAAATGATGCTCAGAGGGCATCTTCCTACTGGCATTAAGCTAAAAAACATTAATTTGCTTGTTTGCACACATAAAAGGCCAAAGATGATCTTTTGGTAAGACATCAGTTTCTCAGGGAAAGTGTTATCAGAAAGTATATCCCACATTCACAAACAGATTTAACTAAAACATCTCAAGCTTATGATCAATATTACTTTACACCAATGGCATCAGTCTATAGATTAAAAAAACACACACAATCAGTCCATAGCTTTATCTGCATAACTCTAGAAGATTATCATCTCAGGTTGCTGGAGAGAGAGAGCACATCACAGCCAGAATTGTTCTTTCTTTGTAAATGCATGTAGCCAGGAATTTGAATCCATACTCAAAATCCTAGATTCCATTGTGGCAGGCACGTAATATGAGCATACCCAAAAAGGATATACTCTTAGAAATTTACCACTGAAATCAATGGCACTTTTGCTACTAACATCTCTTTAATTCCCATATTTTACCAGTTAAAATAGTTAAAAAAACTTCCTGGCCATTGCTCTGAAATTGTTTTTTCCACTTCAGAGTAATTTATGGTCCATTTCCCTCTCAGTGGTTAATCTCAGTATTTGTATTACACAAATTCATGATGCATCTCAAAACCGAAACATTTGCAACTGCAGCACGAAGTTCTGTATGACAATGTTTCAAAGAAAAGGCACTTCCAACATGCCTCAAGAGGCAGCAGGCAATAGAGTAGGACTTGGTGTGACATTTGGGGAATGCTGTCTTCAAGTATTTGAGGGAGTACCTTTCAGTTGTGGAATCACATCAACTTCATATATAGCAGAAACTAGAGAAAGTGAAAAACTTTGTTTCAAAGACTTTATTCTCACTACATATTGCTTTCAACCATGCTAACAAGCTGTAAAATAAAAAAGCAAGAAGTCTGGACTTAGGCGGAGATAGTCGCTTAGAGCCCATTGTAAAAAATGTATGTAGCATTTACCTTTAATAAGGGGGGTAGTTTCATTAACATTAGTTACAGCCAAGTTGAATATTAAGCACAAGTCCATGTTTACACTGCATCTCAGACAGCCATATTAGATAATATTTTATATAGAAAAATAAATCAAGTTTCACCATAGAACAGGTCCATTTAGCATCACAACGGATTACAAAACGTGAGCAGTAAAAACAATCAACAACAGTGACTTTACTTGGGCCTATAGACAACAAACTGAGCCTTTGTCCTAGCTCTCTTCACCCTTATTAGAAGATAAACAAATCACAACACCAGTGCTCATGCAGATTTATATTAATGAAGGTGAGATATATTCATCACACTTACCCATACAGAAAAAAAGGTATGGATTAGATTTAGTGCTCGAGCTTTCAACAATGTGTAGTTCCAACTTATTATAAATTTAAATAAACACCTGAAAGAAGAAACACGGGCCAAATCTTATCAACAGGGAAGTTAAATTGGGTTCCCTGTTGTACTCCTTAGTAGATATCTGCAGTGTGAAAATAATTTGGTGACTTGAGTCATGTAAGCAGAGCAGGCTGCCCACATGTGAAAACCTAAATAAGCATACATTTTAGTTTCTGATGGTGATTCTACATTTTAGAATGAACACTCACAGAAAGAGCAACATGTTCAATACACAAATTAACTATAGTTTTCTAACACTTTCAACTAGACTTCCTCATTCATCTTCATTATCATCTAATTATCAGCATAATGAATTATGCATTAGATTTTGAAGGTAGAAGAGTTAACTGGTATTGCAACAGTTGTGGTTGATGCAAACTACCAGATGTGATAGACTGGGCTACGCAAGAACTGAACGGTTTAAGTCTACCTCTTTGCAGTTCAATTACTGTCACATTACATTTTGATCTTACTTGTTACATCATTTGAACACAGCAGGGACTATTATCCTAGTAAGAGTAGTAAGATACTGCTGTTATCTGTAATAGAAGTAAATGAAAATCCTGGGAACTTTCTCCATTCCTGAGACCTGTGTGAAAGTGCCTTAAATCACTAATGCAAAAGACTGGATTAAGGCTTGCCTCCTTTAAGGTAACATATTTCATACACTCTACCGTCTTCATAGTAATTTAGCCTCCAAGATGTGCTTCTTAATTATAAGTGAAACAACTTCTTAGTAGTAACAGTATAACCAGTATCCACAACTCCGGAAAATGGTTTTGAATTGTGAGCTTAGAAAGCTTGCAATACAAACATCAGTCTGAAAAATAGAGCACATCATTTGGTAGACAGGAAAGGAAAAGCTTGAATGACTTTGTGAAATAGGAGTATTGGCCTTCATCTCTAATACAGCTTTCTTCTTGCATCGTCTATTACTTAATTTCCATAGCAACCCACAGGAGCAAGAAGTCAGCATTTCAAAGAAATCTGAACTGATACAATATACAAAAAAATGACAGAATAAGAATAGGACAGAAAAAGACAGGGAAATTCTACTTTACGAAACACTCGGGGATACTGAAAAGCTACACTAGTTCATATTAGATTTATATAAGTTACAAGTACCTTATAAAGTACTGGTTGCCAGTGATTTCTACAGCAGTATAACCCAAAATATTGATAAATGCAATTTATCAATAAAGTATGAGTGCAGAGTCAACTCTGCTTTCAAAGCTTTCCATCAGTGATTAATAAACCAAAAAATAAAATAATCAGCAGAAACTTTCAAAATGCTTTTAGCAAAGTGAACATTTAATTCTCAATAATCCTGTTAGTATAATTGCTTGTTATCTGCTACAGCTGGACTTGCACCTCTGCTTGCTGATTTTTCCAAGGAAAAACATATCTGAAGTCTAGAAAGAAGCAAAGTTGTATTTCACTAGTACAGAATGACACGTCATGTAAGTTGTCATATGTGACAGTCCCTGGGAATAACCAGAGAAAATGCTGATTTGCAAGAAAACTGTATTTTCCCAAGTGCTAAAAAGAAAACTACACTGTTTGATCAATCCAGTTTACAAATCCCTTCTGGCACTGTACAATTGATCCAAGGTTACCCAAAATAGATTAAGTCAGCAGCCACTTAAGTTCCAAATTCTTTAGGGGCAAAAAGCACAAGCATTATTTAAAGTTTGCAGCGAGCTGCTACAGCACCACATCGCAGTTGGTTTACATGTGGAAATAAGCAAAAACAAGTGTCTGCGAAAAAGAATGTAGGCTGACTGCGGTGGTAAATCTGTAGGGGAGAGTGAAAATAAAAAGCAGGAGCTTCCCCTCTATGGCCATGCATCCCGTGGGTGCTGTGCTCCCCGTTAGGGCACGCACGTGAGCGGGTGAAGGCACGTAGACACGCAGCCCCATCGGGGTGCAGGTTTGCCAGTGCTCAAGGGAACCCCTCACATTGTCTAAACACCACAACGTTCACAAGACCACATGCTCTGTTTTTATTATCCCCAGCCACAAATTGGTCCGTAGGTTTCTTTTTATTACTTACAAGATGAGAATTATAAACATAAAGCAATGCCATCACTACATTAAACGCAGGCAATCGTCCTGTTATCACGCCGCACGGTTAGACCACAAACAAAAACAGCCGTTACCTGTGTGAAGAGAACCTGTGATTAGCCTGAGAAGGTACTGGGCAAATTTCATGATTTCTCGCTTACACCGCTTCCTACAGCCACTCATCTTAAGCAACAAGGTATTCCTCTGAGAAGAGACGGGCACTTTTGCCGATAGAGGGAACCGTTCCTGGCAGCAAACTTCTGAGGCAGTTGGCAGCCTCGCAACTCGCCTTCTCCCAGCAGCCGAGCCCAAACTCCCCCGGCTCCTTCCCTCCGCTGCCTGCCGAGCAAAGCCCCGGGGCACCGGGGGGCACCGGGGGGCGCCGGGGGGCCGGAGCCGCTCCCGCCGCAGGCGCTGCCCGCGCACAGCCCGCGGTCGGCTCGGCGGGCACCGCAGCCCCGGGGCGGGGCCACGCACCCCTCACATCACACACACACCCCACAGACATCACACACAGACACCCCACGCCGCACACAACCACACGAAGATGCCACACGCACCCCACATACATCACACAGACACCACGCACCCCCCACATCACACATACACACACACACCCCACATAAATCACACAGACACCACCCCCCCCACACACACACACACACCACACACACACCCCACAGACATCACACACAGGCTCCGCTTTGCCCCTCAGGGAATCAGCAAGGGAATCGAGGGCACGGCATCGCTCCGTTTTGCTGGGAGGAAGATGGAAAAAATAAATAAATCACAGCACAACATCAAAAGGTGGGTTTAACAGAAAACATCCCAGTGGCGGATATCACAGCGCGCTGCTCAAGGTCAGAAGAGAGGGCTGCCTCACCTCCAGCTCACCTGCAGAAGGCAGGGGAGCTGGGGGGCTCCTGGCCAGCCCCTCAAAAGCTGCAGGGCCCCAGGGGTCCCCCAAGGCTGGGGCAGGCGGCAGCCAACAGACCTTAGCTAGGGTGGCTCCAAGAAAGGCTTTTTTTTGGGTGGGAAGCTGCACGCACTCTTTGCTGCTCCCGTAGAAATTCATGCTTTGCTGCCTTGCGTGAGAGAAGCGTTTCCTATTAATAAAAGTGATCTGCTGAAGTCTTTCCCCATGAGCAGAGAAGCTGAAGAATACGTTTTCATTTCCCTCGGACTACTTCCCTGGACTACAGAAACGCAGAACAACTCCAAGTATTGCATTAGATGGTGATGCAATATGTAATGCCTAATACAGTTAAAAGAAGACAAAGAACCCATTAAGGAAAAGCTTAACAGAAGAAAATCACTGTCTGATCTAATTTTAATGACAGCATCGACCACACAAACATTTTGGTAAATGCCTTTAAAAAACTGTAATAAACACAAATGCGCATCTTCAAACTATTTTTGTACTGTGCACTGAGCAGGGATAGATACATTCTAGACGCAACACATCAAAGCATTAGCAAACTTGCAGTTAGATGACATGTTTTCTGTCTATGCTAACTAAAACACAAGCCTGCTCTCTTATGCTTGCAGTGAGGCCATGAAGCTATCAGAAAGAGCCAAAATGAAACACCCCCAAGAAATCCCCATTTTAGCTCATTGCAGGGTTTAGCCCTGGAAGAAACTAGGCAAGTTTCAGCATTTCGTATTTGCACTGCTTCATCCTACAGCCACTCTTCTATTTAGAAAAGGCATTAAAAATAAATAAATCCACAAACAACAAGAAAACAAAACCTTGCCACAGAGAGTTTAACACCACTGCCACCTTCTTCCACCTCTGAAAGGGAAACTCCCTAAACAGCTGGTAGAAGTGAAGATGGATACTGAAAACAGAACTGTGAGCATCTCGTCTTTGGCTGAAGACAGAAGAGGCCAATGCAAATGGTTCTCAGCCAGAGTCCTTGACCTGCTTAATCCTTTAACATTTTTAATTGCTTTATATAAATTTCACTTGCAGTAGTACTTCAAAATGAAGAAGTGAAATACTGGTTTTCTAAAGCTTTAAATAAGCATTGTCACCATGATCGTTTTTTTCCCTCCCCTAAAACAAAGTAGCATCAGTTCTGACTAATTTTCCTAAACCTTTTACATTTCAATACAGCAATAACAGTAATTACTGTCTAAGAAAAAGTTCATGTAAGGTTTCAGACCAGTTTCAATAAGAGACTTTTAACAAACAGTGTAATATTCCGATAAAACTGAATCCGAATCTAGCTCCCATTATTTTCCTGCTCAAAACAAATGGCTGTCCAATCTTTGACTAGAAGCTACTTACCCCAAATCAAAAAAAAAAAGGCAGATCAGGGAAGAGTGGAAAGGAAAAATCACAATGAAGAATAGTTAAAAAACACCATGGTTTTGTCAATAAATACATTATAGTGAAATAATTTTGGAGAACACCAACTCCTATGTATTGGCAATACACTTTTTTAAGATGGGACACATTAAAGTCTTCAGAAACAGAGTCTCTGCACTGGAATATAAAAATACTTTTTATATCTATAAGAATGACTGCCCCTACTAATTCGTAATATATATAGGTCTGAAGTAAAACTTTTTTTTTTTTAATAAGATTTCTATTAACATCAGAAGGACATGGATCAGCTCCTGGAAGTTCTGGACTTGGGAATCAGGTACTTAGAAATCAGGGTTTAGAAACCACTATTGAAGTACAATAGAGAAGGAATAAAGTATGCAAAACAATTCTTTTCCCAGAGTTTAGGAAAAGCAAATGGAAGGAGAAGGTAAATATTATTTGTAAACTCTTGGACTTTCAAATTAGTTTATCCAGCCCAATCGACAGGCACCCAAGAACAGTACAAAGCAACTTCTTTTATTTTGAAGTACTTGGAATGCATGAAATAAAAGGGCAGGAAATGTGGTTTTATTTGTTTTAAAAGAGACCAACCACAGCAGCACTTTAAATACAAAATAGAAAAGTTCCTCTGAATGTACGAAGTATACTCTACAGCTCTTAATAATCAAATATTTTCTATTTTTTTATATGAAGATTTTTAAACAAAGCTACAAGAAAAATCTTCCTTAAAAAGAATAATCCATTGTGATGACTTAGCATAAAATGATAAATGTTGAATTAGCTAGCACTATAGTTTCTTTTTGAGAAAAAACGCTAAATACAGATTGCATTTAATAACAAAATAAAGCAAAATCATCCCTTAAAAATACTCCATCAGAAGCTAAATTTGGATGTCATAGCTAACAACAGCAAGGACTCAACTTGCAAAAAAGCACTGCATAATGGTTTAAGAAAAAAACAGATAAGAAATCCCTGCAATAAGGATGACATTGCCTGCTAGATGCAAGTTCACCAGACTGGCAATAAAAAAAAAATTAAAAAACACACACAACAACATGAGTTGAAGTGACATATGCAGAGTACGTAAGCTGATCAGCTTCTTGGAGACTATTTGCATTGTATGTTTCATTCACATACATTTTAAACGATCTTCCAAATTGAAAGAGTGCAATTTCCTCCTGAAGTAGCCTGTGCTATTCCTTAAAAAGAGCTAATTTGAATCTTCTAAAAACAACAAATTCAGTAAGCGGCCTCAACCTCAGGAAGGGTCAACCAGGAACACTGAGAACCTGTACACAGTTTCCTCACTGTTGACTGAAGAGCCTTGCCAGAGTCTTTGTTCTTAACGCAAATGCTGAATTCCACAACTGAACATTTTATCAGAGGGTTTCTAGCCACCTTATTTCAAAGAACAGATATTTACAACCTAAGCACATGGCAAGAAACAACAGATGGGCAGAAACAAACAGATGGGTGAACACAAGGTAACAGCGAGATGTTTACGATCAGCGCAATAAACAGCTGCCATGCGTAGATGACCATCATCAGATTTCCTCTCAGTTGCTCCTTGCCTGTCATAAATGTGAGAGTCTTTCTAAATCATAGTCCCCAGTGTATTTATTTTAATAGCTCTTCTCTTTTTTTATTTCTTGACTCAACAGTAGCTTGTAGCAAGGTGTCCAAAGTTGACTGCCATCTAAAATAGATGCAGCAGGATTAGAGCCCTTTTTCACAAAAAGCACCAGAAACTGCAGAATTCCACGGTATTCACCATTTCTATGACCATACCAGCCATGGCTTTAACCACAAACAGTAAGCAGCAATACAAATTTCTCCCAAAAATTTATTTTTTTGCCCAAATTTAAGTCTTAGATAATAACACAAACCAGCAATTGTTACATGCTAGAATGTGAGCAGGGAGAGCAGAGATGCAGATAGATATTCCCTTCCTCACTGCTCCATGCCAACAAGCTAGGGGATGAAGCTAAATTTACTTGGTTTAGAACTGTTATTGCTCATTGTTTTCTGTCCTGAACATTACAGCAATAACAGGCAACACAAAAATCTTTCTACTTCATCTACTCCATATTAAAATGGATGTTCATATGGGATGTGGACATAGCCTTGTTCTGTCGTGGGTGGGAACAGTAATTGCCACAGAGCCCAGGACAGTTAGCAGGGGGACTGCCAATGTACTTAAGGCAACATTTTTTTTCATTTAGCAAAATCTAACAAAAATTTCACAGGAAAAAAAAACAACTTCATAGCATTCCAAATTCACTTATCCATCCCGTCCATGTTTCTTAATGTGCAACACAAAATAACATGAGACCTTTACCCCAGCCTATACCACTGAAAATTAATGCACAATCTTCCTGCTTCTGTCTCTAGTTTTTAGCTTCTCCTGAAAGCTTGCTAAGAATAATATCATCAAAAATCAAACAACTAGTGCTGGGCTGAGAATGGTACTACAGAGAAATGACTGCTATCTCATGCCGTTTGCATAATATCAGCAAGTCATACACATGCTCCATTCTAATAGCTAATACTTGTATACAAGAAATTACTTCCATTGCTGTTATATTTCTAAACTCTATAGTTTCAGACTTAATTTTCTATTACATTTATGGAGCTCAGTAAAACCTGGTGGCTTAGCCAGAAAGAGCATAAAACCTTTGACCAGCATAACAAAAACACTTTTTAAAACGCTTGTCATTTGTCTCTATTATTTCTGACTTCCCTGTAACTAGCTACTCAATCAGAATGCCTTTTTTTTTTTTTTTTAACCTAGTCTGTGTCCTTGAAGCTTACCCCAGGGATTCATTTCCACACAACGCTCTAAGATGATACTGCAGACACTCAATGAGGAGCTACAGCTGCCTCAACCTCCCACATGGTCCTCTCTTGCCTAATTAAATATTCATCACTCCCAAATGCTGCAGTGTCAAACATGAGCAACTTCCCAGCCTGACCTTCCACGGCCAGCCAGAGGTTTGTGCTGGGGAATAAACAAGGCTAGGACTTACCTGCTGAAACATAAAATAGCATAATGCAGTTTTCATGTTGCACGTTAAGTTCTGTGCACACGCTGTAAAATTCTCACTGCAGAACGTAGAGTACTGCCTTTAACATTCAATATAAATTGAATCTCTGTATGCAAAGCTAACTATAAAAACCTGCACGAGCTGTGTTACGAATAGTCTTTCTACAGAACACTAAAATATATTCACCCTTATTATACAGACCCCGTTTTGTATGTGTGGCCTTATCTTTCAACTTAAACCGATGCTGAGTGTTCTCAAATGAAAAAAGATTAAGATGTGCTACTATCAACAAGTATACGGGTTCTCTCTTCATTTTGTGGCTCTGAGTTCATAAGTAACATAAATTCACATACATCATTCATAAGAAGTTTAAATTTTGCCCCCAAGATGAAAGAATTAATTCCTATTTTCTCTTCCCTATGGAAAAAGATATCTGGAGTTGTTATACTCATTTTAGTTCTACTAGACTCTACACACATTTCAATCTCTATTTAATGGAGAGATTAATGGAAGAGAAAGAAATTCCATCTCATCTTTTCAGTCAAGTGCTTTCCTAGAGTTTTCAGGGATCACCCCCCATCATCACCACCACCTTTCCATCATTTTGCATTGCAAAACAATTGTGGATTCTGCAAATTTGCAGTTTAATCAGGAAATCAAACTAAACCTGCAAAATTAAGATTTAGAGGTGCAACTCCTGAAGTCTTTACATCCTTAACCTCACATGAATTGCAATGCATTTGGGTGAGTATGCTGCATTTACTACCTCAGGGAGGAGAAAGAAGAGGCAGAGGCAACAGCCCTAACAGCTCTTCAGAGCCTAGGTCATCCTTGCTTGGAGTAATTTTGAAACAAGCTGTCCTGCAACCCAAAATTTATCCTGTTAAGTATTCATGTATAAGCATATACGAAATAAAAAGTTAAACTACCCCAATGCTAGGCTGAGGTGTCTGTCTTTCCCCTCCTAGCATAATCCTGCAGATATTGAGGACAGCCTGTCTGCAATCCTGCAGTACCCTTTAGTTATAAGCAGTTACTCATCTACTCCCCAGTTTTCCAGAACTGTTGCAATTGTAATACTGGCCCATGGATATTCCATATAATACAGATGATTAGCTCTCCCAATGTATATAATAATTAAAATTATTTTTCCATTTGTCAGTTTAAATTGACTTAGAATTGATCTGCTTGGTCTGATAAACCTGAGTTGAACCCTGTTCACCCACAAGAAAGGTTCTTATATGCTCAAAATTGTACCACTCAGAACTAAGATTTTCTATACTGCACATTTGTTTGCATTACAGGGAAATGAAAAACATTCCAAAAGCTTTTAATTTTTTATTTTTATTAACTACAGTAAGTTTGAAATCCGTCTTGGCTTCATGCGATGGATAAGCCTGAAGAAGCTACACATTATGCACTGCAGATAGGACACAACGATCAAGGATATAAATGAGAAAGCATCACATCCATTTAACTTTGCTGGCCCTGTAAAGTAAAATCTCTGAGTCTGCATTATGATCTTGAAGTCACACACTACACACAGCTGCAGTACCATTTTTCTCCCTGCCTCCTAACACACATTCTTTTGCGGCCATATACACTGCCACTTCTCCAAGAAGTATGGCCATGACTACCTGCAGCTTCAGGCAAGCTTCCCTCATCAGTCCTTGTAATGCTTCTTTAAATCAGTCCGCAAGGACCAGAGACAGAAGGACGAAGAATCAAAGTTAATCTTAGAGTTTAAAAAAAAACAGTACAATGGAGCAAAGAGGGAATTTAACCTCATGTGTGACCCACAGGCATTAATGAAAGGCCAAATCTTTGATTCCCAGCTCAGAGCATCCCATGGTACAGCAGGTATTTGGGCTGCTGTGCTTCAGAGCTCAGGAAACCATAAAAATTTAGCATGACATCATTGCAGTCTCTTAGCGATAACACAGTCTAAAAAGATCTAATCAAATGAGGGCCTTCAGCATAAATTCAAGTCATTTTCCAACTCTCTAGCCTAAGGAAGTGAAGTAGTTTTTATTATGAACTCAGCTATTATGAGGTTACAAATCAGTGATAACCATAATAATCTATATATGGTCTAGACAAGCAAAAGAAAATTTCATTAGTTGGCTGTAAATAAATTTCCAACTCAGAAGCCTAGAACAGGAAGTTAACTGCAAGGCTGGTAATGACAACAGAGCATCTCTCTCATTTCTATACATCAGCACAATAATTCTTCTATCATGCACGCTCTCCTGAGCATCGGTGTTGATGAAAGATACAGGAAAATACCACCAGTTACCAGAAAAATGATGGTAAACTTCTGAGGTCTTGTATGGTACAGGGGTGAGTGAGCGTTCTTAAACCCTGCAGAAATCTTAGTTCATAGCAGCTGCTCCACGTGCCTGGATATAGAATTTCAGTCACCAAGTAGAAATCGTGTTTTATATTACAGAAATTATGACTTCAAACTTTCCCCCATCGGAATAGGACAGCTACTTCTACTGCAGAAACTATATTAAAAATGAAAGAGATAAGCTGTTCAGTCAAAAAATAAATTCTATTAGAGTTATCTCATGTCCAAGGAACTAGAGTGGGAAAAAATTCTCTGAAATTTCCAATACACAGGTAACTTGTCAGGTATAAGCATCTTAATTGCAAAGATGCCCTTACCAGTTTCGGTCAATAAGGAATTTATGGCATTATGTACAGCTTCAGTTCTTGCCTCTTGGTTAAACTAGGTAATTCCACACTCCTTAAATTAAAGATGCTTTCAATTAGTAACCACATTTCATCCTACATTTTATATCATCATTAGCCAGACTCCCCCATATAGACTCTTGAGAGAATTCAAGTTGGTCACATTTTACTAGCTTAACTTTGTTTTCCACATGATGAATGAGGGGGGAAAAAAGAAATTTGGGTAACAGATGTTTTATCTAGTTGACTTTTCTCTGAAGATAAAATGTTTATTTGAAAACATTTATAGAATTTTCTCACTTTTTAATATTGTTTCTAAATATAACATATTGCTTTGGCTTTGGAAGGTGTGGGGGGGGGGGGAGACTGGCACCACAAGTGCACTTTGTGTGACTCTGCCTTGGAAAATAACTATGATTAAAATTAGAATAGTAACCAACAGGAGAAAGTCTTATTTCAAAACATGCTACAGCCTGAGGAAAGATTACAATACTGTCTGGGGAAGGAATAAGGATGATATCAAAATGAAATTATTCCTGAAGGTCTCTGGTCATGGATCTCATTGCACTACAAGATCTCAGGTCAGCATGAACTGCTAGTATGATTGCAATTGGACTAATAAATTTTTTTTGTATTTTGATTACGAATTATTTTATTTTTGCTTATTTAAAGTTTAACTCTTGACTCTGTAGATGTATAGACCAGATACAGACAATAGTGTTCTCCTTCTTTTGCCCACAGCAACATTTCATGTGTTAACACCTCTTACCACAAGAAGGTCTCTTTCCAGTCACCTTTCACAGCAATGCATCCTCATGATCTAACCACTTTCATTCTTTAAAGGCAGTGCTATTTCTGAACTTGCTTAGCAGTAGAAGAACATAATTTCCTGGCTGCAACCTTGTGCCTACTCTGAATGTGCAGTTCAGACTGATCACCATAGCACACAAAGACAGCAACAAGTAAACCAATTTTTACTTTATACCACTCAAGACATTCCTGCACCTGAAGTAGTAGTAAAGGTATCTGAAGTGGGTAATGACAGTTTCTACATCACTCTTTAGTTCTTCCACAGTAAATTAGACTTTCCTCAGGGGGCCGGGTCTTTTCTTGTACTGCCTCTCCAGAGGCTCCTATCCTGGTTTCTCTTCTAGAAATGCATTCTCAAAACCATTTCCACTCCTCATCCAGACTTTATTTACTTCTATAAAGATGCTTTCTTTTATAACTCCCCTTTATCTGGTCCATTACTAGATAATCTATTCCATGGTTATTAACATCTGGCATTTAAACTAAAAAATCTGGTCTGCCCAGAGCAACAGCTATCCCTTTTCCAGCAGTACTTTAAGTAGAAGGTGATCAAATTTTAATGATACTCTTTTGTTATCTTAAACCAACTGCAAAAATTACCCCTGTCACTTCCCCTGGGTTTGGAGGATATCAGCAAATTTATCCATTCTAAATGGCACAAAGCTTTTGGTGGTCAAAATGCACATCTGCTCTAAAGAGATGACAAAAGTTGTAACAAAAATGCTACAGTACTCAAAAGTTTAAGCAATCAAATACTTACGGCCAAGGCATTTTTCCAAAGTTAAAGGACCCTTTACAAATCTGCATTCAGAATGAAGGTGGAAATAAAAGCTTCATTTTCAAGCCTATAACAATTTTTTCCTATCAGAAACCTATAGGAAATTCAACTTACAAACAACTAGCTATTGCAGATCTGCCAAGTATCAAATACCCTTAAAGATTTTTTTTTTGTTGACAACTTCATAATAGAGAGATATTCTGCTTGCTGAATCCTCAGTGTTTTTCTATAGCGTTTTGGCTTTTTGTTGTTTTTTTCCTCCCTATAGGCTTTTGCTTGTTTTTGAGGTAGTTACATACACAAGAAGATTGCTCTGATCTACATAACGCTGGAGAAGACTGTCAAAACCTAGCCATAATTATTAGCTTTTTGTAAACATGTGTGGAGTCTGGGAGCTTCAATTCTATCAGCAAACACTCTATGAACCCCAGAATTACATTAATAATCCACCTAGAAATAAATGTTATTTTCAAAGTGGCTGGTAATATATATACACATCTGTGACTGGTAGAGGATACTTCTCTGAAAATATCTTGAAATACTTAGAAAAATATGCACAGTGGTCTAAGCTAATCAGAAAGTGCACATCAGGATAATGCATTAAAAATTGAATAGAACTAGAATTAATCTTCTTTGCCAAAGACAACAACTTCTTGCTGAATCTCAGAGATAAAACAAAAATCACCAAAGTTGCTCTACAAAGTTTGTGCTTTCCAAAAATTCCTTGGCTCAGACTCCTTTGCAAAATAAGTCTTTTACTGTCACTCCTGCAATTTGAAAGGCTCAGTGAGTCCATGATGCTGAGATGCATGCTTCTGTATTTTCCTTCCATTCTGGGGTTTGAAGTAGCTACACTTCTTTTAGAATAACAACCTCAAAAAAGATACAATATAAATGTTGCCAGTATTGATGCTTCAATTAACTAGCTTCCTCTACCCCTTCAAAGAAGAAGTCATAAGTTATCTTCCTCTTCCTTCTCCCCCCCAATAACTCAGTAAGAAAAGAGACTCAGTAAGCAAAGAGTTTAATGGTAGAATGGTACACAAAGGGAATAATCCAAAATAAACAAAGTAGTAGTTTTACTCTGAATCTATACAGCTGCATATAAAAGTGAATGAGAGAGTGAAAAGCTCTTGAAAAGTTTTTTTTCCTTTGCCTGTTGGAGTACATGCAGCAATATTAGGCTGGAACTGACATTCTACTTACCAGGAAACACGATGTGATGGGTTTCTAAATTTGAGTGCAAAGTGGCAGAATTTCAGGATGATACTGAAAACAGAAGTGCATAAAAGATTCTTTCAACCAGCCAGAAAAGCATCACTAGAACAACCCTTCAATAGAGCTTCAGAAGCATCTGTTTTCTCTGGTAAAGGTTCTCATTGCCATCATAATACACCAGTGGCTGGAAATTACTAGTCATTGTTGCCACTACATCAGCATCAGCTGTTGACAGCTTATCAGTGTAACAAAGAGGAGAGGGAAGTGTTAGTCTCTGTTCCCTGGGAACTGATGATAGGGTGCATGGGAACAGACCAAAGCTGCACCATGGCAGTTTCCAACTGGGCATTAGGAAAAAAAAATCACCCAGAGTGTGGTCAAACACTTCCTAGAGGTGGTTGATGCCCCATGCCTGTCAATGTTCATTTGGATAATGCCCTTAATAATATCCTTTAACTTTTAGTCAGGCAGTTGGACTTGGTGACCGTTGCAGGTCCCTTCCAACTGAACTACTCTGATTTCTAATTATTCAGTATAGCCTATGAATATGGACCAACAAATATATACTATTCAAAGTGGTTTTTTTACTTTCATTTTTCTGAACTGCAATGTATATAAGCGTGTTGTAATCTAGCAAATCTTATATGTATTTCCTAAACTGAACAGTCTTAAAACTAACAACACTGACACGTGAATCCTAAACTGAACAGTCTTAAAAACTAACAACACTGACGTGAATTTGTAAAACTTCATTCCAGCCTGTGACAAGTACAAGGGAGCAAACCAACGAGTAGACAGAAAATGACAAGTGAAGACACGTCCACAATCTCCGAAGCCAAGTTTCCAAACACAATGTTACAAGAAACAGCTAATGTAGAGCGACAAAAAGATGAATATACATGAAATAATCAGTTTAATATTACAGGTCCAAGACTTTTTTCCAGAACAATTTAAGCTGGAATCCCATTTCAGGTCTCTTCTAAATGAATCTGTCATAGTTCACAATTTATATTAGCTCAATTAGATCATCCTATTCCCTCAGGATCCTATTCCTACTGAGAAAAACAACAACAACAGATGCCTTCCATATTCAGCCTTGTTCTTTTATGTTTTTGTGTCTCATAGTGCAAATATTCCCATGTTTTAGGGGAAGTATATGAAGCCAGAAAACAAAATTATGTCTCAAGAGATTCTGAGTATTAAACAACACAGTTAATTCCAAACTGAAGTGAAACATTTAACAGCTGAAGAGAGTCCCAGTTTGGTAAGGCCTCAGGTACATTGCTACCTGCCCTTGGTTTTACTGTTCCCCAGAGCTGCTACGAGACGCAAAAAATCTTTATAATAAGATACTGACATTTTCTTCTTGTGGTCACCATAAGTAAAATCAGTGTCAACAGGTTCGTGAGAAATACTTGACCAACATTTGATATTCTGATACAAAAAGCATTTCCAATTTCCATATTTTACTTTATTTTTCTTAGGTAGTGACCAAAAATAATTGGCAGTTTGAATGTGCTTTAGTAAATTTGTATACAACACTAAATAAGAAAAAAAATTTGGAGCAGCTATAGTAATATCCTCTAAGATCATTGGTGAAGTTACGTGAAGTTAACCCATTACTGTCCTTGTGTATACCTATCTACAACATCTTTGTAGATCTGATAAGCATAGGGATGGAGAAAGCAGAAGGATATGTCTATAAACTTCATTAGGATAGACAATCAAAAAACATGTTTGTGGAAAACTGAGTTTTGACTCAAGCCAAGGTTGGAAATGGAAGTTGCACGATATAGAACTTGAGTTCCTTTGTACTAATGAATTCCTCTGTGGCTACAAGAAGAAAGTAACTTAAATCAGATATAGCTTTCCATAAGTCACAACATGCATCTGATCTTAAAGATCGCACCCTGAAACAGCATGGTTATCTTTGCATTATCAGTGCTCTCTGCAAGCTCTCCCCCTGCCCCGCTCCACTCTGCCCCCCCCCCCCCCCCCCCCCAGAGTTTTATTCTAGTAATTTCTGGTAGAAATAAGAAATTCAGAGATAATTTTTACCTCTACCCTTCCTTTGACATTTACAACACTTTAGGAATGCATTTGCTCTTCAAGGATATTTTCATCTATTAAGGAATATTTATGAGTGCTGCTTCAAAGAAAACCACTGGAATGAGAAGTCAAGCAAAAACAGAGAGAAGATTTGCATTTGCAACTATTTATAGATTAACTCCTAGCAATATAAAAAGCAACATCAGAAATTCATTCTAAAGCTGGGTTAAGAAAGGTGTCAATGCATGAATTATATTCTCTTCTCTATTCAGTTGTTTTAGAGTTTAATATCAGGGTGCACCTAGAAAAGACAAAGAGCTTAAGATATTGCTACAATTTAAGTGCAAGTTAGTTGACAAATCAATTAAAATGAAGGCAACTAAAAGGAGTTAAACATTAAAAAGAATTAAAATACTGGTTTTGCTCTGCTTAAGTTCAGTGCTCTCTTAAGTCTGTGACTAATGATTTTGTGAAGCAGGGATATTATGTAATTTCACAGAAGTCTTGAAAGGCTTTATAAATGGTGCTATTCATGTGTATTACTAGCCATATACCTCCATAGTAAAACTGCCCTTTAAAATGGTAAATTCCATAAAGCATTCACACTCTGAAGTCAGAGCAGCACATGAAACTGATTTAGAAAGGATTGTTCAGTTGGATACAGACTCCTGAGCTTCAGAAACCGAATGGATTATCTGATGATAGCGTCCAAAAACTCTTACTTCATTCACTCTGGTGTTACAACAGTTTGATATTCTTGCACTGTTATAGTAGACTGGCAGCATAGCTATGAGGCATCCGCCACACATATCTATCCTAGGCAAGTCAATATTAAGTACTAAGGGGATAGATTATGTTTTAAAGAAAGGCAGAAATGACATTTTTGAAAACAATTTTGCCATTATTAACAGTACTATACCGCACTTTTCAAAAATAATTGCAGAAACAGAGCAACTTTCCATCCAAGACTGCACTCAGTAGAAGTTACTGTTATTAGGAGCTTGGTCTCTAAACTCAATCTGTGTATATATGCACATACTTGCTTTGAAAGTTCATATTATTTTCAAATGTTCATTTTTGTTGTTTTTTTTTTTTTGAAAGGGAGGGGAAGTCAAGAAAAAACAATCAACCAACAGAGGCATGGCCAGCAGGTCAAGGGAGGTGATTGTCCCCCTCTACTCTGCCCTTGAGGGACCCCACTTGGAGTGCTGCAGACAGGTCTGGGGCCCCCAGCACAAGAAGGACATGGGGCTGTTAGAGCAGGTCCAGAGGGCCACCAAGTTGATCAAGGGGCTGGAGCACCTCTCCTGAAGAAAGGCTGAGAGCTGTGGGATGTTCAGCCTAGAGAGAAGAAGGCTCCGGGGAGACCTCATTGCAGTCTTTCAGTACCTAAAGGGGGCTTATGAAGAATAGATGGAGAGTAACTTTTTACGTGGTCAGGTTGATAGGACAGGGGAAATGGTTTTAAACCAGAAGAGGGGAGATGTAGATTAGATGTTAGGAGGAAATTCTTCACTCAGAGGGTGTGGCAGCACTGGAACAGGTTGCACTGAGAAGCTGTGGATGCCCCATTCCTCAAAGTGTTCAAGGCCAGGTTGGATGATGCCCCGGGCAACCTGGTCAAGTGGGTGGCAAGTCCTAGCGGGGTTGAAACTAGATGATCTTTAAGATCCCTTCCAAACCAAGCCATTCTATGATTTTAAAGACAACAAAATAAATATATGAATTACTAAAATGGGAGTCATATTTATCTATCCTGGTGAAGTTTAAAAGTCAGTGGGGACATTGATGAGATCAGTGTGTATAAATACTTGAGGAGTGGGAGACAGAGGGATTTGGCCAACCTCTTTTCAGTGGTTTGTGGGGATAGGACAAGGGGTAATGGCCACAAGATAGAGCACAGGAAGTTCCGCACCAACATACAAAAAAAACTTCTTCACAGTGAGGATGACGGAGCACTGGAACAGGCTGCCCAGGGAGGTTGTGGAGTCTCCTTCTCTGGAGATATTCAAGGCCCATCTGGACACCTACCTGGGCAGCCTGCTCTAAGGAACCCGCTTTGGCAGGGGGGTTGAACCCGATGATCTTTTGAGGTCCCTTCCAACCCGTTCAATTCTGTGATTCTGTGACAAAAAGAGCATTTTTTTATTATTAATTGACTTGGAAGATGGCAATATTTGTATTTTGAAACTCACCAGCTTTCTGAACAGTTTGAGCTCTGAGATTTTAATGACAATTATTGTTTCCAGCAATGACATTTCTAGGGACACTGTTACAATTTCACACATTAATAGGCAGGTACAACCAGTTGTTCCCCAAATACATAATTCCTTTATTAAAAGTAACTCAACATTGAAAAAAATGTATACATCAAAGCCTTGTCAAAAACATCTAGTGAATAATTATTCACATCTGCTCAGAAGGCTACACTATTTTCAGCCTAGACTTTGACATCATCTAATTAAAATAGCACATTAAATATCAAAAGTCATCTTAATAAAGGAAAAAATTCTTTTGCAAAAATATCAAAGTTACCTCCAAAGAAAGAACATCAACTCTATTTTATTTAGATATTTGACTCAATAAGATCTGAATTAAGAAATTTCTGATGCGTCATTAGTTTTATAAAAATGCACTGTGCTTTTATTTTGCTAAGGATTTTCAGAATTTTGCAAGCAAATTTACAAGTCGTTTGGACACTTTCATGCAATAGGAAGGCTTTGATTCCTCTTTTCTAACACAATTATATTCTTTGTAGCAATCAAAAGTCTACTAAGTACTTTGCAAGTATAATGGCTCCTAGTAAGTCTCACCAAAATGGAAAAGATACAGAACTCAGGCAGTGGAGACAAAGATGCATGAGGAAACTAATATATCTAATACATTGATTGTATTTTCATTCAAGATGGAGCAGCTTACTCATATCTCAATCAATTTTCTATACAGTGAAACTCCAGATAGTGCTAGTTGCAATGAGGTTTTAAACTGGTTTATTACTGGGGGAAATTAAACTGTGCATTTCAGATTACATAATGCAAAGACTTGAACAACTTTGAATGCTTATTACATTCTAGATTAGGGTTTCTAGAGCTATCCTATCACACTACCAATTTTTCAAACAAAAACGGGATAATTAACAAGTCTGAAGAATTTATATTCTTGGAGAGTCAGAACAGATACACAGGACTTATATACTTATTTGCTTTCTCTTAGTAAAACCACCAAGTGAATTTACATTTGTGTGTGATAAAAAAGTTATATGTATGAATATTGCAGAGGCATAAGAGCTTTTCTATTCCAGGCAATCAAGCAGCCAATATTCCTAGACAGCTATCATGCCGTTACCTGTACCAATAATAAGATATTTGACCTATGAATCATTTTTAACAAGCACTACATGTTTCTATAGAAAGCCAGATAAAGCCAGGGTAGAAAACGTTCAGTAAAACCAAACATCCGCTTATATTCTAGAAAGAGAGACTCTACAGATAAAATCAAATTTAAAAGTTATTAATGGAAGACTGATGAGGAATACTAGTAACAAGCAGGTCTCAGGGTATCACTTCTATCTCAGCTTACAAAAAAAGGTAGGAGTTATTATGAAAAGTATTTTGGGGAATGTTTCAGCAAATTAAAGTTTTATGCCTCTAATAATTTTCACATATGAAAGATTTTACTCAAATTGCAGTAATCTTTTCTATTGTAGAAGCCAAAGGAACTTCAAACAATATGAATGAGATATTGGAAAATCTGTCTTCCTTGAGTGAAATCTATTCCTTAATTATTTTTGTAAATTTTCGTAATTCCTCCAGCTATATCAAATAACTGGGGAAAATAGCTTCATCTAAAACAATAAAAACAAAAAACACTCATGATTATCTGTCATTTTTACTCTCCATTTGTATGATTTGCATGTTTCTATATTTCACAATACTTGCATTTTGTTGACTAAATCTCAAATTTTTGTTCTGTCTCAAACGTTGTTTGCAGAGTTGCCTGCCTAGCAATGCTGACCTACCTCTCCCTATGGCTAGCACATCTCTTCTGGATTGGCCGGAATGCATGGGTAGGAGAAAATGCCAGTGCAGCGCGTGCTGGGCACGTGGTGCTGGGCCCCTTCCTGCCCAGGGACAGCAATCCCTACCAATCAGAAATTTAACAACATGCATAGCAACGAACCAGTACATACAATTACATTGGAAACCAGGTAGAAATACCATGAGCGGACACTATGGAAAGACAGTGCCTTTTCAAGACACAAGGTACTTTCCCCACCAAATCTTTGAAGACAACGGACCAATGGGACACCATTGGATCCATGGTGGTGATTATCTCTTGCAATCTATAAGACAAATTTGCTTACATTTTGACACCTTTTCTACCACTCCTCCTTTCTGAACTCTCACTTCTCTTTTGATATTTTTATACAAAATTAATAAGCTGGTGGACAACATTTGACCTCACTTAATTTTGCTGTAGGTAACTCATGAATGGCCCTCCAAGCAATCAGAACGGGATAGCCAGCAAAAATCCCAGTATGGCTAGACGTGATTTTAGTCCCATATGAACTTCAGACAACATATACACAGCTATAGAAGTTGTGTAATTTTCATACAAATAATCCAGAATTAAATTCACTTATATAATTCATGACATTGACAAAGAGCTCAAACAATCTTTCAGCATAATATATAATATAAATACTAGGAAACTAAGTTTCTAATGGCAACCTCAGGTTTTGAAAAAAATTACAGGCACTTAAGTTAAAAAGTTGAACTGAAGTTAAACATTTTCTCAAAATATATTCTAGTATTAACAAAAGAAGGAAGCAAATTTCAGTTTTATGTGAATTGTGCAGTGGTGAAATAAAGCAGTATAATTTTAGATACAACTTCAGTAAAGCTACAGCTTTTAAGGAAATATGAATTGAGCAATCACTGTCATACACTATCAGAGGTAGAGACTGTGACAAGCTCCAGGAAAGGGCACTGCATGAAGGCTTTTATTACTTTTTATGTACCATCACCCAACTGTTGTTAAGGAAATGCAATTACCAATTGAAGAATCATTTATCCAAATTATTCAGTGCTACAAAGGAAAACTGACATGCAACCAATTTAGATAAGAGATCCTAATGATCTAATGCTTGAAGTTGTCTGCAATTTGTCACTTAGATTTTACTTTTAAAGGTAAGCTTTCATTGCCATTGGAAAAAAATAATTCCATTAAATGCACACTAACCACCACAGGAGCTGGTGAAAGAGACACTAACTCGTCTTATACTACCTTCTAGAGTATTCCCTGCTGTAAATACTGACACACACACTTAAGGGTGACTACTGTGCTTTGCATTAATGCTATATATTGTGTTCCCTCATACTTGAAGGAATTTTTTTTCACTGTAAGTATATATATATATAATGTATGTATAGATAGGTCTGTCCCTATCTATATATACATACATATAACTCATAACAAATAACTTTTTGATAACTGTGCCTTGTTATTGAGGTATTATGTATCTACCCACAGCAAATACAGATACTGCACATGCACAGAAGTGGTTTAAATTCATCTTTGAATTCTCAAGATCTTCTGTCCTTCACCTAATTTCTTGTGACAGATTAACAAAGTTAGACATGTGCAGCATGTTCTTTATACATATACCTCTGCAGGACTGAAATCCCAGGTGGGAAAGAATCGTAAGTCGAGGGCATCACAGAGGTCTTAGTTTCCTCCAGACCTCTTCTCTTTGCTACTGACTCTTCCAAGAAGCAGCTATGAGTGCACAAAATCCACCTCAACTCTTTTACCACAGGGGTCATCCCAGTGGGTGAGCTCAACCACAACTCCATATCAGAAAGGGAATGGAGAAGACCTAGCAGAAGCTTTCAGCGGGGAATTAGAGCAGATGACCAAATATCCTTTCCAGCCTGAATCATGTGCTGGCTGATTCATAGGGCCACAAGGATGATTAAGGGGCTAGAGCACCTCTCCTGTGAAGAACGAGAGAGCTGGGGGTGTTCAGCCTACAGAAGAGAAGGCTCCAGGGAAACCTCACTGTGACCTTTCAGTACTTAAAGGCGACTCATAAACAAGATGGAGAGCAACTCTTAGCTCCATTGGATAACAACATGGCAAGGCAGAATGGTTTAAAACTGAAAGATAGGAGACAGATTAGGTGTTAAGAGAAAATTCTTCACTCAGAGGGTGGTGAAGCACTGGAAGAGGTTGCCCAGAGAGGTTGTGGATGCCCCATCCCTGGAGGTGTTCAGGACCAGGTTGGATGGGGCCCTGGACATCCTAGCCCATGGCCCAGGGGTTGGATATCATCACTAGATTATATTTAAAGGTCCCTTCCAACACAAGCCATTCAATGATTCTGGATACTGATGGAGATGGAATTGTTAGAGAGGACATCATAAACTAATTGCCCAGGCAGCACCTGGAAAAGGTAAGCACTGCACAGCATACAATTGATAATTTATTTTTACAGATTTGTTTTGTCAAACTCTCAAAAAAAAGCAAGTGAAAAGAAGAGATCAGTTCTCTATGACCTTTATCTTCATGGAGGAGCTTTTTACGCTGACATTCATACATATTCTTAAGGGGCGGAGAACTTGACTTAAAGCTGAAGAACTGACTATATTCACAGGGAAGACATGATTTGCTAACACTTTACTACTGAAAATAAACTTAGCTGAAAATAAAATTAGCTGAATACCTTGAAAATGTTTTGTTTCATTCTTGAAAACTATTTTCATGATAAAATACAAATCATTTTTCTTCTGCAAGAATATATTAAAGCATCAAAAACAGAAATTTAAAGCAAAAGCTTTAACTCAATTATGTAAACTCAAGGTGCTCTTGGCATGTCATTACAGAAGAAAGCGTGGGACAGTAGGAAAACTAAAATCCAAGTAATTTTAACAAAGCCTAATCTTGACTCACACGTAGGATGTTTATTCATGGAATGTTTTTCTGGCATGTCTCAGTATTAGAGCACAAGAAATTATCAGTAGTCCCCAGGAGTCACAAAAACTGTAGCGCAAAAATAATCAGTCTTAAAAAGAACTACATTTAATAGTAAATTTTGAAAAGAATTTAATGAGTTATAAAGTAACTGAATTTGCTTCCATGTCACTGTTAGGATTCGAAATTAGAAATAAATAGCTTCTGTGAGGTGAAATATGGTAATGTCAAAAAGATATTGGCAATGCATTAGACAAAAGGATACTTTCAGAAATAGGAATTTATTCACAAGTTTGCAGTGCTGAATATTTTTGCATATTTTAGTCATGTTCATACCTAAAAATACAGGTTTCAGATAAGATCAGAAGAAAATCTAGGAATTCATGATCAAAAATTATTTTCAGTTTTATCAAAAAGGCATGCCTGTGTGAAGAATTGCATGGGTATCTTTAGAACAGTGAAATTAATCAAAAAACACCAGTTTAAAAAAAATTTAAGTCTCCTACAAGCTCCCCAGATAATTTCTTTGCTGCTTTTGCAGTCAGCAATCCCAAACTGGGTCAAGGAATCCAGTCTTTAACACAAATAATAGGGAAGACATAAGTATTAGCAAAATTGAATCCTGCCCCACAAACTGTAGAGTACCTGCACTGAATTTATCCCGAAAATTGATCTGAATTATCGCCATAAGTGGTTTTTGAACCTGAAAACACTCCTTGCAATGTATTTTCTAAGTTGAAGGAGACACAGGTTTCAGTTTAACAGGAGTTATCTGCACACTTCGGTTGAAAGGGTGAATTGGCTCAGTCAATGCAAACACAGGAGATGAGGAGGAAATGACGAGTTGTGTATTATAGACATTTGCAAAAATAAACGCCTAACACGTCTCAGAGTTAGTTTTTCATGTTTTGTCTGTGAGTGTTGACAGAAAAAGCTTGGCATCTGCACAGCCACTTCCTTATTATGGGATCCAATGCATATATCTTGCTAAAATTTCTGACATAGGCAGTAATTCAGTCTCATCTCTCTGGGACATTACAAAGGCTAATCATCCTGTATCATGTCTTGGGTCCTTCCAAAAGTGGCCCTGGCTTAAACATTTAAAGGAGACTAGCAATCTGATACAGCAGTAAAATGAAGAAAGGCAGCAAGTAGTCAAAGCCTATTTGAACTACTCCCTTTGTAATATGAAAATCGTTCTTTTTCAGAAGAAAATACGATGATTCTCCATTTCAGTGTACCAAGAATGTACCAATCCTTCCATTATCACAAACTATTCGCTTAAGAACTTCTTTTCCAATTTTAAGTTGGAAAATAGATCACCATGCATCGCATTTCTATGCACTGGCAAGTCTAAACTCTCAGTATCTGCTTTAACAACATAGTGCACAGAAAATTTGTTCTGCTAGAAAATATCTTTAATAGTTGAACTTTATAATATTCTAGAGATAAATATGGCAGGAGGATTTTTCATTTTGCCTTTTCTAAAGATGCTACTTCACTAGATACTTATTTTCTAAAGACAACATAATGTTAGTTTACATGTTGATTCATTCTATTTAATACCTTAATCTCACTGTTCCTTCTTCCTCCTGTTTTTCATCTTTTTAAACCTCAGTTCAAGTTGAGCCCAAATCCCCCTGATGATACATAAGCATCCCTTATAGATTTTACTGTGGCTCCAGAGAAATTCAGCATGTACCAGCAACAAGCCTCCCCGTCCTGCAGACGATAGTCTCATCTACCTGAGATGCAGATGAGAAATGCATAGATAAGTTCACAGAGCACAGTACAAAAAATAAACTGGACAACAGAAGGTAGACAAATTCGTGTGGCCTGTCCTCTTAAATGACAACTTCTCACAGAGCAGGCAGAGAAGTAAGCAAAACCAACTAACAGATCTGTGAAGGACTAAATACATCAAAAGAAAAGTAACAAAACAAGGACTATCAAAGTCTGCTTAAGAGCCCATGACACTACAAGCCACAAGACAACAAACCAATATAGATGGCAGCAGGTGTCTTACAAGCACCAAAGAAACAGCCTGCCAAGACACAAGTTCTGTAAGAGCGGGATGTATTTTGCTGCTAAACCAAGGATACGTTAGCAGTATATTGCCCAGACAAACCAGACCACTGAGATAATAACATCCTAAGAACAGTGATTTCCTCATGTATTTAAAAGGGAATGGAATATTGACCTCAAAATATTGACCATTACATACCCATGTTTGCCATATTCATTCATTGATAAAAGGAGAAGACTGACACAAGGAATTGAAACAATCTCAAAGATATCCAAGAGTGATATTGATTTACTTTTTTTTCTTTTCATTCCAGTGCATACTCAATGAGAAAGTTCGGTTAAATTAGTCAGCTATATATACTATTGGAACAGAGCTGATGTTCCTTCTGTTTTGTTTTCCTTCTTATTACTTTAATAGCTAAAACCAAGTTGCATTTTCAAACATCAGCCTTGATTCAGAGTGCATCTAATTTTTACTCAAAAGTAGTGAAGATTATTTTTGCATTGAAGTTGTGCTAGATTCATCTAATGTTATTTCAATACCACTGGGACATGGAGAAATACAATCAGTTTTGGCAGCTTTTGATCAACCCTAACAAAACAAGAAGTAAAAATATATTTTGGTAAGGTAACTAATGGTATTATTTCCTTTAGAACTTCAGAGGTTGTTCTTTACCAATGACAACTTTCTCTGAAGTTACTTAAGTATAGAACAATTCTGTGCTCAATTTGTATGCAAATAGACAAGCACATTTCAGAAAGCAAACACTGAAAGCTAACAAGCAGCCTGACCAATAAACTGGCCATCATCCTATCCATAATCTCTCTTTCAGATGAAGGAGAGCAACAAAAAAGAGTAAATAAAAAACGCAAGTATTACAAAATTTAAGTCCACAGACCCTAGCACACTTGCAAATCAGACTCTGGAAGCCTATCTCAGTTGCCTGTCCAGAATCTGATGGATTACTTTGGTAACACTGAACACTTCCAAATAGGTTTAATATTTCATCTGATGCTCATTAGTTTTCTTTACCCCAGTTAAAAAAAATCCTTTGGTATGCAAGACTTTTTGGATAGAATTCATACAAGGTGAAAGCCTTCTGATTAACTAGGATACCCATTAAAAATGAAACTTTACATACTTCTTAAAAATATATCTTCCAGGCTTATTCAGGTGCCGAAGTATTCAGCTAAAGTAAGGTTCTGCTAGATCAGGGAAAACCCTGCCTGTCCCACCAGCTCTTGAGAAGTTGGCACCACAAAATTCTGTGCCTTTTCAGGGCTATTTCCAGGTGAGGCTTCCCATAAGCTGCTAAGCACCTCCCAGGACTGGTGGGTTGCCAGAATTCAATGCAGTTCTCACTGACCCCACCAGCCACCTAAAGCTGCCAGAGTGCAAAACTGATGAGCAAAGCAGACACATTAAGCAGTAAAAGTATGAATTACCTCACAGCTCTCTCACTTCAGTTCTGGATGCTGCCAGTAGTCTAATGCAGCCTTTAGAACAGTTAAAATACAACTGGATTCACTGCTGCCACATGGCTGCTTTGGGCACCTGTAAATCTGGGTTCACAGGACTCTTCCACAGAGGGAAAAGCACTGGGAAGCTCAAGATGGCATACTTTCCTCTTCCTTCAGATGCACCACTATTTGTCCGTACCTTGCCAAGAGTTTTGTCACACCTAATTTTAAGCCTTGCAAATAACCTGACTTCTACCACTTCCTTTGGGAAATGAGTCAACAGCCCATTACATTTCACTGACAGCCACCTGGTGTGAGGGCAGGCCACCAGCATCACACCCCAGGAGTCAGTTCATGCAGGATGAGACTTCAGGACTTTGCTGAATAATTTTCCGGCAGCAGATGGATAAGTGGTTTCCTCATCTCTCCAGGATGCTGCAGATTTTAACCATCTATTCAACCCCTACACACACAACCCGGATGCATACAACCCTTCTGCATTCTTCCCCTTTGAAATCTATTCTGCAGCTACTGTAGCTTATACAGATCTGCTTCCAGATATGTTTTTCTGGGCAACTTTACCCCAAGTAACTACAGCATCTGGAAAACGTGGCCCACCACAAGCTTCGTATGCGTATGAAATATCTGTATGAAAACGGCATATCATATACTGAAGGGACTTGTAGTTTGCTGCTACACACACAGGTAGGAATCCAAATGAGCTGCAGTATCTAAATCCACGTGAACAGTTTTTCCTCAGATACATCCCCCTAATCAGAGATGCAGTAAAAAGGCTCCTGCAGAGTATAGAGAAAGGACAGCCCTTCCTCTGTGTGGAACTATAAAACAGGTCTTACAACTGCACCACCATAAATGTATTTAATATTTGGCACAGATTCTGTAACTGTGGTACTGTAGATTTATGAGTTATGTCATGAGGAACAGGCATTTAAAATCAAACAGATGGACATTGAACATGTGTAATACTATATATAACATACTAGAAAAAAAGTTGGAGAAACTGTTCTCATTCATCACCATTGGTATATCTGACAGGATGTATATGTATCTTGTGGATACAATTACATTTTCCTATTCTTAATATTACAGAATGTTTTATTTTATCCTTTGTCTGTATGTTGTAAGCATTTCAAATCCTCAATTAATGGCAATACATTTCAGGACACTTCGGTAAGAAAATCTCAGATGTCAATACAGTATAAAAGCATTTTAGTGATACTCTGAACATAAACAAAACCACATTTTGTGTAAGTTTTAGTAGAGCTTTAAACTCTACCATCACCATTTTAGGAATTAACTTTAGGCTTGTTGCTATTGTATAAATGGATTCTTTCTTGTTAATTCATTCTGGTTAATTAAACTAGAATGAATTTCCAGGATTTTCAGACTTTTACTTTGAAGCTGTTAAATATTTGCTTGCAGCTTCAAAACAAACTAAGTAATAAGATACAATCTGAAACTTATGCACAGCTTGTTGAGACAATGGAACTGAGTCTCAGAGGATAGTCATGTTCTATGACTGTTTCTACAGTTTATTATTATAAGCCTTGGGCACTTCATTATGAAGTTGAAGTGTTAATTATTTCCAAAATAAGTGAAGCTTGATTTATCACCCCCAGACTATGCTTTGTTTCACCTTAGAAAGCATAAATGAAAGGTTTTAACAAAGATGGTAGGCAACTTTCAAAAATACTTTGTGCATTTTTGGAGTGGCTTTTAAGGAAGTATTTAAATGTTGGCTGATATAAGCCATTACAATACAAGGCGGAATGACAACTTTTTAAATATATTTATAGGATCCTCTGAAAGCATACCGGTTATGTGTGAAGCTATTTCCAGTACACTGTGCCAGTCTGCCACTGTGGCCAGTTAAAAATTCACTAGATTGTATCAGCATTTCTGAATGATCACTGGGAGAACAGCCAAGGCCTTTACAAAGGGAGAGCTCAACTTCTGGATCTGGTCAGCAAAAGCTGTCAATGCATTCCAAACACCAAGCAAAAGACTGCTTAATTGAATGATGTTTATTTAACTGAAAACATGCAATGGGCAATGCCACGTTTTCTTGGAGGACAGTGTGATGCAAATGGAAATGCTTATGAAATTCAGCTCTGTGCACAGGCTCTTCTCCCTTTGGAGAAGAAGAAAAAACTGTTCAGAAGCTGGTACCACTGCCCAGGTATGTTATGGGCTTGGGGTGCCACAGTGATGCATGCAGTCTCTGGAGAATGGATACAGATGTCTCTGTGCCAGCATTTCTCTTATGCCCCGCTGCAGAAAGGGTCTCACCAGCTGTACTTTCCTCAACACCTCCAGGGCCCTGCACACACAAACCTGGGTACAGAATCAACTGCTTGTGCCCCAGACACTTACCCACAGCATTGAGCAACAGCTGTTGTTTGTACTTCAGAAGCTGACAGACCAGGAAAAACAGTGTTATTCCAGCACCTGAATAATAATCATACTTCCCCCCCCCGAACTCTAGAATTTGACATTGAGGCACTAGGCACAGTAGCAAAGTCATGATGCCATTATGACACATGAATCTGCTCTGCATGACCTATACTAGGGTAATTTTCTGATGCAAGAACTTAAAATGCATCATTTATACCCAGTTGAGCACATTTGCACTGTAATGCGACATCTAAAAAACTAAAGTTAGCCCTTGAATGCATAAGTAGGAAGGAATAAAGTGCACTATACTGCAAAAATAGTTTCAACAATTTTCATTATAGCACAGATCTATAAACAGCTACCCTAGCACAGCTGAGGAAAGAGTCCAGATAAGAAATACTGTGTATGGAAGCAAAGCCTGAATTTAACACAATTATGTCAATCTACCTACTAATAAAAGAATGAGATTTTGGTTAAATTACATAAGGTATAAACAGGCAAAAGAAACTTATTTCTCTCCCCAAGATCTTGCAAATACAGAGCTCTAGTTTGACTCTTCCTCTCAGTCCTTTTGCTTCCATGTAGAATTTCGTCTGTTTTGACTTCTATTGTCCTTACTAAAACAATGTAGGAAGAACATTGTAAGTAAAAAGGGAAGCTTCCATAATGAAATTTAAGATGGAAGATGAGAGGGTGAACAGAGCAGCCTCCCTAGACAACAGTTCTAGTTTTCAACATCTGCTTATTGGGTAGATTCCAACATTGCCAGGACCGCATACTAAAAAAAGGTAAAAAGTTTCTATGTGCCTCTGAGTACTTGAATCCTTAAGAATTCATAACTTATTTTTAATTTAGAGAAGTGTGCAAATGAAAAAAGACAACCCTAAACTTATCAGAATTCATTGGTTCATTTTAAAGCTATGTTTACATTATTAAGATCTTCTTTTGTTTTAGTTAATTCAGGTCAATCAGCAGAACTTGAGACAAGGCACAGTTTACCAAGCTTCTAGTTTATAAAGGTCTAAATTAAAATTCTGCACAAGGGCTAAAAGCAAATTTAGGGGATGTGGAAAAGTTTTGTGCCCCTCCTGTTTTCCTTCAAGCATTTGCTTCCTATTTTCAATATTATGACAGGCAGCAGTTAGAGAACATTTAACAGATAATGAGAGTTCCGAGTGGTTTGAATACTAAACCATACAAAAGCCCATGGAAATCAATAAAGTCTGACAGGTTCTCTTGTGTGCTGTGTTTCTCAAGGAATGGGTAGAGAGAGGGATTTATACCTATTTTCTTCTGAAATACCTTTTCCAGCTCCATTCGATTTAACATAAAATGAACAACCTGGGTAGTCTAATTGTACTATGTCACCTTCAAATAGCATTTAGGTGTATTTTTCCAATAGGTGAACTGCATTGTTTTCAGAGATGTTTTGTCATGAATGCATTCAGAACATTTAATGCCATATTCCAATTACATTAGTGAGATACACAATTAAATCAGAAGTGATCTTTCCTTCTTTTCTGTACCTTTTAAGTGTCCTAGCACCTCAAACAATGAATATCCTTTCCATGGATGTGGTTCCTGCCTCTGTTTCTCCACCCTACTAGGAAACAGGTGACTGACTTATCTTACATTGAATTGTGATAAGTAATGACAGCAAATTTTCATGTACGTTGTTGTGAAAAGCATAAAGAATTTCAACCTAACAGAGGTGCCCATGAAGAAGATTGTAAATTGGAGGACAGCCTTCAATTATCCCCTTACTGGAAGGAAGGGAAGTAAGAAAACCAGGAGCAGCCATGACAACACAAGGGGCAGCCACAGTCAGGATCTCCCACCACCCCGGTTCTGTTCACTACTGCCACAGGAGATTTGGGGATTAACTTGACTGCACTTCAGATGTGAGGAGGAAAAAAAAACAAGAAGCGAACCACATAAGATGAGAGTTGCTCCCTTCAAAGCCAGATGCAAGTACTCTTGAGAAAGTTAAGAAGGAGCATCTTGTGGCCTCTGCAGGGTGATGCAGAGTCATCTAAATACACAAGCTGACTAAATTGAACTTAAATAGCATAACCTTTGGAAAGCAGCAAATTTATCTTAATATCTGCCAGCTGCTCCCATACATTCTTTAAACAAGCATGGCATTTTAATGCCCTGTTACTCAAAAAGCACCATTGCTTAAGGCTCAGTACAGTTACCTGATAAATAGCTGACTGGTCTTTAAGGATTCCTTTTTTCCAGTACCTGTTCCTGAAGAATCTTGTTTTCCTAAAACTGCTTGAAGAAAATCATCATCATCATCATCCAAACCATCCCAAGACAGCTGTTTACAGTAGCTAGAGCAAACACTACATAAAAAGTAATTAAAATCTCAATAGTAAGCAGAGAAAACTTTCTACATGTGTGAAACTTATGCAAGTCAAATACACTGGCAGCTTTTTGGAGTGTCTAGAAACTTGACAAAAAGCTAAATGACGCAAGTACACTGTTTAAAAGCCATTCAAAAAAAGTAAGAGCTCTGTTTGAAAAGTGGTAATCCAGTTAGCCTGCTCAAGTCCACCAATATTTGTGCAAAATTAAGCTAGAAATAATCATGTGCAAGTATGGAAAATTCATGTAAAAAAATTAAGCATGACCTTCAAGGTAAAAAAAATAAAAATCGAGCAGTCAAGGCAAGCAATGGCAAAAAAAGTTTTTCAAAGCCTTGGAGTGATCAAGAACTACTTCTGTGTGTGCAGTGAGGGACAGAAGCCATGAAAGTTGGCTTTAACCATGGCCCTCCCAGACCCATGTCTTGTCACTCACAAAATTCCACTATTATTCAGCCAACACTAGGCTGGATTCCATCATATCCAATGTTTCCAAACAATAAAATACTAAACTTAACACGTTTTTGTATTAATTACATATTTTAAATTGCCTTAAAGATGTTGTCTACTAGTCTATTCTGCTAAAATTTTAATAATTTCACTTTACATGTTTAAATAGATTTACATTATATAGTTAGATGAAGGTGGATCATAGAATCCTGGATGTTTTCACATTATGTACTTTGCTGAACACTTCTGAATTAACCATCTCTGTGTTTAGGCTGGTGACCGCTTCCTTTTAGATACATAACATGGACATCTCTTACTTAAATTTTCTCCTAGTATTGCTCCAGAATAAGCTGTCTGTGATTAAACCACGCAGGCATTGTGGTATGTAAGCATTAGCATTCCTCTCTGGAAATAGCATGCAGTTAGGTGTGTTGTCCTGCATTCACTGAGCAACACAGCAAAACATAACAAGAAAAGGAGTATACGATGAGAAACAATTAACTCCACTCTTACAGTTTACAGTAGCTATTTCTTACCACTACCCCGCTTTCTTTTTTAGTTTATTTTTTAAGCATTCCAATAACTAATGGCTCTTTCCTTCTTATATCACCATAAAATTTAAGGGGTCTGGAAAAATCATAGGGAGGCACAGGGCTCATTTGGAACTACCCACAAACAACCCAGTATTCATTGCTTGTTTTATGTTCAGGTTGAAGTTGTGCACAGGGAGCAATTTAACTTTCTTAATGGATTTCAAGGGAACTAAAAATCATGCTAAGGTTTTTGTCAAGGTCAGTCAAGAGCTAGCTAGTATATACGCATGTATAAGAAAATGCATATTCTCTTAGTAGTCTTTACAATCACGGAATATTAATCCTCATGTTCATGCAATAAAGTGTCATTATGAATAACAGTAATGAGCAAGTCTAGAGATTAAGAACTTAAATAAAGACTTTTTTCATATTGCATTTTATATTCCCCCTTTTTGGCTGCAGTAGAGCCTGCAAAGTGAAGTATAAAGAAAAAAAGCATGTTTTCTTCCAATTATCATTTGAAAACATAAAATCATTTTTACAACTTAACCCACTGAAGTCTTATAAGAAAGAGAAAGTCATATTTGCCGATTAATGCTTTTACTTGAAATGTAACTCTTACATAAGACCCTAAAAAAAAGTTACCGGGGAAGAAACTCGGAGCTCCCTGTGCTGAGCTGTGCCTGGTGGCGCTGCCACCTGCTGGCCACCAACCTGGGTCACAGAGCTACTGCAAAGCCAGCTATTGCAACTCCCGTCCTTTCTAGGAAGATACATTGCACTATCTTTAGCTCGTTGCTCTGGAAAATGATCAGAATGAAGCCTTCGTAAGGTAGACAAAGGGAATTGTTTCATCACTAATGATTATAGGCCGAAGGAAGCAAAACTCGAAGCTGCAAAGGAGCTCAGGACAGGGAGTGGAAGAGCTCACAGAGATACTCATTCCTGTATGTTGCCACCAGTACAGCACCATGTACCAACTTCAGCCAACATCAGCAGAAATTTAAAAAATTTGAAGCTGTATTGTTTCCAGCTACACGATACGATTTTGAGGACTTGATGAATATGGACATCCATCTTCAGAGGTGCTCATAAGATCAGAACATTAAACACTGCAGCTAAATGTTGTAACATTTTAGAGGTGTGATCTTTAGCCAAGAGCACATTTCCAAGCATACCTAGTGCAAGACTGTCAGGCCAGGTGAGGGAAAATAGGTTTCACTCCCATGTAATTCAGCAGCCAGCAGCACAGACAAGTTTCTACCATCAGGATATTTGGGAAACAGGTTCACCAAGAAGATACAGTCCTGCTACAACATAGTGGCTCATTCTCTACGGTTCAGGTCTTCCCATAAGCCCTTCCTCATGAAGGTAGATGAGCCACACAACCAAGAGACTGGAAGTTATTCAAGTGTGTTTCTCAAGACCTTCAAACTGGGACCCATTCCCCTGCACTTGGATGAGTCAATAACCAAAAGCTCATGTTCAAGAGCGAGCAAGCACATCTATGGAATACATATATTAAGAATGATAAAACTAGGGGACTTGATCAAAGATTTCAATAAGAGATATTGAAACAGGAAATTGGGGCAAATACATACCACTACTTCTCCTTGCATACTTTTGCATCACAGGTTATCTGCAGCCTAGGAGTTGCCAAACAGACTTTATATAAGCCAGTGTACTGAAAATCAGTTAAAGCATTTTTTTATTTGAACTTGACTAATGGCTTAAAAAAATTATTAGCAGTTAGCAGAGGTGAACTCCCTGATTTAATTAAGCATCGTATGTAAAACTTTTTTTAAAACCAAATCTGCACTAAATACTTTCATTAGTTGCTCCCTGCCTCATGTGTTGTGAGGCAGACTGGACAACCTTCTCTATTTGCTCTCCTCAGTCCATTTATATTCTAGTATCCATTATCTTCATATTTTTTTTCCAAACAGAAGCATTCTAAATTAAATAACTTCTCCTCACATGGACACACTGCTATTCCAAAAGCAAAGAAAAATCAATGTGCCCTTTCTCTTACCTTTGCTGATTTTACCATGTCCTTTCTGAAGCGAGTGCGCATAGAATGTATGAGGAGCAACAGTGATATTTTGTTAAACACTTCCTTTCCCTCCACATTCCCAATGACATGCCCGCCTTCCAGAACTAAGAGTTTCTAATTCTGGTTATATATATATTCTTCTGAATAATTTAGATTTATTACTGATACAAACTGTCACCCCCAACTGACCAATAATCTTCTGCCACTACTGCTACTAAATTTTATATTTAAATATTCTGATTAACTTGGGGAACATCCACTAAATTTGTCATTTTAGCATTCAACTTCTTTCCCAGATAATTGACTAACGTGTAAGAAAAACTAAACCTCTTTCCATTAATTCTTATGCCTTTGGCTCTTAAGTTTACTCTCTTACTAGGCTAGGAGAGTATTTTTCTTGTTATCCTATTAAAACTATTTGGTAAGAAAACTTTTAGAAAAAAGTCCTTCAAATCCTTACCATACTTGAATCAATTATAACAATTTTATGCAAAAGCCTACCCAAAAATCTATCCTGATTGATGCCAGTGTGCAATTTCTCTTACAGGTAAGATTTATTCTTCCCCTTTACAACGTATTTCTACTAGTTCAATCATTTCAACTTTTTGTTCCATAAATCAGATTTATTAGATTGTACTTTCTGAAGTGTTGTTAAAAAGCATTTTTACTGTCTCCCATCCCTCTGGAAATGGACTTAAGTGAAAAGTTATGCACCACAACAAGCAGTTTGGCAAATTCACACTCAAAATTAAAAAGTCATTGCATGACTTCAGCAGTTTGCTGCTGTTCATTTTACCAGCTTGTTCTAAATCTAACAATATTTCATTTTGATACAGAAATGCACTGGAAGAATTGTGGGAATATCAAGCAGCTCTTCTGTAACAGGTAAGTATAGAAATCACTATACAGAAAGTAGCCTTAAAAAATAATAATAAATTCACTCCTCTGCTTAGTTTTAACAGATTATTTCATTCCACATTTCTTCCTTGCAAGCAAAGGCTCTAGCCATAAACCTATCAGGCTGTTTGGGAGAATCATTCATCCGTTCCCAGCCAAACAATTCTATTTTTCCACAGTTAAATATTAGGTTGGGACTGAGCACAAGAAAGATCAGTATTGATCTCAGAGTTAATGGATTATTGGTCTCTAATATAATAAACAGGTCTCTAATATCCTGTGTACAGAGTGAAAGCTATTGGTAATTCCTTTAGAAATACTGCTTAAGAACATCCAGGTTTTTTTTGATGTTTCATATGTATAAATAGTAAATACAAAATTTAATTAATTTAAATACAAAAATAAGAGGATTGATCGTGTAAGTTCAATATTCCTTTATTTTTGTTCCCTATTTTTCTTAGGGGAAAAAAAGGAACAGAATTACCCTGCTTTGATTCATGTGCACCCTTTCATTACAAACCCTACAACAAATATAGGAATAAAATGAACTGAATGAAACCTTAAAAATCACCAGTTCCAAACTCCTGCCATGGTCAGGAACACCTTCCGCTAGACCATGCTGCTCAAAGCCCCATCCAGCTTGGTCTTGAACACTCCCAGGGATGGGGCATCCACAGCTTCTCTGGGCAACCTGTTCCAGTGCCTCACCACCCTCTGAAAAAAAGAATTTCTTCTGAACATCTAATGAGAATCTATCCTTTTTTAGTTTAAAGCCAGTATCCTTTGTCTTATCACTACACCCCCTGACAAAGAGTCTCTCCCCAGCTTTCCTGTAGCCCTCTTTAGGTATTGGAAGGTCACTAAGGTCTCCCCAGAGCCTTCTCTTCTCCAGACTGAACAATGCTATCTCCCTCATCCTGTCTTCATAGGAGAGGTGCTCCAGCCCCTTGATCATCCTTGTGGCCTTCCTCTGGACTCATTCTAACAGGTCCATGTCCTTCTTGTGCTGGGGGCCCCAGAGCTGAAAGCAGCACTCCAGGTGAGGTCTCATGAGAGCAGAGGGGGAGAATCACCTCCCGCACCCTGCTGGCCACACTGCTTTTGATGCAGCCCAGGATACGGTTGGCTTTCTGGGCTGCAAGCGCACATTGCTGGCTCATGTGGAGCTTCTCATCAACCACAACCCTGAAGTCCTTCTCCTCAGGGCTACTTTCACTTCCAATCCATTCCTCATCCAGCCTGTATTTGTATCTGAGAATGCCCCAAAATTAATAGTAGGATAGCTTCATTTGTCTGCACTGCCCGTTCTAAATCTTCAATCAGTGAATAAACTTATCCTGCAGAGAGGTGTGAGGCTGAATCGAGAACACACTCAGAAGAATTAAAAATATGAAGCAGGAAGGTTTTTTCCATCATTTCCAAGTGATGGATTTGGCCATTATGGAAAATGGATGGCTGCTTAATCAAACACATGAAAATTCACAGGGCACAGAATGCTTGGTTCATATTTGAATGCCTTTTTGGAAACTACCACTTACTTATCCCATTGTTTGGATTGCTCTGTGCCATAAAATAGCTCTATGCCAAGCAACTGAGCTTTGGTGTCATAAAAGGTATTATGAATTAGCTTTTGTTTTTGGAAGGGGACGGGAACAATGGAAGAGTTACCAGAGGGTAGGGAACATCTGCAGTAGAAAATACATGTAAACAAGAAAAAAATTACACCCCAGAATAACAGCTGTCAAATCATCCTATAACTGTTCAACAGAAATAACTTAAAGCCAAACAGCTGATGAAGCATATAATCTCCAGTCTTGAGGCTATTAACCAGAAATAACCACTGCTGTGCATAGTTTAGACACATTAGTTTGAGCAATTTATAGCAAAAGACATTCTTACTTGGTTAGCACCTCAGTGTCTCCAGCAAGACAGTGAGAAATACCATGAAAATAAAGCTTTTTAAAAAAAATAAAGCACCTGAGTCTGACACTGATCCACTCATGTCACTGTATTGCAGCATAAGGCCAGCAACGAAAACAATACCTGAAAGCTCACTCAGAAAAGAATAAATTCAGTAATGGATAATGAAACCAACTTTATTGGACAATCTGATAAAAAGCAATTAATAAAATTTACTCAGTGTGATCCAGGCTTCAAGGAGCTACTGCAATTTAATGCAGTCCTTCATAAGTTCACAAATTAACTCCTAAGCAGTTATCTTATACTATTATGTCATCATTACTTTAAGAGCAATCTGTGCTCTGAATAAAGATTTTGATTTTTAAATCCATTCAGAGGCAGGAAGAATGACAAAAATTCAGTATTTACATTGTATGTGCTGTATGAACAATAACATTAACTTCTTTCTAAAAAAATCTAGACAGCAAAGATGTCAGTGGCCAGTGGAATGCGAAAAGCTGCAAATAACTAAAATACTTTGTAGCATCTTTCATCTACTCCAATTTTCCCATACCTACTGAGGATGTATTGCTATTTCTTTTAAGAAAATGCAACAGATTAGCTGGGAAAGCTATCCCACTGGATATACAAAATATTCTCATTGTCTTGCTGTGGCAATGCTTAAGATAATGTATGTCCATCCAGAAGCAAGTACAGTGGGATGCAAATTGCATCCCTAAAGTTTGCAATTGTAATATTATCTGGCAGTAAATTAAGATCTACATACAATTACAAAACTACACAGTCTTCCTTTGGTTCCAAGTAAAAGAACACACTTATTTCACTCATTGCTTTCTTCCGGGAAAGAAATCTGAAACATTTTTTCAGTGCAAAGTTTAGGCACATTTTCAGCTGCAGTGGTGTATGATAGACATAAAACTGTTTCACATGAACATTTAGATACATTTTTTTCTATAATAAAATCCTATTTCACAGTTATCTCCTAGTCAGATATACTTTTGATGGTTAGGTTTCCTAGAATATCTTTAAACTATTAGTTTCCTTGAACAGCCAAAAAAACCTAAGTAGACTTTCAGATTTTCTGTAGAAAACTGCTTAAGATGTCTCTGAAACTCTCACCTAGGCAAAATACTAATAAAAACAAAAGAAAATCTAGGATCTCCATCTGATCACAATAAAATGAAAAAAAATGCTAGGTTAGATCAGCTGTTGTTGCCACTTTGTTTACATTTACATTTCCTGAAAGGATTGGCCTCTATAATTCTGAAACAGCATAGAATAGCCTCAGTTTTTCCATTCCCATACAAAGCTTTCCAGAACAAGAAATATCAACTGTCCATCTCTCTTCATTTAAAAATACTAAAATCCAACAGGAAAAGGCATGCTTTCCTATAAATTAAAGAGTTCTTCCAATTGAAAACTTGGGCTAATGTATTAATCTTTGATTTTATCTTTTTCCACTATTATCTAACGTAAAAACTACAAATCTGTCAAATTCCACGTGGTCTGAGAGATTACAGTGGAGTTTGACATTTTGCTATAAATTGTTCTCCATAAGTCTCAGCAGACAGGTACATTCTCACTGTGCATTGCCACAAACACCATTACTGCATTTTGCTAATCAGAAAACAAAAAACAGGCTTTTAATCAATGCAGTTAATTCAATAGTTTTGCACATGCCATATTCATAGCCTCTTCCTGCATACTACTGTATTCTGTGGGTTTTATCAGAGGGCTTCTGTTTGTTCATTACCTATATGAAGGGTGTGGAACTGTGTACATATAAGGGCACACACTGCTAGATCTCCAGTGTTCAAGTTACCTAGGTCCAAATGGAGCCTAGTCATAGCCTAAGAAGAGGTGGATTGTTTACATTCCTTGTTCAGACCTTTTCCCAACAGGGCTTTGTCTTTCAAAGAAAGGTGTCACTAAACATACACCAGCCCAAGACATCCCAATAGTGCCTTTATTAAAAGCACAAACTGAAGACATCTCAAGTTTATTTTCAAGAAAATGGGACACTTGAGAAACAGAGGTAGTAAGAGTAATTACCTCTTGAGAAGAGAAACTCTAGAGTATTTAAAGCATCAAGAGCTCCAAGATGAGCCTTCTGCATGATCAGCAATGCTGAATGTTTTGGCCTGGGTAGGCATCCAGGACATCCTTTGTCCAAGTAAAAATAATAATAGTCCATCCACAAAAAACAACAACAGAAAATGCTTCTTCATTCACAATTTTGATTCAGTTTATAAAATACCTTGTCATTAAAAAGTCAATAGGATGGACAGGGTTTTCCCTCAGCTCAGCAATACAAAAAAGCACTTGAAAGAACATGATGCATGGCTTCTAGGCAAAGGCTATAGTTCTTCTAGCAGCTCCAAAGATGCCCACAGCTTGGATTTCACCTTTCACATAGCATTGGATGGGCAGACTACATAGCCAACACGTGTAGTAAAAACTTAGAACCACAGAGAGGCAAAAGTGAGGGCAGTAGGCCAGAAAGTAACCCTTACAAACACAATTTCACTCAAGACATCAGATGAAGTTATAGCAACTTCAAATAGAAGTGGGATTTACCAGATGGCACAGTGTTAGGGACTGCCACCTGAAGGGTTTACGTTTATCCTAGACTGACATAAATTTGTGCTTTCTTTTCAGAGCAAAGAATGTTTACTTGGTCACATCTGTTTTGAGAAACAACATGTCTGTAGAAGCGTTTCTGAAATTTTTTATTAGTAAGTCATGGGATGCTGTTTTAGTTATTCATTCTAATCCTTTAAAAACCACACTCCTTTCACGGAAAACAATTGTATTTCTCCTAGACCACAAGTAATGTTTTCTCCCCTAGGATCCATAACTTCTACCAGCCAGACCTCTATGACTCATCTGTTTGATGGTATGCAAGTAGGCACCAACTACAGCCAAGAACTTGGGAAACTGTTAGTATAATTTATAGTCTTACTGGACATTATTACAGGTGGCCTGCTTAATTTCTTACAGTTTACCACTTGTGAAAGACAAATTAGTTTACCTTAATGTGATGGTGGGAGGCCTTTTATCATTCCATCTGGTACCATCTCATCAGCAGCAGCACCATCAAGCAAATGAGGCCCAGGAGATACTAATAAAGCTACCCTGTTTTGCTCACTGTTGAATTTACTGGGGAAGATTTACAAACACACAACAATATAGGGTGGAGGGGGGCCAGGGGAGAAGGAACAGGATTTCAGTGAACATGATGGCAGACAGCTGTTAGTTTTCTTCTTTGGTTAAGGAAATAATCAGAAAAAGGAAAATAAAGATATCAACGAAATATCAAAAGGATGTTTTCCTATACATATAAATAGGAAAAGGATGTATTTAAACGAAAGGATGACAGAAACTCACACATACATTTGGTACAGGACAGTGCTGATGGAGGACAACTGGAAGACCAACCTGGAGGATCAAGAAGTTCAGTTGCAATGCAGTGTTATTATCTGTACACATACGATAGCCAAAGCTCTTCCAGAAATAGAGACATGGAAAAACCACAACTCCTATGTTTCTGCCTTTTGTACCACACCAGGCTACTACTACTGGTGCTTCCAGTAGACACCAGCTTCTCTTGCCTTTTTGTCACCCCCTGACATTGTATATCAATGCAATCTTGTTCAAAGATGGACTGCAGCATAATGAACTAATATCACAAGGGGCATCTTCCAGGACAAGGCACATAAACCCATACATGTGGTAAAGTACTGAATAATGTTTTGCTAGTTCTTGAGTTTCCCACTTTGTAATATGACAGCAGACAAAACTCTTAGAAGGAGAGTATCATAATTAAATATAGTAACACATTAAAGAACAATGCATCATTTAGAACATTAAAATTTCTCCAGACACAATACTAGTAATCAGTATAAGAAAAGATAATGAATATGGGAAGGGCAGAGATAAAGCTAGACCAGACATTTTTGCTTAAGCTAGGAGCATACACAATTTGATCTTGGTTGAAGAAAAAGATCTCATTAGATGTTCAGCAGAAGTAATTTCTAACATAGTACGGCTTTTATCTTTTTATAGTTAAAAATACACTTTTCCAAAACACTACTAGATTTGATGAAATCAACACCTAAAAAATATTGGTTTTGTCAAGTTAAAAAAATTGTTTTGATATTTTACCTCCTCATTATAAAAACAACAGATTTTATTTAAAAAAAATCTTATGTGTTTCACACCAAAAGTTTTAACAGGTGTCCAAGGACGCTGATACAGATTTATTTACACTCATGATATCTCTGAAGTTCAGAACAAAACCATCAGAAATGGGCAGATACCAGAAGAAACCTTCCTGGAAAACATGGCTACAAAGCGTTCAGTCTAACAAGGCAGCAAAACACATAACACAGCCATTTGTGGTCAAAGAAAACTGCTTCTATGAGCAGAACATAAAATAAATTAAGTTCAAGTTGTCAAAAAGATAACATACTATTTTTACCTCAGGAAATAAAGTTGCCATTTAATCTGAGGTACAGCACATAATCTTCATGTCTTCCATCTGTGCATTAGGGGAAAATCTGTTCTTCTCACTTTTCTTATATGCAACTTTATAATTACATAACAAATCCAAACAAAGCCAAAAGATACAAAGTTCTGTAAAGCAGTTACAATATAAATATATATATTACATATATAATATGTAAGAACAAAAAAACTACAAATTTAAACCACCTATGATTTTTAGCACTGTTACAGTTGTTTTTAAGAGAACTTATAAAACAAGATCATGGATCACATTCCTTTCTTGCTTGTACCAACTCTCTGCGCAATTAAGACAGTAAAAGAAAACAATTCTTTTCTCAGAAAGAGTGACAGCTTATAAAAGGTGAAGATAAGCAATACAGTGAAGATAATAGATGCAGTGCATTGCACTGGAAGACAAACAGCATGGATGGAAGCGGAGGGAAACTGTGAATCAGCTTTACACTTTTGGTTGTATCGGTTCCTTAAGACAGCACTAGAAAAGGCCACTGCTGGGCTGTGAAGTGAAAGTGCTGTAGGCATGTTGATTTGGCTTAGCTCAGTACCTTCAGAGACCTACCCAACAATGCAGTATGAGAACAGTTTAACACCACATAGATAGAGCATCTTGTGGCTCAGTGACACAGCAGTGCAACTCTGAAGCAGGTAAATGTACCTGGGTCTATGTAGGTTAGAGAAAACAAGACAGGAAAGCTACCCGTGATATACACCTCTCTGCAGAGGATGGGTACAGAAAAATAATGTATGAGTATATGTTCAAAAGTTTCTCAAAACCATATTGCGTCTATGTTTCAGGACATATGTTCAGAGGAGCATTCCCAAGATCACCAAGTCTAGCACCTACTTACTACTGCAGAAAAATCACATCTTAGTTATTCCTCACATATACCAACTTTCAGTTCTGAAGTAGTCACCCTTCTTGTCCTGTCACTTGTTAGGTGCCTGCTTCAGACACTTTAACATCTCTTTAACAGCCAGAAGCCTGGATTTATTGACAGCTAATTTTTTCGTACTTATTCTTGTGTAACTTTGCTCCTCAGACATTTTTTTCTGTCTCCACATCACCATTATAAGCTATTTAGAGGCAGCATGCATCATCACTTTCCCATAGCCCAGCATCTTTTGCCTAAAAAAGACCATTTATTTTAGACATGTATCTATTTTTTCCGTCTCTTCCCCCTTGCAATTATTTCAAGTAAGGCGTAATGAAAATGTCACTTTTCTATAGCATTGATAAGGGTAAGTATTCACATTAAAGGACTGAGAAGCACCCTAATAGCTGGCTTACTAATAGAGGTGTGAGCCACAGTTTCCACCCCAGCCACCTACAGAGATAGAGGGAACATATGTCAATTGCTCCAGCAGGTAAAGCAAAGTTTAAGTATACAGACAAAACACATATTCAAACAGGTGTAAAATTCAAAGACTGCCCTATCAGTCTAGCTCCACCAGCAAGCCTACTCCCCATGACAATGGTGAAAGTGTTCTTATTAAAAGTCTACATCAGCATTTCATATCCTATAGCTACCTATAGGCAAACACATCATAAAAGCTAGTTACTGAGACATACTTAGCTAACTTGATTTTGTCATCAGTTTATGTTATAATATTTAAAATACCCTGTGGTCTAGAGAAGGTCACATTGTCGCTTTTGTACTAATAAAGACAAAAATCATCAAAGCAGGTGAATCCATTTGTTCATACAATATGTATCTTATAAAAGGCAAACTAGAGTATTCAAACAAGTCAGTACATCATAAATATAAAATGCAGTTAGCTGCAATTAAGGCTTTCATTATGTAATGAAAAACAAAAGCAGTGAAGAAAAAAAGCCCTCATCCTCTTGAGCACCAAAGCTATACATAAAATAAATCACATGCAGGCAAGAACAGAAAACTAGTCCACTAGCTAATTACTTCTGCAAGCACTGATGAGAGAAATTATTTAGTAAGCTATCATACAATGCAGAAAGAAGAACCACTAAAAGTGGAAGTTTGTAACGTATTACTATATTGTAGCATATATTAATTTTCATTTTTAACAAAGTTAAACAGCCCTATTGCTGCTACCTTTTCCACAAAGTGGCTAAAGCACAACAGCTAACAAGAAATAACTTGAAAGTCTCCGGGTTTTTGCAATTTTTATAACTTCTATTTAACCACTAGGTGGTGATAGCTCAACACAGATCAGCTTCTAGTCTGCTAAAATAAGCATAAACTGCAACTGGACAGTACAGTTTAACATTAAATTCAAATGTGCCCTCTACACACTAAAAAAAGGGAAAAATTCACCATTTATGCTGCATAAATTGCTGTAGCATAGACTTACCTGCTGTGGTTGCATCCTTCCACTAACCCCATTCTTCGTTAAAACACTAATAGCTTGAAAAAATAAATCCTTTTTTTTTTCCCTGGATCATTCACCAAAAAAGCCTTCCACCTTGTTTCTAGCTGAGGCACATAGTCATTGTAATGCTCTATAGTGTTGTCTTAGCAAATGCTTCTAAATACTGCAGTAGTTCCACATTTAAATTCTCTCCCTATAGTGCTACTTACAAGGCAGTAAGTCTAAGGCTGCTTCTACAAGTCCTTTTATGAATTCTACAAAAGGCCACCATTTTTGACCCCCCAAAGCCTCCTCTACATTCCTTCAAATAGGCCCCCTCAAATACAGCATATTTAAAGAACACCCACAACCACTGCCTTTTTCATCAGAATAAACCTGTACATCACAGCTTTCCTCACTCAGATAATCAGCCACAAAACCTAATCCCATGTCCCACTACCCCCCAGGTAGCTAAACAAAGTTCAGCTGAAGTCAATTCTCCTTTGAGGCTTGTCCTCCAGCAGGTACATTGGGCACACCTGTACCCTGTTAGATTAGACATACAATCTAACTTTTGCCACAAAGACTAATCAACCACCGGAATTTTTCTATCCAGTTTAGTGTTTGCTATAATAATGATTTTGCATTTGCACAACACTGCTTTTGCTATTAATGCTACATCCTGATCCATTGCCAGTGGCGTTTGTCTCTACGACAGCCTCTGTGTGGTGAGGCTGCATCCCCACCTTCCAGCACGTAGCCCCTAACATGGATTGCTTTCTTCAAATACTGGCACCTGGATGAGTTAGAGCCACACTTGGTCAGCTCTAGGCATTTTAGAGCTCCATCTGGGTGCAGCCCAGCTACCGAAACCACAGAAAGTTGAAAATATGGAAAAAATGCATGGCTTTTCTATTCTCATATTGCTTACAATGGTATCCATAATATGACACCTCTGAAATACAATTATGCTTTTCCAATGATTGTATACAAGTTAAATTCATTGGTTTCTCTCCACATTTAAATCTAAATAGCTGAAATCAGTTAGTTTTAATTACATTCACAAATATACTACTATAAAACTTTAAAGGAAAATGAGTAATGCAACAAAACCATAAAAAAATATAAATCGATACCTCCAGCATAATCACACTTTACTGCACCACTGAGGACGTTCAGAGCCTTATGACTGTGAAAGGGCAGTAATAAGACTATTTGCTAGGATTTCATACAGAAATTTATTAGTTGGGGGAGCTGCACGTCAAAGATGAAGACAAAACAGATTACTGAAGATAACTAGGCTACAGGGCCACAAGATGTCAGATTAACATTATAGGGAAAACAAAGAAAAAGGACTGAGGGAGTTTGTATTACTTTTATGTTACACCAACCTCTGTTTGCACGTCTGCATTTAAGTTATATATAAACATAACATGTTTTCCATAAAACATGTCTCTCTTTAACTTGTCCCTATTTGCTGTCCCGTAGTTTATAGCTCAGTGTGCATGAACACAGCTTGGAATAAACAGACTGAGTGTAATTTATGTCAGTAAAATGGGAAAGAAGAATATATCAGGTATATTAGCTAACAGCATGGCTTAAATAGGTTTTAAACTGAAGCTGAGAAATTTCTACTTAAACCACAAGTAATCCAACATGAACAAAATCAATAGGAAAACAGAGCTACAAAGCAGTAAAATACATGGACCATTCTCCAAAAGTGATAGGCTTTCTCACTAGACTGTGAAAGATCCCATGCTGTTCTGAAGTCTGCATCAGACTGTCACCCTACAGAGAGCATGTAAGAATGATAAACTTATGAATAAAGAGAAAACAAACCCAAATCCTTGATTAAATAACTTAATCTCCTTACTGTTTCCTTGGTCTGCTCTTTCTCAAGTAAACTGTAAAGTCCTTAACGCTTCCCTGTCTGTTCCAGGGTCCAAGCTGGGTGCTTCTTGCATGACCCGAGATACAAAGCATGAATTTTACAGCACTGGGGTTTCACAACACCTACAGACTCTCACTTAGACTTTCCATCTGGCTTCAGAAGTGGAATGAACACGGGCTCTAACCTAGCAGCAGCCCAAGACCTTGGCCACAATTCTGTTCTGCAGCATGAAATTCTTATTATAGTGGACTTATTATAGTTTGTATTTAAACAAACAAACAACAACAACAAAAAAAGATATACACTCAACATGCATCTGAACCACTCAGCACCTAGTCCAGGCTCTACTATCTCTACTAACTCTTAGTGATCCTCTGTACAGAAGAGATAGTTGATCATGTCAGGATTCTCAGGCAACATTTCCACAGTTAACCATTTTCACTGGCCATGGTTCTGCTGCATTTTTATAGGGTCAGGTTTCAGTGCAGAAGGTTGTGTTGCTATCATTTTTGTTACCACCTGCCGTCCTCCCTTCCTTCATTTCCAGAAGAGAAATAGAAGCTGAGTCTCACTCCTTCAGGCTGCAAGAAGTATCACCTGCTTTTCTGGGTTGGTATGATGTGGATTTTCTTCCATGGAATTAAACTCACAGAACTGTCATTTAGTGTAAATGAGGAAATAATGAGGGCATTTTTAAACATTCTGAGCACAAAGTAAAATAAATGTTTGAATAATATTCTCAAATGCCGTTATCATTAAAAAAATAATAATAAGGGAAAATAATGATATCCTAGGGCACTGTCCTCAGTGAACTACAAAGTATAAATAGCTCAGCTGAAAGCAGAACAAAAGTTGTTTTGTGCTATCATATAACTGAGCCAAAAATAAAGCTTTTTTGGCATTGCTTTAGAGAATCTCATAGTTCTTACAAATCTTAATAGCTTAATCTTTTCCTTTAACCTTTCTCTAGCTAGATAAAAGGAATTAAAATAAAGCTCCTGGTTCTCAGGGACAGAATGTTTGGTATGTATTGTTGATAAACAGAAGAATACCAAACCTTCAAACGTTTCTTGACCCTTCCCATTGTATTAACCTAAAGATAGCATTTTTGTAGGTATTACATAATTTCAGATTTGAAGTAGAAAAGTTCTTTAGTACACATTTTCCATAGACCATCTTTCCACAGTAATTCATGCAAAAAGCCAAGACTATGACATAACAGATATATTTAAATATTTAAGGAGGATGATCTCCCTCGTCCTGCTGGCCATGCTGCTTTTGATGCAGCCCAGGATACAGTTGGCTTTCTGGGCAGCAAGCACACATTCCCAGCTCATGTCGAGCTTTTTGTCCACCAACATCCCCAGGTCCTTCTCCTCAAGGCTGCTCTCAATCCATTCTGTGCCCAGCCTGTATTTGCGCTTGGAATTGCCCCAGCTCTGATGCAAGACCTTGCAATTGGCCATGTTGAAAGTCAGGAGGTTCACACAGGCTCATCTCTCCCACCTGTCCAGGTCCCTCTGGATGACATCCCTTCCCTCCAGCATGTTAACAAAACCACACAGCTTGGTGTCATCAGCAAACGTGCTGAGGGTGCACTCAATCCCACTGTTCATGTAACTGACAAAGATGTTAAATAGTGCCTGTCCCAATACAGAGTCCTAAGGGACACCACTTGTCACTGGTCTTCACCTGGACATCAAGCCACTAACTTCAACCCTTTGAGTGCAACCATCAAGCTGATTCCTTATTCACCCAGTGGTCCTCTGTGATGAAGTACTCCTGTCTCACCCCCTACCCCAAGCTTAAGCAGAGCATCCGGCCTAAGCCAGTAACACTCAATGGCCGTCATGATGGATGTGTCCAGTCATGATGGTGGTGTCCTGGATTCAAGGGAGACAGAAGACAAATAGCCAAGGGCTAGTATGCTAACACACTGTAATGGTGCTTTGTGATCACACTTTATAATCTTAGCTAAGTAGCATAAAAGATTCTTGTAATGCATATAATCCTTTAGACACAAATCATTGGCCAAGTCTGGGACTAGGAGTGGGTTCAGCCACACCTAGGCTCCTTACCTCTTCAGTTCAAGGAGTTTAGAAAGCAAGGGGGTCCACTCTGAACCTTGTGACTCATTAGGAGGGTTTCCTTGATGTAATGTCACCTAACCCAGTTTCTTATGTAGTCTCTGTGTAGTATATAATGTCTTTCATTTAGTGTCTTTGAGTTGTATACAACGCCTTTTATGTAGTGTGCAATTAGGTGTACCTTCCAATTATAATCAGGTGTACCTTACCATCATCAAATCTTTGTTGATATGTATAAGCTTTGTTATCAATAAATTATATTGCTGCTTCTCTCTTCCGAGTGAAGTGCATATCATTCCTCATTCCTTTTTCCACCCACAACATCCATCCATCAATTCAATGTCTCTTCATTTTAGAGACAAGGACATCATGCGGGACAGTATCAAATGCTTTGAACAAGTGCAGGTAGATGACATCAGTTGTTCTTTCCTTGTCCACCAATGGAAGTAAAAACCCTGCTGTAAACCTGAAGTAAAAAATTTCTTTTACTTTTCCTCTTTTATATGATAAAATTAGAATTATATGGGATATTTAGACTACCTTTCCTTTTGATAGCAGAAATGGTGTTTCCTTTTGCATGAAAGAATATTGTGGGTCTTTTCACTCATTATTCATGCATACTTTTGTCTTTATCCTTTTGGAAATCATCTAGCAGAAAATTCTCACTAAAACAACGCCAAGACATATATGATGTTCATAAAAAGGAATCTGATGTCCTGGAGTAAGATTTAGTCCATGAAGTGCTCTGAAAGGGCACAGCCTGGTGGAACATCTGATTCGTTCTTACATAGTCACTTTATGAACACTGCAAGTTGGAATTTATTGCCCATAACAAAGAATGGTTAAACAAGACTGTTTCCTAAAAAGTCTATGTACTCATTCTTCATCCAGAAAATGCACGAGTTATAGGATTTATAGTTTATTGCCTCTGACTCAGTTTCAAATAGGGAAAAGGTTGATATTCATGATGGGAATATTTCAGAGGGGCTGATTCTTATCACGCTTTCAGAGTTGAAAAGACTCTCCTTTGCTCAGAAGTAGCATGTGAAAGTTTTCCATAAAAACCTCCATTTATCATCCTACAGCTGTTGGTAAGAGAACAACAGATGGTTTTCCATAGGAGATGACACTGGAGCCAGGGAGAGTTACTGACATCACCCAGACAGGGAGCCTGGCCCAAATGACATGGAGATGGCAGGACTTCCTGCCATGACTTGAGAGCTGATGTAGGCCAAAAGGTACTAGCAGAACGTTTCTTGTTTCATTTTTCAGTTTGCAGAATGATTTTTCCCCATGTGAATAACCTTCTTTGTCTATATACTGCATATATCACTACTTGCTGATATCACGGCACTTTGAATGAATGTGCTGTGGTGGTGCTGCTGTAAAAAAAAAGGCAGGGTAAATAAGATATTAATCATAATTTGCACCATTAATTTTTTTCCCAAAGTCTTTGACCAGCTGAAAATCATGCAGGGCTTTTCTGAAGTTGATAAATGAATTACAATTTGGTTTAAAAAAAATATGGAAAAAGTAATGAGTGTCTAAATCATTAAGGGAGGTATTAACATTATCATAGACTACCGAAAGAAGGAGAAATATTTTTAGCTGTATCTTCTTAGCATGGCTTACCACAAATAGCTGCAGTTTTGGTACTTTCACCACATACTCATTACAAATACTCCACAACAACTTCTAAGAACTTTCCTCTCTGTTAGTGGAATTGATTCATAAAGCTGGAAAATATTTTTTATCCAGAACATTTTTCACACAAAAAAATATGATTTGGTTTAGTTGAAAAAACAAAGGGGGGGGGGGGGTCTATGCTGAGTTCAGTCAAACTTTTTCGTTATAAAGAAACAAACCAGATACTCTTAACAACTTTTATTTTTAACTCAAATTTTGTACCAAACGTTAATTTTTCTAGAAGTTCAACCTGAAAAAAAATCTATTTATCTCTGGGGTGCATTAAGCAGTTTTCTCAATCTCAAACACTGCTTTTCAAGTCGTTTTGGAGCAACCATCACAACTAATAGCTGGCTGTTTGCAGATCTCTACTCACAGGCACTAGCAAAGTTGCTACTAATATCTCAGTAATGCTAATTACTTGAAGAAACAGAGATTAAGAAACAGAGACAGTCACTGCAGCATCTCCCTTCCAAAGCTGCAGGGAGCTAAAATGTTTTCCTGGTTTTGCAAGCTGAGTAAGAGAGCTGACGGGAAACAAAATGGCTTGCTCACACTCAGTGAGTTAGTGGCGAAGTCAGGCATGCAGCCTGATGTGTGGACATGGCTTATAGACCTGGCGTGTAGCTCAGAAGAAAGCAGTGATGTGACTGAGACTGTACACCTGCAGAAGCCCCAGCCCATGAGTGAAACTCAGCACCATTTTCCTCTTTTCCTCTTTCTCTGTTGCCTGAAGCAGCCTTCCTCCCTCCCTGCTCCAGAGGGAAGCTAGATGCATGCAGCTAGCTCTGAATAAGTTGTGAGGAGTTCACAACACCAAAAATAGCATTGTGTATAGACAGTAGCTGTGTCTCAGAAGTAGCACAGCTCTGCTTGCGTGGCATAATGCCTGCTATAGTTAGCACTGCTTAGTCGGCTAATTAGCCTAGTGAAGGTCCTGCACTAGCGCTTGCATCTTATTTCCCACTGCAGAGTTAGCTCAGCTGTGGTATCTCTGCATAGTACATCACTGTCCGGAAAAACAGCTGGATTCCTGGTACGTCTGTATAGTGATGATCAGGCAGATAAACAAGCAATATATATACATCTGTCTCTTTGATTTGACCCACACTTCTCGTGAGTTGACAGAGGGAAGTAAGAAATCTGTCCTTAGATTACACCTCAGGGTAGCAAGTTCAGTGAAAATTTTACTTTACATAAATTAGAATGTATACTTGTACATAAAAAAAAAAAAAAAACTATTATGGCTTCAGAAACTTAAATTGTTACTTTTCAGCATAATTTCAAAGTTTAAAACCAACTAGCGCATTGTGAATCACTCCTCACAGTTGAAAATATATAGAATATTAAAAAGAAGAATTATATATATTATTATATATTATATATTATAATATATAATATTATATATTAAAAGAATTATATAATATGGTAGGAAAAAAAAAAAAAGTGGAATCATTGAACCTTTCCAAAATATTATAATCTGATACCTTTAACTTAGGAAATTAATTAAAATATGACCCTGTTATTATGTGTTTTTTTTTAAACTTGAAAATAGGACTAAAACCTGCCTAATATGACACCATTTTTATTAATTAATGAAATAATATAAAGACAGCTGGCTTCTCACCTAAAACTTGTGAACAGTGAGGAGAAAATTATGATAAATTAAATATTATAAAAATATTCACTCGGAGGACTCCAAAGAACATTGCTAGGTGTTTAGAGAAGCTGATGGATTTACTGCTTACGAACTGGGGACAGCCCATTTCCCCACAGTCTTATCCTTAATTAAGTCATTTATTTCTGGCATAAATAGGGTTTTAAGTATTAGTTGTTATTTATTAGATTTGTTACTTGATTTGTAGAAGTGCATTTTACTACACAAAGTGAAAGGCAACAAAAAACTGAGCTCAGGCTCTGCTCTGCAACAATGATAGTCAAGAACAAAGGTATCTGCATTCCTCCAGCAAAGGTTAAGGAGGTTTCTATTACTAACATTGAGCAAAAAGAAGAAATCATTTCCTGTACACCTCTCCCAGAGCACAATGAAGTGAAAGGCAGCTAACAATCAGATCTTTTGGTCTGACCACAGATGTTGCCTTCTGTAGTTAACTTAAAATTATTTTACCAGTCACTGAAACACACTGATATATTTATTATATGGACTTGTTAAGTTAAAATTCAGGAAGTTTTCAATTTTATTTCTAGTTCAGTTCCTGTTCAGGAAGATCACAAATATTATGTGTAGAGATTATGCAATATAAAGTTTGGAATTTAGTCTGGACATTGTTCTAAAAAATCCCATATATATCTTGCACTTAGAAACAGGACTTCGGTACCCTGTTAGTTACTATAAACAAAAAGGTAACATAGCATTTGTCTTGTGCAGAGATCTCATGCAGATTCTTTCCACAACTGGATGCAAGTCTCTTGTGTGGGTCACTGTCTCAGAGAACAATGCATTGCTTCAATTTTATCTGCAGTTTCCAAATCTTCAGAATCTCCAATCTGAGCGTAACTTAAACTCTATATAATGCAATCAAAATCTGGCAGACAGGATAAGTAAAACTGCAGGACCATCTAAATATACCATCTATACTTTTGGTATAGATAGTGCAGAGAAGAAGCAAGACATGTTTTTTGGGGGGTAAAAAAAATAAATAAAACCAAAACCAAGAATTTAATTGCTGTTTAAAAATCAACATCTCACTAAACTGCAGTATCTCTCATAATTGTGAAGGATGTTCATAAAAGTTGAAATTATTTATAACATCAGCTTTAATAAAAACATATAGGACTGGAATATAAAACAGCTGGCATTTGAAAGCTCAGCAGGCGTTATGATACTGAAGGAAGGCTCTTCTGAACTCTTTTCATAGATGAGATCACAACCTTTAGTTTCTGAGCAGAGGAAGAAAATAGGCTATAAAAAAAAAAAAAGTAGAAAACAGACAAGAAGAAAAACAAAACATTCAGGCTAATCTTTCATTTTCTATGAATGAAATATAGAAATTTTATCAGCTTTCCCAGTGAAAGTGAAAAGACAAATGGCAGAATAATAATGTTTTCTTTACTGGTACCCAAAATTCTTCCTTCCCCGTTTTTGCAAATGATTAAGTGTTGACTTATTTCCTAATATATTAAGCATAAACCTATTTTTAATAATACAAAAACCTTGAGAATCCAATTTTAATTCCTAAAAAGGCAAGAATTTCAAAGTCCAACAAAGAGCTTTTTCTGAAACAAGTGCCAGTATAGTTGCAGCCCTCAGTTGGATATAAACTCCTCAGTCCCTATACAAGCCAAAGTCTTTCCCTTAAAAAAAAATCAGAAACATTAACTTTATAGAAACTTCTCTCATGTGGATGGATCCACAAGAACCCACTAGAGAAATAGGTAACTCCCAATAAACCCTATCATTGCCAAGGTCCTCACAACCAACCATGGAAAAAGAAGATAGAGCAGAAAAAACGGGATTTATTTCACAATTCAATATTTAAAGATAACTTGCTAACAGGTTATTTCCAAGAGGTATAAACACATTTCTGAAATACAAATGAAAGTAGGGCTTCATCCCTCTCCCCATACACAGAACAATAGCAGCATAAGAACTTTAGTTCTGGTAGCTTAAGATTTTGACATATTTCATTTTATAATGTGTTTGAATACGGAAAAAAAGTATTTCTCAAAATGAGGGGAAATGGAGCAGACATGTTAGCTACATGTGACTAGATCAGTATTTAAAATAGAGACATGATATCCAAAATTTTCATACGTCCTACTTACATTTCCTAAGCACGTGAGAAATCTGGAGGTCAGTTGTACTGCCTTCTGTAGGTCATACTCACTTATTTCTCCTAATCCACTTATTTTTTGTGATTTATTAGCTCATTTATTAGATTCTGTCAACTTCTAGGTAAAAAATTCAGTTTGGCTTTGCCAAGAAGGTATAATATTGTCTGTCTAATGGTCAAAAGTATACTTCAGTGCATAAGCTCAAAGATATCTATGCCAGGATGCAGGACAGAATGTAGATAGTCTTTATGCACATTTACCTCTAATAATAAAAGCACAATGGCACTAAACAGTGCAAAAAGAGTGTCTCTGTCCTTGGTATATATGAAAACCATATGACTACTGTTGCCTTACAGAAGAGGGTAGGAGAGACACACAAAGAGAATAAAATACATCGCTTTAGAAGAGGAAAAAAGAAAAGAAAAAGTGGGAAAATTCTCCTTTTCTGTTGCAATTTTTATGAACTTGTTAGAAGGGCAGTTTTTGGATATCTCTCTAGTCACAGCTATTCAGAGGAATGCTGATCAGGAAACTTCAGCTGGATTTGCATTTTACTGAGAGGTTTTCTCCCTTCAGAAGCTTTTCTTTGGGACATTAAGCTATATAGTTCTAATTCCAGACTGGTGGCTGAATGCATCAACTTGTTATCCTAAGTAGTTTTCACTAGTTTTCTTTCAACAGGCCCTAACAATCAGCAGGCTTCATCTGTGTGAAATTAATTCCAAAATGAAAATGTCCATAAATAAACAACTAACACCTTCACCCACATTTCTGTATGATCTGGAAATGGCTGTAAATATTGGAGTAATGAGTCTTTGGGTATAATATTCTGTGAAATATACTTCAACAATCTTGGTGTGTCAAACAAAAGCTTAAATAATTTTGCAGAAGGTTTTATCTAACCTGAAAAGACACAACAACCCATTTCTGATGAACAGAGCCCTTTTATATACCAAAGAAAACTGAATCTGGATGCAAATGGTTACATATTCAGCAAAATCCCCACTAGCAACTTTTGTCAGTGGCAGATAGGATTATGTCAGACATCAGAAAAAATAAATAAATAAATAATAAAAATAAAAAGCACCACAAACTTATCTAGCAATGTTTTGTTGTCTTCATGACTGAAAGCACCACAGTAGATACACAACGTATCTACACAATATACTGTAGATGTTTATTCTGTCTTGTGCAATGTACACAAAGCAGAAAAAAAATCTGAATGGAGTGCAAGAAAAAATCTTTTGAACTCAACACTACTTTATAGGACATCATATGTAAAAAAAGAAATTAAGTCCAGTAAAACCCATACTACCCAGTGAGACCCCTCTACTACTGTCAAGAAATATCCAGCCCCACTGGATCTTCAGAGAAAATAATTAGAATGATTTCCTCATCATTTATCAGCAAGATCGTTCATTACCAATACCACTATCATACTTTTTGCCATACAGACGCCAATACCAAAGCTAACCAGAATTAAGTCTTTCTGAGGGACTCATCTGCATCCAGAAATTTCATATCAATTCCTTTTAAAATTTTAATATCAAACTTACCTTGCAATTCGTTCTTTTAAACCACAAGGTTTAATGAGTTGTTGCCTACTACGGTGTATGATTTTTTCCAGAACAAAGTATGGTTATACTAATGTCACTGACTACAAGGTATTGATCTTAGCATTTATCCAGATGTGTGGAATACAGATATATCAATTGTGTATCAATTAAAATTACGCTGATTAGATAGTGCATAATGGGAAAGAAAAATCATGTTCACATACTCAGCTCTCTTTGTGCCAACACATTATCTTTATCCCATTAAAGAGCCTTATGCCATCTGTACCATCTGTGATACCAGCTGGTACATTGGTCCAAAAATATCTCTTCAATTATGGTATACTGATTAGTTTTTAGTATAGAATCAATTGTAGCTTAAATAAATTATAAAAATAAATCTGTATTTTTTTTCATTTCTGTGATTTGATTTTGGTAATGAAAATTCAAAAACTTTCTAAGACTTGGAGATTTCATAATTTACTTCAAATAAAATAAATAAGGAGTGAAGTGGGGATATTGGTCAAATAAGACATATTGGGACTTCATTCAAAAAGCATTTCTAGCAAAAATCAGTGAAGGAGCTACTACATTAAAACTTAATGTTACAAAGCCAACAGTAGAGTGTTATTTGATATAAAGATTTATCTTACTCACTACAGAGGCATTTTTATAAAGCAAATTGGGTGATTCCTACTATGATGAAACTTATGGCAAGGTTTTCACTGATTTTTTGTAACGTTACACAAGTGGAAGTACACTAGAAGATGCACATCCTTCCCTACTCACCACACTTTTCATACTTTGTATCGTAGGGTCTGATCCTTTGATCAATCACTTTGGTTTACTACTACTTGTAGTCTGACAAGTTCTGACAAGTCTGACAAGGTCTGACAAGACAAGTTCTGAGTTTTATGCTATAAATCCTTCAAACTAAGGAATTCTTTTGTATATATTACTTATGTAGGTAATATACAGGAAAATAACTGCATTGTGTTCATAAATACTAACAGCATTACTTCAGCCCCTTTCCACTTATGCATTATGGTGAAATCTTTTAATGGTTTGACCATTGGCTATATTTTGAAAAGGAGATTAATTAAGCTTAATTAAGGAGTTTAATTCATGCGTAGCACTTATTCACCAAATTCAGAACCTCACTCTCCACATCTTGTTACCCAGTAATTTACCTGCAAAATATTACTGAGAATCTGAATTCAAAATAGAGTTTTCTACGATGTTCATCACGACAGTGTCTGGGTTCTCCACAAATTTTGCTACATTTACGTTCACAACATCCCCATGAGATGAGAGGGTATGATACCTACTTAATGCAGATAAAAGGCACAGTAAGATTAAGATCAAAGGTATTGACTAATTCATGCACTTGGTAGGAAATTAATGGAAGCTGATTCTCACATTGTTCACACAGCCTTTCAATATATGTTCAAAGTCAAGTTGGGAATGCTGCAAGCGCTCAGTAGTCTGCAAATCAAACTGCAAGGATTTTCTCAGAAAACAAGAAATACTCAGTGCCCATCCCTAAATTTGTCTTAACTGACTCTTCTAACATCACATAGGAGCACTCTGTCAGAAGAAATCCCATTCTCCAGACTAAATTAACGATGTGGGTCTCCTTTCTTTCCTGCATTTTTTTTCACTACTTCCTTATTCACACAATAAACAGCTAAGAAATTGCACTGTCTTCTTTACAAGCATTTCTGTGAATCAGTTCATCGTCTGAGAATTTCACTATGTTCACTAAAAAGTAGATTTTTTTTAACTGATAGCTGCAGTAGCATATTGTGCCTCCATATAGTTCAAAACTAGAGGGAAATAAATAATTTCTGGGCTTAGAGACATTTAATCACAGCAGATACTATTGAGATTCAGGGAAAAAAAAAATAAAAAAAAAAGGTTCAATTCTAAGTTGCTGTAGGGATACATTGAGATTTTTCCCCACCTCCATCTAAGCTTGATCTTTCTCACCAATCATTTTCATCTCAGTCACATCAGAAGTGGTATGAACCAAATGTCAGAAAAGGGTCATTGTTAAAAGCAGCCAAACTATCATAGCTAGGGAAGGTAGCTCTTGTCAACTGAAAGCTAAGCTAAAACATTTTACCTCTTAACCAGTGAAGATAAATATAGAGATGTTTATAAGCTCAGCTGATGGATACTACATTCAAGAGTTGTTGTATTTTCATGGCCTTAAATACACATATACATGAGGTAAAACATAAAAGTCACATAGACTGATGCTAGTTAAATTCTGAGGAACTGGGTGATTTGAATAGACAGAGGTCTAACTACGACGCATTCTCACCATTAGACACCTCTTGCTATTACATTCACCACAGACTTAATCCATTCCTTTGCGTTAGCCAGAAGCAGGTAATGAAGCCAGCTTCACATTTCTGTTGCCCTAGACCTTTGGACCTTGTATGGTCAGATATAGGTTTCATCTACTGTTGGGAATGATGATCATCCCAATGTGTCCTGAGATACCCCCCAGGTATCTCGCTTTTGCAAGAGAAAAGTACCAAAAGTGCTTAGGTAGCTAAATATTTGCAGCACCATTTTCTCTGACATATGTGAAATCAAGTATGCCTTCTGCTTTGCTGCACAGTACAGGTTTATTGGCATTTGGCTGAGGTGATCTGCAAAATTCAGTTGCAATGTTGCCACAGATGACTAATACAGTACTGTGCCCACAAAACATTTAGATGGCTCGGTGAAGAATTCCAGTCTTTTTGTGAGTCTCTTGCACACAGAAAGGATGAATAAGAAAATTAAAGAACAACTGAGAACACATCTCCTTGCCAAGAAGATAATGCTACTGGAAGGAACAGCAGGGAGGTCCCAGCAGGATAGCATTATTGAAGCAACGAAGAGCATCAGGTCCTCCCACTTACCCCTTTTGGGCTGAAAGCAGGGCAAATCTATCCCATCAGAATCATTGTCTGCCAGAAGAGCTGTCAGGACCACACTGCAGACTCCAATGGAAACAAGCATTCAAGAAAGGCGACGGCAGCAATAAATTAAATGGGGGAGGGGAGAGTGGGGAAAGCAACAAGGCAACATGTAATTTTCTTGTTTTAGTCATTCCAATTAATTTGTTTCTTACTATTTTTCCCTCCCTTCTTCTGACCTAACTTTCCACTTCTAAGATACGTTGTTTTTCCTTTTAATTTGACCTTTTGTGAAAAGTTATCCAGTGCTTCACCACAAAAAAAAGGGGAAAAAAAAAAGGAAAGAAAAAAGTTGGCATTGCATACTTTAAAGAAGCTGCTTCTGGCAGCTTATTAGGTCTGTAGCAGAACTGCTCCTTCTAGTCTCAGCATTTTTTTCAGGGACAGATGCTCACAAACACAATTGTGTTATACTGCACTAATATTTGATACACTTCGGTAAACAAAATTCAGATATCACTAACCAACACAACAAATCCAGTTCTTTATGGGCCATACCATTTACACAAAGACATTCAGAACTACCATTTAATCTGGAATACTCTCAATATATTTAGCCACTTAAATTGCTGGAATAATGCCCAGATGGAAAGTGGCAAGATATTTAAAGATTGATTCCATTTTCTAAGTATGCCATGAATATAAAAGTCCTTCCACTTAATCTAATACACTTTTTCAGCCTATTAGTTTTTGATTGATAGAATGTCTTGAAATAAAAAAAGCAGCTGTTGGCAGACACAGCAGAAATCAAAGATACTGTGAATACAGAGACTAACTAGAAGTATATATTGGTTTCATAAAGGACACAATTTAGTTTCCCAAATGGGGCGATCCTCTACATTTATTATATTCCAAACCTTCAATCCTTAGAACTTGAGTTTTAAGTAAAAGATTTTCAATGAATTAACAACTGTGTTTTTTAGTATTTTTTTAAATGGCATACTGACCCTTGTATAACAAAGAAGGGAAATCTGGGGAGACAAAATTAGACATCAGATTTACAAATAAAGAGGTAATAACTCCATAGTTTGCTTAGGTGTTCAGGACATACAATTGCTATATTATATTGCAATTAATCATTTTTTAACATCTGCATGACATTGAAGCAACAAGTCCAATTCTATGAAAAAAACAACTACAATTAGAAAAACAATTATTTTTCAGATATAACTAGCTCATTAAAGAGCAATTAATCACATATTTTTTTTATTCTTAGGCCAAAGTCACGAAGATGCTGAGGTTTTTTCTAACAGGTTAAACTTATTGAAGAATAAGGTGATCATTGGTAAGTAGGATTAAGGATCTCAGTGGAAAAATAAAAGTTCATTATGCAAAGTCCAGAGTGACATCCCTGAGAAGGTTCCATTCAGCTCAGTGGTTCCTCATGCTTTTTATATGAAAGGAAAACACACTTTCTTTATTTTTTCACGAAAAAAAAATCAATAAAAAATGTCCATTTGAGGCTCTTAATTAGTTTAAAACTGTTCATTGTTTCTTAGGAAGCTTATGAATACTACTAAGTGTCAACACTGCTCTGTAGAAAAAGAAAGGGAAGCAAAGGACAAAAAGCTTTGAAGTTCAACGTGCCCTTGTGTAAATCTGCCATAAGTTAATACTTGACTTTCTAGTATCATGTCCCTCCTAGTAACTGCAACTTGCTTCAAAGAAATGCTGGGATGACAAGGTAGCAATTGCAGAAGACCATAAATATCTATTCTAACATAAAGGAAACAAAGCTCCAAGAGAAAAGGAGAAGCATTCCGTGTTCTGTAACACCTAAATATCCAGGGAAGCATAAAGCAGAAGTTCCATAGAGTGATGTATTCACTTTTTTCAGAACCATGTTTCTGGGGGGGTTAACTATGGAGCACGTTCAATCCTTCGAATCTCAAATGCTGAGGAAATCTAATTCCCATGAAATATCCATTTTACAAGCACATTCACCCTTAGCAGAACTGACTTCATAATCTGCATTTTGCAAATTGCTATCTTTGTATTAAAGCATCTAAAAAACAAAATTATGGGTAATAGTTATGTTTATTGGCACAAATAACTGTTTCAAGGACTCTGAAGAGGCATGAACAAATTCTCCCCAAACTGTAAACCAGTGGTTATTGCAAAATTTGTGCAATTTGATTTTTAAATTTGGAATTGTTATCAAAATTTTCATCTATATGCACATAAGTAAAGCAGCAAGGGCTTTTGTCAAGATTGTGGCCTCTGAGTGTTATTTTTTAAAACCTTAAGAGGTATTAAAACCTTCAGAAGGTATGCATTCATGTTTTTTTTTCTAAGGCAAATTTTGGAGAATGATTTCTAAACTTCCTTGAGCCAAAAATTATATTACTTTAATTTTATATATAATTGTCAGAGCCTCATACTTTCATTAGCTATATGCATTGCTCTGTTTAGCAAGTCTGTACACAAATACACAGTGAAAAGCTCCTTTCAAAACATTAATCACTGGAATAATCGCTTTGGAATGATTCTAAGTTGTGAGAATCAATGTTTTTCCAATTTCCCCCTTAATGACCTGAAAGATAACAAACATTCCTGAATAATATTCTTTCCTGTTAATTTGTGCCATTAACTATTACTGCTACCCTGAAGAGAGTATTAGAGGTCTTATTGAGATTAGATCACTCTGTGCTGCGCATTTAAAAGAAAATGACATCCACCAGGGAGAGCTCCTAATTTTATTGCCATGATTTGTCTTTCAGAGTTAACATTTGGCAAAAAGGGAACAAACTATGAGGCACCCCTTTTTGCCGAGTCTCATCATACAAACTCTTTTGTTTGAGATCATAAGGGAAGAACAAGCTCTGGTGGAAAACAAGAACAGAAATACCTTATTTTCTCTTACCTTTTTTCTTTTCTTTCCACCATGTTTTATTAAAATTTGTAGAACAATCTTTTCCTACATATAAATATGAACATCTACATCCCTATTTTAATACTGATTATTTTTTAGCTAAGAATAGTCCTAAATTAGTGTCAGGGGAAAAAATCTGAAAGAAGCTTATTACTTGCAAAATTTTAACAAATAAACAGAATACATCCACATTTTACATTCAGTTCAGCCCCTTGAAAATATAAGCACATGCAACACATGCTGTATTTATTCCGAAGGTGATTTTTTTTGCAGCATAAAATGCAATGTTTGCACAGTGCGCCAGAACATATAAGGCACCACAAAAACTTTTGCTTTATTATAGCTGAATAAGAAAACAATGCTAATTCATAGTTCACTGTGATAAAAGAAATACCTAACGCAGCACTAAGTATGCTCATTCTCTTTGAAAAAGGTTATTAAAAGACACAAAGTGAATAAGGTTTTAACTGTAACTTTGCCTGGCCTTAGTAGCTAGCTTACTTAAGACCAATGTGTACACCAATTGCATCATCATCAACACGTAAAACATTTTCATAAATATTTCAAATAGACAAAGTGGGCTAAACATCATTCATTTTGAATTCCCAGTTAAGTTTCTCTTCTTAGAGTCTTTACAAAATAGACAAAGATTTATGTACTGGCTAAAACTATGAAAGGTTCAATTTTTAAATACATTTCTATCTGTTTTCAGAGTATAAAATCTCAGGGGCATTAATCTCTTCAGTGGTTAACATGCATAGTAATATACATACTCCTTATTGAGCATTCTGGACAGATTTAGTAGGAAAAGATTTCAGTCTACTTATTTACAGATGTTGACCATTTAAAATGGAAAGGATAAGAGACATGGTCCTCTCTCCAACTCTCTCCTTTTTCCTTCTCTTAGCGGCTCTCAGACTCAGCAAAGTCATATGAACTTCAGTTCTATAGGCACATAGGACAAATTTCTCTTTGTGCTCATCTGGAGTTTTCTGAATTCTTCTCGTGATGACATGATATTGTTCAAAGCATCTGGGAGAAAGCTAGGGGGGAAAAAACTGGGAAAAACATTGAACTGACATGACATGAATTGAAAAATGATGCATCTGACAACTGAATACAAATTCAATTACTGGACAAGTTAATATCTGAACTGTGTATCAGCAATACTTTGAGAGAGGGATGTTTGTGAAGAGCAGTTACTAGAGAAAGGGAATGAACTCAGGAGGATATGCTGTCCTTGACTCTGGATATATATTACTTAGTGTTGTTGTTTTCTGTCATTTTTATCTTCATTTATCTTCGTTTATTATCTTCGTGTAGAAAAGCATGACTTAGTAAACCTGAAATAAGGCAGACTTCAGTAACTATCATTCTATGCATGAGCAAACTCTTTAGGGAAAAGAAAAGGCTTTTGCTTCAGTAATGAATTTAGGAAACAACCCTTGCCTCCTGTTTAGTAGCTTTGTGAGCTTTGATAATGGAAAAGACATCTACTTTAAACCTTGTATGTAATCCTGCTGTCTACCTTTCAGGTTGTCTTTGCACCATTACTTCACTGCTCAGCAGAAATGTAGTTGAAACAGACACACAAGAATTAGAGCTGAGGGACACATTGGAAGAATGTTTCAGTCCAAAGGACCCGTGCTCAATATTAACACAGATTCTTCCTAATTTTGAACTGGGAGGAAACTTTCTTTTCATGGTCTAAGATGTGACTGGATTCAAAAGTACTGCTCAACATATTTGTGTATAAGAAAAGGCAAACGTACAATAGGGGGCAGACTATCATCCCATTCACAGGAAGTCCTTTTTTAAGAAACCAGTACTGACAAAGTCCAGAAGGAATTTTTTAAGATATCTAAAGTCTGAGAGTATATGAAGTATTCTAGGGAGAGCAGAACATTTAATTAGTTCTCAAAAAACTTCGTTATTTTTTCATTAAATATTCTGTCAAATATGCTGACAGAGAAAGATACACTCAGTAGTTGACAGCTTGGAATTATTCCTAAATTATTCTTATCTTAACTCATAAATAAGTGGTTTGAGAAAACACAAACAATATAAAAATCTATAAATAACAAACAGTTGATAATCAGTAACATTTTAGCAGTATTTAATGCAGTCAGCCATATAATTCCTCCAGATTTATCTTTGTGAAAGACAACCTGTTTTCCTCTTGGTGTCCCTCATTTGCATTTTAAAAAATCTGTAGCAGGATGTATATTCATGGCATGGAATAATCAGGGAAGACTCATAACTGCCCTAGGTTAACTGAGTAGGTTGCCAATTTAGTAAGGAGATACTTCAGGCTGCTCAGTTTTTCAAATACACTTTAAACTTGGGCCCAGAGCTCACTGAAACATCAAGCTCTAACTGATGTATACCTGGCAATAGTCTGAAACTGTTCCTCAAGCCTTAGTTACAAGATACCTACTCTCTGAAACTGCTGTGCGAGGAATTACTCAAATTACTGAGCTTTGAACATTGACTAAAATAGTGACTTTAGTATCGAATTGTTTCCCATTGACAACTGTTATTCCATTTACTTTTCTTTGAAATCCAATACACCATTTTTTATTCTCTTGCTCTTCCTTTGGAGCAATCACGGCTGCATGAAAATCATGCTATGTTAATAGTTCATAGAAAAGGGTTGAGTGTAACCATCTTTCCAGTATTTATGTTACAACATTCTTCTCTTACTCATACGACAGATGTTGAAGCAGGAAGAGCAGGAAGAAAACCCCAGTGCATTGACATTCTAACGTTTTACCATAGGAGTTAAGATTATTCATTCTGAAAATTGTGTTAAATCATCTGAACATAACAGTAAGTCAAGTATTTATTTGCATGCTTTGAATTCATAAATGGAAATTGTCTCTGAAAGTATAATTAATTCTATAAAGTTAAAAGAACGTGTTGACAAACTCAGTTTCAAGATCATGCAAATGACCTACAATAAGAAAAACAAATTGTTGAAAATAAATAAATTCTACTTTAAAGGAAAGATCAACTGCATGTTACTATACAGTATTTCCTGCTACAAACCCTTATAATAGCAGTGAATAACCAAATAACTCATTATTTACAGTCTTCATTATTTTTTAAAAATATGACCAAACAAATTTTGGTTGCTTTTTAAGTATTTAATCTTAAATGCCTAATGATAACTTTTATACCACTTCACAAGTGTGAGGTATCTTAAGACAACCAATGAGGAATCTGATTTGTGTAAAGGAATGACTAAGTGGAAATGAGCCACCACAGTATCAATTGCAAACCCATCTTCATCCTCCAACGGAAAGTATTAGGCATTGAGTGAGTATTTCAGTAGCCACATGCTCTGTAGCTGCCATAGCAGTGTCATGGGTACTAGGAGAAAGGCTATTTACAGAAGACCTCTTGCTGAGTTAACTAATTCCAGAGAATGGGTGGGTATGTATCTGCATGGTCAAGCCTGGGTGTTTACAGAAATGCTCCGTTTGTTTATGTGTATGAAATCTTACCTAGCTGTGGATCAGGAACTCAGTGTGATATGCCATATATAACACGTTACAGGTGTCAGAAGACAATAGTACTCAAGTCCAAGAAAACCTATTTGGCCAGTGGAGTCACCTTGGAAAAACAGTGTTGAAGAAAGTACCTCAGGAGGTCAGTTTTGGTGATCTTGATGAATATACAAAGGTTCTTGTAAAGGTGTTCCCTTGAGAAAGTGTTTTCTATCATCTGGTTGATAAAGTAAAATTAATGGCTTAATTTTGAGTTAACAACGTGTTAAATTCCCATTTTGTCTCTGTTGGAGTAACCCAGAGTAACTTGATTCATCCTGATTCATCTATCTTCTGATTCACTTTACCAAGACAAAATAAATCCTCAATTCTGTCATTTCCTGTCAACAGTTTGTAGACCCTTTCCAGAGGTGAAAATGATTAGCCAGTTTAAAGTTACTAAGAATCAAACATATTAACTTCAGTGCAAGTTGCTTTTTATTCACACACTATGACTAGAGAGCTGATTCCCTAGGCCCACACAGACTGTTGATAAATAACTCATGAGTTTTAACTCATGCCATACTATGAAATGACCCAATAGGGAAAAAAAAAAAAAAAGTTTCTATGAACAAAAGAATGAGTTTTGAAAGGATTACAGCAAAATCATTTTTGCTTCATTAGCTTCAGTAACAATATAAAATATAAATGAAAGTGACAAGAATTATAGGTACAAACTGATACACAATCAAGGATGTATTTAGCAAACCATAATATGTATACTGATTAAAGCAACCATTCATAGTATTATCCTAAAGCTTTAAAAACGAGTGGCCAAGAACAGATAAATGATTGTGCTGAGGTTAAAAGGCATATCAAACACATGTCTACTTGGATAATAGACGGATAAGGGCAGTTTAAGATCAGAGGCAGGTTGCATTTAACCAGCTCATTTTTTCCTAAATGTTGAAACTAAGGTACTGAAGCATATCTTTTAAAATGAATGTATAAATAAAAAAGTATATCACTCAGGGTATGGTGACTTAGTTTGTCATGACTAAATAATGTCATCCATTCTTTCATTCAGTTTGACACAAATTCAATATATAGAGGGCCTGTTTTTTTAATTGTCATAAACAATGTGCAAGGAGATGAAAAATGCTGCCAAATCACAAAAGGGTTGTTTGGGACAATTTTTTTGTTTTATTTTTACATAATGGTGCAAAGTACAAATATGATGGTAAAAAGAGGAATCAGTGCTGAATAAAATCTTTAAATGTGTGTAGGTTCCAGAGGAAAATAAAGCAGATTAACCATCACTTCACTGTGGTTGTTGTTTAATTTATTATTCATAAAAGAGTTAGACTTTCAATGGGTGAGATATTTCACAGCCAAGTTCCAATTTAAAAAGAAGCATTTCTTTCAATATTTATTAATAAATACAGTACACAGCATCATTATGTAAAAAAGTGACAGGATGTTACCTTTCTCCATTTTCTCTAAGACAAAGGAATTGATCATGTAATATCCATGTAAATATACTCTGAAAGTGATCAAAGGAGTTTATGCTCATCAAAACAGATCTTGGGGTTGAGCCCTGATAAACTGATAGATTTAATTACTGGGATTTTACATGTATTCATTTAGCTTGTGATTGAAGGATTTTTTTTTTTCTGCAGACCTTTTCTGCAGATCATGTATTTTGGTGTGCTACAAAATGAATGCTTATGCAGTACAATTATTTATATCACATTATGATAAAGCACCTTCAATCAAAGCTGTACCATTTCTAATCTCTTTGCACAATAGACCCAAGACAGTAGAGACTTTTTGTACCTGTAACTTGACTGATGCTAAATTCAGTAGTACCTCTATCAAAAATTCGGAATTCTTGGAAAGACAGCAATTGCTCCTACACTAAAAATTTCAATAGGAAAGGTACCTTTAGAGCTCAAACTTTTCCAGGCAAAAAATCGTTTTACCAAGCAGCAATTCCTAAGCAATTTCTTGCAGCTTGCAGGTTTCTGATGATAATGTTGCAAATCTTCTTTCTCTTCATGTGTTTTCTTCTCTGGTACTAAGACATCCATCCTAAACAAAAACTTAACCTTTACTTTTCCTGAAAGTTATACATATACAACTTAAATCCATAGACTGGAGGTAGGGGAGATGGGTGTGGGGGAGAATGGAGGAGATGGAGGGGAGATAGAGGGAAAAGCTTTAAGATCTCATTGACCATTATTCTCAGCTGATACAATCAGAATATTAATTAACTTTAATGGAATTATTGTATTCATATTGGTTTGTTATGAATTATTTATCTAGAGTATTAATATATTTTTACAGATATAGGGAGAAAAAAACTTCAGATTTTATCTGCTATTAAAAAAAAATTTTGATATTACTTAAAATCTATAAATTACATAACATCTTTAGATGGTGAATAAATATTTACCTCTTACCTTAGTCAGTTGTCTAGGTAAAGGAAATAATGTAATCCTCTATGCATGAACCTATTATCCTTCCTATCTTAGCTTGCCTTACATCAGTGTCATAAAGGAGAGCTGCATTCCTCTAGCTGCTATTGAAAGACAGCTGCTCTACCCAGAAAAGATGAATAGTTGGGTTTCTGAGCTGCCTTAATGCCACTGTCACTCAAATGCAGAAAAGCAGCTGAGCCACTTAAAGCCAGTTGTACACTTGGGGACCATTCCTCTACACTACCTTCTGATTCACACAGAGAGACCAATAAATTCCTATATGACAGTATTTTTCTTGATAGACTGCCACTTTGAAGGAGCCGGGGGCCGTTAGCAACAACCAGCTCTGACTAGGACCTAACCAAAGCCCTACTAAGGGGCCAAAAAAAAAAAAAAAAACAAGAATAGGTGCCTGCCTAGGGCTCCTGCACTTTTATGCTACTCCAAGGTCATGCAAGAGTCCTAAGCAGCATTCCTGTTTGCTCCAGTGCTTGATGCCACGGAGCTCGCTGCTGCTGAGGGAACCAACGTGCCCGCTGTTGCAGCCGGGTGACAGCTGGCTCCATGCTGCACTGGGGGAGCTACTCAGCTACACACAGCAACTATACCCAGCCAGAACCAGGATGCCAAAGCAGCCACCAATTCACTCCCCTCCTGTTCCCTCTCACTGCATTCTCCCTCACGACCTGAATCTAACAACAGGAAGCGCAATTTATGTTCTAAAGGAAAAAATTAAGAGAGAGTACAAAAAAAAAAAAAAAAAAGTTGGCATTGTTCACTGTATACACACGAGTTTCAGAAATAAAGCTGACTTTTCAGTTGTAAACTTATTTCTTCCTAAACAAAAAACATGATATAACTCATGACCTAACTGTGTGCATTTGCAGCAAGAGTTTCTATTGGTTATCCAAAAGAATCAAGGAAGATGTTTCCATTTCCCGAAATTTATTTTTTTTTAACAGATACTAGAATTCCAAGCTTTTTTGTGTGTGTTTTTGTTTTAATCACTCAGTTTTCCTTCTACCTCAATTAATCTTCATGCTGATTATATAAATTTGCGAGTTTGGGCCATGCAATACACAATGTGAAATTTCCTGCATACATTTGAACTATGACTTAGCAATTTTGTTTAGTACAAATAGTTACACACAGAACCATGTACCTACCTGCAGGCACCTCAGATTTATCAGTACAGGCTAGGACAGAGTTTTTTAAGTACTAATTCCACCTCTATAAACAGTCTACCAGCAGTCAATTCTGTTTATAACAGTAAGAGCCTTAACAACAGATTTTTAGGCTGCTAAAGCATAGGGCAGCACTTCCATTCAGATTCTTATCTAGGGATGTATTTCAGGCCCATCATTATCTAGAACTGAGGAAGACTTGACTTTGCACTGTTTGAACAGCACTTGATGGTATCGGGTTCTTTGAGTCCTACTGCATGACACAGCACTCCAGTCATGGCTGTATTCCCATCCCCAGCCACTATCAAGGTGAGCTGAATTTCAATCTGATAAGAGCTTCTGGAACTTCTATACATGCAGTAGAGAACCTTCTTCCAGTTCAAGCATATTTCGCAGCTCTCCTCTAATAACTTTGAAAGGTGTAATTCTGAGAATGAATACAAAACTGGTGCTTCAGTTCGCTAAGAAAAGAAATACATTTTCACCAAAAAAGAGTTAGTCCAGGTGACTCCTCAAACAAAATTTTGAATTGGAAGAAGAAAACATAAATGTAAGTGGGATCGTATAGTATACAGCATCATATAGGATAGCCCCAAACAGCTAAAACTAGACATTGTTATTGAAATAACTTAAAGGTTTCCTGATATAAATCTGCAAAGAAACTGCCTACTCATCTAAAGGTACATGCAAAATTCTTGATCCTGCAACTCAAACACTAGCTTTCATGACCTATTCTGTCTTCCTTAGGACACTTCTGAGCTGCCTTATCTCAGAGATTCGTGAATCCAAAGGCAGAGTGAGTGGGGAAGCAGACACAGGAGCTGAGATGGGCATCTGGGAAAATTATACCATGATGTAAACAGGAGTGAATATTGTCTAGACACAGAGAAACTGTTCCAACACGATGGGAGAAGGATGCTTGATACGACCTCCTATTAGTCCCGTATTAGTTGAATAAGTTCTTCAGGAGCAGCGAGAATGCAAAGGAGCTTTGCCCGAGATGGGATATATGAAAGCACAAATTTAACAGTACTCAAGAGGATATGGAGAAGTAGAACCTTCACTGAAATCTTCAGGAATTGCTTATGTGCAGCTGCAAAACGTGTCCTATTTGCCACAATGTGAAGAACCTCACTTGAGATTTTACTCCTAGAAGGAAGTATTTTTCCTAAAAACAGTTCAGATGTTCAGGGGTTCATATCAGAATGTATCTGTTTCCTTACCTCCAACCTTAATCAACTCCATAGCAATTATTTTCCATAATAGAAGTATAACATCAATCAGATATTCTTCACAGAGTTGATTGTTAGGTTAGAATTTTTTAGTCATCTTACAATAAATCTAAGCGATAGAATCATAACATTCAAAGTCCCACAGAATTTTTCCAAGCAACTGACCGTACGTCACACTTTCATAAAAGCTAATTTATAAAAGGAATTAACATCGCTATTCTGAACCAATGCACTTTATTTACATCTTTTTCCTCTGAGAATCTCATTCTCTGTCTGTGACAAAAGGAAATGGTTTGGTTGCAAATCCACATTTACAAACAATCATAAAAAATGATTGTATGTGCAATGTTGGAGAGAAACTGATCATGTTGTAGGCAACATACAGAAAAGTATTATGGGTGGAAAATGTTTCATTTCCAGATGCACAGGATCCTTCCTTTCCCTAAGTATCTAGAATCATTGAATAATTTAGGCAAAACAATCTAAGGGAACCAAGGAACACACTGAGGTGGAAGGCTGAATCATTCAGCAAGTTCAAATGAGCAGCCAGTTTCTGAAATCGATGCACCTGGTTCAGCTAGCACCTACTGGGAACTGGTGCCTAGAATTTACTGAGACTGAGCAACCTCAGCATCTGGGGATGAGGAGATCTCCCAGCAGAGAGTTAGCAAAATATGTAAGAAAGAAAATAAACAGAACTATGTACTAGTGAGAGTATCGAAAACAAGATAGATGTGGATAAATGATCTGCAAAAACGCTGGAATACCTCTGGTTTGAGCTCTTTTTTAGATGTTACTGCACAAGTAACTAGGAACTTGTACTCATCCTGACCCTATGCCTCAAGTCAGAAAAGGCAAATTTTTTCCTTTAGCAGCATGGAAATGGGGAGTGCAGAAAGAAAGCAGGTTATTCACTATTTCCTATTATCAAATTTCATCCGTAATAAGTTACCTCCAAAAATAAAGCTCGGTTTCTGTATAAAAGTCGTTAATTTCCTATTGATTGTTAAATAACTGCTTTTATGAGTGATCTCAGTCATGTTGGTTAAAAACTCCAGAGTCACAAGGCAATGAATCATGTAAGTGCTATGTGATACCACACAGTTGCAGACATTTTGAGGAATACTTATTTGAGCTAGGAGAGAATGTCTTTCACCTGGGTGCACATGAACATGACTGCTATAATAGCATGTATGCAAGTTGTCTCTTATCACTACTTGATGTGAACTGAAGTTTGGGAATATGGAACTGAATTTTGGGTAGACTTATTGAAAACTATATAATTCTTTGCTCGATAACAAAAAAAAAAAAAAAAAAAAAAAAAAAGCAATTGGAAAGACCAGAGGCATCATTATAGAGTGAGAAATGGCTAAGATTTTAGAGGAAAGAGTCAAAACTGACCTGGCATCTATATGTTTTTATTGGGGAACTTTACAGAACTTTTAGCTGCATTAGTTAATTACTCTAGTACAACTGCTTCAAGAATCTTTCCTGATAACTACAAACTGTGAAAACTCTGGTCTCATAAGGGTCTTGATGAAAGAAATTTTTAGCATCAATGATGAAGCTAGGTTTAACCAGTGATGTTTAGGCCACTAGAGATTACAGCTGTAAGTTAAGAAATGAACACTGAAAAATAGGGAAGGTTGCAGAATGTAGTCCTGGACGAGTATGCAGGAGACTGCTGGCATATTAAGGAATATTACAATGAGTTGCTTCAGAGAAAAAGCAGAAGGTTTGCTTTGTTTTTCTCAGCAGAAGCATTTTTTAATAATATTTTATTATATCAAATTTTGGATGATCAAATAAAGGTTTTGTTAATGGAAAGGAAAATTTATTTCTGTAATATGAAAGATGGAACAGAAAGACTGGAAATGAAAATTTATCAGCTCTTTATTTGTCCCCCTATATAGTGCTCTCTAAGGATTTGCTTTTGCATTAACTTGGTCTCTATTAACAACTTTTTATGAAGATGTTTTCAACATTTTTATTTGTCTATTTAAAGGCAAAAAATGGCATTTGGAATCAAAAGCTTCCTGTGTTCTTTAATATCAATTAAAAGTTGGGGTTCTGCTTCTGCCAAGAGGTAGGGAAAATAAACAGGCAAATCTTAATTTAGCTTAAATGCAGTAAGAGTTGAGCAGTGCCGGCCACTCTGGAAGGTCTGTGGAAGGTCTTGCATCCGAACATTTCCTATAAATATGGGGAAAACTGCTATCTTCTCCAGTTGTTCTCACCTCAGAAAGGTCATCCTCCTTGATGTACGAAATGTCTGCAGTTTATGCCTTTTCACGCATGGTGAATCTCTATATTGTAAAGGAGTAAGGAAAAAAAATAGGAATGTGCTCTGGGGCAGCACTCCCTGAGATTCTTTTTATTTAGCTCTGGACCCTTTGGTGGGGTAGTATAGGGTAATAATTGATTTCAGTTATAATCTGGTTGCCTGGATTAGAAGGAGAACATCTGAATCCACATGCATTATGTCACAGTACTTGTGGGCAGTGCAGGTGACAGGAACACATTTTGACACCTTCAACAATTATTTGACTGCAGCAGGAACAATGAACAACATAAGCGAGAGCAAGTATTTGTGGGTGGGCATTTCAGAGAGCTGCTTCACTGTGCCAGAGGAATTTCACATCATAATGAGCCCTCTTGGGGATATAGATATATTGGGATGAGCTCTCACTGCATGATTCAGTAGCTGAACTGCTCTGAGAAAAAGGGTTTACCTCCTGTCAGATTATAGTGATGACAGAAATAACTGTAACTCTGATATGGGCAGAATGGATTTTTATGTTAATTAAATGTTAATGTTAATTAAAACCTTCCTGCTTGCTGGTAGCATTTGTCTGGGGTATATATATTCTACCCCAACTGGTTAAAATGACAGTGATTTTTAGATGTTTAGTGGTAATAAATACTTCTCAGCAAAGAGATATATAGTCTATCTGCAGGTCAAAAAAAATTGTAATTGCCAAGAAGCTTTCTTGTCAATATTTTAAGTGCTTAATTCTTACAGAATTTATTACAGGTGCAGAATAACCTTTCATTTTCTAAAATCACTGGAGAAAATTGAACTAATTAGAGGGAAAAAAATATATATATGCAACCTCTAAGAACCTCTTTCAGTTGTTTCCAGAAGGTTTCTTTTTACAGGTAACTTTACACTTGCAAATTTGAACAATCACATGCCACTGCTGTGAAAGGTATTAAGTAAACAATCCATAGAAAATATATTTTAAAAACTTATTCATTAGCATCAATAGCTTACAAGATTACCTCAGCTGGGTATTCTTTCAAAACTGAAGAGGTCAATCCTCCCACTGAGATGGACACTGGAAGAAGGATGTCAGAGGGATGGGTTGAGTAAGGCTGAGCTCAGCCATTTTATATGTGAGAATGGTATCCTCGGATACTACAAAAGGGTAGAAATATACCTGGAAGTGTGCTAAACACAGCTGGAGTTCATGAAGAATTAACATGTTTGTTGGACTGTTTAACTTTCTAAACCAAAATGTTATATATCATAGTCGGAAGATGAATATACAGAAGTCTTACATGTCTAACACACACAGATACTGTTTTGTACTTTGGTATATCACCATGCCTTTACAAGAAAAGGCCTTATTTAAGAAGTCCAACAGCTGAGAATGAATACTGATGAGATTAATTATGGTACTGCTTTGTGTGTAATTAGTTAGAAATATTGATAGATCAAGATGCTAATTCAGAAGTATCAGAATACGAAACTGGGCTTAAACAGCGTGGAATCGCTACCTATCTGTATCAAAAGTGGTGCCATGAATGTATGGCATTGGGGAAGATGAATAAAATGTAGAGCAGTAAAAGTAGAGGAAATGAACATAAGTGCATTATTTGATTATACTCTGTAAGCATATGGACTTAGCAACAACCTCTAAAGAGAAAATCCAACTAGATTTTGCTGTTGAAAACTCTTCTCTTGGTCTAAGTCATTTTTACAAGTAATATCTCACTCATCAATACGGGTATTTGTCACAGTCTGCATTTTAAACTAACCAGAAAACTGTAAGTAATGTTCTGTATAACACAAGTGTTTGCTTGTATTTTGCTTTCAAACAGTGAGAGGTATTCATTTTTAAACTGGATTTGAGTTTATTGTAGGAAGAGGAAATAATCCCTCCCTGCCATTGACTTTGACACCTCTAATGGGCCCTACACCTGTTGTGCTCAAAAGCATCAACATAAACAGCAGAATATTCCCAGTTAACTCATAGCTATCAGAGCTCTATGAAAGGTGACAATCACCACTTTGGAAAGCGCTACATTTTGAGATAAATCTTTCTATGGCTTTTGCTCAGGCTCCCAATTGGCCTAATATTTGTCAAAATACCCCTAGAAGTTCCCTAGGGTTTCCGTTCTTTGTGGATCTTTATCATTTACATGTAATTTATATCTACAAAACTATGAAACAAATTGTTCATCCTTATTCCATGGCCTGGAATTTCCAAAATGCAACAAAATTAAATTTGGCCAGGACATTTAAACTGTCTCCATCCTTGTAGATCACTCAATACATGATAGAAAAAAGGTGTTCAGTTCTCACAGATCCACTTAAGAATTATTTTTTTAGAATGAAATTGAATTAAGAATGCAGTCAGTAAAACTCCTAGAGACAATGATTTATTTATTATTTATGAACATTTAATTAATGCATATTAAACTAGCTTGCAAGGCTTTCACAAAAAAATTAAATAGAAGAGAAATTAACTTTTTAGCACAATTGATAGTTCCTTTCCTATCTGCTGGATGTTATATCTTCCAGCCATCTTTTGTCAGCATTGAATAACACTGAGTGGGAGCATAGCGCTGGTAACAAAAAAGGGCAGAACCCTCCAGCTCACATGCAAAACAAACTGCTTATCAAACTGCTGTAGATGGGTCTGTACTAACAAATGAAGCTAATTGAATGACAATGAGAACGTCCCCCCCCCCCCTTTTTTAAATGATCAAGGTATGGTCTTCTTCATCCAGGGTATTGTCAGAAGTAAAACAGCTTAGAATAAGAAAATGCTATAACAAATCATCTACAAAATGAGTTCCTAACTCCTATAGAAATTCTTATTGCTGTCTTTTACTCACTGAAGAGCACGAACAAATCCAAAAGATATCATATGGTATAATGTCATAAGTGTCAATAAATACAGTCCTTTAAATGGTTAAAAAAAGAGAAATTTTTCTCTTTTAATTTAAAAAAGTTAAAAAAAAAAAAAAAAAAGGAAAAGGGGGCACACCGGAGCAATTGAAATCAGAAGCTTTTAAAATCTGGTTTAGCCATGAGAAGAATTTTATTTGTATTATGGTCACTGAAGAAGGAGCTTGAGGATATATAGGAATGCCACCGCATGATACACTTGGGAAAGGAAGCAAAACAGGTTTCATATTTCATTTCAGTTTCAAATAATATTGACTGTGAACCATTAGACGAGAAGTTTGATGATTTCATATTTCAGCAGAACATAACTCACACATTTCCTCAAAAAGACACAGAAGTCTCATTTACAAGGGATATACACATTGCCTGGAGAGATTACACATGAATCACTATGAACACATTTGTCACTTGGATGCCTGATGAAGTATCAGCTGAAGAACCCTTAAACAATCTTCCAGATTTTGGAGAGAACCATACATATTGGATGCAAACTTACATTTTTCAGGGTGTCATATGATGTTGCACCAAATAAAATCATCATCTCGTTACATATCATGCCTGTTGCCTAATGCTCTGCAAAATAATGATAAACAGTCTCAAGGACAATAGAATAGGAGATAAAAACAATAAAGATATTCTCAGACTTTAATGTTCTGTGTTTATTTGGATATACATGCAGTGTGAACAATGTTCTGAAGTGAATTAAAAAGTAGCAGATATTTCTGAATTTTAATAAAGGCTTTCATATGGTGTCATAAAATTTTACTCTTATGAAACTGATCTCAAATAATTTATTTTTTTCCTGGATATGAACAGCCTCAAAGATTAAACAGAGGTGTAGAGAATATAAATTTAGGATATAATCAACTGCACTAGACTGCAGTCACATAAGCATCAACACTTGATTCTGTGATGTGCTGAGTGCTCACAACACTCGTGGATAACAGAAGGATGTAGTACTCAGCAATTTTCAAGATCAGGCTCAGGTGATTATTATACACTGACAAATTACCATTTGAATCTTTTTTTTTTTTTTCTGATGTACAATTTCTTCCTTAATGGTCCTAAAGTGAAACTAAAACCTATAGCAAGTGGAAATTCACATTGTGGTAAGCTGAGAAGAACTAAGGAGGCAGAAACAATGCTGGCAAACAAAAAAAGGGCATTTATTATTTAAAAGGGTAACAGGAGGAACCTTTTTTGTGCAACTTTAGAATAACTGCATTTTACAAGTGTTCTTTAACCACATTACTATTTAGTAAGTTACATTAATAAGTGACATGGTTTTTGCTGCTTCATACAAATAAATTTACCAGTACTACTGGATCTATTAACAGCAAGTTAAAATTGTAGATTCTGACTTATTTACCATTCTTATATAGTAGCTTTCTCTATTTCTAGGACTGTCAGGGAATGTTTAGTCTTTACTAAATTAGACAACATGCACAGCAGTCAAAAACTAGTTACATGTGCCATGGCTATTAAAACATGAGTTCAAGGTGTTTATAAATATCCAGAGACCAAGATGATCAATACTTGCAATTTAGGTTCAAGGCGAGTCAGCATCTGATAAGCTGAATGTCCCAAAAACTTAGCACTTGGGCCACCCATACAATTTTGAAATGCTTATTTTACAAAGATTTATCATTTGTTGGGAATGTGCCTGAAAGCAACGGAAACAGAAATCTTCTGTTTTGTCAAAGAACAGAGAAAGCTATGAGAGCGCAACACCTTTAATCTTCCGTTAGAACAGCTACAAGCAATGACAATGTTTTCCTTCCTTCTTCTAAATTCTTGGCCTAATTGGACAGACTAATAGGGCAGCTAGTTAGCAGAACTGATAGCTGTGGTGATTCTTGTGGACACAGTTTTCAGAGAAAATGAACCGAATTCACACAAAATGGTAACCAGACAACTATGAACTACAGGTTTACAATTAAAAAAGACAGTTTCCCTCAGTAGTTAGTACACAAAATACAAGCAACTAAAGAAAAAAACCTTTAATAGTCATATTCTATCTATTGATTTTCTATAATAGCCTTATGACCCTCATGCAGTACAGTGCGGATAAAATAATGCTATAGGACTGAAGAACTTCTCATCAATTTATCCCTATCTCAAATTCACGTCCATGTAAGAATAATCGTTACAGAAGTATTAAAACACTGTCACGTATAAGGCTTCTGTCCACTTAAAATTCCCTCTAGAGCAAGCACAGTGTAATCAGTGTGTACAGTGGAGACCATCTACAGTTTCCAAGACCTTCCATAATTCCCATAACTAGGACACCTGGGGATCTTTTCCTAAAATAATCTTAATATATTAAAACATAACTTCTTACTACAGAAACAACTTTATCATCGTGGACCCTGATGTTTTGATATATTTACATGAGACTACTTCAGGGAAAAGTCAGATATAGTATTACTTGCAAAACAAACAAACAAACCAACCAATGGTTTAGGAAGCTAGCACTATTCAAAAATAAACTCCAACGACAGGTTTGTAATTTGTGAATGTTCAATCTTAAGGTGTATTTTTACATTTGACTATGTCCTGTCAACAGGTTAAATACCTATTCTTGTACAGTGATGCCAGGGTATTTACAGTAACATTTTTAATGGTCCAGTGATGCAGGGTACTTTACCAGTGATACAGGAAACTTGGAAACTAGGAAAACAAATTCCATCAACAGCATGCCCTATTCTAATACTTTGTGACGATGGAAAACACTGCAAGCTTATAGCAATTCCACTGCTTCCTTCCAGAAAATCAAAGTTGTCACTTCCCAGTGAACTAGTATGCTCTCAGAAACCTCCATGTTGTGCTGTTCCTACACAATGGCATTGCAGGCATTATAGAACTAGGAAAGAAACAACAAAGATGTAATTTAGTAGCTCACACACTTTTGCAACCCAGCCTGTCATAATGTTGCAGATTTTTATATCATTTGGAAGATGTACTTGAGAGACAAACAGAAGTCTCATCTTTATCCATCCTTACTAAATGAGAGACAGTTCACTTATTTCTCAGTGCTAATGAATAAGAATAATCTTTTTTCATTTTCCTCTTTGGGCATTCGCACACAAAGAATCATTTTCTTTCAAAAAAATGAGACAGGAGTTAGACTGCTCTAATAAAGGATGGAAAATGAGATAAAATGATATGTATTTCCACATTGCTTATGGAGGCAGCATAGATGAAGACTGTTCACCTGATGCACTATAAAAAAACTTTAGATTTAGAAACCACATTTTGACAGCTGAATTAGTTATGAACCAAGGAGCCTGAAAAATGCATCAACATATTAAGATTGTGTTACCTGTCTTAATTCTGGGTAATTCTATGTCCCTTCTCTATCACATAATATGAAGAGGTTGACATTACACCTTAGCCAGATGTTGTGTTAGCAGCTTTCATGTCAGTGTCCTCAGCTATGCCTCTGTTCATTAGGTTTTATTGTTTCATAGTTAACAACCTACTAATTATGAATGGAAGAGTTCACCCATGAATGAGCACACATCTATGAATGAAGAAGGGACTGACTTTTTGTACAACTTGTAAATAGTTTTATCAGCACTTTAAAGGATGCCATAAATTCCTTATATGGACAAATGTAAAAACTGAGGGAGACAATAATCTAAGAGGACATTTTACTGTTACAGGGTAAATTCAGTAACATTTCTCAGTTCAGCAGAATGCAAAACAACACTTCTAAGAACAAAGAATAGATCTAGCTTTGTTCAAAAACTTACTCAAGAAAAAAAAAAGCCATACAGAGCATTCTGGTTTAGAGTCCACACTTACAAAGAGATGAGAAAACAGTAATGATTCCAAGGGACTACATAGTGAAGGAAATTGATAGATGGCTACATCTCTCTCTGAAGATACTCATAAAATAAAAAAAAAAAAGGGCTGATTATGGAAAGTTTTTGAGGCTGATGGACATGGACCAAGTATAATACAACAGATGAAAACCGAAGCTAGACAAATCTGAAAAATAAGATGAAATTTTAGAGTAGTTAAATATTAGTGTGATGATCTCTTTCTTGCTTGGTTTGCTAAGAAGCAATAAAACATATTTGAAACATAAATTATCATCCGGTCTGTGGAAAAAAGACCTCTGCCTAACAGTCAGTTTAGAAGTTTACTGTGATCACTTCTGGACTTAAATAATCACTGTGATTTCCAGATAGAAGAAAAGAACACTATGCTGTTCCCGGCTTATTTAACAGGTTGCTTACAAGGTTATCATCACAGTCACTAAAAGCTGGAAACGTAACACATTTCTGTAACAGTTCTGTCAGATTTTCTGGCAAAATTTAGAAATTCTAACAAAACTTCTAACAAAATCTAAATACTAATGAACGAATTCTAATCAATTTTCCAGGATGAGGCCATTTGTCTACATTGTCCTTCAGCGAAGAAGAGGGTGTCAAAGCTCCATACAAATTTGTATTTTGTCATATGATCATCATTCAGCACTACATTAAATGTTCCAGTGATTAAAACATCTGAATAATTGAAGGGATTCCTAATAGAATAATTACAATGATGTTCTTTAGTGTATCCCTGTTTTCATAGCTTTAGGCAATATCAAGGGGTTTGAATTACTAAACCACCTCATAGATCAGATGGCTTTCTAGCATCTACAGTTGAGTTTTTCAAACTACTGGTTAGGAAGGCAGCCATAAGTTTTGCAAATAATAACGACATTTTCGACCTTCCCATGTCATGTAAATTGATGTGTGCCTGACACGGGCACACATTTTGCTACTAAATTCAAAAGCTTTCAGCTTTGTCATTGTCCCCATCTTGTAATTGGATGTGTTAACTCTAAAGGAGACTAAAACAGAAGAGCAAAATCAGGGACCAGAGCGTATGAAGAAATGAACATTCCTTTTCAAAAATATACATATTTCTATTTCTTGTAAAAGATATGCAGTTGTAATTTATCAGTTAGATACTTTCTATAAAATAAGACTATATATCAAATGCTGACAATTAATGTATAACTATATAATATCTATAATACCTATAATATATAATATCTATAATAAAGTGGTTGCACTGTCACTAAGCTTATTCTCTAGTACCTGGCATTTTAGATGGTAAAAGTTGAGTCCAATTTATGAGAAATAAGCATTCATATTTCTTTGACTCTTTTCATGCTTTGCTTTTGATATCCTTATTTTTTCTTTTCATCTTCATTGTGACTCCTATTCACTTTTCATTCCTTTATAGCAGTTCCTAGTTCCCAGTAACTCGAGTCCACTAACTGAAACATCCTGATTCTCACACTTCAGCGTAGCCAGTTTTTGTCACATAATGCATAATGACCAAGCAAACAATTATATTATATCATCCGCAGTAATAACTGAGCAAATTTTAATAGCAGATTTCAACCAGATGAATATATTTGGTTAAGCACCATTATTATCCCATATTACAGATGGGAAAACTGTAAAAGAGAGTAAATAAATTGACAGGCTTAGAAATATTAACAGACTGGAGGGACATCAGCAAACAAAGAAAATAGTACATGCATTGGTAGTAAATAAATAAATTAATAAATATATATCACTCAGGACAATATGAAGGTACCATAAGATAGGACCTGTGCTCCTCCTATGGAGCACCACAGCAGTACTCATTATGTATGTCCATGACAGGTGTTACCAGCATGATGATCCAGCCCACTCATACTAGTAACTGTTGTTATGGCTAAATATTGCACTACAATGAAGTGATATATAAACAACTGAACATATTAAGCAGTAACACAAAAATAGTTTCAACAGACAAAAACTTCCAACTGCAAGTCTATAACGAAAAAGGGAGATATTGAGTATGTGGGGTAAAAGAGGAGAAACGCTGCAATTAGGACTCTCTTTATTATACCTTTCTTTTCAAGTTGGAAAACTCAATTTGTGATGCAAAATAAACACTAATAAGACACAGAGCTAAAAATCCAGGATGTGTGACATTATCAGATTCCTGTTTTATTTTCCCCATATCATAACGTTCATAAGAAGAAACACTACCAGCCCATGTAATTAACATGACATTTGTCCTACAGCTCCCCAAACTCTCGTTCTGTTATTGCTGTTCATCTAAGACAACTACCATGAGTACAGCTCATGTTTTAAGAAGCTAACACTTTGCAGAAAGTTGGGAAGGTGGTTTAGTACCCAGATACTTCTCCCAGACCTAATTCTGTACCATGTTAGTGTAGCTAAGGAACTTGTGGAGTTCTAGTAAATTAAGACATTTCTTGGAAGATCTAGGTTATCATCACAAATTCTAATTTAGGTAACTGTATCTTGCTTTCTTACATTTCTTTGTTAATTCATGGAAACTACATGTAGCACTGCAAGAAGTTCCCTTCACATAAGTCTCACACATCTGCAGGGATAGCTAGTTATTTAATATCTATATAATAATGCCAGAAAGCAAAATTCTATGATGTATGAACCTTCAGTACAAGGATGAAGAATGTGGTACTCAGTTTGTCTTCACGATACACTATATTAATTTATACCATATTATACTAAGACCATACTACTCTCTAATTCAAAATGGCCAAATTAATCTAAAAAAAAAAAAAAAAAGGAAACACACTATGGAATAATCTCCAACCTTGTCAAAGTTGTCTGTCAAAATACTACATGTTCTGATTTTCACTTTAAGTGATATATTAAAATACGAACACGCACAGATCTTTACACAATGATAAATTATTTCTTTCCAGATATTAATTTCAGACCCAAAAATATATATATTAATCAACTCTGTGTTAAAGGATCAGGTCACTAGATTTTCAGAAGGTGTTTCCACATAAAAAACATGAAACTGAGAACACCTCTACGTTCTCTAACTCATCTGAAGGCATTTATAAATTGCACATTTCTTCATAGTGGTCGAGATTGAAGATTTTATGTGGGAAAGAACCTGAACAAGACCGGAAATTCACAAATTGCTGTGTTAGAAGGGAGTAAAAGACAGAGAAGCCATCTGATTTTCGGTGCTTAGCTTCCCTTTTAAATTGAGTGTGTAAACTCCTTCAATTCAACCTATAGCCTCTCAGAAAGGAGCCCCAGCAGAGGGTGATGCAAAATTCCTGCATGTTCTGCCCTGACCTGCCCTCTTCTGGCTGCATACTATACCCTTTCAATTTCTATCAAGTCCTAGTACCCATAGTGACTATGAGATCAAGAAATGCAAAAGAGACGTAAAAGTTAATATTACTAGCAGTGTCATGGAAGACAGTAAAAATCCATTATTTATCAACAGTTGATGTACGCTAGTTACTGATAATGCCCATTATGAGGGTATTTGTGAGTGGACAGGGTAGGCAGAATGGGGGGGACTCAAAGAATAATACCTCGGGGTGGTATGTGCTGTCAGTGCTAAGTCTTTATGGCAACCACAATATGGTAACCAAAAAAAATTTTAATCTGTCAAAAAGGCTGTGAGAAAGTTCTACACTATTTCAAGTTCTACACTGGTCTGAAGTAGACTGCAAATGCATTTCACAGAACACACATTAAAAATGCTCCCGCCTTGGGGCTGTCATCCGTTACTATATTATGGAAATACCTAATGGCTGCAGTATATTAGGTAGTATACAAACATGTTATAAGAAACATTTCTTTTTCCTCTGCGCCACAGTACTACTAGGCAAGGCAAAGGCCACACAGAAGAATACATCCATTGTCTCCATTTGACAGATGGGGAACGGGAGCCCAGAGAGACCAAGTGATTTGCCCAAGGCAGTGTGTAGCAGAGCCAGGGATTTGACCTAGACAGCTTGAGTTCCAGACCAATGCCTTCTCTCATTAATATCTGCTTCCTTATGCATGTTCTGCCATAATCTAGCAAGTAAAGGAACACTACTTTGTCCCAAGTTTAATAGGAGCACAGTCTTAAAATGATATACAGGAGTCAATAACTTTGAAAAACAGACAATAAATTTTAAGCTGTATTGATTTTAGTTTCTTCCCTCAGCTACTATGTTCTTCAAACCATCTTCTGTAATTTGATTCAAGCTTTGGAAGGAAGTCCTTTGAGATCACATGAAACAGTACTTCAGTTAAACCACTAATGTGATTTTTCATCAATCAAATATTAAAGACTTGAAGAGAAAATAAACATGAACAATGAGAAATGTTTCCGAAAGCAGTTCAAAAGATGCACACCTGTGCCACTCTGCAAATGGACTAGAGATTCAGTTTTGTATCATAACACTGAGTGATTAGGTTTAATGCTTCATACATCCTTATACTGAAGTGTGAAAAATGAAAGCAACTGTAAATATGGATAAAACAGAAGTACAGTCCTAGATAAGATAGCTGCAGACAGTACAAGAGATTTCTTTTTCGTTTGTTGCAAGGCAAAAGTCCCATACATAAACAGTAATAGATGAATTTCAATGAGTTCAGGGAATCATTACTTTCCTAAATTCTAACCTATACAATGTAATGAATTACATGTCTCTGGGTTTTGTTTGGTAGACAGAGATTAAAAAAATATCAGTGAGCCAAATGTTCAGTTGACAGACATCAGTATAATTGGGAGAGCAGGGGAAAGAAAACTCCCTAAATAAACACAGACTACTTCAGTGCTTTAACATCATGTAAAAATTTACAAGAAATTGTTGACTAGAAGTTAGAAGATATTAACAATAGAAATAGCTGGGTTTTGATTTAAGAAGAATATTGTTTTTCTGAGCCTTGGGAAGTGTGCAGTACACTCCGAAGCCTTACCTCTGGGATAACTGCAAAATGATATCCTCATCTGAAAAAAGTAATGATGAAAGAAACAGGGCAAATGAGGCTACAAAAATAGAGAGGTTACACAATCACCTAGGTGCCTATTGATTTTCATAAGCAAGTCCCCAAAATTTGATCCTGTTTACTGCAATTATCTGTTCTACTCAGTATACAGAAAGACAAATCATTACCACTGAAAAAGGAATCAAGACCCTTTGAAAAGAATATAATAAATGTAGGTTCTGCACATATACTACAAATTAGGAGCAAATTTATACTGGAAATAAGAAATGTGAAAGGAAAAAATTGATAATGAATCCCCAAAAATATGAGGAAAAAGAACAATCTTCTACCTTCTAATTTTATTGCAGCCAAAAGAAGCCTTGTGGCAAAAAAATAAAAATAAAATAAAAATAAAATGTCAATACCAAAGCTGTAGCTCTGTCACTCAAACACTTCTTATAAAAACTTAAAATTAATTTTGTGGCTAGTTTATGCAACAGAATACGGATACGGCAGTGGAGTGAGACTGGATGAAGAGAAATGCTGACACAAACTAGTTGCAAGTGATATTTATTAAAACTTTAGGAAAATTTGCAGAGAATAATTATCCATGAATAAAAGTACCTACTGCTTAGGCAGCTCAAAAATAGGAAAATAATTGCCATCAGAATGGTATTCACTGGTTTGTTTGGGCTTTTTTCTTCTAACACTGAATGCATTAAGAACCATACAACCTACTAGGGAAAAGGTAAGGAACTATCATTCACTAGTATGATTGGAAATCAACATATAACAGCAAAGATAGTTATTTAGGAGATGACAATATATTTTTGCCTTGCTTACAAAGATCATTTTTTTCCCTGGCATACTTTAGTACTCAAAATTAGGCAACCAAACCTGTTTCAGTTCTAGGCTACCTAGACTTGCATAGGAGCCTACAACAGTAGTCTGGGAGGAAATAATTGATCCACCCAGCCTACCACCAACAAAAATTTTTGATTCATTCCTCGTAGTTATTGTGCTTATCGCTGACAGGTTTTAGGCAGAGCACTAGCTGGTTCTCGGCTAAAAACTTGCGGCTCCATAGAGCCACTGAGAGCCTACATTGGTATCAAGGAGACCAGACAGAATCAAACCTTTTTTGTATACATAGTTCATACCATACCATAGTTCAACCAAACCTAGTCCTGTTCTCACTGTGAAGGTCTAGTATTCTAAACCTTAGGGACATTTTTTCTAGACAAGTCTCAAGTTTCTGTCTTACCACATTGCAAAGTTTTCTTTTTACTGATAAGAAAAACTCTTTCCCTCACCATGTTTCATGAGGAAGGCAGAACGTTTCTTCCCTTCATAAAGTCCTGTAAAGTTTCATCCTAAGAGAGTCATGATGCAAGAAAGTTCTAAACGAAACATCTGAAGATAAGCACTATAGTTCATCATCTGCAGCAGCAAATAGAGTTGGTTACTGGAATTTGAAAATAGAGAAGGTAATGGCAAAGTTTTAGATTAAAGTAATTATACTGAAATAATTGCATGGGTCTGAGTTAATTATATTACAAGGTAGTTTGAACATCTGAGCCATTTAAATATATTTATACCGACTAGTACTGAAGTTGAAGTCTTTGTTAGGTACAACATGAAAAGCACATTAATATTCTGAAAGTATCTCTGTGAAAACACATTCTGTTTTGTAATCTGGCCAACCACAAACTTATTTAACGCATGAGAAAAAATAACTGTTTATTCTGTTGCATGCGTAAGGTCACAAGGAAATTTAAACTACTAGCTACTAAACAAATCAAACTACATTAAGGAAACTATCTAATCACATTTTGGACTAGGAAGAAAATATAAAGAATTATTACTTTAATTAATGGAAAAACATCTGCATTTTTTCATGTTATCAATTCCGACAATGCTTAAGGTTCATAATAATTGTATTAGAAAGACAAAACTATTAGTACAACTGCTCTTGTACCATTCATACTATTCAGAATTCAAGTGTTATGGCCCTGTTAAGACATCTCATTTTTAATGTTTATTTAGCTTACCAGTTCAAGAGACAAAAAAAAGAAAATCAGTTTGAAGCAGCTACTTAAATCTCAATGACTTTTGAGATGTCACGTATACTGCACTTCTTACAACTGTAAGTAAAGAATGTTTAATCCCTTACTGGTAAGTGTAATATCATCCTGATAGAAGATCTAAATGAATCCTTTCCATCATCTGGATCTTACTGCTATTCCTCTCTTTCGAAGTTTCATGGGAAATCCTTCCACACCTTCACCGTTCAGAAGTTAACAGCTTTAATTCAATAAAATATCTGTATGTAGAAAGCACCCTTGATTCCAAGATATTACAAATATTTCATGCCCATGGAAGACAGTCTAACAAAAGCACTTTTCTAACTGCAACCCTAGGCGAAGTAAAACAGAAGCTCATGACTCTTCAACACACATTAATACACAGAATGCTTTGAAAACAGGTTAATTTATGGATATCTTAAAGGCTTGAGGAACCATGGTCTTTAGGTACCTTATGACCTAGAAAATCTACAAAGATGGGAACCAAGCAGGAGAACACTTTCTGGCTTTGCAACTAATCAGTTCTGAGCACAGAAAATTTTTGAAATGTAATTAGCACTCAGTTAACTTTGTGCCAGTCGCCTGATGTTGGCACAGAAAAATCTCTCCTTTTAAGTGACTGATAAATGGAGAGAGGTGGGTTTAACACTGCACAGCATTAGAATACGTATTAAAAAAAAAAAAGAAAGCAAAGTTCAAAGAAAAATAATTGTATAAGCTCCTGCCATGTACATTATTAAAAGCTACTCATATACTGTGCACTGGATGGCTACTGAATTCTCTCGCTTAATTTGCGCTCAAATTACCACAGCAGTAAGCCTCAAAATAAGAATTCAGCAAATAGATGGATAGCTATTGCTTTAAAACAATCCAGTACATTGATATGGCCCAATGGAAATTGGAAAGCTAAGAACCAAGGAACAAAGCAAGATGCAAAAGTCTTCATTTGCGATCTGATGTGGCTTTTCTGGTTTCTCGGAAGCCACCTGTAATAGTTCTTCCACTGTCTTTAAATCATACTGAGAACCAAATCTTTGGCTCTTAGAAAGCCCTAAAAACTAAACGTATTTCCCTTCAGTTTAAAAGATTCTTTTCTTTCATTTTGTTTGTATGGTGTAACACTAGACATCTCTTCTGCCTTTCCTAGAAAAAATAAATCCCTTTAATTCTTCAACTAGACCATATTTTTTCATTTTTGTCCGTATTTGCATATAAAAGAACAGGGATAATTTATTCTATATATGTTGCAGAATGAAACAACCATTTCTGTGGTAGTGAATTCCACAGAGTCTGATTTTACTTAGGTTAAAAAAAGAAACATTTGCTTATCCCAGGTACTGATTTAGATATTGAATTCAATGAAGTTTTTCCAATGGTACTGTATATTTGCTATGTCTAGTTTTATTACCTTACTTTAGCTATCATATAAAAATAATCCCGATACAATTCTGATTTCAAGTACTTAATAAACTCAAAAAAAAATAATGTTTAAATCCTACTTGGTTACCCCTTTTTGATCAACACTTCTTAGAATGATGAAAAAGTAATATTTGTGCAGTAAATATTTACTTAATTACTAGCTTGTTAATTCATCTGCATATTGGAATGTTTTGAAGGTTTGTTTGTTTGTTTTAATATTTTGATAGCAATATTACCAAAATTTTTGTACATCCATTCCAGTTTCTTAGTTAAGCAAACAAATATGCAACTGGAAACACATACACAAATGCACCATTACATTTGCTCATGTCAGCAGTTCTGACAAATCTAATAGCTAAAAAACGTTCAACCCTAGATTTTGTGCATATACTATATATTATCAATTTTAACCAATCCTGAATTTCATTCATAAACTCACAGAATATTTTAACAAATAAACAGGAAAAAATAATCAATAATATTAACTAAACTTTCAAGACCCAATAATCCAATAAAATCTACATTAATAGATTTCAGATAAGGTATTCAAGACCTCCTTACCCACTGAAAGAAAGTCAGTAAATGCCAATGCTCTTCCAAAAGCATTCTGTGGGTTAGTTTGTACTGAAACATAGCATCAGCATTATCAAACCTCTCTAAATAAAGGCCACGCTTCCAAAACTGCGAGATCCTTGCCAAAGCCAAATCAATTACTTAAAAATAATTTTTAAAAGGGGGTTATTTCAGGTTTCCAGTACTACCCATTTATCACTGGGCTGGAAAAAACGCTGTGGAAAAAACTTCTGAATTCACTATTTTTGCTTCCTTGAAGCATCAACCTGATGGAAGCCAGAACAGGCAGGCACTAATGATAACAATGTAATCACCTTTTTTTAAAATTGGAAGATTAGGATCATTACCAGTGCTCTCGATGATATGAAACAGAGCACTGTAAAATTTTCCTGGTCATCTGAGGAGGATCCATGCTGCGGTACAAATGCTTTGCAATAATCCCCTCCCAAACCTTGTCGTGAGCCTGGGGAATGGGAGAGGAGCGAAAGCAGCAGGCAGCTGCAAGTAACAGCATGGTTGTGTGGAAGGGCATCACGGTGCAAACCACCAGGGCCCTTCTGGAGCCCACAGCAGCTGGAATTAAAAAGCTGTGGGTATGGCTGGATACCCACTAATACTGTCAGTCTCCTGGGTTGCAACTTTTAGCTTCTCCCCACAGGCTCACAGCCCCAAATTTTGTGTGAACTTTAAAGAGTCTGCTTGATCAAAAAAGAAATAAAATGTTCAGGCTAGTTCTGCTGTGAAAAGGGAAATTTCTTAGTATATTTAGCATCATTTCAAAAAGTTGTCAGGGCTCAGGTAACACATTTACAGTTCTCTTAAGCTGTGGTGTTTCCGACTTGAACTGGATGAACTGAGCACAGTATTTTTATCTTGTGTCCAAAAAAACATCCAATGCAGAGAAAAAGCATCATATTATTTCAGTATTTGAACTAAACCTGCATACTTCATTTTAATCACAAGATGATGCAAATTAAGGTATTTTCTTACTTCTGTGAAATTTCAGTGTAGTCCTTTCTCACTGTAAAGTGCGTACGTTTAATATTCATCTCTGGAGTCTTCAGAAGAATCAGGCCATGCAATGACAGTTGTTAGGGAGACAGACTGACATTACTCATAATTGTCTACCTCCAAAAAAAGTCAAAGCAAACCCCAGTTCCTTTACACAGAAGGCTGAACTTTCTACGTCTGTAAAAATAATACTAGGCCCAACACAGGTAAGTACAACATGCTATGAATGAATGGGTTTCAAATGGACAGAGGAATTTCCTACTAGGCAAAACGAGAAATAAAGTAAAAGATTTTTCATTCACTTACCCTCAGTCCCATTTGGCTATTTTTAAGTAAACTTGTCAAAAAGTAATGATTTGACCAGTAAAAAATTGGTAATTTATTTCTTCCTTGCATTAAGCATTCATTCAGTCAGAAAACCTTTAATATTCATGGAAAGGAACAGACATTTCTCTGTCACATTTGCCAAAATCTTATATATTTATATGAGGCACTGCTGAATGTCTCCATTTTAAAACAAAACACACAAATTCTTCTGTTGCTTTTGCCAGGATGATGTATGTTTTATTTGAAAATCATCTTACAAAATAATTAAAAACCTCAGAATTAACCCTCAATTCTCTCAAGTTTATTTTATTTATTTTTTTTTAAGAGAGAAAACTTAGTGGAGACTTTAGGACCCTGTAGCGCACATTGAAAAGTACAATTTTATTTTAGAGCACGCCACTACTCTCTGCAGAGCCCTTGAAACCTGATGTCAGCGAAAAAGAGTCATTATACTTGAAGATTTCCACAGGGAGAAACAAAGCATTCAAAATACTACTCTCCCTACCAATGTCTACAGTTTGGGTTTTTTTTTTTCTTTTCTTTCTGCTGTTTGAGTAAACTGTTGATGTTAAGGATAGGATGAAAAACTTCTCTGGAAGTGGAACGGAATTAATCATCATGGGAAGTGCCAAAATGCCAATGAAAGGGAGTTAACCTTACCTAAATTATCCCATTAATTGGTGCTGGATTGCATACAGCTTAAGTAAGAGTCTAACTTTGCAAGCCCTCAAGGGTGCAGAACTCTTATATGAATCGGTAAGAGCTCTATGAATAGAGAATTTGCAAGGGGAGGACATACCATCAATATTTGATTGGTTTTTTTTTGTTTGGTTTTTTTTTGGAGAATTTGAATTATACAGCAATGTGTCTGGTTTATTCCATCTAACATCATGTTGCACAGCAGTGTTTGTTACTTACATGGCACACCAAACTTTGCTAATCTATAAAAAGAAAGATATTAAGGTAATTGAGCAGAATGATGAACCAAGGCAGCCAGATATGAGCAACTTGATTTAAATACCCCATTACACATAGGCAATGTGATATCAAACCCATCTTCTTTCTCCTTTCCTGTTAAAGGGAGTTACATGTACAGCACAAATAAACCACTGGATGAACATTTTAAAGACTAAGTCATACAGATATCTAGTCATCTTCACCATGTCAGAAAGTATTTGAGATCAAAAAGTAGCAAGACAAGAAGCTAGACAGGTTCATAGCCTTTTTTTCTTCTCTACCTTTCTTTTTTTTTTTTTTCTCTATTTTCAAATACAGTTCTGTTAAGGCCTGATGCAATGTGTCTTAATATCAAACATATTTATTTAGATGTACCAAAAGGGAAAGTGAAGACATGAAAAATATTCCTCGTATCAAAAGTTTTAAATATCAAATGTGCTTTAAACAAGCATGTATAGCACTAATTTCAGCATTCTCTAGGTATCGATATCAAAAGATAGAAGGGCTATTATGAAATAATCACATAATACAAGAAGTGGTCCTTCAGTAAAAACAGTTTAAAATAAGTGCTTCTACTATAACTAGTTACCATAATCCTTTCCTAGCTGAACTGCAAATTAATCACAGAACAGTACCTTTAAGCCTGCTGCCATCCACATTAAATTAATTGCTGGCTGATTAGCAAAGAAATTCAATATTAATAAGACTTTATTTTTTTTTAAGTAGGCTACCAGGTTTCTGTGCAAATTATGTCCCAATCTGAAAAGCTAAACTTCACTGCAAGATAGAAGGAGCCATATAAATAGAATAAATGACTTCAAGAGCTCTCTTCTCAAAATCAATGTCAGTTCACTACTTCAACAGCTTTATAACTGCACTGAAGTGGTTTTAGTTCCAAAAGGTGATGCCCACATACAACACTTAACACTAGCTTTAATTAAGGTTTAATGTATCCCCAGATTGCCCTAAGCTAGTATTAACAAAGTCATTTGATTTAATGAATACAGAAACCAGAGTCTTAAACAGGCTCTACATTAATATGGCAAAAAGGTAACAAACTAATATAACCTGACTTTTTGGAGTATTCTCTTTCTTGCAGCCTGGAGAAAGGGTTTCCATCTTCAGTCCTGGTGACTATGTCTTAAAGCATGAGGGAGTAGAGCATGGCTGCAGGCTCTCTTTTTCATCAAAATACTTTTAATCCCTGACTATTTTCAAGCACAAATTCAGTCAAATTTTGTGACTTACCTCTTCTGCGGATGACTCTACATCTTCGAATAAAGATATTAACAGAGAAGGAGTTCCACAGGTGCACATCTCTATTTTGAGAAGTGTCAGTCATTAGGGTATTTTCTGTTTTGTTTTTCCCAGACATGAACAATTATACCCAACTTGGGTCTCCTTATCTGCATGTACACTCTTCTGTGTGGTTATGACTTTGTAAGTTTGAACGTGACACCTATTCCAGGCATTTGTATTGCTCCTCCAAAAATCACAACAGAATTTTCTCCATCCCTGGCCATACACTTGGGATTCCACCACACCGGTGGCCCCTCTATTGCAAAATACAAAACGGTCCAACAAGCTGGAGCATGTCAATTTGGGGAGAAGCTGTTTTTTTTCTGATAGTCCATTGTCCATGAGAGATTGGCCCAGTAAACACCAATTTCCTTTACTAGTGGGGAAAAGTATCAACATCCATAATGTAGTTATAGAGCTTGCACCATCAAAATAAGGAAACAGTGAAAAGATTGAAGCATTCTGAACACAACTATGAGATACTTATGATGGTCAATTTAGTTTACCTTTTTAAGCAGATTATCCAGTTAGCCGATCTAGTACAGGTAAGTGGTATGTACTAAAACAATCAGCCTACAGGTAGCTGCAGTTTTTCCTGAATCTCCTTTTAGTGGTTTTAATTCTTTCAATAAAAGGTGGTACATTTGAAGTACGGTTGTAGCCACGTTCTATTATATGGAAATACTAGTTGTCATTTTTGAAATTTAAGCATCTTGTTCTAACCTACACTTTGAAAAACAGGAAGTTTCCAAATAAGAAAACTGCTAATAAATAAACTGAAGCAACTGAACGTGTATCTCCTCTCTACTAAAATAAGCAGTATGGTCTTGACAAGTTCTAACAGAACGTTGTTTCAGCATGGAAAGATACTTTGAACAGCTGTCCCACTGAAGTCTTTAACATATGCTCTACAAGGTCTGAAGACACTGATAAAAAATCTGTCTTGCCTTCAAAACTGGTAGAGAGCTAATACGCCCACCAGGACCACCTCAAAGTGTCAACCTGTTTTTAAAAATTCATGAATTTGTAAAAATCTAATGGGCAATTTTCTTATGTATGCTTTTGACACAAGATATAACCTCATAATCAAAATTTGAAATAATTTAAATGCTTTGGAAAGGTTTCAGACACTTTTTCATTATTATTATTCTTTTCTAACTTTTAGACATGCAACAAATGCTTGCAAACAAGGTTACATTGATGCTTCATTGTAAGAATGAAGAAGTCCTTGAAATTACCTTTTTATTTACAAGAAAAGAGATTTCTGACAAGTACAAATATTTCAGCTCGTGTTCTTCCCTGAAACATTTTTGAGTGTGTTTTATTAATACTATAGTTTTTAGTAAGAAAATTTATGAGTTAAAGATTCACTTTTCTATCATAAAAAATATGGAGCAAAACCACAATAGTGATATCAGTATCCAACCTAGCAAAAAATAAGGCTCTAAGAGAGACAGAATTTCAGGCAGGTAAAACTTTCCTGTGATTCAAATAAAGATGAAGAGAAAAATGTAATACTACAATTCTAAAGAAAAAGCTCCAGCTTGTATTATGATACAATCACCAAATATTTTTCTTTAAAAATAGGCTAATATTGACATGAGTTCAGCTGTGCAGCTCCTTGTATTCGACTAGTAACTGAAAAATTCTTCACTTGACTGGAGGCATCTCTATACAAGTTAATATATGAGCTTTATAGCATCTGTTCTGACTGCATTTCTTAAATGGGCCATTATGTAATATCTAGATGGTAGTGCCATGGGCTACAACACATTAAGAAACTTTCAACACCATTTTATCAAAGTGAAAAATGTGAACAAACTCCAGACCCCTAACCAGGATTATATTTTCACTGGAAAAATGTGACAGCTTTGTACACATCCCAGACTTAGCTTATGAAAACCTCTGTAAAAGCCAGTATGAACAGATTTATCTGTTTTATCCAGCTGACCTATTAATTTCATTTATAAACACCATGGATGTACATCAAAGTCAACATACATGGACAGTGAAATAGAAAATAAGTTTTCTTGCATGCTGTATATGCATATGCACACAAATGCAGCATTTCAACAATGTGGCTCAAATCTCCAGCTATTGATGCTCACCTAGGCAGCCGTTGATAGCTATTCACAAAAATAGGAGACCAACAAGGTTGAAGAGGCAAATGAAGAGCTCTAGAGAAACTGCAAAAAGAATGGATCCCATTCCACAAGGGTTCTATGTACAGAAATAAGAGTTCTAACAGATAAGAAAATGAAATTAACATAAGATTTTACTCCCAAAATTATTTTCAGATAGACCACGGCAATAAAGTTCTAACTTTTTAGAGAGATGCATATTTTCAAATGTGTAATGCTTCAGTACTTACATCTTTGGGTAGATATTAAACAAAACCATTAAAACCTAATCACTTTTTTTTTTTTTGATGTTTAAGCATTTCACTTATCGAGAGCTGAAATAGTTAGCACCAAACACCTAAAACCACTCCTTTCCAATCCATAAACCATTAGTTACACGGTACATCTTAACTATAGAACAACTCTTCAAATTTCATAGATAACTACAGCCTTCCCTGCCATTTGTTTAAAAATATTAATTCCAGTTTTCTATTCTCAGTGATTATCATCCTTGGCATAACTTTTAAATACAAAACTATGCACAGAAGTCTATATAAAGATGAAAATGCCATATATGGCCATTCTGGGGGCCACAAAATCACAAGTAACCCTAAAAACTTAATTGCAATTAATGTACCTATAGTGTGTAATGGCACTTAAAAAAAAAAAAAGTAATTGGTTTCAGTCAGAATCACGGAATGGCTGAGGCTGAAAGGGACCTCTGGAGATCACTTGGTCCAACCCCCTGCTTGAGCAGGGCCACATAGAGACGTTTGCCCAGGACCACGTCCAGGCAGCTTTTGAAGATCTCCAAGGAGGAAGAATCCACTACCTCTATGGGCAACCTGTGCCAGTGTTCAGTCACCCACACAGTAAAGAAGTGTGTATTGATGCTCAGAGGGAACCTCATGTCTTTCAGATTGTGCTCGTTACCTCTTGTCCTGACACTGGGCACCACAGAAAAGAGCCTGGCTCCATCCTCTCTACATCATCCCCTCAGGTATTTACAGACGCTGATGAGAAACCCTGAGTCTCTTCCCTGTGCTGGAGTCCCAGCTCTCTCAGCCTCTCCTTATAGGAGAGAGGTGCTCCAATCCCTTCATGATCTGCCTGGCTCTTTGCTCAACTCTCTCCGTTATGTCCATGCCTCTCCTTGGGGAGCCCAGAACTGGGCACAGTATTCCAGGTGTGGCCTCATCAGTTTCAATCACTCTCAGCCTTCGAGAATTTACCATTAATAATTTCCATTCTTAGCTTACATCAAACAATAGCATTCCTCTCACACAGCTCTGCAAAAACCAAACCTGTGTGGTGTTTCTCAAGTTAAATGAATATGGGAGACAAGGAACAAAGTCTTTATCTACTCAAGATTTTAAAGCACTTTTCATAGTAGGCTGAGATGGTACTTACATGAGCTAAGAATAAATCTGGTAGCTGCGTCATCTCTGAGATAATTGGATTTGGAAGCAATTTAGCAATGTTTAAAAGAAGTATAATCACTCTGAACAATACACTTGATTCTTTAAGATAGAAAGGCATTGCAAGGTGTAGTTTCTAAGCTTGAAAAATATGGTGAAGACCAAATGAAATTCCTTTGGCTTTGTGGTCATTTCTATAGCAAGTGAGAATAATATTAGACCCTACAGTCATGGTGTGCAAGGAAAACCCTACTCAACTGCTATGATCAAACTACAAATGTACTTACAGACATACTTAAAAGAATCTGTAAGCTGCACAGCTTTGGCACTGTATTTCAGAATTTCAAATTCTGGTGCCGTAACAAACTAATGTGAACCAGAGAAGGTACAGATGCCCTGTCCCTGCAAGTGTTCAAGGTGAGGCTGGACAGGGCTTTGGGCAACATGATTTAGTGGTCTAGTGGAAGGCATCTCTGCCTACAACAGGGGCGTTGGGACTAGATCTTTAAGGTCCCTTCCAACTCAAACCATCCTATGATTCTATAATGTAATATAAAATGTTACCCAATCTCCATACTGATTTATACTCTTTGCAGTGCTATTAACAGTTTCTCCTCAATAATACTAATGCTTGGTGATGGTGATTAAATCTTAGGAACATCTCTGACAGAGAATTTGACTTTAATATTTTACAAGATGCAATTTTGTTGAAATCAATATCTACTCTGAATATTTTACTGTATTTTAGCAAACGTTAATATATATATATATAGGCCCAAACTTTAACAAACATCCTTAAAATATTAGCATGGCCCCCAGGAGTGTCTCCATAAATTCCCTGAGCTCGAAAGAATCAGATTTGAATTCTGCAAAGCAGATGAAGCTGTAATTCAACAAACACCCAATTTCTGGGCCTCTAGAGAAGTGGAAGACTCCCACAGTGCTGTCTGATGTGAACATATTTAGCATTTCCTTTCAGGTTGGGGGTGTGCTTTCAGAATAAGTCACCTAATACTCCTTAGATACCACATCTTGGTTCACGTCACAGAATGGATTTAGAATGCACAAATTGGATTCTTTTAGATGAAACTAAGAAGGAAGATGTGCTCCAGAAGATCACTTAATGTACTCCAACCATTAGCAGGTATTCAGTCCATTGAACTAGCCAAGAGCCAGTCTGAAATAAAACCTTGTAAAGTTTTTATTCATCATTACTGAATACCATTTCATTCTGCAAATCCTATTTCCCAAATCTAGGCAGAGTCTGAATGCCTAGACTGAGAAAGTCATGATCTTCCTAAGCCATCTCAATTTAATTTCTTTGTCTCTTACCAATTATTTTTCTTCAAAACTTCAGAAATTGTCCAGCAACCTTATTTTAAGATGGCGAGAATTTTAATTAAAAGCATTGTGAACCTATCACCCAATGAACAATGCAGTTCTCTTTACAGCACTATCAAAAGGTAAATAATAGCTTAATGTCTTAATAGCTTAATAAAAGGCTAATGACTAGTCTGATAAAAAGTTATACAAGAACAGGCACAGCAAATACAATACATTGCCTGCTTTATTTCCAGCTAAGGTCAAGTGTCTGACAAAGTTCTTCTGAAGTAAAAAGGCAATGCAAGGTTGATGTATTTATGGAACATTTAAATTAAATTCAAAGGGAGAAAAAATACCATGAAGGCAAAGCCACACGATGTATAAAATGCATTAGTTGTGATGAACGTTAACCCTGTGAAGCTGCCAAAGTATACACAAAAGAAATGATGTTATATATATACAAGTATAAAAATCAACAGTGTAACGTTTTCCTAGCAAGGAAAAGGCGAGGAATATTGAATGGTGTAAAGTCAGAGCGCCAGCTTGGTGCCTCTAGAGGACTGCCTGATAAAAGGCTCTGTCTGGGCTAGTTAACACAGCTTTATCACACCTCACAACTGAATTCAAACACACAGTTTAATTTATTAACATGCACAGATGAGCTATCACAGAACTCTCCTGGAACTACAAGCCTAAAGAACCATACCCCTAAACTATCAAACTATAAAAATGAATTTTGAAAGGATAGATAAAAATATGCTGTGGTCATTTGCATGCAAGTACCATTCTAATGGCGATTTTAATCAGGCACCGGGCAACAAGTGAAATACTTTTGGAGTATATACACCAAAAATTACAACTAGAAAGGCTTAAGCTGGCATAAAAGTTAAAATACATGACATCTTTCTTGATTAAAGTCTTAGATACATCAGCCTTGAAAAACGAGAGAGGAATGAGCATACACTATTTTATCATTATAATAACATTCAGTTAGACACTCGTATAAAGCAGAGGCACATCTTTTCAAGTGTGAGATGGTACACCACTGATAAAAATAATCTGAATAACAAGTTTTTGAAGCTTCAAAAGCTTTACTATTGCCTGTGACATTGACTTTTCGTGTTAAAAATTTGTTTAAAGCAACTGTCTTCAGTTTTTATTCATGGAAGAGAAAGCAAAGATGCTAATGCTACATATAAAATGTTGAAGAGCTAAAAAAAATCCTAAGAAAACATGCAGTTCATAAAAAGGTCACTGTCAAAATTTCCCCCTCACCTGTATAATTGCTTTCTGAAGGGAAGGTCCAAATCTAACACCTGGAAAGCTGTGCAAGTTCAAGTTGTCCTTCCCCCAATACCCATTCAGATCACAAAAGATACCAGATCTGGAGGCCCGTGAGGATCCCTACAGACTTTCATCAAGCTTCCCACAGAAATAAGGAAGAGCTGATAGTTGTTATTTCTTGTAACACAATGGCTCCTATCCCATTCCAAATTCTTGAGAGATGCTTTGTACAAAAGCAAAAGATTTCCTGCACTGCAAGGATGCTTACTTTACAGTGACTGCTCCTCACACCCAACAGGAGCTGGGAGATGATGATTTCACCTTTGTCGAAGACATAACTCTTACTGAGCACTCATAGGATTAGACCAATTGCCATCAACAGGAGCAAGATGAAACCTCTCCTACGTACAATGCAACAGCTTCCAGAGCTAAGTTGAAAACTGCACCCTACTTTTATTTTTTCAATTTCAAACACTGTGGTTAGTGAACAGGTTTTGAAGTTAGAAGATAAAAAACAACATCCAAAGATTCATTTGTAAATTAGAAAACATGAGGCAGAGTTCCACAGAAATAATCTATCCTATAGAAACCTAAACAGTTTTTCTTCATTCTGTAACATCTATGTATCTGGGAGGTCTGACACTGCTGAACACATGAAGCGTGGAGTGTTTTGCAAAAGAGGCAGCCATTCTTACTTGAAGATATAAACAAGACAACAGTCTGCAATATTTATGAAATAATGGTTTTGTTCTATTCTGTACTGTAAAATCTAGGGCAGGTATTTCATCGATTATGTGTACCAGGCTTTACAAGTAAGAAGATTTACTTCAGAACTAAGAAAAACTTTGTACCAGCAAAGATAAATTCTGGAATAGATTATCTAACAATGTTATGAAGCACACAGTACCGGTGGATTTTAAGTACGCATTAGAAAAAAGCTGTCTACACTAACGTATAAACATTTGTTTCTGCCTTTGGCCATCAGGATAGATGGCGAGACTTCTCAGCTTCTCTTTGAAACTATTTTTCTGTAACTATGTCTCTATTGCTTTTATCTGAAAATTACAAATAAATCTGTTGTAATAAAAAATTTGAGCTGCATTTTGCATCAGCCTTCTGCCCAGAGTAGACCGCTGCTGATTACATAAAGTTGTACATTCAGAGAATATAGACCTAGAAACTTGACTATGTCTATTTCATTATGAGACAGAAAATCGACAGCTTTCTTGGTGGTGGTGTTTGTTTTTTTCCCCTTAAAATACAAATCTCTCAAACAATGATATTACCCAAATATACCAGCATTCCTTGAAAAAGTTTTGTTTCCCATATAGTAAATAAGTAGCTGACTCTTAAAAAGACAAGTTACAATTTCAGTGGCCTCAACAGAGAAACAGATTCTACTTATATAGCTCATTTGTTTCACATATACTTTTGCATTACATTAGCATTATAAGGTGCATTGTCAGTGTAGCTGGGTATCCTATAAAGCTACCATCTATCTTTTTCTGGTTTAATAACTTACCGACCACACAGGAAGAAATAAAAGCTTTATTTCTTTCCTTCTCTGTAACACATTTCAGAATCTGAAGGACTAAAGTCTAGTTCAAACATTTTATTTATATAAAGTGTTGATGAATAAAAGGTTTTATTTATCAACAAAGTTCAAAGGCTTATGACAAAGCATATTTCTTGAGTACAATAGGATGATTCTCAGTTGTAATCACTACACTGCACTGCAACTGTCATAAAATCAGCCCTTCTAATCACAATGCAACAGGCACCGAGGGATTGAGAAGATCCATATTAATTGCCTCAGTGCAAGGCGCAGTTAATCCATATGCCCTCTCTTGGAACACAAAGTGTTGTTTTAGTGTTGTTCAAACAAGAAGCTGGCATCAGTTTATGTAATTAACTGTATGTTTACTATTGAATACACATTTCTTCTAAGACTACATCTGCGAAATGGACAATCTACCACCTATACAAGCAGAATTATAAGTTGCCACTCACCAAATAACAGTTTGATAATGCCATCAACTTTTTGCTGTTGTTTTCAGTGAGGAATTAGCCTCTTAACTGACAGCTGTTTCCACATGTATTCTTTGTGATGCAGCATGCTGGAGAACACACCATTAGTGTTATGGGTTCTTGAAAGGCTTTTTTGTGTTTTCCCTTCTTCTGAATTCTTTAATTAAAAATGTCTTAACAGGTTGTCAGTCTAGTAGTAATTTAAAGTGTTGTTGATAAAACACTCCTTAATAAGATGTTAGAAATATACTGACACCTTTCAGATAGCTTTACTTTCCATTCTGAGCAGGTCAAAATGTTTTCGCTTTTGTATTTCTAAATATATGGAGTAGCTTTTGAAACCCGGTAAAGTAAAACATACAGTTAAATTATGATTTTTAATTCATTTTTTTAAACATCATGAGGTTTTATCTGAATAACACCCATATCTTCAGGAATTAAAAAAAGTCACTGATTTTTAAGAAGTCTGTGATGACTCAAAGACTTTATAAAGATTGCTTCTTGTTTCTAAGTCTAAAATATAGAACTGTTTTATTCTATTTTAGTAACAGAAAATTAGCTGAACGCAAAAAAAAAAATGAAGTGCAATGGAGGCAAATATTGTTACAGGTCTACATAATGCCTAAATGTTCTACAACCTTGCAAGCTAATTAAGCAAGGTATTTTAACATGCATCTGTATGATTTTAAGTCTCACTAGCTTATGTGTTTAAAGAAGAGCTAAAGTATTAGGGGGAAAGCTTGATAGCAGGTGTGCCATGTAAAGAGCCACGTCACCATATATCCTCAGTTGCAAGTGTTCCTTCCTCCCCTTAACCTCATCATATTTTTCCTCCTGACTACTGGAATTCAGTTTTATAAAACTTGAATAGAAACCTAGAAGTTCACCGAAGACATCGCATATTCTCCTCTCCTTTGACTGACAATCAAACAAACTTGAAAGAACTGTGTAACGCCTAAACATCATCAGACTGAGGTATAAGATTACACAAGGAAGGAGAGAAAGGGCCCTTTTGGCTGAGGGGTTCATGTGCCCTTTCTAAGTGGCACCCAAACAGAGGCAGAACAGGGAGATATTGCTTGAACTGCTTGGAGGTTCTGTCTTCTCCTGCAAAGGGGATATTCACCACCAAGTAATGGACAGCAGAAAGGGCAAAACCCATGCTTGTTTACAAAATCCTTACCGATATCTGACCTCCTCTTTCCCCAATGCCCGGATAGGGAAAGAAGTGTGCAGTCCTACAGAAATGGACTGAAAGCAATAGATTTGAAGAAAAACAATGAAGTGGGTTCTTAGGTCCTAGCCACAGTTCACTCCTTTACCCAACTCTGGACAATAGCCTGGGAAGACAATTGCACAACATGACATTCCAAAAAGCAACAGAGGACAAAAACAAAACATACATACATACAAACAAACAAAAAAAACCCTCCCACATTCATTACCATCAACACAGAGATCAAAGATCATAGTATATAAATACTGTATGTTACTAATCCAGTAGCATGAAGACCTCTGTATCTTAATCATACCTGTAAGTTCTGAGAGAAAGTAGTTTCTTTATTATTTTTTTTTCCTCTTTTCCTTCCTTAGGCATCTTAGATGCTGGTAGACAGCATAGCCTGGATGTGCACCTAAGAGCCAGTGTATGCATGTATTCAATTACAGCATCTTTTCAAAAATAACAATGAGCTTCATTATATACTTGTTTCACTTACCAGCAGGTGGATGCTGCCAGCACACAATACTCCAGAGAAACAGTCTAGATTTATCCTCAATAGACAGCATTACTACATGTGATACTTTTTATAACACTGCATCTTAGAACAAAATCTGGCAACCTCAGATGCCCACAAATCAACATGAGAAAAGGAAATATAGAAAGAATATAAAGAATTAGATATGTAGGGTACCATTCCCTTACTGAACAGTGGAATATACATCAATAGTCAGAATGATAAAGGACATCTGGGGATCATCTGACAGGCATACTGTTAAAACTCAGGACCTATGGAGATCTGAGAAAACACCTATCGTATTGTTACCAGCATTCAATAAAGCAAAACATGATTCTATCGCTGGATCTACTTGATATGCATCTTCTATATTGTTTCAAAGGAGTATTCTTTAAGGATTTTCCCCCTATGTATTTTAGATAAACCTGGTTCGCTTATCTCCAGTGAAAGAGAATAAAACAGCAGATCCCACAATCAGCTTGCTCAGATACCACCAAAGCCACACACATAAGAAGGCATTTCTGGATCTTTTTTCTCTCCTTTCTTTTACCTGCTCAGGACTGGAGCCCCACAGCCCAGCCTGTCATTATCCCTGTGCTCACCTGTGCAGCACACACACAGCACATCCCTCCATGGTGCTCAGGCTCTACGTGCAGGGGCTCACCCCGCCCCATCCCGATGCTTCCAGCCCAGAAGGCTTGGTATTACGCACCATGGCGTGCTCTGAAACAAACCATCTTGAAAAAAAGTCAGTCCTTTCTAGGATGTTCTTTGAGACCATGAGCAGTAGTGCTCACGCCAAAGTACTACGAAAGAACTAGTTCAGTTATTTGGAAACTGTGATCATACCTTGTTAAATTACAGTACTTAACCTGTTTACAGGCTCATCTACATACTATAATATTCAAAAGATTCTTTTTCAGTTGCAGCAACACTTGTATCTGACAGATATACACAGCACAACTTTCAGAAGGTCATAATTTTAATTGCATGAGGCAATTATATCACATTCAAAAAAAAAAACAAAAAACCAACCCTGTATTTTCCCTCCATTCTAACTTACTGCACGCATTTAGGACATTCTCCATTTAGTGCAGTTCTTGTTGTTGTATTATGTTTAGCTCTTGTTTGGCAAAATGGTGCCTTTCAATATGTTTTTATTATAACATATGTTGTAATATTGTCAAAAATTCTAAGAAAGTCAAATAACTATATTTAATTTTAAAACTCAGAATTACTTAAATTTTATAAAATTTTCCTCAGGTTGTTCAATAGTGATTAAACCAAACTGAATTCCTCTGTGCTTGTAAGTTAGGATACACTATAATTTCTTTGTTAAAAAGCATTACCTTGAATTAAAACTCAAAGCAAAAACTATACAGGCAATACAAGTAAAGAACAGGACATAATGTTATACTGCAACTATTTAAATTACTTTTTTAAATAATTAAAGACTATGTTTTGGTGCACAAACAACAAAATTAAAAATATATATATTTCTATATACAGATGGATATTTGTCAATATTGCAGCATCCATGTCTGCAGTGACTCAGTGATTTCATCTGAATCATATTGCTTCTGCTCTATTTAATAAAACCATTCAAGGATTTGGAAATCAATTGGTACAGATTACCAGAACCATTTCTGTGAGAGCGTACAGAAAGTCAAATTTCTTGCAGGAAACAAGTTAGGGATCTGACCCAAGGTGTCCTCAACTAGCACAGCATGAGCATCACTAGCTTCAATGTTTCCTACTGTAGTCCTTTTATACAGCAGGGAAAAATAGCCGGAATGCAACATATTGCGATGCCCAGACAGCAAATGCACCTTTGGCAGCACGAGCCAGGTAGTACAAATTAGGGAAGCCCCCCAGATATTGTATCATTAAGAGACTAGAGAGCTAATGAAGGGGTGCTTAGACATGCTGTTCAGTTTACTGTTAGGCATGTAGACAAGTGATTCAATAAGAGGTTTTGGTCGTTTGACTTTATTTCAGGATATACTAGAGCTATAAAGCTTTTAATTACCATTAAGTATTTCCAGCACAGCTGTTTCCTTCCTTTATGTGCAGTCATGTAATCTTGATCTGTGTTTCAGTTCCAGGTTTAGTGTTCTCCTGATTTGCACAAATATTAGGGCCCAAATCCTTATTCACTGCAATTATTCCCACAGGTATCAAAGGATATATAGGTATAGTAAGGAGACACAAATGAGTTACTGTGCTGACATGCTCTTCTGGTTGTTCTCACTTTGGGCAAGAATAAATGACTTTAAAAGAAAAACAACGACAACAGCACACCACACTGTGACAAATCAGAGCCATCATAATGTTTTATGGCTATTGTTTAAAATTCTAATAAATCCTAAATGTTTCTTCTGGATTATAAGCAAAAGCAAACTAATTCAAAAATAAGAAAAAGATTTGTTGCACTAAGACCTCATGACTAAAGTATCATTCATAAAAAAATCTCTGCTGGAAAGACAACTGAAAATTGAAAGAACAAGACAATGTATCAGTAAAATGGCCCTTTTTTCCTATCATTAAAATAGCAAACACTTTCCTACTGACAGGATGAAATAAAGCAACCACCTTGCAGTCTATGTCTTAGGACGTTTAGAGCCTTTAATTTTGTCTAACCATTTCTATGCTGTCACCACTTAGTCATTTTGTGGCATACTGATGTAGCATGCTGTAGAGTGCTAGATACTTCATGGTGCTCAGGGAAGCTTCTGGGTTTACATTTTCTTTGGTGAAAATATCTGGCCTACAAATAGAAATATTTTTTCCTGTAATAAAATCCAAACATCGAAGCGTGAAGCATTGTTCTTAACGGGTCAAGACATTTATAGTTAAAAATTCCCTATTATTGTGCCCTGCACCTGTAGTTCATTTCTCCAGCGGACACACAAGCATCTACGACTTTCATTCCACTGTCCGTGTCACTGCAGCATAAATTTCTTTAGAGGTACAGTTTATAGTTGTGATTCCCTGTCGTATGTTTTTAAGTTGTTTTATAGGTGAAAAAGACTACAAAAGAAAAGTAACGCTATATTTATTTCAGACCTCTGACAGAAAGCTAGCTCCTTTTAATACCATATTAAGTCTCTGCTAGTCTGCCAGAAATAAAACACAGTATGTGTTCAGATATACAGCTTTTATTCTGTGTTTGGGTTTATTCTTAGAGGTGAATGGATTCGATATATTTTTCAACCCAACCACATATTTTAAAGTGCTGCCAATGTATAGTTTTCTATGGACCTTTCAGATTCATAGCAGCAAGGCTGGAGCCTAACCTCCTCTGCTGCTGCATGCATGAAGGCGGTAACGCCGAACTCATCTCCTCTGGAGAGAGTGAGAATGGGGAGTCCTCATCTATATGAGCCCATGACACAAGTCTCCTGCAATACAATTACAAAATAATAATTAAGAACATCACAAAATAATTTGACTCCCTGCCTTCCACAGTTCTACAGACAAATATATATATATATGTTTTCACTTCTCTTCCACATCGTACCTGGTGTAACCAGTGAGAAACCTGGGCCAAATGCTGCCTACCCAGCCAAGCAATAGCAAGCAAAGATCAGGGAAAACAGGATTCTGAAGAGACAACAACTATCAAAATTTTAACACCTATGTCAGCCTTTTGTCCCTTCACTTTTGACACAACCACACATTATAGATCAAGCCAAACATTATAGAGATATAACGTCCAAACAAGCCCATTAACCTCACCATTACTATCTCCAGCTATGCTGCCATGACACACTCACAAGAAAGAAGGTCTTTATATCTGTGACCCTTACTCCCCAGAATAGGCCCAAAACTATTAATTAAAGGATTCTGTTATTTATTAGCACACACCACTTGATTCAGACTGTATTGAGTACAACTACTGGGAAAAAAAAAAAAAAAAAGATTTGGCTCCTGGCCCAGTGCACAACCTCGTGCCAATATTTTCTCTCTCATCTCAAATAGGAGCAATGGCCTCTGCTAATAGCAGACAATAAATGACCAGCATTCATTTGGCAAGCAAGGTTTCCCATACAGTCTATTTCAGTGCTCTGTACACTTGCAAGAGAGGACAAGCAGAATTTGGGGGAGAAGGATAGTAGGGCATGCTGGCAAGAATGCAGATATCTATGAAACAGCGAAGCAATCAGGCGTTGTGGTATTTTTAGATACTTTCTTTTTCAAGTGCCAAAGATTCTGAATAAATCACAATGGCAAACAGGATGGCTGAGATGGGATAGATTACAGCTGAACAGTGCGCAGATCAAATATTCAGCTCCAACCCAAAGCATGAGTCCTAAGTGCATATCTGATACACTGTAAAAGCTTTCCATGACACAAGCCATCTACTTCTCTTACAGCTACATTAACTGCTAGACCCTGCATCTGCCTCTATATATTTCATAAAGTCTAAAAACACCTGGAATCAGTTCTCTAAACTCTATACACCTGAAACTTGTCCAGACATTTGGTTATTTGCATCAACTCTCCTGTCGTGGTTAGTAACTTTGAAACACAGAATAATGAAAAGTATATTTTCTGCAAAGTCTATAAAATTGATACTGGTGGGAGGCCAAAGCATTTTCGGCATTCATATAAAATATGGCTCTCAATACAAGAATTTTGCATATAATCACTGCTTCATGTGCTCACTGAATGCAGGAACTGGTGATAGAGGCAAAGACCAAATTTTATACAGAGGCTTACACTGCATTTAGGTCTCTCAAAACTTCAGTTATTTCCTCCGTCGTGCAGGAACAGAATATGTTTTTATACTTCATATACATGTTTTTATACTTTATTTGTAAAGATACCTCCTGTATTAGATCAGGAGTCCATTTAATTTATTCCTTCCCTTGCATATTTGCCAATTTCACAGAACCACATGGAATTTGGAAGCAGCGTTTCTGACTGTGGCTCCTACAAAGAGAACATATCTGTGTTACAGAGGGCTCAGGCACAGACAAGATCCACTGGATACAAGTGCACAAGATAAAACAGCCAGAAGATCTATCGTATCTATGATGACACGAAGAGTGTTAAGGGCCAACAGACCATTAGTGGCCAAAGTGATACTGACTCCTGACTGACAGCATGCCATATGGATGGAGCTCCTAGACAACCCAAAGCTCTGATGTATTTATTGGTGGAAGTTGCCTGGAAAGTCACCACCTGCTTTTCATCGTGTCAGGTGAATCCCAACTTGGCTGTGAAGGACTTGGTCCAGTATATACCTCATTATTCCCGTATCACTCAGTAGGGTACGCTTTTCTTTAATATCAGTTGTACCTTAAGTAGTATAAAAAACTGCTTTTTATTCCCTCCCTCCCACCTTTTTTCTTGTCATTGTCTTCCAGTGCATTTTTTCCTTACTTTCGTCATTTTTCTTGCCATCGCTTTTCCTAAATTGTTATATTTAACTTTTCCCTTGTGTAGTTTCTTGTCCTTCTGTCACTGCTTCCTTTGTCTTCTAAGAATGCCTCAAGCAACAAGAGCAAACCATTCATTAAAATCAAAAGTGAACGCTATCGCACAAGGATCTCTCAGAGGTATGGCAGAGAATACCAAACTAAGAAAACTTCAAGTTGGATAAACACCTTTCAATAGTACTAGTTGTTCTGTCTTCTGCACATACTGTAGAAATGACAGCCTCTTTTCTGACATGCAGAATTTGACATTGCCCTGTCTAGCCACAGAGAAAGCTTCAAAACTTGTCATAAATTTACTTCACAGCTTTTGTCAGGATTTCTATTGTTTGAACAAGGAAGGGCATACTGGTCAGCACAATTCCCATTTTGAATTTATGATACTGTAAAGTAAAGCAAGCAGTGCATACGAAGTGCCTCATTCATATTAGTTTACCCCCCACCTTAAATTTGTCCTAGACATTCAACCCACAGAACACCTTTTGGTTAAACTTACTCATGCAGGTAGCCGCGTGAACTTGTTCTAATAATCTCCCTCTGCTCTTCTGGTTTTGCCAAGACCATTGCCTTTACCCAGTAGCAGACAAGTTTTGGCTATCACTAGTACAAACACAACTTCCCCACAGACAAGACATTGATAAAGACTGTTTCATGTGGCAGAGGGATGAAACAGTTCATCTTTACAATGGCTGAGTATTTCAGAGAGGAAGCATTTTGCTACTCAACAACTCCCAGTGGTGCTGCAGCCGACGCTAGCTTGAATGTAAAAGATGTCCTCCAAGTTGCAATACAGTAAATGTAAGGGGAAGAGTGGCCAAAGGGCATCATTACTCATTTAAAGGTACAAAGTGGTTCCTTTGTTGCTAATAATTTTCATAACTTAAGCTGCTTGTGTATTGCTTGGGCTTTATTTCAAAAAAAATGAAATGGAAGAACAATTGCACTGCTTTCTGTTGGTTTCATTTACTGAGCTTCACGTACTACCTTTAAACCCCTACAATAATTCTACTGCAGACATCACCATTTAAAAAATAAGTAACATTTTAAATATTGTTTGTATTTGAAGAGAAATAGTGATAATAAATCTACTGAATGCTTCCTTATTAAATAACCAACAAATGCATTCCAAAATGCTGATGGCCCTGGGAGACAACTAGAGAAGAGAAAGGTGGAAAGAGAAGTTCAGATCAAAAAGGAACAAAATTTTGAGACTATGAACATGTGTGCACTCCGTCATATAAGGAGGAAGCCCAGAGCAGTGAAGCTAGACACTGACTTTAACAAAAATCAAGCTAGTGATGGGATATAAGTTGAGTGGTGATCTCAGGTATGTCACTCTAAGAAAAGGGGCTATCTCCTTTTAGCTCTGTCATTTTTATTATGCCAGAAGTGGAAAAAATAAAGATAACTTATTTCTGAGAGATGCTCTTCCTACATCAACTCATGTTTCAGTTAGATTTTGTTTTCTTACTTTAAAACAGTGCAAAAGTGTATCTTAGCTCTGACCATTACAAGCTTAATATGAGTTAAATCCTTCCTTCATTTCTAAAAATGACAAGACATATCAAGAGAACCAGAATGAAACACATGCATAATATACAGCTCAACAGAAAGTATTTTCTGTAAAAACATCACCTTGATATATCACATTATTTGTATGGCATGGATTCAGATAATATTTCCCTAGTTTACACACAGACGCTTTCCCGTTACTGCTAACCACACCTGTAAGATGAAACATTAAGTTGCAAACTTTCTTTATTCTTCAACACCTACAGTAACAGCCCATAAACCAAACTATGCCTCAATAGCAGCTGTACAAATCCACTGCATCTGAATTACGACCCAAGCTGTGTTTTCCCTGAACAGTCCTGCTGGGTGGTTGTACAGGTGTAGTTAAGAGTCTGCCTGGTGTTTGCCAGTGATGGTGTATGTGTTAAGGGAAAACAGACTGACTTTCTGATATTTAACAGAAGAGACCTGTAAGGCTGACAGTGGTATGTGGAGGGACACATCTGAATTATAACTTTGGGGCTGAGATCTGAAAAGCAGCGAGAAGTATCACAACATGACTTTGGTGGCTGAGCCCCTTGCTGGATAACCACAATGTATATTTTTCTGAAGCTTTAAAGAAATGCAAAGCCAGTCTAACAATTGAGCTGATAACCTAAAACGAACTGCATACACAATTGCAAAAGTTTCTTATCCCTAAGGGAAGTGATCTAGTATCCTCTTTGAAGGGCTCCAAGCCCTATCAAATGAGAAAAGCTGGGAGACTAAGGAGAGAGAAAACCGAGTGCAATCCAACAGAGGGCACGTGGCTGTGAGCCTCCTCTGGCAAGCAGAAAGACTACTTTGAAACATCAGAAAACAGTGAAGAGTGGGACTCCACTGCACCTTTCAAACAACTTCATGACAAGACTGTTACTCTACACTGGCATTGCACAGTTTATGAGAAATCTAGCAACACAGAAGCAAATATGAAACAGCTTTCCATCTTTTCTTTTTAGAGAGCAACTTTCCTCTATTTTTGACTGCCTATTTTGCAAAGTTTTTCAGCTAACTCTCCAACCTTCCTCTGCACCACCTTACCTTCAACAGAGCACCTTCCTCAGCAACAGCATGTTACACACATCGCACCCACACAGCTTCATTTCTAAATAAACCTGTTTCCTACACATGCTGGGAGAAAACTCCAGCACCCTGGCAGCGACGGACCACAAAGCACGCTGTTCTCCTCCCTAAGGCACAAGTTATTTTGTAACCTCCCTCAGGTGCGTGCACACTGCAAATTGCAGTACAGAGAAGAGACAGGCAGCAGGTATCCTTTGGCTTAGAACGAGCTGGTCTCCATCAGGTAGTTACGCAAGGAAGGTGCAAAGGAGACCAAAGCAGGGAGGCGTGAGTGGGACTGACCAAAATTACCTCCTGGGAGTTAGCACCAGAGAGGACGAGAGGTTCGTACCCAGCACCAGATCATTTCAGCGAAGGCAAAAGTACCAGTTGGGTCACAGCAGGCACCTTACGGCGGGCTTTGCGAAGCGCTGACGGTTTCCCAGCCCCACATCCCAGGCACTAAGCGTTTGCTTACCGTCCCCATAAGGCACACGCACATTTTTGCAAGACACCACAGATGCATTTCCCCCATGCAAGCAGGCAGCTCCCCCCCCCCCCCCAGCCCCACGCCAAGTTGCAAGACTTGCAGCTGAAAAGGTGTGGGGGGGGGGGGGAGAAACCCCAAAATAACTACGAGGGAAAAAAATAAAGGGGGGAGAAAAATAAAACAAAATCCCCGCGCCCCCACGCTGCTCCCGTCCTACCGCCTGTGGAGCTGGCCTCCTCCAGCTGCGCCGAGATGCTCTCCACCCTCCTCACGTTCATGCTGGGAGCCGCGGCGGGGCCGCGGGAGCCGGAGCGGGGCGGAGCGGGGCCAGGGGGCGGCGGAGCGGAGCCGGAGCGGGATCGGGATCAGGATCGGGAGCGGGGCCCCGCCTCGGCGGCGGCGCCTCCCCCGCCACCCGTGGCGGCGCGGCACGGGGCGGGCCGCGGCGCGGGGCTGTGGGACGACGCCGTGGGAGACCTGTCCCGGTGCGGTCCCCGCCGGGCAGGGGAGCCCGAGAGCGGCTCCCTGCCCTGCCGGGGCTCCGCGGGGTGGGAGGCGGCGCCCGCAGCCCGAGCAGGGCGGGCCTGGCAGCGGGGAAAGCCCCGAGGGAGAGCCCGCGAGGGCCGGGCCGTGCCCGCCGCCCTACGGCTTCACACAGGTGGTTCTTGGAGCCCCTGTCCCGCCCCGCCTCGGTGCCCGGGCGCTGGCGGCACCGAGCCCTCAAATAATGGAGCTCCTCTGACTTGTGCTCCACGAGCACCTACCTCTGAGGGGTTAGCAGGGGCTGGGGGGCTCACAGCGCTGCTGCTGCCCACGGGTGCTTGTCGGAAGAGCTCCTGGGGGGCCACCAGCTCAGATCTGAAAGAGCAAGCCTGTATCAAACAAAAAAAGCCTGTGTCAAACCCTTTCCTTGTTTACTAAATGCTGTATTTGGCCAAATTACGATCGGTTGTGCCATAGGATGTGAAACGTAGGAGGCAGCGTATGGAGCATAGAAATAACACCTGACGGAAATGGCTTGTTTGGCACTTTGAACAGCTCTGGGAGAAATTCAGGCAATTCCACTGAAACTAAGGAGGTCCTGCCCAGTGATACCTGGAAAGATTTGGCCATTATGCTTAAAGAAAAATGGAAATGGCATTTAATAGACCTTCATAGCACCTCTAATTTATAACGGCCTTCCATGAGAGAAGAAATCATTAGAAAATGCTTCAACTATGGCAGCTCTTCCAGTTCATTTCTATATGGTTAACATTTTAATCTTCTTTACTATTTCTTTTATTCTTACATGAATAATGCCTTGTTTTGGAAATCCCAGCTATTCTTTTGTTCGGTGTGTACATTCCCCAACCATCATAGTGATTTTTTCAAGGCAAATAAAGTTTACAGACTTGCTACCTAAAACCTTAAATATTATTTTGGTGTCTGATTTCATATCATTTCTTGAACCCGGTACTAATCAGATTCTTATCAGCTGAAGGATAAAGGTGTATTTGCTACACCATACTGCCAAGAAATGATTTATGAAAAGACTCCTACCTTCTTCTATTCCATGGGACAAACTTACGCCTGTTTTCACTCCAAAATGGTGAAATGACTGGGCAGACAGAGAGCTATATATAACATTAGCCAAGAACAACTCAATGTTGAGTAGCTTCTGCCAAGTGATCTTTTCTGATAAAAACACATGCATTGCTGCAGGTTTAGGAAAGACTGTGAAGAGTCAGGATTCAGAGTACTGTATTTGCTAAACACCATCAAAAGATTTTCATTCTATAAGGAGAATCCTCGGGTAGCCAAAATATGGCTCCCCTTCATGAGAGAAATTCAAAGGAGTGAGAAGAGAGACCAGGATTTGGTTTCATTATCAAGAGTTGAGCTGGCTTACTATTGAGAAGGTAACCTACCGATAACTCTAATGCATCACAACTTTGCAAGAGACCTTGGTGTCACACATACATAGTTTTCAGAGTGAAGCAATTCTGATTTATGGCTGTCACCTCCTTTTCCTCACTATGCCGTACCCCAACATTGTATCAAAACTCTGTGAGTTATGAAAACAATCTAAATATACAGTAGCAGCTGGTCATAACAGAGTGAGCTAGGGAAAGAACGGTAGTAATACATCAAAAACACCTTTGCAGTTGCCAGGTAAGATAGATATTTGTCTTGTGTCTTAGAAAGAATTACGGGTATGTAGCACAGCACGCAATGTGAGCACTACAGTGACTACCAAGTTTGTACAGAGAAGGCAGTGTGTGTAACCTTTATGATCAATTGTGTCTGAGGCAAAGAAAAAAGAAAGTGACCCAAATAAACTCAACAGTCTCTATCAATCTACATGCTTCTCCCAAGCTCATCTCCTTTATTTTTCTACTTGCTCTCTGTTTCCACCCACCTGCTCTTCATCTCCTGTTCTTCTTCATAAACCTTGCTTAAAATAATTTGATCAAATTCCTTTGCCTATTTTTTTCCTTTTTGTTCTCTCAGGACATAAAGATTTTTGTTGGAAAAAGCCATAGATTTTCCCAAGCTTCCATTTGAACTTTTCCAGTTCTTGGCTGTTTAATTTTCTTTCACCTTCTAAATACCAGTTTTCTTGTTTCACCACTACCGCCATTGAAATCCAAACATCAGCATATTTACCACTTACTTACAAATTAGGGGTACAGTACTAAAAATGAAAGCCTAGTTAAAAATAACAGGGCAAAACCTCAGTTAATATAAATGAATATAATTTTCTGACTTCATAAGCTATAACAGTAATAGAACCATGCAGATTTTCAACCACTGAGCATCTGGTTTAATTTTAACTAAATCTGGATTATGACAAAGGTTGGCAATAATTCCTGAATATAAAGATTAAATATGTGTAATTTTGATGCTATATGTAAAAGAAAATATACCTCAATGTGTTTGTTTTTGTTTTTTCCGAATTTGCTTTAAAGGGAAAATTCTGTCATTTACCAAACCTGATTCAGTTTTCTCCAATTAGCATGTCAAGACCACGTATCTGCTCTATATAACATTCAGTAAAAATTGACATCAACTGTGATTTCATCCTTTCTATATAATTACATTTCAACGTATAATTACATTTCTATGAATATAGAGTTTCATTCTAGTTCTAGTTTCTGTTTTTCAAAATGTGTAATTTCTTCCTTCCTGATTTATTTCAAATACTTATTTCAGAGCTAAATGCTAGTAACACTTTGCTCATATATTTAAGGGTACACGTATATATTAAGATTTATTCCAGTCACCTATGATAAAATTTTAATTTCTTCTTTTTGAAATCGTTGATGCAGTTTCCACTTGATTTCTTCAATTAGAAGCTGAATCAGCATATTTTTGTTAGCCTCAAATGTAAACTAATTGGAAAGACTTAACAAGACTATGATTCCTATGTCCAAATCAAGCTCAGATTTCCACAGCTGTTTAAAATATATAATACGTAGAATTAATTATTAAATCATGAAGCTAGACTAGGGATCAAGGAGTCATTTTCATCCAACAGAGAAAATTAATCAAATCATCTTAGATGAATCAAGATTATTCATCATGATTTCCGGTGGTAATACGTTCCTCTTAGACAGGACCTGATTTTTTCCTACTTATTTGTGTAGATGAGAAAAGGCTTAGGCTCAGAAAGCATATAGGAATATCCAAAGATTCAGTCCTTTCAGCCTCTTCTACTTCCCCACTGGTCTTGGGACATCTGCAAAGGGCTAACACAGTTAGTTCAGCAACCCAAATTGTATTTGCACAAAGGATCTGAATAATTTATAATCAAGCAGTTGAATAGAACCAATATAACCCCAAATGATTCAGTGCATCCACGTGCTGATGGCCTCCTGAGAAGCCATTTATTTCTGTAGTGCTTCCTCTGCTGGAGAATGGCCCTCCAGGTGGGGCCCTTTCTTGACTCCCAGAAGTTGTAAATTTGTCATTCAGCTTATAGTGCACGTCACTTATGATGTTTTTCCAAAAGATTAAAAATACAAAAATAAATAAATAAAAACAACTAAATTAGTTTGCCACTTACTTCTAGGATAAATTCTCTTCCTCCTCCAAAAAGTAATAAAATTCCATTTTGCTAGTTTTTATTCAGGCATGAGAAAGAAAGACTGCTCTTTATGCTACAACAGATTTCTAAGAGTATTTTTGCTACGAGAAGTGTATTGTATTTATCTTTAACTTATACTCCGTAAGGATGCATTCTAGGAAAAAAAAAAAAAAAAAAACCTTTGTGTGTCCTCTAAATCAGAAAATGCTAACTATAATTTGGCCATACTCAAATATTACAAGTGTCTATGATATAAATACTCTATTTAAGTGAGATGTTGCCTACACCTTTGAGAGTCATCTGGCACCCTGACTTAGGGTGTGTGTTGCTGGCATGGTTTTGGTAGTGGGGGGTTTCCAGGGCTGGTCTCAGGGAAAGTTCAGGGGCAGCCAGTGTCTGCTATACCGCTCAAGGGACAGAGGCTCATGGAGGACACACACTAGAGCAAGTACCCCCCTGAAGTACTGCAGCCCAAGGAGAAAGTCCATGCCAGAGTAGAGGAAATCCATAACAATGAAGAAACTATAGAAAAAACGTGAGAAACAAGGAGCAGCAGAGAGAAACTACTATGCACAGACCCCAGCCTCCTGCCCTGCCCATCATCCATTCAGTGGAATGTAACCTGCAGTAAAATCAAGGGGAAAGAAGTGTCTGGGGTGAATTTGACTCTAGAAGAGGGAGATGAAATGTGTTTTTCCTCTACTATTTAAACATTTGTCTTTTTTTTGTTTGTTTCTGAATACCCAAATCAAGTAATTAAATATTTTTGTTGATTGTCAATAAATTAAGGTATCTCCCCAAGTCTGTTTTGCCCATAACAGTAACTGCTGAATGATTTTCCTGTCTTTACTTCAACCCACAAGTTTTCACCCTCTTGTTCTTGCCATTTTCTCCCCTGCGGAAGTAGGGAAGAGGGGTGAGCAAACAGGTGTGTGGGGGCTTGGCTGCCAGCTGGGGCCAACCCAGCAAAGGGGGGATATAGGAGAGTCCGAAGTGCAAAATGAGATTGTAGGAGTAGGAAAGGTATCACTACTACTAAGTTACTTGTCCCTGAAACAGGGAAGCATCTATATTTAAGATTTCCTGTTAGCATCCACTGTTTCAGGAAGCACTGGTGCTTTCAGAAAGAGTAATCTTGCATATTTCGATTTTTGTGCTTATTAAACCTCAACCATGACACTTCAGAAGAAGTGCAATGTGTATCCCTACTCTTTCACAGGAAACATTGAGAAACAATGAAGTCCTGTCCTGGAACTTGACAAAAATTAGCCGTTATTATTATTCTACCTTGTTACTGAAAAGGTGAGAGGAAAGGGTGAGAACCTACTTTCCTTGAAACTCAATTTATTTTTTTGTATTTGCATTTTGTAGTAAGTTCTCTAGGGGTCAGAAGCAATTCAATTTACCAGAAATGAATAAACAAGTCAGAATTAGTATGTGGTAACCAAAAAGAAAATAGAAAACAATTAACAGCCCTCCAATTTAAACTTTGTCTCCGGGTGTAAATCTGCCAAGATGTGCTTTGACTTCTTTGCTGGGGCTTTTAAAACAAAACTCAGGGAAGTTGGGGCCCACCCTTCAGTCATTGTCAATGGAAAATAAGCACTCTGGAATGCTAAGCTGTGGCATTTTTTTCTGCTGTTGTATCTGTTTGTTGGCTTCACTGCAGTATGCTGCAGGTGACTGGAGCTGCTCAGTGGTGGCATTTAGGTACTTTACCTTTGATTTGTGAGAGTCTTCTGTTTTTATATCTATGTTTTAACTGTGATTCATAGTTTGTAATGGCCACACTGCAGATATTTTAGAAGAGAGTCATTACAAACTAATGCAAGGTTATATTTTTAAGAACCAATGTAATATTCTACACGACTTTGATGTGCTGCTCATAGACTTCCTTGGCATAATCTGTATCACTTAATCTAAATTGCTATTGAATTGTTTGTTGTCATTATTAGACTGCCACTGAAGTTATTTCATTAGTAAACCTGAGTCAATATAATGTTTCATATTTACATAAAGTTCATGTAAAATAACAGCACTGCGGTTTTTAAGCACCTCATTCTTAGCCTGGCAGATTACAAAACATTTTATAAATAAAAGCATACTGGGAGCAGCTTCACCTGCTGCTGAAATGTAGCCAACTTCAGAGGACAGGCAGCTGAAAAACAGTGCATTAGACAGGTGTAGGTTGAAGAAAAATATTGGCTAATTATACTGTAGCAAACCTATGTTCTTGGGGGTGGCAGGTGGGGGGGTAGATTCTATACTTTTTTATAAAAAAATAGACCATGGGTTTTAAGATCTCATGTGAAATACCTGCTAATAGTAATCTGCACTATGCTCAGAAGAGACAGAAAAAAGAAATGCCTAAACAAAAAACAGCAATAAAAACCCCAGAGCTGACCTAGCGTAGGACAGCGCCCAGACTGAGCCAGTTTATGGCAGCATGATTTCTCAACACTTTTTCTGGCAGTTTTACATTCAGCAGTATGTTGGCTTCACATTGCTCTTTGTACTTCATTCTCAGCAGGTAATTCTGCACTCTATTCCAGTAAACCCTTCTCCCACTCTATTCCTCCCTCTCCCTTCCCTCCATTTCCTTTCCCTTTCCTATTTACCTCACACATCATTTCTTACCAAAAAAACGAGTAACAGCTGAAAGGATAATGGCTTTTATGTTCAGCTAGTGGAGATCAGAGAGCAGTAGTGTTCTGTACAGCCAGCTACAGAATGTAACTGAATGCAGTGCTTCATATTTTCCATTTTTAAATCCAGATCCACAGAGTTGCCAGACTACAGGGTTTTAAGAACAAAAGTATATGGAGTCCTAGCTAATTCAAAAGCCATTTTAAGGAATATCAAACAATCATTAGCAATACAAACTTAGCAAATTTCAGACAGTTTTAAAGCATTTTGATTCTTAGAATAGTTCCTCCTGGGAAGTCCAAGAGGGGATATAGTTGTTGTATAGATACATCAGGCAGGTAAAAAACAGTGAGTGAAGAAAAAAAAAAAAACACCACAAAACTATTTCAGCTAAAGGTCATTGTTGACACCAGAACAAATAGTACAATTTAGTATCTATACATTTAAGTTGTGTATGAAACAAAAGTTGCTAAGCATTAAAGCATTCACAAACTGGAACAACCTTCCGAATGAATAGGAGGAAAAGCAAAATAAATGTTTCAAGGCAGAGCTTGATAAGTCTGTGAATTATATGATATCTATGAAACAGAGAGCTGTATGATCATAAATCATACATGTTTTCCTTTCCTTAGCAAGAAAAGCTCTTGAACATAATGCCAAATTCATAATACAGCATGGGAGAAGGGCTACAATACTTATTGCAGAGATTGCATAACAATCTATAATACCAAGAGCCTCTATAATAAACATTAATTCCTTTATGTAATATTCTGAAAACTTGTAGGACACGATAACATAACAGGCTTTCATATTTAAATGGCTATGACAAGGAAGACAGCAATCAATTGTTCTCTGTGGTCAGCGGCAGAGAGTCATAGGAGAAAGGGACTTAGTTTGCAGCAAAAAAAGTAGTTAAAATTTAGGGGAAATTTTCTAAGTTCTAAGATTAAGCCAAATATTAGATCAATTTTCTGAAGAGGTTGGTGGAATTTCCATCATTAAAGAGCTTGTTTTAGCTGCCATGGAGATGACCTGCTGAAGAAAATCTAGAGCTTTTGATTGTGTCACAGCCCAGCATTATGACAGACCTTGACGCATTTCTGTCTATATACACCTCTATGGTCCTACAGTTAAAAGAATAGTACTGATTGAAGCGAGAAGGGAATTTAGCCAGCAGTGGCCCTATCTTGTCAGCTCACCATCCCCACTTCTCCTACAGAAAAAGAGAAAACAATCCAGGTGCTCCTAGATTGTTTGGATTTTATTCTATAAAAATAGAGGTGTATTTCCTGATTTTTTTTAAAGATGTTTTGTTTCTTAATTTGCATACCTAAGTATTCTGTTGTCATGGAAATCTCTTCTCTGAAGTCCTTGAAGACCAGTTCTCTTGCTTCAATTCTGTTTCAAATTTTCTGCATCATCAACTAATTTTTATTCTTACTTCAGGTTTCCCATATATCAACTTGTTACATCTAAATGACAGTCTTACCATCTCTCAGGCCAAAACCTCACACTACTTGGCCATAAGAAAAGACGTTTCACTTTAGACAAGTGTATTAAGTCTAATACGATGCCATTTGTTGACTAAAATGAATTAATATTTTTAATTCTTTCAGTGAAAGAGCAACCACGTTGATAAGGATTTGGCAGCTCAGCAAACAAGCAAGAAGTCATAGTACTTATGAAATGATAGAAAGGATATAGCTGTAATGAAATTCAGGTAGAATTGCTTGAGTAATCACAGTACAAATATCTTGCCTATGCCCATCTTCTTACATTGCTTGAAGGTAGTCTCACAGTCTGTCCTGAAAGCTGAAATACCTGATTAAGGCAAAAAAATGAATCACATCAGCTTTCCTTCCACATAAATGCCAACCTATCAGTCTCTTACTTTTCACCAGTTGCAGCCCAGGTAGGTTCAGATTTTTCAGTGATCACAGATATAAATACTGAAGGGATTTAGTGAGATCAGGCTTTCATGAGTAAAAATGGCATTACACCTTTGGCTATTATGAGAAGTTTGAAAACAAATACTGTCTTTCATAGAAGAAACATATGCATAATATGCATATGGAAAAAAAAAAATGTTTGAAGAAGCAGTCCTCCAAAATAACAAGCTTTGGTCACTAACAACCTGGAGGGATTTTAGAATTTAGTCCACCCATAGCTCATCTTATGGTCAATGAAAGTTCTACATCAGAATGAAATAATTTTAGTCTCTAAGCATATGACAAAAGGTGCACTTGCAACTTAATGATCAAGAAGCTGCCAAGGTCAACCTTCCAGCCAATGACCTAAGGGCAGATATACATCCTAAATGAAAAACGCCGGAATGTATCTGCCTTACTCTCCAGTTTTTTCACCAGCTAGCTGACCCAATGCCATCTTGATATTCAGCCAAATTGCATTTGTGCCGCAGTTCCCCCAGAAAGACAGCAATGTAATCTTCCTTCATCAGGAGTTGGAAATGCAGATATAAAGCTGTATTATCTGCATGCTGAAGCAGAACTCACTTTTTTTTTTCAACAGCCTCCCATATGTGCATATAGCTTGATTAATTAATGACTAAAGTAGAGCATAAAGCAGCATCACTGATCACACTTTTATTTATTATTAAATCTATAAGGCAGGCTTCTGTCTCTTAGCTGCTGTCATCAGCATCCTCCCAGTTTGATCCACTAGACTAGGTTAAAGCCAGAATTTTCTCTCTTAATTACTTTGTTCCTTTACAGTAGTATTCTAAGTGCTGCAGATCAAGTCAGTTCAATGGTAGTAATTATTTTTTTCTATAATAATAAAAAAAATAATCACTGCAAAATGTGATTTAAGATTGTGGGTCTCTGTGTTCCCTAATTTAAGTTATTATTGTGGTGACAGTACACTGGAGTGAATAAGTATAAATACGTAAACTTATGAAGCTGTCTCTTAGTCTTCCAGTTTTAAACACTTCAGTTCTCCATTACATATATATGTATATAGTATGTATTTTACAGGTTACTATCAGTTTGCTTACCCTTTTGCATCATTCTTATTCAAATGACTTTTTAGCTTTGAAAGATTATATACACATTTTATTTTTACATCTCCCAGAAGAGTACTATGACTTTAAGAACTGAAAGATAAATTCTCAAATATGTCATTCCTGCCCCAATGTGCTTATTTATAAACTAATGCTGAATGTCAACTGACCAGTACTATCTATTAAGAACTTAATAATAAGTATTGCTATTCTTACCATCAAAAAACATGAGGTTAATTCTTCCTTCCCATCAACAAAGCATGACATTGTTTGAAATACTGTCAGCCTGAAACTCATTTTTATTTCCACTTGCACATTCTCAGCATACCAGCTAGAAAATTTTCAAAATAAGTTAAAGATAAAATTGACCTGAATCTCAAAGCTGTGTCCCTAAGAAGAAAGAGTACCATGACCTGTATGATACACTTTATGAGAAATGTCAATATGAAATGTGGTACTGCTTGTTGCTTTTGAGATTTGAGAGATGTGGTTTGTTAGCAGCTATGAATGTTTATATTTCCACAGGAGTTGGAAAAGAGAAGGGATTACCAGGTCACAGACTAGATTAATATGCAAGGGCATCCTAGTTTACTCTCACACAATGCTGAGCTCACTGAATTGCATGTACGAGGCACAGATAAAGGCAGTGCTGAAGAAAATGGATTTATGCTGAGAATTTGCTTAGAAGATCCAATAAAGTCAGACTTCCCTATGTGCTGCTCATTTTTGGGGTCACTAGACAGAAGATTCATTGACACCTTTCTCAAACAGTTAGATGATTTAGATCTGCTTTTGCCACTCCAGATTCACCATTCTTTTCTCACAAGAATCCAACTTATTTGTAAATTGCCAGTTTCAACTCTTAGGACTCCTTTGCTCTAGGAAACACCAGGTCCTGAGCTTTCTGAGATTCATGCCATCTCACATGAGGCCTGAGTAGTCATACAAAGTCACTATTTCCTCATTTTTCTACATGAGAGTATTGGGATTGAGGGAGAGTTTGCAGAACAAAGTTTATTTTTGTGGATTTTATTTACCCATCTGCTTATCTCTTCTATTATCCTCTCCTTTCTTCAATACAATTCTTATACAATTATTACAGAGGCAGAGTTGTACAGTAAATGATTCTTCGAGTCATTTGAGTGACCAAGTACTATCAGCCTAGACTAGCTCCAGCAAGATATCAACTTAAGGGCAAATATCAACTTAAGAAATGCAAAGGATCCATGATAATAATTTCCAGATATGACATGGGCTCTGGTAGGAGCAAGGAGCAGGAAGTCAGAAAACCATAGGAAAGCTTAGGAAACCAGGGCTTGGAAGGAACTATGGTGAATTTCCAATTCCTGAAAACACGTTTAAAAGACAAAATAGGTTATGTGAACAATTAACCAATAAAAGAAGAATTAATTCTTAAACATTTTGAATGGGTAGCACAAATGCAGATAGCCATAGTGAATGCCAATTTCCCAACATTTCTATGCCATACATTTCCAACTTTAAAGCGAAGCTAACATGGAAAGTGAATCCCTACTTTCAGCTTCAGTCTAGCTCTGAGATACGTCTGCAACAGCGGCAAACTACAAGGACTGTGTGCTTCTGTTGCACTTCTCTCCCACTAAGGTTAAACTTTGGAGACCATTTCAGGGATTTCACATTCTTTGGCTTCAGGGGATCCCAGCAAATAAACATGAAAGTAATGGTCAAGAGGGAGTATGCATAACCTTTTCCCAGCTTACACCATGTGGCCCTCAGCAGGACTTGATCAATGCAGCTAGAGCTACTGCAGGGTATAGTGAAAAAATTAACCAGCTTACTGTCATAAAAGATAACATTGCTAACTTCCATGTTATTCCTTTTTCATATGAGCCTGAAGGCATGCGATTAGTCACCACATTGCCTTGTCACATCAGGTGCCTTAGTTCTGTCACAAAACTAACAACCAGTCTCTAGCAAAAGCAATTATTTCTCCATAAGGTACACTTCGGGGCTTCTTCTGAATACCACCTGACAAAGCCTGTTTTATGAGTGACAGCTATGTAAAGAAAAGATTGCCACTCACTCATTAGGGATGACCTGACCTAAACCGCCTCCTGCGTATGATTTTTTTCTTGATGGAGAGAGGTTGTGACTGCATTGTTGAATCAGTAATGGAATTATAGGTTTGTATACTTTAAAATCTGTTAGATCATTTCATCTTCTCAATCCTATTTTAATAGGAGAAAGAGAAGGACGATTTACAGAATAAATTACTTTTTAAATGGCATATGTGCACATTTAATACTATTAGGACACTAAGTGTCAGACAAAATGGAATCAGAAATGGAGATGGAAAGTTGCTACCATGGCCAGGGTAAGTAAGGTCAGGAAATGGGGAAGAAATTGATTCCACAAAGTCAAAGGTCTATGCAGCGAATGTTGCCAGGAACTGTGCCAAAGTCAAGAACTAGGAAAGCGAAGATTAGATAGGGAGATCAGGACAAGCACCAGGCAACAGAATTGAGCAAGTGGGACATAAATTTAGCTAGGAAACAAGTTTAACAATCAAAAGTAATTTGTGCCTTGAAAATCTGTCAAATTTTGGTAAACCAGCAATCAGACTCATAAACCCAGCTGCAGTTGCTAATGCTATCAAGCCATCATTCTCCTGTGGCAAAGGTTGTGACCAACTGGCAAAGCTTTAAAAAAAAAAAAAAAATTAAAAAAACTGCTTGGCCATGTGGATAGTAATGTATTGACAAAGATGATAAACCAGAAAAAGAGGAGAGTGCAACCTTGTGTTGACTATCTAGCACCACACCTTTCCAAATTAAAATACTTCGAAGAATAACTGTTAGACTCTCTTATGGTGTCTACATGCCACTGATACCTCAGCTAGCGATACGGCTATTGCAAGCCTTTCTGCATGGCACCATATTCTATCATACAGAGCTCAGACCATTGTTTCTTGTGTTCCAGTTGCTAAACCATTAGAAAGCAAGTATTGTAATGCTCAGATGAAAATCAGAATATATGGACATGAGGAAATTATATGGATATGAGGAAAAGACTACATTAGACATCTAACGTGTAATACAGCCATTTTATTTGTTAATTCCTCTGCTGGTTTTTATAATTCAAAGCACCCACATTATACTAGAAATAATTGGGAGCCTATATGGACTTTGTACATGCTATCCAGTGGAAGCACTGTTTTATAAATCAGTATTATCATGAGTTCCTGAAGTTCTATCATATAACCTTTCTTGTTTATTACAGTATTCTGTATCGGACTGAAAGCAGCCCTGAGGAGAAGGACCTGGGAGTGTTGGTTGAAGAGGTGCTCCACATAAGCCGGCAATGTGTGCTTGCAGCCCAGAAAGCCAACCGTACCCTGGGCTGCATCAAAAGCAGCGTGGTCAGCAGGTTGAGGGCGTTGATTCCCCCCCTCTGCTCTGATCTCATGAGACCCCACCTGGAGCCCTGCATTCAGCTCTGGGGCCCCCAGTACAAGAAGGACATGGACCTTTTAGAACAAGTCCAGAGGAGGGCCATGAAGATGATCAGAGGGCTGGAGCCCCTCTCCTGTGAGGACAGGCTGAGAGAGCTGGGGTTGTTCAGCCTGGAGAAGAGAAGAGAAGAGAAGAGAAGGTTCTCTTCTCCGGAAAGAGATATTAAGGAGGTCTTCCAGTACCAAAAGGAAAGCTGGAGAAGGACTCTGTCAGGGAGTGTAGTGATAGAACAATGGATAATGGCTTTAAACTAAAAGAGCATAGATCTGAATTAGATGCATGGAAGAAATTCTTTCCTATAAGGGTGGTGAGACACTGTAACAGGCTACCCAGAGAAGCTGTGGATGCTCTGTCGCTGTCCCTGGCCTTGAAGGCCAGGCTGGATGGGGCTTTGAGCAACCAGGTCTAGTAGGAGTTGTCCCTGCCCATAGTAGGGGGTTGGAACTGGATGATCTTTAAGATCCCTTCCAACCAAAACCATTCTGACTCTAAAGTTCTTATAATTAACTACATGCAGTCTTCACCTGGAAGTAACACCTTTGGTATTTCTGGGGTATGATAACTGACTGTATTACTGGTATGATAGCTGACTGATAGCTATGAAACTCTGCTAGTAACAGAAAAGAATGATGAAACATGCTGGAAATTTGTTTTTGTTTGGTTGGTTTTTTTGTTTGTTTGTTTTTTTAAATTACATTCAGGAACACCTATTAGAAGACTTTTGTGTCATGATAACAAGAACATTAATAACACAGAGCACCATCTGCCACAGTACCATAATTAAAGTTTCAAAATTCTGAAAATCACAGGGAAAATAGTCTAGACTACACAATTCCAAAAGTGAAATGGTTGAAAAGAAGTGTATTTGCTAATGTCATTCCCTGAACATCAAACAGCATGACAGTATTTTTTGCTGAGTAGCAAATCACACACACATTTTCCTGCTCAGGAAACTTCCTGGCCCTGGTGCTTCCTACCAGTTGATGACACTTACCTACCCATTAGTCTTCTTCCATGCCCAGATTTAGTCAAACACTGCTAAAGACAGCAAATGACAGATGTATTTCACTATTCACTAAGAAATTTAGTGGTAACATATTTCTTGAACAGAATTGATAATACTTTAGTAACTATACAAAAATAACCTTCTGGAGCAACCTGTCCAACATCAGGTAGCTGGATTCATGACCTTGAGAAATAGTTAAAACAAATCAGAAGGAACTCTAGCTCAAAGCAATTCCATCTCCAAAAGACTGCCAACATTTCAAAAACCCATCAAAATTAGCATTGACAGACAACAGATCTTAAGGTATAGCACGAAATATGTTATTTGTTGTTTAACAAGACTGTCAGACATAAAAGCACAGGTGTCAGAATACTGCTTCAGGGGGAAGTAGCAATGTAGCCTCCTAAAGGGAAGACCTAATAGTGTCCATCAACTACTAATCTAGAGGTCTACACTGCACTTCCTAGTCAGTTCAGAGAAGACAATATAAATTATTTGAAAAAGTATTTGATAATAAAAGCAGATTTACCATTTGTTTCTTTAAGATACACCTCTGTGCCATAGAAATACATAGCATAAGCTAACTCCATGAACATTAATTCACCATCCAGCAAGAAAAAAACTCATTACATCTGATCACCTTCTGTGAGTTAAAAATAAATAAATAAATAAATAAATAAATCAGGTAGAAGCAAAATAAGCTGTAAACTCAATATGAAATGAAGAATTTCCTTTGAAACAGCTTCTTGCTATGGGAATAAATTCACTAACAGTTAATACAGCTAATAAAAATAAAGTCATTATTCTTCTTATAGCATAAAAGACATTCAGTGAAAGTTATCTTTGTACTTACTGATTTAACAGGCCCAAAGAGTAACTATATCTTTTGTGTTTGTTTGTTGTTGGGTTTTTTTGTTTGTTTTTTAAATATACGCATGCAGATTTTTTGATCTCATCTTGCATAGAACTGTCTTTGGAAAGGGAGCTAAGAAATACACACTATTTTCAGTGCTCAAATGCTGTTTTAGGCATATAAGAAAAAGCAGCAGAAATATTAATCTCAACTCAGCTTCAGTGACAGACAACGTGTTGCCATAACTGCCTACAACATGCTGATTCAAAGTGAGAACGTTGTTATAATTGTGCACTATCATGCATTTTTGAAGAAATTGAATCCCATAATAGGTGTAAAAGTTTAACAATCTACAGAGTCACATATAAAGCAAAACATAACAGAGGATGCAGTAAAATCTCCCTTTATGTCAGATGAACCAGTAATAGGTATTGGAATGACAAATAATTTTCAGGTCTAAATGCCTTAGGAAATTACATCTCTGGAACAGAAATATCCAAATCCCTAAAATTACTGCCTTTTCTCCCTCTGAATATTACTTTTCACCTGGATTACTCACTATCAAAGGATTTTTTAAAATATCAGAAGCAAATAGATACCTTACTTATTATTCCCATACCTTACTTATTAAGTCTAACTTACTCAGAGGATCATCTTAAAGGACTATAGCTTGAACCTGGACTCATTTACCAATCCCTTAGAGAATGCTGACATATCTTACCTCCTCTGTTTCCTTATCTGTAAAATGAAGCTAATTTGAGTGAAAGCAGAAAAAGACCTCTACACTGTTACTGGAAACAACCCAGTTGGATATTTTTGAATACGTAAAGAGTAAATAAGACAAAAAAGTTGTTAGGTTTCTAAAGTACAGCACAGAGGGTGCTGTAACAAAATGCCAGAAGACAAAGCCAGCTATACCACTTCAAAAAAAAATGTCTTTTAGCACTGTTTTGTTATTCAGATCATGCAATAAAGAGCCAATTGTTTGTTTCTTAGGAAAGCAGAAGTCCTCCTGATTTGAGTAGATGAATGGGCTTCCATAAAGTCTGTAAGTTTTGACTCAGTATTGGGAAAAAATTAAACCAAAATGAAGCCATCATTTTTACTCTTCATGCTCTTGCTCAGGCCAAATGAAAAAAAAAAAAATGAATGAAAGCAACTTGTCATACTGAAACCACATCTTCAATGGAAAACACGATTCAGCTCCTTTATTGCCATACAGAAAGGTTTCAGGATCTTTTTTTATGAACTCAAATGTGTTTCAAGCTAACGAGAAGATTACATTAAAAATCATAACAACTATGTATTGATTTATTCTGTGTTTGAAGAAAGATACTAAATTTTTGCTATACCTCTGCTATATCTCTGTATCTTTGCTCTATTTTGCATAGAGGGGAAGAAAAATAATTTCCCAGAGAGAAATTAAAAACAAAAATGTTTTGCTTCTGCCTGCAAGAAACTTTGTAACAAGGATGAGGAGTGGAAATTCTGAATAATTGTGGTAGGATTCACTGTATTTATGCATGTCAATACATGCATATGTCTCAAGTGAGATCATAGTTAAAAATCATAGACTGATGACTGTCATGGCATGGAATATTGTTCAAGGAAAAACAAAATAAAAGCAAAGACTTCTTCACACACAAGGTGTCAAAAGCCAAGATACTTCTCCGTGAATGAGCTAGGATTCTCTACTTCAGGTATGACTTGTATCTGAAAATTGCATAGATTTTGGCAGATAAAGAGCAGATACACCAGTTTCATTTGTAGCTTTGCTCATAGAATAGGTTTAATGCGTCTTTTTAGAAGAATAGTAAGATTGCTTTTCTCCTTTTCTAATCCAGTCTTTGAATCTGAAAATATCTAAATTCAGTTCAGCCTCAACTGCAGTCTCAAGGAACAACCTGTGCAGCAACTGCTGTTTCCAAATAAGTGCACTGATGTTGAGATTCACAGGAATCAGAAAACAAAGAAAAAAAAAAGTGTGCCAGGTGTGGGAAACTATTTTGACACAATGAATAGCTAGTGACAGTTTCCTAAACAAAGTCTCCCTGGTGTTACGTCTGGCTGTTTCTGAAAACACTATGAAGCACCTAAATACCTTTTCAAAAATCTGTATCTCAGGATTCTATCAAAATTGTTCAGCATATATACCTAAACCAGATTCCTCTTAGCTTCTGAAAATGTCAGTTAGGTTTTTATGTAAATACTACAGAGGCTTCGAAAGCAGACGTATAATTCCATTGGAATCTCTCAAATACTCCCAAGAACTACTCAAAGACTTAGTTTCAGAGCTATCTACACTTAAGAAAACAATAATAAACTGACCTTTCTGTTGTAAAATTACTTTCACCCATTTCTAACATGTTGCTTCAGTAAAAATACAGAAGTCCACTTACTGCACAGGTGGGAAACAATCCATGCTAGTATATTCTGTATGTGAGAAACGGTTACTTAATATGAAATCGGAATTATTTTTGAAAATAACAATTTTCGTTTGGAAGTTCTACAGTAACTACAATATGTTTACATGGCTCAAGAAGCCTGTTATTTTGTTAAGAAAGATTGTTTATTAACTAGAAGGACAAAATATAGAAAGAAATTATGTGGTTTCTTATTTTCAGCAAGAAAACTTAATGCTTCATTTTACTGCAAACTTTCCTATGCATGGACTGATGTACTTGTTATGAAAGTGCTTCCTTTTTTCAATGTCAACTATTTTTAGGTTACATACTTCAGTCATTCACATTTGAAAAACAGGTTTTATGTCTAGAACCTCCTAAGAACAGAAAAAAAGATGTTCCAAGTGTTCAGTCCCTTCGATCCTTATTCCCATTCTGTCTCACTTGTCTCGGTGCTGTCTGCAGAATATATAGCTTAAATCTAATAGCCAAAGTAGCAGAATTAACAAAAACTGCATGGGGGTGTAATGCTGATACCTGTTTGACAGCTCAAATTTATAATCTTCTTGTCAGTCTTCTAGCAGCCAATATTCTGTGTTCTTGCTGAAAGCCAGGCAAAAGAAGAGAAACATTTCTGTGCTATGTATTTAAGAAAGAAAAACAAACCTGATATGAAGTACATGTACTTCACCTTTGGCTGAGTCACAAAAGGGTTAGGTTGCTCTGCCATTCAGCTGAAAAGCCCAGCATGAATACACTGCCTTAGCTGGCAGGCTGGAAGAGAAGGGGAGACATGTTTGGATGACTGCATCAGCAGCTGCATGGATGAAGCCCACAGGTGTGGTTCACAAGGAGAAAAACTAAAAAAAAGCTGAGGTTTTAAATGGGATGTTGTCGGGAGGGGCATTCTAAAGCAGCAGAGCTCTTCTCCAACAGTGAAAGGGGAACTGTTGGGGGAGAGGGATCAGCAGCTGTCTAAATAGTTAAAGTACGGCAATAAACAAACAAAAGCCACTAACACAGGGAAAAATCAAGGCATAATATTATGTTTAAAGTTCTATTCCACCTTGCTTATAAGTTTGGTAATGGTCACCCCAGAAGAATTGTATTATAACCTTACTGTAAGCAGTTTAAAAGTATTTGGCTTTATTATATTTATATAACAAAGGCCTTACAGTCAAAACACAGTCCTTTACCATAAATATCAGAAATATTATTGGGTTTTCTAACAATGAGAATTGTGCCAGCAGAACACAATCAAGGATCCCACAACTGAAGGCAGCAAATATTTTTTCATCCCCAGTGTTTTAAGTTTCAGTTTATATTTTAATGGCGTCAGTGCCTGTCTCTATCAACCATAACAGGCTCAAAATAGAAAAAAAAAAAAAAAGAAGACTAGATTAGGGTGTATTTCACCCATATATTTTAATACCACTTCTATTCCACCATAAAGATTTATTTCCTAAAAAGTTATGAACTTTTAGTTCATAACATACTTTCAGTTCCATATTGCTCTAGTTGTCATTGTTGTAATTTACAACTAAGTTATAATTCATAGATTTTCAGTGGATCAGAGTTGAGAGAAAGACTTCTTGGCCAATACTAGCAGTTTCTTTCATATCATGATGTCATCTAAGAGTCAACGTGACTTTCTAGAGCACAAATGCAAAAGATGAAGGCATATAGTATAAAATCACTTAAGCAAAATTCTCTTTCAGTGCTATTTTAGGCCAGATGTCAAAGTCAAGTTGCTCTGGTAATTTTTCCTGATGAGGAATTATGAGACAATGCTTCATCTCTAATATTTGTTATTAATAGAACTAAAGTACCAACAGTCTTTCTAGAAAGTGTTACTAAAACCTTCTAGCTCTTTATCATAACTACGTAGCAATGCCATATGCTTAAAATATCTTTTCTTTCTTCCTCACATAGCTTAGAGTCTTTCTTCATGCATGTGCTTTACATACAGTATGATCTTTGCTGTATTAAAGATGAAAGTTGTTTTCCCTTGAAGCTAAAATAATAATGTTATGGGAAAATACTATTATTTCAGACATCACCGACAGTAAGAATTCTTAAGATAGCTCACCATCACTAACATCTTTTTTGGGGAAAAAAAACATAACTTGAAATGAAGTAAAATAGTGAACTATCAGTAAGACAATCTGCAGATACTTAGAAACATTTTAGAAATATTAGCAGTGCAACCAAGTGGAAAGAATTTGATCTCTTGATGCTGAAAAATGCAACCATGAAGTTAACGATAATGCAAAAAATCTAATATGATAAAATGGATAAATAAGGAAATAAACCCAAATAAATGCTTAAGTTGTGCTATTAGGTAATTCTGCATAGTGGTTTTAATACACACAGAAGAAAACTGATCATAAAATAAAGTTAGTTAATGAGCTAACAATCAGCAGCTGAGTGCAGAAGTACAGTTTTGCTACTGTCTTTTGTTAATCAACATACAAATTGACCGGATCAAATAGTTAATGAAGACCTATAGAAATTATAGCAAAGACCATTTGGTTCATCTTAGTTTTTAAGACAGCCTACAATGTCTGCCACTTCATACTGATTCCAAAACATTCCAAAACACATAGTAGAACCTGAAAATCATAGTGGAAATATTCCCTATGTATTCCCTCTGGTATATGACTAAAGCTTCCCCCTCTCCCCATAATTTAATTAAAAGGATGACTGCCCTTCAACTCCTTTTTTTTTTTTTTTTTTTTTAATTTTGGTCTATAAATGAATGGAATCATCTGCCAACAATAATATATATTTGTTGAACAGGCATTTAAGACTTTTTTGGTATCAGAATAGAGAAAAAACAATTCATTCTGATCAGGATGGAATTATTCACAGATTCACAGATTCACAGATTTCTCTAGGTTGGAAGAGACCTCAAGATCATCGAGTCCAACCTCCGACCTAACACTAAGTACTCCACTAAACCATATCCCTAAGCTCTACATCTAAACGTCTTTTAAAGACCTCCAGGGATGGTGACTCCACCACCTCCCTGGGCAGCCCGTTCCAATGCTTAATAACCCTTTCGGTAAAGAAGTACTTCCTAACATCCAACCTAAAACTCCCCTGTCGCAACTTTAGCCCATTCCCCCTCGTCCTGTCACTAGGCACATGGGAGAATAGACCAACCCCCACCTCTCTACAGCCTCCTTTCAGGTAACTGTAGAGAGCGATGAGGTCGCCCCTGAGCCTCCTCTTCTCCAGGCTGAACAAGCCCAGCTCCCTCAGCCGCTCCTCGTAAGACTTGTTCTCCAGACCCCTCACCAGCTTGGTCGCCCTTCTCTGGACTCGCTCGAGCATGTCCATGTCCTTCCTGTAGCGAGGGGCCCAAAACTGAACACAGTACTCGAGGTGCGGCCTCACCAGAGCCGAGTACAGGGGCACAATCACTTCCCTCGACCTGCTGGCCACACTGCTTCTTATACAGGCCAGGATGCCGTTGGCCTTCTTGGCCACCTGAGCACACTGCTGGCTCATATTCAGCCGACTATCCACCAATACTCCCAGGTCCTTCTCGGCCAGGCAGCTTTCCAGCCACTCATCTCCCAGCCTGTAGCTCTGCTTGGGGTTGTTGCAGCCCAGGTGCAGGACCCGGCACTTGGCCTTGTTGAACTTCATGCAGTTGACCTCAGCCCATCGCTCCAGCCTATCCAGATCCTCCTGCAGAGCCTTCCTGCCCTCGAGCAGATCGACACACGCACTTAGCTTGGTGTCATCTGCAAACTTACTGAGGGTGCACTGGACGCCCTCATCCAGATCATCGATAAAGATATTAAAGAGGACCGGCCCTAGTACCGAGCCCTGGGGGACTCCACTAGTGACCGGCCTCCAACCAGATTTGACTCCATTCACCACAACTCTCTGGGCCCGGCCATCCAGCCAGTTTCTAACCCAGCGAAGCGTACGCCAGTCCAAGCCCCGAGCAGCCAGTTTCTTGAGGAGAATGTTGTGGGGAACGGTGTCAAAAGCCTTACTGAGGTCAAGGTAGACCACGTCCACAGCCTTTCCCTCATCCACCAAGCGCGTCACTTGGTCATAGAAGGAGATCAGGTTCGTCAAGCAGGACTTGCCTTTCATAAACCCATGCTGACTGGGCCTGATCGCCTGCTTGCCATGCAAGTGCCGCGTGATGACCCTCAAGATAAAAATGAAAATTTTTAATTTTTTGAAATAAAAATGAAATTTTTTTATGAAAAATAATTTCCTGTGCCTCTGATTAGAAATAAAATCCTTGTCTCAATGTATTCACCATGACTAGCAAAGTTAATTTTTGATGTTTCTTCAAGTGATCCCTACATTTATTCAAATTATTTTGAATTAAATTTTGCTTATGGAGAACCAGTTAACTAAGTGCTGAGCAGTAAGCTTATAAGTTTCAACCCTTTCTAAGTTCAAGTTAGGGGATGAGATAAGAGCATGACCTACATACTGAGAATCAAAGACAACAAAAAGCAAAACTACAGCATGGAAAGAACCCAGAAACCAATGTAAGAAATAACTGAATTAGAGTAGCTGACAAAGTATCACTGTCAGGAAATGTAAGTACAGGGCAGCCAAGATAGTTCATTTAATAAGAAAAAAAATCATTTGACTAAATGAAAGAAATGAGACAAATTCATCAATTCAATAGAAACTAAATAATGCTGAATAAAAATAATTTTCATTAATTTACAAATGTTAAGTGGAAAAGAATAAAACCTTAAGAGCCTCAGGGTGGTACCAAAAGAAATCTTCAGGAAAAAAAAAATCCCTGGGCTTAGGAGCATGAAAGCACAGCTTGCAGCAGCTGCTACCAAAGTATTTCAATCACCCTGCAAAGATGAGCATCTCCTAAGCCAGCAGGACTTAATTTTTATCCATGCAAGAGACAGAAAGTGATTCTGTAGTCTTGGCAAATGCAGTACTCTTCTCACGCAAAAGGGGGCAAATTGTTATTATCTGCCAACTTTCTAGCCCATCTTCACACAGCTCCATTACAATACATAATATTGACTGAAAATATGTAATGTTTGTTTCAACTTGTAATTATTTGAGTTTGTATATACCGAGGGAATAGACTGAATCACTCATTCCTTTTCTGAATTTGGATACCATTAATGAAATCAATGCAAAGTTACCCAAGTGTCAAAGTTACTATTTTCTTCATACATAGCTTAGGAATGTTGTCACAGACTTAACAGAAAATATATATATCCCTCTTACTCAGCTCCAGCTACCTTCCCAATCACATTTTGTAGGTGCTTTAAATAACTCTTTAGCAATTACAGCACAAAGTCTACTTCAGAACTGTAGCTTCAGTAATTGGGTCAGTGACATTTTGTATGCTTTGAAACACTTCACTGACAAATTATTAGCAGCATCTGTAATAATAGATAACATTTGAACTGCTTCATATTATTTGTAATGTTATAGTTTCTTCTATATTTAATACCAAACTCAAAGCACTTGAATACTCGTTATTTTGTAAGTTTACTAATGGTGTACAAATGGAAACAATATTGTGGAGAAAAAGAAAATACACTAGTAGAGGTTCTCTTCTAATTACATCTTATCTGCTGAGATAAGAAATTGTACTAAATTACTAAAGAAAAGTCAACTAATAGATTCAGAATTTGTTAGGTCTATGTAATACTGTTCCTGAAAGCTATACCCTCCAGGCATGGAATGTTATCAAGCAAATGGGCAATGACCCCAGCCATCCTTAACTTAGGAGAAAAAAAGCACACAAAATGAGGGTGCAAATTAATTTCCTTATTCTTTTTCATACAAATAGCTCACAAGTTCTACCTTTTGAAGTCTATTTCTTAAAGGGTGACAAAAATGTACATCTAATAGCTTTTATTCAGCAATATTAAATCAGCGCAAGTTTAATCTTTTATTAATAAAGAAGATGTAGGTAAGCCTTTATGAAATACATCTTTTTAGGAAAAAAAATGTAGTTATGTCACACTTTTTAACTCACTTGCCTGGGAAGACATCTTGCATGAAATGGCCACTGCCGTGAAACTGCATTGTAGCTGGCAGTGGTGGTACCTACCTACCATTTAAGTTAAAACTGCAGACTGTAGGTGGAAGTCTTTGCTATAAAAATCAATACAAACAGGTTACTCCACACAGAAGGCCCTTCCTGTCAAAATAAACTTGTTTGTGCTAAAGCAACAGAATTGCTCATATGTGAAAATTCAAGATATTTTCAGCTTTCAAAGTTCATAAATACTTTCACTGACAGATATTAACATTTACTCAAATGAAAAATGTTTTTCCTTAATAGTTAAAAACAAAATAAAAGTCTAAGCTTTGAAAGGGTTATTAGAGAGAATTACTGCACTAGTGTCATTAAGCATAAGCTCTTTCTGCTCCCTGATAGCTTTGTTAATACAGAAGAAATGGATTAAAGTGAAATTGCCCATACTAACCATTTTCTTTTTCTAGAGAATTTGAATTCTTACCATAGAAAGCAATAAATTATACTTTTTGGCACCTTTCTTGAGCAAAAGCTATATTCAGTGTGTTGAAATAGTACCTGGAAAAATCTAATTAGAGTTAGGATCACACTAATTTTGGTGCCTATTTTTCATTCTCTTCTTATATAAGCTGTGCAGTTTGGATTTTTTTTAAACTTTTTTTAGATACTTTATATTTAGAAAATACATCATATTTACTTTATATTAGATATTTAGATTATTTATTAGATTGTTGGGATTTTTTAAAATGTTTTTAAACACTTTATTAAGTATACAGATTATTTATTAGATTTTATTTATACTTTGAACCCTATGCCCCTTGCCTTCTTCCCGTAGTGTCTTTGATGTGATGGGTGTGGAGATTTTTGCATTGCATGAATTGCCTTATAGGTTGACCAGATCTTATGATTTCTTGTGAATTTTCCTAAGCTCTTGGTGAGCTGAATTGATAATGATCAGAACATTCACAGGAAACTCACAGGTTTGAGTACCTCATGGGTTCCTGAGCACGTGCTCTACCTGCTATGCAACTAATTGAAAAGGTCACCTTCCCCTCCAACATTTTAAGATAAAGAGTTAACACTGCTCAGGTCTTACAAGAATAGCTGCAGATACATACCCTCATGAAAAGACAGTGCCCTTGTTTGGCTGGGATATCTTTACAAGCAATATAGAAATCCAAGGCTTGAATTTTACTGTAGGCATATTTCTATGTAGTTACTGGAGCCCACCTTGAAGAGTCCTAAGCTATTTATTAGCTACAGCTTTTCCATGGGTACAGCAATCATTTATAATGATGTATTTGTAAGATTTGTAGATGCATGACTTCAGAGCGGGTCAACGCATTGAATCAACAGCAAAACAGACAGCCACAGCTATGTGTTGATGCATACCTCTCCCTGAACTAGTTGGAGGTGTTCTTTTGTGAGTCTACAGTTTTCAAATAAAGAGAACAATGACTTAAATGCATCTTAGCATGTATATCATTAGTCTAGCACAGGCATATTTTCTTGTCACTTTTACCTTTGTGTTCCTTCTCTTCAGCTCATTACAGCCTGTTTCCAGCTTGCTGTCACTTGAGCTCTGATCTTGATGCTGTTTCTGCAAAGATGGCATTTCTATATTAAGTTCTGTTGATTTCAACAGAATTCTCATTGAGAGCAAAATGTTCACTTGTAGAATTAGGACTGTAGATTGCAGAGTCGTCTTCTTTCTTATCTAGCAACAACTAAATTCAATAAAAGAATAATGCCTTGTTCTCAACTGTGGTTTCTTGATGCTATTGCAATGAATATAAACAACACCATTAATTACAGTTCAGCATTGGAAAAACACAAAACAAAGCTCAGTTGACATAATAGCTGAAACACTAGATTAAAATGCATTTGTCCCTGCTCTGGTGTTTTTTGACATTATTCATTCTTGCATTAAGTTTTAGATGAATTACCTTGATCCCTAAACACTTCCCAGAGACAAATATCAGGGTTTGGATGATTGTTTAAAACACTACACTACACCCAGCTCTGTTTTGTATTATATGCCATGCATCTTATCACTATCAAGAAGAAATAGATTTCTAGAAATCAGCAGAAATACCTGTCAACCTTTGACGACAGTTTAGCTGTTCCTATACCAGTGCAGAATATGATTCCAAAAGCCTCACTAAATTTTACTACCATTAGATTTAACTATAAAAAATGAATATATTTGTTGAATTCAACACTGCTGCAGCTGCAATACTTCAATTTATTTTCTCAATTAATTTTATTTCTCATTTCTAAAGCAATACTTGGTGCTGAAAGGCAGCATGTAAACAAAATTGATGAAACACTGTACAAATTCTTAATTTCCTGTTTCACTTTCTTCTCCCCGGTTGTTATTGTTTACAGACTCACCCCACCTAAAACAAGGTAATGTGAAAAGGCAGTTAAGTCTGAAATTTCTAGTTTTAGCTGAAATAAAAGGAACTAGATTGCACAGAGAAACTGACATAACTTTGGCTACCAGATTTGAAGCTAATATAGCTTTACTGCTAGTGCATTTTATGATAAACATTGTAGAATAAATATTTATGAATAAACATCACATCTCAGACATCAATATTTTATGAATTCATTTCTTTTACAGCTTTCTTTCAATAAAACTTGAGAAAACAAATAAATAGTTATTTTGTTTCAAGTGCTGCACGATCAGATGAGCCTAGACTTCTATAGCGCCTCTCACATAAACTGTTAAATATGCACATTGTTCAACAGAGGGAATGCAAAGTTATTCTGCTATGACAGAAGGATTTACTGCTGTTCCATATCCTATCCAGAATTCCCAAAGCCCATGGATAGAAAAGTCTCCTGTTTGAATTTAGAAAACCTACGGCTTTTGCTGTGCTCTGTTTCCTCCTCCTCTCTTTTAATTGCTAAGGGAGATTAGCAAAACTAGCCCAGAACCCATGGTGCAGCCTTTCAGAATGCTCTCTCTTCTTAGTCATGTTAGCCAAATTGATTTTACCAATAACGACTACTTTTACATGTTCTGATCCTATATAGCCTCTAAATTTATGATTCAATTTGCCTTTATTTGGCTCCTGTTCTTAAAAGGATCATAAATTTGCTATTAATCTTTGATTGTGTTCCATCTGCTCTCAAGGTGACTTCTATTCCTTCAGTACTTACCACGGAGCTACCTGCCAAGCAATCGCTCTGCTGTCAGGCTACGTGTTTTTCCCGGAACAGTTGTATCAGGGTATTTCATTCTTGTTTCATAAGCTGATTATCAACAGCACCAGATCATAACATTCAATTCATATATAATCCTGATTCTGAAAACACCTTTAACTTCTCACTTTCCTTCAGGATGATTTGGCCCAGTATCAAACACTACTATCATCAAAGAAACCAAAAATATTCTCCAGTGTAGTAGTTGAACCTTGGCTTCTAGTTAGGGTAAGGTGTATGGTACAGCACATTTGAATTCAAGAGCAATGCTTCTGGCACAGGAAACCTCTGAATCACCTCAATCACAAATTTCTGGAGGTGAAAGAGTATTCTGGAAATCATCACTATAAACTTGTTGTTTTTATTTTTTCTACAATATTGTATTGGCCAGCATCATTAACAGAAGGAAACTACACTGGATGAATGGTGGGTTTCACCTGGTACAGACATTTTCCTGGTTGTTGTGTTAGCTGCTCCACAGTAGTTCATCTTCCTAAGTGTTGTAAACTAGCCTAACCTTAATTTATTTTTTCCACATATGAAAGATAATCAATATTGCTTGAAAACTGGAGAGAAGTGGTGTGAATAAAATGCAAGTGGCCCAATGTGTAGTCCTGCCTTTACAGGCACAGCAAGATACAGCTGCAACTCAGACTCTAGCCTGGTACATAAAGTAGGTAACCAACAGTGTTCCCAAGCCCAGGAAAAGAAAAGGAATGTAAAGAGGTAACAGCATTCTATTTAGTTCTTTGAAGCTGAACAAGCTTAAGAATTGAAACAGCTTTGCAAGACCTTCCTCCTGCAGCTGCTATCTATACAAATCCAAACCCTAACAATAGCATTCCACCCAGGCAAACAACACAGTACCAAAAATTGAGGAAAAAAACATTGAAACTGAGCAATAACGGTTTCTGATTTGCTTATAGAGAATGAAATGAAATTCAGCAGATAGTAAAAAGACCCTTCTTACCGAAGAATCTTGTCTTCCATATCAGCTTCCATAGATTCCCATATAAGCAAGATATTAAGTGTCGTCTAAAAATTGAAGACAAAGTTCTTATACCAGTTGACAGTAGTGCTTTTTTTGGTCTTGATTTTATTTTTAAAGTATGCAGTCAATTCAATCAATAGCCTATCTACACATGCTATTTCAGGTAAGCAAGGACTCTGCAGATTGAAAGTGCTTCAACCCAAAAACAGGTTTTCTTGTCACTACTGACTATATCTGAACAGATTTTTTTAGCCTGATGTTCTCAGACTTTATAAGGAAAACACTTTGATATCAGCCACAATTTTCTAGGCAGGCAAGGTTCACAGGCCTTCTGGAGAACAGAAATTGTTCATATGAATCTGTTTTAGTCCACCGTTTACCTCTTTGAGCTTGCCAACTTTATAATAGAATTGCTCCAGAAGCCACATTTGCTGCAAACAAAACACTTAACCTCCCCCTGTATTTATCAGAAAAAAAAAATAATAATAAAAAAATAAATTCTCTAAACACCTGGAAAACTGAGAATAATGCTTTCTTGTTATCCTCTAACTACTAGCTGTTCATATACCTGGCCTAGCTAAACTCCTATCAAAGTCACAGCTTCTAGTCTCCAGGAGTTTAAGGCTAACTATAATCCTAAATAATAGTTTCCAGATGGGTAGGAAACCCAGGACTCCTAGAAAATTAATGGCAAGTGAGTCAGAGCTGCAGGTAGCATCTCCCAAATTATATCTTCTAGCCCATCTGAATTAATTAAATTCACTTTAACAGCGACATTAGCTTTGCAGAAGTTATTTTCTGTAACTGTACTCCAGCCGTAACTTTATTCTTCAAAGGAATAAACTGCCTTCGACTCTCTGCAGCACTGGGAGAAGTTGGGAAAGCAGGCTTAGGTAAACTATTGCTTGCCTCTGTTGTTATGGCTGCTTAACAACTGAAGCAGTTCTGTAGTCTGTTGTACCTTTAATTTTACTATACATTTAGCCTTTCAGATAAGCATGCTAACCAGGAATGGCTGAAAAACATAGGAAAAGTTAATTCCCAGAGACTGATAGGAACTATAGTTGTTCCCTATGTGTTCCTGATTAGATTAAGTATTAAATGGGGTCAGAAGGGATTGAAATAGGTCTGGATCACAATCCTGCCTGTCACTTTTATACAGGATATTGCCTGGGCTCAGTGATGTTGCAGGTTGCTACCAGTCCCTCACAATAATTCCCAGTCACAAGGCCCATGTACATCAGCAAACTGCAGTCTCCTGCTCACCAGTATTTCAGGTGCCTGTGCTCAAGTTGGGTTAGGAAACCAGTCGCCACACCACTGCTGTGTGCTCTGGCTGATGCCCTCTTTCTCAAGCAGGCATTTTGGGCCCTAAAGCCTTCCTGAGGCTGCTAGGCCAAAGCAGCCACACATTAAGGAGCTTCTTCACTCACTTTCCCTTCAGTACTTTTTATACTTCCCTTTTTAGAATTACATTAGATAAACAGCTTCAGTGATATCTTGAAGAGAAGCCAGGCAAGGCTTTTGGGGAGCACAGCGTGGACCTGCCTATTTTCCACTGCATTCCTCACCCCCTCCTGCACTGCATCATCCTGGATCCACCCTGCCCATGTTTGTGCCTGAGGTTAGATCTAGGCTTTAACTATGATCAAGGGAAACCTTCCTTTTGATCGCAGCTGATGGGATTTCAGTGGGAAGAGGGCATATCAAGTGAAGCAACTCGGACATTTATGTCGTGTGGGGAGTAGCAAGGGCCAACAGCTGAGCACAGGAATGGCTCCCGACTGGGAGGACCTGAGCAAGGCAGGCATGGAGGCCTGGTTCAACCAGGAGTTCACATCATCAGGCAAGCCCGTGGCAACAACGGGGCCAAGGCCAGGCCAGCCTGTAGGGCGATCAGGATGAGGGGATCCTCAGTCAGGTATAGCTCTGGGCATCAGGCACATCCCTGGGGATGGGGAGAGGCTGAGGCCAGGCTGGGGCATCGGCCCACCAGTGGGCCCAGGCTGGGGGGAGACGGAGCCCAGCCTTACTGTAGTGTTGTTGGGGCAGGGGCTGATGGCCCTGGGGGGCTGAAATGGGGTCCTGGGGCATGGGCAGAGTGGAGGAGGCCCTCGGGGGCTGGCTGGGACAGGCAGGGCTGGTAGGGCCCTCAGAGTCCTGACACACAGTTACATGAGCACCATGTTGAGATCATGAGATTCATTACACTCGTCCTGGTATTTGCCATCAGGCAGCAGGGAGCTCATAAACATCACTCAGATCCTCATGTCAGAATTTCAGAATTCCTAAATGTGATCAGAACAATCTTATCTTTATTCAGCATCCTTTATTGAATGAATACCTGGAAGTCATTGGCAAATTTATAACAATGGACTGATAGTAAATCTCCCCTTTCTTCCACCAATATCTTCTATGACTTATCTAAACCTATATAAATATAACCTATATCACCTATCTAAATTCAGCCATCTCTAAGACAAATTGTCTCAGCTGCTCAAGTGAACCCCATGTTATTCAGCAGATAGATTGCCAAAGATAGGCCAACTCCATAAAGCAAACATAGCTAATCCAAGCTATCACTTGATTGTGCCCTCAAAAGTAGTTTTACTGAAGTATCAGATAGTCTTTGATGGCTGTGAGCATTCAGATCAATTTTAATTCCCTTCCAAAGTGTAGTACCTCCCACAGAACAGAGTTCTGCACCTCTACTCAGGCAAGACAGATTGAAGAGAGAAAATGAAAGCATTTGGCTATAGGTAAATCCAATACCAACTAGGTGTCCCACCATAGTTTCTCAACCACACCTCAACCCAGTCTCTGTTTGTTTAACTGAGTATTGAACTCTTACCTTGAGGTTACCTTTATGTACGCAAAAACACTAACTATGCATAAATCCTCCTGAAATAGTGTGTGCAGTCTAAATGTTGTATTAAAATACAGAAATTAAGACAGATGAGGATCACTTGCTGATTAAAATGCATGATTCTTTCTGGCTAGAAGTAAGGTAGTTGTAAACACATTTGCCTATTTTCTTTTTATAGTTAAGGGCTATGCCATATCCACAGATATAATACAAGTGGTTTCCTTAGCAACCATCAGATTCTGAAGGAAAAAATAAATTTAATATTTCTAAGTAACAATAACACAGAAAACCAATTAATTCCAGAATACTAATTCCATTCTATCCTAAAAACATTAGCAACTATTCCAAACTGAATTGCAATGCAAATTATTATCCTTCAGAGAATAAATCTCTCCAAATTAGTTCATTAATTTTTCCAAATAAGTTTGGAAAATTAAATGAAAACCATTTGCATATAGGTGATAGTAAACAACTTCCCACTTTCTATCTACCTGTTGCACCATTTTAAATTTCAGTTAATATTTTAAACATTATTAACACCTATTAATTGCAACCAAATCATTTGTGTATTACTAAAACAGCATTTACCAGTGATTTGCTCTTAAAGCACGTAAGCAAACAACAAACTAGTTTATAATCTCAGTTTGCCTTTCCTGGATCCATTGAATTCTGTAACTTCATTATAAAATTCAGAATAACACTGTTGACTCCCATATATGCGAAGATAAACTTTCATAGGAGAACTGAATGTGTCCTTTGTAATGAGATTTTCCTCGGCATGCAACCAAACAGGCTAAGAGGATAATGTCTCTAAACTTCCTAAATCTACCTAACCCTTTTCTGACTTGGAAGCCAAGAACAACAGATAATGTTAACTCTTTGATTACTGAAGAGTTCAGTAATCTTGTAGTTTAAACATATATTCTATTTCTTATTAGGAAAAGCAAACTATAGAGACTTGGCTTACTGTTTCTTAGAAGAGCAGAATGCAGACACTGATATTCATTCTTTCCAGCTTTTTGACATACATAATTTAGAAATACTACTAAAAAATAAAAAAATAAAAAAAAATCTGCTACCAGTCTTCTAGTCTTCTGAGGAGAATCATGAACATTCAGAAAGATTTTGCTGAATTTTCTGTCTATAACCCTCATTTACCCAATTTCTGTTGTAATACTCTATAACCGATCCAACAGATTTTCCTCCACCCCTTTCAAGTTTTTATACAACACATTCTGCAATTTTCAGAAAAGAGATACCAGCTTGGCATTACTTCTTGTGCAGAAACTTGGATCTCTTAAAATTTCTCAGCTATTTTTTAGTTGCAGCCAGGTTTTTATTTTCAGAACATAAACCAAGGTGGGGAACCTATATACTCAATGGACATATTTTCTGAGTAGATTTAGAAATTAATATCAGAAAATGCCAAGGAATTGTATCTCTCATTAACCAAAATAAGAAAAGAAATTATTCTTTTCATACACTCCAAAAATATGACAAGAAGTTAGTATTGCATTTAATTAGTGACAACAACAACAAAAATCTATGTCTCCTAGAAACAAGTACAAGACGATTTTAAGTATATCTCTTGATCCACAGGGGCTGTCATGTAGGGCTTGAACTAAGATCATTTCATCATTGGTAATATTTGTGTCAGTCCCTCTAGAATTTCACTAGGTGTTCTTGGATTTGAAACCTCAGATGCAAAAGCACTGAGATTTTAGTTTCTTGAGATAAAAGTCTTCAAGCTTATGGGACAATGATTTGTCAAAAATCTGAAACATTTTCCTTTTGTTGCCCCCTTCTCCCCCAGCTGCTCCTTAATCCTAAACACCAAACCATAATCTAAACCTGGACGTTTCCTGAAAGAGTTTGTTCATTAATGTATGAAAATAACGTACTTTGCTCTGTGTTATATGTCAGCTAGAGCTTGATTCTCTCTGTTAAAATGTTAAAACATGGCAGCATGTTTCAGATTTTTTTTTTCTGTGAATGAAAGAAAAGCTTATGTATTTCTTATTTAAATTGAAAAACACTGACACCTCTCTGCCTCACCTATGTGTGGAGTTGAAGGAGTGGCCATTAAACCTGTGGCACAGCCACCCAACTCATTTTTTTATGAATTTAATACTACCCATAAGGCCATACTTCCTCCAGTAGCATAAAGCAGTTAAGGAAATTCATTCTAATCTAAGATGAATCATAACAGCTAGTGTCCTGTTCCTATTTTGCCCAAGAAAAAGCTCTCCTAACTTTGCATTGGATTGGATATGGCCCATAAATTTAGCTTCCATCAGAATGTTCATTTGTGTAGGAAGCAAGAAGAATTAATATGTCTACACAAGAATAATTTTGTTTTGACCTTCTATGAATATTTTAAGACCAGTATGCACTGCTAGTATGAGATCATACTTCACATGGAAAAACCAATGACTTAGAAAGATAATGTTATTTGTACAGGCTCAGTTGTTTGAAAATTTCCATTCATTTACTGTGTAGCAGATATATTAGCCATGGAAATATTAGAAACACTAAAAATTAGAAAAGTCATAATTTTTGCATGTGTAGAATTGAACAGTATTTTCTGAAAAGCTTACATAACAGGAGATGGATTTTTAATAAATGCTATTATCATTTTTTTCAAACGCTACAGAAAACTTCATTCTGACAACCACAGAGCACAAAGTGGGAAAAGTGTAATTTATATTATTACAAAAAAACTCCTAATTTCTAATCTTACAACAAAAAATATACTGGGAAAAAAAAAAAAGACAGAACTAGGTCATTCTTCACAATGGTGCAGTAAAGTGTGACAGTGTGGTGTACGGTAACCAGTTTAGAATCATGAAAAAAAGGTTAGTGGCTATTTTTACTGCACCTGGTTACAGGTTTTGTTTAATCCATTTACAGTTCACAAAAATTGGTTATATTTCTGGTGTTAATAAAGGAAGGGCATAACATTTTGAAATATTTTCTGTAAAATAATAGATTGAGCTGTTCACACTCATAAGCAAGATGTTTCAGTAGATCTGTACATTTTCCCCAAGGTACCAGAACTCTATGAAAGAATTAATGCAAGAGCTGTAATTAATCTTCCTTTGTTCAAAACCAAATGAAAAAGTACTTAATCAGTAGATGCCAGAATATAGACATTCAGAGAGCTTTGATATGATACAAATACTTAAAAATTACATAGAAGCAGGCAAAAACCTTTAATTGTAAAATCAAATTAAGTCAAATGAGTTATAGGAGGACTGAAAAGAAATTGGTAATTACCACCCACACACATTTGCAAAGATATATCAAGTCAAATCTCTGTTCATCCTTTCAGCTGAATAAAAGGTATTTTTGGAATCTTTTCTTTTTTGTGCCATGTCATTGCTGACTGGTTTGTCAGAAAACAGAAAAATTTGTCCTACAAAAATCATTTTAGTTGACACATTTTCTGCGAAAAATATCAACACTTCGCCTATTTTTTATTAAAGAAAAAGTGCAAGTTTTCAGTTTTTAGTAAAATCTTGCAATATTCCCAGGAAAGATACATTTTCTGAATAAAATGTATCATTTTAAAATCATTTCCTGTGTTGTTGTACAGTGTTGATTTCACAGTTTTCAAATCTACCAGAAAACCCAAATGCTCTGCTAATTTCTTTTGACACTTTCTATACTGAATTTAATAGTCAAACATTACAACTTTGTGAAACTTGTTGCATTCCAGTATGTGCACCCATAGGATGAGTTTGGTCTTCTGTTTATCATGTGAACCAGCAGCCGGGAGGATCTCCTAGAACTGATTAACACCTGAGAATGAGAAACACACGTCTGTGTTTTGAAAGTTGCCCAATTACCAGCAAGAGTGTAGTGAAGTGAAAAAAGGTACATGGGAACAAACAGGATATGAACAGAAGAGTTGGGAAGAGACATTTGGCAACAACAGCACTGATGTGTCCACTCATACCTATGAAAGCCAAATCCTCTCTTACATGTCTCAGAAAAGGAAAAGAGGTTCATCCTTCCTTGCAATTAAAAATTTACAGTTGGAAGTTGCAGTTGGAAGTGAAAGAACCAGAAAAGTCATCAATGTATATTACCCATAACCCTGAAGAAGAAAATTTAACATTTTATATCAACCATAGTCTTCATATGTTTGTGATTTTTAACAGGCACGCTAAAGTAGTTCCCCAAGCAGCACAACTGAAGGAACTAGTTTTGCCATGGATCATGTCTCATGCCTGAGCACAACATCCACCTGAAGCTTTTTTCCATAGATGAGGTATGTGTAACAGCTTTATTCTGTAGAGACTCTCTAGTGGCTGATGAGATTTGGTAGCATGTGTAGTTTTTCCCTCACTCCATTGTAAGTCTCGTTTACAGACCAGACAACTCTCTTTCAAGAATTCTGCAGGAACATTTAAAAAGCTTTAGTCCTCTGCCATGTGTGGCTGAAATGGGTCAGCAGATTTTAAAGTTATTCAAGAAGTGATAGACAGAGAACTGATGTGTAAGCCTTACTTGTCTGACATCAGTAAAGTTATTTACTAGTCATTCTCTAATATGGTGGCTGTTTCTCAGTAACTCATAAACATGCAGAATTCTCAATTCAGAAATCACCCTTCTCGATCATTATATTAGCTTCCTGATCTGCCAGACACGTAGGGGAAAAAAAGAAACTTTGAGTAAAAACCCTAAAAAATACTTCAGTACCAACAACCCTGAACATCACTGGAGGTTCAAAGCAATAAATATATTCAAATTTATCAGGTTCAGTTATAGCATAAGGAGAATATTTGTAAGCAACCATTTAGTTTCAAAGCTTTGCTCGTTTGATCTTCGACTTGTAATGAACAGAAAACAAGGGGAGAGGAGTGTTAAAAAATATCAGATTTTAAAACTGTTTGTATAAAATCCCAAACAAACTTACTAATTTTTCTGCAACATATGAAAACGTAAGAATGAGCTGAAGTAGCAAGTGACAACAAAATAACAAGAATTAGGGGTTCTAATGAAGAGAAAAGAAAGGATCAGTGAAATACTATTGTTTATGGTTTGTTCAAATCCCATTCATTCATTGGGCAAAAAGCAGCATTTTGTTTAGTTATCTCAGTTACTGTTCATGGCTTATAAGCAAAAGCAAAAAGACATAGCAGTAGAAAATGGAAACTTCATAGCTCACAGAAGGTACAGCCTCACAGTCAAAAGTTGTTCCTCAAGGTCATTAAATCTTAATTTGCTGAATTACTAAAATGACAAATATAGCTCAGGAGGAGCTTAGACCATGTCTATGAAAGAGAACTGTCATTAGGTGTGTTTTTCAATACCTGCAACTGCAGCTACAGTAATTGAGTCTCAGGTGTTTACTATGCTGAGCAGAAGACTGACAAAATGTATCTCTCTTTTACATAATGTTTAATAGCTGAAAGACATAACATTCTTGAGAAATGGCTTTTGAAGCAGAAGTTCTCTTGCCCTAGCACAAGCATAGCCCAAGAGATGCTAGCATATGGAAATAGAGCATCTTTTTTTCCCACATTTTGTTCATGCATAATTTGGCCCCATTAGGCTGCCATGTTAAAATTACCTCCTGCAGCGCAGGGCAGAAGTTAATTTGCCTTAAGATGACTCATTCAAAGTAAAAATGAAAAGGAATTGGAAATAGCAATGCCAAACAAAAAAACAGAAATCTCCTTTTTTTTTTTTTTTTTTGATTTGCTTACTGCTATAATACATAAGGGCAAACCAATAATGCTGTTTACTGTACAAGCTGTTAATTCAATGCCGTTTTCCTACAATACTTGTTAACACTTTGGGAAAGATACATTTTATCATTCTGGTTCATTTTAACACATAAGTACTTGAAAAATAAGAATTCACCAGCAGATAGAACAAGGAAATAGTATTGGTGAAATTATACAGAAAGTAAAAAGGAACTATGCCAAAGTTTGCTAGAAGTCTAGGTAAAGTTACAAAATAAATATTTCTCTATAGCAAGCACTTTTGGCAGTAGAATTTGGGAACCAGAGAAACTTATTAAGAAAGTGTAAGTGACTCATCTAAGAGTAACAGGGCAGTGCTTATTATACAAGTCATGTCTGCAATGCAAGCATTGAAAGGGATATTTTATTCAGAAAAGTAGAAAATAAATGGAAAGACGGTGATAGTAAATGAAAATAATATAAAACCAGATGCTTATGGAAGAGACCATTTCAGGATGCTTCTAAAGTTCTTAAATATAATAAGTGTTAAGGGATGTTATAAGTGGCCACCATTTCCCAGGGCCCAGGGTTTCTTCTGTGATTTTATATACATATTATAAGCAACCTCAGTGTAATTATATCCATATACAAAAGCAGCACTGAATATTACTGGTCCATACTCTATTTCCAAATGGATTCAGTTTAATAACTTGTATTTATAAATATTTATCAAACATATAACATGACTGGCTTGACAGGAACAAAACAGATGGAGCGTATCAAGTAGCAAATGTAGTGAGGCACTGAAATCATTAAACTCCACAGCACTTTGCCATTGAATTCAGGCTGAAGTGAGGACAAGTATCAGACTTCAAAGCATGGCAACAGTTGAAGAACTGCATATGTTTTTATAACAGTTCTCAAGTATTTTAAAAACTTTCAAAGTGCAGAAAAACAGAGCAGTATTGCACAGTTTTCAAGGGCCTGGGGTTCTTCTGGCTGTTGACCAGATGCCATGATGCAGATAGAGCTACTCTAAGGGCCTTCTTCTCAACTTAATACATAATTTCTCCTATCTGTAAGCTCCCCCTGCTCCCCAGTCAAGTCTAGTTTCTTGCCAAGATTTTCTGATAGAAATCGCTCCTGACTTTTCATATAGGTAGTGTACTGGATCTGGCTGGGATGGAGTTAATCTTCTTCTTAGCAGCTGTGTGATGCTGTGTTTTTGGATTTGCAACTAAAACAGTGTTGATAACATGCCAGTGTTCTGGCTATTGCTGAGCAATGCTTACACAGCCTGGAGGTTTTCTCATTTTCACCCTCTGCCCTTGCCCCCAGTGACTAGGCTGCCAGTGGGCAAGAAGTTGTGAGAGGACAACTGATCAATATTGACCAAATTGACTTCATCCACAAGTCTTCCAGCCTTCCTTCTACTTTCTCCCCATGCCACAGGAGAGGGGAGTGAGCAAGAGGCTGTGTGGGTGCTTGGCTGTTGGCCGGGCTCAACCCATCACAGTGGGACACAGCTTATATAATGGTTCAAGCTAGAACAAAAGTAGTTGATGTCTGTGTCAGGGAATCCTCTGCAAGGTTCAATTACTCTGCTAAATCATATTATAAATGCCTTACTGTATAATAGTAAACTGTTTGCTTTAAAATATTTTTGGGCCGAATGATGGGATTGTTCTCTTCAGCTCCGTGATCCAGTTTCATAGTTAGATATTTTCTACTAAAAGCTGCTTTATAATTATAATGTAGGAAACAGAGGGTACCATTTCAAAGACTGCAAATGAGGGATGCAAACTATGACTCATGCTACAGGTCTGTGCAGGAAATAAGATGAACACTCTTGGCTATCCTTATTCAAACAGGCCTTTCAAACACCTCTGGAGGGCCACACACCACACATAATTTATCCTTTTCTTCATTTTATTATTAGGTAATATGGAAGTGTCCACAGGTCATAATAACTGAAACTGTGGGTCACCTCAACTTCACTCACATCATATCTATGTATCCCTGCACTCCATGGTATTCCCAGGTACCCCGGGTTTTCAGAGCCATCTGAGTAACAGGTAGGATGTCCCATTTTGTTGCCATGGATGCTTAAGCATAAAGGATATTGAATAGTCTGGTGAATACTTTCTCTCTGAGGTAAGTGCAAGGGACAGACGTGGTTATCTAAATTTGCATATTCCCTACCAGTTTCTTCCAGAGCGTGTTACTGTTATTGCTCAGACTCATCCAAGCTACATATACTTGTATTTAATTGTGTATGCATGCATTGTAGTTCTATAGTACCAAATTTTTTTTGAAATAAGGCTGAGCAGGTTAGCCATCTGATAGAAAGCCACAGAAATGTAACTATGAACTATTTGATTCATCGCAGAGGTATCAAAATAAAACTCTGTGATGACTGTGCAATACAGGAGGCTTCTGTCTGACCTTGGAATGTGTGGGTTTGTGGCTACATTGTGGAAAATCAGAAAAAGTATGTGTACATTTACTTTGTAACATACGGTAAATATCTGCTTAGGAGAAATTTACTGAAATACCCTGTAAGCATACACCCTATTCACAACGACCTTTATAGACTTCTGATTTTAAGGTTCACACTGTCCACACTTTCTGCACTAACCTTACCAAGCATATTTTTAATTCTATTAAAATCCTTAGCTTCAAGTTCTGCATAAAATATCAATATTATTGATTCATCCTTTTTTTTTTTTTTCTCCTCAGGGCATAGTTTAATTGCACGTCAATTTGTATAATGAAAAAAGGAGTGAATCTGCCAGAAATGAATGCTAAGAAAAAATGCTAAAAATCAATTAAAATGCCTTATCAGCTACAAAGATAGTCATATCATTTTACTAATGAAGGGAGATATACCACAACACAGAAAATCAGAACTGATCTGATACCTATTTCCACTAGCAGGTTTTGTACTTCAGTTGGCTACGGTGGTTTTATGCTGACGTATTAGGGTTTAATTTGCTGAGTATCAACATTAAATTTGTGGAAGATTAAGTAGACAATTACATCCAATGGAATGAAAATTAAATTATCAAATTAAATCATCAAAAATATCTTTGATTTCTTATCCCTTTATATTTTGCTAGGAATTTATTTTTGTTTCATCAACATAACTTACTGATACAGGATGACTTCTACTCACAGCCAGGACAATCAAATATAAAAACAAGTGTATGCATTTTAGATAATCTGGAAGTCCATTATAACAGTAGTAGATACTTTTTTCTCAGAATGAAATCTTGCTGTTGCTTAGTTATGGAAAGAATTGCCATTGAATTCAGTGATGACAAGAGTTTTCCCTCTCTTCTTTCTTCCTTCCTTCCTTTCTTTTTCCTTGTCTTCTTGACTGCCTGCCTTCTCTTTCTCTCTCTCTTCCAAAATGTAATAGCTGCCTAGAGTTTAAAATCAGAAGAAACTTTTACAAGTATTTTTAGAGACCTCTGTATAACACAGTCCATAGGACTTGCATGTCTTATCCAATGTATCTGAAGGGAAGAGAAGTTTTCTGTCAAGTGTTTGTGGTTTGTTTTTCCTCATGGTTAAAAAAAAAGTTTGTCCTGGGGGTAGGGTTCAGAAATATAGTCAGCATAAAATATAGGCAGTACTAAATTGGATTTATGGCCTGAAAAATTTGGCTGTGAAGACATGCAAGTTAGAGCTAAAGGATAGCCTAGAATAAAAGAAAGAAATGGTAGAATTGCTTTTTATAGTGAGAGTATCTTCATGCTTCTTATGCCATGGACTTTTAAGTGATCCTTCTTCTCTTGAGCATTTATAATTAGATCATGAAATTATCATTAGTATTCAGGATATTTGAACTAATAATCAGGATTGAAAAATCTATTTTGATCTCTGCATCTCTACAGTATAACAGTCAGAAACATTGTGTGATTGTATCTTCTGTCATATTTGTGCACAAACTTGGAATTTTGATGAAAACCTGAATACATCTGGCATATCATTGACAGAGCACTTCAAATGAGTTCACCAAAATGTTGGATTTTTTTCTTGTGACAGATGATGGCAATCCTTATAAGACTATTTTTTTTAAATGGCTAATTGAACTAGATCACATTCTTTGATTTTCCTTTAGGTTTCATATTTTACAAACAGAACATCCTAAAATAGGGAACAATGTACTTACAAAATGCTATACAGTATAAATAGCTCTTTATAATGTTCTTGACATAAAGCCAAGATCTGAAGCTCTTTGTTTCTCCAGCTTTTTGTCTAGTTTTGCTGTCAAAGCTTCCAGTGATGGCAGGATAGACCTCATTTGTGAATTATGAACCTGTATTTGCCAATGTTGCAGTTTGTTAGTTACTGAAAAGCAGAATCATTGGGTTTTAAGTGACAAGTAAAGAAGGCCTTATGAAATACCTTTCTAAAACATCCAGAAAATATATGCAGGGAAGTATGAAACTATAATAGCCTTTTTTTTTATGTTACATATGTTTATAAACAGTTAGACTACAAATTAATATAGGGATGACTAAGCACAGAGCTGAGTTAGTAGTAAATTTACATGATGAGAAACAGCAGCAAACAAGTAAGATTGATGAGGTGTTTTACCAGAAGTTGTGGATTCAGTAAATACCAAATGTCTGAATTTACCAAAACTCCATCAATTTTCTGGCAGAGATTTTGCTGATGTATCTGGTAGCATCTCAGAAGACAATCTGACAGACCAAGGAAGAGCTTGGAGTTTCCAGGCTTCATGATACCAAGACAGCTCACAGTATGGACAGTACCAGAGCCAAGAGTGTCTCTTTCTTAGTGTTTTAGCATTTTTGATAAAGTAGAATAAGTTTTCCTTGTTGTGTATTTAGACAGAAGTAAAGTTCAGGGATCCAAGTGACAAAATCCTTGTGTGTGTACTAAGTGTCTGAGTCCAAGTTGGTGTGAATATTGACTATTACCTAAACAAAGGTCAATGACAGAAAATGATTGAAAAAAAGGTGAAGGAGGTAAATATAGCTTAATTAAAATGTATACAATATTAGAGTCACAATGAAGCAAAACTGTTGAATGTAAACACCATTTCAGGATTATATTCAGCATATTCTATTTTAGAAATAGGTTTGATTGGTTTCATATCAAAACCACTATCTAGGCCTAAACGAATGCTGAAATTAAATTTATCCTGTATTGGTTTGGTCTTAATTTCCATTATATTGCTTGAGGAGCATAATGCTAGTTTTAATGATTGATAAACGAGTTATTTGAGTGATTCAAGTAGACTTTATGGTATTTGGTGATTTACAAGTATTTTGTCTTTTCTACTTTTTCTACTTTTCTACTTTTTCTACTATTTCATAATTTTTTGTTAAAAACAATGCAACTAAATATATTTATATTATAATAAAACTAAAATACTATATCATGAAAGATTAGGTTTTCAAATAAGGTTTTTAACTTATGCCAAAACCAACAAAGAATACAGAGGGCCATCCTTAACTACCCCATACATACCCACATGGCTAAGATACAGAGCCTTGGAAAGTGATAGTAAATGGGACTTATGTTCAGCATGCAGAACTAAAAGTTCAACAAATTCAACTTAGTTAGCTGGCAGTTACTTACAGCTAGCCAAAATCTTTCTAAAAGCCTGTCTTTGGCATGGTATAGTCAAAGTTGCAGGGAATTATATCTATCCAGTCAAGATGCTGCAACCTGCAAGGGCGTTAGCACACTTTTTTTTTGGTAAAGCAAAGAGTGAGTAAGTTTTAAAATGTAGGTTAGTACAGTAAACTAATACAGGAACCACATATTCAGGAAGTAGGAAGCTCACGTTTCCATCCTCTGCTTGAAGAGTTTTAAAACCTCTGTCCTGGAAGAACACCCAGACTCTCAAACCGCACGAATTTTCTGTGCTTTCTATTGAAACTGTGCCAAAGGCAGGAAAACAAAAGATTCATTAAGCATAGATGAGAATCTTCTTGTGACGTTAGGCTGCAGCATTTTTCACCTTGAAGAACAGATCCTCCAGTTCTGGTTTCTGAATGCAAAACTCTTTGTGTAATTTAAAGGAAGAAGCTGTAACCACTAAACTGTTATACAGAGGGCATTTTGAGGATTAGATGGCAGGGCAGTGGAATTTTTTAGGACTTCAGGACAGAATTAAGTCAAACTAAGTCCAAAGTCTCCCCGCTCATTTCTTCTGACAGGTGTAGCCACCAGCAGATACATTTTAGGATCTGTCAAAATACAAATCAGTAAAATGACTAGCAATTCAGAGATGGTCCCTTGTATTTCCTGAAGACAAAACAATCTTTTAATATATAAAAAGAGACCTACTGAGCTAGTTCCTTTGCATGTATATATTAATTTAAATCTGAATTGATGTTTGTCTTGGTATTTTTCTAATGCAAACTGTAATGATATCACCATTTACAAGTATCCTTAATGGGTATGCATAGTTAAATCACAATATACTTAATAGATATTTGAATGTAGACATAAGAAGAATAAAAATACTGTCTGTTTTATGCTTTATTATAATATGACATGTTTTTGGCATCACTTCCTTTTAATTTTAATTTTAAGTGACCAATGCATGGGAAGTATTTTTCTGGAAGTGGTGAAGGCTTCTCACTGAATTAAATTAAGACAGTTCCAATGTCCTTTTCAGCATCCAGATTTCACCACAAAGTCAATTGATTTGCAATAAATTAACTTACAGACCTGTACTTCTTGCATCTGTACAGAGTTTCTCTTGTTTTTGTCTTTCAGAACCAGACAGTAAAATGTCTTTAATTAATTTAAAATTAATTTTTATTTGTGAATGATACAAAGGAGGTCCTATGTTCACATCCAATTTACAATTCCTACATTTAATATTTTTTTTATTATTATTATTACCATTTATTGTGGTCATTTCTGTTTTAATACTTTCTTTTCTCTCCAGACTAACGTTCAGCATAATTGACTTGCAAACTTCTTAATTAACCATTATAAATAAATAATTAAATATCACCTTAAAGCATGTTAGTGTTTTAAAAGCAAAAAAAATACAACCAAAACCCACAAAATAACTGACACTCTTCCCCACAAAACAAACCAGACAAATCCTAACAGCTAAAAGCTCAGGTTTAGCAGCAGCTGTTTTTTGGGTGCCTGGCAGAGTTCAAGTTATGAGTTAGATATCTAGAGAAAGAAGAGATTAGAGCAAATGTGCCCTGTTCCAGCAGCAGTGGTATTTAAAATGCCACTCTACCTTGAACACTTGATTGATTGATTTCAATCCTTAAATGGTTTTTTTTTTTTGAGTTTTCCTGCTCAGAACAGTGGCTAATCCTGTTCTCCCTCTAATCCCTCCTAAAGTGCCTACAGCTCTTTTATATTTTATAAGGAATTTGCATGTGCTTAGCTCCGTGAATTTTATAAAGCGCTCTCCAAAACACAGGGGAAGTTTGGGATGCAGCAAGCACAAATCACAATGGACATTCAGGTGAACAAGAAGTCACCTCAGCTAGCTGCTAGGAAAGCTGAAAATAAAGACATCCATTAGAGTATTCACTGAAAACAGTATCCCCTAATTCCAGATGTCTATGCTAAGAGATTTATTTTCTGTCCTCCTCCTTGTCCAATATTAGTTTTGCATAACTATTCAGTTTAATTGTTGCAGCATTCTTCTGAAACTTGCATTTCTTCTTCCACAAACAGAAAAGAAATGTAAGCCCTTATATTCCTACTCTTTCCATTCTCCCTACTCATTTGGTAGAAGGGTAAGAGTCAGGGCTGAAGGACTGGGGAAAAGACACATTCTTCTCCTTGCTGTCTTTTGTCTGGAGTTAGGTATAGATAACCAATGATCCTCTGGAAAGCAAAAATGTGGGGAATTAAAGGAAATCCTGACAGAGTTAGGTGCAAGCAATATATTTGATTTGGAGCAAAATTTCCATGGTGAAGCAAAATCTTCTTGTCAGTTATTTAGGTGCTCTGAGAATTAATTTAGTGGAAGTGTTAAGAGTCCACAGACTTTAGATATTAATATATTGTCATTTCACACGCTAATATTTGGCTGTATCTTCAGACCATTTCCCAGTGAACAGTTGAAATAATATATTGGTAATAGCTGTGATAGATTTAAAAGATCAAAAATATGTATGCACAGGAACCCAGTGATGTCATGATTGAAAACTGAGAGCATGTGCAAAAGGGCATCTGGGGTTTAAAAGATCTAGGTTTTGAGACTTAAACATACCCCTTACCACAGGGAATACCTAGAGCATGTGCAACCTAGTGCAGGTTTGATGTCCCAGAAAACTCATAGAACATTTAATTCATAATTAACTTTAATTCCTTAAAATTTACATTCTCTTTATGCAGTCCCAGCTCCAGAAAGAAACAGAGTTTGCAACAGAGGAAAATTACCTTTTACTTTAAGACATTATAGAAGTCTAACAACATAATAATATTTTCATTCATTTGTAGGACTGACAGTTACAAAGCTGTATGCGTAGTATTTAATAGACACATACTCTAAAATGGAAAAAAAATAGCTAATATTTTATTCTAATCAAAATAAGTAGATAAGATTACAGTAGCTTTCATGATGTGCATTATTCTTAATAAGGAAAAAAAAGTCAACATAAGTTGTTTATCTCTTAATGTGGTAGGCATAAAATATCCTGCAAGAGGCTAGATCATGGTCTAGCTGGTATAAGTCAACCATATAACACTGAATTAATTAATTCATCCATATGATGATAGGTATCTGCTGAGGTTCTATTTCCCTGACTGCCATTTTCTCATATCCAAAGTTTCTGGGTTTACAAAACGTCACTTGCAGTAAGAGGGACTTAAGTATAGCACAAATAGACACCTCCCTTGGGTCCATGGGTTTTAAGGTGTACAAGCTATTTCTAGTTTGAGCTCTCGAAGAAATTTTTCCTTTCTGTCTCATGTCACTGATAAATCAGCAGTGATATATGGCTCAGCTGGTATCTGTTGACCATTGCCAATCTATTACAAACAGGTAAAAATATGACTTTGGTAAATTGAATGTAAAATTTAGTTTGGTAAAGTTAATATCTCAAACAGAAAAAGCCATTTCTGTCATAAAATGAAAGTCATAATTCCCATTATATAAAACATTGTCCAGGTCAGCAAGATTCCTGGCAGGAGGTCCAACAAACAGTTCACTCACTCTGCTATATGGCAGGTTCCCATCATACACATTGTTTGGTATGTGTGACAAAAGCAGATATTTCCTCAAGCTCAAGGCAGATGAGGCACCCCATCAAAACACAAACCTCCCTGCCTTTCTCTGCTGATGGAGCCTTTTCTCCTTTGTCTGTGTTTCAAGTTATGGTTTATTGTAACCAAACTAACACAGGTCAGTGGTCACCAGTCCTCTTAACTCTCATTCTGTGTGTCAGTGGGGGGCTTGAACATTTTCTTTCCCCCCAGACACAGCTACACAGCACATTCACCATGGAGCAAAGTGGCTTGTTTCCCACTATGAGCTGCACGTAGTGCAGGGAGCCTGAGAGTAGGAAAGATGGGTGATGCTAAGCTGCAGGTGACACTGCACCTCCCCTTGGGTCTACATGCTCTGGTGGGTCTACGGGAGAAACACACTTCCCAGTCACTGCACTCTGCTATTACCTGCTGGCAAGGACACTCATCACACAACCTGAGCAACTCAGGCAACATTGCATGATCTAGCTCACTACCCAGATACATTAAAATGCCTATTGGCAGTCACCTGTGCCAGAGATGTGATGGCCTGGGGAGCAGTTTATGGACAAGTATGCTCTGGGAGGAACACACTAGCTTCCTATCCACATGTATTTTGTCTTCCCCTCTAGCAACTAAAACCTAGGTAAACCTATTATTCCTCACATCATTTCCAAGGACTGAGACAGAAGAATATATGCAATCTTAACTCTTGTCAGATTTTGTCAGACTTGGTGCTGCTTCAAAACACGCCAATAACCTCTTTAACAAGATAATTAAGCTAGGCTGGGAAAAAAAATGCTTAATGTGGTAGCTACCGCAGAAACTGTTCTATCACCCAGCTACTCAAATTTCCCTTTTTAAAAACCCTGACATATCTGTAAATCAATGAGCTATTTTTATTTGTTTACTTGCTGGTGAGCTGGTGAAACTTTGAATATATTTATAAATGCTCATATTTGCTGTATTAAGACCAGCAAGTTCAATACAAAGCACACCTGAGCCCACTGACATTTGTCAGATGTTTGAGTCATCTCATTATCTATCTCTTCAGACTACTTCACCTCAGTTTCAGTGTCTTAATGAAAAACGGTCATTTCTGTTGCTGATTTGATTTAACATCTTACTGAATTTCATACTTGCTTATGTCTGAGATAAATTCCCGGTTCTGTTGCATCTCCTCTCTATGCTTTAGAATTATTGTCAAAAAGCATTATGCTACTTTTGCTGTCTCTGCAGCTGAATACACGTAGCAGTGGACCTGAACTAGGACCACTGTTCCACTAGGACTAAGTTGATGCTCCCTTATATTTTAAATACATGGAGGCAGAATACAAATTTGTATCAAAACTATGCAAAATTGAAGGTAAATTAGTGTAATGATTACTTAATTTCAAGTCGTTCTTTCACTTAGATTTATGTGTAAGCAAAGACAAAATGATATATAGTCAGAAAAGTTATTAGTTAATTATTAAGTTTATTTTCAAAACCTTAATTTGCGTACAGGGAGAATTTTATGCTGGGAGATTAACAGCCTCTTTACCATGAAGTAGTTCATTATAGGGAAGATTTAAGCCTGGGAGAATGACCTGAAGTAGACAATAGGTTTCCCATGGCATAGCCCAAACTATTTGAGATATTCAGTAGAGCTGGAAAGTGCTGAACTGATTCAGCTGCTGCTAGAAAATCACTTGGATACAATGCAGGGTGGGTAAGCAGGTGAGTATGTATCTTTGCTGAAGATGTTCCATAACAGTATGAAGTAAAATCCCTTTCTCCTGTGCTCTTCAGGGAAAGTTCTGGTAAGGTCAATTTGAAGGTAGGGCTTGTCCACTCTTTTTAAAGATCTGTTTTTCAAAATCAGATTCTGTTTTATCTTGGTTAATGGGACATATTCTCCCCAGAGACATATAAATATACAGATTCTTGTGGCAGAACTTCCTTTAGGAGTAGGTAATGTTCAAACTGCAGCAGATCTAACAATGAAGACTTGTAGGAGAGCAATTGCATCTCCTGATCTGGGTTAATTCACTGCCCAAAGCATTATTTTTATTATTTTTTTAAAAGCCTGGGCTAGCTCCAAGCCCTGTGTCCTGCAAGCTTTGAGGCTTGCCTCTATCTCACCTCAGCTTCCTTTATGTAAAATGTGAATCTGTCAGAATCCAGCTACCACATCTGCTGACTCGTTAGCAGTTCTCAATTCTTCCTTCTGCAGTGTTCCTGTGGTTCACAGCTTCTCTACATCCTACTCTGAACTCTTTGCCAGCCTGAGAGGCACCCAACATTTCATAAGCTGTTGCAGGAGTTCCCTTGTTTCTGTGCTGTAAAACTTCAGCTTTTCTGCTTTCTGACAGTTTGCCCTTGCTCTGATTCCTGCCTTCTCAGAGCATGTGTCAACCTGCCAAAGATGGTTTGCCAAGAAAGACAACACATCTGCTTGTGCATCCTGGCTAGGTCGGCAGCAAGAGGACTGATTTACATTATTTGTCTTTGGAGATTCTACCTTTCCTTCACAAGCATCCAATATCATCAAATAAACCAGTGAAATAATCTCTAAATGGGCTGTTTTGATGCCTGTGCTTGAACTCGTGACATCTTCTCAGTTCCTCCTGATATGCATTAAGATCACACTAACAAAGTCTAAGGCACTTTGGAATTTAATTTTTTTTAATTCTAAATGGTTACAAAAAATACAATTGGATTTTCAAGAGCTAAAATTTGACATTTTGTTAGGAATAAGGCTTAATGCTATAGTCAGGAGCAAGCTTCAGTGTTGGGAATGGAAGACTTTATCCAAGCAGAGTATAATTTCATCCAACAGAGACAGACCAGGTCCTATCACTCTGAACCGACCACCCTTTGCCTTAGTAAAGACATTAAAGACTCAGTGGCATCTTTATGTGGAGCATATATCAGCTGAATAAGAGGCAGCTGAGGTTTGTACGGCAATAAGTGTTAGAATTCATTGCCAGGGGTAGGAAAATGAACACAATAAATTATAAAGCCAAATATAACTGTCAGGATGCATTTTTGAAAACTCAATGATTTTTCAGAAAGATTTTCTGTACCTTTCACAATGATTAGATGCGACTAAACAACTGGCAGAAAATGAAAGTGCTAATTGTGAGTGTCTGAGCAGCTACACAAATTAACAATAAATACGTATTCACTGAATAGGAAAGAGATGCAAAGACTGTCCTGATGAGAATCAAGTCTCACTGCAAAGTACAAAACTACAGGGTAAGGAGCACATTCCAAGAATTATAGGAAAAAGTGTGCTTAAACACTAGTGGAGGAGAACATTTGAAAACCACTGATGAACTGTCTCATCTTTAACTAGTTTTATTTTGATCACTTCCTGCCTTTTTAAACAGTATCTTGGATTATGTAAACATGATCACTGTGTGGATGGAACTTTTACAGCCTGCCATATCTCCAGTTTTGTTCTGAGTGATCCCATTCAGTCAGAAGACACACAGTGCTGCTGTCAACTTATTTGTCCTGCATCTGTGCTCCTTAGCAAGGCTAGTAGCCCCAATTCTAGACACTTTCAGCCCCAGAGACCACCAAGATGAAATAAGCAGGGAATGTCCAAGAAATTGGTGCCTAGACATACACACACACAAAAATGTTGATTCAAAGGATACGTTCCCTGCTTCTCATATACTGCCTGTGTTGCAGGATTGGGTTGCTTCTGATGAAGTGTATGGCATGGCTTTTCATGGAGTAGTGTCACAGGATTTAACTTGAACTGACTGCACACCATTTTTTAGCATGGAAGTTAATATGATACACTGCAAGGATTCTTGCCTTTAAGTTTTGTAAATTAACAACTACTATGCCTTGACTCACCTAATACTCAGTATGTTGACTATTGATAGCAATGAGATGAATGACATCTCTTGGAATATGGCTCCAGGATAGCAAAAAAAAAACACCATATAACATTGCTTAGGAATTATTTACCACTGAGCTATCACAGAGGGAATATAAATCAACCTCTAACTAATGAGGATTTTGACACTTTTTTCCTGTGGGGGTTCCTAACTGCCTACCAAACTTCTTTATTCCATCATCTGAAGCAGTTACTGATTCCTGAATATGTGGTACTTGATCATGTGGCCTTGCTGTGTCTATGCCCATTGTCTTGCCCATCATATGCCCATATGTGATGGATCCCTCACCAAACACTTTTCAGAGGTAGAAACAAGTTGACAACAGAACTACTTTTATGGGATAACATTGATTTAAGTAAATTTTTGTGGCAAAATTTTGGTCTGCATCCTCTCCTTTGGATAAAAGATTTCTGCTAGCAAGGTTGAAGATGGCTTTAAGGTGGTCTCCAAGAAAGAAAGCATATAAATAGTTGAAACTGGTAGAATACACTGTGTATGGAAGTGCAAGATATATTTATTATATACATATATATATATAAGACCTATGCTTAAGGTGTTTATTCTTGAGCCTACAGAGAGGTGCTCTTATAGCTCATGGATGAATGTATTTCATTGTTGGTTGATAGCCATAAATAAGAATTATTAAAATAGTCCCTTGTAAGTAAGACAAGGATCATGGCCAAATTCATGTAATACAAACCAAACTTATCCTAGTTATTGCTAGGAACTTTTAAATAGGTTTCCTAACTTTAGATACAGGTTCCCATTAACATCTTTTCTAGTCAATAGAAATCACCTGAGAATGGTTTGGACCACAGATGTGCCAAATCATCTTCTCAAGATCCTTGATTCACATTTCACTGAAGGTGTTTCTGTCAATTATAGCAGAAGTCCGGAGCAACTAGGCTCCTAGGAAACTCATTTAAATACCCCAAGTTTGTTCGAGTAAAATGGCCTGAGGAAAAGAGATCCAAAAACTTCAAATGCACCAGGCTCTGTTGTAATTTAGTTAACGGACTTTCAAATTAGTCAGAAAATGTGATCAAAGCATCACATTAAAGCACTATTAAGAGGAATACACTTTGATCATGACTAATGAGGTGCAAAAGCAGCAGAAAAAAAAAAAAGACTAAACTTCAATGAAATAAAAAGATAATTAAAATTAAGAATTAATCTGCCTCCATATCCTCTTATTGACAGGGCAGAGGATAATATTAGTGTATATTTATACAGATGTTACTATCTAATTTTCTAACCAGTTCTGTACATATAAGCTGGGGATACTTTTTCTGTGAGTAAAAAACATCCATTTAAAGTAAAAATGATGTGTTACCAATGGACAGCTTAAACATATTTTTTTCCAAACTGTTTCAGGACCCAAGTGTCAAGTCTAAATTCGCATTTTTTGGAAAAAATAGTGAGGCTTCAGTGATTCAGGCAAGAACTAAACACTGGCAGAATATTGTACCCATTGATCAAGCTTTGTATCTAGCTGTGAGAGACAAAACGAGTGCCCCTTCTATTGACAGAAAAACAGAAACACATGGATTAAATGGATTTTCTAGTAAGAGTAATAACACTCTTAATTTTTAGGTCTATGATTCATTTGCCAGATAACACAGTGACTCTGTGATAATCTCTTTAATAAGAAATCTGGTATTGGTGTGTTTTGGACTGCAAAAGAGTATAGCCTTCAATGGATATGAAGGATGAGGCAGCTTCTTTGTGCTTTGAAGAACTAACACAATAAGTAAGTGTGATCATAAAGCTAGATTTAAAGGGAATTTAAAAACTATTCATTTATCACCATTTATCTTCATATTTTATTGATCTGAAAAAGTCTGTGCTACCAAAAAGACAAACACCTTATAAACGGTACTGAATCAACAGTTCCAAAGTACCTTCGCAACTGTTGGTAGCATGAAAAGTAATAAATGTAATACAAATAATACTCAATTTCTTAGGATAAGTGCAGCAGAATTTAACCGTCAGCAGCTGGTTGTGACATGCATTTTTCTAACCAGTGTAACAAACGTTACACTCCCTTTCCCTACCATCAACTACACGTAGTTGCAGCAATTATGTATAAATTATATAACATATATGATAACTATATAGCATGTTAATACTATGTGATTATCATAAACTTATATAATTAAGCTATTAGACATATAATATATATACTAGTATAATTATATACTGAATAATCTACTATATATGTTATTATATATTAATAACAAAATGTCATTATAGCATGCATTATGTAAGTCAGATTCACTAATATTTATGCCACCTTTTAATAATATGCATGTGTTAATCTAAATGATGGTGCAGAGTCTATTACCTGAATCTGATACAGTATTTTACTGACGATATCTCTATTGAATTAGAATATCCATATTTTAAAATTCAAAAATCTAGAGGGAACAAACCTGCCCCTTTCACCTTGTAAACATTAAAGCTGTGGAAAAGATGCAAATTTGTTGAGTTTGTTGCGTAGTTAGAATTTGATCTATATTCTGTCTTTTGAGACTGTCATCTATGGCATTTTGTTTTTCTGTTTTCTCATCGGTGAATGACGGACTGTACTGTGAAATAAAAGTAAACAAAGCCAAAAAATGTTTTTCAGCTTGATAAATAGAAATGCTTTTAAAGTGTGCATCAGAACTACTCTGTGGAATTTATTGCCAGAATGTCACTGATCCTAAAAGTTTATCAAGGATGTGGGGTTGGACCAGATGACCTCCAGAGGTCCCTTCTGACCTCAACTATTCTGTAATTCTGCGATTAAAATGGTTAACAGTTTAAATAGGATAAAAAGAAGTATAGTCATAAATTCATAGGAATTTGAAAAAAATAAAATACTGGAGTGGAAAAATCTCACCTGCATTATGCTGATTTCCACATGAAAAGTAGAAAGAGATATTCCCCAGGGAAGTTTTTTTTTTTTTTTTCTTAAGCTTGCACTTTAATTTTCTGGTCCCAAAGAGCTCACAATCCCCACTTTAATACATATTCAAAAAGGTATTAAGATAATAGTTAGTTTTTATAGGAATTTACAGGACAGAGACTCAAGCTTCAGTGGACAATTTACTTACAAAGTGTCACTGGATTAAGTATTAGATTATTTTAGCAGTGAATTTATTTTCAGTCATCCAGTTTTAATTTCCTATATTTCTAACTGTTGGATTGTTAAAATAATAAATATGATAGTGTTCCTCCACTTCTCAATATGAAATAAAGCTTACAGATTTTTGATCCAGAAGTTTAATTTCAGCATATTAAAACCTCCATATTTATGCTATGTATTCATTCATGGGACCTGTATGCTATCTCAATCAAAGAAATAACTTACTGTCAGAAATTGTACGTCATCAAATGTAAAATGAGATCATGTTTCTAGATATAAAGTGACTTAACATTCCAGAATTTGTAAAGTAGGTACTTTAAAATGCAAAATCAAGTGAATCAAGGATACAAATTCTAGATCATTTAAAGACAGTTTCTTTGCTACACATCTTCAGGCAAGTATGCAAATTATGTGAATAATGAAAATGAAATGGAATATCAGTAAAGAAAGAGCAATGGGTCAGACCCCAACTATCCAAAAGTTTTGCTTACTTATTAAGCAAATATATTTACAATCATATTCTTGTGATCTTAATTCTCCACCAGCATACAAAGACATGTCAGAAAGAAAAAGTCTGAATATTTTTCTTTTCCTAACATGCCTGCGAGAGAGGAAAACTTCACTTCCTAAATATCTTATATAATAATATGTAATAATAATAATAATAATAATGATGTCTTATACCTAAGAAGCTGCAAGTATTCAATTATAGACTGCAATCAATATTTTTAAATTATGACATACAAAACAACAATTAGTGTTAAGTACATTTTTATCTATATCTGTGTGCCTCTAGCATACATTCTTCTCTAAGTCTGAGAAAAATTAACAGTTTCTTTCAAAGGCAGCAACCGTTGGGAAAGCATGAGTGATGCTGATGCGCAAACAAATGAGTCCTGGATCACTACCTGTTCTGTGAACCTGAGCAATGTGTTAGTCTGATATAAACACTTAAAAATTAATACCTGGAAAATTTAAGACTGCTACATTGTAAACTACTCTATGCTGTGATTAAATATTGATGTTTTGGTATACGTGGGTCTTATGGAGTAAACTGCAGCACTGGGTGTTGTTCTTTATACCAAGCACATGACAGTTTTCAAGTTAAGAAAAGCTTTGGCTGGGAGATACTTTATTAAGTTCTATTTTATTGCCATATTTGAGCACAAAAGAAAGTAAGAGCAATCCAACTATCAGAAGATGATCACTGAAGATTTGATAGCTGGACTGCTACTGTAAGTAACTCTATGGAACCATTAACATGCTTCTAGGTATTAAGGATTAAAAGAGGCCCAGCACATCTTCCACTTCCCTGTTCTCTTGCATCTCAAAAAGAAAGGGTGATATACCCAGGTTTGTGATGCTTTCTGACTTTCATTATCAAATACAGTCTTCAGGTTGGAGGCTGGTTCTATCCTTATATTTGTATGCACTTTCTTTAAAGAGTCTGTACCTATATGTACTATTATTCCCAATTTTAACCAGAGACTGGAAATTTGCTGAAGTCTGTTAGACAAAGAATTGTCTCTGCTTTTCATTTACCTCTTAATTCCTTCTGTATTATAGAAGTACTATTAGGTTCTCTTCATTTCCTGATGCTCCCCTTGGCTACTCATAGGCAATGAGCTGTTCTCATCCTTAATATGGGCCCTAGCAGCTTTTATAAATCTAAAATGTAGGCCTTTAGTCCTTTAGTCCTGGAACTGTCTCTGTTTTAAGCTTCTTCAATTACCAAATTGGAAAAAAAAATATTGAAATATTGGGCTTTTTGGTATAGCAAAAAATAAAACATAAAAATTACTGAATGAATTGAATAAAGCAGAAGCTTGTTCCTATGCCAAATCATCAACCAATTCCTGACTTCTTATTAAAATCTATTGCATAGCAGATTAAAAAAATATATAAATAAAAAGTGAAAACCAATGAAAATTTGTTTTCAATGCTAACCAATATCTAATAACTTTTGTTGGCATTTCTATGACAAAATGCATTCATAACGAGAGCCCCCCTCTCCTTTCCCTTTCCCACCTTTTATTGCTGACTGTGACACCATGTGGTATGGAATATCCCTTTGGTTGGTTTAGGTCAGCTGCCCTGGTGATGTCCCCTCCCCACCTCTTGCTCACACCCCCAGCCTACTGTTTTTTTGGGGGGTTGGAGAGAGTGCCAGCACTGCTCAACAATAGACAAAACACTGGTGTGATACCAGTGCTGTTCTAGCTACAAGTGCAGAGCACAGCACTGCATGGGCTGCTGTGGGGAAAGTTAACTCCATCACAGCCAGACACAGTATATGATGGTGGCTGTGCGATGTATTTTGGAACAAATGCAGCTGACAGACTGCAGGTGGGTAGTTGTTTAGCTGGCCAATCTTAGTGTTCTGTCCGCATATGAATAGCACAGTGCATAAGGTAATTTTGTTTGTTTGTTTCCTATTATTTAAAATAAAATTAAATACTCTATGAGAATATAAATTATAAAAAGGACCACTTTCTCAGATGGTGCAAAATGCTTTCACTCAACTGATCAAGTATGGAGCAAAAAATTTATTTAGATCAACTGAGGATGTGACCACCATGTGACCACCATGATACATCTTAGGGGTCACAGAAAGATATAAGGAAACACCATGGTAATCCATAAATGTTTAGCATTTTTGTCTTCTCCATACAGAATGAAAAAACTTTGGTATAGTGTTCTATTGGTTTTATAGAGCAGCTAGCAAAATGGTGTCTCAGGTTCTGAATGCAGTTGCAATATACTCTCAAAACAAAATAATCTATATCTTATTGCAAGGACACCAGCAGGCCATAAGAAAGATAAAAATGTGTTGTACAGCTTTTAAAGCTTCTCTGAAAACAAAACTAAAATGGACATAGAGTAAAAGTGTTTTGTCATAACAAATATGAAAAGAATCATATCATAGAATGATAGAATGGCCTAGGTTGAAAAGGACCTTAAAGATCATCTACTTTCAACCCCCCTGCTCTGGGCAGGGTTGCCAGCCACTAGAGCAGGCTGCCCAGAGCCACATCCAGCCTGGCCTTGAATGCCTCCAGGGATGGGGCATCCACAACCTCCCTGGGCAACCTGTTCCAGTGCCTCACCACCTTCTGAGTAAAAAACTTTCTCCTAATATCTAACCTAAATCTCCCCTGTCTTAGTTTAAAACCATTCCCCCTTGTCCTATTACTATCAACACATGTAAACAGGCGTTCCCCTCCTGTTTATACGCTCCCTTCAAGGACTGGAAGGCCACAATAAGGTCTCCCCATAGCATTCTCTTCTCCTAGCTAAACAAGCACAGTGTCCTCAACCTTTCTTCACAGGAGAGGTGCACCAGCCCTCTGATCATCTTAGTGGCCTCCTCTGGACCTGTTCCAAAGCTCCATATCCTTCTTGTGCTGGGGGCCCCAGGCCTGCAGGCAGTATTACAGGTGACTTCTCCCAAGAGTAGAGTAGAGGGGGACAATCACCTCCCTCTCCCTGCTGGCCACCCCTTTTTTAATGCAGCCCAGGACACAGTTGGCCTTCCGAGCTGCAAGCATGCACTGCCGGCTCACATCCAGCTTCTCGTCCATCAGGACCCCCAAGTCCTTCTCTGCAGGGCTGCTCTCAAGTTCTTCTTCACCCAGTCTATATAAATACCTGGGATTGCCCCAGCCCAAGCAACACCCTGCACTTGGTCTTGTTGAACCTCATTACGTTCTCATGGGCTCATTTCTCCAGCCCGTCCAGGTCCCTCTGGATGGCATCCCTTCCCTCTATTGTATCGACTGCACCGCTCAGTTTGGTGTCATCTGCAAACTTGCTGAGGGTGCACTCGATTCCGCCGTCTATGTCATTGATAGAGATGTTGAAGAGCACTGGTCCCAAGACCGACCCCTGAGGGACACACTTGTGACTGGCCTCCACCCAGACACAGAACTGTTGGCCACAATCCTTTGGCTGTGACTAGCCAACCAATTCTTTATCCACCTAACAGTCCATCCTTCAAATCCATACCTCTCCAATTTAGAGAGAAGAATGTGGTGAAGGACCATATCAAAGGCTTTGAAAAGCCTATTAATTAAATCCTAGAGTTAGATAAACTTTGTTTAATGAGATCCTTCAAATGGAATGATTATAATCACTGCATGTCAGAACCTAGAGACAGTAGTACTGTGTCTACTACACTTAGTAGATAGACCTTTTTAAGGAAGCTATGGGGAAAACCTTTTTCTCCTTCATAAAAAGTAGGGCTAAAAAATAGCTATGATGGCTCTGATGATTCTATTGCTCAGAACACCCAAAGGGCTGTCCCTGAGAGAAATCATATTTTGGAACTTTTCCATTTTGTGAAAGGTCAAATATATATCATGCAAGACTGATGATACCTGCCTTCATGTTCATGTATCTTATAAAATAACGGTAAAATGTTAGAAGCCCATTTAAGACATCTTCTTGTACTTAAGAGAGAGATTTAAAGCATGTTAAGCAATTCATGTGTTTTGCAGTGACTCTTCAGCAATAATAAATTTTAATCATTATGGAAATTAAATAATCTCCGTATGGCAGGCTGGAGAAAAGAGCTGACAGGAACATCATGCTGTTCAACAAAACCAAATGCTGAGACCTGTACCTGGAGAGGAGAAATCTCATGTACTAGGAGGTGCTGGAAGCCAGATGGCTGGAAGTGATGTTTGCAGAAAAGGTATTGGGGATCATGATAGACATCGTCCCTGGGGTTGTTCAAGGAAAGGTTCGACTTGGTGCTTAGGGACATGGTTTAGTGGGTGACATTGGTGGTAGGAAGATGGTTGGACCAGATGATCTTGGAGGTCTTTTCCAGCCTGAATGATTCTGTGACTCTATGTTGCACTGATGAGAGGCTAGAGCCTGAGCTAGAAAACGTCATGTGGAACATGTGGAACAAGGTAGATAAGGCTGCAATTTGCAAGGTCCTGCCATTTTGCCACCTAACCTAACCCATAACAGTGGCCTAAAAGAAAGCTGGAGAGGGACTATATCAGGGAGTGTAGCAATGGAACAAGGAATAATGGCTTTGAACAAATGGAGGGAAGATTTAGATTAGATATGATGTGAGGAAGAAATTCTTTACTCAGAGCACAAAGCGCATATGGGAATTAGGGCTGAAGATGTACCTTGCTTCTGTTCTTTTCTATAAATTAATTTTAATTACCTAAAAACCAGTATTAAAAATAAACCCAGGGCACAGGATGGGAGGTGGAGGGCAGCCCCTGTGGCCGAGGGGCAGCCTTTCTCTCGGGCAAGCCAAATGGCCCAGGGGAGCCAGCCCCAGAAGAGGGGCCCTCAGCCCACCCAACCCTCCTCATTCTTCCACATGAGGGCATCTTCCAGGCCACTCCTAACACAGCCGCCTTTGGCCACGCAAGGGCCGCTCCATCACAGAGGCTTGCTGAGGTCACAGTGGCCACCACTGCCCCGCCTTTGCTCTGGGCCCTATAAAACAGGACCCCCTGCAGCTGGCCCACCACTCACTGAGCTTCCAGGGTCTCTGACAGCCAGATTGTGTGGCAGGAAGACGAGCAGAAACAGTAAGGTGAGAGGCAGCCCTCCTTGGTGTGAGAGGACATCAGTGCAGTCCAAGGAAGCACTGAGAAGGAAGGCATCTAACAAGAAGGAGACATGTCATGGGCAGAGGGGTAGCGCCTGTGGCACAACAGACACCAGTGCTCCAGGGACCTCTGGCGCGCAGCCCATAGACACTTTTAAGCATTATCATTGGCACTGCAATGACGCAGGGAACAGGTCGCCCCCTCAGCCACACAGCGACAGGGGGCCTCGGCCTTCCCAATGGCGCAACAGTGGCGTGGGGTGAAGGCAGGAGCATCAGGCAGACAGCCGTAGGGAGCAGAGTTGTCCAGAATACAGTGTGGGACCCAGCCATGGCCATAAACAAGATGGCAGTGTCAAACCCATTCATGGAAATGAACTAGATAGTGGCATGGGACCTAGGCATGGAACTGGATGACCCCCTGTTTCGGCACCCTGGCCTGAAAACATTCCAGATGGAAGGCATCCTGTTTGGGCAGTCCCAGGCAAGAGCTGGCTTATCCTCCTGCCAAACACCGTGGAGTCCATGGAGCTGGATCCACCAGAAGATGTGGAGGAACCAATGGAAGTGGATCCACCTCAGTCAGATCAGACCTGGGACTACTTTGGCATGTCTTCGCTCTTTGTCATCAGAGCACACAAACAGCATCACAACAGTGCCCGGCGAGCTCCCTACTCGTCGCTCAGGCTCCATCCCAAGCATTAGCTTGGAGCCACCAAACACCACGGACATACCGCAGGCTTACCTGCAAGATGTCCTGGCAATAAAGAACTCTGTTGCCGATTCTCAGGGGTTGCGTTAGTGCTTCTTTCCCATCCCCCAGCCCTTGTGCGAGAGGTGGCATCCCTTCTGCACAGAGCCTCAAGGAAGAGCACAAGAGAGGACCCAGCTTCCTTCAGGCTGCTGCACTGGGGTGACAGGAGTCCCCGAGGGCCACCATGCACCTTTAACATCTGTGAAAATAGACTGAGGGGTGAAAATAGTAGTGTGTAAGCAATTATAGGTGGCTAATTTCTTATATTAGGAGTGAGTTTCTATATCTAAGTAATTGGTAACAACAAAAATGGAGAAGGCTGCGGTACTCAGCAACTTCTTTGCCTCCGTCTGCACTGGTAGAAGGACTTCCCAAGTCTTTCATTTCCCTGAACCCATAGACAGAGGCTGGGGGATCAAAGTCCTACCCACTGTAAGTGAAGAGCAGGTTGTCCTGGTTCCAGTTAGGACAGAGTTAAGTAGCTCATAGTAGCTGGTAGGGTGCTATGTTTTGGATTAGGATGAGAAGAGCGCTGATAACATGCTGATGTTTTAATTGTTGCAGAGCAGTGTTTACACCAGGCCAAGGACTTTTCGGCTTCTTGCTCTGTCCTGCCAGCGAGCAGGCTGGGGGTGCAGCAGGAGCTGGGAGGGGACAGACCCAGGACAGCTGACCCAAACTGGCCAAAGGGGTATTCCATACCATCTGACGTCATGCTAAACAATATATAGGGGTGGCTGGCCGGGGTGGGGGGGGCCGGCTGCTCGGGAATAGGCTGGGCATCGGTCAGCGGGTGGTGAGCAATTGCATTGTGCATCACTTGTTTTCTTACACATTATTATTGTTAATACTATTACCATTATCACTATTATTATTATTATTGTTATTATTATTTTCCTGTCTTAATAAACTGTCTTTATCTCAACTCACAGGCTTCACTTTCCCGTTTCTCTCCCCCATCCCAGAGAGGGAGGGGGGAGGGTGAGCGAACGGCTGTGTGGTGTTTAGCTGCCAGCCGGGTTAAACCACAACACAGGTTCAAGACCACCTGATGAATCTAAACATGTACAAGTCTATGGGACCTGATGACATGAATCCCAGGGTCCTGAGGGAACTGGCTGATGTAGTTGTCAAGCCTCTCTCCATCATAGTTGAAAAGTCCTGGCATTTGGGTGATGTCACTGGTGAGTGGAAAAATGGAAGCGTCATGCCCCTACTCTTCAACAATTAAAACAAAGAATTGAAAAAAGAGCTCTACTCTTCAACAATTAAAACAATTAGGAGACACTTCTTCTCAGAAAGAGTAGTCAGGCATTGGAACGGGTTGCCCAGGGAAGTGGTCGAGTCACCATCCCTGGGAGTGTTCAAGGGACATGGTTTAGTCGGTGACATTGGTAGTAGGGTGATGGTTGGACCAGATGATCTTGAAAGTCTTTTCCAACCTTGATTTTTCTATGATTCTATGATTCTATGTTGAAATCTCTGTCATGTTTAGTTCCAGGATGGTGACATTTCATCTTATTAAGGGAATAGCTTTATTTAAAAAAAATGTGTGTATATATATATATATATATTCCTAGAATCTATTTCTAGAATACACAGCTTTCAGATTTTTAATGACTTTTCTCTGCTTGTGTTCATGTTTACTTAAAAAAAAAAAAAAAAAAAGAGTGCAAGGTCCTGCATTTGGGCCGAGGCAGTTGCAAGCACAAATACAGGATGGGTGGGGAATGGATTGAGAGCAGCCCTGAGAAGGACCTGGGGATGCTGGTTGATTGATGAGAAACTCAACATGAGCCAGTAATGTGTGTTTGCAGCCCATAAAGCCAACCATATCCTGGGCTGCATGGCCAACAGGGTGAGGGAAGTGATTCTTTCCCTCCACCCCTCTTCCCCTTTTTGCTCTTGTGAGACCCCACCTGCAGTGCTGTGTTCAGGTCTGGGGCCCCCTGCACAAGAAGGTCACAGAAGTATTAAAACAAGTCCAGAGGAGGGTCATGAAGATGATTAGAGGGCTGGAGCACCTCTCCTATGAAGACAGGCTAAGAGACTTGGGGTTGTTCAGCCTGAAGAAGAGAAGGCTCTGGGGAGACCTTACAGCAGCCTTCCAGTACCTGAAGGGGGCCTGCAGGCAAGATGGGGAGGGACTCTTTGTCAGGGAGTGGAGTAATAGGAAAAGGGATACTGGTTTTAAATAAAAGAGGGTATGTTTAGATTAGATATACAGAAGAAATTCTTTCCTATGAGGGTGGTGAGACACTGGACCAGACTGGTCAGAGAAGCTGTGGATGCCCCATCCCTGGAACTGTTCAAGGCCAGGCTGGATGGGGCTTTGAGCAACCTGGTCTGGCAGAAGGTGCCCTCACCCATTAAGGGGGGGGGGGTCGAATTAGATGATCTTTAAAGTCTCTTCCAATCCAAACCATTCTATGGTAACTGCAATGTGAATTGGGGAAAAGATGGCAGCTATTAAAACAAACTTTGTGAAGAGGTGTTCAAGAAATAGAAGGAAAAGTCTTGTTTGGAAGCTGCAAGCAGAAAATGGCAGTGAAAGGAAATATGGTCACCAAGATACCATGCAAGAAAATGTGGCAGATTGATGAGAACAATGGGCTGGTAGGAACTTTGCAGAATGCAGAAGCCATAAAGCTGGTCATAACATCAGTGTCTTCCGTGTTGACAAAGTGCTAAAAGCTCCTGGCAGAAGGACAAAAGTCAGGAGAGGTATATCTTTTCTACTACCCAGAGCAGGGTAGGAATTGTGAACATGGCTGAGCCTTTCTAAATCAGCACAGAAAATGCAGCAAGAAGAGAAGGGTAACAAACTTTCCATTCATTTAAGTTCGTTTTGAAAAACAGTGTGACAGAAAATTCTTAACAGTAAAGGAGAAAGCTTAAAAAATTGCATGTAAGTCAGGAATTGGCAGGGGAAACGGGCTCTGAATTCATAAAGATACCTTTCATGTATGCCAACTCATTTAACTAGAGAAAGAACTTGAGAGGTGTGTTTTGTAATTAACAGGCATGAGTTGGAATTGGCTGAGAACTGAAGGGAAACCCAAAAATAAGGTGCCAGCAGGAACTGGTCTTACTGTGCCAGGTGGGTACATTGAAAGGTGAATGTTATTGAACTTTGCCTCTGGTTAGCTGATGTGTGAAATGAACTCTGAGATACAGAGGCCAAATAAGGGTGCAGCTGAGTGGGCTGAATTCTTCTGGCAAAGAATGAAGGAAGATTTTTTTTTTTAATATTTTTTTTTGTTACAAAATATGGCCTGTTTCTGACTTCAAGAGGGATGTGTATAGTAGCTAGTTAGATTCTCTGTGGGTTGTGAGGTCTCAAGACTAGCTGTTCAGTTATTGTGCCACCTCACTACTGTGGTGAACTTGAGAGAGAGAAAACCTGGCAGTAAATGACTCGTGGGTGGTTGGAGGAGGAGGATGAAAATTACTAAATGCATTTTGCCTACAATCTGTCTGGAACTCATCATATGCCATGAGGTTCTGAGGTATGCTACTTGCCATATGGTGTTCTGAGAGGTGTGGTGCCCTACCAATGAAAAAAAATGAAAAACACCCCTACCTTTGTAGTGAACAATGTCTCCGTAGCATCATCATAACCTGTAACACAATCTAACATCAGTAAGTAGTGACTACACTATTTACTGTGATAAAGATTAATGTCAACATTTTATCTTTTTCCTTTGATAATTCATTCCAGATAAAAACTTGTGATTCACTTCTTTTCTGGTACAAATTGATCAAGGCTATCATGTAATAGGCTGAGTTCATCAAGTTCACTGCTTGCATAAAATAAATTGGCATGATTTTTTCCTTCTTTCTGTCAAATACAAAATGCCCAAGAAATATGGCTGAAAGCAATTACATTAATGGCAAAATACATTTTAGAATTGCTTAGTTGTTCTAATTTTTGAAAATAATACAAGATTATTAAAAAAAAAAGTTTTAGAAAATGAAATAATTTTTGGCAAATATCTCTTTGACTTAAGACCTTTCACATAAGACCTTTGACTTAACCATCTGCAAAGACCCCCAACATTTGAAAGAAACTTTGTAATGCAGTAGCAAAGTACTATGAAAGATCCTTTCCGCTGGAGATTTACTGAATGGAAACTTAGGCCTAGAGAAAAAGCAGGATGCATCTTGGTTTTGTATTGAGCTTAAATATGAAATTTCCATGGCAGTTCTTTGGGATATGATATAGACAGGTGTGAGTGACTGTGGTGGTTTTACCCTGGTGGCCATCTGAACTGCACCATAACCACTCTCTCTCTCCCCTTTCTCAAAGGAAAAGGGGGAGAAGATACAATGGAAAAGGCTCAAGGGTTGCAATAAGGACAGGGATGTTTTGCTTATGACAATTACTGTCATGGGCAAAACAGACTCAATGTAGGGAGATTAATATAATTTATTACCTATCAATAGTAGACTAGAACAGCGAGAAACTAAAAGCTAACTAAAAATACCTTCCTCCATCCACCCTCTTCTATCTCCTCTCCCTCAGTGGTGCAGGGGAACAGGAAATAGGGGCTGCAGTCAGACCATGAGGCTTCATCTCTGCTGCTCCTTCATGGTCACTCTCTGCTCCTGCTGCAGCGTGGGGCTGCAGCTCTGGCCCAGGGCCTGCTCCTGTGGGGGCTCTCCATGGGCCACAGCCTCTTCCAGGCCACATCCACCTGCTCCACCGGGGGCATCTCCACGGGCTGCAGCGTGGAGATCTGCTCCGTGTGGGACCCATGGGCTGCAGGGGGACAGCCTGCTCCCTCAGGGGCCTCTCCACAGCCTGCAGGGGAACTTCTGCCCAAGCGCCTGGAGCACCTCCTGCCCTCCTTCTCCAGTGTCCCTAGTATGCAGGGCTGTTTCTCACTCCTTGCTCTCCCAGCTGCTGTTTTGCAGCAGTTGTATTCCCTTTCTTAAATCGGTTCTCACAGAGGCACAAACAACATCACTTACTGGCTTGGCTTTGGGCAGCGGTGGGTGCCTTTTGGAGCTGGCTGGAGCTGGCTCCTATCTAACACGGGGCAGCTGCTGGGCTCTGCTCAAAAAGGCTCCCTCTGCAGTGCCCCTGCTACCAAAACTTTGCCACATAAACCCAGTACAGTGACTTACTACCTTTACAGATATGTGAGTTTAATTTGTTCTTGAGGTGCCTCTGTAGACAGTCATTGCTATATCTGTCTCAGTGAATTCATGCTATACAAATATCAGTATTTACTGTAATGATTTATTTTGCCTCCAAACAGGATGTTTTTAGGAAAAGAAAAATGTTGAGGGGGCATTGAATGAGAAAACTGTTAATTGATAAAATGCTTGCCTACAAGTTCATAGTGCTAGAAAGAGGGAAGAAATGCCAAAGCTTTCCTGTCACATACACAGATAATGAGAGGGGAGAGAAGCTACCTGCAAAAGGATGGGTGTGTAGAAGCCAGAAAGATGAGACTGGAAGTAATTTAAGAGCTCAGTGATGGGGAAGGGATGCACACCTGCAGAACAGTAAACTAAAATGTTTTAACTATAGCTGGTGGAAAAGAAACTGAGTCTGGTCAGGAAGACTTGAGTACTTTTTTCCTATAGGGAAAAGCAACATCTTTTCAGTTAGGTATGCAGAGAAAACCAACAATCATATTTAACAATGTGTTTCTAAAAATGTTTCTGTTTGGGAAGAGCTTTATAAATGGCAAAAGGTGTACTGCATTGTTTATGAGAGCTTGTTAATGACATGCTTCATGTCGAGAAGTAGGGTGGAAATACAAGGATATAGGAGCATGTGAGGAAGATATTAAAGCTCACTTTTATGCTAAAGGGAAAAAAAAAAAGAAATTAAAAATCTGTATCTAAAAATAATGGCTTTTCATAGTCAAATCTCTAACACAGATCTAATGGTAGCTATCCAGCTAGACATTAAAGGAAAGGGCTCGCATTTCACTGAAATATGGAGGATGACCATTGGCATTTGAGAAGTGGCAATTATCCTGAGTTCTGCTGGATAAAGCAACCATGGACTGAACCTCTACTAATGAGTTGAAGTTACCCATTTTATTTGGATACGTTTTTATCAAACTCTATACCTTACTTGTTTAGAGGTCTGCCCTTTCCCTCTTACACCCCCATATATCTAATATTTGATTTGTATTCTGTACCTTGGAGTCATTAATGCTGTGAGTGAATAAACAGGGAGCATTTGGAATTTATTTATTTTGACCAAATGACTTGTGTGACCTCCATGTTCACTGTTGTTCTACAAATTTCAGCCCACATTTAGATGTACGCTGTTCTGTAACTGCTAATCTGCAGACTCAGTCTGGGATATGGCAATCACACTGTTTTTTTCCCCTCTCATCTTGCTTATCAGCTGGCATAAATAGTCTGCAAGCCAAACAGATCTCATGAATATCTATGCCTTAGAATAACTTGAAAGGTATATTGCAAAAGTGTTTCATCAACAAAATAGATCATTATAAGAGAACTTGCTTCCAACTTGCACCTTTTTGACTATATTGGTTCAAATGGGAAAAGTGTTTGTTTAAAATGTCAAAGAGAAAAAAATGACTACACAAAGGAAAGAGGTTTGTTGGCTACCAAAGTACTACTTTACAAAGTTCCCTTCAAAATAAAGTTGAATACTAAGGAATGCAGGGAAGATTACATAGAACAGAAGGACTTGACACTTTAAAAGAAATACTCACTAGAGAACTTCTGAGAAAAGCTATTTGACAGACAATTTTTTAAAAGATGACTAGTGCTTGCATATTAATGTGCAGCATGTTAGAGTATTTTCTTTCCACTAGAAAACCAGTACCTGTGCAGTTGAGAGAGATACCAGCTGGCACAGCAATGGATAACATTTTTATCTCAACTTACAAATGCATGCAATAAGCATTTAAGAGTTTAGCTAGCTAATGGCTCATTGTGTAATGTGAAAATGAATATACCTATAAGGTCACTAAAAAAGAAAAAAGATACTTTGAATGATCAATAGTGAGAGGAAAAATCATGTCTGTTTTTCAAGAAAAACTGTTTTGTTGTTGTTGTTTAATGTTAGGAAAGGTTCTATCACGTAGGCTAAATGTCCTGGGTAAGCAATGCTGCTTCTGGTCCTGCTCAGTTTGACTAAAGTTCACCAGCGTTTTTCCAAAAGACTTCAAAGTCAGACATCCCTGTGCGCTAAATCTTTGCAGCTGAATTTCCCTGTTAGATCCAATAAACAAATGGTAACAATAAGATGATATGGATCATCTAAGGAAGCCATAATGCAAATCATTATAAGTGGTGAAAATTCAATGTTTGTTAATCCAACTAAGTAGAAGCAATGGTTGTTTGTCAATTACTGTAGTTAGGTTAGCATGACCTATGTGGTATTTCTATAGTTGCTTAATATGTCCATATGGGGACACCTCAGCTGTTACCAACAGCCTTTGGAAAGTATTACTTCAATGAGTAGTATTGAACAAGACTTGATGCTCTTGACAGCTATGTTGCTAATCAAGCATTAACTGAAGTCTGTGGAAAGATTTTGTTAACTTTATGAGGTTTTGAATCAGCCCTGAAATTGTGCATTCTGTCCTTTTGGGTGTTACTGATTTCTCAAACCAGCAGCCAAACAAGGCGTTTGAACTGCAGGCACCAACGTGTCATGAATGGACATATCTGAAATAAATGTCTCTGGCATCATATAACTAGTTAGTCTGAGATCATCCTCTGCTTTTCTTGCCACTCAATTACCTTTATAGATATCCTGAAAACCTGAAAAAAAACCTGCCTTTTGTTATACTTTGGTGTTTAAAATGAAAACACCCTTCTGGCATAGCTAACAAGTGCTGAAGTCCTTTCTGTGTTTTACTCCTCCCTGTTCATGAAGGTCCTTTCCTTAGGTGTCTTGCTCAGGCTGTGGATTGATCATGAAATTTCAGTTCTAAACTTGACACTGATACATGACCCTAGACACTGAAAAGCCTAATTACTTCTGAGAATTATCCCAAATGCCTTGTGCTGTGATCAAACAGGAATACTCTGTCAGTACTGTAATTGAGCAAAGGCCTCCTGAGTCTGAGTCTTAACTGCAAGAATTTTTCTGTTGATGCTGGGAACTTTCTGTCCTTGGACATATAACTGATGACTTTATAAAGTTTTTCACTTAATCAAAACCTATCTGTCATTAGAGTTTTTAATCATAAAGGTCAAAAGCTTTTCATATGCCTTACATCATTATTGCAAGCTTTAACAGTGAATGAATTATTGAATATATGTAGCTTACAGAATGAAATGTGCACCAGAAATAATATTTGACTTAATTCCTTGTATAATTCTGAATAAAACAACAAAATGTAGGTCCATTGTAGGAGGAGTGCAGAGGAGCCCTAAACATAAAAGCCCCTGGAGAGAGACAAATGAGACAGAGGGAAAGAGGAGAGACTAATGCCTTGAAAATATACTCTGCCTCCATTATTAAAATGTTTACATGTAACTACAGGATGAACTGTAGGTACATGTTTAGACTTCATCAAAAGTCCAAAGTAGATGGCAGATACTTAAAATATTTCAAATTAGACATTAGGCACTGTTCTTCCCTTCTTGTGATGTTTGAACGTGTTGTTATGAGGTCTACATTATAGCCTATGTATAATGAGGACAACATTTATATCATTCTCATGGTAATCTGATGGACAAAACATTTAGCATACAGCTATACAAGTGTGTAATAAGATGGGTGAACAATGAGCTGATGGGTTGAACTCAAAGGATTATAGTAAATAGGGTTACATCAGGCTGGCAGCCAGTCACTAGGGGGGATCCCCAGGGCTCCATTTTAAGGCCAGTTCTATTCAATGTTTTTTTATAAACGGTCTGGATGCAGGATTTGAATTCATACTAAGTTTGCAGATCATACTAAATTGAGAGGAGCTGTTGACTCCCTCGAGGGAAGAGAGGCCTTGAAGAGAGATCTTGACAAATTAGAGGGCTGGGCAATTACCAATCATAAGAAATGTAACAAGAGCTAGTGCTGGATTCTGCACCTGGGATCGGGTAACCGTGGCTATGCATACAGACTGGGGGGACAAGAGGATGGAGAGCAGCCCTGCAGAAAGGGATCTGGTGGGTTTGGTTAATGGCAAGTTGAATATGAATTAATAGTGTGCCCTGGCAGCCAAAAGGGCCAACCATATCGTGGGGTGTGTATCAAGCACAGCATTGCTAGCTGGTTGAGGGAAGGGATTGTCTTGCTCTGCTCTATGCTGGTGTGGCCTCAGCTTGAGTACTGTGTGCAGTTTGGGGCACCACAGTATAAGAAGCACATAAAACTGTTGGAGAGTGTCCAAAGGAGGGCTACGAAGATGGTGAAGGGCCTAGAATATGTATGAAGGGAAGATGTATGAGGAGCTGCTGAGGTCCCTTGGTTTGCTCAGCCCAGAGCAGAGCAGGCCGAGGGGAGGCCTCATGGCGGCCTGCAGCTCCCTCACGAGGGGAGCGGAGGGGCAGGCGCTGAGCTCTGCTCTCTGGGGACAGCGACAGGACCCAAGGGCACGGCATGGAGCTGGGACAGGGGAGGGTCAGGCTGGGTGTCAGGGGAAGGTTCTGCACCAAGAAGGCAGTTGGGCACTGGAACAGGCTCCCCAGGGCAGCAGTCACAGCACTGAGCCTGACAGAGTTCAACACTCTCAGACACAGGGTCTGATTTTTGGGTGGTCCTGTGTGGAGCCAGGATTTGGACTCCATGATCCTTGTGGATCCCTTCCAACTCAGGATATTCTGTGATTATATGAACATCATTCCACTTGATAAATCTCAAAGTGCAATAATTTAATTCAACAATAGTTCTATCTTTGTTCTTTACTGTGCTTTGTATTTTTTTCCTTCTGTATTTATATCCGTCACATGTATGAAAACAAGACGGTAACCTACCCTTCAGAAAATATGCTGAAGATGGGATATAATATATCACACACCTGAAATGTTATTTTTCATTGCTTTGTGCATCAACACATTTATTTTTAAGCAAGTAAATCACAAGTACAAATTTTCATGCAGTGATGCAAATTTTGAAGTAGACTTGGAGGAGGCTAAATGAATGGTTGAGTGTTAAGACAGAAGCTCTGTAAAGTGTCGGGAATGACAGATACCTTCTATGTACTCCTGTTGGGTTTGACTACCTTGATTTATTGGAAGAGTCTCTACATGTAGAGACTCACCTCATACAGCAAGTTGATTAAATGCATTATCCACAGTTTCAGAGAAGCTTGATTCATTTCGGGAACATTGAGAAATGCTTCTCCATACCACCCACTCTAGTTCTGCTCACTACTGCAAGTTTCTCTTCATGTACTCACACACTTTAGTTACTCAGAACAGCGTCTTTTGACTGTTCAAGAAGAAAAAAAAAGCTACTTGTGACACCTGCATTCCTGTTTTCAATTGGTTCTCTGAGGAGTGAACAGCACAGGGAATACTGTGGTACTTTAAAGAGAGCAGGTGTTGGCTGATAGGATGGGAAATGCTGGTTAGCTAAACTACATCGGGTACTATAGCTGCAAAATGGAGTTTGAGTGAGACAGAACAGGTTGGAAGAGGTGCCAGCATGTCTTGGATGTGTCTCCAGTGCTGGCTGCAGTGTATCTGCTAAGAGTCCTTTCAATGAAGAGCAAGTACAACCTCCTTTCATGTAATAACCTAACAGATGGCAAATCAAAGACCTGTATGAAGGGGCAGATGGAGTGCCGAAGAGGAAAGGAGAGTCCCACAGCACAAGAGATGTGAGTATGAACGGGGAGAAACCAGGCAAGCAGGCAGCTGTCTTTACTGTTAATGGAAATCCAGATTTCAAAGTGCAGTAAAATAGCAAATTTGGTATAATCAACTGACGTTATGTGCTGGGAGATGTGATTTTTGCAGGCAGGAATGGAAGCTGCTTTGGCAGATCTGATTGTTTTGGAGAACTCTTCAACTCTTTGGGATAACTGTGTGCTCTGGGTTTTGTCTCCAAATGTTGTTTTTAGCTCTTTAACTATCTTTATGTTACCATAGATGTCTAACTGGGTGGGGCGGGAAGGAGGGGATTGCACAGGGAAGAGAGAAGGCAGGGATGTAAAACTTTGCTGGGGTGTTATGTGCTTTTGATCAAGAAGAACATAACTTGCTCCTCTGGCGAGTTGTTCTGCAGAATTGCAGATAAATACCAGATGGGTACTTACTTTTTTGGCTTACATCTTTTGTTTTGAAATGTGTTGAAACATTTTTCTGGGAAGGACATGGTGCCATCCAGAATTTCTCTCAGCCTTGCCTCATTGATTTGACTGGATATGTGCCTAGTTCAACATACTTCAGTTACCCATAGTTTTGCCTAACACAATTTGTAGGTTTAACACCTAATTCCTAATTCTTCTTTTTTCACTGATGAGCAAGTAAATAAAGAAGAAAATTCATCTTTTTCATCACCTGTAAGTCATGAGAATGTAAGTTAAGCAAATTCTGTGTTAAATAAACTGGAAGATGGAGTGCTTCTTGCTCTTGACTCCATCTTTCTTTTTTTTTTTTTTTTTTTTTTGAAGAGTAATAAATACAGAAATCTGGAAAATTGATAAATGACACTACCGTCCGAGACAGAAAATGTCCCTTGGGGTTGTGGTTACCTGGGTTAATTTAGGAAATTCTGAACTTCCTGCTACCTCATTACATAGATATTGACTTCACCATTCTTAGTGTGGCTTGCTCCAAACATTTTGATCAGGTATATAGTATCCTTCATATATGTTAACACAGATAATGAATTTGTGCATCCCTCTGATTATAAAAATCCTAGATTAACACATACAAAAAGATGTAGAAAACGACATCCAAATTCAGTAATTGCATTTCTGGTGTAAAGTGTATTCCAGGCAAATAAAACAGTGAGGAAGGGATGACTTCTGAGATAATGAAACTTATGTGAAATGTATAATAGTAATATGAAGACCTTAACATCGGGCCTTTCCCAAAGTTGTAACAATAAGTTTTTCTTTTGGCCTCCCCAACACTAGACAAGGTAAGTAAGGGAATTCTGTGGCTAGACTCATTGGCATTTCCTTGAGAAACAAGTAAATGAAATGCATAGTCAAGAGTATTCAGCTAGTGTTTGCTGTATATTTTACAGTCCACCCTGATCCATCATGCAGTTTTTGCTTATTTGCAGATCTATTGACATTTTTCACTTATTTGTAAATCACTTGCACTGTTTTCTGGGTGTGGAGAAGAAAAAAGGGAAGAGAATTTGGAGAAAAGTGGGAAGACAGACACAGGAGTAAGAAACTTTGCAGGTTGCTTCTCAGTCCTTTTTTGCTTGTTTAAGCTTTCTTGGTATGTTTTGGTCTCTAGCACTCTTTTTTTCATGCTCTAGAAGCCGAGTGCTTTTTATTAAAATATATATATATATATTGCAACATTGAGAAAGGCGCATTGGTAAGATACAAGTGTCTATTCTCGTACGAGTTTAATTATCTTAAAACAACAACAAAAAAAAACTTAACTATAGTCTTTCTTGGCATACTTTAGAAACTGGCTGAGAGTAACAAACTGCTCCTTTTGATAAGCTATTGCTCTTTTAAGTAAAACAGTTTTAATTAATGTAGAGTTACTGTGCCCCATGTCTCTCCTTTCTCAGGCTAGTGTCAGCATTTTTGTCAATAGGACTTATGATAGTTAAATATATTGCAGTAGTAACCAAAATCATTCCTTCAACAGATTTCTCTCTGCACCAGAGCCTTCTTCCAGAGAGCTTGCAATAAAAACAGACAAGAAACAACAGACAACTGCTGTGCAGTTGGGCAGAGGGTGGGCAGAAAAGATATACAACTTCAAGCTTCAAGGAGAAAAATTCAAAAAGTTGTAGTAGCTTGTGATGTATGGAACCTGAAATATAAACATGTTTTTGTTTCAGCTCATCTATGTTTTTGACAGAAACTTGCCTGCATGGTTTTAGGATGTGCTTCTGTGATCCTCAGCTTTTCTGCTTGTGAATTACAGGGATGGGAGATGGGTTCTCCAGCAAGAATCAGATGAGTGTAGGCTTTCTATCTGTTCAGAAAGCTCCACAGAGAGTGTTGATCTGGGAATGAAGATATGATGTGTATGCTTTGTAATTAAATAAGGTGTACCAAAGAAACACCAGATCCTTATCAGAGTGATAGTTGATGGAAGTGACCTGGTGAAGACTTATCTATCTGTTAGCAATTAGGGGCTGAAAGGAACAAAGTCTGTCTTCATCTAGATCGCAAAAGCAAAAGTCTTACTAGGATAGACCGAAACTATATTATGAGGCAGAAATTACTTTAAACAGAGTTAACATATGTAATCTCAAATATTCAGTTGGGAGTTAGGATATTTAAGATTGAGGTATTTAAACCACAATAAAAACAAACAAACAAACAAACATCCTTAACCAAGAAAAAAAATGGCCCATTTTAAGAAGAACTTACTATAATCAAGGCTTACATCATTGTACCTTAAATAACTATCTCACAGCATAAGTTCTGAGTTGGCTTCATACCACGCATGAAGTGAACAAATTATTTGAGGACCAAATTTACAAAAATCAGCAGGGAAAGCAAAACAAATAAGCAAACAAACAATGAAAAAAAAAAAAAAGTAGCCACTGTTCTTATTGCATTTGGTGAATCATAAACTGAAATCTAAGTCCCCTTTCCATGTGAAAATACCTTAGCCATGAGAAAGCCATAGTCATGTTGCTCTGGATCAGGAGCTCTCTCTTTCTTTTTTTTTTCGATACTTTTTTTTGTTTTGTTTGTTTTAGATTTGCTTTTCAAAGCTTGATAGCCTCAACAAAGGGGAGATGGAGCACCCATTAATCTAATGTGCCAGAAAACCATAAATGTAAGTTTTTCCTTGCTATGGACATGGGAGACTGAATGACGTTTGCCACATCTTTAGCGTTTTGTACTTTCCCTCACTGTACAAAAGGACTCCTTTGTGACTTAGGTCATCTTGGGAAGAAAGGGAAGGAAGAGAGTCTTATGGGTTTTACTCCAGTATGTTAGATTCATATCTGCAGAATCCTGCAGGATGGGTTGTTTAAGAATATGTGGGAAAACATCTAATCTATGTAGATCCTAACAAGACATACACATATGAGTACTGAGAAAGGTTTAGGAGTTTTGGTTTTATGCTCTGTGCAGTACTACAGTGATTGCAGAAACAGAAACTGCATTACCCACAGATTAACTGGTAGAAGTAGTGTGAGTTTCTTACATTATCTTCCAGGAACTAAGTTTTTGGAACTATATTATCAAATATTGCCCCCACAGAAATGTTGAGAGAGATGTTCAGCAGCAAGCAGGATCAGTAGTTATTTCTGCATGGCCTTTATCCATTTACAGGCTGTTTACTTTAGACAACATACTTTCCTGCTCTACTGTATTCTGGTGGCATATCCACCATAAATTGCAAATGGAGGAGTAGTGTAGCTTATGGTATCTTTAATAAACTTTAATGGCTAACAAAATATAATGTCATAAAACAATCTTATTGCTTTCCAACTGAAACTAATCTTCCCACCTGTGATCTCTAAATAGTATTTGGAATTCACAAAAATGATATAATATTTAATCAGGTTCCAGTACAGAAATCTCTTCACTCTCCTCTGAGACTTTTTAAAATTACAACATGTGCTCTGTTAATCAAGGTCCTTGTTGCTCTGAACAGAAATCGTTTTCTTCCTAGTAATGGAATTCTGTACCCATTTAATGCAGAAAGTGACAACATACACTAATCTTACTATATTGGTAGAGAGCATGTAACTTAATGCTTAACTGTCTAGAAGCTGAAATTTTCCCCCAGAAATTTACTGTGTTATTCAGGCTAGTGGAATTCCTGTGTGAATAAATGCAACTAAACCTGCAAATCAACTCAGTGAACTTCAAAGACTCTAAAACGTACCTCTAAACTATTCAGCCACGGTGTGACTGTCTTCTTTCATACTGAACTCACTATGTTCAATTTAGAGCACCTCTGAAACTACGGGAACAGCAAATGACCTCTAAAAACACTATGAAAAAACAGTTTGAGAGTCTCCTAATTCGGACACTGTGCAGTGCACAGTTTTTGTTTTGATATTCCAGCAAATACATTAAGCAGGAAAGACAGACACATTTGCTAGGAAGGTTAGGACTGGATGAAAATCATATAGACCCTAAAGATGTCTTAAAACTTAATTACACTGGGTCACTCTCAGTGGGTCTTTATTTCTGTCCTAAATTTCTTCTGAATTTCTTTCCAAAATCTCCTTTTCAGTATTTTAGTTACTTCACAATAAACTGAGGCAGACCTGTGTACACATAAGAAATGCTGTTGTTGCATCTTCTGGAAAAAATAAAATAAAATACAATAAAATAAAATAAAATAATAAAATTATGATGACAGTGAATAGACACTAGATTACCAGTTGCTGAAAGGACTGCATCAGCAATTGCATGACAAGCTGTCTTGCTTCTAGTTGCAGCCATGGGGTGATAATCCAAATGTGAGAATTTTCCAGCAGTGTGATCACATCAGCATCACATGAATTGGAAACAGATGCCACTCTGGCAGATGCTTGTAGTAAGCTGCAACATCTTTAGGACCTGCATCCTTATATACTATTTCCTTTCCCCAACTCCTCAGAATCCCCTGTCTGGCTAGCATCCTGTCAGATTTGTGTGCTGCTTGTTGTATACATCCAGCTGGAGAAATGGCAATTTAGAGTAATGGGAAAAATACTGTTTTCAGTCTTTAGACAGGACAACCAATACAATTGAAACCGGAATAGGAGGAACAATTACTGAGGAACGCTTTCCTAATTTTTCTTTTATTAGACCACATTATTAATAATAACAGCTAGTCCATCTTGCAGGAAAATATAACAGCAGCAGGAAATGGAGGGTGACCCTCTGAAACAAAGGTATAATGTCCCCTTGTTGTCTGACAGCAAAATACTGTGTTTCTCTTTAGGACAGGTGTTTATAAATTTAAGAATTAAACCTCTGCTCCACCCTTAACGTATTAGTATTAACACCTACCTTTAAACATTACAGACTAATACTGGTGACATCTCATGTATGAATAGGACCAGCAAATTTCAGAAGCTGATCTTAAGCAGTGTTGTGTGTTCAGAGCTTGGATAAAAGTATGTCTCAACCAGCAGGAGAGAAAACTTTAATAAGTTTTGGAATTAAAACTGAAGCATACAATATAAATTCAGCATTCTATTCATGAAAACATTACCACTTTATAGGTCTTTGCTCTTGTTCTCCATTTTCTCAATTTAGGCTCCAGGCAGTTCAGGATGTTCAATTTATACCAATTACATGTGATTGTCTTGTGTACTTTGTGAAGCTCAGGACAATCAGGGGATGTAATCATCTTTGTTTCTGAAGCAATGATGGGTTTCATTTCCAATGTGTTCATTATACAGCATGTACTTCAAAAGCTGGGTAAATCTAATGGCTTTTTTGTTTACGTCTGGCTTACAAGCTAGGATTCACCTTGCCTGCTAACACTACAGCTATAGATTCTGGGTAAGGTACAAATCAAAGCAAAATAAACCTCTGACAGATCTGTCTTTAAAAAACAACAACAACAAAAACCTAGCATAGATATAATCCAGTCAATAAAATACTCCATTTATCTAGGAGTGAATTGTGTTCATGTAACAAAAACCCAACATGAACAAATCTATCAGAACGGGCTACACACCAGGCTAAAGCGGCTTCAGTGCCTTTTCTTCAATCAGTGTGTTCCTGTAGTAACCAACAAAGAGGCAAATATTCTTTACCTAAGACCTGCCTTTACTCATAATAACCATATTATAAACTGAGGCTTTGTATTTATTTTTTTTATCACTAAATCTGCTTTTGACTGGTGTTTCCTAAAACTGTCTTTTCTGCTCTGTGTTAGGAAAAAGCAAGCTTTTTTTGAGCTGAATTAGGGAGATCAGCCTGATGTTTCTGATATCCGTGCTAGTCTTGTTCCCATACGTGGTCTCAGAGCTACCCCAGCTCAGTCACATCCCTTACACTATTTCCCCTTCTTCACACTCCCTGCCCACACGCACACTTCTGCACTTTGTTAAAAAGGAAAAACAACCTCAACTCTGTCCTTCCCGTCTGGTAAAGGCTGGTATATGTGATGGAAGCCACTTTGCCCTCTTCCTCCTCTGCACTGCAAAGCTCCTACAGCCAGATATCATAATGTTCACACCCACCAAAAAAGCCCTGCAGGGCTTGAGTCTGAGCATCTGGCCCTCGTGAAGACTCCAGGGGAAGTGAAAGGCACCTCGAAATAAGATCCAAAAGAGACAGCTTCTAGAGCTTTCAAAGTGAGAAACATGAACATGGTGGTAGCTTAAATGCCTTCCTTCTGCAGAATCAAGGTGCTAGATACAGGTGTCCCTGGGCAGATCTCTGTCCTTAGAAATAGTTGCTCCAAGGAATGCATGGATGCTCACTTAACCCAAAGAAAAGCCTGCTGGGAGGGTATGGGGGTGAGGAGAGGACAGCAGTAGGGAATGTTTCCTTCTTTTCTTATCTATTTACAAAGTTACTCAAGTGCTTCATCTGGTTAGGAGGCACAGGTTAATTTTCCAGGTCTGTCTGGGGGATTCAGATTCTTGTCCATCTCCTCGGTACTCTAAGCACCAGGCTTTGAGCACAAACCATTCCACACCTCTCACGTCAGTCTGCAGGCAGGCTTCCCATGCTGACAGGTTGCGTTGGAGCACCTGGTGACACACAGGGACCCTCCTCCTGCTGCTCAGAGCATGCTCACCAGCAGGGATGGAGATGCCAGTGAGCTGCACTTGCACCTGACCCGTACAGAGGTCCTGAAAGCAGTGACAATAGCAGTACCCTGGATGACTGCTCTTCCAACCAGTGTTGCAATTACAAATGCTCACTATTATATTGTGCTCCCATGTGTATTTTCTCCCCAGCTCTTTGCACTTGGTGGATCTTAGGTTCCTTTTGCTTCAGCTTCAGCCACAGGGAGGATGAGAGGTCTTCTCTCGCTGGCTGCTGACACTCTCTTGCCAGGTGACCTGAACTCCTCAGCCTGGGGGTGTGCCCCGAACCTAGCCTTGCTTCCCTGCCAGTCAGCTCTTCCACCCCAAATATGACAGCCAGTACCGTGATCCCTGTTTAGCCTGCCTGCTGCAAATGCTATGTACAGTCTGGGAACACAGATTATTCGTCATCCCAGCATAAAAACACTTACTATTTGGATCTTAACGAGTCTTAGGCATGGACTGGTACAACAGCAAGGCATTTAAGGAAATTCCAAGTAGTGCAATTCATTATTGAAGCTGTAGCTGAAAAGAAATGGAGGATAAGAAACGAAGAAGAAGCAAGTCCTTATATGTACCAAAACCCTTGAATATTAGAAAGGTAGAGCATGGATTTCAGAGTAGGGGGACTGGTGAATTAAGAGTGAATCAGCCACATGGCAACCTCCTGACTCCTTGAAAACTTGAAGACCTGCTTTTGTATAAGGCTTGCCAGTTAAAAACAAACAAACTTTTGCAAACAAACTGCAAAGAGCTCGCATACTTTGTTCTCTTCACAAAATATCTGAATTATTTTTGTACTTTATTTTAACTTCGATTTTTTTTTCCATCTCAGCAGTAGAGGGCCTGTGGGACACATCCTCTTGTATGTGATTCCCAAGTTTACTGTCTGCAGGAACAAAGATGTTCTCAAACGAATTAACTCTAGGAATTATTGATAGTGACTCACACTCTCTCCTAGTCTCATAGAAAAGGAAATTGATTGAGTTAAGAAATACTCAGCATAAGGGTTTATAAGAACAGGGCCCAGGACAGCAGACTTCACCAGTTCACTTCCTTTCAAGTAGTTACTTAGCAAAAGGTGTAATGAGACTCTGGCTTTTTTTTCAGAGATTAAGTTAAATGCCCTTTCGTGATTCATGAAGAATTATCAAAGGTCAGATGGCAGGCTGGAAAAAAACTTAATCTTTTTTTTTTTTTTAAGCAGAAAAATATTCCTGTCTAGCTAATCCATTACTTACTTAAATTCTCTTTTGTGTTTCACAGCATTTAGTCCAATTTTATGCAGCCTGTATTGCTCTTATGACCCTTTAAATCTCTGTAAATATAAAACCAAATTACATGTTTAAATAAAGGATAGACAACTAAGTAATATACTCATTCAAGTTTACCAAAGTTTATAGGTTCACAGCTCATGATGTTCCTCATTCCCTTCTCATTCCCCTCTGTTCCCACAAACCTATTCAATTTTACTTGACTGAAGTATTCCCTATAGTTTAATTTTTGTAATAAACAGGATTCCCAAAGACTAAATTATCCTTGTTCAAAATACTGCAAGCAGGTAAAGTTAACATCAAAATTTAGGATACTGTTAAAAGTCAAGTGTTGGTGACTGAGGGTCACCAACTTTCTCAGTGCAGATTGAAGGCACTTGCTACCTTCTCTCTGCCTTTCCTTCATACCAGCTTCACATTTGTTTGCTTTTTTTTCCAATTTATTTCCTTTGGTCATTCTCAGTTCTGGCCGAATTTTAGGGATTGGCAGTGGAAAGATAAAGAATCACAGAATGGGTTGATTTGGAAGGGACTTTGAAGATCATCTAGTTCCAGCCCTCCTGCCATCTTCATACCTTCTCCAGGGTTCATGTGTGGTGAGGAGAGTAGCACTCTATCACTGTTCCTCAAGTATAATTGTGGCTAGTGGGGCTTGTCTGGTCCTTTCTGATTCCTCTGGATACGGCAATTTCTGTCAATCCTATTACAAGTGAAGCTGTTAGATGGTTACTGTGCTGAAATATATGGCATTAGCTTTCAATCTCACATTTACTGGTTATGAGGCAGTTCTAAAAGGCTATTGAATGACATATGCTGAAGATGGCTTCTTCACACATACCAAGAATTTATTGTGTAGGAGTCTTGTGAAAGTAATGAACAGAACAAGCACTCATTCCAGATTCTTTTCTGTATTTTTGACATTATATATTCTGCATTTTTTTTCCTGAAATTAACAGCTGGAGACTACAGATTTAACCATTACTCAGTGGTTCATCATCATGACAAGTGTCTGAATTCAAGAAAATTGACTTAAGGAGAAGTGTTGCAGTGAGTTGCACAACAGAATTTGATTTAGAAGCCTGTCTATATATAGATTAAATTATAAGAAAGAGATTTCAATACTGAAACATCTTTCCTTTTTGTCTAAAAGTGCATCCTGAATGCTTAAACCTGGAGAATTCTGCATACAGAAATAGAAATTAGAAAGAGACAGAGCAAAAGAAATGTACAGAATAGGGGAACAGGATAATCTCATTCACTATATCCATGAAAATGCAATTGAAATCATTGCAGAGAATGATTTAAAGTCACCTTCCACTGAAACAAACCAAGATTGTGATCTGCTTCAGAAGCTCAGTGGAGAAGTGCTCACTCTGTGCTTTAACCCCTTTCTCCAGCTCCGCAATTTCACATCTGCCAGCTCACTTTTACTAATTCCAGGGGAACATATGCTTCAGCATGTCGCAGCCCAACTGATTTGCCCAAAGTGGCACATTTATGACTCCCTTCGCCCTTTTCCTTCTTCGTGCCAATACATTAGCCATGGTCATCAGTTCTTTCTTCTGAGTTCATATACATTTTAATTAGACAAAGGTGGGTAGTTCAAGTTTCATTGGATCATGCAGAAACATTTGTTGGTGCAATTGGTACCCTTTATGATTTTTTTTTAGGGATATAGGGGAGTAGTGGGGGAGGCTTTGTTTTGTTTTGTTTTGTGATAACTTTGATTTGGGGCAGGATTTTGTCACTCAGCTGATGTGACTTGATGTGCTTACAGTGCCTTGAACAATAACGATCCCCTGCCCCCTGCAACCTGTTGGTCTCAACGGATGTGTGCCAGTTCATAAAAACTAAATGTATGGAGAGGCAGAGTTTTTGCTGTAACCTTGAAAAACAAGTGGTTATCTGTGCAGGAAAGCTTAAATGCACTTTGTGTCTAGTTGGACTTGTATTAGTCCAGCTACAGAATGGAATAGGCTTTCAGGTAGTTGGGATACTTCTAGGTTTAGCTAGAGTGTTAGTTTGTCCTCAGTATCAGCATTATGTTGGTTGCTCCTGTGTATACCCACAAAACACAAAAATGTACTGTCTTCTGAGGTACGTACCCATTTTTTAAGTAGAGCTAAAACAGCTAGGAGTGTCAAAAAGGTTTTGGAAAGGAAAAACAGAGCACAATTGTATAAGACACACTGCCTAAGGAAACCAGTCTAAAGATACTTTTTGTTTGTTTTCTGTTTCTTTGGTTTAGGTTTGGCTTCCCTAACAACCCAATTTCATTCTAAATTGAGGTCAGGCTTATCTGAAAGGCTCACAGACATTTTCAACAAGCCTATGCTGAAGACTTTACATATGTAACGACCAGCATTTCAGGAGCTTTTGCTGAGATTCTATTTTGCTGTATCTTACACAGCTCTATTTTCTCTCCCAATAATACATGCTGTTGTTCTGAATATGATTTTAATGTGGACTGCAATTGTTTGAGTGCCATAGATATGCTGCTATTGAACTGCGTGCTTCAATGTGCACTTCTAAAATTCAGTAGGCTTACTGAAACCCTGACATCAAGCACTTCATCCACGTGGGAGGATTCAAAGTCATTTAACATCTGCTTATTCTTTTTCTGTGTGTTTTTCAGTTTGCCATTAAAATTTTCCAATGGACAATATTCCACGGATCACCTACCTTGCTGACTACAGGAACTCAAACCTCCTATTTTTAAAGTTACTTCAGTCTCATTATTTATAGAAAGTGGGTGAGAAAGATAGATTAAATTGATATCATGGAATATAATATCACTATATTTATAAGCCAGAACAAATTAGAACTGAGAAGCTTGTTTCTCTGATGGATCTGAGTGCTACGAATTAATTTCTTTGTGTACCCCACCCCCACCCCTCAAAGCCTACCACAAACACAAGTTATTTTGCTTCTCTCTTTTCTATTAGGAGAATAAAAACATATCCATAAGCTCACCAAAGCCAGTATCAACTTGCGCCAGCCCCTTCCTCTATCTCACCCCCTACGGCTGTACGTTGGTAGGTAAAATTCCTTTTTTTTTTTTTTTTGATCACCCTGGGAAACAGCTTGGTTGTAATCCATCCAGCTGGATATTTATACGTACATAAACACAGAAGTTACATTTGTGATCATTTGCTTATCTGTTTATGTAAAGGTGTGTGGAAAAAAAAAAAACAAGCAAGCAAAAATTAGTGTCATTAAATTTAATGCACTGACCTCTCACTTTTCTATGTAAGCGTGATGCAAAAGGAAGAATTGCTCAGTTGGTTGATATAATGATGCAGACTGCAAAGAAGAGGTAATTAGTGAAACCTTAGGGAATTATTGCCTGGTAAAAGTGTGTGGGTGTTTTGAATACAAACCTGCTAGAGTACAAGGCGAGCTTGTCTAGCAAGCACTTGTATGCAAAAACCTGAAATTACCAGGGCAGGCCAAGAAGAATGGCTCATACAAACTGAAACAGGTGAAGGTGGATATTTTTCTGAAAATAATGTGCCCCAAATGTATCTTTTATTTTCTGCTTTTCTAAAAAGAAGGGAGGTTTATGATACAGAAAATTATAAGAGGAGTTTATAAGAGCAGAATGGATAAAGACAGACGTTTTTACCCCTCTCAAATGAAAAATTGCTTTGGTTGCTTGCATGCAACTTGCCTGGTATGAAAGGCTACAGAATATCCACAGGTCATCTCCCTCAAACTACTTCCACGCCTGCAGAAAAGGTAAGTGATCTCCCTGATGCTACCTGCTTGTGGCAAGTAACCTGCTTAGTTAAGCATATTAGGCCCCTTCTCTGGCCTTGTCAGTCACGTTCAGCAGGAAAGGGAGAAAGACATGGACATTTTGCCATATCCTCAACAGCCATGGACTTGTACTGAAGTTTGATGGTCTCACTGGTTGCAAACAGACTTCCAGTACCTGAAGGGGGCTGCAGGAAAGCTGGGGAGGGACTCTGGGAGTGTAGTGATACAACAAGGGGGAATGGCTTTAAACTAAGACCGTAGGTTTATATTAGGCATTTGGAAGAAATTCTTTCCTATTAGGGTGCTGAGGCCATAGACCAGGTTGCCCCAAGGAGCTGTGGATGCCCCATGCCTGCAGGTGCCCAAGGCCAGGGTGGATGGGGCTTTGAGCAACCTGGTGTAGTTTGAGGTGTCCCTGCCAATGGCAGGGAGGTTGGAACCGGGTGATCTTTAAGGTCCCTTCCAACCCAAACCATTCTGTGATTCTACAGTTCTGTGATTCTATGGTTTGTGATGTGGATGTGCCCCATAAGTCTATGTTCTTGTAGCTGCTGCTTTCAAATGCTACTCCTTTAGCACTTGCCTTAAATGTGAATGTGTCTGTAAGTCATTTTAGGGCAACTGAGGAGATCCGGGCATTTTACCTTGCTTGGGAATGAAAATAGCTTATAATTACTTCTTACCTTCTTGCACATGTACACGTGAACTGGAGACCACTCAACCATGCCACTTGCTTCTGTCTTAGCTAATGTCACTGCATCCCTGGAGTGACAGCACCAAGTCAAAACTGCCATGGTTAGGTTTGGAAAGAAATTCTATTTACATAAAGAACTCCTGAAACTTCAACACAGTTGTCATGGAAACACTTAATCTAACTCTCTACTTTAATGCTTAATAAAACCTCATCTAGAACCTAAATTCTGAGTGAAATTCTGGTTGGCGGTACCCATTTTAAATAGCTACTGGGAACTTACGATCTACCTTTCTCTTTCACATCTCATCACTTAAGAGTTTGCCACTGTCAAAAAATTATGTTTGGATTTGCAACATTAAAAAGTCTATAAAACTATTCAGTTTTTCCATTTTTTATTACCCTTTCCAGTTTTATGAGACCTGTGCTATTCCAAATCTTTCCATTTTTCTTCTGGACTTCATGTTTCAGTAATTAAGAGATTATATATCCAGCTGGCTTTACAAGACAACAACAAGGTTTTTGTAGCAAAATACTTAAAATCATGTTTAGATATGAGATCAACCCCAAAATATTCAAAGTGTCAGTAAATGTTAGTTCTGTGCATTTATTCATGTGATTCATCATCAGCTTTACACTGTTTTGAAGGGGTTTTGAAGATAACTTCCAGCAATACAAACCACATACCAAATTCTACCTTAATATATTAACTAGTATGCATCGCATTCACACTTACTTTGGGGAACACTTTTGGCTAATATTCTAGTTACTGTATTTGAAACGAAAATCTGACTCTGTTCCTCACAAGTTTTGAAAAAAAAAAAGCTAAAATTGCCTGTAATGCAAGTATTTTCTTTAATGATCCTTTGGGGAAAAAAAAAAGTACTAATAACCTACCTTACAAAAGGAAAGCTGAGGGCTGGAAAAAATAAAGGAGCAGTGAGGAAATTACTCAATTCTCTGTTCTGATGCTGCTTGCAGGGTACTATGAGGTCATTAGAGGTTGATAGCTGGTATGATGTAACAAATGTAATGAAAACCAACAGGAGAAAGAGCCTTTTGGAAACAGTCAAGAAATTTTTGTGTGAAAAGTGCCAAATTTTGTGAGGTTCTTCTGCATAAACCACCAGTGAACAAGGTCTCCTTCCTGGTGAGGCCCTTCCTGGGGAGCAAGGTGAGAGCATTGACAATGGCAGAGAACAAGATGGAGTGTCTGCTGCTGCTAATCACACAGGTAGAAAACCTGATTTTTATGACGTGGCGATATTAACTGTTCAAAAGCATCTCTGAATTTCTGCAGCAGGCAGCAGCAGGCAGTCTATTCCAGCAACCAAGTCCTGTTCTCAATCTGATGAGAAGGCTTCAATCACTACTTTCTGTTGACTGTTTTGTAAAATAAAGCATCGTAACTGATGCATCACAACTGCATAAAAGAGATCTCGATACAGACTGGCACAGACAGAATAACTTCATCTCCATCAGCCATGAAAGTTGGTTCATGAAGCGATTCCATTGGCATTGAAACGAACTGCAAGTTTTCACGATGATCTCTAGGAATTGTACAGGTAAGTTCTGGGGGCAGATATCTAATTTCCTATTTTATTTTATTTTAGTCTTACTTTATTTTGCCCCCAAGACAATTGGTATATCAGGGAGCTGGTTCATATTGAGGGACCCCAAGGGCTGTTGTGCCACTGATAGCAAATTCAGTTTCACTCTTTCCTGCGCACCATGTAAATACCTTTGGTTGAAAAACGCTAAGATTCTCTCTTTATTCCAAGTTTTTCTAAAGGGGGGAGGGTCAAGGCGAGACCTTCCCATGCTTCGGTACTCTAAATGAGACAGTGTTAAATGGAACGAGGCGCTAGTTGCCTGGGAAGGGACACCCCTGTAACATGCCCACTGTAGTGGCTGACAAAGGACATTTCTGAAGGTCGATCTGGTTCTATGCCACCCTGCAAAACCTTCTCAGGACGCTAACAGCCATTGCCAAGAGACTTGCAGAAACAGGGAAGGCCCTAGGGTTGTAACTTGCTGGTGAACTTTGCCTGCAGTGAGCTCAAAGAGCTCAAACAGAAGGAACGTAACATTAATTTGCTTGGAGAATATTCCAGTCATTAGCCTAGATGCAGAAAGCTCATTAATTTGCTTTTTTATTATTATTGCAGTGCGATGAGGTACAAATTCACAGTCAAGGAATTTTTGTGCTACTTCATACATTTGTAATGCAAACCATTACCACCCTGATTTCCACAACACAAAGTAAAACTCCAGCAGTTTTAATGAATGAATCCATCGCAGTTTCTTTCAAAACATTTTTTATAATGGTAATAAATCCTAGAATTGCCATTGCTGTTATCAGGAAAATTAAAATGAACAGGAAATTAAAATGAAAGCCCCAGACCAATCAATAAGCTAATAAATTTGAGGCAAAACTTTGAAAATGGTAAGTTAACTGCTGCTGTTTTACTTCAATTCATGGACTCAGACCTAATACCATGGTACAGCTTGCTCAGTGCCAGCTCTTTTCTTGGAGCAATTCAAGACGATCACAGCATGAGATCATACTTTTGTCTTCTTGGGTATGGATTGGAGGTGAGAGAAAATTCAGTTTTGCCAAGGTAAATTAAGTTTCTCTCCTTATTGCTGCGTTTGCCTAGGCAAGTAATAGGATTTGCATTTTGTTAATTGTTTACAGATGAGAGGTATAAAAAGATTTTAATTGAGCAAAGAATCTAATTTTGGGTGGAACTTATCCTGTCTGTTATCGAGATTGATCTGAAGTTTTACTATATTTTTAAGGATTAGCTCTGAGCTGGGAGAACTGCTCTTTAAACAGCATCATGGTCGTAGGAAGACAAAGCTAAATTATTCTGGGGTGAGCCCGAGCTCCCTTGCCACCAAGGCTGCCCACAAGTTATGCAAAGATGCACTGACTGTGGCTGGTGCAGTAAGGCTACTGGGACAACAAAGGGCTGTGCTCTAGGAATTATTTGCACATTGGCTGCAAATTCCTCTCGCTCAGCTGCCTGCAATACATCACGCATGAAAGTATTTTACACCGCAGTATGGAAGGAAATATGTGCACCTTGCACTACAGCCTTCAGTGCTATCTTCTGGGGGAAAAAATGGGCATTTGCCAATGTAGGAAAATATATAATAGGAAAAAAAATGTAGGAGAAAAAGAAAAAAAGGCAGCAGCAGCAAACAAAATCATAACTACTTCTTAAAAATATTCTAAACATAATAAAGGATGGGCTCTAACAGTATGTATTTTGAGGCAGAAGCAAAAATCTGTGCACGTAATTTTTTTAGTTCCTGAATCACCTGGCATCTGAAAATATCCATAGGAAACTGGGGATACCTGCAAAAGGTGACAGATTTCACATACACAACCCTTGCTTTCATTTGCAATGTATCCTAAGAAATAAGTAAAAATCTAGAATTAGCCAAGGAATTTCCTGGCTTAGGTTTCAGTTGCTCTTAAGCATTGCTGAATAAGATTTCACCACTTTTGTTGGGCCTGGAAAACCACTGGAGTCCATGGCGTGTACGAAGTTGGTGTGACTCAACTGAGGTTGGTATGGTGAACACGTACACAACTTTTGCATTCATGAGGTCATGTTGCAAAATTGTTTTTTTGAAGTTATTCATGCAATGAATACTTGAACCTCCTGTTTTCATGCTTCTGGCATGTTAATTTCGGTTATATATCGTTTCTATCTCAATAGTGAAGGAGGTTTGTGCGGTAAAACTTGCAATAATTGTCTAACTGCACAGATTTAGTGATGGCATTACATGGTTTGATTAGTACTTTAATCAACAAGTAATCCCTAAACAGAATATAAAAATGCCTCTTCTACGTGAGATGTATGTAGGCTGAATTCCACTGTTCTCCTGGCATTGCCTATATAAAGGTTTCATTTCTTGGTGTTTCCTGGTACCTCACGACTGTCTACAATTTACACAACAAATCTTAAAGAATGCTACATTTGTGTGAAAGTGGCCGTGAAAAATCCGACGAATAAATTTGTTTTGGCATGTATATTATAGCAAGGGTTTTGTTATTGTGTCCACACATTCCTATGCCGAGGTTGAAAGGTATTTCAGTAACGTGCTCTTTTGGGAGTGCTGGGTTGCATTGAGATGAGCACGTTCCTGGCCCTGGCTTTGAAACAATTTCAGAATCATTAAGCATCATTATGTTATAGTTAATAGCAGAAAAGAATGTCTTTCATCTCCAAAAGCAATTTACAGCTTACAATAAACTGACACACAAGCCCCTCAGAAGGATCATTTTGTGCATTAACTTCTCCTGCGCCTCACAAATAGATTTAGCCATGACCTAGAGTCCAAAAGCTTTCCTGGGTAGACCGTAGAGCCTGCTATGCTTTGATTAACTTCCTGTGCAATACAGAATCAGACATAACACATTAAATGTTAGAGTGGCTCTTTAATACAGGGGCAGTATACCAAAAAAAACAATATAAGACTGAGTGATTTTGAGTGAAAGCTTTGCTTTTTTCCCCACTAGCTAAGACTACAGGAATAGCACGAGGGCCATTTCTGCATCGTGTTGCCTTTGTATCATGGTATTAACACTGGAAGCAAACTTCAGCTTTAATTCCGAGGCCAGCTGTTATCTGTATCCCTACAGCTTTAACTTCAGTGTTTTCGTACATGCTTAGGGAATGCTGATTTTTATTGATTGTGAATCACCTTATTTAATTCTCTGGTTCCATCCTTAAGACATAAAATGCACACCCAAGAGCCAGACGTCACTTACCATAAATCAGCTGCCTTAATGCAATGATTACATTGGTCACAGCTGGGCAAGCAAGCTCGTACTTTCTGCATCTGGGTTTCGTAACTGGACCTTTTAAATACTTGGAGTTTGTTGTTCGCTCCACAGAAGATCAATGAAAGCATCACAGCAATTTAATAGACTACCCACAAAATAATGCAAACATTGTTGTGTACATGTACATTGTTGTTCTAATAGGATTTCTGTAAGAACCCACAAACAAAGACTTTGGGGTTCGAGATAGATTTTTTAAGCCTTTATTTTTTTCTCTTGCATCAGGTTCAGAGTAGGTGTCCATGAGGAGCTAGCAGTGCAGGATTTTGAAGAGCTAAAAACAACAGAAGGAGCAAAAAGCAAATACAGTTTTCTAGCGGAAATACAGTTTTTCTAGTCTTTTTCTTTTCTTTTTAAAATATTAAAAGTATGTATTTATGAGTGCAGTATTACCCATTTTCTGCTTTATCTGCTTCTTAACACAGCTGCATTGTGCTTTTTGTTTTCAGTATAGCAGAAACAGGCTTTCATTTCTGGAGATGATGTTGAGCACGCTCTCAATTTGGAACTTTTTCCATTTTAATGTGACTGCAGGCAACGTTGAAAGTCTGCACTCCATTGAAATCCATAGCAACACTCTCTCCATGACCGAACCTGTCTATTGTGACGGGCTTCCGCTGAGTTTTTACCATTCTGCTATTACTCATATTGTTACTTCAAATCATTTCTTAATTATTACGCCACTTCCTTATGTTTGTGATGGCAAAATTCCCATTCATTTAATTTTGCCTCTGTCTGATGCAAATGGCTTGTCACTAGCAGCGTTACAATATATTTGTATCTTTTTCACCTCTATCCCTCCTACTCCTCAAATTTTCCTGGCTATTTTCAGGCCCTTGACATTATTTTAGCATTCACAGGCCCTTCGGAAGCACTGGGAGGCAGCAGCAGCCATCTGCAGGGTCCAGATCTATTGGCATACACTAGCCCTCATGCTACAGCTTAAACAAAAAATCTTTGTAAGAACTGCCTTTTCTTTCACATTTTCTTCTTCCACTACCATCCTCATTTCATCTATGTTCCTTTGCCTCCTGCTTTTTTTTTTTCCATGAATATGTGGGACACAGTTCTAGGGCATTTTTGACTCTCCACTATCAACTGGATTAAAGTTGGAATGCTGCTGAAAAGCACTATGCTTAAATCCAAACAAAGGAAATGTATCGAAACTTGTAACTTGAAGCATAACAACTTTCATTTTGACTTTGTGGAGAAGGGAATGTTTGCACGATTAAAGATCAGATTTTATTTGTTAAATAGGAAGTTTCCTTAAAATAAAGGTTGTACATTGAGAACTAAACATTTTGACAGTGCTATTGATTGAATTATTTCCTCTTCAAAACCTATGTATCTAGAACTATGAGTAACAGCTTACAGATAGCAGGTATCTATGGCTTACAAGGGATGGATTTGATCATGGCAAGAGCGAATATAAATTCACTGGGATTCTACACCTAGGAAAAGAGGAGTTGGGGCTTCATTACCAGCAGGCACATCGTACTGGCACCTCTGAAACACCTTCGATTTTTGTCTGTACAGGACGTGCCATGCAAACAGTGGGATGAGAACATGGGACAAGCGTGTGAGCGCTAACAGGCACACTCTGGAGCTTTGTGCTTGTGGACACCTATTCTGTAAAAAATGGAAAGACTCGACAATGTAAAAATACAGCCTAACAGCAACCTTGGTTGCTTGGTTTAATCAGCTTTCTGGATAAAAGTAAGCAGCAGCACATTTTGCAAAGAAAAGTTACTTGCCTTAAGAAAGTTTGTATGTCTTTTTTTTTGTTGTTTGTCTTTTAAATAGTTACACTGAACAGTCTTTTTAAAGTTACACAGGCATAAATTTAGAATTTCTCTGTAGTGTGTTTTCAGACATAAAAGCTTCAGGTTTATTTTCTTAAGCTTTCTCCTGTGCATGAAGAAAGTTGCTTTAGCATTCTCTTGAGAAGACAAGGCTATGATGACACTTGGTGAAAAGCAGAATACCTAGGGAAATTAACAAGAATTACAGAGCAGGTCTTAGAGACCTCCAAACGATCTTTCAAATTTCTGATCCAGACTAATTCATGGCATCATGCTACCACGGAGTCTATCACTTTTTCTTAAATGAACAGTTATCTCACAGAAAGAAGAAAGCCCATGGCCTTGCAGAAATATACCATCTCCATTTCAATCTCAGTACTGTTGAATAAAATTTTATAAAATACTTCCTGATGAAGTGAAAACAGCCTGCAACAGAAGCCAGGATTCCTGGGGGGAAAGACTGGCTTTTGGGAGTTTTGCCCATCAAGGTACCCATCCTAAGAAGAAAAGGTGTTTTGGGAAGCAAGAAAATTAGACAATGTTAGGAGAGGAAAGGTACTTGACATGTGTTGTACAAGCCGAGCCACTAACTTGCTGAGTTAACAGCTGTTACCTGATAGCTTCACGGGTGAGCAAGGCAGGGGCAACAAACAAACCAGGTGCCTATTCAAGTTGAGTATCAACTATTTGGCAGAAGGGAGGAAATAATTTTACCCCAGTCATAGAACTATAGTAATTACATTGTTCTAAAACAAGATGTTTTGGGAACAAACGAAGATCAGCCCTCGGATAGCTCTGGTCATTAATTGCTGTGGTATTTCTAACATGTAACTTCACTCCATGTCATTTTCAGTGGCACTCTTGGGTCTACTTGCTTGCTTTCAGACAAAACCTTCCAAAATAGGCAAATAGGAGCTGAATTAGTACATCAGATCTCATCCATTAAACTCCAACATTAACAACATATCTAAACGCTGTTCAGTCTAAGGGCACCTCAGTGCAAGAAACAGCTTCATCTTTGCCACAGTGAACATATTTTTACCTATTAAGTAGTATTAAAATTTTGCTCTCCTTCCTTTTTAGATCTGCATCAGGAAACTGTTTAGTTCCCTTGTGCAGGGAGGTTTTTGGGTTGTTGGTTGTTTTTTTTTTTTTTTGGTCAAGTATTGGATTAAAACTGTTCTATTTCCTTTATCTGAAATACTGGACAGGATCACAGGATTAGGAAATTCTCCTCAGATTCCTCTTGAGTATTTCTGTATACATGAGGCTACTTAAGAGTTCATTACAAAATTAAAGATCAAGAACTAAGCTGCCTTTATTTAGTGGTTCCTAGATTCAGGAACAGGAAAGATAAGGTAGCAGATGTAACAGGGAAGGGGAAATCATACCTGTTCAGCTAATCTCTTTAATGGATATAACTGATCGGATAGCTTAGTGTTGAAAAATCTGATGACAGGAACTTGCATAAAAACAGGACGAGAAAAAAAAATCTCAAACTACAAAACACTTTTGCCAAAAAGATGGAGGCAGAGTTCACTTCTCTGATAGCTACTGAAGGTACTAGGAAAGCTCTTGAATCATGTAATAGAAAAAGCTCATACTGAGTCTTCTACCCCCAAGGTTCGCTTGTGCACCTTACTTCATTTAAGATTGAAAGATCCATTTCTCCAAAACTGGTAACATAAAACCATTTCAACTGTATGTCAAGATTTTTTAAAAGCTACTTCGTACTGTCCACAAGGCTGAGAAAACTTCAGTGATGTGATACATAGGTTAAAGTAATGTAAGTCATTGTCAGGAATTTGTTACACTGGTGATGGGCTCCCATATCCAGATGATCTTTCAGTACTGGGCAAAATTCCATGTCACTCCAGACTGGTAGCATCCTAGGGCAACCTGCTAGGTTCTTCATTATCCACAAAAGGAAGGAACCAGGTGGGAGTGATTCCATCAATTTTTTAACCAGATACTGAAACTGTAATGGTCTGGTATTTTTGTATGTACAAGTATGGTTAGTAAAAAAGGTCTTTTAACTATCCTTTTTCTGTTTTTACATCAAATTCTTTTCCTCTGCAAACATTATTTGCCTTGTAGTTACTAACAAATGATTAAATTCCAAGTACAGTTTTACATGAAAATTCATAATAGTAGCACATCTTCAGCCCATCAGAGCTGAAGATTAAACTGTGGTCTGATTTGGGTAAGTGCTCTTAAGTGTCAACAGAATAAACAAGTTCATCATATATTATGGCTTCCATGGGAACATACAGAAGTTGCATGTTCTACTACCTCTATAAGTAAGTCTGCTAATGATTGGCTGCATGGCACATCAGTATTTATTCTAATTTTAAATAACTTGCTCAGTCGCTGTGGATGCTGCTAGGGATCCCTCCTCCCTAGGAGGAAAACTATCATACAAATTTGTTTCATCAGTTGTGTCCAGTTAGCTAACAGAGGAAATTAAATTTCTGCATAGTGCACCTTTCTGCTCCTCAAAGTTAGACTCTGACAGAGGAAAAACTCACTCATTTGTGGCTTAAAGGGAAATTGCCACAGTTTGTGAAGTTGCTGGATACCTTAACGAGATAGGAAGAAGGGTGCTGAGGACTGCAGCACACAGTCTAACACAGAATTCATTTGCAGCTCAGCAGAGATTAGTGAAAAGGATGCAGGGGGAACATCTGAATTTGAGAGAAAGAGATCAGCCAGTGAACAGAATTTAAGTGGATGTCAGTGGAAGCAAATGTCACCTATGTATGATACAAAACATAGCTCATTACATCAAGAATTACATAGATTCTACACACCTGTCCCTTAGGCTTTGGAAATGGGCTGAAGTCCTCCTCCTGTAAACAAAAACAAAAGTTTACATTTAACAACAGGTTTTCTTTTATATAAATGTTTTTGTCTTCGTGCATTTTATGAGAAGCATGTTCTCTGAAACTCTCTAGACTCTTACATTCCTCTATTTGTTATTTCAACATTTAGTATTTTCTTTCATTCATGAAAGTTAACTATTGGATTTGAGGCTTTTTAGTGATGCCCCACTGAAAGATGTGTACTAAACTTTTACTAGCCAAGTAGTGCAAATTTTCAACAATCTTCATCTAATAAAGAGTACAAAATTTCTCCACAATTTGATCTCACTTAATCGTAAGTCCTGCCTCATCTACTGCACTAGAGCTCAGAGAATGCAAGATTTATAAGCACCATTATACTAAGTGCTGAATTCAGAGGAGATGATGTGTTCAGCTAAGTATTCATTTGTAGATAAAAAATGTGCATTTTGGGGTTTGATTTTGGTTAATTTTCAAGGAGAACCATCCTCATTGCAGACTGCTGCAGTGATTAAAAAATTAAATTTTTAAACTGAAGTCACACCAGTCATCTGCTTGACTGCATATAAAGCACACTTTCAGAGATTTGTAAAACCCTATCTCTGCACTGACCTTTTAGCTGCTGTCTTTTGAGTGTGTAGGGACATTCTCCACTTGACACAGGGTTTTGTCCATGACACACTGGTAAGCCACAACCGCAGTCAACACAGAAGCCTGGTCAGCAGCGCCAGTTCTGCAAGAGCTTTATTAAAAGTACCGGGTTAGTAAACGCTAGGCATAACAGTAAATATCAAGCTGATTTCCTCACCTCCTTACTTCAGGACCACAGCCTACTGCCATTTTTGATTTACTTGTATGGAGGAGAGTTCAGATGCGAGGTGGCGTTGGTGGGTTAGTATTACAGGTATGAAAGTTTGTCATATTTGCAGATCTTGTTAACCTGATCACTTTCAAAAGTTAGGTCTTCCATATAAAACAAATTTTATATTCATAGATACCACCCCTCCATTTCCTCCCCCATCTCCCTACATGTTCACATTCAACCATCCAAACCAATCTTGGAACCACAGAAGGTATAAACTAAATTCAAATGAAAAAACAAACTCCCACAGCAGAACAGGTCCCTCTGTTTTGGAAAGCAAGAATTAAAAATTCACAAGATGTTTGTTACAGCGCAAACTTTCTTCAGGTTTTATAAGTGAATCTTGAACTACAAGGGCAATTTCTCACTGGTATCTATGCTATTGATTTAAGATTTAGAAGCAAACATTGTTTAAAATCTAGAAACTGTGAGCAAAAAACTCCCACTGATCTTTGTTTGCTCAGGGATGTGAAAAAGCAGCAATACAACACGAAACAGAGTTTCAGTAAACAGCACAGCATTAATACAGAACTGTCAAAATGGAATACATCTTAACATAAAAATAAAAGCACTCCATGAAAAGAAGTTGTCCCCTCCCTCCCCACCCCAGCACCTGACATTTCTTAACCTACAGAAATTTAAAATTAGTAATCAGCATTTAAGGCTAACCCATTCCTTCGCATTACCCACAAACAAATAATAATACAGTGAGCTCCTCATTCAGAAGAATGTAAAATACTTGCACCTTCAAGTCTTATTATACATTGAAGAAACGATTGTTTGCATGGAAAAAGTCCCTTTTGAAAATTTACACACACACAAACACACACCCTTTCTTTCTCAATTACAAATGATTAAATCAAATTAAAAACCAGAAAACCCCAGCCAGGCAATTATGAGGGAAAAATTGTATTTTCCAAATACATTACCAGGACAAGCATACTACAGCCCTGTGTAAGTACATATTGAAATAAGCCACAACCATCTGAAAATATTAACTAACTTATGCATCAACCACAAGACAGTAATTTTGGAGTACCTAAGTTGCCTGTAAACTAGAAAAACCTCTATAAATTCTCTATAAATTATAACTGCATTTCAAACAAACTGATGTAATTAAGCTATATGCATTGTCTATTTCAGACACCAAGTGTTTTCTCTGGTGACTGAAACTATCACACTTAAGTAGTAAAATCAAGATGACATGGAATTTAATAATCTTTAATTGAAAAACAAGTAAGTGCAACATTGGGCTGCTGGGGAAAATACTATTTATTTATTATACATTTAAATACAAACTTGAAATGTGTTGTGGACACATCTGCAGGGTTACAGGTAAAAAATAAAAAATGTACAAAGTTCTGTTCTGTATCTCTTAACAAGATTGATACTTCAAAAAAAATTCACAAAAACAGCAGAAGTTCATCCTTGTACGAACAGTGAAGGTAATGCATACAATCTTTTGCTTGGCAGATTATCCTTGTTCCCTCCCTGCATAAAGTACCTAGAGTTTGTAAACAGTCTTTAAAAGTGTTAATAGCTTTAAGGAATGTGTAATCACAGTTCACATGGATTTGTCCCACAAGTTGTAATGCTACACAGTAGTTTCATGTTTCCATAAGCCAGTTCTAATATTACCAGTACTGTCTGCAGTGAGCAAGGGTCCATCCTGTCCACTGCTTTTAAGTGGTCCATTCTGAATGGCTAAATTTAGGCCATAAGATTTTTGCTGGTTTTCAAGTTCAACCACTATTGGTTTCCTCAGAATATCTTTTTTGTTGTTGGTAACTGTTGTTTTTTCAGTATTTCTGCCACTTTTTGGAAGCGTACTGCAAGCATCACTGCTATCTTGTTGGGATTGGTTATACTGACGTTCTCTATATGCCAAATAAGCTCTTCGGCTCCTTGAATGCCCTTCACTGTTGCTTTGTCGACTTTTAGGTACGCCATTTTGCACGCTTCCTTCCACGCTGGTAGGAACATCATATGCATATTCCCTCAATACTGCAAGCCTGCTAGCACGATGTCCCTTGCTTCTGTTTTTATGATGCCGGCTTGGGTGTCCATTTGTCCGAAATTGTACCTCTAATGGAGCTACATGCATTTTGATATCGTTATCCACTGAATGCTCAGTGAGACTGTTATCAAGCTGAGGACCTGTGTTCAGTGGAAGAGAAGTAGGGTGGCACTGAGCTGCTGCAGCTTGTAAATTTGTTAGTTTGCAACCTTGAGAAGAATTTTTTAGGCTTGATGCACTTTTATTTGTGCATGAAGATTCTGCGCTGCTGTTGGTGCACTTGGGGGCCTCTCCATTGGTTCCACTGGAACTGGAGGGCTGAACATTCACTTGCACGGAGTACGTACTCCTTCCAGGGCAGCAAGTTGTTATCCATGCGTGCCGGACATCTTCCCTATTAACACAATGGTGCACCATAAGAAAGGCACTAAGGCTTAAACAAGTTGCCCCAAAAAAACAGCTAAAAATCAGGTCCATAGGATAATACAGGGAAACTGACAGAGCTCCAAAAATCCACAGAGCAACATACAAAAGCAAAGTAAGGCCCACTCCCAGAAGCTGTGCTTGAAAACTGTGCTCGTTCTCCAAAGCAGATGCAGAAACTAGTGACACTGACAACGAATCTTGGTGAGCCAGTTCCCCATGTTCATTGGTGGCAAGACGCTGCTGTTCCTCAACTGGTTCCTTAAGTTCGTATTTACGTTCAGGGTGCCGTTTTAGTTGTATGAATATGCTGAGAAAATACATGCAGTTTATGAAAATTATAAAGCTAGCTGGTCCATAAAATGCTCCTAAGCTAGGTTCCCAAGCCATCCAGCAACTGGAAAAGAAACAAACCAAAAAAAAAAAATCAGGATGAACACCTTCTCACAAGTCATTTATGCTTTATCAGTTCAAAACAAAGTGAAGTGACCTTGGCTGCATTACACTTACTGGAACTACCAGAATTAATTGCAAGTAGTATTCAGAAAAGCAAGACTGTGAAACATTATGACAGAGCTCTCAGTTACACAGTACTTACTAAGGTGCATTAGGTCTGCTGCCATAATTTCGGATGTTTGCTGCTGCTGTTATTCCACAAACTATGATTGGGATCCCTCCACCAATAAGGTAGAACCTAAAAAGTAAAACCAATATATAAACACTTGGCTGCATAATGGCAATGGATTTTATTTGGTCACCATAAGGAAAAGGAGAGCTTTCCAGGATTCTGGAAATATGCAATTTTTTAAAGAAAAAGTGGAATGAATTTGTTTTGGACTCCAGTAAAATCAATTTTTTTCCATGTCTTCCTCACTACAGTTTTTTTCTTCTGGTGTAAACCACCTTTTTCTCAGCTTCTCACCTCTCTCCAAGGCACTGAACAAACAAGGTATATAAAGTTAGAAGGAAGAAGAAAAAGATGACAGTTAGAAGCTGTAAATTGTTAGAAGAGAATATGGAAATTTAGAATAAAACAGTAAGTGTTCTCTCTCTTGTTCCTGGAGATGAATTTGCCTAATATTATGGATACTTTTCAGAAGAACTGTTCTGTTTTTCAGAAGCCATAAGAACTGTATTTTTTTTTTTAAAAGAACTCTGATCTTGTACCACATACCTCCTGTTTCCTTGTGCAGTAATAATGAAAACTCTATGCTTTCACAAGGATGAGGGCATATGTTGTTAGAGGATCTAACTTATCAAATCACTAATTACCAACAATCATTCCGATCAATAGCACGCTGTGCTACACTTTTTCCTTCAGTTAGATCAAAAATCTAATGACATGGATATACAACGTGTTACAACAGTAACAAAACCATGTAAATAGTGACATTTTGTGTTTTTAAGTAGAGCATTCATACCCAGTATTTGTACTACTGTATTTTGATTTCCATGAAGAATACTACGATTAAGATCTTGATATTCTTTTAAAAGCAATTCTTTAAAGTAAAAATAATTTGCAACTGTTTCCTTTTGTCTTGGTAGACATGTCAACAAAACACCATTTCTGCATGACAAACTCCATTTCCTTCTTGTGATTGGCAGCTAGGAAACAGTTATTTTCACACCCTCTCGCTTGGCATGGCAATGCAATTCAATATACTTGGCATAATGTTCCGAACAATTAAGAAATTCCACCCAGTGCAAGTGCTGCACTAGCTTTGCAATATGGCTACTGTGAACCACATCAGAACCCCTCTCTGGTCTAGAGTGTTTTACGAAACACGGAATCAGTTTTGAAGTCTTTTTCACCTTGTTTATGAACTGAGATAAAGCCACATTAACATACAGAATAGAGAAGATCAACAGAACTATGTTACATGAAATTAATTTTCCAAAATAAAGAATAAAGTTTATCTATGCTAGTAAGGAAGGAAGATTAATAGGTATGAAGTCTACCCTCATAAGACACCTACAGGAACTGAAGATCCAAGTGTAAGCACAATGGCTTCCTATCAACTTCAGAGTGGACTTCTTTAAACCCAAAGAATGCAAAGCAGAATAATTTGCACATGGCAAATGAGGAGAAAACTATATACCTATATACATCTACCAGGGCTTTTCTTCATCCATTTCAAAATACCCTTTGTGAATCTGAAAGGGTACATGGGAGGAAGAATCTAAGCAGTATGGCAGCAAAGAGTGAATTGGTTGGTTTTGTCTCTTTCAGTTCAAGAAACCAGGGGCCTGAGTAAAGGAAGTGACTGGTTCCATACAAGCAAGAAACTCTTATACAGAACTCTTTACCCTATGCCACTAATGGTTAGGCTTGCCTTGAGCAAGAGTTTAATACGCAACTGAATGAAAAAAAATTAAATCGTTCTATGGCCATCCCACGCAAAAACATCACATGTTGACTGTGGAAATCTTTGATCTGCAGAGACAGAATAACCTGAGAATTTATTAAGTATGCTTGGAGAGAAGTACAAGAACAGGGCAGAGTTACTGTCATTGTCACAAAGGAGGTGCCCAGATCTGAAAAGGTACGTGCATGTTTATGTTTACACAAAGATGAGCCTCTGAGGCTGGTAACATTACTGTAAATTTTTCCAAAGCAAAACCAGCATGACAAATAATAGGGGATGGAAAATGAAATAAAGTTACACAGATGTTAAAAATAGCCATGCAGTATCCTGCTGGAAGGCAAACAGTTGGTGATCATGATATCCTACACTGAATGGAACAGATTATTTTTCTTAAAACAAAAACAATGAATAAACTAAATAAAGCAAAAGGAGTGCTTAGCAGTATAAATACTAGCCTTCTACTTTCTGACTTGTGCATTTAATATTTCTATATGCTTGTACATAGTACTGCAAATTTTAGTTGATATTCAGGAGAGTATTTCTGATTTTCTGCACTTTCTGTACCTTAAAATTAATCTAAATATTTGCTATGTAACTAATCAAAGTTAATCAATGTCTGCCACCTTGTGGAGAATTCCAGCTCAGCAGTCTTTAATTAGTATCTGGAGGCACAGAGTAAGCTATATGTACAAATTATGTTAATTTTACTACTAAAAGTATTTCATAAAGGGAATTTTACATATAATTTGTTTGCATTTCAGTGATTTTAGAAATACAAATTGTAAAGAGGAATGCTTTACAAAGAATACTATTTTCATTTGACAATGCCTGACATTTTTTGAAATGACTTGTCAGCAATTTTTCAGAAAACCATATTAAACTGTTTACTTGAATTCTAGTGTTTGTTAATTGTCTGATAACACAGTTCTCCACATTCTTTCCCCTATAACTTAATGGGGAGCGTTCCCATCTGAAGTCCTAATCAAAGCCCCAGGAGTGATGCTAAACCACTACCAATTTCTTAATTTAAGAATCAGAAATACAACATCGTAACTGTGACATGCTGAGACCAGCCTTCCTTCACTTCATCCTCATTAATGACGCTGAGGAGCAGAAAAATCTGGAAGCAACTTTGTAAACTTGAAAGGAAAAATCTTACAGGAAAAGCACTTGCAAAAGAACAATATCAACCTGTTAAAACTTCTAGTCAGAATATGAGGAAGGTGACCCGGCACATAGAGATGCAGAAACAAAAGAGGCTCACCTCAGCATTGGTCTAGGTGGAGGTGGCGGCTCATCAGGATCTTGACACCTTTTTGCTTTTTTGGTTACTTGCTTGTAAATATTACGAGATGTCACTCCCAGCCACAATACTGTTGCAAGAGTGGAATAATGGAGAATTATCCCAACCTTAAAAAAAATAAAAAATGAGAAAAATACAAACAAACCCCCAAACATTCCCATTTTACCAAGTTACAAGATAACCATTTATCATGAAATTTGCATAAAACCTGAATTTTCATGCAGTTGCTTTCCAAAGAAGCAACCGCATTACATTTAAACACAACTGAATGATAGATGGCTCAATCTCTGAAGAATAAATCATTATAAAAGAGGAGTCCCAATAAAGCTGTTTGTTTATAGAAAGAACAGATCTTTGACTTCAAATACTTGTCACTTCCTTTAAGTTATCCTGAGGCAGTAAAAAATAAATGTTTTTATATTTGCAGAAATCACCTTTTTGTGTGGTCTGTAAATGTCACCTACAGCTCTCTATAATAATTCTGTAACAAATGAGTCTCAAATATAAAACTACCAGGTAAAAAACATTTTTGTGATAGCGTTTCTGGCTAAAGAAATCCAGTGCATTTCTGAATTATTTTTTGGTTTTCAAATAATGGTCTAGTTCTATCCTCATGGATGGGTCAAAATGAGAGAAGTTTTAAGGTAGAAAAAAAATTGATTCTTTATCAAAATTTTACATTCTGATGAAAATGCCTGTACTGCACTGTAGGAGGCATGGGGATATATATGAATATCCCTATAGTATGAAACTGGTAAAACTAGTCTTTTCAAATGATCTTAAGTACAATTCCAAAATATTCAGTTATAATAAATAAGAGCTAAAAATAGCAAACCTTCATATTTACATAAAAGCTCAGCTTTGCCTACCAAATGATGGAAGAGATAAAATTCAGTATTTTAACATTGTTTTTTGGAAATAATTGTAACTTATTATTTGTGCTGTTGTGTTTACTTACTGCTTGGCAAATGCTCGCATTCCTGGTCTGAGTTATGCCTCCAATAAACATCACGCATGTCAGAAAAATATGAAAACTTAGGTTAACTAACATGTGCCAGCTTTTTACACTGATCCTGATCACACTGTTAAAAAAACAAATTAGACAAAATAAAGTACAGCTGCATTATTGTCTTTCAGAAACTAGCAAGATACATTCATGTTAAATGAGACATAATTACTGTTAATGATTGTTTGACTTCAAATATAATCTCTAATCTTCATTACAAGAATTTAAAACACCCTCTTATTAACCAGCTTTATACAAGTATTTGAGGCCTGATTCAAGAAATCTTAGGCTTCAAGCTTTCACTGACATTAACAGAAATGTCAAAAGCTAAACATTTTGTTAAATTTCACTGTCATTTTTGAGTGGTCTTTTCTTGCATCATGAAGGAAAAATAAGAATTAAAGAGATACAGAGTTATGAGTTAAATTATAATACTAAAGAACATACAAAATAGCTACTTGCTTAAGTGTCGGTCTGCATCAACAAATTTTACAGGAAAAAAATATGAATGTAAATTACTGTATCACATTCATATAAGAAAGAAAAGGATCCTAAGCACTTTGAAAGTAATTTTTTTTAGTTTCTAGTCATTTTGATTCATACCTGTGATGGTATATGTAGCTGACTATGATCATCAACAGGCACATTAGCAAAACCATGGCAGTAGCATAAATTACTGGATGTAAAAGATCAGCTGGCTGCGTATATAGTTCAGCTCCTGTCAAGTCCTGACAACAAAACCAAAAGTAACGTTAGTCCATCTTATCTCCTTATTTTGTGGGTGGGAATGGGAGACGAGACAATAAAAGTATCAGGAACCTTCTAGATACAATACTATACCCCTGTAGCCTCCCCCCATTATATATGGTTGTCTTTCTTCTACCAATACCCGTTATTCTGGCTGAACGTTATAAATGCAGTCACGCTTTATAGCACACAGACTTCGTGTATGTCTGAATATACAGAAATGTTAGCAGCTTAGACAGAACACAACTTTCATGTTTTTAAAATGCATATAACTTCGTATTGCACGTAGAACAATCATGTGTTTCAGTGATGATTAACATCTGCAGCAACTCAGAGATGGAACAGAAAGCGCCCTCAGCAAGTTTGCAGATAATGCTGAAGTGGGGAGAATGATCAGTAGATTGGAGAATATACAGATTGATTCTGAAAAGCCAGAGAAACGGGCTGATAAAACGTCATGAATTTCAACAAAGGAATATGTGAGAGTTCTGCATCTTGGACAGAATAACGCCATGCATGCAACAGTACAGGCTGGGTGCTGGACTAGATAGAAAACAAAGAAAAGAAGAACCTAAGGGTGCGCTGGTAGACAGAATCTGAACACAAGTCAGCAGCATACCCTACAGCCCAAGGCCATGCTTCCCTGTACTAGTGAAAATATAGCAAACAGGTGAATGAAAGCAATTACTCCCCTCTGTTTAGCACTGCAAGACCACCTCTGCAGAACTATATTCAGTTTAAGACTCCCCAGTATAAGACAGACACTGACACATAGGATAATGCAAGTCTAACAAAGGGAGAATCATTAACAGGGTGAAGCACACAATGTGTAAGGCTGAAAAAGCTGGATTTGTTCATCTCTAAGAGAAGGAAGATGGGAGAAATCATTACTCCTACACTGGACTAATCATTATAATTAGAAATCTCATTATTATATTGAACCATCTACTGGGAAAAAAAAGACTGAGTCAAACTACTTGGAGTTCAGTGAAACTGTGAGGAGCAATGGACATTGCTGGCAACATGGAAAATTCTAATTAGATGTACGAAACAAATTCTGATGACAGTGGCCAAATACTGGACCCAGGCTGCCCAGTGAGGCTGTACAACTGCTGTCCTTGCAAATACTCAAAGCTTGACTGAATATGACCTGGAGCAACATAATTCAACTTCGAAGCTGATCCAGCTTTAAGCAGTGATTGGACCTACTGACATCCAGAGGTTCCTACCAGACCGTTACTCTATGAGTACTGTTTGACTGGAATAGATAATTGATAACTCAAGATTTAAACATCTCTTTAGCATCATTCCAGCCTGGTGAACTCACTGGTCAAAATATTCCTCAAGGAGTAAGTATGAAATGGAATCTTGAACTGCTAAAGCATGACAATATTTTAAATAACATCTCAGGAGTGACATTTTCACTTATGAACAAGAAAAGCAAAAAATACTCTCATTTGATTTGGATGCAGTTAGGTAAGTTTCCACTCACGTTGGAACGATTTACTAGGATTCTGATTCCATAATGGTAATGAAAAAGCACAAAATAAAACTAAGTTCAGTGGAAAACAATATATATATTTTTTTATTTTCAGATGGGCCAGGATACAGGAACTTTTCTCAGATATCATTGTGAGAATCACACAACTTTTAGAAGTTTGAGTGAAGTTCAAATGCATGCTGATGGAAGGGAGAATAAATTCAGCATTCACAAAAAAACTAAAACATTAGAAGGAAGCTTCAATTTATTTTGAGAAAAATCAGTGATACACAATCTGTTTTTAAGGTTAAAATGGGTTATCTGGTCTCATGGTCAGTGGAAGAGCTCTTGAATCAAGGCTTAAAATTAAATTAGAGTCAGCAGCATCTTCACTACTTCAATTATTCTTTTATCAGAATATAAATTTATTGTTGCTAACTAACTTATTAACCTCATTTCAAACTAATTTAGTCAGATTGTCAGTTTGATTTTTTATGTATTTGGTTTTCCTCAGCACCCAGATGAAAACACTTTAGGAACGGTCATAAAATACTGCACCTCAGGCAGGCAGCATAGTCCGATTGGAACACCCCCCACGGCCTGGCTAATATCCAGCTGGAGATCCTTAACTACCCACTGCTGTTACAAGCATAAGCAAAGGCAGTGTCACACACAGCTGGTGAGTACTGGAGAACAAGAACTGTAGGAGAACTGCTGAGCCTCCTGGTTATCTGCACCATTATTAAGCGGTAGTTAAAATGATTTCCAACTAAATACAAAGTTTTATAGCTGTATGTTCCTAGATCACTAGATTAGGAAACTGGGCACTCAGTTATGGCATTTCTTATCAGAGAGGACTTTACATTATGTTCTGAAATGTATACAAACGACTATTTTAAACCTTTTATTTCAGTGTGTATATGTGCAGAAGAGTGAAATAACTCTGGTTATTAGCCAGTAGCCATAATGATGGATGCCGCATTCAGGTCCTTGGTTGCCATTTCTGTTCATGTTATTTTATGTTAATGATAACTGCTGAATTAAAAGCCAAACTTCTAAAACTGAACTCAAAATAATCTTATTATTTTATTTTTAATTTTTAGTTAAATAATACATAGGAAGTATGAAAACTTTCTTCAGCAGCTACTTAGAGAGACAGCTGTTTTGCAGCATACTGTAAGAAACATAGATGAGAGTTACTCTCCCTCTTCCTCCACCTACTGACTCCTCTCCTGTCTCAGCCTAACACTTCTGGAAGTAGCTAAATATTTAAGGAATACCGGTTTTGAGTATGGAATGGAATGCCTGCTCGAAGAGCCACTGGCAGAAAAGCAAGAAAGCTGCCTCGTCCTCTTTTCTGACTTCTGGCTGTCAACAGTTTTCTATATGCCTCACAATATAGCTATTGATGTAATCCTACCATGTGTTAATATAGAAAGTCATTTACAGCTGCAGATTGAGTATGCCCTTCATTTTTCTTCCTCCAGATGGCAGAAATGTGACCAATTTAAAGTATAATCTCTCTTCACATGTATACTACACATACAGATGAATTCAGTTCTAAAGAACATATATTTTAAGGGAAGGATTATATATTAAAAATATTAAAGGGAACTAAGGGATTATAACAGTTTGAAGTCATTTAAAACAGTACCTTCTGAGGTAAAAGAATTTTTTTTTAACGTTATGGCATCATGCCAAATCTTAATTTTGCTTATTTCTATTTAGCTGTTTGTTATTCTATTTAATTCTCTTAAGAGGATGAATTAAGAATTTGAGTTGGAAAACAACAAAAACTGCAACTTCTCATGCACTGATCACCAAGAAATGCTCTTTCTTCCAAGTATGATTACATAAAGATATATATATAATTTCAAATAGCACATTAACTACAACAAAACAAAACCCACACCAAATTTATACTTAGAAAGTTAAGAGTATTCCTAAAGCTCTTAAAATTTCCGCCCTGTTTCCTACTGGTGTACCATTGTTAAGGTATCACATTTTACATGTGGTGATGGCTGATGAGCAGGGTATCAATCACCATCTGTAAACTGGAAGCTTCTGAAATGAAGCACTTCAGGAGCAAAAAAGAAATTCTTCTTCTAACTAAAGTGCACGAGAAGGCACCTCCCTCTTTTTTTGTCCATCTATCGTATTTTACAACTGGTTAACCATTTTATTGGCATCAATACATGCAGACTAATGTTGAGATATAGATTTTTAAGTGTTTCTTAAAAGAATAAGATTTTATTTTGTATAGTTTTTTTTTTTTTTTTTTTTACCTTTTCAGTTCATTTCTTCCGTTAATGAACCAGATTCACTAATACTATTCCATTCACTAATACTAGTGTATGAATAGCTAATTTGCAGTAAAATATCTAACCCTGATTATAGATTATAGCAAAAAAACAACAACTGGGAAGCATTCCTATTAACAGACAAAGCTAACTAATTTTATTTAACAGATGCATTTTTTCTCCAATGCTATCTGTTCTTTATTTTAAACTGCCATTGTAAGACTGAAGTTCATAAAACCCCATCTAATTAAATGGTTCATTAGAATGGCTTCCTATAGCATAGTTCTTTTCGTATGAAAATTCTTTTTTCTCCAGCATACTAAGCAATTAATTCCACTTTGACAGTTTTCCACTTAAACCTCATCTTGCATCAAAATCTGTATTAACAGAAGTAACAACTGAATATTTCTTATGTGTAGTTTTCTGTGAAAATAACATGGGAATGCTTACTTTAATGCAGAAACAAAAAACAGAACTGCAGTTCCAATGTTTTTAAGTTCCAGAAAGAATATGTAATTTTAAGTGTCATACCATTAAAACTGCATAGTTGCTGAGGGAGTGGCACTGAATAGTAGTAATATTTTCATCAGACAGAAGAATGCGACAGCCATCAGACTTCCAGCCCCCTTGTCCGTTCAGTAGATCAAAGTCCCACTGAGCTGCAACAGCATCTGCTCCATGCGCAATGCGCCGCAGTGTCACATTTATAGGAATGTGGTGACTGGCTAGGTTTAAACCATCTGTTACAAAATAAATGTATTTGCACATAAATTTCTCAATATGCCAAATGCAAAAAAAACATAATTTAGATACACGCTACTTGACAGAAATGAGTCAAGAAAAGCTTCTTATTTTTAAAGATCATAAAAGTGTAGTAATAAAAAACAAACCTATCTTGGTAAGAATAACCGGTGTTACAACTGTACGACGTTTCCCATCATCAGCCAGATTTGTTGAATTTCCTGTTGCTGGAAAAAGCTTTCCATTGCGAAATGCAATAAGCTGAAGCTTGTAGACAGATTCATCTGCTGGTCTGATTTCTCTTTTTTGCTTCTGGGTGAAAAGGGAAGCTGGCAACTGGATAGAAGCCTCCACGATTGTATTCTAGAAATAGACAGATTGAAATAAACAAGAACTATTATGAACTAGGGAGCATTTAATATCTATACCTACAAACAGCCTGAAAGCATCTTTCCACTTAAGATGTTTTAATAAGGGAAACCACACCTACTCATTAAAAACTGAGCCCATTAAGAAATTATCCCATAAGCAAACTATATTATCCTGTGTCACTTTAATCATCCTTTGTCATTGTCATTCTGGATTACATAAGAATGCTACTTTAACATCAGAAATTCATAATGTAAGCTTGCTTTCCAAGTGATTCACATTTATGATATTATTACAAAAACAGTGGGAAAACAGCGAGTATACAACCTTTAAAGCCAGGCTTGACAGCGTATTTGAAACATTGCATTTAAAGCTTAGTTGCTTATCTAGATTTCCATCTGGATCTCTTCTCCCATAATCACTGAGTCCTGTACGGTCTGATGTAGCCACTTTTTGAAATACGGTGCACGTCATCCCAGTGAAACCAGCAGCCTTTATTACATAAGCCTCAAGAGCAATATTTGGAGAATACTGAGACAAAAAAATAAAAATCAAATAAAAAAAGTTACATGCTACAGGAGGAATAACAAATAATCTTTAAGGGATTCTCTGTCATAACAGTATACAAAAACAAAACAAAAACTACTTCTGTATATCTGTCAGGGAATTCAGAATATTTCTCTTCTTCCTACCGAAAGAGCAGAGATTAAGATAATACCAAAAGCTATTAAGCAAGGAAAAATAAAAAGCTATTGAAACTTAAGAGCCAGCAACATGTCTTCTAAAGAAATTTATACTTACGGTTGAATAAACTTGAGCCCCATTTGCAAGCCGGTACATAGCAATTTTCTGTAGACACTGTACAATTCTAGTGCAAGCCTTCGCTTCCCTTTGTGCCATCCACAGAACACGTTCATCAGCTAACATAATGTTACTTGCTATGTCCACCATCACATCACCAAGCTAGCAGAGAAAAGAAATAAGGTTATATCTTTGATAACATGCATCAAGCAGGATCATTACCAGAAAATACGCTACTTGTTAACATAAGAAAAAGGAATTGGATGTCCTTATTTCAATCACTGCTTGTCAAGCTGACATACTGAAATACAAAGACATTTACCTCCATCCAAATACTATACCAAAGTAATTTGTGTAATTGCATTAGAACTACAGAACAAAACCATGAGAAATACAGATATTTCAGTAAGAGAAAAAGGTGTAATACTCCAACTTCTACTTTTCAACTTATTTTAAAGAACAATTTAAAATCAAATTTAAACCTAAAATAAAGAGCTATAAATCAGCAATAGTACAGTGTGCAGGTCAAGAAAAGAGTAATAGAGGAAGAATTAGCACACAATCCTTCTGCCTCTCTTCCTTTTGCTGTGTCTGCCCTTCCTTTGATTCCTTCCTTGCCTACCTTCAGTTCTGTGTGGACTGTTTTAGGTCACAGGCTATTCAAGAAATACAGAAAGGTACCAGAGTTGACTTCAAACCACCAATTACACTGTTAAAGTGGATGCTCATACTCCCTACCTGGCCCCCTACATGACAAAAATACAAACCAACGAAGGGAATTCCTTCGCTTAGACCACAACTGTGCCAAAATTATCAAGTACCTATATTGGCCTACATTGGATTTTCACCGCATTTAAGAAAGTGGCAAATATTGCACCAAAAGTGAAGGCGCACGTAATTCTAACAAAACTGAATGAAATGCAATTCACAGTGCCTAAACTGACAGGGTGGTAGGGTTGGTAAGTGATCTCCTTTTGATCCAGATTGTGGTGTGTTGTTTTTTTTAAAGGAATATTATTAATAAGTAGAGAACACAGTAGCTTGTCATTTTTAAAGACTCGAAAAAGAACAAAGGTATAAATGGGAATATAAAAATATTAACTCTTATGAACTGACTCTTTTAAGGACAGAACCTAGTCAGGCAACATTCCACAGCTAACAAAACATCAAGCAAAACTTGCAGGCTACAGCCCTTTTCATTAAGTTTTAATATAATTTTGATTTGTTCTTGAAAAGTAAGATGCTTATTATTACTTATTACTTGAAAGCTGTTACCATGTTTAATACATCAATAGATGGTTTTGTTACAATAAATTATCAGTGTTAAGATCCTGAAATCACAGGACTCAAGTTATTTCATGTTTCATACATTAAATATTAAACATTATTCTTTCACTTTATCAAGGTATGCATATGTTTCTCAAACTGCATTTTAACCTAAGACAATCTACCGAGAACTTTCTGAATATCTTCAATTTTTCTTTTCACATCAAAAAGCTATTAAATGAAGCATTTTATAATGTATAATATTTGTATTTCAGAATAGCCACCGTAATGCAAATTAAAGAACTAAAAATGAGATGGTGTAAGTCAATACAGTATCATATCCATAGTTAAGAGTTTTGTAGAATAAGACTAACAAGAATTTTCTTAATTAATAAAGAGTATTAAATGAAATTGTACTCTTTTTTTTTTTTAACATATCAGCAAGGTTGATTTCAAATCAAACCAATTAAGATAAAAATACATCAAAGACAAATTCATTGGTAATTTCAGACTTAATTTAGGACATTCTCATATCAGCTATTACCTTCAAAAATGGCAAAACTATGCCAGATTGTGTCACTTTACAGACAATAAGTCACAGCTGAGAAAATAATACCCTTATAATGTAACAAGTACGGCAGCAATCTAAAACACGTTTCTTCTTTCAGCTGGATAGAAAACTAGCTATTTAATGAACTACTTATGTAATTCCAAAATACACAAAAAAATCCAATCTATGATAGTAAAAACAAGTTGTAGACTGAAAATTGTCCAAGAGTTCTGCAAAGAATTTACAGCTGGCATTTATGGTTTGCTGAGGGTGGAGGGGGAAATTTGGATGCTTTTTTGTGTACAAATTTAAAACCAAGGCACTGTGGTCTACAATTGCCCAACATGCACTGTACAGTGAGATCAACATAACCTCTGTTCAGCAGTGAAACAGAGAGTTCCTGCCCACTGGTGGGACTATTTAACCACTGACATTTTTCTCCCCAACAACGAGCGTTCTCTAAGATTTCATTTTCATGTTTTATCTTATATCCTGCAAGATACAGGAATACTGAAAACCTTAGAGATACAGCTCAATATTGAATAAAGACATCCTACCACAGTGGAAGGGGAGAAGATAAGTCTTGTTTTATTCATTATTGAGAGGATCTCTGAGGCTTTCATTATTTATCTTTTTAGATAAGAACATACCAATGAAAACCTGTGTGACCCACTCCATATTAAATAAAAACAGACTTACTGTACCTATCTCCCTGCTCCAGTGCTGACCAGAGGTGTTACTCACATTACAGGTCCAGTGAATGCTGGATGATCTCAGCGCCAATGCAAAGTCTGTGACCATGGGTCAGCAACTTCAGGGACCTACTAAACAAACAAAAACACGGAATAGCATCTAATAAACCACTAACTCAGTGCCTGCATCTACTGTTGAAAAGGCTTCACTGCTCAGAATACTTTAGGACCAACACTTTGATTATCTTTAAAGCGATGACAAGTTATCCAGTTACCTCTTTATATTTTTCTGCAAATCTTCCAAATTTCTCTATCATTTCAGCCACAAAAATAACATCCATCTTATCAGAAAAATTTGCTGCTTCAACAGTGTAAGCCAAGAGCTGTCTTGCTGTTGCAACTGCATTAGTGAGGTTGAGAGGCATCTATGTAAAGAAGAAAAACATTTGAAAAAAGTGAAAATTGTAAGTACAATATAGAGGAAACACTTCAGCAATTAACAAACCAGCATTTCCCAAGGAGGCTAACAAACCTCACAGGGATCATGGGAGAGTTCAGTGTTTGAACTAGCCAGAACTACCAGTATATCTGCTAGCAACACCACGTTTGAAAATAAGCCAAAGAACCAACATTATCTGCAGCCACAAGTCCTTTTTTGTCCGGTTGTCTTGGAAAGTAGATGTTGCACCAAGAACAGCAAAAGAGATGCTATTGTTAAATGCTTATTTTGCTTTTGTATGAGAGCCTGAGTAACGCAAAGTTCCTAAAATACAGCATTTTATAGTAAGAGAAGCCAAAAGAAATTCCAACACACCACTGCTGTAGCACTCACTCTTGATTCTGTAATTACTGGAAGTGTTTGGAACAGAACACACATAAACAACAAACCCAAGGCAGATCCTCTCTATAACAAATCTGATCGCTTCATTCCTGAAGCGAGTACAGGCTAAAAAAAATATTTACCACTAAATAGTACACAACTCCAACATGCCTGAGGTAGCAGGGCCCCAAAATGACAAATTTCACACGGGACAGTGGAGCGCTGTGCTAATATCATCCACTCGTGTTCAGATGCTGTCTATACACGATGATCCAAAGTAGAGACCCCTCTTCTTTGCATTATTTGGAGTCTGGACATACAGTCTGCCCTACTGAATTTGCAATCTGCCATGTAAACATGGCTATATGTTACTCCCTGCAGGTCTTAGCTCATAAACATAGAATTGAATGCAATTAATGGAAGATTATTTTTTCCAAAACACCATTTACAATTTAAATCACTCAGTGTTCCAAGTCATAACAGACACTGAACAATGTGAACTTGCAAATTCAGATATTCTGTGAAGTTTCTTTGAACTTTAGATATTAAATTTCTTTTCACCAAGAACTATACCTTTATATATAAATTTATATAAAAATACATGTTTATTATGCTACAGAGGTTTCCTGCCATTTAAAACATACGCCTCTATTCGATTTAAATTACTTGACAGAGTTCTAATGTTCGAAACAGCTCATCAACTACTTTGTGTACAAAGACTCTAATGATGCTTATATCATTATTACATTTAATGTTAGTCTCAAAGAGACAATAAACTTCTGTGCAGAATACTGCTAGAAAGACTTCCAGACCTACTACACATAAAGAGAGGAAGGCTCTAATGAGTAAAAAACAACCCTCAAAATGAAAACATGCCACTCTTCTCTTTAAAGAAAAAAAAAATGGAAAGCTTTATTTCAGTGTACTACCTGTTCCTGTATTTTTAAGAAGGATCAATCGCATTTTAAATTTCTTAACACAAAATTGGCAACGTTCTTTCACAACCTGAAAAACATTGGCTAACAAAACAGCTACAACAGGTTGAAATCATCCAGGCTCCTGAGCAATTGCAACCATAAATTGATGCTGCAGCATGTAGTCAGCAGTGCCGGGCTGTTACAGGCCCTGCTGGAAAACATGAATTCCCAGGTGGGGAAAAAACAACCCAGCTACATCAAAGGTCTTAATAAGCAAATACTTGACCTTACTGTGTCCCATTAGGGGACAATAATGGGATCCCTGGCATCACCTCTCACCTATTAACCACTTATTGAGCGCTCCCCCCCTTCAACCCTCAGCCACATTTCTTGTGACTGAGCCACAGCATGCACCTCCCATGCTAGGAATACAAAGCAGCACTACACACACAGTTATGTCAGCCCAAGTTCAACCTGGGCCACAACAGACAGTCTTCTCCCTTTCTCTCCCTCCCACTCGTCTTACACCAGTGTTCACTGATCCCCAGGGAACCAGAGCAGAAAGGTAAATGCTAGCAAGTTGGTGCTGTTAAGTATACAGAAGGAGAGAGGGAGCAAGTCAGCAGCTACCAATCTACACAACATGCAGTTCAATGCTTTTACCCTCAGGCTAGATTTAGTCCAAGCCTCTGGACACGAAGCACTCACCAAACGTGTAAATCAAAGACATCCAGAGAGCACATACTGGTCTAGATCTCAACTCCCATATAGAGGGTGCAGTGCTTCTGATGCACAGACGGAAGTTTTCTCTAAAGGAATGTGAGCTCACACAAGAAAACGCTATGAATTGATGCAACATGTGGTAATCCCTCCCTGAGGTCAGACAAGCACCATGGCTTGTGCTACCAACATCATCAACTCAAGAGGTATAGTTGTATTATAAATAACTAACTTTCTCAGACCTCCCTATTTCCCTCTGTTGCACAGGTGCTAGTGATCTGACACTATGTACTAGAGAACATCAATACAGTGCCTATACACACAGGGTTTACATATACTGTTTTGCAGTGATGTACCAAAAGCATGCATTAGCTAGAGATAAGCCTCAAAAGTAGTTTGGAGCAGAAAAATATTGTTTCAAAGCTACACTATTTTTTTCTTAGTAAATACAATCAGATTATAGAGGCCTAGGCAATAACTGCTACTTTTACTAGTAAACTCTTATTAACCACAAAAACTATTACAGGCTTACTGCAACAGAGGCTGAGCAGAATTTGCCCACTCTATGATTATTATAATGAAAATAGCTGTTCTGTTACAAATTGAACCAGCCTTGTTTCCTCATAGAACACAGGCAGGATAGGACATCCAGCTGACAAATATATTCAAGACATGTACCATTCATCCTCTCCACGCTTTACACAAGCACACTAAAGAATAGAATTTCCTCATACTCTCCAACTTGGGGCACCCAAAATAGATCAAACTCTTAACCTTTGAGTTCTTGCATACTCAGAGTCATTCATTTTTCATAACTCAACAAGACCACCAGTTTTACCAACGTAAAAGAAATGGAAAAATAGGCTGAGTTTTTATTTTCATTAAAGAATTTGATTTCATAGATTGGCACAAATTACCTGATTGAACATATAAAGAACTCGAGTCACATCGTTTGCATATTGGCACCTAGAATAGTCCTCCTCTGCCCAGTATCCTCCCCTGTCACATCTGCGCCAAGCTCTTCTCTCATCTTGTGAGTTGCCAGGATATATCCCACTGCCAGCAGAATAACGTGTACACAGCAGGTAGGCTGTGATGCCTGCCAATGTTCTAGGCCACCTGGGGAGTCAGAAGCAAAAACAAAAAAAAGACAAATTTACATGACAAGTAAATAAAAGGATTAAGCACAACATGAAATAAAGAGACACTCAAAACTAAGCATCTCTAAACTATTTAAAGGGCCACCTTGGCTCACCTTCAGTCCTTTCAAGCTGTTCATATTTGAGCACTATTAACAAAATGTGAGTACTAATGCTAGCATGCTTTTCTTCATTCTTTCATGAGGTTGCAGGTGGAGTGAAAAAGGTGCTCATACAATTACTAAGAACAGTTTACAGATTTTCTTATAAAAGAAAACAAGCCTACTTCATGAAAAAATTTGTATTAAAGCTATCTAAATAGTTGTTAAAAACACAGTAGCAAGCCCTGCAAACTTTCTGCTTGTCCTGTTCACATGCATCAGTAACTTCCCAAATGACTTCATTCGTATCAACACTAAACTGCAAAAAAACAACTTTCAAACTAATTCTGAAGCAATGGTAGTAGTATAACCACTGACTGATTTTGCAACCAAACATATACCAAATAGAAATTAACGTGAGAGGGAAATGTTCATAATGTTAAGTAGGAAAGGATTCCTTTAACTAAAGGAACAGAGAACTAAGCAGATTAAGGAAACCCGAATATTCTCCATTTTCTCTTCTGTAATTTTACTGTATATCTATAGGTGCATATACACAGATAAAAACAAGTAAGAATAAACACAAAGTTAAATTGCAATACACGTCTAGTGCACTGATCATTCAAAACCTAAGAACTGTTTCAAAGGAGATATAAGAAGATAAAGAAACCACAATTGAATTAAGCTGCAACACTGAGAAAGGCAAGGACAAGAAATGCCAGCCAGTCTGCCATGCTTCCTGCCCTCTCCCTATTAAGACATGAATAAAATATTGCTTACATTCAGAACACTAATGCTTAAAATTGAAAGCAAAACCACATATACCTACGATACAAAAAGCCAAATATCTCAAATCTTACAAGCTAACATATAAGGTGCAACTAAAACCAACAGCAAAAGAAAGCTTCATTCCATCACCCCAGGCTTTCTGTACCATAATCAAGTCAAGCCAAAGCAAGCTCTTTGAACAGCCTGAAGAACCAACACACTTTTTCTCAGTCTTAAGAATTTCTAGTATCTTTACACACAGCAGTTGTATACAAAACTCAAAAAAACATTTTTTTAAATATATCTGGACTGTATTTCAGTAAATGGCCAATTAATCACTGCTATTACCTAAATTAATGGATTTGCACAACATACCTAACTTTGTAAAAAATACACATTTCTGCATTTGAAGGAGACTGGAGTAAATACCTTGAAGAATATTCCACTTCAGGGAAGTAAAATGTAAGTAATATTACCAAAACACAGAAGTTGAATTCTAGTCGGCTCCATTTTCCTTCCTTATTTGTCAATTAACTTCTCATACCAAAGATGATGGGGATTTATCGCAGTCCTCTCTGATAAACAACAATTCCAGGGAATGGTTTATGATCAAATTGTCTTACATGATGCAAGGCATTAACCATCTCCAGTATCCTGAAAGTCCTCTCTATCTCAAACTCCTGTGAATTTCTAGTCAACTCCAAGAGACCACATCAAGCACCTTCAGCAGTGGAAGAAAAAGCATTGCAGGCATTTTGGCAGAGATTACGTTGGTTTGGTCAAAACAAGCAACTCACAAAATGATAGCTTAAAATGACAGAATCCTTAAAATGCATGAGTCATGACATCACCACAAAAATTCAAAAGTCAATAAGGAATCTAATGGAAAAAGATTAGACAATATAATTACAATAAACCAAAAGAGAAAACAAAGGCTTAAATTTTTGTGCATTTCTAACAGCTTGGCATTACAAGTCAATTCGCCATACTGCAGTGACATAATTGAGTTAAGATATGGAGACTTCATATGACCATCACCATAATATCTGAGTACTAGATGAGAAGAAAGGTGATTATTTGGGTCTTGTAGTACAGCTTCATTCAGCCTAGTACATACGCATTCAGAGCCTCAAGGGCCACTTCAAGAAACTAACGTAAGTGTCACTATTCAACCTATATCAGGAACAAAAACTTATGCCAGAATTAGGGGCAACAGAGGATGTTAAAAAGACAAAAAAAATAAGCAGGGATTGAAAATGCCAGCAATTATATACAGGTGTTTTATACAATGTAAACAATTTCAAAGAGTAGGTATAGATTCTGTAATTATTTATCATCTTATCTCCTGTAGAGAGGAAAAGCCAGGAGAAAGGACAAAATCTTCCTTACAAAAATCACAGCAGCCTTTGCGAAGTGCTGCAATCCCAGTTGCAAACTTAGAACAACATTATGTGTATCCTTGTAAGCTAACAGAAGTAATGGTGCTGGATCATGTCTGGACAACTGGTCGTGGACAGAGCAAGTTACGGATCTGCTGGGAAGCAAGGAAGGGAGTACAATATATACTAACCAGAACATGATAAACATTTCTAAGTCACTGAAATTCCTGCATGGGCAAATCAAAACATAGTCCAATCTGAGTAGATTTGGGGAAAACAAGTAAAAAGTTGAGCTACTTCCTACTTCTTATAGATACAAAAAGCCTTCAGAGGATGAAGTAAAAAGAAAACAAGCAGATAAAGGACAACTGAAAAATCAGCTAACACAGATACTGGATGACATGCAGGCCCATGAACACTTTGGGGAACACATCCAAAACGCAGTTTCCAGAACGCAAAGATTCAGGTTTCCAGAAACACTGACAGTGAAATTCCAAAATGCCATTTCCTTAACAAAAATGATCTTTTTTTCTTTTTTTAAATTAGGTTTCTACATCAATGACAGCACTTTTAAAGGTATATCTACATCTCTTTACACGCAATTTTTTAAAAGATGTATTTTTCCAAAGGCTTTTAAGTTGAAGCGTGGCTGCCTCAGTTTTGACTGAATATGCTGCATTACAGACTGAGTGCCGCGTGGTGTTATACTAACTTAAACTCCGTGGTCCTACCAGATGTTGTATGACATGACCTCCAAGAAGATCAGGAAACTATTTTAATTGGAAAATGGCATGTTCAATTCCTTTGCTCACTACACTCAGAACATCAGGAAAAAAAGAAAAAAGTGAAACAGCAGGATTCAACTAAGAAGCATTTTTTTTCCAGCAACAGTTTTAATTATTACATTTAATTACTACATTTCTAAGCAAGTATCATCGCTAAGCTATATATAGCTTCTGGAACTTCTGCAGCTGTTAAATGGAAAGAATTGAGTTTCAGTGTAACACTACTTCCTTAATTCAACAAAGATTATTAGATGATCACAAGATGATTTGTCTCTCTTCTCTTTGCACATCTCTAGACTTCCCTTTTTTTTTAAATGCATCTCTTTCCTTTTTGTCACCGTCCCTTTATTCCTACTGCATTTACTTTTCATTCATCTCCCTACAGAGCATTTTATCGTCTTTTACCACAATCTTCTCAAAAGACTGGCAACATCAGACAGTCATATAGCCAGTGCTACTTTTCCAGCAAATTTAATCATTTACAGAAACAATTTGCTAATAAAGCTCATACATTATTTATCTAATGATTCAGAAAGCTTTCCACTTAAATGGCCTGCTGTTTATGTCCAGTTTAAACTACAAAGCTTCCTGCCGTAACTTCACATATGCAAAACCAACAGAAATAAGCACAGTCACTAAAAGCACCTTAAGGGGAACTGAAGTCCTTTGCCCTCTTCCCTCCCCCATTCCCAGTACTCCACGTGCAAGTGTAAATTTCTCTGTAGCCCAGCAGTGAATCAGATAGGGGAACTGACTCCAGCTGTAGCTACGCTTCCTTAGTTCCCTGTTTTTCCTTAGTGAACGTTAATCTTAACTGTTCTCAGCCATAAACTGTTTCCCTCCCCAATACGTGCATGAGATGAGGTACTCTGCTCTTCCCTGAAGCAGGGTTCAAAAGGTGAACAGCGATATGAAATTCTCATCATGGAACAAAGGCTGCGTAAGTTTGGCTGCATTCTTCATTTCTTGTGAGCCTAAACTTGAATGTCTTTCACACTTTAACCAACGCTAGCAGAAGTGCACATTTGAACTGTATTAACTCTTACTTCATCACTGTTTATAATTAGGTGCTCAAAATTTATCATACATACATGAGAGTATACAGCTGTGGGGGGGAAATAGGATTCATTTATATTTAAGTACTGTAATTACATTTCACGAAGAAAAAGGCAGACCATGAGGTTATAGAAGCATCCTTTCTTTCATGCTTATTAAAGCTGTTTTGAGAACATTTATTTCTTTGAACAATATCTTTTAGTAACAATAGGTTTTGATACTGTAATTTCATTAGCTCACAGGTAGTCTTTTTTTATTATCACATCTTAGTAATTTTCTAAATTCAACATAATTATATTTTTAAGATTAATTTAACCTTATAACAGTTTTCAAAAAGATAATTCTTATATTTATGACAGAATTCTATCAACTACCAGCAGAAAATTATACCAAACAACACTTGAAGGATTTACTGAATCAGAAGCAATAGGTTATATTTTAACATACAAATTATATTTTCCATTCATTCATGGATTGTAATGTATTCTGGGATGTCTGCTAAGACTTAAAAGAATACTTATATTAAAAAACACAACAAAAGACATTCCCATGATGAAGACAGCTTTTACCTAATCCTTATGAACTCGTGCTAAACCATCATTACTGCACCAACTAAAGACAAACATTCTCCATCGCTACACTTTGCTCTCCCATCTTTGAAGGGATAAAAATCTAGCTGCCAATTCTGAAGCAGTTCCTCAGCTAAAATGACTAGCCAGTTCCAACTAAAAAACTATAAAATCAAATTCACCTAGGATCATTTACAGCCATCTGCTCAGAACCATTTTCTCACTAGTCAAAGCCATATTTCCATATGGTCTCAAAGGTGAAAAATTACTCTTTATTATTACTCTACCTAAACTACAAATGGAAGACTGTTATAGTGAACTCAGACACAGTGAAGCTTTTGATAAGCTGAACATTTCCTGATATCTTATTTCTTTTCACTGAATTCCAGAGGGGGTAAATCCTATTACACTGAACAGTCACTGAACAGCACAGGTTAATTTAATGGAAAACACTTTGAAATAAGCCTTTACCATCTGTTTTCACCTCTAATGGCAAATCAAAGAAGAACAATTCACACTTGTATCATAAAAAAAAGCATAAGTGATTTAAATAGATGTGTATGTTCTTTGATGAATACAGCATGCATCTGTTTGACTTTCTTCACCTTTTATCTTAAGCAGGAAGTTCTCATTTGCTAATGTAGTGCTCATCCCTGCATTAGGAACCACCACAGTGTAAAAGGAAGATATTCACATTGTTTCCTACATAAATAATTCATTACAACGTGAAAGTGAAACTCTTCAGTAATTCCAAATCGTCTCTGTGCAGCAAGTTGATCTTAATGTTTCTTCCCCTACTAACAGTTCCCTAGTACCCAGATGGCCACTACCTGTCTCCTCAAAAATGTCCAGCTGATGAACAAGAATTTGAACTCAACACAAATGTTCTCAGCCGGGACTTTACCTGAATTTTTGCTAAAACTGGAGGCCTCTTGTACTTGAAAAGCTTGTCTTCTCTCCCCCCACAAACTATGTCCTAGCATCATGCTTTAACTTGCTTTTAATTTCTTAAAATGTTAATGGTCTTAGATTATTTCTACATAAAGATGACTTTAAAGAACCCTAATGTACACAGGGAAAGGAAGAAAGCTTATAAATGTAAACAGATCAACATAGCCAAGCAGCATAAAGGAACATAAATGAAAATCGGTTATTACAATGTTAAGAAACCCTACAAACTGTAGTGAAGATATATGCTATGACATACACTAATTCTCAGCAGGAGCTACTGTAGGGAGGTACAACACAGAGTATTATAAAGGGAATTACCTTACATACAGAGAATCTATACAGAAGCTATCTGTTACAGCTGGCACCTCCAGGAGTAACGTGTTGTTAGAGTGACCAGCAGCAGAAAGATCAGAAAAGGGAAAACAGGTGAAGAGGTAAGAACAAAAGACAAAATACTCTGCAATATCCAACACAATGGAATATCAGAACTAGCACTACAATCCCAACAGTCATAAAAAGAAAGCAACATTCATATTATTCACTTGAATACTCAGAAAAAAACAAGACTATATGTTTCTTACATAGTTATTTTGTTGTATGAAAGCAGGTAAAGCTTTTAAAACAGAATGACAACCTGGTGGAAAACCCAATCCACCAGTATGCATTCTAACTCTTAACTTACAGCTCATTTTTAACGTTTTAATCTATTCTAATAATTTAAATTACGTATATCTGGATATCATACTTTAATTTTCAACTGTTCCAAAGACCTGAGTTTACAAGCTCAAAGTTTAGTATTTCAGTTGTGTGCACTTCTTTCAACACACACTAATCAAGAACAGCTAAAAATCCATTATATATCACTTACAAATGAACGTCCATTTAATTTAGGTGCCTTTAAAGCAATAAGGCTTGAGTTTAAAACAGAAGTAAATGGACTTTTTCTGAAAAAAATTGATGTTACCAACCTGAAATCTCCTTTATTGTTCACAACCCTCTCTGGAGGGCAGTATTGCGCAGAGCTTTCTAATACCACAATGTCTACTGTCCTTGTATTATTCCCACGCCTGGTTTGTACGTGGCAACCCCAGTTTCCTGTGGAGCCAGCCTGAATGTTTGAGATTGTCAGTGCACTGGGAAGACAAAATAAACAAACAAAAAATCCCAACAGTCTTGCAACAAGATTCACATCAGTTTTTACCAAAAGATGAATAAAGTACGGAAAGACAATGGAAGAAACAACCAGTTACATAAAACTGTGAGTGATCTTGTAAGATCACAGCTACCTATGAATAAGTGTACTGTAATTAACAATTTGTCTTTTTTTTTTTTAAATGATACAGATCTCTGATGGAGAACTTCCATATTACCAGTTGTGGTGTAGTCAAAAGGAAGAGGGAACAATTCATGAGTTCACTTGAAAACCCTGTTCTTGTAATTTTACTATCCTAAGACAAGTGTATTGTACCACAAAGCTGTTTTATGTGAAATCTGTGTGTGTGTGTCTGCGTGTGTGAGAGCTATGCAATCTCTAGAGCTCCCTCCTAAATAGTTAGTAACATCATACATCCATATCTTAAATTAACTGATTTAACTGTTATTATGTCCCTGCTAGGAAGTTTCTCTCTACATACACTCATTCTGTAAGGATATGAGAAAGCCTTACTGGTCATTGAAATAGTCACCAAGTCACATCAAGAAAGTGCTGGGGGGCTGAGGGGTAGAAGGGAGGTGGGGGAACACAGTTTGCAGGGATTTACCTTGCGATCAGTGAGCAGTTATGAATCATATTTTTTTCAACAAAAATACCCTGGGACTCATCAGTTTCTACTATCTTTCCATCTTGGTACCACAAGACTTGCATGTCTTGATCAATATACGAAGCCATACATTGGAAGGGTAGACTATCTCCTTCAAAAACAACCTGGCGGTGAGATGGAGTCATATAGAAAGATGGTAATTCAAGAGGAGGCTCTAGAATTCAAGAAATAAAAGCACAATTAATGGCCAGAAATATGTTTTATAAGCATTCTTCAGAAGACAAGAAAAAATTGTGTATCAATTATTGATTCAATCACATTGTAAACTACAGTTTGCAGAATTTATATGCAAAAAGCTACATTTGATGCATCAGAAATTCAAACTATATCCTTTTTCTAAATGTATATTCTTTTAATGTAGTACATTCCCTAAGTCATTTGCTAGCCTACATTCACAAGAATGAATATAAATCTGAAAGAAAAATATCCCTATGCATTTTATTTCTTTATAATTTCTCAACATGAATATTTGAAAACCATATATATAATATTAAGCTTATTAAGTTCATATTCCTCATCTGTTTGTCCTCTTCTCAGGATATCCTCTTCCACTGGCAGAGCACAACTGGTGCTTATGCCTGGCTGAGCTCCATCTCAGCAACTAAACTAGCCATGTGCTTCTCTAGCAGAAGTCTGACAAAAAAAAAAAGTAAGCCACCTCTATAAACATCTCAGTTATTCTGGAACACCATTGGCAAGCATACTGCAATTTACAGATAATACAATGCCTTTTTCCTCCTTTCCTAAAGCCATAGGACATGCCCTGAAAGGTTAGTTGAGGCAGATCTACTGTTAGGCACAAAACACTACCAAGCCAAAAAATAAGAGACTGAACCTGCCGAAAAATAATCTCAGTAGTTCAGTGTGCATTCTAGTCCGTCTCTAATAAGAGAAAACTTTACTACTTTAAGAACAACCCAGTGTAGTGGTATTCCCCCACCTTCTTAGATAAAGCTACTTTCTCACAAGTTTTTCTTGTATGTATCTTAATCACAGAACCAACCTGGAAATTATTACACTGACTCTCCCAACCCTAATTTATTTGCATTGGAGACTAAACAACAGTAGAATTATATATATACACACACACACACATATATATATATATATAAAATACCACAAAATAAAATCAATGATAAGATGAAGACCTTTCAACTTCAGACTTTGGCTTGGAATAATTTGTGTATCTGAGAAGGCAGATACCGGGGAAAAGAAATAATATCAGTTTCTGATTCCTCTCGTGAAGTTTAGATAAAAATCACTTAAAACAAGTATTAAAAGGAAAAGGAGTTTATCTCCAGGCATTGCCACTCATCCTTAATTTCTACAGACTAATATCAGTAATCAAAAACTTATTTCCAAAAAACAAACAACGCTGGACAAGGAATAAAACCAAGTCTTTAAAAACGCATCACTATTACCAAATTTCATACAAGTTCTGAATTTCATGGAAATAAAAAGTAAAAAAAGTCTGTCCACTAATATTAACACAGTAGCAAATGCATTAGAAAATAAAGTGTCAGTTGTCAGAAGTGCTTACCACAGGTCAGAAGCTCCTGCTTAACACCCGTCACCGTCTGTGACTGAAGTGATTTGGGATAGGCACATTTAGTTTCACGTACAGTTATATTTCTTTCTTTTAGCCACTGATGCATCCAGAGTATGTTGCAATCACAAAGAAGATAATCAGTCTGAAATTCTCTGCAATGCAAAACGAGTATTCACAATGACGAAATGAGACACTCAGAGGTCTGAAAGCTTTACAGAACAGCTGTAGATGTCTCTTGCAGCCGCAGACATGCTGTTGACAGATGACCAAATGCCACAACACAGCTGCATGGCCTCCTACCACGTATTGGAAGATACTCCAATAACTCTGCAAGCTCTGGTGTCACGTCAAAACCAAACACTCCTTGAGGAAAGTAATCCTCGCCGTAAATACGGATAACATCTAATATTTGTGTATGAAATAATTTCTAGTAATTTTTAAATAATGTGCCTGAATATGCATCACCATGACTTAAGAGCACACTTCACTGACAGAAGGTTTATTTAGCAATCAAATGCTTTAACATTAAAATCAACAGAAATATAAAAAGCATCCTCTTTTATTTCTCTTACGAGAGCCACCACTCACACAATTTTAACAATAGTTTTATTCTGCTTTATATGCAAATCACATAAGGCTTTCCATTGATTCATAAAATCTCTGTATATCTTAATACTTTCTACTAAAACAATATACCAAATTCCCAATAGGTGTCTGTCGTAGTCAGCTACAGAAAAATTGAGTCTGTTTGGAAACAGTTAAAACGGATCAAAATGAATCATTATGCCTATGCTGTTTTTTACCTCTGTTAAAAACAATTTATTTCTATTTTTGCAAATGTCTTGAGGATAGCACATCACAGGCTGAACACTTCAAACACTAAACCAACATTCTTGTCAAACTCCGTTTGGTCTTTGTTCGCAGGCATTCCTCCAGACATACATTTTAAATAGCAACAGTTATTTTCAGATTCTCTTGTCAGACCTGTGATGATCTTGGACAGCAGCCTTTTCATATACAAATTCTAGGAATAACAACTTTTTAACAATTAAAAGGAGCTGGAAGAGGGAAGGAAACATTTACCTTTATGAACGTCCTAGCACAGAGAGCCAACCATCATGATTACCAGGGAAAAATACAAGCTAGTCATAAACACTGATACTTTTTTTTTTTTTATTAACTGTGCTCCACACACAATTACAACTCATGAAATTAAAGTAATGATGTTGAGATGTAACCACTGTTATGTCTAACAAAAATATACCATTCTTCAAGATAAGACTAAGATTTTATTTAAACCCATTTAATCCTTTTTTAGTAAAAGGTGTATGACCCTATTTAATATGAAGTATTTATGTATGAATCATACATACAGAGTAAAACTTCAGAAGTCCAGAAGCTGCTATAGCTTTGTTCTCTCAGAGCTTTGTAACACATTGAACATTTTTGAAGGTTTTTCTATAAACACACAGAGTACTGTGTGCTTACATTGTATTGTATGTTTGTAGGCACATTTCCTATGCACTTATTCAGTCTTTAAAAAATGCTATTATGATGTTTAAAAGTAAAAAAGAAACTGAAGTACTAGCAAGCGAGAGCACTCACATTAATGTAAAAATCTCATTCAAAATCTGGAATACTGTGGAAGTTTTGATTTGGCTATTTTTGTTTCACACAAAAGGCCATTCCAAGAAAACACTGAAGCATGTTTTAAGAACGTAATATTTTTTTTTAAGAACACAAATGATCATTTTAAAATTAGATGCAATACTTACAGAGACTTTAGTGAACCAAGATGATCAAATGTTCCCTGTGTAAGTGTAGAAAACAGATTTCCAGAAAGATTTCTGAGAAATAGAAGTAAAATGATTTCAATTCATGCTCAAGAGATTAATGTGAAACTTACTTACAAAGAAGATCCCTCTTCAACACAGCATTATTTTTAAAACCTACAAGTAACTATTATGGTACACTGCCATAGTTCACAAGACTAAGATTCATATGAAGTTTGATAGCATAGCAAAAATCCCCCGATAAACTGTTCCCCAATACTTTTTAGCTGAGGAATTTTAAGATTGGGAACAAGGTTTGGTAGCATATTCTTTATTAAAAACAACTAGCACATACATATTCAGTATACGCTTCCAGAATTTTTAAAATAACTTCATTGTTTGCAGTGAATTGATGTTACTAATACGCTGTAAAAGTTTATATAGCAAAACTTCAGTGAATACTTCAAGAACATCCCTTTTTTTCCCCTCAAAGTCAGTGAAAGTCTGTAAGAAACATATAGCTAAAACAGAGTAACATTCAATAATCTTAAACGTTATTTTATTAAAATAAATAAAGAATATTTACAAAATATGCGAGAAAGACAACACAACAACTATACTGATGCTATGGTAAGAAGGCAAGGTCGTGTAAGCCTAACATACATTTGTACAGAAAGTATTTTTTAGTCTGCTACTCTTTTTCCCCACTATACTTTTAAAAGAACTAGAAAACAGTTGCAAGGGAGGCAGAGGACTGAGTAGTAAGCAACCCGCTGGTTGACCCCTGCCCTGCTCCTTTCTTTGTATTTTAAGCTTGCTGCTGACCACAATCAGGGCATGTCTTTCATGCACACACTTAAAACAAACTAGTCCATTTAAAACAAAGAACATTAACTTACGTGAGAAAAATACTTAAGTGAAATAATACACAATAAAATTATACTTACAGTCTAACAAGATTCACGAGTCCTCTAAATATGTCTGCATTCAGGCAGCCTATTCTGTTATTAGTTAGGTCTCTAACAATAGGAAAAAAGCAAAAATCAGAATAAACTATTTCATTTCAAAATGACATACAAGTCTGCAAACTGAAGTATTTCAACTAAAATTCATGAGTAATGGAACGTACCATATATACATTTAGTCTTTTTCAGCAAAAATCAAAATGTATTGTTCTATGAATGTATGCACATGCACACAGACTTCTTACTCCATATCTAAAGCAATAATGGTTTGCCTATATACAGTTAAAGTAAGCCTAACCTTAATATAAATCCCCTCAGAACAGGCTTGGTTTATGTCACTACAAAGCATATTTTTGCATTTGTGTGGTATATTCATGTGCTACTTCACTGATTTTTTTTTGGCCTGCCAAAGATATCTATACCAGTTTATTTATTGTATGCAGATATGAACATTTCAGTATTTATATTAATACATAAACATTACATAATTCACGAGGTAAATCTTAGACTTAATAAGGAATAAAAATTAAGCTTGCAAGTGCCAGAATTGGTCCTTCAGCTTTATTTTTGAGGTTCTTGAAAGTGCAATTAGCAACAAAATCTCCTTTTAACTGAGCCAGATTACCTGAACAGTGACAAACATACATACACACGATGAAAATTTAAGAGCAAAAGTCACATGCTGACCAAAGGCCTGTGAAAAATAGAATCACTAAGACTTCCATGAGTTAAAAGCTGTCCCAGATATTTTGAAAATTGAGTTAAAAAAAAAAAAGCTGTCACACCAATATCCTGTTTTTCAAGTTTCATCTAAGACAGAATTTTTACAGCCAAGGTATAAATCCCTGAAAAATGCGTTAATGGAAATGTTGGCACAATCTTCAATAAAGCAGCATTAACAACATAGTAAATTCAGCGTAATATTAATAGCAAGGGACTCTGTGTTCCACTATGACCCATAGAAAAAAAAAATCACGGGAAGTTTAACATTTAATAAAACAACTTGATGGCATCAAAGCTCTGAGTGAACATTCACCCATTGTTGTCTCAAGTCACTGAAATACTAAAACAGAGGAAAAATACAAGAGAGACTGCCAGTAAGATCAAGTGAGACTGCCAAGCCACAGGCAGTAGATATTCTTCAGTCTGAAGACTGAAGCAGTTCTTTTAGACTGAAAGCAGACTGTTTTATATTTACATATAGATGTAACTGTGCGTATATACAATTAGACAGCAAAACTATATATATACACACATATATACATACACACTCGATCTTCAGAGATCCCTTCCAACCCCTACAATTCTGTGACTGTGATATATACCCATCTTCTAAAAGATACTTAAAATTTATTCTATCTTTTTTTGTTTGTTTTTTATTTTTATTTCCCCCCATAAACTGACCAGCTACTTACAGTCTTTTCAGAGATGAAAGTCCCAGAAAAGCTCCTGGATCTATAGTACTAATAAGGTTGTTTTTAAGGTCCCTGTGCAGAAAAATTAAAACATTAATCACAAACTACCCATTAAATATGGACATAAATACATGAAGATACACCTAGCTTGCCTTAGCCACTTTGCAAACTACCCCAAAACCCCAAACAACACATTTGTAATTTTTGACGTATCTTTCAAAAATTGCAAACCTGTATTTTAATTAGAAAGAAGAATACGAACAGCATATATATTCCTTTAAATATTCTATCGATTCTTAGCACATGAAAAGGTACAGTCAAAGACATTCTATCATACTGTCCAAATAAATTACAGCTGCTCAAGATGTATTACATTTGCTCATTATACAGTACAATACATTCTAGTTCAGGATCATTTTCTTCAACCTACCCGCATTTTAATACTTCAGTATTGCCCAACATCTACCAAAGCAGCAAAACAAGATCCTAAAAATACATCAGACAACTGAAAGTTTCCACCACCATTACCAGCAAAAAAAGCAAAGCCTTGGCTGAAAATCCCACATAAAGTGGTGAAAAGACTCAGAGCACAGATTTTTAAATCTTTAATTTCTAGAACAGGAGACTGTAGGGATTTAAAGTGACTGTATCATTAAATGGCTTTATTAACTGTACAAGTGATGTCCTTGTACAATAGTTTCAATTCCTGAATTAAGATGTCCTGCAGACATGGCTTAGTTTGAAAGATCACAAGTAGTGTCTGCCAGCATCTACAGAGTTTTGAACAAACTTTATCACTGCTAAAAAATATTTTTACCTTCGTACTCATCTAATATTTGTACTGTATTATTACTGAAACGTCTCAGGCATTTATTGTAACATGGAAAAGTTTTCACTCCTTTGGTAATGCAGGAAAGCTTCACATTTGAAAACAAAATTAGTAATTCCAATTAAAAACAATGTTTTAGTTAGCTGGGGTAGAAAAAACAGCTCCTAAATCTACAACATTAATAATTCTGCCAAAAAAAGAACAGTACAAGAGGATTACACCTACCATCACACAGATACGCATAAATGAAAATACAAGTTCATCCTGAGATTTCACAATAGCATTTCCTGCAGCCAGATTAGTCAGACATGGTACAACAGACAATGCCAGGGCACATGGATCAGGCCTCACTGCCATACCTAATAAACGTTTTAAATAGTTGAAATACTTCAAATTTACCTTGCAGTATCACCAGTTAGTTTTAAATCAAACTATGGCGTGTATATTCTGTTCTCTTATTTCAACTTTATTTTTTTGCCCTGTGTGGAGCAGGGACTGCCAGCAGCATCCGAGGCAGTATTAGGAATCTGAAAATCTAATGTTTTTAAGCCTCTTTCAGAACGCTGACAAATCCAGCCCCGAGACTGTGACAAATCTGAGAATATGAAATATTAGTCATCACTTATTTACCATCAGTCTTTGGACAATGAAGAAAAATGATAGTCTCTTTTCATATTTAAAGCTTTAATTTGAAATCATACAACTCCCACTCGGGGAGAAAAAACCTTGGCAGCATGCCTTGGAAATCCACTAGTTTAGATTATCTTTAATTTCATTACTTTAATTCAAATCGTACTCTCTGATACATCTCTTACTTAAATTCCACACTTCAGTGGAAAAACAAACAAACCAACCCACAACAATGTAGTTTCAGAATTATAAGAGTTTTATTACTTCCAAAATGTGTTTCAGATTAGTTTATAAAAAGTGACCAGTCTGGTTTTTACATAGTATTTTTTTCCTCCTCATAATAGGTCTTAAAACAAGTTCCAGAGGGATAATTAAACCAGAATTAACATTTTTTTAAAAAAGAAATGCCAACAATTGTCATGTTTTCGCAGAACTTGTTCAATGGATACTCCATATTTTTTAAATAAGATAGCAAAGCATTAATCAACAACTATATTAAAGTATTTTAGAGCAAACAAAAAACCAACATCCCAAATACCCAAAGCGTTAGCTTTTTCTCAACCTGCAACAACAACAGTTGGGGAGTCTGCGTTTTGGGATTTTTCCCACTCCCAGAGGCAATCATTTGGAAGACTAGTTATGTGTTCAGCTCTCAAAAAGCATTAGCAGATGAAAACTGTGAAACGTAAGAGACATTTAAAGAGCACAAATTAACACAGCACTGACATGTCTGGCAGCTCTCCTAAAATAGGAAGAGATGTTGATGCCCAGGTGGTGCAGATGCCAGGACTCCAGGATTTGGGACAGCTTTGAGAAGTGGCAGCTGTGGCCAAACTGACAGACTGGTCACATCCTCATCAACGGGGTAGGGTGGGGAAGGCGATCTCATTAGAAAGTTGTTTGGCTTTTAAGGGTTTTGTTTTATTCTTACCACTTTTAATATCTGCCAACAGAACGACTGATTTTTAGCAAATGGAATGTAATCATCTTATTCACTGATTTTAATTATTTTTTCTTTGGGAAAGCTTAACCAACAGGATATAGTGACAGATATTAATTTGTCCAAATAAAAGTTTATTTTAAAACACGGAAATCCACTAGAAGGGTTTCATTTCGGGTGGCATTACAGCTTCAACCTCTATCTCATTGGCACATCTTTTATTTTACAGTAACTACATCTTCCATCTAGCAATTAGAAATACTGCTGAAAAACAACAAAAACCACAAGCGAGGCAGAAGAGCAATCTTGCACTGAGAAGCTATAAAAAAATGTTAATTTTCCTTAAATCTACAGAACACTGCAGATGAGGATGCCCATGTATTTATCAGCAGAGGTGACTAACTGGGATTAGGATCATCGGAAAACTTAGATTTGCAGGGATCTGTAGAGATCATACAGTCCAACCCTGTCTCAAAGCACAACTGAACCCGATGAACTACTGCACTGTGATATCCAGTCAAGTCCTGAAAACCTGAAAGGACAGAGATTTTACTGTCTTATCATGCAACTTTTTCTAGTGTTAATCATTCTCATTAGGAAGGATTTTCTCATGCTCAGAACAGTCTTTCCTTCCCCCACACAAATCTGCGTTTAACCTGGCAAATACCAACTTATCAACAAGCAAAAATGTTGATGCCTCACAATGAACCCTAATGTTACTTGGTTAACATAACAAAAATAGCAATGAAAGAATACTTGGATTTAACTGGGGCTTGCCATGAAAAAAAAAAATCCTTCTATTTCATTAGAATTTAAAATTGTATTTCATTAGCCAATTGTCAATGACCTAAAAGCATGTGCACAAGTACCTAAAAATTACTTATGTATAAATACACCCTATTTACAACTTATCCTTTTCTCAGGACACAAAGGATCGTTTAAGTAATTACTTAAGCATCCTGCAGGCACAAACGATGCATATATGTACCTACTGGAAAGTATACATTTAGCTCTCCACTACTATTGAATAATCGTTTCTTTCTGAATTGAGCTTGAAAATTAATGTAAGAAAGACATTAGCTTACAGAAACCCGTACTATATGAAATGCCTTTTCAAAAAGGAAATGGGGAGAAAGGACAAAGTATGAAGTTATAAAAATAGGTTAATCATTACATAAAGTCAACCTCTCCCTCCCAGTTTTATAGGGTATACACAAAAGCTACAGCCCAGACCAGAAGCCCTATTTTTCCCTTTCTTTCAATTTCTATGCCATTTCCAACAGTTCAGAACATTCCAAACTATTCAATTTTGAAGCACTGGCTTTTCAGAGACTAAAGGAACATTTTCTCTCTTACCACTAATCTTTCAAAAATTCTCTCTGAAGCACTGCGAGGATGGGGCAAACAAATACTATTTTGTTAGCCTAAAACTCCCAGTCTTCTCCTGGAAGAGCTGCAAGTAACAAAAAGAAACGTGGCTTCCAAAACTGAAAACAGACCTAATATCTGAGCAGAAAACAAGTTTCTGAATATCCATAAAACCACTTCTCTGCTCAGTGTCATTCAAACAAGAAACACACACTGATCACTTTTAAAAAGACTTCAAAATATAACAAAAATCAGTTCCGCTCCTAGAAGAACACAAGTCCCTCTTTGCACGTGCTCTGCTGCACTATCACAACAGGAACTAAAATCAGAAAATGCCACTGTCCAAAAAGCTATTAGATGCTCCCAACAAACATTCCATCCTTCAGTTAAATAAAACTCTTATTTTGGTAATCTCCCTCTACATAACTTTAAAAAAAATGTTTCTGTAGCCTGCTCACGCATACTCAAAAATCATTTTGGAAAAAGTAAGAGGATTTATTTCAGTGTCTTACAGTAATATTAAGTTATTCGTGAAATTGTATCTTTTCCACACTGGAAGACAACAGTCTTAATAAAATGACAATTCCCTCATTGGAAAGTGAGAAGAAATTATTTAAAATGCTTAATGTGAAATGACAGTTAACTGAGGGAAGGTCGAAGTAGTACTTACATCAACCACTAACGTGTTCATGCATATGACAATGGGCACAGTCCAACACAAACAAGAAAATTAAAACAAACATATCTGGAAATGTTCTCAGCACTGGATTACGTTAGCAAATACTGGCATATTTGTAATCATATTCTCCTTTCAAAACAGGACAAACTTTACTAACAAATGTAAATATTTCGTCTTGTTTCTACTCTTTCTAGGTCACTGAATAAAGTTTTCCTCATCTGAACTTCTAGAAGTTTTTATATTAAAAGGAAGAGTCCAGTGGGAAAAACTGAAATCCACGATTTCTTAGGACAGAACAAGAGCCCTGAGAACAGCTTCACAGTTTGAATAGAGACCCACTGTTAGAGAATCGGTAGGGTGTTTCTGTTATGTCTGAAAAAGGCAGACATTTGAGCACTCCAGCTTATGCCAGAAATGCTGAAGGCCACAGAGAAACACCACTGAAAGTGTACTCCCTCTTTTGCAAAGAAGCACATAGGCAGTCAAGCTTTGTGGCCTCCTTACTTTCCCTGCCACACATGTACACACATCAGAACTCTGTTACTACTGAGGTAACAACATTTAACGAGAATTTTTGGAGGATACAGTACACAGATATTCATAATTCCAACACAAATCAAAATATTCTCTTTCACAGAAGCACCCATTAATCTTTTTTAGACATTCTCCATTACAATTCCCACATTTTAGAAAGCTTTCAATATCAAGGTAATGGCAAGAATGTTCTTATGTAGTATTATACCATATTATCTTTTCATTTCCTTGAAAGAATACAGAAAACAGACTGTTTCACCTTGTCAGTCAGCAAAAGCTAATGTAAAAACTGAAGTTTTTAAAAGACAACAATTGTGTATCTTGTTTTCATCACAAGGAAGGTGTCATGGCCAAGTCTAGAACCCCTACAACAGCAAAAATAACAATAACATTAAAATATCACATATACAGAAGGAAATCGAGAAGGAAACAAGGGTGAATTATAACCAATAGATGTTTCCAGATGGATGATCAATAGGGGGGTAAATCTTTCTCAAACTTTTCAGGTAGGAAAAAAATAAATTATGCTAAGCTTTCAGTGTATCTTTTATTTTGCACACTCAAGAGGCACATTGAGACCTGTGTGAGAAATGCTCTCTATTATTTTCTCAAATTATCATTTCTAAATCCAGGTTAGCACGTAAGGGGTTACAGAATAAATTCAAACAAATGTATAATCATCATTCTTCAAACTGTTTGCAATAATTTTAGAAGCGGAGCTTACAAGTAAACAAGTACTGTCTAGTTCACAGAAGACAGAATTAAGAACTACGGTTACATAATGATGCCTTGATACCCTTCCAGAATACGGTAGTGGCTAAACTTTCAAGTTGAGAAATTCAAAGGTCAGGTGTTATTTTAAATTGTTCAAACACCAACTGCAGTACAATACTTTCGTTTGGACTGCTAAATATAATGATGAAAAGCTCACAGAAGACTCACGGTTCCTCTGGGCAAGGGTACCTTGTCAGGTTCAGTTTCCCCAGGAAGAGAGCATGCTACATAGTCTCAAGGGAATGACTATTAATTTAAGTTTGAAAAATTGTTTCAGTTACAATCTTACCCTCTGTCCTAAAGTTAGATGCAGGTCTTAATAGTACTTAAAGCAGAGAAGTTTATTTGTTGTTCTAAATACTTCTTTCCCCTCATAAGGTCTTGCACACACACAAGAGAGGTCATTAAGGACTAGCGTCATGCCAGTTATCCCTTCCTTTACGAAGCAGACACCTTACCCTCAATAATCATTTGTTGGTGTATTAATTCCTACACTAGTACACCGTGTGTTATCTCATTCAAATTACATCACCATACCATCTAAATACTGCCTATCCAGATCACTTTAAATGTTCAAAACATGATGGATTACTTATTACTTTATTTTCCTTTTCTTGAAAGGAGATATAAAAATAACCTAAAAATCCTTACAAATGACAGGCATTAAATGGAAGAAAGCTGGGTTATTAAATTAAATGAAATTAAGATTTGGATTCATAGAGCAAATGTAAATGATCACCTCAAACTAATTAGAGTTTCAAGTATTTCCTGTCTGAAAATTGTAATGAGTTTCAACAACTAACAACTGTCAGCAGATGCTTTTATTACCTAGAGCAACGATGCCAAAATAACGTGTAAAGATCCAGAATGCCGTCCCTGCTGATAACCTTGCTTCTTTGGCGCAAAGGCTTATTTCTACAATAGAGCTCATCTGTCAGTGCAGGAGACAGATCTTTCTCCTAGCATGTGGGGGATGGAACAGTGGTAGCATTTGAATTTATTTAGGCCAGGTGACTGGGATTGCAGCTTTCAAGTTTCAGAGGATGAATAAAATTCTTTTAATCCCCTGAAGCCAAAAGTCCTTTGGAACTCTTCCTAGATGTTGCAAGATTATTATGAAACTGGCTACCTTCCCAGTCAAATGGCCTAGAAAAATCCCTATCTCTGAAGTTTCTGCTTGCTCCCAGGTAGATCAACCTGCCAATCCTGACCTTCTACCAGCCGGAAAAAAAGCTGACTGTAACAGAAGCTATAACGCTTCTTATCCCACAGGCAATACATCATCTGAAAGGGAAAGTGAAAACAGGAAGCGAAAGGTGTCAAAGAGGTTATTCCCATCAGACTCACTCCCATTTTTCCCCATACATTTGGCATATACATGGACTGTATAGTAACACGCAAAACTGTTAACATGTATGTCAGTAACAAACCTACAGTGCATACAGCCTCTTTTAGAGGCTGTCATATACCCGTTTCCCCTAGACAAATACTTTGAAGTTCTTTGATAGAGGGCTTGACACTTCATAAGAAAAGAAATTAAACAGCTTTCTTTACAACCTAAGTTTTCATATTATAAGGCCAACAAGAAAACAAGTCCAGTCCATCATAGCGTTCCAGTGAACTACCCACTGGAAATGCCCTAATCTCACCCAAATCGGGTTATGAGCTACAGCTTTCCTGTAAAATGTCAGATTTCATTACCACCCTTTAAAAAGTGGACAGGTTTTTGTTTGCTGGATTTGTGTTATTTTGGGAGGGGGGCGCGTTTGTTGTTTTGCTGTTTTTGCGTTTTCTTCACTTGCACCTAGTTTTCAGGATTACAGCTTTTACTAAGCTCCCTTTAGGCTATGACATAAAATTCATTTTCATAAAGAAAATGCTTAACTATATTAACTCTGTAATCACAAGAAGTTGTATCAAAATACAATGGGAACATATCTTGTTACCAGAACTATTAATGAAATAAACAGTATATATTTATTTTTTTTTTTAATGTGAAAACAGATTTTTAAGAAGTACTTACAATCTTTCAAGAAGGTTTAATCCAGAGAAGGAACCATTCTTCAACTCTGTTATTTTATTGTTACTCAGAATTCTGTAAACAAGAACAGAAAAGAACAATATATTACATATTTGATAACAAATTATTTGCTGCAGCTCACACTTCTAGTGCTAAGACTTCTAAACAATCTTTCTGCTTAGCAGTCTTTACACCAAACTACAATACCTAGCTATATAGCAGCACTGCCCGAATACCACACAGGAAGAAGGAAGATTTTTTTATGTTAAGCGCCCTATGGAACATGCAAGCTCATGTCATAACATGTGAAAGAAAAAACACCGTATGAATCACTATAACACCAAAAACACCATTATGGATCACCATAATGAAACGTTATAACTGGTGTGATAGAAAGTGCAGTATTAAAAAAACTAACAAGTTTACACACTCAGCATGATGTTCTGTCGCACCCATTTTGGTTTTCCAAAACACACAGGACATTGTCCATTTCCTTTTTTTTTGTACCTAACGTCCCAGCATTCCCTCAGTTATTCAGCTTTCTACCTAATGCAATTCTTTTAAGACGCCTTTAAATGACATCAGCAAGCATTCTGCCTATCCATTACTTCTTCCCTTGAAGAACCAGATCACTGTACTGTTTTCCCTTCCATACAAATAACTGGATCAAAGGTTATTGAACAGGAGGTTCAGAGAGACCTTATCACTCTCTACAACTACTTCAAAAGGAGGCTGCAGTGGGGTCAGAGTCTGTCTCTTCTCCTAAGTAACAAACAATAGGAAAAGAGGAAGTGGCCTCAAGTCGCACCAAGGTAGGTTCAGGTTGGACATTAAGACAAACTTCTTCATTGAAAAGGTTGTGAAGCATTGGAACAGGCTGCCCAGGGTAGTGTTTGAGTCACCATCCCTGGAGGTATTCAAAAGATGTGTAGATGTGGTGCTCAGGGACATTATTTAGTGGTAAGCTGTGCTAAGTTAATGGTTGGACTTGACGATCTTGGAGGTCTTTCCCAACCTGATCATATGGTTCTATTAAGCCCCCTCTAGCCAAGTATCCTGTCTCCAGCAGCCATCTGCAGATGCAACTTATCCTTAAGCTAAGAAATTCCTTGGAGGCTTCCTTACTTAGGAGGTCCTGCTTTCTATATCCTAGTCACTAAATTTTCCTGTTTTTCTTTTGAAACCATTTATGAATGCCATTTTGGTATCCACAACACTCCTTAGAAGGTGGTTTCACAGTGCAGAACTGTTACATAAGGAACCCCTCATCTCATTTGTTTGGATCACTGTTTCTACCACCTGCAGCTGGTGCTCCCTACTTTTTATAGGGAAGGGAACAGTACTCCCCACCTACCCTCTCCTTACCACCCACAATTATGTAGAAAACCTCGATTGTCTCTTGCCAGATGGAAGACTCATTAATTACTTCTCACACAAAGGTAATTTTTTGCCTTCCTAACTTTTTCTGAGCTCTCTCCAGCTTTATTAAACCCAAAATATTTTGAGACAAAAGTACCATAACTGAAGTAGTACTCAACACATGGACAAGTCACAAATTCAGACGGTGGCATAAGCATGTTCTATTTTGTTTCCTATGGTTTTCTTAACAATTCCTAACACCTGATCTGCCTTTACCACTTGTACTGAAAACTGAAGTTTTCTGATCATCTCAGTGCCCATCATCTCACATATGAAGACAATTGTTGTCATTGTTGTTCCCAACACAATTTTTACTTCTCTAGTGTGCTGCTTCTGCCATTTGTTGCCCAGTTAGTTTCATAAAGTTCTTCAGAAATTCTTCAATTTACCCTCAGCCTCAAATTGTCACCCCCCCCCCCCCAACCCTCTTTTACAGGTCATTAATAAATACATCATACACACAGGTCTGTAAGACTCCACTCCATCAAGAGAATTGACCATTGACTTACAGCAGATACAAGTTTTCCAAGGTGCATATCTCTCACTTTTTCCAGTGCAAACATCAGACTTGGAAGCATGTAGTTCCACAAAACTGGTGCACTTCTAAAAATCAGCAGTGTATTTGCCACCCTCCAGCCTTCAGAAATCAAATTCATTCTGAGCAAGACTTCAGACATTCATCATTTGACTTTTTCATCCCCAAGTTCTTCTAAAAGCTCTCCAGTGAAAACCAGCTCATCCTGCAAATTTATTCACTGTCAGCTTGTTCCATAACTTCTGCTACAGTCACTTCAATTTCTGACAGATCCTCTATCAAATGTGTCTTGCAGATCCAGCATGTCCGTGCTCTTCTTCACTTACACCAATTATATCTTCAGGCTGGATCACACTACTTCAGCACTAACGACTGCCACTAGGAGATTTTTTTCCAGTCTGCTACATCTTTCAGATATCCTTTACAGTAGCAGTAAAAACAAACACATACACACCTTTCCTCCAATGCATAAAATTTATTATCCGATGACAAGCATTAGTACTTCAAAGCTCATCATGAATAAGACAAAACTAAAATACAGAAATACCGTCTATGAAAACAGCACCTTTTTGACACAGCCATATATTGCATTAAGCAGTTTTCTTCTCCAGGTTTCTCAAAGATTGCCTCAAGCATCTATGGTTTAGACAAACAGTGAAGGCAATTTTCATCTCAAAGCTTTGGCTTTGAGTCAATCTCTCTCGATCACACACATGCAGAGAATTGAGACAGCTGAACAATTTTTGTGAAAATCTTTCAATTTCCAATCTGACAGGCAGAAGGTTTGAAAACTCTTGAAGTTAATATTGAATCATTCAACCAAGGTAACAGTTCTGATGCTAAAAGGAGGAGATCCTGTTCTTTCTCCTTCTCTTCCACCCATACCACATATTTCAGCAGCCCATCGAAAGCCATCCCTGGTGCCCACTGCTCCATAAGCAACGTTCGTTAAACAAACACCCCAGGGAACTTTCAAGAGGTGTCATGTCAATTACATGAACAATTACATGTCAGTTGCAGAACTGCGATCAACATAGTGCTCTACAGAGTCAGCCAGTCCTGTGTGGAAACTGATCAACGGCGGAAAGGTGAAAGGATAAGAAAAATACTTACTTTTAGTAATATGCTGGTATGTGTGCCTATGTCTGTAACATCCACTAGAGTGTCAGCTAAGAAAGTCTGCTCTTGCAAAAATACAGTTCCAGAGTCAGATGCATAAGTTATAGGAAAGAAGGAAAACTGCACCTTGGCTGCATCTATGATAACCTAGTTGACCAAACAAATGAAAACACGCAGAGAGTTTTTTTTTTTAAGACAGACAAACAAATCAAGGAAACAAGGGTAATCTTTTCAGAAATCAGCAGGTATTTCAAGGAGTCCTTGCATCAAGGAAGATCCAACGCAGAACAGAAATACAGAGGCTGAAAAGGCTGAAATTTGGCAAGGCAGAATGCAGACATTTTTAACAGCAAAAAGATTTTATTTTTTTTTAAATCTATCTTCAACACAGAATGCCTGCAAAACTATTAATACTTAACTGAAGCATTAAAATCACATACCCTAAAACCTTTGAAAATACTTTTACTTCTATTCAAAGAGAGAAAGGATTCAACCTAGACAGTAAGTAGAAAGGCAGGTACAGGATTCATTTTGCAAATCTAAACCATCTAGCTAAACCTACAGGAAAGTACATCTTTATTTCAACATCCATCCTGGTTCCAGAAACACGCAGGAAAAAAATGGAATAAAAAGAAATGAACAAAGAAGCTTATAAAAAATTATTACTTAATGCAAACTGAGCATAAGGCATAACAGCTGCAGCAGAAAAAAATGTTTACAAATAAAATGAAAAGAAAAAACATGAGGGTCAAACAGAAAACATCGAAGTCGACACAAGCAAACAAACTACAATCTTTAGTGGCACAGAAATCTTTTCTGTTTTAGTTATAACTGACTTCATTTCATGAAATATTGATTTTACCTATACTTTTTCCAGGAAAAAATAGCTATTCAAAATGGAGCAGAAACCTCTTCAGAAGTAGCTATAACCAACTGAACTAAATTTAAATGAAATAAAAATTACAATTCTGTAAATAAATAATCAGTTTTCTGACATTGCCTATAAAATAAAAGGCCTAAAGTAGAAGCCTCTGAATATCTGTTCACTAGGTAAATTTCTCTCTGGAGTGTGATGTACAAATTATAGTCAGCCTGATTTAGTATTTTTTCTGCAGAGGCTGTTAGTTGCTTAACCATAAAGGTTTAGTACAATAAATGACAGATTTTATAACACTCCATATAACGTAAGACATTTCATCACACTTAATGTTGTAAGTGTAATCTTTAAAAAATGCAGCTTAAACTTGCTATTAATATATTTAGTCTATATGTTATTAGAAGTGTTTAGGGATGTAGCATAAGATGACAAAACACAATAAAGCATTCACCTCAAAGTAGACATTTTATATCCACTTTTACAATTCCTGTGCATTAATGTGCAGTGAAATGAACTATTATGTACCACTTAGACACAATTATTTTGTGATCAATAATAATTTTAATTTATTAGTTTAAGACCATAATTCTTCCTAAGAGGCAAAAATACCTGAACTTGTGCATCGTTAAGAAGGTGAGTGGGAAAATGAGCATGAGTGCACACTCCACTCAACCCCTTCTTGTTCAACTCTTCTTAAAGAAGTGACCTCACACATAACTGATGCCGATTTCCATACATCTCATAAGCTCCAGTTTAGAGTCACTGTTTTTCTGTTGGTTGGTTTGTTTTTTCTGGTTTAGATTTGGGGCGTGTTTTTTGTTTTGTTTTTCAAACGATCAACAGTACCTGCTTGGAAGAAACGCATTTTGCTTTTCCACTGTCCAACCCTTATGTAAGAACACAAACTGAGATGTGGATCTACTTTATGCAATTACTTAACAGCAGCTATTAAATGTGATGTAATCAGCCACTTCTTTATGACAGAGAAGAAAAAAAAAAATCAAGGCTTGTTCTATTTTTACCTTTAGAATGAGGTAATAAAACACTAAGTGAAAAAAGTTTTGTTCTATAAAACAATTTTGGCTTGTCAGCAATAAAACAACCATTATTACAACAGAAGTCAACTAATCAGGAATTTAGAATACATCTCCAAACTTCACAAATGAATCCCTTTCATAGGATATTACTAAATTACACATTAACATCCATTAACATTATTACAAAATAGTCAAAATGGCCTCCAAGAAGTATGAAGACTGGGAGACAGTAACTTGTAGCTGAACGTTGAAGTAGCTTCCAGAACAAAATTTAAGAGAGTCCAACAGCAAGCCAGGAAGCAGAAAATAGAGCAAATCATTTCACAGTGGTGGTTGTATACTCTTAAGGACTAGGAAAGTGACCACCAGCAAAAAATGGACTAAAATAACCATCGGTACAACCAAGAAAAATGCTTTCTGTTGAAAGCAGTGAATGTGCAAAAATAAATATATTTATCAAAGTTTATCTTGTAGAAACTGTGATTTAACAAGGACATAAAAACTGAATTTTGCACAGTTAGTACTTTGCCTTCTAGCAAACTACTGGTGTCAAAGGTAAAGAAACATTAAGTAATACACTGAGCAGAACTTGAACAGTACTTGCTTAAAAGTAATCCCTGAAATGAAAACATTCTACAAGCTGTTATACAGAAAAAGAACGATGAATCTTTCTAAAGCCTCTACTAAAGCAGAGAGCATTTTCCAATTTTTTATATTTTTTATATATAAATATATATGAGGAAGTTTAGCAATGAAACATTTCCAAAATACAAGTTTGTAACAGGTAAAAAGATCTGTGCTATCTTACTATTATGCACATTAGGCAATATTAACATTGTAAACTAAAACACTAAACTAATGAGGTTACTGAATTACACCTGTATCTATTTATCTTTCTTTTTTTAAACCAGGAACATACTAACTTTATACGATATAATGACAGACCATTTTTTTTTCTGCACAATCCCTGTATCATTAATTTACAAAAGGAATGATGCTCATTTTGTGCACTGCTATTCAAGACTTTTTCCTGATAGTGTGCTGCCACATTCTTTATTACCTTTAAGGACAGAATTCTTAATTTCCAGTGAAATACAGTGCAATCACTGGACTACCTCAATTAATTTTCTAATCAAAAAAATACTAAATGAAAGAAATCTTGGAAAAATAACACAACTGAGGGATAAAGCAGAATGCAAGAATGAGTACCAATGTTGCTGAAAAATCACACTACCATGAAGAGAAATGCTTGCGAAATTATAAGCTTAACAACCAAACCTCTCTTTCCAGTACTTCAATTTTTCAACCTAGGATAAGATGGAAAAGTCAAGAGAACACAGCAACGTCTATTTTTTTTCCAACACTAACTCCATGTTGCCAGTCCTAAAGCTAACCAAAAGCACTGGCAACCTAACCCTTGTGACCACAATGTTCCCAGAGCTTCCTCCAAATTCTCTCCTCCCCTCCCCGTATCTGTAGCAACTGCATCAGTTTAAGAGACGACTGACTTTTTCTGTGGCAACCCTCCTGTCTTATTCCTCTCCCTTTTCCTGGCTTTCCCACTTCTTAGCCAGCAGCTATACACTTTTTAGGATTCTCCCTTGCAGTTTAGTTCAAGCGTACCCTACCCCTTCAAGCTCCACACATACATGCACCAGAAGAGCTCACTTCATGGGAAATACCGCAGACACCCAAGTCTAGCCAGACCCTCCCAGCTTAAGCTGTTACAGCCTAAATGTTCTGTACGCCCTATCGCAGAAGCAGTAATTATAGCCCATGCTGTCAAGCCCACAGTGTCACGTATTTATATTTCCAACGCGCACATATTACCTGATAAGAAAGTGCTTTGTCTAGACATGATTTGTCTAGACATGTTAGCAAGTACTTCCTGTCAACTCCTAACACACGAAGACACATTTTCACAAAAATTTATACCTTAATACTATAGAAGTCAACAGCTTTTGGACAATTTAGCTCCCCAAACTGACTCCACGTGGAGCCAGACACAGCACAGCAGTGAGGAAAGGCCCCAGAGCGGCCCGGCCGGCACCTGAGAAGCAGCTCAACGGGGCGTCACTGCCTGCCAGCAGTGGGGAGACCCCGCTCCCCTCTCCCTCACACTACACCAGCCCCCTGCCAAAAGCGGGGGGGGGGGCAGGAAGGGGACCCCCAGTCTGCAGCACGGAGCTGGAACGCCTGCGCAAGGAAACAGGCAGGGGTCTCTTTAACGAGACCATCGGCACAGTTTTAAGCATTTGCGTAAATGCCTGTCAACAGCAGAGGCTGTCACCCTGAAACAAATTTGAGGTATTAAATGGGCTAAAATCCTCCAGACATCTTACTGGATGATTTTAGAAATCAGGGCACAATTTGTAAATTCTGCCTGATGCTAAGTTTCATGGTAAGACCTGTTCTTTAACAAGGGTTAACTCATAATGAGCCCTCTTTTCTGACAGAGAAAGTCTACGTTCATCTCCTCAGATGGAAACACATCATGTGGACAATACCAGAACAGTTTTCCGAGACATTGTTATATGATCCCCATCCTACAGGCAACCTGTTACTAATCCTACCCAGATTTCCTCCATAGCTGCTGACTTTCCAAAAATTCTTGCTTCTGTCTCACTAAACCACCCATACACCCCCTTCAGCACCTTACTTACCCTACCTTCCATTCCATCCAAAGTCTGATTTCCCAACTCCATAACCAACAAATCCATCCCAAGAAACTCTCCCTGACACCCCAGGTCCTCCCCAGCTGCCAGCAACAGCTTTCTGCCTCCGTTCCTACAGCCCTTCCTTCCCCCTCACTCCGGGGCAGCATGGATATCCACAGGGCAGGTATCTGGACATCACTGTCGGAGGAGCCACAACAGGGCAATCCATGGAAACAGCAATTAATGGCCACTGCAGGAATATAAGCGCAGCAAGACATGGTAGTTTTCCCAGCTAAACAGCTACACCATGAAATCCAAAGGTGAAAATAAAATTCTCTCACTTGTTTACTGTTAAATCTTTCAGATATTTAACAGATGGTTTCTCTCTGATTTTACAACATTTTTAAAATTCATCAATTATTTCATCGCAGAAAGCAAAATATAAGTAATATAAGTAATATAAGTATTTTCATTATCTTCTCTGAAGTTCTTAAATTTAAAACAATTTACTATTAATAATGAAAAGAAATGCTCAACTGGTTTTAATCTGCATGGATTAACTACTAGTACAATGAATGCACTTAAACCACATAGATTTGAAAATTATAGAGACTATAACAGTCAAGATAAAGACTAAATAAAACAGTAATGGCAAAACCATGAATTTGCAACTTATCTGGCCCATGCAAGTACATACATTCAAATTCTGAAAAATCTAATCTTACATCTCCATACTTATTTAAAATTACAACAATAACATTTGAAACATGAACAAACTGCAAGCAAGAAGGAACAAGACATGCAGTTGTTCATTCTTCATTCAACAATGCAGCACAAAATCTATTTACATTCCTTTAACTTTCAAATGCAAAGTTCTACGGTTTTGCAGATTTGCAGAACAAACAAAACCAGGCATACTACTGATCAATAAAGTCCACAATAAAAGAATTAAAAAGTATTAATCCTGAAAATGAAAACACCACTTTTTGAGGCTAAACACTGCACAACACAATGAACATCTGACATTTACTGAAAGGTTATGGAACATATAAAAGGTGTTGCTTTCATGGATATCCTCATGGGCAATAAAAGGTTCTGGGCAATTCTATATAAATATTTTTCTCCAAAAAAAATTAGAAATTGAATTTGGCCTCATTACAAAATTTTAAATTTGCTCTGCAGAATTTTGCATAACTTACCTCTGTCCTCCTGCCTTTTTTTTTAAACTCTGAGACTCAGACTTGTAACCATCGACTACAGTTGTATTTATGATAAAAAGACATATTTCTAATTACTTCATGTATTTAATTAAAAGAACAATGACCTCTTTTTGAAAGCCACCTAAAACAATTCAAGCACATTTGTATACAAGAATCTCAAAAAAAAATCAGTATTTATATAATCATTATCACATGAAGATTATTACCAATTACAACCCACCATCTACGTTGAAGACATTACTACTACACGAGAAGAAACAACAACACACTATGCAAAACTGAGTGGTTGTCCCAGTGTGCACATAATTACACGATGATGCCTTCAGAAGTTCAGTAGTTATTTAGGCAGAACAAAATACTACAAATTAGATGAAGAAGCTGTTCAAATTGTGACCTTAGTTTTCTTGCAATGCTCAAATATATACGTAGGCATACACGGTCATAAAAGAATACTATGTATTTTCAATGTCCTATAATAATAACCTCACAATAATATATCAGTTTTGAAACAGGGTATATGGCAAAATATTAGTTTGATTTTGATTGTGGATTGCTATCTTCTCAATAAAGAGAAAGATGTATTCTAGTAGACTTCTTCAGTATTTACCTATTGTTTTGTGTATAAGCCTAACAGATAATGAAGTATCACTACCGATTTTTCCAGGTTGGATGCCACTGGTAGATGGACATGCACAAGTACTTACGAATGACTAAACTATGGATATGACAATTCTCAAGTACTGTACTGTCTCTGCTCTGCCACATGTTCTTGAGGAAAACATTTTTACACAGTCCATGCATCCACTGGCTGAAGAAAGTGTTAAGATACGTCTCCCTGGGAGTTATTAGCCTTTTGTGTCTTCAAAAAATGTTATCAGCTATTAGTACAGAGCACTTACAACAGTCCCAGACAGACTACTTCAACAAAAAAGGGATTAGCTGTCAAGAGAACCATTCAAATTAATAATGCAAATGTACTTTAAAAAAAGAAGCAAACTTCCACGGAATACACTTACTATGCCTGTATTTCCCGTTTGTCAATTTTTTGGTAATGAACGTCTTTTTCTAAGACGTAATAAAGAAATGCTCAACTAAATAAAGCAAGTGAAATCAAAACAGTTTAGCAAAGCATCAGACAATGCCTCAAAAAAGGAGTATAAAAAATTATGAATATAAAAGTCACTACATAATAATAATGTGCTTTATTTTAAAAACTTGAAGTCCTTTACTGCAAGTAGGAAAAAATTACTCATGTAACTACACATAATTAATGTAATTACAATGTCATCGCACACTGTGATAGGAATGACTCCTTGTGATATGAGTGACCTTTGCTTTGAAAATCTGGGAGTATAAGAATTTGTGTTACAAAAATGGAAAGGCTTTGGAAGTACCTGAAAGGCTAAAAAAAAATATGCCTTTCAGATGCTTAATGGATACAGTTCAATATGGTTATATTTAGAAGCTGGGTAAGAAGTGTGACATTTTAAGATGTTTCTTAACAGCAATCCAGTTAACCATATCTTTGGACGGTTCTGAACACAAATCCAGACTAATGTTCTGGCTTGTAAACCCTAATGCTTGTAAGTGCCAACACTGATACTCACGTTCCTATCAGAGTAGGTGGGTAAGCAAAGTTGCAGACCAGTAAGGCTCCTATTTCAGTAACAGTTCTTTACTGAACATAAATGCTTTTCCTCTGTTTATTTAGATTCCTATAGCATAACCTATATGTAACCAGTAACCAAAATTCTCAACAAGGATTATGACTTCATTGGCTTGTCTTCAGTGGGATTACACGTTCCCTTTCACAGAACAAGCTATGAGATCATCATTTGAGCTTGCATCAAAGAAAGAACAGCAATAGTTATCTTATCTCATGAGTATACGTGAATATAGCGTGCTCCTTACTTAAATGTGAATCATGGCACTGACTTCAGTATCTAGTGAAACACAGTAGACAAAAGCACATAGCTACATTCACCCAGTTATATTATCTTCACACCAAAAGCATCTCATCTGGCCGGTTAAACTACAAAGGTCAAAGCCATCTCTGGATGTTACTGTAGGTACACCACCCTTCATTTGCATCCCAATCATTTTTATTATATAAGGCTACAAAATAGTCAGTCCCTTCCTTAGGGACTAACTATAACCATAACTAGAGGTCAAATTCCATAGTGAATTTGAGTTACTGCTTTGTAAAGCACTAGCTAATTCTAATTAGATTCTAAACGAATCTCAGTTTACAGTACAGTTTTAAATCCTAAACACTACTTATTCTCCTGTACACACCTCTCCATACTTTAATGTTCTTCCTTCAGCAGTTGCTTTCCTTCTTAAACCATAAAGCAAATTTACTTTGTCCTTTATTAATTGAAATCAAGTTAGGATATTTCTTCCTGAATTGTAACTAAATATTCTAACCAACCATAACTAGTACAGACCTAAATTACAAGCAATGAAAGCTTTTGTGGCAAACAAATGCCAAGCACTTCATAATTTAAGTGACCTTGCCAAACTTACCAATACCAGTGTTAACTGCCACCTACAAAAGCCTGGCCAACATCCTATGATGCTACTCATTTATCCTTATTTCCACTATTTTTCTTCCTTCCTTACTTTTTAGTGAGTTTTATCCTCATAAATGTTTAATTAGAGGAAAAATACTGAAATATGCATGCTAAATGCACAGCATCTCACCCACTGAATGTCTAAGAGTTTGACCGGTGATGAAGATGGAAGCGGGATCTCCAAGAAGAATATAATCACTAAATTTGAGCCCCTTCTAGCTCACTCACAGAAGTGTAATAAATTATAAAACTTTATAAAAGTCTTTATATATGATTGCTTTCTGCAAATTAAGAGTCAACATAAAAGAAAATTAACTGAATTAAAACGCAGCTGATCTACACAACAGTAACCTATTTTCAGCTACTTATCTCTACAGCAATCCACTAATCCAAAAAGCTATAACAGAACTAGTATTTATCTTAATAGAAGGTTCCCACAAGAATCAAGATTCAAGATAACTTAGGGCAGTTTGACTCTAATCAGACAACCCTTCCCACCAAGTATTGCAGTTCTAAGTATCAGCTTGGAGGGAAAAAAAAAAAGCAAGAAATTTTGGCAGACAATTAGGTAACAATTAACCCAGCCATCACTAATCAACACGGTATTGAAATGGCACATAATGGCACATGGCAACCCACTTCACAAATCACCAGAATCTTCTAACCAGGTTAACACTGATTCAGGAAAAGTGATATGGAAAGTCACGCCTCAGAACTGAACAAACTTGAAAGATCCCAAACCACAACACTTACTGTGTCTGGTCTCTTAGAAAAGAGTATTGGTTTAATAATCTTTGCCTTATATTTAAGTAAAACTTCAAAGTATGTGTTCACATTGATTGTATCAACATAGTTATGATACTTACTAGAGTAAACAATGGAAAAACATGTTCTTGCTAAGTCTATTAAAAGTTTAAGAGTATTTAAGTGAAAAAATGTTTCAGAAGTTATCATAATCTTCAAAGGCCAGTTAAAAGTGAAAGCAACTAATTACTGTATGTAGATATGCTCTAGATACACTCTAGATAATGAAGGAGTATGAAGAATCAAGATGAAAGATGAACCATTCTTCCAAATTCTTCTGTGACTACAATTATGAACAAAGGTCCATTCACAGCAAGGCTACTGTATTTGATATCTGCTTGTCTTTCACAGCAATCACAGCTGTGATTCCAAACTTTTTTGAATCAAAAGATCCCCACTGCCAACTTCTGCATATCACCCAGACTAAGAAATACTTTTATCTTTTTTTTTTGTGAATGCTATATGCTTAACAGCTAATCAGCTGCAAATCTCTTACAGCTAAAAAAGACTAAAATGAATTTGTTGATCAAACAGCTGTCACCTTTCACCTTTTGCTTTCTTGTCGACTTCAGAAACTTCACACATCAATATTTCTGGTCGCTTCTAACAGGTCATTTAGAAATATTCTCTGAGCCCTTACATACTGACAAGCTGAGCATAACTACTTTGGCCTTGATCATCTCCCTTTTTTGTTCTTCCCCTTTCTCATAGGTCCACATCCACGGGACTGGCATATACATCTCACCGTAACTTCCCAAAGAAGCCCTTCCTTCGTGTTTAGCGCTGCCGAAGTTCACAAAGACAAGTCAAACTGTTGTTCTCATAACATAAGCATATTAAACTCCAATTATTTCTAGATCTTTCAAACCTGTGATTTCCTGTCAAACAAATAGGTATCTTATGCTAGACCTCATAATAGAGTTTCTTTTCATAAACTTCCTTGCGTGCTACTTTGTTGCACTTGAACCTTCCCATAATTGCAGAGGCTCCTTAAAAAAATGAACACAGGTTGCACTTTTTGGGCCATCCACTGATGAGGTTCAGTGTTGCTGCATATCTTCTTTGCTATAGAGCCTGGTGAACGTCTCAAGGAGAAGAAAAAAACAACTTGCATATCCTTCGTTTACATGTGCATGCTCTTTAGATGAGCAGCAATACACTTCTTACTCTGGAGTAAGCTGCACACCCAGTTTGAACTTGTTATTCAAACGGACGAGCCAGGATTAAGTCCAGGTAAAAACAACACGCCTACTGTTACCTGAAAGTAAACTGACGTTTTCCTAAGAAACAAACTAAGTCCCTTTGGCTGTGTGACAATATTTGTTACCGCCAAGCTCCCTGCCTGCCACGCACCGCGCGGCTCACGCTCCCTACTCACGCTCGGTGGACACAACCACGGTCCTCCGAGGCTGGCTTTCCCCTGAGAGAAAGTTCAAAATTAAGAAAGAAATACACCACAGAGCTCTTTAGAAGTTTAAAGGCGACTCTTCGCGGGATAAAACGACGCCGGAGTTCCCAGGCAGCCCCAGCACAGACCCTTCCCCCCCCCCCACATCGGTCCCCCCCCCACCGCCCGTACTCACAGCGTGACCGTGCGGTTGGGCAGCGCCTCGGGAGGCAGCACCCGGGCGAGCTGCAGGTTGCTGCACACCACCTTCATCTCCACGGGGCCGCCGCCCGCCGCCCCGGCCGCCTTCCCGGCGCTCTTGGGGCGCCCGTCGTACTTACAGCCCGGGGGCAGCGCGGCGCCACCACCGCCGCCCCCCAGCACCGCCGGGAGCAGCAGCAGCAGCAGCGCGGCCAGCAGCCGGGCCGGCCGGCGGCGGCGGCGGGGCCGAGGCGGGCGGCAGGGTGCGCGGCGGCCCGGGGGCAGCATGGCGGGGCCGCGCGGGGCGCTCAGGGCCCCGCTCCTCCCGCAGGAGCCCCGGGGGGAGAGCAGCGAGCTGGGCGCCGCAGCTCGCCGTGGCCTAGCTCCCTGGGGGCGCTGCCGCCATGGGGCGTCGGGAGGGGGCTGCGGGCGGGCAGGAGCCGCCACCGCTGCCGCATCCGCCCTCGCCTTTGTGTCGGGGCCGGGCGGGCTCCGAGCGGCGGCAGCGGCAGCAGCGCCGCCTTCCGCCGGTGTCGGAACCCCGCGGCCGGCGCCCCCCGCCGGGCCTCGGCCTGACCGCGCAAGCGCCGCCGCCTGGGCGGCCTCCAGCGCGCCTGCGCCTCGCCGGCTGAGGGGACGGGGTGGGGAGGTGCTGCTGCCCCCGGGAGAGCCGTGGTGCCTCCCCGGCGTGTGAGCGCCTCCTCGGGGGAACCCCCGGCCGCCCTTCTGCCGCTGTGGGGCACTGCCTGCCGTCGGTGCCTTCCTCCTGCGAGCGCCCTGTCTGGGGGAGTGCCCCCTTCCCAGCGCTGTGGGGGATGGTGGTGCTTTGTGGGCGCCGTTCCCCTCGTTGCTATGCACGTGTGCCTCATCTCCCGTCCCCTGCTCTGGATCCTCGGTTGTCCACAAGGGGCTGTTTCCACTCATGCCTCATGGAAAAAGGGTTATCCTGTGCCTGGGTGCTAAATGGCCTTTGTTGTCATGATGTCTTGCCCTCTTAATTCATCTGTCCTCCTCAGGTCATCCCGGTAAAAACAAGCAACTGTTACTCCCACTTCACAGCCAAGGAGCCAAAAGATGGAAAAAGTCATTTCAATATCATCAATCTCACAGGTTAAACAAACAGAAACACCATATCTACAATGAGTCTTTTCATTATACTCTCGAGACTGCTTTTCTGGGTGTTGGGTCATTTTTGCACTTTTCTAAGCAGCCAGGCTGGCCAGGCCCAAATGCCTTTGTGCCAATGACAGTAGAAGTTCTCAGTGCGTTCTTTGCCTCCAGTATGTGTGAGATTAATAAAAGAACTGTCATCTAACTTGCAACCGAATTACAAGAACTGGCAGCACCTACTTTAAAAGTTTAAGGAAAACTTTCCAGAACCAATGGGAAGTTGTTGGTCCCTAACTAAGAACTCACAAAGCCACATCGTTGCAGAAGAGTGCTGGCAAGTAACACCCTTCAAAATACCCATTGTTACAGAGAAATGCAATGCTAGGTATTGGCACTGACAGCTGCCACAATGAGGATAAGAAAATCTTTAGCATACTGTTTCCTTGAAATGATCTGGAACACCTCAGGTTGCAGCCCAGTTTTAGATGCAACCTAATAAAAGATAAAGGTGGACAACTGGAGTTGTGGATTGTGGCAGGTGGAACAAGGTTTCAGTAACAGCATCAAAATTACTTGGGCGTGTCGTGGATACTCTTTACCTACCACCATGCGCTCTCTCCTCTGTTTTATGGCCTCTTACAAATCAAAATGGAGCCTGTCTCACTTAATGAATTGTTGACCAAAGAGACCATAGTTCCTTGAACTTTAATATTAGTCACTGAGTCACTCAGCAGGACCAGCCTGAACTGGATGAGATGCGAAGTCACAATTATACTTGAACCAAATTAGGTCAGGACATGAAATACAAAATGACAATGTCTGTGCTCTTATGATGCTATTGTGGCAACCATAAGGAAATATATATCTGATCAGCATATAGCTCAGCAGTATAAAGTCAATTCTTCAGTTTGAGGCTTTGTTTTAAACAAATTCAAACTGGAAAGTGAATTTCTGTTGGATCAGTGCTTTGCATCATGGAGCCCCATTATTTTTGACCTGCTATCAGGAGCTTTATATCTGGATTTACTCTATCAAAACATGGCCCAAGATAACTTTTCTACTCAGAATTAGTCTGGAGTTAAGCAGCTCTTCACGTTTTCTACTTTCTTCTGCCTTTACCTATGTCAGTTCTACGGTATGGTTCACTGCACAGCTACATAAAGGTAAGTGCTGGCTGAAGCACAACATGTGAAGGTCAACATGGAGACGTGGAGCTGCTGCTTCTGGCAGAGTATGTCACTTCAAACCATCAGCACCACCAGAGTTTTGGCTTAGCATCACCTCAGTTTCAGCGTTGCTAATCAAGATTGCACTTCAGTGCTACTGAAGAGAACATTCCCATTTTTTTCTGCAGCTATTTGTTCTTCTCCCTTGCCTTGCATTTGTGGTAATTCATTGTTTAGACCACATTAGTTTGCAGTTGCATCAGGGAGGTGATCTACATTGTCTCATAACGTAAAGGTGATGACAGAAGTGGTGACGAGGAACTATTTCTTCTGGTGACTGCAGTCGTAGACCATTTTAACTCTTGATTTTCCCATAATCCTGAAGAGACAAATTCTCACCACTATTTTTCGTATTAATGTCCTGTCCACTTTCATTCCTTTTATTTTATAGATTCACTTGTTTCTTGACCTTGGTGTTTCTCAACAATCTGCTCTGTTCTCACCACTTCTCTGAGCTCACCCCTGCTAAGGTCTCTACCTATGTTTCCCAGCTGCAAATCTCCTACCATTTTAAGTGATGCCTTTGTTTAAACTGGTACTATTGAAACCTCGAAGTGATTTGTTGAATTTTATTTTGTTGTCTTTTCTTAGTTACTCTGCTTCTGCAGTGAATCTAATTCCAAAGCATATTGTTCCTCACCTGTTTTCAAAAGGCTTGAAAGCTTTAAGCAAAAGGCTGTTCTTGAAGGCTTGTGCTTTTACCCTTTTCTCCATTGTGCAAATACTGCAACTTCCATTTTCTGCCAAAGATTTGAAAAAGTATTTTTTTACATTGACTCAGAAAAGCTTTTCATCCAAAACATGTCTCACAGGAATCACTTAACATATTTCAACTTTTTTTTCTCTTTTGAAATGTAATTTTTTTTCCCACATTCATTAGATCACTACCTGTATTGTAGTTGTGGTGGTCTAAGGATATAAGGATGAAATTATGTTCTGCAGCTGCTTCAAAAACCAGAAAGTCCTGTTCCTCCTAGATTTCCCACAACCCTTTTACCTTTTAGGTTATATACCCTGTCTCTTGGTCTACCTGTGGTAGTAATCTGATTGTACAATAAACCCATTCAACTCAACAATTAACCTACCTTTTTTTTCCTTTCTCCTTTGTTTTCTGTTTTCTGACAGGTTATGGAGTTGAATCAGCTCAGGGAAGGACTAAAAGATTACCAGTGTCGGAACAAGGCAAGAATACTAGCAAAGGGAGCACAATCTCCTGTCTTAGCAGTAAAGTAAACCAGAATATATAACTTAAAGACAAGATTTGTAGGGGGAGGCAATATCTTATAGCAGGTGATATGGCTGCAAAAAAGATGGAAAACTGTACCCAAAATTTACAGGACATAGTAGGAGTAGTAACTACTCAAAAATATTCTCTCTTTCTGCAATCTATGCTGCTTTTTCTTAAACAATGAATTAAACAAACAAAAAAAAACCCCTAACCTTTCTTTCCCTCAGTCCTGCAATCCTCTGTCAGTGTTGGTAATCTTGGTGGTGTTGGTAATGCTTTACTTGAGGTGAAACTTGAACTTTTTAAAATGTGTTTTGCTTCCAGATTGCAAACAAGTATGCTTTGTCCTTTTTTCGCTGTTTTCCGTCCCTTCATAAAATCTACCACTAACACATTCAGTTTTGAAAATTAATTTTTTCTCTGTTCATTCTAGTTTACTAATTACAAAATTTTTGTACCCAAGAAATTAGGAAGAGGGGGTGGGAAGTAGGGGAGGGTGAAGGAAATTCTTATCAGCATTTATGTGTAAACAAAGATAGTTTTGGCAGCACTTCAAATCCTTCATGTGTCCTTAGGGTAGAGAGATAAATAGGAGCTCTTAAGTGATTTTTTTTCTGTCTTTCATTCTGATTCTTTACTTTGCTTACTCCTGTCCATTGCTTTTATCAGTTCAGATTTCACATCCCTGCACATTTTTCTTGAGCTATCATCACCTTCATCAAAATGATTGCTCCCTAATTTTCCTCACAAGGGACCATCATGCTGCCCCTACTTCTCACTGCCATGGAGTGTTCTACCTACCACATTTCATCTCTTTCCTTAATGGATTGGGACATATGTTTTGTTTGCTACAGCAATCACCAAGGAAGAGGAAGCATTTGGTTGCTCTTAGCTATGTCTGCAATACTGTGGTTATTTGCTATTCCAAGTAGACAGAGGTGATGATAACTGCTGGCACACACACTGGCTTGCTATTAACCACTAAATCCAAGCAGGCACAGAGTCACCTTTATACAAGTACATCTTGCGCAACTGTAGGTTGTAGTATTACATCTCTGCCTCTGTCAGTTCACTTACTTTGTCCGAGCTCTGCTGTTGGCTTGTGACAAACACAGGCGTTCCCAGATGCGTAGCTGACGTTCGTCATGTTGGACACAACAAACTTGGGTACTGCTGTGTTCGAGGGTCAGGATCTTCAGTGTCAGTAGTATATATAACTGGGTGAAATTATAGTTTTTAGACTCAGTTGGGAAAACTGAGGAGAAACACTACTTCCCTTTACCTGGTTGTTCCTTTAAGTAGACGTGAGTATTTCAAGAATGCTTTGGCAGACCCCCAAACATTAGTTGGCTTAGTTTGTGAACTTCTTATGGAAAACTTTTTGGAAATGCTTAAAAGGAGACTGCTCTCTAAGTTGTTTATTTAGAAGTCTCTGGTTTTGGTTTTCAGTAAATCCCAAATTAAGCCAGAATTAGACAGTGATATTTTGTATGTTAAAACCTGAAATATCACCAGATGCACTTCTGCAGAAAGAACAGTCGGCCCTGAAGATTTTCATGCTTGATTTTTCTTTGCCTTGAGCAAAGGGAAAAAAAAGTACCATGTGGATTCAGCAGACTCATGCAGGGATCTCATTCCTCCTCTGCTGTCTATAATTGTAGGTGGAAGACTGACTATGAAATACAGTCTCATTGCTAAATTTTTGAAAGCAATGTACACTGCAAAGAAATGTGTAAAATATATTGTGCCAGGTTTCTTTCTGACATGCTATCCAATTACCACTTTTTTAGTATTTGGCCTCCAAATAAATGTTTCATGTGACTTTGAAACCTCTTGGCTTTTTATATATCCAATGTGAATTTTCAATAAAATAAAAATAAAAAAGTTATAGAAATATATATCTGCATGTGCGAGGAAGAAGTAAATGCAGTTCTTGTAAGACCTTGCATTGAAAATGTTGCTAAAATGTGTAACTGTCACTTTAACCCCTTCTGAAAAGATTGGCATCTGTTAGGCACATTACTCAGCATTAATAGACTTCCAAGCAATAAGCTACTAATAAAAATGGAAATAAAGTAGTTTTCCTTCTATTCCTTGTCATATGTCATTAAATACTCTAAAAGATGTTATAATGAAAGTAGGATCCAAAGACACAGATTTAGGGAAGGGAGTAGAATTAGCAGGGAAAATACAAGCTGAACTACTTTGTTACTAACACATCAGTGCTTATGGCTGAAAAGAAGGAAATGGTATTCCAAGATGGTAGTGATTATGTCTAGCCAGATAGATGGGGATTTGCACTGTTGTGTGAACAATGCATATGAAAGAAAAGCTGTCTGATGCTTAAGCATTCAAATGGTTCAGAAGTTAAACTTCCTTAACATGAATACTTTGAAGAATTTCCTGCGTTCCCAAATCTTATCACCTTAGATTTTACAGAACATTAACTCTAGAAAAGTCCCAACTTTATTGGCTGTGTAATGGTGCCTGAAGCAAGAGATTCTCTTTTTCTTCCCCTGCAAAGTGCCTCAAATTGAGGCAGAAAACTCTGAAGAAAAAAATAATGAGAAAGGCTAATATGGTAGTTGAAATAAAAAGGCTACGCTGGCCAGAGGCAAGTGATTTCAGAGTACCGTACTGACATGGGACTGTAGCTCAGACAATGTCCTACAGGACTGTGCCAGCCCAGCCACACATCGGGGCTCGGAGGTGTACCTACATCCAGATCCAGCTGATAGAGCAGGAGTTACAGGCCTGTTGGAGGCAAGAGGTACAAGTTGCCTTTGAGACAGAGGCTGTGTTCTTCTTGTTGTCAAGTAACCAAGATACATCTACACCCTATATGCTAAGTAGACACAGTACCATGCAGAGATGCTAAAAAACAGTAAGTGGATAGGAGAAGCAATGTGTTTTACCATGGTACTCCTTCTGAACTCAAACCCATACCTTTCAGCAGGTGGAGCCACAGCAGTAGGTATAGCATGCTCATCTGGTTGCAGAGCTAGCGCTCTTGTCATTAGAGAAGTGATCTTTGTGCCACCTTCAATTACAATAAAAACATTCAAAAAAATCTGCAGTAAGACTTGCAGTGATCTTTTATCCCAATACATTTTATCCATAGGATTACTTTTACTTCTGTTAAGCAACCACAAGCCATAAAAAATGAAGCAATAGGAAGCATAATAAACAGCAATTAATACATCATTATAGGTTTGCTTCTCGAGGAGGAAGGAGATTGGGAAAACAAAGGATTTTCATGTCAACATCAGCAAAATTTCTGGATCCTGCATTTTGGATACTTCATCATCCTGACATCCACTCACTTCCATAGGCATTTCAAGTGAAACTATCCATTGAAAACCTTTACTCAAGCAGGCCGCACAGACTATTCACTTTTTTGTTGTTTTTGAAGCAACGGGATTTTATCTAGATAAACACAGCACATTAAACATATCCCATGTTCTGTTTTGTATTTCACAGAAACATTTTCAATTGAGATTTAAGTATTTAATTTAGACTTCATAAAACAGTTAATATATATTAAATAAATAGCAACTGCATACTCAAACATATTTGCAGAGTATTATGGCTATGCAATAGGTCCATATCAATTTCACAGTTATGAATCTATTACATAACTTTTAATCCTTTGTGAATGTTTAATAATCAGTATTCAAATAACATACATTAACTGTCCTATTAAATCTAAATTAATTGTGGCTCAGGGAACATTAATTTAAAAGGTTACCTATTTTCCCAGCAGATCTGATCTTTGTTTCATATTTTTTCATTAAAATTAGTCTTAAAGACTGAGTAAATTTGTTTCATTTAGAATATAGTTACTAGGTGCTCTGCATATCTGTGAATCACGTTCTGCCAAGCTTCTCTGCTAATAGCAATATTAAAGATTCTCTCCCATTTCCTTCCAGTGTCATTAGCATTACCTGAAGATAATAAAATATCACATATTTGTTTAGGAAAGGTAAACTCTTTTGACTGCAAGAACTGACATTCAGCAGTTCATTAAAATCATTGAATAAAAATTCGGCTGTGGGATTTGCACATTGTGAGTTTACAAAATGGCCATCTCTCAGGATGAGATGTAAGACTGAAAATTTACTGAATACATTTCTTCTCTAAATGAATCAGGATCACCACAGAATTGATTTAATAGTAACTGTATCCCTTGCAGTCTTCTGAATAACAAATGTGAGAAGCTAGCATAATGCTAGATTTAGACTTTAGATTTTTTATTTTTTGATAAAGACTGCATAGCAATGAGCAATAACTGGCATCAGAGTGTTTTGATCTGTGAACCAAGTTGTGTAATTGGAGAAAGGGACAAGATTCACTGAAACTAATGCCAGAAAAAACTGTTGAGTCATGCCGCCTAACATATACTACAAAAAAACATCAAAAGCCTGTATTGACCTCAGTAAGTTATATCCAATTCAAGCTCTCTAGCAAAATATTTCTGAGAACATCCAGAGCTAGACAAGCCATTGCTTCTCTTCAGAATGCATTCCCAATGACTGTTTACCTTCAGTTTTATAGTAAACATACCAGTTTGAACTTTTCTGCCTTCATGTTTATATTTTTAGAATATTGTATAACTATAAAGGCATTTTTCAGCACCCTGTATCTAATTCTCATTATTTTATCCATATATCCTGATTATATCACCTCTCAGTCTTTTTAAAGCCAGTCTCTGTCATACAGAAGGCTTGCCAGCCCTTTTGTGAATCATTTCTTCAGTCTCTACAGTTTCTCAACATATCTTAAAAAAAATCACAGTCACCAAAATTACATACAATATTCCAATACTAGTCTCATCAAGGCCATATGACTTCTTTGTTCACACTCATAATTCCTTCTATATTTCCACTGTCTGTGTTTTGTTTTCCTGCCATTGTCCTTTGAGAATCAGTGTTCAGGAGCCCACTGAGCAGTGTTTGGTTTTGTAGATCTACTTTGAGTTCTTTGTCCTGTCTAGGTAGAATACCTGTATATATCTGTGTATGTGGCAATATGAAGATGCACGTAAATTTTTAAATAGAAAGAGCACAGCAGGCTGCTTCCCATAGTGCATGTTATTTTTGCATGAAAGACTCGTTATTTCTGAATAAAACTTCTGATGTCTGAGAGTTCTGTTGCATTGGTGCTATAACAACATCTAACAGGCAAACCACAAGTAAAACAGAACAGCACTCCAGCTCTTCCTCCCAATACAGTTCCCACTTGAAATCTGCAATTTTCAGGTTACAATCATGGTGTAGTTTAGGTTGGAAAGGACCTCTTTAGGTCATTTGGTTGAACTCCAGCTCTAAGCAGAACCAACTCCTGTGTTGGATAAGAATTTGTAAAGAACAAGATAAGGTCCCAAACAACCTGATCTAGGTTCCTTGCAAGTTGATGTGCTACAATCCTAAAGAATCTGTATTATTAACCTGTATATATTATCCATCATTATCATGCATCATTACTTTTTTCAGATTGAAAATTAAAATTTTTCATAGTACCAGAACTAAATCTGTAATGAGACACATGAGAAACATCTCAGTGTAAGGAAACATTAGGTGTATTAATTACTGAACACTTAACCCAGATAACATGTATCTTAATGTAAACGTATAGCATTGATTTCTTTTAAACCAGAATGCTGTTTGGTATGGTGTAATGGCACTGAGAGAAATTACATCTGTGAAGTTACCTGAATTGTTCAAACTTTGTGTCAAGAAAGAACAAGCTCAAATACATTTAAGAGGTGTACTTAAAAAAATGGCAGATGTTAATTTATAATTATTCTCTGTTGAACAATTAAATCCTGTGTTGACTTTTGCTATACTTTTCCAGATTAAAAATTCATACAAGTCATTATGCTCTGAATATTGTCACAACAGTACTACCACTTCTGCTCCCTGGAATTCACTCAGCTTTACAAGACATATTAAAGCGAACATCTCTGAGTAAGAGCTATGCTTAGCAGACTCTCCTTGGAGTCTCAGCTACAGGTTAATTGAGCACTGCAAAAAAAATGAATCCTTCATAGATGTACGACATTCTTCATGGTCACAGTGATGACTCAAAACCAAGTGTGTTATTTTTACAAGACTTCCAAATATGAAGTATGTAGTTTTGAACTGTATTTTCTCCTTTCCTATGCAGACCTGCTACATTTGTCCATTAGTTCCTATTTTGCATCATCTTGCAGCCAGGCTGTGCTCCCATAAGTTTGCAATGCTGTGTTGTAGTTTTTGCACACACTGCATGTCAAATGTGTCAACTACCTGTTGCTGGCTAGCTTCAAATCTGATAGAAACTTAATATATCTCAATATTTGCTGCAGGAATAAAATAGCATTGGTAAGGGCTCTTCCATAGTTCCCTCTCATGTCGTGATTATCCTGTGAGCTCTTTTCCTTGAAAGCTGAATATTGAGGGAGCTGATGACAGTAACTGCCTTGAAAGAGCACAGGCCTCATAATCTTGTCCAGTCTTTGGAAACAGGGAGTGTTTAAAGAGAGTTAAATTGTGTTAGCTAAAAGAATAATAGACAGATTTACTGTCCTTTAAAATGTTTAGCTGTTTGCAGCTGAACATTGAGTTTAAGGCCAACATCCAGAGAGCTGATGAGATTTAAGTAATAAATGTCTTTGTGAATCAGTCCTCAGCTACTTAAGAACCAGATATTTTATATTACTCTGCCCTTTTCAAACAGTACCTATTTTCTTTGTCTTGATAGGACTTAATTTTTCCTTCTCATATAAAGCCAAACATTACATCATTTCTGGCTCTTGTCATGCTATTTCTTCCTGTAGTGCTGTAACACTGATGTTGTAGCCCTAGCTCTAGCTTGGCTAGAGCAACAATCTGTAATTTGTTGATTCATGATCCAAAAATAATACGCAAACAGCAGCGCCAACGTTTCACCTTGCTGCAGATATGCACACTTACGGAAAACAAGAAGTATGGGCAACAAGAGAGGGTATGGCCTTGTAGGCCAAAGACAGAATCCATTCCTCTCATCCAGTTTGCGTACAACTTTCTCCTTTGCCCACTGAAGTCATTTATTGCTCAAAGTAGGTTTTATTAGTCAAGTCTTACTTAGTGTTTACTGTTTAATTAAAAATCTGTCTCCACTTACTTCTTTGCCTCTGGAGACCAAGGAGGATTGGGGTTAAATTTATATTAAAATTTTAAAGAAAAGAATAAGTGAGGGATAAGGAAAGATGAAGAATTATAGGCCACTAAATTTAACTTCAATACCTGACAAATAACTAAAACGATTAGCAAAGCAAGAGCAATCAGTATGTAAACAGCTTGAAGAAAATACAGTGATAAATTGGTAACACATTTGTAAAAAGCACAAATCAAGTGAAAACAAACTAATTGGTTTTTTTAATAGAATAACGAATGCATAAAGGAAAAGTGGTAGACACAGAACTTCTTAATATTAGTAAGACACTGATAATGGTTGCTCATTGCATTCTTAGAAAGAAGCCAAATCAAGTTGGATTAGGTGAAACCACCATAAATTGACTACACAGGTAAATAAATCAAACACTGAGAATCTTAATGAACAGTTGAGCTGGTAGCCAGGAAGAGATCAAAAACATTTTAGATGATCAGACATCCCACATAGATCAATTTAGACCTGAAGGGTGTTTTGCTTGCCTTTTTTTTTTAAAAAAAAAAAAAAAAAAGAAAACTATCATAAAGCAGCATCTAGCGTAAGAAACACCTAAATAAAGAAACTGAGCAGAACAGCAGAAATGTCATCCATTTTGGTTCCATGCCAGCACCAAATACCTTACATCAGCATCGTTTTTCTGCTACACAGCTGAGTTTCTTTATTTAGACATATTAAATACTCCAGAGCATATCTAAATAGAGCTTTGATTACTGCAGGATTATCTCAAATTTATTTATTGACGTTGCTTCTGTTGACTGATATTTCTGTCCATCTAAAAATTGCATGATTCATGAAATGTTTATGCCCTGTTGTTGTGACTGAGAAAAATGTCTAGTAGCATCAAGTCTCTGAGAACTTTTGCTCTGTTTTCTTTATGAAACATAATAAAGAATCTTATGTTTATTCATTTGTTTTACCACAGCAAATAGGCACACTGTTGGTAGTTAGCCACCTACGCATTTTGACACGTAAGAGAATATTTTGGAAAATAAAACAAAATCTTGTTCTTGTCCCAAAAGCTGATCACTGAGATGTGACTGGAGACAATATTTGCCAGAGATGCGAGAGCCCAAGATATCTGAGAATTCTTTGTAAGCTTTATAGACAGCAATTGTAGCAAGTACATCAGCTTCATCAACATTGTCAAGATTTTTCATAGCTTTTAAGGGAAAGGAACCTCTTTTTTTTTTTTTTTTTTTAGAAATCTTAAAGAAGGATTATCAGGTTAGTTTTCGAGATTCTTATGAAACTATCTTCCCAAGTAAGAAGGGTAGCACAAACCTGAACAGTGTGCACTAATCAGATCTAACAAGAGAAGATAACAAATGTATTTTAGATACTAGAGTAGAAATATAGTGTTGAAAGGAGACATCATGTGTAAAAGAAAGAAATCCAAAGCATGGAGAATAAGGAGATGCAATAAAAAAAGTGTTTTACACGAGAAAAAGCAAATACCATTGTGTTAACAGTTGATTTTGTCTGTCCATACAGATTGCAGTAGTGCTTATTTTAATGTATATTGATTAGAACCAGTAAGATATAGGCAACAAATAAAATCCTAGTCAGTAAAACTTCTGTCACAGTCACTTCTGCACCCTTAACATTGTCCACATAGCATTAAAGTTGGAAAAAAATGCAAAATCACTTCTGATTTCATCAGGAACGGCTTTGCACTCACAAGCACTGTGCCTTCTAATTTCAGCAAAGTACCACATGACTTGAATAATTAATGTTTAAAAGGGCAAGGATAAAATATCATTAAATAGATTGGGGTTACAAGATTGGATGCTTATATTTAAAGGTATAGAGAAGTATTTCATTAAGTTTCTTCAGTTAAAGTATGGCAAGTAAAGATGCAAAAAATAAGGTAACTCTGTTCCCCTCCATGATGAATGCTACCTCAATGTGCATACTAATACAATTTCAATATTACCTGAAGATAAATTTAAGAGTCCAAAACATATAATAAAAATGAATGGATTTAGTTTTTTTCTCTTTATAACTCAATTTCTCAATAACTCACAGGCATATTCATTTCATAGAAAAGAATAAAAACAAAGCTTAATAACCTACAAATACCTGTGTATATTAATTAGATGGAAAATAGTACTTGCTGAGAACAAAGGGAGATTGCAGAGAGGAATTTTTTTTTTCAATGAGTATAGTAGAAAGTAAATACAAATGACTGTGCAATTGTTATTACTGGAGACACCTATGGCTACAGATGCCGCTGCTGTGTCAAAATAGAAGACATGAGATTTATTAAATTAGTTTCTCCTGGCAGTAGACATTATAAGACTTCAAATTCCAAGTCAGAGGCTACGAAGATATTTCAGTACTCTTCCACTTAGGAAGTCCACATGCACCAGTACTTCCTTCTGATGATGCAGTGTGTCAGGCACTTTTTACAAAAGTTCCTGGGAAGGGTGTACTCAATCAGATGTCCCCATTCTTACATGCCAGCTAATTACCATCTTCTTTTACACACTGGTGTTTTGAAGCAGCTCACACAGGGTAGAGATTGCGTAAACCTCTGTACTCTTAAGTTTACTGTTCTTCCTTATAAGTTATAATGGATTTAAATACTTGACTTTCTATTCTAGAATTAAAATAATTTGTTATAGCATAACTAGACAGATTTATTCATAAGTAACAATATTTTTACTTAAAAGAACCATACAACATCTTACTTCGGGAGGTCTGGTCAGAGATTATAGCTCAAAATATGTTTTAAGGAATGTTTCCTAGAAGATTTAGAAGGGTACATTTTTCCTTTATAAATGAGAAGTTGTAGTGTAACCATGTATATACAAACACACACAGATAAATAGTTCTCCAAGAGCTTTAAATTGTTTTAATTGTTTTAACCCCATAGAAATGCATTTGGCACTTAATCATATGTAAGAATGTAAAACAAGAAAACAAGGTGACAAATATTAATATGGTTATAGATATGTTCTTTCTGAGTGCTTCCAGAAGGAAAAAAAAAAAAAAAAGTAGATAGGGGTTTTGTGGTATGATGGAGGTGAAGAGATTTCAGTTACAGCAGTGTAAGAAATTTCAGGCTCAAATTCTCATTGCTCATAATTACTATTCTCCAAGTGCCAGTTTAGTGAGAAACAGAAAGGCCAGAATCTGAAGATTCTTAAGTGAGCTATCAGCATAATTTATTTTCAAAGACACCTCTCACAAATCTCTACCAACATTTTTTTCCATCAAAGAGGTACAGTTTCTTCTGAGGTGCAGTGAAGAGTATTGCACAGTGATCCATTACACAATGGCCTAAACCAAAAATCGAAGGCCATATCTGACTAAGAGCAGGTGTCAGGAACAGGAAGATTCTAAACAGGCAGAATTGTAATACTGAACATTTAGCCAAGGGAAATACTACAATACACATTATCTGTTTCATTGAGTATAGTCATTCCAATTTCTATTTGCAATCTGGAAGAAGATGTTTCTAACAGCCATGATTTGATCCTCTTGTGGGACATATATCCAAGACATGCAAGACTCTCAAAACATCTATGCTGCACTCAAAACAAACCAAAAACCAGAACACTAGCTCTTGCACATACTAACTATAGTAGAGGCAACCCATAACAGAGCTGTGAATAGCTGTATGTCTATGGCTAAATGGCCAACACCAAGATCAGTGCAGGCTTGCCATCTAAGTATTTATGCAAATCCTTAGTAGATTGCTAAGCACAATTGCTGGTACAGTATCACGACTAACAGCACTTAAGCTAGTTAGCTGAAACTCTAACCTCTGTAAGCGGACAGAGTTAAACATAACCTTCATTACAGCTTAGATTTACTGCAAGAAGGAAGAGCATCACTCCTGACTTGCTGTTGAGATTCCCCATTTCCTTGAAGTGGCTTCTGGTTCTGTTATTGACTTTACCTAATTTTACACAGGGTGAGGAGACCTAATTACATACAATTTTCAGCTTTGGTCCACAGGGCCTAAGCCTTCTCCAAGCATTAGTTTAGACTGAGAGAAAGTTCATTAGCTCAGTGGGGGTTCACAGTCCTTCATCTGAAGTATCTTCTAAAGCACTTCCACACACACACAACGGTGGATGCACTGATTCCAGTCCAGTATATCACCCCTTATGCTCCTAGCTGATAAACAGATTTCAGTGAAAAAATAATAGTAGTGAAAACCCTAAGAGAGATGGAAAGTTGGGATGACCTTCTCAGGGCATGAGAGCAGGCATAGGGAGGTGAAGCTTTATGAATTACAATTAATTTATTCATGACACAGGAAGAAAAAAAAAAAAGTGAAGGTGCCTAAAAAGACTTCAAAATAAATTATACTGTATTAGTGCACTAGGATCTAGACATACATTTCAACATAGTTACGTTAGGTCTATAAATAATAGCACGGCTGGATTTCACTCAGGGCTCCAATTGCAGTAACTTCATTGTAAATCAAGTCTTATTTCACCAGTCTTACCCACTTTTGCCACAGGAAAAAGCCCTTTGTAATCCCATCAAATACCTATTTCCTTGCTTTCTCCACATTTTACCCTACCAATCTGAGATGCAGCCAGATTTTGTCTGACTCTCAGTGGTCAGGAAACTTAGTGCTCATATCATGTTATTTTGACTAAGAGCATAACCATATCATAACTACTTCACATTGAATAATCCTTTGTGATTCTGGAGCTGGATAAAAGAGCTGTAAGTCTTAGCAAGTCTATATTTTTGGCTTAAAATGCTTGGAGTGGTTGAGCTGATACTCTGTACATCATCTGCCTCGCTTAGGTAGCATTTGTCAGTGAAACACACTCATCCTCAGTATTTGCACCCCAGATAGTCTGGCAAGTTATTATATTCATATCTTCAGAGTGTGCTCCAATTTTCCTAGGCTCTTTTCTGAATAGGGTATATAATATCAGAAGAACAATTCTGTCTTCATAAATGATGCCCATGTTGATGACTGTGTTGTTTATAAAACTTACCTATTCTACAATCAAACAGTATATTATAAAAATGTGAAAAATATAATGTTTATTTTAGGATCTTACAGATATACAGCTGAAGACCTCCTTCCTTTCCTACATGCAAATGCTATTAAAATCACCTTTTCAGAAATTAAACAGTATTAGGTAGACTCTCAGTTAAGATAGATTTACCTCAAAAATGCGTTCATCCCTCCCTTCAAAAGTAAAGCCCCAAAGCAAAATGCATAGAGTTGCCAGCAGCTTTAGTTTAAGCTAAAATTAGCCATGCTGATTAAGTGGATTTTGCATAACCTTAACTATTAATCCTTCATATTGGTCTTCTTTTCTTTGAAAAATCTTGGAAGTACCAATAACCTAAAGGTTTATACAGTCACTTTTTAATACTACTTAGTTAAGATTTAATCCTTCATATAATAGTTAACATTGGCACCATCTTTTAATAGCTCAAGATTTCTAACAGCCACTTGCTGAACAAAACAGGCACTTGAAATTCCAGGGAAATAATAGCAGCAGACATAAAGCAGAAGAACTTTGATTTAAAGAATTAAAAAATGTACTTACAAGAGATAAAACTAGAGTAACAGTAAGCTAATCTTTCAGTTTTCACCCTTTCTTTAAACAGCATTCTTTCCACCGTAGATTCTCTCCCCCTCCATTTTCTTTAACTCAGGTCCTTATTTTCTAACAGCTAGATTGTCTCCCATCTTAACTGGCCAAGAAAGACATAAATTCAGTTTCCTAGTGAGACCAACGTGGAATTTGTTTCCAAGACTCTCTTTTATAGCAGCCCTCGTTTTATAGGCTCTTCCTCTGCAAAGGCAAGATAGAACTGAGTCTTGGATCTCTCTATTGACGTCTAAGGGAAATTAAATTCCCAAATTAAAAGTTGAAATCATTCCTATTGTCAGATCAGGACAAGGGAGAATCTGGTAGATGTTCTTCATGAGGTAGTGCCTCATTGAAAACGAGACTCTTGTTTGGGGCTGGTCTTGCTAACAGAGGGTGCTCTCCCTGAAGATTAATCTAACTTGTTTTGCTTCAGATTTGCTTCAGGCTAAGAGTGCGAATATGGTTAGTTACCCAAGCTCGACCGACACCTGGAAGCTCATTAGTTTACGATAATTCCTTTGTGTGCCCAAGCCCTGCCTCAGCATTCTACAGCATTTGCTTATATGACTTTTTGTACGAAACGTAATCAACCTTCACATTTTTGTAATAATTGGCATTGTCTGAGATTTATTTTTTGTCACCAATATTTGGAAGAGAATTTGGCAGCCACAGTGATTCTGCTTTCTGCACTTTAGATGTGTGTAACGGAAATCTAAAAAATGAGTAATTGTAGGTAGCTAGTAATTATAGTTCATACCTTTGCTTTGTCAGTCAAATGATTTAAAAAAAATCAATTATAAAGCAGATTATTAATTAAGTGAACAATAAACATCTTTACTCTTTTATATCACTTAGGCTTTTTTCTTCTGTGTTCAAAGATTTATTCATTAATTGCTTTAAACATCACTTAATCAGTAGTGAACTCAGAGCAGCTGAGAGTTGTGTTTTGTTTATATATTTGATCAATACAACCAGCTGAAAACTTTCAGATCATTGATCATGTCATATTCTGCTGAGTAATTTGCCAGTGAAACTGGATATTTGGAAACTGATGACTTAGTGGTTCAAAGGTCGATTTAGTAAAACACTGAAGTTGGCTAAAAGAGACCTTCCCCCCCCCCCCCCCCCCTTTTTTTTTCAGTGGTTGGTCTTCTGGATGGTCCATGATCTCATCTCCACTACAGTTTTCATTTCCTCTTAAATAATGACAGATTGTTTTTCCATAGATCACCTTACTCTGCTGTCTGTGCTATATCGAAAAACTACCAGTAATAGTATTCCAGATAGAGACCATATTGACAGCTATAATTTTCTTAATGTTTTCTTTCTTTCCTTTTCAGTTATTTATAACTTTGTCAAGCTTTCACCTTTACAGCTGAAATTTCTCAGATATGATTACTGACCAAAGGTCAGTTTTATCCTGGTTACTTACTATTTTAAGTTTTGACAAAAATCATTTCATCCAGCTTGTGATCATATGTCATGTAACTGTTTCCTTTTTTTCATGTGAAGGATTGTGTTTTTGCCTGCACAATTTTAAGCAACACTCATATCTGAAGACTTTGAAATTTAGCTTGGCATATACTTAGTTTAGCCATGTTCTTTTCAGTGCTTTATTAACAGTCTATTCCTATTTGATAGAGTTATACAGATTATCCAAGCTATTTTTCTTTTTCATTAGTATGGACCATGTGCGGAAAGAAATAGAACTTCAAGAAACTAATGAAAATTATGTGTTTGCCAATATTTGGAAACTTGAATTACTTCCTCTCCTCTTGGAGAGGTTCATGTTTCAGAATAAGTGCACACAAACATTTATCTCACTAAGTGATGCAGTGACTTCACTTAGGAAATAAGCACCTAGGAGAGACTCCACAGTGGTCAAAGAATTATAAAGAGACATCGTGCCTGAAAAAGTGAGTGGCATGAGTGATCTCATGGAAGGTTGCAGTGAATTGGGTAATGGCATTATTCCATAAATTTCCTTGAATTAGGCTCAAATAGTTTAAAAAAAAAAAAAAAAAAAAGGGCTATTTCCAGCTTTCAACAGAAACTTCCCTTCATTTATCATAGTGATGAATAGCTACACTATGTATACACAAACAGAGTTTGAGAAGAGTTTGTATTCAAGTTTTAATGATTGTTAAGGGGATAAATTTTAAAGTGATAGGTGGACAACAGCAGAGGGAAACCACAACAGAAAAGCGTAGCAGTTTTCTGATGCTGTCCAATGAAAAAGCTATTGTTTGCAGATAGATTTGCTGCATCTGTTAAAATTCTAGTTCTACCATCAAATACTTATCTACCTTCTTATTAGATTGTGATCACAACTCACTTCAAAGGCAATTCTAATTATTTCTTTTATAAAACCACCTCTTTCCCTGACAGATTCACAGGAGAAATTTGAATGATAAAAAGGTAATCTCTAACATCATCATTTACAGTGTTCGTGTTTGAATTGGTTGTATACTGAACACAAGCCTTTAAGATTTACTTCTCCACAGGAGCTGAGATGTGGTAGTATTGAATTTAATAGGCAATCATTCAACTTTTTAACTTTTAAAATGCAAAATAAATTTAGTACAGAAGACTTGCCATTGCAACGTTACGGATGAAAAGATACATTTCAGCATCCACTTGGCAGTACATACAAGTTACTGCATACAAAATATTCAGAACGGGAGAGCTGGCATACATGATTTTGAATTTAAGGTCTTCTTTCTGACATTTTAACATCTAAGTTATAAAGCTCTGTTAATGTCTATTTTTGAAGGGCTATTCCGAGCTTCATATTCTGTTGAGCATTTCTACACATTGCTTTCCAGGACAAAGCAACACAACTTACTTTAATTAAATCTAACAAAAAACTTCCAGATTTCCATTTTTCTAATTGTGTATGGGAGAACAAAACATATCTGCACATTTTCCTAACTCTTCAGAAATGTGCATAGTGAGAGATAATAATTTTACAGTAGAGGCGAGAATGTATAGGTAGGTATTGTCCCCTGAAAAAGACATTTGCTTGATGAAAGATCTAAATGTTTTCCTAATCCTGATATTGAGCTTTTATATGGATTTTGAGAAATCATTTATCTTTTCTCTAGGGACTCTCTTCTCCTTCATAGCACCTTTTCAGGCACAGAGAAAGAAGATCTGAGCATAACAGCACTGGAATCTTTTTGCACTGGAAATTGTTTACTGTATTCTAAACAACTGGTGTTGTTTTGTTTTTGTTTTACAGTACTTTTCCTTTGACAGTGTTATTCCCAACTTACTGTGTTCTCGTTCCATCTGGGAATTCTTCTCATTGGAAAATTCAGCACATGGAAGGAAAAAAATGCCAAAAAAAAAGTTCAAAAATGCATGTCACCCCTTTTTTAATCGAAAATAAGAATTTGGGAAGAGAATAAACCAATGCCTACATAAATTAATGGCTGTAAAGTATTCCATGCAAATAGCTAGATATTGCCAGAAACAAAAGTTATACTAATCACGAGATCTTCTCTTAAGAAAATATTCCAAGCTTGCTTTGTCATGCTGACATTCTCATCGAAATTTCCTGGGAGAACAAAAGTTTTGTTTTGTTTGAACCTTCTCCTTGAAAGGCAAAGGTATGCTTAAGGCACTACTCCAGCTGTATAACAATTGCAAGCTTTATAACCAATAGCACATGACAGAGCATGCTGAGAGATACACATCTTGGGTCTGTTCTAGGCATCAGTCCAAGACTTTATGCTGGAACTGCAAGAGAAATACAGATTTTTTTGAGTATACACAACCTGCAGTCTTTAGAAAACCCTTAGAAATATTATATATAGCATATGTTGACTAGGAGCTGGCTAATCTTGATTGGGAGGGAGAGCAAAAGAAAAAAATCCCAAACCTTTTTGCAATACCCATTTAACAACCCATTGCAATAGTGGCAGTGCAGCAGGGTTAAAAGAAGACTGAGAAAATAGCTTTTAAAATATCAGCTACAGTTGTGTGAAAAAAAAATGTTTTGCGGGTAGTAAAAATTTGGGTACCATCATGTGTCATATTTTCCTTTCCTTTCATTCAGGTTGACTAAATAATTTATTTTGGTGAAAGCTAAGACCTCATCCAAGTTCCAATGACTTCAATGGAAAGCTTGTGCTGATTTTGATCACAGAGGCTGTTTCTACCCTTATAGAGTCTGAAATGGGATTTTTTTTGTAATGTATTTGTCAGAACCGTGATCGAATTTGCATTTTTTCACTGCACGCTGAGGAATTCCACAATAGTATGTATAAAAGGAGGAAAACTGTAAAATTGGAAAAAAAGAGTTTAAAAAGCAGCAATGATTATCTTTTTTTTTTTTTTTTTTTTTTTTTACTGTTGGAACCAGTAGAACTGAGATACATTTTGTCAGAATGTAGCACCGTGCTGTACTTTTTGTCAATAAGATATCCAGAATGCCAAAAATAAATAAATAAATAAATAAATTCAAATTCAGTGTAGGATAGCCAACACATGCTGATTAGGACACTCATCTAGTTCTAATGTTCTACCCTATTGGGGCAATGTAAGAACTGGGCTCTTTTCTTGCAAACATTTAAGCTAACAACTGTATCTTGCATCTACGCATTGTTTTGGTGTACAAGTGTACTTGCCTCTTTCTTTCTGGTCTCAAATTTGTCCTGGTACAGATCAGAGGTGTCTGAAACATGAGATTTTCACAGGAAGAAAGCAAGGTAGCTTTAGCATCTCCAAACACTGAAGGAGAAAATCGAAATTTGGACACAAATGACAAATGCATGTTAGCATAAGACTCTTGCCATATCTGGCAAGATTCATTAAAACTTGGAACCAGTATAAGCCTTGGAAGAAAAACCCTTTACATAAGCCCAGTGGAGGGCTTGTTAGAGTTTGATTGTATAATTTGCCAAAGATTCAGTCCACTTTGAGAATGCCTCAGCCTTTCTCAGCTTCTTTGAATTACCTAGATTGAGCCAGTGCTGCAGAGACTGAGCAGGCTCCACTCTAGAGTTCAGAGGCTAAACAAAATATTCCCTGCCATTTTCCTACTGCTGCCAAAGGTTGTTTCAAAAAAACCAACAGGCGCTAAGATCAGGAATGCAGGCCAGAAGCGGAGTATAAAAATAATTTATAATCAGTAGAGCACACTCTGCTGCAGAACTTGGAACTCAACGTAAAGTTCCTCAGTCTTTGGCAAGGAAACAAATAACTGGAACCAGTGACAAGCTGTAGTAATAATCCACATAAAAGGTAGCAGATTTCTATTGCTACAACTTTTTGCCTTGGCTCAGACGAAGAGAGGAAAGTGATGTGAGTAGCAGCACCACCAGTGGCTGGATTTTAAATACATTTAATAAAGCGCTGTATGAATTCTGCTAACAGAATGGTAATTTCCAAAATTTGCTTTTCAAAGGCTAGAAAATAATAGATTGCCTGTGTCTCCCCCTTCCCAATCCGTGTCATAGATCATGATACAGTCCTTTAATTACACAAATACCCACTATTTTTCTACAGGCCTCCTTGGGAATGTAAGGAGACAGAACCATTTCTAAGAGGTCAGCGTGTGTGTTCAGCCAACCTTCCCATGCTCATGTCTTTAGTTATTGCCTCCTACTGGAAGCTGATCACCCAACAGCCAAAAGCTCTAATACAGCAACCATTGCTAGGTCTATTCACCAGTTTAGTTTGAAAGAGGCAGTTAATATATGAAGGAGTTGGATACATAAACAGACTTACTTACCCATAAACTCCACTTTTTTGTGTGTGTGCTGTTTATAAAATTCTTTAGTATTTAATCGGAAGAGGAAAAATGTACATGATTTCATCTGCACTATGTGAATGTTCAGATTCCTCTGAGCAAAGCTAAAACATGGGGAAAGATTAAAGAACTTAAATTGAATGAGATACTGTGTTCATCTGTGTGACTTCTTTGCTAAGTAGTCAGCCTCTGTGATGATAAAAAGGTCAGTGCTGCACCATTATAACTACCATATCCTTTAATCTTTTTTTTAAATTATTTTATTTTTTTATTTGTGTGTTTAAATCAAGCAAGAGACAGCTATGTTAAACAGTTATATTGATTTTTTTTTTCTTTTGATTCTATTAGTTTAGATTCAGGGTCAGGTACAAGTTTTGCAATATTTCCAGAATAACATCATCCCCAGACATCACTGCACATCTGTAACACTGTTTGGAAGACCAAAAATATATATGTAAAGCATAGGTTGTCTGAAAAATAACCTGTATTTACTGAACTCCAAATAGGTACTTGGATTACTTTGTCAAATTAAAGTATTGCTGTGCTACTTATCTCACTTTCCAGGTGCAAGCAGTAGTATTTACTAATATTTTGCAGGATAAAAATGAACAGTACAATGGGTAGTATATCTTGCAAAAGGAAAAAAAATATTTATAGCATAATGGCATAGCACAAATCTTTTGAAAAGTAATATCAACTACTGTCTCTCATAGTGTGCTGCTGCTTAATAGTAGATAGTTCCATACTGCTGATATAGAGAAGTGGATTTTATGTAAATGCACTAATATAATGGGATTTCTTAATCCTGACTGGTGGAAGAAGCTTTTCAAGCATATTTGCTAAAGTCATAGTCAATGTCATTAGTCATAGTCAGTGACATTGGAAACAGCATTTCTGTAAGAAAAGAAAATGAAAGATACCGTTTCACTGGTATAAAACCTTGTCTCTCTATTTCTAGCTAATTCTGAAAACAAAATGTGGGACTTTACAGGACTTAATACAGATCATAAATGTTGAAATCATTGGATTTAGACAGTATATCCCCAGTACAAAATCAGTCTGAGCAGAATCCTTTCTACCTGATTCTAGACATATGTTAAAATTAATAATAATAATAAAAATACCTGAAAGGTTAAAAAAAAAAGAAAGATAAAGTGTTAAGAATTCTGGATTGCTAGTGTTTCAGCCAAAAAATCTTCACAAAACTGATAAAAAAGTGGTTCTATGATCATTCAAAGTTTTAAAACCGGGTTTATATCGGGGGTGTTGATTTTTGCTTTTTTGTGGTTTTACACATCCTGCCTGAAGCATTTCCCAGGTGGTATGGTGACACATTTGTAGTGCATTCTCTGGTGCCTAATATTCTAGTTGCCCTCACTTTTCAGGCTTTATATCATCTGCAACACCAATATAATCCTATCCACTTACTCAGCCATGTATTTTCACAAATGTTAATTTTTCTGTCATATTTGGTTGAAGCTAGTGAGTGATTTCCATTGATGTTGGTTGATAGGCTGTGAGGACTGAGCTGCATCATCTTTGTAAGAGCTCCGACTTCTCACCTGCCTTTTCGCCCTCCGTGTGATGCGACTGGAGCACACGCCTCTCCCGCCAGGGGCATGGAGTGGCAGCAGGGGCTGCAGGTCGATGTGTGCATGGGGCTGCAGTCAGTGCAAGCTCTGCCTGGCTTTGGCTGAAGGCCTGCCCTCCTCTTCTTGTTGATGGCATATGCTCTCAGAAACCTGCAACAAAAAGAAAACCTTTGCTGTGCAGGGAAATATGCAAGTTGTGAATGCTACAGTGGGAGATTAATACAGAGAGCATGTAAGTGAGACCCAGGAATATAACCCAAGCAATCTGCCAGGTTTCTAAGGATAAATATGATTTAGTTGCTAACAAGGCAGAAGTTTCACAGAGGAAGCATCAAAACAGCGAGGTACTGGGCCTACATTTTCAAGACAGTCATGTTTGACCTGCAGATTTGCATTCATAGAGACATATGGATGATGTTCCAAAGTGAGGTAACCCTTGGGTAAGGTATTGGGATTTCAAAGTGTACATATGGGGAAAAATGGGGCATACTGGTTTTAAAACAGAGCTTGGTATGTGCAGTGAAGATGATTTCAAAGTGTACATATGGGGAAAAATGGGGCATACTGGTTTTAAAACTGAGCTTGGTATGTGCAGTGAAGATGATATACACATTTGAAAATTCAGCTCTGTGGAGAAATATCGTGACATGAACAAAGGAATTGCACAGATTTCGAATGCACGTAACAATTCTGGACCTTCTATTTTAAAAATGGTAACAAGTTTCATTTAAAATCATTCAGATGTCATCTTAGCTACTTTCAAACAACCTGATTAGCTGTAGCAGATATTTTCTTGGCTAAATCAAATCAAGCAACTTTACCAGTAGGCAGTTTCTACAGATTTCTTGAAACTGACAATTTCTGAAAAACTTAGGCAGTTCTCCCTGACACATTGGTGAAAAGGTGCTTTCTCAACAAACAGGTGTCATTCTCAAGGGATCTTTCTCATGCCTGTGTATGCTTCTGTGTTTTTGTTTTTGTTTTTTTTTGCATTGTTTTTCATATATACATCCTCCTTTCTTCTCCTTTTTTTTTTTTTTTTTTTTTTTATCCTGACATTTTTGCATGACAGCTCATTGGTTTTAAGCCTGTTCACTTACAAGGTGAACAAGCCAGGAACGTGGAACGGCAGGACACGCCAAGATATAAATGAATACAGCATGGTTTTACATGAGCCAGTTTTTCTACTGAAGTGTGCAAATTTAAAGTTGTGGATCAATGCCCTGCTCTCTGCACACTCAGTGTTGGGTCATAATGTTGTGACAGTGACAAACTCTTGAGCGGTCAGGCCCACTTAAAAATTCTGTATGGAGGCACTCAGCAATAAAGGACGATTCCTTCAACAGCCAACAGCTAGCAAGGACTTTTGATGACTGATGACCAATATGGAATATCACTTTACATACATGCTATACATCCTAATGCTGTGCCATGCCAAATTGCCGAAACCCTCTCTGGTACAGGCAGTGATATAACATTACTTTGGCACTCCATTATAGCTTGTGACCCATTATTCCCAGCAAGATTAATTTATGTTAGTTCCTCAACTGGAATTCACTTGCTCACTACTAGCTTTAGCTTTCCAAGATATTGTGCACATATATCTGGTATTGGAAAGTTCATAGCAGCTGGCATTGCATCGGCAGTTTTCTCAGCAATATCAAAAAAAATCAAGCTGCATGATGCAATTACCAGAAGCAGTGGGAGAATATTTTATTTCTTCAGTCTCATGCTTTTACTGTCTTTTAGCCAGTGGCTAACAGTTATGTCATTCACTCCATGAAGGACAACACTCTGTTAAATGGATGGCTTGCTTCTAAGTTTTCTTCCTGGAAAAAAATCTGTAGTTACACAATCTCTGAACATCTGAAAGATAGTCTGTTTTTCCAGTGCCCAGACTAAATGCAGAGGAGAGCTGATGGCAGAAGAGCTGCTTAAGATGAGTCATTACTGCTTATTTTTTACTAGTTCTGCCCAAATTTCACTGTTTTTCTCTACTGCTCAGTTACAGACTCTTGCCTAGTTTTCCAGCACTATACCTGTAACCATCTGTTGATTATTTTTTTAACCCAAATATTATTCTTCTATTTTCTAAACTGAATGTCATTACAATATTCTGACTGTGTTTCTAATCTTGCCGTGACCCCTTGTATTATTTCTCCATTTTCAGCAGTATGCTCAGCTCCTCCTAGTTTAATAGATCTGCAGATTTCATTAATGTACCATTTACTCCCTCTTCTAGCTCATTATTGAAGCTATTAAATGAGATCAGAACTAATACTAATCTTTGTGTACTGCACTAAATGCCTCCCTTCAAAGTTATTGTTTATCATTACCCTTCATTGTTTGTCATCACCCTTCATTTCAGTCAACATGAAAGTTCATTTCCAATTTGATTTAGGCTTGGGAACAGTATTTTGACACAGTAGAGATGGGAGAAGAAAGGCTAATCCACAGCCCAGCAGAAGCTTCTAATTAAGGCTTAATTTAGGGGATCAAAGTCAGGAGTCCTCTCCCGCAGCAACAGTGCAAGGTGGAAACTGTCTCTGTAATTGAGAACACCTAAGCTCAGTGCTAAAATGTCCAAAAGAAAACAGTAGACTGATAATATTCAGGCACATGGCAGTATATCTTCTGCTGTCTGTTCATTAATTTTGTATCACAATAAAATAAAATTAAAAAAAATCAACTTTGTCTGGCAGACTTCAAAGTGTTTTAGTAAATTTGTTTTCTCAATAGCTGTTCCATTATGTTGCCAGGGATGGAAGCTAAATTTATGAGTAGCAATTTCAAAGACAACTTGCAGAATATGTGAACTTCTATCTTTGGCTGTTTCAGAGACATACGCTTCCAAAGCATCTGTATCCTTCTTCTGTTCCTGCACAGCGTACTGTTTCAGGAGAGAGATTTTAATTTTCACAACCCCTCCAAAGTTTAATTTCTAAATTGTATAGTAAATGTTATTAAACATATTTATAATATGTAGATAGGAATGTAGAAACAGGATAGGATATGTAGAAACAGAATCAGTCAGGAAAAATTAATTTTGACAATATATAATTCCTCTGATATTAATTAATCCTACATGACTAAAGGTACCGACACCAAAACCTGTTCACCCTTGACCTTTATATAATACCATTTTATAAAGATAGGTTGACAACTCTTAGCATCAAACCCAATTACCCTTGTTATGTATTGACTTACCAAAATATATGTTTATCCAAGTGTGTTTGAATATCCAAGAACTGCTCAAATTTTCCTAGGAATATTTTGCTTGAGCTCTGTTAGTTACGTATAATCTGTGTCAGTACAAATGTGAAAACAAACAAACAAACAAAGCCAACAAAATCTAGTCTGGAAAAAATTGCCTCTAGGTAGAACCAAGTTCTTTTATAGTTTTGTACGTATGTATTGGACAAAACAATGGAGCAGTGGGCTACTGAATTTTAGGTAGAGGTGAGGCTACTTACTAGATGTGGGGGAAATTGCCAAAGGATGAAGAAGGCTGAATGAGCCAGGCATGCATCCTAAAGGCCATGACATGGAGTGGGTCTAATGGAAATATGATTGCAAGTCCCACTTCTGCAACAAGAAATAGGTTCATGAGTCCAGAAATGCTAGCCAAAGTGGGGTCGCAAATCTAGAAACTGGGTTGCCAGAAGAGTTTGAGATTAGCTGCTAGAAACTCAGCTTCTCTGAATTTTGAAGCTCTGCATCTTTCAGTATCTACCTACTTATCTGACATAGTCTGCTATCTCATTACTGTGAATCTGCCTTAACCTCTGAGGCAAATTTTGTTCACTCTTCCCCAGACTGCTTATGGAATATTTTCCTCCCACTCAATCTCTCCTAAAACCCATCTCTGTCTCTGTTGATTCCTGCCAGAGAATCAGCAGTGACACTTTTTAGCCTTGTTTTTATGGTTAAGCATTTTTATAAAACTTTTTATTGGGTTTTTATTGCTACTATCTCCTGTCTGCCTCTTCCCCCATATTATTGAGTTACATATTTATTATATCTCTTGTGAAATTGAATTGTATGATTTTCTGGGAAAAGATTTAATGTCACTTACATTTTAGAAGGTACCTACCAATAACATTTAATGATGTAAAAAATATGCATAATTACTCTGGTTCATTAATACCTATTAATCATGATTTAAGATGTCCCTGATGAGTTTTAGTGTTAACTGTCCAATGCTTACCTCCTTGCAAATGAAAGCCTGAGGAGGCTGCTTCCACCAGAGAGCATTAACTCATTTGTTGCATCAGTCTTTAGTCATCAGTATGAAACATGTGAGAGATATGTACGTCTGTCTGAACTATGCATCAATGTGTGTTTTGAGAACAAATTGGTATGTTGTGCCTCATTTCCCCCTTTGTTCCTTTGTATTCAAAGAGCCTTTACCTTTCCTTTGAAAGACACTTGAGGAAATGCATGCCTGCTGTGAAAGCCTGATTCATTTTGCATTGCATCTGCACTGTCTGGTTCTGTAATGTGCACTTTGGATTTAAATCAGCTTCTCTGCATCTCTGCAAAGAATATATTTTCCTAATAAGTTGACTCTTCTGTTGTGTGCATTTCTGGGAAAAGTATGTGCACTAGCTGTATTAGTGGCTTTTCTGTGTATCTTAAGGTTTTTCTTGTTTTCCTCGTAAAAGAAAGTATTACATGCAAGTATAACACTTTGCAGGAGTAGGTCTTCACCTGGTTTCAAAATCAAAAAGGTGAAACAGAAGTAAACAAAAAGAAAAAATATTAGTTGTCAGACATTATTGCCTAGCAGTCCAATAAGTGCAGATACTGACCTCGGCAAAAGCGGTATAGCTTTGGTAGCATAATAAATGGGAGAAAGACTTCTAACTCAAAAAAAAAAAAAAATTTGCAGTAGTGCCATCTAGTGTGCCAGGTGTTGCAGCTTTCTGGAAAGGGACAGTAAACTACTTTCAGCCCATCCCACTAGTCACAGTCTTACCCAGGCTGGTCCTCCTGCTGCTGCTTCCCTCTCTGCCTGCTGGCAGGGAGCAGTAACAGCGCTGGCAGAAGGTAGAGGTAGAGACCTGAGGGCTGCTCTGCAGATGCTGATCCTGGCAGACGTGGTTGTTGTTGCCGCTCTAGAAGAAAAAAAAAGAGCATCCATGGGACTTTAAAGAAGGAGAAAGATCTTCTGCCTGTACTCCCACATAAAACTGACTCTTCTACTCATTGATTTCCATTGCTAAGCATGTAATGGCTAAAACCTCCTTTCTCATCCACTACAGCATGGACAGGCCAATTGTTTTGGTATGGGGAGAGAAAAAATACACATTTGATGCCAGAAATGCGGAGGCACTGCTGCTTTTTGAAGCTAGCAAGGGCTGGAAAGGATTCTTTGCCTGGTCACTGAAGGATTTATGTCGACTAGAGGGTCCTCGAAGTCCTTCGGCTGGGGAGTGGGATACAAGGGGAGGTGAAGGGGAATGGGAACCTGCTCTGTGTGCCAATGCTGCGGACTAGGTGGAGCCCTTTTACCGTGACCACTGTAGGCTTTTCCACTGCTGCCTTTTTCGCTTTCACTGTTAGCTGACTGAACCTCTCTGCTTTAATCCGGAGATATGCAAAGTGCACGGCTTACCCTTCAGCCTGTGAAGCTGCACAGGGTTTATTTTTGTCTTCAATATAGAATCTGCTTGTAATAAGTGGAAGAGTGATCGAGCCAGAAACTGTTGTCTGCAAACGAAGCCCACATCTCCATAGCATCGCATAATGCTGTGTATTCGCCTGTCCTCTGCAGCTGGTGCTAGAGGATATTGCTTTTCCAGCTGGATTTGCTTGGGGTGCAGCTACAGCAGCATATCAAATTGAAGGTGTCAATTTTTAGCTGCCAAAGTGTTAAGGAAGTTTCAAGTGAGCAGGAAGTCAGGATCCAGGAAGGAGAGTGTTTGATCTTTGCCTCACTGCCTGGATGCTGCCTCTGATGCAAATGCATGTAGCACTTCTGCTTAAACACTTCTGGCGTGAGCAGTAAGAGGAGGGTAAAAGGTAATTCAGATCTCAGAAATATGGTTAGGTAATGGAAATGGAGGAGGAACCTCCACCACTAGCTATTGGGGGGGAGAGGGGCAGAAATAAGTAATTTTCCCACTAGCTCTTATTTCCTTTCTCTAGAGCTACTTTAGGTAGGTTACTATTGGCTGTTCCAAAAGAGCACGGACAGGAGAACTATTTCATCAGACATTGGTACTCATGGGGGTCCTCAGGGAGGAATTCGTCTTCAAGGAATATGAAAAACAGTGAACTGGGAGGTTAACAGTGGGAGACCCCCCCATGCACGTGCCATGTTCCACACTAAATGGTGGCACTGGTAAAGTAGTTTGCCCAGGATGGTAAGAAACTATCCGGCAGAGTAGGGAATGCAAACCTGTAAGATACAGGGACACTGACAGCTGTAAACCCCCAACCTTTCTCTCTTCATAAATGTGTGTTTAGAGACCTCTAAAATACATATAGATCTGATTTTCTCATATTATACCCTGCAGCGTACAGGCACTTAGCTCCCATTGATTTCAGTGCCTAAATGGGAGTTGTAGATCTAAAATTGTCTTTGAGGATGTAGCCTTTAGTTCTTGGTTATTGCTGAAAGCGAGAATACTTGCCCATGCCTGGAACCTTTTAACGAGCTCTGCTCGTTTCACCTAATAGCCTTAACAGCTCGCTCGTCCCCAGGAATCGATATTCTGGGCCAGATCCTAACTCGAGTCCTGCAATGCGCAGAGCTCTGCTAACTAATTCTTAAAATGTGAATTGTGTGTGCATACAGATGACATTATAATTTCCTGCCTTTTGAGTGGCTAGATGTGCAACTTTAATGTTCTCTTGATGTATTTTTAATGAGCTTTCCTAAGGCCTCTGAGTGGGAGAAACGTTAAAAAAAAATCTATAATGTGGTCTAGACATTGCTCAAATGACCCTTTTCCCACAGAAGTAAGAAATTCAACAGGGAATTCCTCCTCCTGAAAGCTGTGGAAGCTATGCAGCTTCTGACTTAAAGGCAGCACGATTGAAGCAATAGTTCTTGTAGACTCCAAACCTAGCTGCTGCACATGTCACAAGATACACAGTAGATGAGGCAAGAGCTGACAGGCTACTTTATTTTTTTTTTTTACTGTCAGCTATGTATTTATGCACAGCACAACCTTCTTCATTCTGTATATTTCAAAGTGCTAAAAAATCATACCAATTGTACTCTGCATGCTCAAAGTGCAGATTTCAGAGGTTCATGACTCAGTCAAATCAAAATCAATTTGCACCAGAACACTCAAAGGCACTTCTTCTTACTGAGGGCCATTTCTATGCTAAATTTCAACTCTCTGCTTGATTTTTTTTTTCTTTGAAAGAGAGGGAAAAGTTGCTAAAAATTCTTGTAATGGTAAAAGTGGTTTTCTTCACTTCTTTCATATGCCTACATACGAGCTACATTAATTCAAACAAAATTTTACCTGGCAGATACCAGGCCAGGAACACTTCACTCTGAAAGGTAAAAGCACAGCTGAGTTAGAAGAAAACCTAACTTGGAAAGCAGATGAAAACTAAAATAGTCCGATCAGTAATAGCCCCAATTCACTAGCTCCACTTAAAAGGAAAATAATCCTATCTTATTCTATTGTAATAATTGCAGAGAATGGGGAATATGCATCACCTTTCATCATGTTCATCATTAGATGAATCACTTGATGGCATGTTATTGTACTATGTAAGGATTTGATAGCTAAACCTCACCTGTGTGTTTGAAATGTAAAATCAGTTCCTCATCGCTGTTTTTTCCTGGCCCTGAAGCTTGCTAAAACTCAGGGTATGTCTCCACTATGAACTGCTGTGTAGCGTAGAGGTTTCTGAACAAGCTTAGAGGTGCAGGCTCAGTTCATTGAAGCTAGCTGAAGCAGAGCAGAGCTCTGTGCAGGCTAATTGTGGCTCAGCAGGATACTTTAGTGTATGTGGAGCTCTCTGTTGCCTTGGCTAGATTGCTTCCTACACTTTATTTAGCTAGCTCAGGTACTCCACATGGTACAGAGAGGCTCTCTGAACAAGATGAGGAGTGCTTGAATGTGGGTCTGTTTGCCACAGCCCCCATCGGCTTTATAGTGGCTAATGACCACCAGAGAAGTACTGTCAGACTGCTGAAAATCAAATGCTTCTCCCCCTCCCTCTCACCTCCCTTGCTGGAGGAAGGCAGACACAAAAAGCAATGGTGCAGCATCAGTACTAGCTGCTGATTCTTAAATGAAGGTGTCTTAGCTGCCCATTCTGGCAGCTTCTGGCTTCCCTTTACCCCCACTGTGGTGAAAAGGAGCTGTACCATATCCATGTGGCGCAGGAAGCCTGCTCTTAAAGGCTTCCACATTCTATGTACCACCAAAGAATTACTATTGCTTGTTATTTCATGCACTCCTCTGAAATGAATATTTATTTTCGCAGGCATATTTGAAATCAAAAGCAGGATAGAGAAAATTCTTAGTACTGTATTTTCCTGAAGACCAAACAGGCAGAGCGCAAAGTCTGTGATAAAATCTGAGATTAAGAGAAACTCAAACTGTCTGGATCTAAAATTTGACCTACTTTGAAGGTTGTCCCACATAAGAGTTTAATTTACTGACCAACCAAATGTAGATGTATTGGTGTTCATGTGCTGCAATAAAATTCTGTAAAGAACATGAAATGTGACAATGATCTTTGAAAAGCCAGGTTATAGAAGTGATATTACAAATTTTAGTAATGCTTTAAATTAAGTGTCTTCAATATGCTTAACCTTGCATTAAACTTAGATTTAATAAGACAGATGTGTATTAAGTACTGAATATACTTAAGGGAGCAATCTTGCGTTGGCAGGGGATGGACTCAATGACCTCCTAATAGTTCTTCTACATCTCTAATTTCTATGATACTAATTGATTATTAAAACACTTTTATTGAGGATTGATATGTAGCTATTATATAGTTATTAATCTTACAACCCAACTGATATTTAATTTATACATGATTTTAACACACAATGTCATTTTAGTTTTCAGAGAGTAACCCTGGAACAGTGCATTCACTGGAGCTCTGAAAAATCTTACTGATAAATGATGTCGGTCATTTTGGGGTTATTTGGAATTTTATGATAAAATCACACTTTGCAGGAGTGTAGGTTTACAGAGCTCTCCACATTAAAAATAAAATGTTTGCCTCCATCACAGCATTGCTCTGGAAAGACAAGCTCGTCAGGAAGGAAGGTGCATTTATTTGGCTTAAGTACTGTGTAATGTTAATGATGTGTAATCTCAAACAACAGCTAAATTTTGACTATTTTAAACATAATCTCACTATCTCGATTTTGGGATTGTAAAGAAATTTCCCAAAACTATGAGAGTGAAGAAAATGGTGCAGGGATTTTGAACATTTAAAATTCATTTCTGTGAACGTTTGGCTAAGCAAAAAGCAGAAGTTTTGCAGAGCTGTGTTATTAATTCAGCTTGTATATGCCTAGGGCCATGGCTCATAATGGCATTCCTTTCTTTTTAACAGACTGTCAGGATTTTCAAAGGACATCTAGAAAGCCATAAGTGCCGATTTGTTGGATGTATTTCTCATACCCTAAAGGCTTTCTTTGATATGGACTGATCTTTTACATTTATGGATGGAAGCTGCATTAGAAAATGCCCTTTGTGAAAACCTGTAATATCTCCAGAGTTGCAAACATCTTATTTTTGGCTAAGGAAGTATGAAGTGTGTCAGAACTCGTGCTTTTTGAAACAGGATTTTCAAATAATTAGCAGCAAGCAAAAATATGAATAAATGCAAAACCTAATGCAAATGTATATACCAATGCTTGAAAGTTCCTAGTTACTTTAAATGACGTGGGGAGAGAGATACTGCTTGATTTGCTCTTAGGATTTTGAGGTTCTTGTGCCTACTTTGTGGTAAATATTTACATTCAACATATGTTTTTTGATGTCAAAAGTGTAACAACCAAGTTTTGTTTTTCAAGCAGAAGGCTGGAATGCAGATGGAAAGGGCCCTAATGTCTGGGACACATTCACCCATCAGGGAGGAGATCGAGTTTTCAAGAACCAGACTGGTGATGTAGCTTGTGGCAGCTACACTCTGTGGGAGGAAGATTTGAAATGTATCAAACAGCTTGGATTGACTCATTATCGCTTTTCTCTTTCCTGGTCACGTCTGTTACCTGATGGGACGACAGGTTTCATCAACCAGAAAGGCAATTGTTTCTTAAAAATAGAAGGTTGCAGCTTTAATTCAAGGTTATTGCTGCAGTCTGGCATAATTAATCCAGTATGCTATTCTGCAGTGTAGCTTTGAAATTGCAACTTTTTTCAGAGTAATTATGGGATGATTTTTTATAGGTTTGCAACAACTTACTAATTAATATTCTAGATCCCTTTGGATAGCACAATCTTTTGGGATAGGATTAGTATTATGTTTCCTATGTATTTTCGCTTACTTCAGTTTAATTGTAACTTTAAATCATTTTGCTTCATCAGAATGTTTTTAGTCACAGGAATCCTAGCCACAAGGATATTTTTGGATGGCTTACAATAGACAAATCTCTTATTTGGCAAATACATTTAGATAGCTTATCAGTATACTCTGATGTACTGAACTTCATGTTGACTGTTTTACACTAAGAGGGACATATTTTTTTTTTCCCCTATTTTTATTTATTTATTTATTCTAGAGAATTAAAGGGGATTCTTCAAACTCAGCTAGGAACTATGTCTGTGACAAACGCAAGACAGCTCCTGCTCTGAGGAGAAGAGTTTTCACAACCTCAGCAGATAATATAAAAGTATAAGTGTAAAGGGATACAGCACATAAAAAAGATGGCCAGATTGCTAGATGTCAGGTATAAAATTTGTTGCACATCTGATTTCTTTATTTAATTCTGTTGGTATAGACTGGGGGAAAGATGAAGGTGACTTACTAGGAAAAAAAAAAGGAAATGGCAGCATTCCCTGCAGAAAATAGGGAATGGGAAAAAAAAGATGAAATAAAGAAAATTGTGAAGTATAAAAGCAACTGAAGCTGAACCAGAAAGAATGGGAGAATCAAAGCAGTTGGCTGAGGTCTCCTGTATGCTGGGAGGATAACATTCTAAGGAAAACATGCAAAGCAGATTTGGATGAACCTCTGAATCTCAGCTCCATCTCCTACTCTGAATCTCAGTTCTACCAAGAAGATATATACCTTCGCACTTCTGGGGCCGTGTTTGCCTTGGTAATCCTTTTCTTCCACTGGTTTGAAGATTGCAAAAATGGAAGGCTTCAAAGAAAATGCTCTTGGTTATTCTGATCTGTACTAAGAAGCAGAAGCAATATTTTTCTGCAGGATTTGGTCATGGAGAGCTTGGCTGTTCAATAGGCAGCAGTCTGTCCTCTGCAGATTATATTTTTCACCAGAGAGCAAAGGAGCCTTTGTTTCAAGAATTCAGGAAGGGGGGGGCTGGTGGATCTGCTGTAAACAGACCAACCAGCCATTTTCCCCTGCCGAGCATGACTGCAAAAACTGTGCCAGTATCCCGTAGAGGTTTGAATGGAAGCCTTCCCTTTGCCACCAAAATTTACAATATGCGGCCCACTTTTACTAGCACAGCTTGTCCTTCCCTCAGAATGTTTTTTGTGGCACATTGAATTTAAATTTGGCTGGGTCCTTGTGGTTTCTTCCTGTACCGATATTCCTTCAGCTAGTGCTGCAGGCTCCATGCAATGCCACAGAGCTGCCCGCTGAACAGGCTTTGTTTTTCAGTCATCAGAATGGAAGATAGCAGACACTTGGTAAGGAAAGCTAACATTTTGACAAAACTCGGCTATAATTTCAGAAAATGTTCACTCGATTCCCAGTATAAGCAGTTGCCTGATTAATATTATGAACTTTACATTTAGCGAAAGGGCATTGGAGGAACTCCAAGTAGGCCAGCTTTCATTAGGCAGGAGTTCACTTCTCTTGTGCAGTGATCTGTTGAAGCAATTGTAACTGCCTAGCACGGAAAGGCCATCATCTTCTATATAAACATTTTTACAAAGAGCATGTGAAGAATTAGAAAGCTTAGAGCAATGTCCTTTCAAATGAAATCATTCACACCAAGAGATTCACTACCAATTTCACACCTAAAACAGAGGACATTTGAAAACCTTTAAAACAATTCTGTTTCCAACTCGGTGGGGGTGGGGTCTTTTAAAGCAGCAGTGCTGTAGGTGTCTTGTTCTTAAAACATGTCAGGATCAAAATAGGGTTTTGAAGTATTTTTGCATGATTATTTGTGCCCTAGAAGCTGCCCCGAGCAGAAGAGGTTAGCTGCTAAACACTAGGTGCAGATGTGGTTGAAGACAGAAGCAACAGGCATGGGGCTATTAGGTCTGGGAGAGTTTGATGTTTTGCCTCACTTCAGCATTAAGGCAGGGAATCAGGATGGTGAGAGAAAGATGATAGAAAGGAGAAAAGAAGAATCCTTCAGTTTCCCGTGACAAAATGCTCCTACATGTCTGTAATGCCAGAAGTTCGGGGTGTCTCCAAAAAAAAAACCCCTTATCTACACATTTTCCTGGAGGATAGTTTTCTGCTGTTATTTCTACTTTTAGCTAACCCACAGATACAGCCATAAACACTAAACCAGGCTTCTCTGGAAGGTATGGCACAATCTGGAATTTTGAATTGACATTTATATTTTTCAGGGATGCAGTTAGATATCCTTCTCTCTCTCTCTCTTTTTTCCCTAACACAAAGGATAAATCTTTTCCAATATTGGTGTTTAATTGAAATGTAAAGAATGAATGGTAGCTGGTTGAGCTTAAATGTTATAAATTTTACTAAGCAATTTATAATTTGAAAATTAGAATAAGAAAAAGTATTGTCTTCTAGTTGAGCATTACTCTCAACATGGTATAATTATATACTAGTGAAGAATTGTTTGTCCTAGATTGTGGTTATGTAGTAAAACTTGTAGTCCCACCAGCAACAGTTAACACACACCCAGTCCCTCTGAATTTAAATGGGGCACTGATCAAATGTAACAAACTGTATTTGCACCTAATGGGTTGCAAATTGCAAGAATATTCTTCTCAAAAATTACAATTCTGATATAATCATTCCCCTTTTTATGTGGGTGCATTCTCAGGCACGTGCATTTATCTCCTCAGAATTTAATGTGTTTTCTTGGTGCTGTGCTTGGAAGAAAAAGCAAACTACCTGTGAGATTTATTGTGAATTACCTTGTAAACAAACTTATTGAGTCTTGCTGTGCTAAGGCATGTGTTTGCACCTGTTTGTTTACAGGAAGGCACTGTCTATATATGGGGTTCATAATTGATTGCTGCAGTATATGTTGCACTAAAAAAAGCCGTTTGACACAAATCCTTAAGATCAGTCATTTGCAATTAGGATAATTTGAAGTCTAATATCAATACACACAAAGCTGGACCTACACACTGCTGGGAATGTATAGTACAATACAGTACAGACTTATTTATTACTCAACCAATTTCCTCATTTGAATTAAAAAAATATCTGGTTCACACACTGATAATAATAATACAAACCGTATGTAATCTCCTAAGCCTACATTTTGTTAACTTGTGCAGCTTAGTTTTCCTTTCTTCCTCCTCCTTTCTGCTGAGTTCTCAACTTTTTTAGACCTTTTTCAGTTTTGGTTTTCAATACAGCAACTCCTTGGGATAGACATTTCCTAAGCAGCTGACCCACAAACCCTCAATGAATTTTAGGTTTCTAAAGTTCTTAAACACTTTGGTATATTTAGCCCAAGTCTCTGAAGCAAAGGCTGTCTGATTCTAAATTCCACTGGTATGATGGAGACCTATTCCTGGCTGGAGCCTCTTAGCTTAACAAATAATAATTCAAGGCCTCTGTTGGCCTTTTCCAATTACCTCACTAAACCAGATAGTTCTAGTAAAAGAGCAGGCTAATTGATACTCTTTGAACCAGAGCTTATGATGTGTTTTGCTATATCTAGTGTTTTCAAAAGGCTTAAAAGCAATGTAGCTGTGTTTGGATTTAAGCAAAATTAAAAATGCTTATATGAGAGCTTAAGGTATTTTGATATTTAAACTTGCAGTGAACTCTGAGCAGCGTAAAAATAGTCCTTTAGGAAACATATTCATGTCAGCCGCTGCTAAATCTGAACAGAAGGTGGATTCCTTTTAAGCCTCTAGAAATGCATCCCCAGTGCTGGTCGCCGTTAACAGTGTATCCAAGAAATTGCAGCTGAACTCTGTCTTATCAACGGGGGACAAGAAAGGTTGGAAGTCATGAGATTTTAGAAAGGTGAGCTAATTCCTTCTTAGAACCAGAGGGACTGAACTGTCTGCATAACGGTGGTGTAAAAGGAAGAGAGTTGGTTGCTTGGATAAAATATTGCAAAGCCATTCAAGTTGGTAGCTAAATAGACCAGTGCCCTAAACACCTAAAATCTACCAGAGTCCCACGAAAAGTCATAAATTTCATGTAGATCTGGTAGGATGCCCCATCGAATGAGGGAATGATTAAATTCACACCACTGCAAAGTACTTAGTGCATTGACAGTATCTTCTTTGTCTTGATGTAGGCATGGAGAGCAATAGAAAACAGAACAGCCTAGAGGAAGCAGTTTACCCAGCTAACCAAATTCAAATCATAAAAGATCAGCTTGGTTACCTTGCTGAATGTGACACTAAACTTTTTAAACGATACAGTTCTCAAGGAGAGAAATACTTTCATTGGAACAAATCTACCTGTCATACTCTGAAGTGTCAGGATTTTTCCAATGCATTTTGGTCTTGTACAAGCAGTTGGGCTGCCATTCAGGCATTTTAATGAAAGGATTATATTTTCATGTGACCAGCACCCATCAGAATTATGTTTCTCCTGAGGAGCTGCTGTCCACTGATCTACTTTGAAAATTTGCATCCTCATTTCATTTTATGTGCCTGAATGGAAGATGTTGTGTGCTGAGCATTTCTGCCAACTCTGGGGTCTTGTAACAGTAGTCAGCATGCAGTTGAGAGAGAATGTTTGCATCTCATAACAGAGAAAAATGTGCAGTGAGGTATCTTCATGTGTAAAAATGTAATAAATTTAATAAGTTAACCCGTTCATATTTCTTTCAATGTTTTTGGGAGTCAATTACATCAACAAAATCATTAATAACTTGGCAAATGGCATCCTGCTCACTGTATCACTTTGACTTACCTCAGTCTTTAGAAGATAAAGGGGCTGGAGATCTGAAAAGATCATTGAGACTTTTGATATTCATGCAAAATATTGCTGCAGAGCATTTGAAGACTGAGTGAATCTGTGGATCACTGTTAATAAGCCTTATGTTGTTGGTGTAGATGGTTGTGAAAAGGGCATAGCCCCAGCTACAACAAAACCTGGTACCAGAGCTTACATCGCAGCTATCCTTTACCTTAGATAGGTTTATCAGAACAGTATTTACTGATGGTGAATATCCAGACATCAAGAAGTTCAGTATTTCAGCAACACATTCACTTTTTTGAACTAATCATCAAGGCTTCTGGAATTCAGTAAAGAGTTAAAAATGATGGTCATGAATACTGCTGACTTCTTTGCTCTGAACTATTTCTCTTAAGATCAAGAAATACAGATAAGAAGCTAAGTATCTCAACGGTCTGTGAGGCTGAACAAACAATGGATCCTTCTTGGCCTGTTGCAACTGGGATTTTGTGGCTGGCTGTAGTACCATGGGGTTTACACTGACTTCTGTATTATATCAAGGTATGACATAAGGCTCACAGGACTATTTAACCACTGTTAGCTGGCCAACGAGGTTTCTGAGAATCCAATGAGTAATATGAGTGATTTGTTTTTTTGAGGAGCCCATCTGGATGGCATAAGACATTGGACGATATATAAATAGACGAGTCACCTTGGGATTCTTAATTTAATTTTTGCATGCTATCTATTAAGAGTAGGAGCCTTAGTGTTTTCCTATTGCCTTTGTACTTGATAGCTCTTTTACAATTTGAAATGATACACCAGTGTTATATCATCTTTTGAACTCCAGAAATGATCTTTGTGATTCCAGCAGTAAGGCATTCCTGGCATGCATCTACTTCTGGCAATGGGACGTGTGGTGACTGCCAGTACCAAGGGGTTAAGGAGCAGTGACAATAAGCAGATGCTAATGCAGGAAAGATATTTTAGTCTTCTCATTAAAATAAGTCATTTCACTGTCTTCATGGATATTTGCACAGTTTTGCTTTTCCATTGTTAGTCATAAAAGGTCAGCTCATGGAAAATTAAGTTAATAGGGTCAGTGCAATTTGATGAAAACTAGTTTTAGTTTGTAGCTTAGAAAAGATAGAGGGTAATGCATCTGATTTTATGGACTTTCTTACATCTGTTCTGAATAAAACTTCTGCTCTCTTGTTCTAGGATACATATAATATCCCTGTAATTTACATCACTGAGAATGGGTTTTCCCAAAGTGACCCTGCTCTACTTGATGACAGTCAATGATGGGAGTATTTCAGGCTGAATTTACAGGAAATTTTATAAGGTACCATTTAAAATGATGAAAGATCAATTGTGCTAACTTAATATATTTTTCCTTTGTGCTTATTTGCATTCAGCAATGACCAACAATTCTTGAAGCTTAAACTCTTGTAAATTTGAGTAAAATTATCTGGTTTAAAAAAAAATGTTTAGCTGAAAGGAGAGCATGTATTTTTAATCCTGCTTCCCCATTTTGGGATGGAAACAGGTGAAAAGGTACTCCATACATACATTATTTTTAAACTCGGTTTTGTAGGACCATAGTTTTTCATTGAATAAAGCAACCACATTGATCTTCAGAACTGCTTATTACATACTTCTCATTGTGAAGGATGTAAAATTGAGTGCACCTGAAAAACTGACCATTATATCTCACAATATCCTTACAGAATACAACCTCCCATATAGAATAAGGTCCGTCCCATATAGAATGAGGTCCGTGTAATAATTCATTCCTGTATAGGACCATTAAGTCTTTATAGCTCAGCTTCTGCGTGTACATCAGGATGGCCAACAGTGTTCAGCACCAGCGTGGCTCTTTTTTTTTTTTTTTTTTTAAAGACACTGTACTATTCACTTTGATAGAAATAAAGTTGATACAGTTTTGAGAATTTCTGGAAATTCCATCCCTACCTTCCTTCTGGTTGGAAGTATTCTCTGATTCTCTGAGCTAACTCACAGGGAGTAGGTCATCTCTCTATGTATCATGTGAAGTGTATTTTAAAATGCCCATTTGTTTAGATAACAGGTAGTCTCCCTGTCATATTTGTCCAATGTGATCACAATCATGAATGTCATATTCTTATTTAATAGTTTTTTGTAGTCATTCTTACACCTTCATTTTGCTTCTCTTTTACTTTTGCTATATTTATATTCTTTATCGTTACGTTCATTCAAATGTTCATTTAAAAAATACCTTTCTGTCTTCCTCCTTTCCATTCAAAGTCATTACTTAGACTTGTCATCCATGCCAATTAACTAATTTTCTTCAACTAAGTAGAAGATGCAAAGGGCCATTCTCTGTCACTGAAACCAGGTGGTAGGGTCTGCTTCTAACTAGAGCAGGCAGATCATATTCTAGCTGCCTTTGGAGAACAGTGCCTGTGCTGTGCCATATTTGGCCCCAAGCCATATCTGGAGAGAAGTTTTGTCAAGGAGTAAAAATTAAGCTTTGTGGATTATCAAGGGTTTGTGTATGAGTCAAGCCATTGGTCCTGTTTTGTTTACTTACCAAGTTATACACAAGATGTCTGTATTTGACTTACTCTGAAGAAGATCAAGAAATGAATAAACATTCAATTCTTACCGTTCAATGCAATGTAAACGGGGTTAATTTACCAAATCTAGTTCCTCTGCAATTTATAGTGTCTTATCCTGAGGTAAACATTTAAAGTGGTTAAGATGAATCACAATTAGGTGCATTTATTTACACAGTTCAATTCATGCCCAGGAAGGCAATGAGGGGAGACTAGCTCTGAAGTAGATGCCTGTATGGGAGACATCGAGGGTTGGGTAAATTGAGCCTTACTTTGTCATTCAGTGAGTCCAACAAAGCTTTTAAATGTGTATGGTCTGGCTAATCAGTGCAACTGTACACAGGCTTAGTTATATTGGTGCTTTAATGTTACGTTGAATTGATGTCTATCTGTTTGTCCAGTAATAAGCTCTGTGGGCCACTAGTTCAAACAGGTCTCTGTAAACAAAGATAATATAAATATGAAATCCATCATCTGTAAGGCATTCTATGAAGAAATGCACATTATCACTATGTAACTTCCCTCCTGAAGGCTGGAGTAAACAGTTTGTTAAAGCCACTCCCTATGTACTGACCCACAAATAAGCAACCCATTTCAAGTTTTCAATTCAGGTATCTTGCAAAACAGGATACTCAGAGATGCTCACATTATTTGATGCTTAAATGCTTAACCATTTATTAAGTGTCCTGTGAAGCAGAACAGTTTAATTGCTCTGCATACAGTGTCTACTCTACAATAATTCCTTATCTTTGAGCTAACTTTTAAAACGATTAGTACAGGCTCATTCATGCAATGAGCTCTGGGTCACGACAGGGGCCTATGTGGATTTTGCTGTGGGATTTGGGCATGTCTACTTACTTTTTTTGTCTTTTGTCTAAGAAATTAATATGCTTGACTACAGAAGAGAGTAGGTCTACAGCCTGTGACTGCACTTGTGCATTAAAATACAGGTATTTTAATGTGTCTTCACTTTTTTTTTATTTTTTTGCATTAAAAATTATCCTAGCTTTTAGAATAAATGCTCGCTCAAATACATGCTTACTCAAATAATGAGTGTCTCTTTTGAAAGAGCTCTACTCTTGTACTCTAAAAATCAGATACTTCAGTGCCTCTCAAACTAAGTAGCAAGAATTCTGGTGTGTAAAATGCCTAAATTTTGGCTATGAAGACTATTTACATTACAAGACTTTGAAGGGCAGGAGCTATCTTTATTTCATGGCTTCATTCAACAACCTTCACCCACTAAGAATGTGATCACACAGTATGGATAAGTAACAAAACCGCTGTATGTTACCCCTACGTTATATCTTTAGAGAAAAGATTTTGATGCTGTCAGAGAAAACTGAGATTTTTATTTTGGGGGCAGTGTTAATAAATAAGACCAGAAAGAGGAATGTAAATATGAACTAGGAAACAGAGGGTGAACAGCATGGAGCTACTGTAAATATATCACAATATAGCTGTTATAGATAGAAAATAGTTTTTAAATGGATACGTCTGCCATGTTGCCTCTGCACTATGTGAATAGATAAAAGCATCAATATTTTAATAAATGTGGATATACATATTTAGCATCTCTACAGAGCCATAAGCATGCATGGTGCTTTACAGATAAATGAAAATGATGTCTTCTTACCCCAAGGAGCTGAAAATCTAATTTAGATACAATGCATGAAGAGATGACGAACAGAAGGCTGGATGAAATGTATAAAGAGAAAATGGATCAGAGTAGTGAAATGCCTTTTACTACAGTTGCTCTTCCTTAATTTTATGTAATATATGTTAAGGATGACATCTAGACCAAAGATCAAGGCTACCAATAAAAAGGTAATTGAAACTACTTAGTTTGGAAAAGTGGAACCTTTTAAAAGGGATAATAGAATTTCATGAAGTCCATGGAAGAGAGCAATGTAAATAGTGGGTAAACTGTTGCCAGAGGCAGATGACAGAGAAGAGCAAAGAAGTTATTCTGTAATCTGGCCGGTAGAAGATTAATAATAATGCTGATGGGGAGGAAAGAATGAATTAAATGAAGGTTAGATTGCAGAGGACTGCAAGAAGTAGGCACTGGAAAGAGAGCTGAAGTTAGTATGAATAGAAAGTGAAGAAGTTGAGGATGATGTGATGTGATACACGCAGAGACAAATAAGAGGGAAATGAGGAACAAGAATAAATGAGAATAAGCAGGACTAGAGCAGGGAGAAAATAGAAAACATATGAACATTCAATTTGGAGTTAGCTAGAAGGTCAATGGTAAAAAATGCAGGGCAAATAGAAGAAATTATCACTAGGAGGAAGGAACAGGTAAAGCTTAAGATTCAGATGGTGTTAATTTTCTCCTTAAATATGCTTAAATGAAGCAGAAAAGAAAATGAGATACAGAGAATGCTGACTGCCATGAGAAGTGCAGAGCAGAACTAAAACTGACAGTAAGCAAGGTGGTACAGTTAAGAGGATTTTAAAAAATGTACCTTAAGTTAAATTCAGTCCCTTCTCAACTGCTTTTTTTTTTTTGTCCTTTTTTTCTCAGACTTCTAAAAGCTGTTATAAAACCTTTTATATATTGTTGTCACTGTACACTTTGACCTTGCTCTCATGAACTAACCATTTAGTCTGTGTTGTAGATACATACTAGCCTGCTTTTTCTGCATTCCCATGCACATAAAGTGATGAGGTTATAATACAATACTGTAGTCCATGAAAATATGATTTATTGTTGAATTAAATATGGATGCCATAATGTGAGCCCCTCGGGTCAACTATAAGCTTGAATGTTATTGAAAGAGCTGCAGCCGCAGCTCTGTTTCTTCATTGCTGCTGACAAAAATGCCTCTACAAATAGAATACAACAATGCAGACATCTTAAGGAGTCTCTGAGATGTGCTGTCCCTGGCATAACATTGCCATGTGACATTTTCAAGAACTATAAATACATTGACTGCATTATAGTATAAAAGTTAATAAGCTTTGCAGTAGTCACTGCAGAAGTGTTAAAATCAAGCTGAATTCGTTGTGAATATTATAAGGGATTCAAAGGATAAAACAAAACGAAACAAAACCAAAAACCCATAAAGATACAGTTAGCATAGAATGATGTATTTATCATATTTTTAATATAGTATAGGTCCAGAATACATACATAGATGTGATTCTATAAAGTTTCAATTCAATGCCAACTTTATAACTTCACATTATCACAAGCACATCCACATGTAATTTCTTATGACAGATGTCTGAAGCCACCTCTAGACAATAGAAATGACTTCATAGCAAGATTCTCATCAGTGAAAGTTTAAGCCTCTTTTTTTAAATTATTTTTCAATAATCCTATAATCTGAATTTTTTAATCTGCAAAAGTGAACGCTCATTTTTCAACTCTTAACCAGCAGTTCTCCAATGGAAAATTATGAAGGAACATTTTCTTTCTCCAAAATGCTCTGAACCGTGCCTTCAAAAGTGTCTTAATTGAAGATAAGATAAGATAAGCTCACTTCTGAGCTCTCTCTTCTATTGGAAACAGTATAATAGGAGACTGGCTAGTACACCAAGAGAAGACAACTGTCTCTCTGAAACAAATATATGTGAGTAGATTTCTTTCTCGTCAGTGTCTTGATTTTAAATGAAAAGAATAAACAGGAAGCAAGAATATGCAATGGTGGCTAGATGACTATGGGCCGATCAGGTTGTCCTTGGACAAAGGGATCAGCTGGTCCCACCACGGGGGTTTTATGTGCAATGTTGACGAGTAGCTAGGCTGCATGGTGCAGCAGTGTGTTTGAATTCTGGGGAATCTGGATGTAACCAGTGTTCCACATCCTCACACAGTATCTGGGATGTGCTTTGATTCAAAAGTAACCAGTCCCCAGACCCCAGTGAACTGTTAGTTTTCAGAAGCACTGGCAACTGCAACATAAGAATAGTTCCCATTCTGCAGGGGAGACAGAGTGTAGGAGGTTTTGTGACTACTAGTCAGTTACCTCAGAGAGTATAACCTAAATGTTTAGGCACCGTGGATGTGCTACTGCTGCTGGATAGTTCCTGACTGAGTCCCTTTGGGGTATAATTGGTGTTAGGGGCAGAAGATTTGCTTTGCCTAGACGGAAGTATTACTGAATTATTAAAGCAAAATTCAGGATTCTTCAGCTTTGCTGCTAGTTGCCTCAGTTGTGGAAGCTAAGATGTGGGATCTCAACAGCTAATCAGTCTTTAACCATCAAATCCTATCTATGTGTCCAGAAAGTTAGAGGTAACTATTACTTACCTGCAACTTAGAGATTTCCCTTAGGAAATGATTTGTACATACAAAACATAATCCTCACATCAGACGTACCTACTGTAGTTTTTTGATTCTTCTCAAGATGAAAGATAATGACAACTCCACTGGGGAAAAAAACAACACCAACAACAAAAACGACAACAACAAACAAACCCTCATAAATAAAAAAGAGGGATTTGGGTCTTTATGATGAATAAGAAGACTTATGAAAATTGTGAGTTTAAATTCATCAGATATGGAATGCACATAACATTACTGGGTTTGAAAATCACTTCTAAGCCACATGCTTCATTTGGAGTTACCTTTCAGGAGAACATGTATTGAAACCACAGAGGCACATCATAAAAAAAATACTGTGCTGCTGTTGTGTCTTTGAGACAGTTTTTAATTTAAATCCCCCCTTTTTCAAGATAATTCAGTTTTATATAACTCAGTCCCATTATGTGCATTCTAAATGTCTTCCCTAGGATCATATACAGGATCACACATACCAGAAACCAAGTTAATATAAAATACAATTTGCATAAGCTTTTCCATATAGGCATACATCTTTCCTGCAGTGGAGAGATAGGTCCACTTTACTAGAATAAACATCTCTATTTAGATGCCTATCACTTCTTAGAGTCACAGATTTCTGTTCCAGAAAATGAGATTTTGTATTTTGATATACAACAGGAAATCTATTCTGTCTTAGCGCGGAACTCATTACCACAAAATAGTAAGAAAATAGTTTCCAAAAGATATTAGAGAATTAGTGAGAAAGCTATTAAATTTAGTGGCACTGGAACAACTTTTTTCTCAAGGTATTCCTAAATGATAATTTTCACACGAAGCATTCATGCTCTGTTTCTCATCTTTCTCTCTAAATATCTGCTATTGACCAAGTAGATGGATCTGTGATTTGACAGTCCTTGTACTTGTTTGATAGTTACTGAAGAACGGATTTTTTTCTAGGACACATTTTTAGAAGTGCAAATAGGAGAATGAACAAGAAGAGAACCTTAGTTAGGGTCTCCAGAAAATAAATAAATAAATAAATAATCTGTATTTTGAATATCCTGGATAGCTAATATGTTGCTATCCAGCTTTCAAACTAGTTATTTTTCATGATGTTTCTGTGATAATAATAGCTCATCATTTAATTTCATGGGAGTTATTGTAATTCTAAAGGGCTGAAAATGATGTAAATGCAGCTGTACAGGGAATATCACAATGTCAAATGAAGCAGTGTCATTGCAGTTCTATGTATATGCTGCTACAATGTCAAAATAAAAGGAAAGAAGCCATATTGATCAATAGAGCAGTGTATCAGAAGTGATTGGATAAAATGCAAACAAGGCATTATCTGTTATAAAGTCTTATTAAATGAAAATACAACTTTCAGTCTGTTACACAGCATTAGAATTTGAACTCTCAGATGTCTGGGCATTTAAAGCCATGGTTTCCACTGCAGTTTTTACTGAGCAAGTATATGTTCCTTCAATGCATTAACACATACATTCACTATGACCTACTTTATAATTGCTATGGGAGTTTGCCTTTGCATTTTTTGATAGCTCTCTGTTCAGATTCTCAACCATAACATTGCATTAGTTTATTTGCATTGAATCATTTTTGCTAAAGGATCTCCCATTTTTATATAAAGAAATACTTAGCTTCATCATATAGGGAGTGAAGTATCTCTATCTTGATTTTGAACTAGAGAAATTGAGGCAGCACAAGTTCAGTGTAATTTAGCTAAGGTCAAAAAGAAGATGAAAGTAATAATAAGTATGGAACCTGGATTTTCTGCTCTCCTTTTCTGACTCTGTGTGCCCAATGTCACATTTTTGCTGCAAATAAACACATTTTGAAGTAAACATTCATATCAGAGAGTTATGAAGATCTACATGAATACACTTCTATCAAAAATACGAATGGGGAAATCATCTACTGAACTCATAATACATTACTTAAATGTAAAATATTTCAAAACATTCCAAACATACTAAATATGCTTATCCTTAGTCTGATGCTTGATGCTTAGTCTGATGCCTTATCCAAGTCTAATGCTTGAACAGAATATTTTTGAGGAGTTAATATTTCTATGATACTGTAGAATCATTTGTCCAGGAAAAGGTGGACGATTGTATTTCTGGGAAATGAAAAATCAGACTATCAGATAACTACAAGGAATTATACCTCTATGCGGATGTTGAGTCTATCTGGATGCAACACAATTTAGAATATAAAAGTTTGAAAAAAAAAAAAAAAAAGACATGGTTTTTACTTCTTCATGCTCAGGTAACAAAAGGCTAGCTAGATGAAGTATTCTAGAAGTTTCTCTAACAATTCGCCTTCAGAAAGAAGTAAATCTAAGAAAATGTAGTCTCCAAAGGAGAATTACATTGTTCATGTTAATGTATGTTTAAAAAGAATTTACTTTTACATTTCTGACAATAATTTAGAAGTTAAATGTATTTTTCTTGCTGTTCTCTGTGAGGAGGAACCCTCTGTTGGTGGCACTATTTTACTTTGGAAAAGTAAGACATAAAAGTAAAGAATTTCCTAATACTTATAGTAATTCTGTGTTCTACTCTCAAATTGTGCATCCTGGCACTTTTACCCAGTGTGAAAATGACTAGAAGCATCAGAATATAGTGTTGATTCTTTTTAACCATCTTGCATTGGAAATAAAATCTGGAGTGAATTGGACTTGGATGACAAGTATTTGCTAGTATTGGGCTCATGGGATTAATTGCCATTTAGAAGAAAGAAGAAAATGCCCCTGTGCTCTGTGGAAGGGAAAGATGTATGGGAAGGTTCATTCTTCTGCATCCCACGCCATATCTTATCTGTGTTGCAATTTTTAAGAAGGCTTTAAGATACTTCCATGTCAGTCTTCCCTTGTTTGTATTTTTGTAGATAACACCGATGAGTTAAGTATGGCAAAGGCTCATGAATTCCAAGAAACACCATTTCCTCAGCTTACAGTGTAATTTGTGCTGTTGATGTTCTTCGTGTTGCATAATTTATTGGAATTCAGGCAATGTTGGTATGGAATGATAAAGTTTGTATGGATATTAGCAGGGGCTATGAAAGCTTTAGTGAAGGGTTTAAGCAACAAAGAAATGCTCTGATTTTTCAGAAAGGACTGTAGTCCGTACGTGCCTGAGGTATTTGAATGTTTTTTAAAAGTTCAGATGGTTAAAAGACAACAAGAGTATTGTGCACCATCCCTTATTGGAAGTGTATGAAAGTATGTGACGCATGTTTACAAAGAATGTTCATAGTTACAGGTTTTTTAATACCATGCGACCTTTATAGAGAATCCTTATTGATTAGTTGGATGATTAAAAAAAAAAAAAAAAAAGGCAAAAACAATGCTTGTGCTATTGTGAACACAGGGTCAGCATTTACAGTGTAGGGCTCATGCAGTATAATTTCTGCTTGGGCTAATACCTTCACAGCAGTAAGTAGCCTCCTGCTGTAACAACTGAAGCTGCCATGCACTTTTCAAGTTTATTCTTCAGTCACTATGCATTGTAGAAATCCAATCTAAAGATCATAAAGGAATGAATAAGCATAGCTGAATGCAGAGACAGAGACAAATGCTTTAGCTCTTGCAGAAGGGGAGAAGAGAGTGCTTTCGCTTCCACAGCTTCTGAAACAGTCATTCAAAAGCTCTCTCGGACTTGCATGCCTTTTATATCTGGAACTCCGAATGTCGCCTCTGATCTCAGCAACCAGTTTTATGGCTGTCTGGCAGTCTTTTTTTCATGAGCTACCCCAGCAGTTATGGTCAGCTGGGTGCATAAGTAAACAGTTCACAGGTTCTGCATCCTGCCCTTTACTCAACATCTTTATAACCTTCTGAAAAAGATCTTTCATTAAGACATACAATTTGCAGAGCCAGAATGGGGCTAAATCAGTCTCCTCTCTTAGGTGTCGGCTCTGCAGGGTGAGCATTGACTTGAATACTGGACCTGCATCCTGAAACTTCAGTAATTCAATGTTTTTTTATATATGCTACTACTTAAATTAGGGTCATGAAATCCACTTTCCATTTGTATTCTTTTGACTGTTGTGATTTTCTTCTCTTCTTATTTGACTACCATGGTATTTCTCTTCTTGTCGATTTCCTGCTTGCCTTACCTCTGTTAGTCCTGTGTTTTCCAGCAGGCAGATGCTGATTCCCCTCATCCATGTGTAATCCCAATGAAATTTTCATTTCCCATATTTTATAATCTGCTATATTCACCTTTCTAAACACAGGCAATAGGAGTCCAAGGGAGAAGAATTCACTAACCTCCTGGGGATACTAAAAATGATCATAGTCTAGGAAGTCAGTCTTTAAATATCCTTTCCCCATGCCACCCTCCCCTCTGCTGCTCTTTAAGTATTTAAATCTGCCCCCCACCAGCCAGACTTCCTCACCAGATGGTGCCTTCTGACTAGCTCTGCCTTTCTTCAGAGGATGAATAAGTACAGTGCAGAGCATAAGGAACTGGTGAAACAGCTACTGGAATATTTCATCAGTGCTAGTGTCCACTTTTTTAAAAGGATGGTGAAAAATGGGAGAGAGTTCAGGAAGAAGCTGCAAAAATGATTTGAGGGCTGGAGAAAATGCCTTACAGTGGGACTCAAAAAGAGCTCAATCTATCCAGCTTATCAAAAAGAAGATTGAGAGGTGACTTGATTACAATGTACAGGTACCTTCATGGGGAAAATATACTGGGTACTAAAGGGCTCTTTAATCTAGTGGACAAAAGCATAAGAAGAGCCAATGGCTGAATGCCAGACAAATTCAAATGAGAAATCAGACACACTTTGTAACAGTGAAAGTGATTAAACATTGGCACAAATTATCAGAAGTCCTGGATTCTGCACCTCTTGCCGTTGTATTGATGCCGAGTGTAGTTTGGAAGATATGCCAAACCCAGATCTAAGATGCATCCCAGGAAAACTACTGAAATTTAAGAGCCTGTGTTACACTGAGGGTCAAACTAGACAATTTTACGACCTATCTCTCTTTAATTCTATAGATTTGAAAGTGCTGACAACAATGACTGTACATACATCATCAAAAAAAAGAAAATCCAAAAATCCAATATCATGTTGGAGTGATGTATACCCTTAGACACTGGTTTTGTTGAAGTAGAAAACAACAACAAAACAAAACAAAACAACAAACAAACAAACAAACAAAAAAAACAGAAAATAATGGAATGCTGTGATCCAGAGTTTATTATTTTAATATTTGAATTATTTTAAATTATTATCTTTCTTTTTTCAAGTCAGGACAATTTGAAAATGAATATTTCATTCTACAAAGAAAAGTCAAGATGTTTCTTTGGGGAGGTTTTAAATTTGAATGTTTGTACTTTCCCCAAATCTTTTTGCATTGCTTTTTTTATGGCTGAAAGAATTCTTCCCATCTCACACCATAATTGCATTTACAGCAAGTTTATTTTCATGAGAATACCACCAAAGATTTGTCCAGAATAACAGGGAAACATGTTCCACACTAATGCTCATTGGTTGTTCTCACTTGTTCTCCTCTCTGAGACTCATTATCATTTATGCAGGCCGTGATAGGTTTTTAAATGATGTAATCATATATAGGTGTGAAACAGTAATGGCTTTATCCTTAAAGATAAAGATTTTTTAAAAGGTTAATTATATTCCACAAATTGTTTTAAAAGTACAATGTTAACATTATTATAAGACCCAGACTTGGAAAGCAATTCCCCTGTCTAATATATGTCATTTAATTCCAATAAACTTCCTTATTTTCTTCCTATTATTGCTACTGTTTCCAAGTCCCATGCTAGATAATCTCTCTTTCTTTTGTGTTCATTCCTACAGCCGTTGGAAGCCCTGTTTCCTCTTCTCCAGCCATAGACATCAAGTAGCCGGGCTGTACATATTTATCTTTTTTCTTTGGTCTTAAATCATAATTCATTTTTTCTGTCTCTTGATCACTGTGGTTTTCTTTCAACTTCATTCAAGTTCTTACCATCCTCCAAAACATCATACCCAGAACATGGGACCATACTAATATCAAGCATTGCATAGGCATGGTTGTTGCTCTGACAGGCAAAACATGCTTCAAGCAAACTCCAATTTCAGCCATGGAAAAGCACCAATCTCACGTCTAAACCTGGGGAAAGGGCAGAGGAAAAAGAATCGTCCCAATGTGGAAAGCAAAATTGTGTATAGCAAAGGCTCAGTCGGAGAAACAGGAAGATAAAGGTCTCACAATTGTGGTTATGGCACACTAGAAACAAAAAGCAAAGGTTAGGAGAAGGAGCTCACCTCTTTTGAGTAGCAGCTGTACTCATCCTCTCTTATTTCACCAGCTTCAGCTCTGCCCTCCTTGTCTTATATATATTTTAGGGTAACGCTTATTCCTTCATATTGGCAAAAAATAAAAATAATAATCAGTGCAGTCTTTGGGTCCCGAACTACCGCCTGTGTTTCCTCTGTGAGGCACAGGCCCTCATGGTTAGGCCTGGATATTGACTCCCCCTGTACATTTTCCTTTGTAACAGATGATGCCCCAGAATTTTGTTAGTATACAAGAGGTAGCTAATCCTAGACAACTAGACAAGCAAAGACATATGGAAAATGGGAAAGTAGATTCTCTTTCCTTACACCAAATGTGAGCTGAGTGGGGAAAGTATTAGAGTCCTTCACTGAACAGTCTCTAGTCAGAAGAATTTGCTAACATGGCAACACGCTGTTGCTAGCATGTGGGGACTGGTGGCTTATTTGTTTCTGTGGTATCAGTTTTTGTTATTATTTTCTTAAAAGTCAGCCATGATCAAAGGCTTAAATGTGCATGTGGCTTTTTTGCTGGCAGTCAGTCTGTGCCTATTGCCAGAACTCACGCCTGTTTTTCATTTATTTTGAGTGTCTGAATAATATAGACAGTGTATTCTGTACATGATCTGTAACTGGAGGTGGCAGTGTTCTGCTACGTCCTTTCTGTAGTCAGTTTTAGTCATGGAAAGTCCATTTTAATTCTTTCAGTCTTAATCTATCGCTTTTAAATAAGCAAAGTGAATGCATCAGTTTGAAAGCTGTAATAGGGAAGATTAATGTGATATGAAAAATGTCTTTACTTAAACAAAAAGGTTTTCCAGAACCTTAGTTTTATTAATGTATAAACAATGTTTATAAATTACATACAAAACATACTATAGGGTGGCATCAGTTCTATGTGCAGCAAAGGCAAACCCCTTTTCTAACACAAAGACATTTCTCTTTGTCACAGGTAGCTGGAGATATGAATATGCTGCATGGTGGCTATAGTTATGCAACAGATTTTGGAAAAAAAGCAAGCTAGACATTGTGATAAAAACCCTTTGTTTTAGCCCCCTACTAGTAATAACCAAAGTTCTGCTTCAGTGCTTCAGAGCTACCTTTTTTCTTGTTTTTTCTTTTTCCTTCTTTTTTTTCTTCTTTTTTTTCTCTCTCTTTTTTTTTTTTTTTTTTTTTTTTCCCTTTATGGGGGTGAGAAGTAGTTCACTTTGTGAAATACTGTGAAATACCGAACACTTTGTTAGTCCTGTAGAATTTGACTAATAGTGGGAGATTTTACAGGAGTAGAGGACTGGCAGGAGATGAGCTAAAGGAGAGTCTGTTACAGAATCCAGCTGCCCTGCACTGGTCCCAGCTGCAAAAGTGATAGTATATGTGTGTATTGATTTTTTTACCAGCCAAACCACTGAGTGTACCTGAACCTGTAAAACAGTAGAATATTGATCTATTAAAGAAAATATCTATTTAATATATCTGTTCTCTTTATTAGTGCAGGGTGCAGAGAGACATCCATTTGCTAGTGTAGCCTGGCATACCTGTACCACAGATATGTGCTGTAAATTGAATGTGTAAATTTAGCCCACATCTCCTGTTTAAAAATAATGAAATACTGTCTAAATCTTCCACTGTCAGTTTCCAGATACACCAAATGGCTTGCATGGAGCCATTTGAAATAGAAGACCTATTAATAAGTAGAGCTGGATTTTTTTCCAACCAGCAATTTGTTTAACAGGTTTCCACTGCAACTCCTAAATGATTTCACTTAAAAGGACACTGTGAATGTTAATTAAAAACACTCATTAGGGTTTTAATAATTCCTTAGAGGCTTTAAACACAAATCTGTTTCTGTACAAAAAATGTTTTTTTTTTTTTCTTGTCTTCTTCCATTTATTTTTGGGAAATGGATGTATGTTGCTGGACTGTTAATACTGCTTCAACTCCAACCACCTCTTTGCCTTGAGAAAATAAATATACTTTTGATTGGTGATGGGGAAAATTCACACTCACATTTTAATTTTCTTTTATGATGAACAATTGGAAATCAGAACTGGAACCCAGCCTTCTGTTTGCTCAGTTCAGACATTCCTTTTGGGGGAGTGGCTTGTGTAATGCTGGTTAGGTACATGAGCGTGATATGGTAGATCTGTTCCTATGTTACACCAGTACATCTCTGAAATCTCTGGTTGGCATCGGTATAGATGGAAAAAAAAATTCTAATTTGTGTTGATAATTTTTGTGAGCAATATGGTTAGGCATGAACTGAAGATGGCCGAACATGCCACATAGATGAAATTCAGGATTCCAGATTCAATGGGAGCTTTGCCATTAACTTCAGTGTGACCAAAATGTAATTATACATGAATATACAATACATACAGGAACCCATGAGTCCTTTCATCATTCACAAAAAGGAATGGATATATTTGAATCTTTTCAAATCTTCTTTTGGTATATTTTGACAGTATTTGCTGATTCTTTTTGCGTATTTCCATACAGAGGAACCTAACTCAAATATTTAGACTCGTGCAAATTGTGATAATTGTGAGGCTGTATGATTGTCCTTGAGTGTCATACTTCTATGTAAGCAAGTCAGATTGTCATTTATATTACTGGAATTTTAATCTGCTGTCTTGGTCTTTCTCTTGTACTTTCTTTGTTCATGCTGTTGAAATCTAAGTCTCAGTCTAATCTCATTCCATCTTTCAGGTCAATTTTTTCCCCTTTGTATTTCTACCAAATACTCCAACTCTGTCCAGGTATGAGGCATAGTGAAGTACATGGTTTTAAACTAATGTTTTTTGTTTGTTTGTTTTTTAATCTCTTGATTATTAAACATCTGTTTAAAACCATATATGTCATTTGCCCATACATTTCATTTGCATGACTGAATGCTTTTTTGTAGTGATGCGTATTCTGTATATGCCAGCTCCAGAAGTCTTCAAGGAGAAGTGTATTTCATAGTTTTCACTTTGTGGTATATAAGGAATCGTATTTTTTGAATAAGTATTGATTGCATAGTACAATTGTACAAGCTTTGCTTTTATTCAGAAGGAAAAGCTTGGCTGATGATGAACAAGAGCATTCATAGCAGTCCAATAGGGAAAATAATACCTTGACACCTGTAATGAACTCACTGTAAAATTTCGTAAGAGCAAATGTTGATGTGCAATGTCTTCTGTAAAAGCAGTATGAAATCCAAGATTTGATGTTTTCCTTTTAAGTATGTCTGTGGGTTTGTAGTTCTGAAAAATTTGTGTGACATATTCCAGTATTGCCTGCTGTATTGGTAAGGAATAGCCAATCTCTTCTAAAAAGGACCTCAAAGGGACAAGAAGAGATTAACATTGAACAAGTATTCTTATAGCAAATACTATATCCTACCATTTTTTCCATATAATCAAGGGAAAGTAAGCAAGGGAGATATAACCATCTCTCAGATTAAACCCTTAATGCAGAACAGCTCAGGTTGGGCTCAGTCCAATATTAGTTAATAGCAGCATCCTAAAAAGCTGAAAATGTTTCTAAGGTCCCCCCAAGGAGAGCAGAAAGTGCTTTATACAGAGGAATAACAGTCAGGTTGTCATGATGAGACATAGTTCAACTCTGAGCATATCTGCTTCCACTACACATTAACTCTCCAAGCTGGTACTCATTGACAGAAATTTCAAGTTTTTTTTCTCGACCTGGCAGCTCTCTTACAGACTTCTGCATAGTCAGAGCTTGAGGTCAAAGTTTATATAGGCACACACGTATATAAAGCACTGCTGTTCAACCCTTTTGAATCTTCAATGTCCTGGCTATCAGTGGCTATACCTGGATCACTTTTCACTTAAGACTTTAAAGCAGATAAAAGCTGGAGAGCTGTAATAAACAGATTTACTACATTACATCCAGGGTTTCCCCCTATTCTTTGCCTTATTAACATGCCAAGTGGTTCATTGGTAATGTTTACTTTGACACTCACAAATCTGCTTGTCCTGCAGACATTAGGTGCTATAAAGATGTCACTCTCAGAACAGCACTTTTGAAAATGCTGTTCTCAGGAAATTTTTGCTATTTCTCATTACCCATCTTGGCTGATCTTCAGTGTTTAACTTTGCAGTGCAGCTTGTAATATGAGACCGAAAATAGAGGAATGTGGAAAATACTCAGCAGTACCACTGTTTAAAATCTCTGAGCAGTCACCATAGACTTTCACTATTTCATACCTGCAAAGCAAGGCAGCTGGTTGCTGAATTAACAGCTAAGATGGTTATTCAAATCAGACTCAGTGTGCTTAAAATGACCTAACATTTATTCAGCATCACCAATTACAAAACTCTCTGTTACATGCCTAGATAACCTTGTTGTCTGTCAGATAAGTCAACTGTTTCTATTCCTATGCAGCCATATAATTGCATGAGAGACAATTAAAAAGTTTTCCTTGCCTATCTTATGCAATGACTGTTGCCGTTTGGAAAATAAATGTTCCCCTCTACCGACCATCATGGAAGATGGAAGAGTGTCAGATGTGGCCTGAGAGAATATTTGCTTATATTACATGACACTTGGTTTCAAAATTCATCTCTGCTCTTGGGGACATTAGCTCTCACCTCCCACTTTTCAGAACAGTGTTTTAAGACGGGGTAGTGCCTCCTCTGTAGAAGAACTTCCTGTTCTTCAGCTAACACTGCTCCACCCATTTTAAAGGCCAAAGACAAAGTGAATATAATACTTCATTGAGGTGTGTTTTAAAAAAAATGGAAAAGTTTTCCAGGATGGTTTTGGAGGACTAGCTTTGCTGAAACTGCAGGCGGGAAAAGTTCAGGATGAAAAGAACTAGAAAATACTGTGAAACAGATTGCAATAGCAAATCCTATATTATATTTATGAAGACATGAAAAGTACTGTTACACAGCCAGAGAGTTACTTTGCCACTTTGGTATAAACAAACATTTTGCATGGCTTCAAATATTCATTATGTCAAATTTTTTGACCATATTGGATTTAAAAAATACTACATTGTGAACAAATAGATTCCTTTACATTTTTCAAATTCAGTCTCAAAAGACTTCAGCATATACATATGTTAAAACTGCTGATTTTGAAAGGAGGTAGGGAATAGCCTTGATGAACAAGTTTTATAATAAATGGAAAAGGAGGCAACAGCAAAGAGAGTGAAGGTGCAAGAAGTTTAATTCAGTCCATTTAGAAAGAACTTGGGTAAATTTAGGCAAAGAAAATGGAAAAACAGTGACAGGAGATACAATATTGTAGAATGAAAAAGTTTTGGTGATTGCAAGGAGATAGAACTGAAGCAGCAGTCAAAATAGCGGCGAGACGTCTGCACAAGCCGGTGGAGAAGAGCTGCCACAGATACGATCGCACTAGCATCCTTAGACATGGAACATCTTAGGAAGCAGTTGGGAGTCCTATATAAGATACCACAGAGGCAAACCTGGGCAGGCAGAAAAGTAGATTCAAGAGTCATTAACACTGGGAAATAATTATGTCCAGGACAGCTGGCAAAGACATCCAGGAGATGTCTGGGAAGAGGGGAAAGGGAATGATGACCGAGCCTTAAGAGGTGCCAGCAGACACAGGGGGAAATTGAAGATCCGCCAGCATTAACTCTCTAATGCTGTCAACCAGATGAAGAAACAATAAGTTGGTGTCACAAAAACCTAAGGGTGGGAGATTCTTGTGGAGTAGCATGTGGCCTATGGTGTCAAAGGTAACATAGCCATCAAAGAAGAATGAGCACAGAGAAATGACCCTACAAGAAATAGGAGCTTAATGTGAAGGATGACAAGACAAATTAGATACTTGGCAGTATACCTAAAGTGACTCCTTCAGCTACTCTGACCACCTACATTGGCAGAGTAATTAGAAGATCTTCCAAACACAGTGATAAATGGTGTGATAGGGACAAGGAGATCTATGCCTATTTATAAAATGCCTGTCATCACAGCATCTAGGTATCTCAGCAGACAGTTAAAGAAAGATAGTCACTATCCTGTAGGAGAATATTTTCTTCAATTTTGGTTAGATGTGTTTGGTATAAAAAGATATTCCAAATAACAAAAATGTTGTCATGCATGACAAAAGTAGGGAAGGCCTCTCTTGCACTGATGTGCCGTATACGTCTTCAGGAATGGGAAGTATTCATTTTTTTGAAGCTGAAATAAAAACGTGTTATAGAATTTTGTAATGGTTACCCTCTTTCTGAAGAAAAAGAAAAGAAAAAAAAGCACCTCAACAAGCCTATGCAGAAAAGAACAGTGCACAGTTTCCCTAGCAGTGTTAGAAAATGGTGCTTAGGGCTTGGAAATAATGAGCTCCCAATGTGTTTTTCTAATCAAAGTATCAGCATGAAATTGACTGTATTTGGAGACCATCTTATTACCAAGGCAGCAGTGTATGAAAAGTTCATTGTGGATATTATTTTTGTGTCTCATCTTTGAATAAGATTTGCCTTTGCCCCTCCCTTTTAATAGTTTTAAGTCAAAAGCAGTAGAAACAGGACAAGAGCAGTACTTATCACATCTGTTCCAGCTTCCTTGGACTAACAGACATCCCTGTCAGCCTTGGTTATCTTTCCATGAAACACTGTTTTGAGCAGAGGTTTGATACTCAAAAGCTTCCCCCTCCCCAAGATTTCAGCTCTTCATAAATCAATTAGACAAGTCACATGGTGGTACTTCTTTCCCTGTTTAGTCTATTGGATGCAGGCAGGCATGTACTGTAGATTTCGGAATAGTTTATTTTCTAATTTATTTTCTTATTTTTGTGGGTACCCAGACAATGTTTTCCTATCACAAATCCAGAGACATATTTCCACTACTGAATCCATATAATTGTACCAGGTGTGAACCTAGTGGTGTTTGTAAATACATTTCTGTTCTTCCCTTTTACTTACAGTAGCAACATCATGTATTCTTGAGAAATTGATTTTCTACATTGCATTTTTTTTAAAAAAATACGCATATATATAATTAGTGACATGTATGATTATGTTTCTAAGAATATGGAAGAAAGAAACAGATTAGGTTTACCTTATCTTCTTAGTTAAAGCAGTCAAAGGAATCCAGGTTTTCTACCCTTAATTCTTGCCTGGTTTTGATTATCTAAGTTATGTGAGCATTGCAAAATTTCTTGCAATTTCTCTCGATACTTTTTTCCAAGAAAATCTCCAAACAGCTATCCAGGAAATTGTTACTTGATCTTTTTTGTAAGCCTTGTCTCATGTCCACCCTCATATTTATGTGAACACACAAATACAGATATGGCCAAGGCTCTGTCATATGATACAAGAGAGTGCAATATAGTCTGCTGTTAATGAAAGAACAAAGAGTTAGAGGGCTGCTGGAAACTCTTTAAACCCTGCTTTAGTTATCTAAAAAAATCTGCTCCAAAACACATGTAAGCATAGAGGAGAATTCAAATAATAACATGGTTATACGGCTTTGCTTCATGGAATACATGTGTTACTTAAAAAGAGATTGTTAGAGGTTGTACAGAGCATGCATGCTACTTCTCTGCTGTACTGCAGAATGTAACTAGGAATTGGTGTGCAGACTTGTTCTTAACATATATACACTGCACTGCAGGCAGCATCCAATAAAAACTGTTGAGAGGAAGTTGCTAAAAGTACCATTAAAACCAACCAAATGAACAAACAAAAAAAGACAAAAGAAAAAAAACTGAAATTACATGCAAAATCTCATGCAAAAGTTACAAATCCACCTGGATTTCACAACATTAAAACATCTCCCCAGTCAGGTTCCCAAACCAACCCTTCCTTAAAAAAAATGTAGCTGGGAAGATAAGGAAACACTGTTTTTTACGCATTAGCTTACAAGACAGAAGTAAAAGGATGCAGTGTAGATTGGTTTTAATAGGCAAAGATGAAGGAAAGGGATAGACATTTAATGCTCTACTACAGTCCTTCAACACCCTTTACACTAGAGCATATGAAAGTAAAGAGATGGGGAGTTAAACAACCTCCATTAGTGAAACAATGTTATGTTCAGGTCTGCCAACTTTGCTGCCAAGCATTCTTTATGTACAACAGGGAAAGAGTAATCCTTTGGACTGCATTCACAAAAATAGAGGTTATTAATAGCAAGTGTTGCAGTCTGGGACATTGACTCATTAAAAGGTGGAGTATAAAAACCTGAACTTATATACACTCCACATTTGCAATTATGTATTTTATTTTAGTTCCAGCCATTTCTGTTGATATTTTCCAACTTACAGTATGTTTTTTGTGATCCCTCTAATAACTTTGAACAAGTGTGTCGATGCACCTGTTGATTTGGACTATTCCACATCGATTGTGAAAACTCAAACGCTCCTTGTACATCAGCAAAAGATTATGAAAAAGTCATCCAAACAAGCAAGATCAGCTGAACAAAAGCAATAGGAATGTTATCTGATATCAATAACTTTCCTTCTCGATTGTATATAATATGAATATATAGAGTGAAATGACTGCAAAAGAAAAAGTGATCACACAGAAAATGTTGACAAGTGAGCAAGGCAAATTAACAAAAATAAGGTGAAATGTTGATGTTCTTTCTATGTTTGTTTATTTCAGCTATAATCAATGCTTGAAGTGCATCAGCATGCCATGGTACCAGCTAGTATTGCCACTGGTCTGGGGGTTTCTTTCTTTTAAACGTGCATAACATCTCTTCATTGTTGCTCTCTAGGCAATGCAGAAAATGTTGCTGTTCCATCCCTGTAAAATATATTAACATTGATTCAAATCTTTTGTCAGTGGCTCTTTTGTCAGAGACCCCCTTGCTTTAGGACACTCACAGAAAGAGGTTCATTGCTCTGGCTAAGCACCTGCCTTCTGACAATGGAGAGAAAAAAAGTTGAACCTTTCTTTCAATGAAAAGTGGGAGAATTTATGTGAAAAGACTGTAACTTACTAGGGGGAAAAAACACATATCTATGGTGCTTAGATTAAAAGCAAGTTGTTTTACCCTTATACACAGTGCTTACAATCTGCGTCTGTTTACAAAAGACCAGAAGATTTAATATATAAGCATGAATGGTTGTTTGCTTTGTTCCCTCCTTTTCTTATAAAGGACATTTTCCAGTGTTACATCAAGGTGCTGTCCTTGAATTAACTTTATTTTTCTTGTTTTGGCATTTGGGAGGGAGGAGAAAAGGAAAAAGTCATAAAATTTTGTCTTTACTTTGAGAATAATCTTTCATGCTTCATCTTTAAAGTGTCTTTCTAAGACTCGGAGTGCTACGCATACTGCATTTTACAGATGGGGAAGAAGCTAGATAAAAAATAATGCTTTACTTTCAGATCTTATGGTGATGGTTAATTGTACAATTGCTCCTTCTTTTCCTGCATCTAGCACATGTCGTCTCTATGCACTTCAGTTTCTCAGAATCTAGGAATCAAATGAGATACAAGCTGCAATAATATCTCAATATTTGGCCAGCCTCTTGTCATAATGTTAGCCTCCTGACCTTTGATACAACTGATGGCAGAGCTGATTTTACCACCTACAGCTTGAGGTTTCTTGGTCACAATTACTTTAGAGTGGTGCTGGGATCAAGACTGGACTCCAAAAACTGTGACTTATCCCATTGTAAAATTCTCTCTTTTTTTAACTTACTTTTCTGTCTGGTCCTTTGCTTGCACCCCACACCCCTTTTTAAGGTAGATTATTTCCAAGATTGTCATCAATACTGTATCTTTTTCAGTTTGATTTTATGCTGTTGTTTGTTTGGCTCCCTTGGTGATTTCGGCATTAGGAGACCTGCAGAGAACCGTGTAGCTAGAGGAGACTGAGAGCATGTGTTAAAAGCACAATCCCTGTTAATGTGGATATACCTGGTATCATTAATGTGCGGCTATATTGATCCCTCAAGGCTACCATCATCCTGCACTTCAGAGAAGCTCCACTAAATTATTCTCTGGGTACTTCAGCTTCAGCCAGAGAACCATAAACCTGCAGCCAGCATCAGATTATCACTGTGGTTATTTATGTGCAAGTTTGTCTGGACTAAAGCTGTGGCAGGAGAGAATCCTAAGAAATAGTCTTCCTTCAGGAACAGGTTTGAAACAATTTAAATAAAGGTTAGTTATATCAACATTTACTAGTAACTAATCATTACCTTGCCAGTCTTAACTATCCTACTTTCCTGCTTTCACTGTCTAAGCAGGGAAAACCCAGTAAAGGCCTAAAAATCTATTTTCATATTCATATTCAAAAGCTACTTGCTTTATTAGCAGTTTCACATCCAGAGCCCTAAGTGTATTATACATTTAAATTAGGGTCTCCCCAAACGTATGGTTTTTCCTTGTGAGGCATGACATCACTGGAAGAAAGCTTATCATCTTATTTCTTCTGGTGACAGTTAGGACCCAACATGACTTTCTATTGTAATATTTGCATTTCTGGAAGGTTAGAGCTTCAGCAGCAATCACTGTACATCATACACAATCCCTCTGGATGTGTATGTGTAAAAAGCTTATGACACCTTACTGTGGTCATCTACCTTCACTTCACTTCTCAACTGATGATGACTTCCCTGGAAAATGCAATGTGATGTTTTAACATTTCCCTGTTATTTAAAAGCTACAAATTCTTATCGGATTTCTAAAGCCCACAAGAGTAATACTGCTCAAAAAAATCAGCCTTCATGAATGTAGAGGGAGCTAAGTGTACTTTCATGTTTACATGTGTACATAGAGGACACCACTATAATGTTACATCAAAGGTGAATCAGAATTTCTTTTGACTAGGTTCTAGTGTGATAACTAAAGATTCCCAGCCTTGCTTTTACATGAAAGTCACCTTTAGCCTGTGGTAAATTTCAATAAACTGTCTCGGTATATAGAGTAAAGATGGCCATACAGCTATGTTAAACTGGATTTTGTGGAAAAAATTGTTAAGGTAAACAGTTATATTGTTTTAACTGTTACTTAATAGCTTTTAATTTTACTTTTTATTTTTAATTTTTTAATTCCACAGCAAAAAGTTTTCAATTATACTTGTTTAAAAACAGTATGCATAGTATATTTTTATCTGTTTTTTAGGTTGTCTTCTCTAGTTTTTTTAATATATTGTAAGTTTACCTTTCCTTCCTGTGTTTTGTGTGAGGCAGTTATACTCTTTCTTCTAATTAGGACAACTGGGCAGAATATCATCTATCCTATAAAGGATATTTGCATGTTTTACAACAGGACAAATGGGCAATACATTTTTCTTTGCAGAAATTAATATTCTTCATTGTAAACAATATAATCCATCATGTTTGCTCTATGTGGTGAAGTGAATATCCTGATAGTTAGCAAGAAAGCTTACTGAAGTACAGTGACCATCTGCATCTCTCTGTTGGGCTTTAAAGGCCAGTTCTCCCTTCTAAAGATTTATAATACAAAGGGCAATTCTCTAATTAGTACTGTAAATTAGTGTTGCCATGAGGTTAAAAAAAAAAAAAAAAAAAACTAACAGCCCCTGCAGTATTTCAATTAATGTTATTTTTAATTGCTTGTATTAGCATTTGAGAACAAGATTGATTAGCTTTTGACTGTCAAAGAAACAGAACTTGAAGCTCTTAAATACTGAAATGGAAGTTGTTAATTATATTTAAAAATCCATAGATACAGTACATGGAAATCTGGAAGGTCATCTGAGTACTAAAGACAGTATGTTTCATTTCTGTTCTGTTTAAATAAAAATTTGAAATGTTTGCATAGAGCCACACGTATTTTTTATGCTCTCTGCTAATTGATCACACAAATTAACATCTCCAAAATCACTTTAAAAACAAAACAGCTTTAATAGTGCATCTGTTTATAGAAAGTAATTTTAGAAGTTGTTTAACTTTAAAGTGATTAGTTAATTCTCAATTTGGGATTAAAGTGGCAAGACCTGAAATTTCTCCTAAAGCTGTCATGGGTATTCCTCTGTAGACCCTGATTCAACAAATAGTGCTGGTTTGCAAGGACTTGAAGGCCGGTTCTGAGACAGGACTTGTGCTCCTTTATCAGCAAGTTGAAGACCCCTGCCTGAGGTAGATTTAGAGACCTCAGAATGGGACACAGAAAAGCCAGCAAGCACAGAAGAGATCTTCCTGTAGCAAGCTAATAAGGATCCTGAGGCTAGCTGTTCTGTGTAGCACCTGACAGAGCTGCTTGAGTCAAACAAGGTAGCCACAGGCTGATAATCTTTCCAGAATACACCTCTAGTTATTGTTTAGAAGAAACAACCACTATCAGGACTTTCTCCATTATTAATAGGCCCGTGTTAGAGCAGTAATCTGGGAAGTAGAACACCTGGATTCATGTTCTTCATCAGCTTGAAACGGTTTAAATACATCACCCATCTTGCAGGGATATATATTAACATCCAGACCATTAAGGAAGGGAGAGGAAGGGAAAGGAGAGAGGAAAAGGTGATAGGTTTTTCTTCTAACTAGTTGTGTTGTGCTGTTTTTCAGCAGAATGTGAGTGATCTACTAAACCTAACTATTTAGACATATCTAGTTCAGTATCGCTTGAGTCATGCCTGGACTCAGGAAGAAGAAGGTATCTGTTCAAACAAAATAATTTCTGGTTGTAGCTCTTAGGCACTTGTTGAAGTCCTCTGAAGATTGTGTGGTGGAATCTAAGTTGATGTACATTGTTAGACCTCTATCTCCACTTGTTGAAGATCTTCTCTTTAGTGACTCTTGGATGCATACTTAAGTATTTTGCTGAACTGAAGCCTTCAACCCAGATCCCAAGTGGAGTGGAAACCTTAGTTCCACATGTGGAGGACCTGGCTCCTACCATTACAAAAGCAAAGAATATAAATGTTACCTTCGCAGCAAAGACCACAGTAACTGACAGCATTGTCCTGACTTCCATGTTCTACCTTTACCTCTTGCAATTTTCTTCACATCCTTATTCACTAACCTTATTCTTTTTCTCACAGACATATACAAAAAAAAAAAAAAAACAAAAAAAACCTGCAGATTATAAGTAATCATATATTAATTATTCCACAATAGTTTTAATGTGAAGGAACTATTGCCTATTGCCTGGTTTCTTACTGCTTGACATCTTCTAACTAGATAATAGTAAAAAATGAAGAACACAAAGGAAAGGGAGATTAAGATAAGTAAAACTGAAATACTGAAATTAAAAAAAATAATAAGACAAATGGAGCCTGGTACTTTCCAGTTAGGAAAAAAAAAAAAAATCACACTTTAAGTAAAAAAAAAAAAAATTAATCAACATTTTCATTTTGAAGAAGGTTTTCATCTGAAAAAGCTTTCATACAAAAAAAATCAGTTACATGTGTCAAAACAGTATGTCAACTCATCAGAGGACCAGGATTTTTTTAGAGGCAATTAGAAGATATATTTTAGAGCTAATTTGACTATCTAATGAGAATACCATAAATGAAGTGATTCAATATAGCTCAAGTACTAGTGATCAGGGTCTGACAAGGTCAAAAGTTTCAATTATTAATATTTATATACTGAAGTGGGCCAGTAGTTTATTCACAGTTAATACTTAAAAAGCAACAACAAATAAACAAACAAACAAAAACACCAACAGCATAGTGACCATCAATGAATTATTATACCAATCTCTTCTAACCTGTTCTTGAATCCCTACCTGCAGTACACATGTCAAATAGAATGCTATATTTAATTCCTGGAGAAACAGATTATAAATCAAATTACATAGAATTAATAGTACCTAATTACTAGTTATATACTTCACCTGGAGTACCATATTCAGTAGTGAACACCATGCTTTAGGATATAGTCATCCTTGGTGGCTTATAATACAGAATCTGAAGTACAATAAAACTCAGAGAGAAGGGGAAAGAAATTAAAAAGAGAGAGAATAAAAAAGCACTTTCTTTTTAATATTTGAATAAAAATCTTGAGGTTTAAAGAAATTGTCATGCATGGCATTTTAGTAGATAATCATAAAACGATGAATTGCATAACTGGTACAAACACATCCTGCTGATCTCTGAAAAGAAAAAGTAGCCTTAAAATGTTTTGTTTTCACTACAAGATTGTAACTTTCTGGGATAGAGATACTAAGCCTTTTTGAAGAGTTAGTTTTTTGTTTGTTAGTTTTTTAAATGCTTCATGCTATGGCATTTTAAACTTAACTTATTTGTGCTGTTGCAGTGTTATGACATGATTTGGGGCCAGAAAGAAAGAAGAAAAATAAAAGCTTTTCTGTCATGTAAGACTGCTGGAGGTGTACACAATCTTTTTTTTTTTTTATTTTTTTTTTAACCTGTCATATAAATCAGATGAGTAAAATTTAATGTTGAGGAATTCTGCAAATTTGTAAATGGACACTGTCAAATGCTGGATAATTGGTACGTTGTACTTGAAGTCTTAAAATAAAGTTTGAGGCATCAAGCTCCTGAAGACTTTACAAAATTTGTGTGTTCCTTATGATCTGTACCAGTTTCCCTATGCAATTCTCAAATTGTTAAGAACTATCCTAAAAACAGGTTATCTTTACTTTTCTGCTTACTACTTCCTCAAGATCTAGACTAATCACTGTAAATATGGAAACAAGGAAGTTCTCTATCCTCCTCCTATAAAACTTTGCCAATGTTATTTAATTACAAAGCATAAAACAAGAGAGAGGTACACAGATACCACTAGTGCTTTAAATTGGAGTAATCATGGCAAAGTTTTAAATATTTTTTCCTTAAAGAGTGCCTTTTGAGTGTTTTATAAGTTATTTCCCAATTTATTGTGTCAACAAGGAGAGTCAGTTAACGTCTGTGTCTTATTTTATCTATTTGTGTGTTGGGAAAACGCCTACCTGTTTCTATTTGTAATCAAGACATGTTTCTCTTTGGTGTTCACCTAATACAAAAGTACCAATTTATTGTTTTACAAGTGGATAAAATGAGAGAAAGGAGATTAGTTATAATACTGAACCTCTTTTTGCTTTCTCTTCTTTAACAGTAAGAACATAAAAGTATTCCCTCCAGCTAGACTTAAGGATTAATTTCTAAAGGGCTTTCAAGAGGCATTGCTGTGTTAGGGAGTGCTTATGCAGCAGTTAAGGATGTGATTAGCTTTCTGGTCACCGAAATTTTGATACGCATACAGCCTTAATTTTTGCAGGCATCTATTACTTTTTGGCCAGTATGTAAGGGGTGTTCTCATTGTTGGCTGCCCCACCGTAGACAATTATTCCAATATGGCTATGTGTTTTTTTTATTTTCAAAAAGAGTGACTTCAAAAAGAAGAATAAGCTTAACTCATCATCTGTAGAACTATGGCAGGATGGTGACAGAGAAAGAATGCATTCTTTCCTTTGAAAATGAAACAAAAGTCCAATCTTACCTGCAGGAGATTTTTTCTTCTTTTTTTTCTTTTCTTTTCTTTTCTTTTCTTTTCTTTTCTTTTCTTTTCTTTTCTTTTCTTTTCTTTTCTTTTCTTTTCTTTTCTTTTCTTTTCTTTTCTTTTCTTTTCTTTTCTTTTCTTTTCTTTTCTTTTCTTTTCTTTTCTTTTCTTTTCTTTTCTTTTCTTTTCTTTTCTTTTCTTTTCTCTTTTCTTTTCTCTTTTCTTTTCTTTTCTTTTCTTTTCTTTTCTTTTCTTTTCTTTTCTTTTCTTTTCTTTTCTTTTCTTTTCTTTTCTTTTCTTTTCTTTTCTTTTCTTTTCTTTTCTTTTCTTTTCTTTTCTTTTCTTTTCTCTTTTCTTTTCTTTTCTTTTCTTTTCTTTTCTTTTCTTTTCTTTTCTTTTCTTTTCTTTTCTTTTCTTTTCTTTTCTTTTCTTTTCTTTTCTTTTCTTTTCTTTTCTTTTCTTTTCTTTTCTTTTCTTTCCTTTTCTTTTCTTTTCTTTTCTTTTCTTTTTTTCTACCAGTGTTTGAACAGTATGACATTTCTTTGCTGAGAAGCCATTACTTCCAGATTTTGCCTTGCCAGTAGAAGGAAGCTGTTCTAAAGAATGACCTTCCCACAAGATCTACCATCTACATGTAGACTTGGTTGTAAAGAAGATGTGTGATGAATATTACTGCTAGCAGAGTAAGGAGTTAGGAGCTCATTCTAGGAATCCAACCTCAAGGTTTTTCATGTAGCAGGTATTACATGCCTTTGTATATTAAACTAGTGTCATACAGAACTAAAAACATTTTTTTACCACTACACCAATAGTAAATGGATCTGTGATGGGATCTCTATATTATATTTCCAGTTTTCTTGTAAGTGGATTTTTACAATGTATTGTTCTTATTACTTTAATGGACTCTGAATAGATTTGCTTGCACTACAGAAACAACGAGACCAACTCTGAGAATGACATCTTTCTTGTGATTTCTTTTTTTATAATTATTTTTTTTTTTTTTTTACAGTACAACAGGTTACTGAAACACTTCTCAATCACATAAGTTTTGATAAACCATTCTCCTATAGTCTTTCCTAATATCATCTTTACTTTATTGTCCATAAATTTCATTGAACCCTGTTAGGACTGTCTTTACTGAAAGACAAAGATGCATTTATCTGAAGACTCTGAAAGCCTTCATGCACCGAGATATCACACTCAGCAAAATATGTATCCACTTCTAAACTTTTTCACACAATAAGTTTGATGCATTTTGGGCCTGTCTGGCAGTACTGGTTTGTTCTGTGCAAGCAATTCCTGTTGCACTGCAATCATGTTGTGTCCGCTGCAGGATAAGAACCGCAAAGAACTAAATCACGAGCCATGAATGGCATGATTCTATTAGAAAAGATACCTCATGGAGGAAAAAAGACTGTTAGATCCAATGTACAAATTCGACTAGCATAGCCACAGGAAAAGATATCTCTATAGAAGATTTTATGGCAAAAATGCATAATAATGGCCTTCTTTGGGAATTCAAAGATACCAGAGACTTTCACTGAAGTTTGCTGAGCTTCTTTAGTGAACTTAGTGTTAGTAATAAATTCTGGTTTGAACACAAGCTTGATGCATTAGAAAACTATGCCAAAGTACACTTTTGTTCTTGTCATGAAAATATGGAGAAAAGGTCTACATATCACTGCTGTGGCAAGTTGACATCCAACAAGATTTATGCTATTTGAAAACCCTATTCTTGCTAAATACATTACATATGTAAGTTCAGTGTAATTTACTTGGAACTTTGCTGCTACAAATAATGTTAATATCTCTGTTTTGATATGACATGAAATTTATTTAATCTGGTACCTCATTTTGAAATATATTCATTAAAAGTGCTGCATGGAGGAAGAATCTGTCAGCGCAAATCGTGTTCATTTTCAGTGTGACAGTATTCACAAGTCCCAAGGAATAGAACAGTTGAATAGATAATGTCACATATCATAGCATTATTCGGATGGTGTGATCTTCTTATTGATTGGACAGCAGTTGCAAATTTAAAGCTTATGCTACATTTCACTAATACCGTGACAATGAAAAACATGAGAAATGGTCTGTCAAATGTGTGAAAATTGTGTCATGCAAGTAAATAAAGACACAGTTTATAATTCTCTGTAAGGCTGAGGATAACATTTGTTCTGGAATTAAACAATAATGAAACAGAGGCTCTGCTTTGTGCTTTGAACATAAAATGGGGTTATAATGGAAGAACAATTCTTTCATTACTGATATTACAAAATAGCTGAAATGGTTAGCTTCCCTATAGTGTAAAAAAGCCACTTCTCAAGCAGATAAATGAAGGCAACACTATTGAGACTGCAGTTTGTAATCTCTGTAGCGCTATCAGCCTTTGAGACAGAGGGAATTTTATCCTGTTTTTATTGTTGTAAAGCTTCTTTTAATAGAAATCTTTCCTAGTTAAAAAAATAAAATAAAATGAAATTTTTTTCATATGCAATACCTATCAGAGCTAGAGTCCAAAAGGCCAAAATAAAACCTAGAATTCTATTTTTCACCAAGTTATGTCAGAAGTCCCAAGAACTGGAACAAGTGAATGAATAATAGCTTGTATCATGGCATTACTTGGATGTTGTGAGTAGAAATGCATCAAGCAACATGACTAGAATTTGTTGAATATATTTTTAGTCTATCCCTCACACTAAAAGAGGCAGAGGAGGGACCAATTCAGATGTATGAATACAGATGCTCAGTAGCATTTTAAATGCCAAAGTATCCTGCCTGGCCTCCAGCTGTCACTCTAGAAAGGCATGGGTCTTCCACAGATCCTCTGTCATTTTTGCCAGCCTCATGGAGATGTCTTGAACACTCTAGATCATCTCAATGGCACTGCATTTATGCAATTGATTCTCCCTGGGAGTGTTTCTGGGTTTCATTATATGCTTAAACAACAAGGAGAAAGCACTAATGAAGAAAGCAAAAAGATGTAGTCTGACCTGCAACCAGAAAGTCAGGGACTTGGAGCTTGGCTTTCATTATGCCCTGCCTCTATGGAAGCATGTGTATGTCCCCAGTGAGAAAGGTGCTTGGATACTTGTGTTTAGGGTTCAACACAGTTCAACACACCCTGCTGCCTCTATGGAAGCATGTGTTTGTCCCCAGTGAGAAAGGTGGTTGTATCCTTGTGTTTAGGGTTCAACACAGTTCAACACACCCTGCTTTTGCAGTGTGTTACGTGTAAAAGGTAAAGCTTGGAAGTGATGACAGAGGTAAAGGGGTCTACATCTCTTGGGTTCCCAGGAGCACAGTCAGAGATATCCTTGCCCATGTCAAGCCTGTATTTTAAGAGCAGTTTCACGGTCATTGTTTACCTCTGGAGGGCACTCTGGAACAAAATTAGAGCAAACCGGATTAACTTCAGGAAGGGAATAGAGAGTTGCCTTTAAGCGTGCCTCCAGTTTGGCTTGTGTAACCACTCACTGCACACTGTGCCTAGCCTGGCTGTTCCCTGGTATTTCTTTGTCCTTGTGGAGTTATCACTGGACTAGCATTGGCTGTACAGAAGAGCTTGGTGGAAAGAAGAGCCTTCAAAGGGTTTTGATGTTGCTTTCCACAAAAACAAATATTTATAGCACGTAGGCTGGCTGTGAAGATAGTATACACATGAGCAGTGAAATCTCAGAAGGACCTGCAAGCTCAGGTACATATGGGCTTAATTATTCTTCTAGTTTATTGTCCTATCCACTAGCTTGGATCTGCATTGTGTGGGAGAGAGAAGCTGTTTATTTTCACTTGTTGAATTACTTGCTGAAATGAATTTTTGATGGCAAGCTGACAGAAATATCCCTACACATCTCTTCCAAGCAGGGCTGTGCACAGGAGATGCCTGCTGTTTTGCAAGGTATTGTGGGTGTGATCACCATCATTGACACAGCATCCTCTCTGGAGTTGGCAGAGACAAGAAAAAATGTCATGGATCTTTATGTTGGGATTTTTTGGTCTCACATATTACTAAGGTTTCATTTTCATTTATTTGTCCAATTCTGCTGAAAATTGCCACCAGGTAAAATCATCCAGGCTTGCATTTCATTTTGGCATTTTTCCTAGTCTCTTGCCCATAGTTTTCTGTATTGCTACTCACTTTAGAAAGGTGGCAATGGGGTGCCAAAATGAGTCACTATCTTTCAAAGGTCAGCTCAGAGAAGGAGTAGTCCTACAGGCCTGATCCCAGCCACATTGATAAGTGTCCTGTACAGCTCTAGACCTTTTCAGCCTGGCAGGCTGTGTACCCTTGCTTCAGCCCCAGCAGAAGCCATGTAATGGAATGGTCCCCATTGCTTACTGTCCAATTTGCAAACAATGTGCCCTGTGAATGCCCTATCTGCATCAGAGTACTGTGTAAGTAAAGCCAGTCACTCCTGGCCTTACTTGCAATGAATCTTTAGCTCTCAGGAAGCACTAAATCACCATAAATGATGATGAATTTGCTGTCCACTCATTCTTTGTGTGAGTAGAAATTCAGGAAACATAGTGGGTGAGATGCTCTTGAACAAACAGCTCTTCATGACATACAATCTGTCCACCCACAAAACCCTCCTGAGTTGCCTGGAAAAGAGAGGGCTTCTGAGCATGACTTTGGACTAACTAGGTTGCCCTGAGAGAATAAATGTGGTCTGCAGACCCTAGCTGCCATGATTAACCATATGAAGTTAATGGATAGGCAGGATCAAGCATCATCAGAAACAGTCCTTTATTCTCCCTAAACATTTAAAACTGTATCTCAGTCATTCCAGCACAAGAAATAGGGCTGAAAAAAAGTTTTTATATAAGTAATTTCAGGGACTGCACTTCTTTCTAGAATGACAAACTGCTGCACAAAGAAAACAAATGAATTTATATGACATAAATTTGTGGTTTACTGAAAACCAAAATAAGCAATTTGAGTCAATTAGGTATGTACTACAAGTCATTCCACTGTGTGTTTTACAAGTGAAATTTTCACTCTCCTGACACAGTCTATATATTCTGCTACAACTGTTCAAATGGGTTACGACTTTCTTTTCTAAATCAGTAAAATAAGCATCCCTCAGTCCCTGGCAGCAGCAAATGGGGCCAGTATTTCTGCTGCTGTCTGCCACCCCACGTGATCCATCCTTCATACAAGCAGAGCACTGGCGATGCTGAGCAGGAGCTTCACAAGAAAAAGAAGACTCCAAACCTCAGCAAAACCATTCAGCTATGTGTGCCCTGGGGTCACAGCCGTGGAACATGTCGGGAGAGCAGCAAAACATTGCAATTCCTCTACAGGATATCAAGGGATCCTTTATCTTGCTATAACCATTCATAGGCCCATATCACTTTCAGATGATGGCAGAAAATCGTTGGCACTAAAGTCCCTACTGTCCAGCAATGACAAAGAAAACATCACTGCGTATCAATTGTCTTGTGGCAATTGTCACTGAGCACTGACAGCATGCAAAGTGCACTGCCATTCCAATTATTAAAAGGTCTTTTAGTCCAACCTGGTTTTCCCAAAGGTAATTGTTATCAATTTATTTATCTAGTTTTTCCTAATTACAAGAAGAAAAAATGGCTTAGTGAAATGCATTGGCATTTCACAGTGTTTTCGGGGGAAAAAATCCCCAGAAATGTAGACAAAATATGTTTCTTTAGGAGAATATGATAAGTCATTCTCTATTGATTTAGAAACTTCACATAAAGAAAGTTTTGCAGTGTTTAAAATGAGATTGAAAAGTGAATGCATTGGATTTTTTTTTTATCTGTATTATCAAAGTCTAGGGTTGGTTTTGATTCAGTCTTCTTTTTTTTTCCTGATGAAACGTTTCATGTTGTAATGTAATAGAATTAATAAGATCTGATACACTGACTTTTAATGAAATTTCATTTTTCAAAAATAGGCACATAAAAATGTCTCCATAATAAACTTAATTAGAGAAAATAGAAGATTGTATTATTTCATCATTAATACAAAGAGATGGATAATTAGGAGGATGCAATATGCATATTGAGTGAAACCAACCTTCTGCAGGAGGCTGGAGTATACAGACCTTCTGTGGGATGTTATTTAAGCCAACATATGGGACTCCAGGCCCCATCACTTGCTATGATTATAGTATTCAATACTCTTTAAACGTACTTTTCAAACTCTGTGATCTCTCCTCCCTTTGGAGAGGTATGCTGCTGATGTACTTTGGCCCATCCAGGAAGGAAATCTTTTGCCTCATGGGGCCTTGTGGACTACTTGCCAAATAGTTTTGTACTCTCCTGTGGGGACCAGTGTAAGCCAAGAGAGGTCACTGGCACCTCCCATGGCTGATCTCCACTGCATATGGTTTTTCAGCACTGAAGAAATGATAACAGTGCCTATGTTTTAGTCCTTTCATAACCTGCTTGTGACACCCAAGTCCACAAGCTGCAAGTTATCACAGCTCCACTGGTGACAATTTATACCAGGTGAGGAACTGGCACTTTACAATATTTTTTTTCTGGTAATCTGGTGCAGACTGTCTGTACCCTAAACATATTTGTATTAACCATTCTGTTCCAGTTCCTTCCCAGAAGAGCCCAAAACATGCTGCATTTTCCATATTTGTTCAATCTCCCTTCCAGTTCCTTAGCCTTTCACTAAAGCTCTACTTTCTTGGTTTCGGTAATTTTCCTGACATTTTTCTTCATTTTCTTCTGTACTAGTATATCTTCATGTGCTTCTGCAATGTTATTGTCAAGGTCTTATTTCATTATATAACTCTTACTTACATCAGCTGATACACTGCACATGTCAATACTTTTATTATCCAGTTTTTACCACAGAAACAGTAAAAATCCTCTATTTAGCTTGATACCAGATTATTTGTAAATGTAGTATAAACTGTGCTATTCCAAATGTCGTTTTGGTGACTGAACCATTTGCTGTTTTGCTGGAACATGGAGCAAATTAATTTTCTGATGCAATCAGAATGAAAGGCAGTTTTTCAACTGTTGAGGGTGAAATTCACTCCTGTTCACAGGATCTGTACAAGGACCTCATTTAAGTTTAGCCGATGTGTGAGACCTTGTATGGGTACTTTAAACTGATGGAAATTTATTGAGCTGATTTGTTCCGTCTATTATATTAGTACTGTTCTGAATAGGCTATGCTCTCATTGGTGACTTTTCTCTAGTAATTCCATTCTTTTTACGTTGTTACCGATGTTATGATTGATATTAAATTAGCCCTATCAAGGATGGTAGCTTCCCAACCTGTCTTAAAATATCCCAAACTTGTTTGTAAAAAGTACAGCCAATATATTTTAAAATAAATGTTTTAAATTATGCTTATATTAAAAATGACTATTCTCAGTAACCAACATTCATAAAAAAACTGTATCATAATAAAGTAGTATAACAGGATTTGGTGAAAAAGTAGCTAAAAACCATTTGCGTTTCAAGCCTACAAACAACAGTGTTTTGAGAAGTGGTTTGAGAACTCATTGTTCTTCCAAAAGTGAGGTGGCAGAGTTGACTTCTAAAATCACTTGAAACCAGTTTTTCTGGTGGTTCCACTGTGAAATAGTCTGTCATGTAGTGGGATTTTTGCATGTGCTTTTGAGGATTGGGGTGTTGGCTTTTTTGCTTTTAAATAATAGTTCTAATTCCAGACAACAGCAGTAAGACAGAATGCTACACCCTATTTTCACAAAGCCTGGACTGGCAGTTGCTGTTCAGGGAAGCACTAGGAACTGAAGGTAACTTTAAATGTCAGTGAAACATATTCCTGGCTGTGCATTCCTGGGGTTAGGATTTTACAAGTGAGCCTCTCAGTTTCATCCTGCCACCCATGTTTTCAGTAGACACGTTCGTGTCCTTGCCCCCAAACCACCTTTAGCAGTGCACCTCTGCCTGTTGACAGCAGCATTCCACAGCACACAGCCACTTTGCAGTGTCAAAAAGCATACCAGTACTTTGAGATCAAATTAATATTTCCCCATTTAAAATTTTGACATTGTGAAAAGGGCTCTGTTCCAACTGATTGCTGCTGTGAATTGTTCCTTACCCCTTATAATAAGTCATTAATTTTATCATTGCTCCTCAGCAGATATCTCATGACAACAGGCCTGTAGCCATACCTTACTAGCAACTTCACTGATTACATGTTCATAAAGCAACAGCTGTGGGGAAGGTGTCTGTCCCTCAGTCCCTGGGTTCATTTCATGCCTGTTGCTGTGAGACCACAGCCTGGTTTTGCTGTACTTTTGGTTGTGGCCCCAAGGTCTGGCTGCAGTTCCTGCTGCAGAGCTGTGCACAGCTCGCTGTGCTGCCAGGTCTTCCCATCACTTCCACCCTGCAGAAACATGCTGCTGATCCTGTTTCTTAACAGCTTTCAGTAAGCTCAGATCTAGAATCACAAAATATGTTCCTCATATTCTTCTTACTTCTCTCCCACCTCTCCCCCCAACCTGCTCACTGTATTTTACGGGGAAAATTTGGTGCCAAGGACTAATTCCTAGAACAGGGTCTGCTGTGAGAAATCACAGCTGGAGGCAAGCTCTGAGCTCTCTGACTATCTGCTTGGGACTTTCAGTAGCTTCTCTCCCCAGGTGACATTTTTATACATTGACTTTTGCAACCCCCCTTCTTTCTGTGGGTGCTGTACGGGGTAGCCCAGGCATCTTGCTCCAGGCTCTGAACACCACCACAGATGCCAGACATCTAGAAAGTAAGCATCATGACAAGCATTCAGACCTCCCAAATGTGGGCACATCATTTAGATGACTAGATTTGAATGAGTAGCACACTAAGAAAAGACAACATTATTTCTCTCCATGTGTGGTATTTTTCTCCATAGCCATATAACACTTCTGCAGTGGGTCTCTCATATGATTTTCTACCATGAGCTTGAATTCCCTATCTTTTTAGAGACTCATTCGTAGCTCCCTTGCATCCAAGGAGAAATAACTGAACCCCAATGGCCACAGATAAAACAGTTGTTAACAAACTATTTGTCTGGGTTGTTAGCAGATTTTGAACTCTTGGGGAAAGACTGGGGCAGTGGAGGATACTGGTGCAGGACAAGATGCCTAAGGTTTTCTTCAGCATTAGAAGCATCATTCTACCCTATCTGGCTACAATGCATAATTCAATTAGCATTGTCCCTTAAACGCCTGTCTGCTGAGTTATCCAAACTTATTCCCTGTTTACTCCTGTGGTCCCCTTTATAGATGCATTTCCTATTGCCATCAGTCTCTATCTTTTTCTGTCATTTTATTTCTCTGCTAGAAGCCATATAATTCTTATCAGCACCCATAGTACATCATCCAGCCCTCCTTTATATTGTACGGTGCTATCAATATTCCATTCTTATATGTTTTTAATCTCAGACAAGAATATTGTATCATCTTTGCTCTGATAAAAGAAATGTAGTATTTTTTTGTATGGAAACTATTCTGTAATCCACATGAATATACAAGAGATTTGTTTTCTGTATTGAAAAGAGGTCTTTTTTTACAGTATCTTTAGATCAGAAAAGACATTACATTTTTTTACGTTTTTCTCCTTAAAGGATGAATTTAGTGCTCATGAAAGCTGCCACATTGACAGCTCTGAGAAAATAAGCCTATTTAATTGGCCATGGAAAAGATAAGTAGCAGCAGTGTAAGCTTCCTAGACTGCTTATGCATTCACCTGAAAAAAATCTATGATCCTGCTTCCATTCAAGTCAATGGTAAAATTCCCTCAAACCTGGTTCTTCATTTGGCTTCTGAGCCTGCCCACAGAAATAATCCCTATGGCAATGGTAGATGTTAGGTGTTCTTAAAATTCTTCTCCAACTGGAGATACCATGAATTTGTTTGGAGAACTGAACACTTTTAATGTGGCCACACCTCTGGCAGCTATCCGTCTATGCCAGATTCGCATCAGTGATATAGAGAAAAGAAAGGGTATAGCTCTTTGCCACAATTTCAAGCCCCCCTGATAATTTTAAAACTGATGGTATTAACCGTGTGTGATATATTACAAATCTCCTTTAAAGTCACTTTTTAGCTGTAAAAGGAGTGAGAGATTTTATCAACAAATATGGTGTCTACCACTGTGGTTTGTAAATGTTATGCCCAGAAGAAATCTTATTTTATAAACAGATGGATCCTTTTTACTTAATTCACTAATGCTTTACAATTAACTAATTAACAGGTTTATTGCCAAAATTAGCAATAAAAAACGTTCAGGAGTTTTGACCAAAGCAGTCTTTGGCAATTACATAGATACAAAAACAATCTGCATGATAGTTTGAGGCTAAACATTCCTCAGATCGGAATTTAACCTGCTGTTTTCAAATAAAAGTTGACAAATAGGAAACCAAACCCTGCAGATTTCCTCAACTATTTCATATTTGAGAGCCTCAGTCTTAATTAGTATTAATTACAGGTAACACAACAGAAGTTTGAAGGGGTGATTATGCTTTTTCTAGACAAACAAACCAGTTTAATGTTCTACACGTTAATGGACTAGCTTCTTCATTAGTCTCCTCTTAATGATATAGTTCTGGGTCAGGAATCATTGTGTTTTTCATGCTATAAATAATATTTAGTTTTAAAGGGCACCATATCCTATAGAAATACATAGCACAAGAGACATTTAAAATCTCATTATTGAATATTACAGCAGATAAGGAAGCGGAGGAAGTCTCATAAAAACAGACTACTTACTTTTGAGTAATCAACCACACAATTTCCCTGTATAAAAAAATCTGTCCCTTTCAACCTTATACCCCCAAAATGAAAATGAACAGTTTTAAAAATGAACAGAGTTTTAAAAAATCATATTCATTTTGTAGATTTATCTCCTGTATTGATTAATAGATGTAGACCAGTGATTCACTCACTCTTGGACATTTATTTCAAAATAAAACATACACTAAAGTACAAGATATAGTCAAGGCAAGTCATAGTCAAGTCAAGAAAAGAGTAATTTGCAGGTATACGGTGTCAGTGTGTGTGTCCATCCATATATAGCAATTCAGTAATGATTTATTATACTACCTAGTCTGACCCATTATACTTTCTTTTTGACATTGCATCTTGCAAACTGTTTATATTTTTCTTTCTGAACAAGATCTGTCTGTATAGTTCACTGAAGGTAACACTTAAACTGATATTGTATTTTGCAGAGTGCTCAGTTTTTAATACAATGGATGGAGAATGAGGTACGTAACTCCATTACCATGAATGGGAGTTATTATATTCCATTTTCTACAGACTACAAAAATAATGCATTATTATTTCCTCCCATTTTCTACCCAAGATTTGCTGAGCTATTTACATAGCTGATAAATAAAACAGTCATATAAGTGACCAAAAGAATAAAATATTTTTCTTTTTTGAACAAGGATATAAAGTCTATATAACATGGATTTAAGACAACATGACTAGTTTGTTACTTGTATAAGATATCAATATTGCATTTTAATCATTTAACAACAACAACAGAAAACTATTGGAAGACTTGTTTGGACTTAGAATTTTGTTAAACTGAACTATTTTCTTAAATGTAAGATAAGGCCATATTTTTTCTGATTACAGCATTTGATTTCATTGTTACTCTAATTTTTATTCCTTTCTAAAGGACTGTTCCTTTTCTAATTCTAATTTCTGTGAATGAAGTATAGGTATACATTTGGACTGGTTTTGAAGATAGTCCTTAATTTTGTATTTAACAGTGTTAGCATATTTTTTTATCTTACTGTGTATGTTAGGTTACAATTTTAAAGAAGTACTTTGTATTGTGGACTCATTTAATGAACTGAAGCATCTCTACAGTAATTTATTCACAGTGAGCCTCTTGTGTTTGTATGTATTAAAGAAGGACTCTGCATGAGAGTTAATAAACATTGGGGAAGTTTCGAATTGGTGTAGATTGCTGGAAGTTTGATTCTTTAATGTTCTTAGCATATGTACCAACCAGAATATTTTATGAAGAGCGCATGTACTAAAAGGCAAAATTTCAGTTTATGTCAGTTTTCTTTTAAGTGGTGGATGTTATCCTTCTGTTAGAAAGGAGTGTTATAATAATAGAAACACTGAAAGATTTAAATATAGAGAGCTAGTGGACAGTGCTATAATACACAATTTATCCTATTTGAAACTTGTTAACAAGGGCAGTGATCCATGAAGAAGATTCTTCTTTGAGTTTTTTTGTCTGAGTTTAAATTAATGGTTTGGGAGTGGAGTTTATTACTGTGTGCTATATAGCTAGCAATCGTTTAAATTCAACACAAACTGCAAATGGACTGGGGTTTTCAAGGTGCCTAGTTATAGTTGTGATTGGCAACCAATCATTTCTTTCTCATTTTCATTACAATATGTCATCAGAAACACAAGTTTGTAAGATGCTTCTTCTGTTTACCATATGTTTGATATTCATGAACCCAATCACAGAAAAAAAAAAAAAAAGTAACTTAGCAATACTACTACCTTTTTCAAATATGAAGTAAGTACATACATTAGTTTTCAACCCATCTGACCTTTAAGGATTAGTAAATGAGAAACAGACATCAGCAAACAGCATCTGAACCTTTAGGGACAGTTGATGTAATCATATGCCAGTGTGGCCTACATATCAATATAGTGATTCCCAAGAATAATAGAGATATTATGTCAGTGAAACAGAAATCATAGAATGATGATCTGAGGATCAGCAAGAAGTAAGGTTTTGACCTTGAAGAGGTTTAAAAATGCCTTCTGAACAGCTATCTGGGACATAATTAAAGGCATTTTAACATGATAAGCCCTGAAGAGTGCAAACCATCATCTCTGCACATTGAAGAGTAAAAGATATTGCTTTTATAGCTGTGGAGCTTATGGTCAGAAGTGATATGAAATATTGGAAATGTGACAGTTTTATAATAATTTTATACTCATTGTAATAATTTTCATTTGCAGCTTTTTGCCAGTGAATCTCTGGACTGGCATTAAATATTTCTCACTCCAGCTTGCTCTGCAATATTAGAGTGTCTCTGTGGTCCTTCTTTTTTCACATAACAGTGTGCATAGAAGTTGCAAGCAAACAGGCATTAAGACGATGCCTGTTATTCAAGCTAACAAAAGAATAAGGGACGAGAATTCCCAAATACTTTTTGTTAAGTTTCGACATGAAGAATACACTGAAGTCTATTATAAAAATGCAACTGTGGTATTTCAAGCAAGAAAATAAATAAGTCTGGTTGACTTCTGCAAACTAATTATTGCCAGAAAATGGGAAGATGAAAAGAAAATATGTAGATGAAGAAACTCACAGTACATTTTCTTTTTTCTTCTTTGAATTCTGAAGCAGTCTAATCAATATCCCCCGCAACACATGGAGGGCACGATGTAATCTAGCTCTTCTGTAAAACACAGGATGGACTACGTTATCCACTCTGTGGGTTCATCACAATGGAACTGAAAATAGTGACACATTTCATGTTAATTTTTCTTCTACTGAGAGTATGCATAAGTCCAGAGCAAAGAGAAGTCCATGTAGTTGAAAGAGAGGTAAGTGCTTTTATTATTACCATGGAAGTACCACGTAATTTGCCTGCCTGTTTATGACTCATAACTTTGGCTCTTAAAGTGACTCCCTGAATGCCTCTCTTCCCTTAGTTAGGGAATTATTTCTCAGAAGCTGTAGCAGTATCTATTTTTTATATTTAAATTTCTGTAATTGTTCCTATATCTGACTGTAGGGCTAAACTTTAGTCAAAACATTGTACACTATGCAATTAAACCATTTCCATTGTCAGTTTAAATAGTTGCTCCTTTCTTTAAATACCTTAACAGAAAATTCAACCTCCAACTAGCTCTCAAACTCATAATCATACTCATTATTTATCTTAATAAGCATTATAGCACATTTGGTCTAAATCTCTAATTCATTGACGCTTGTGTGCTGGGAGAGATTGCATTTATAAATGTTGCATACTTTTCATTTTGGAGGATATATGGCAAAAATGTCCTAAAATCTTACTATAGGATGATAAATCACAGTCACTGATATCACACCTGATGAATGGATTTTATTTAAACTTTTGTGACATCAAGGTTTGTGTTAAGACCAAACATGGTTAAATTAATCTCAGAAAACCTTACAGAGAGGTACAAATAGATAAATTTATGTGTTTCAGCTGAACTACGGCATTTGATAAGCAACCCAAAGCGGTACAAAATGTGTTAAATGGGCTTAATTTGGATCAGAGAGTGGAAGAGGTGGCTATCACCCATAAGATGAACTCATCCAGTCATGTTCAGAAATTTGCCAAGAGCCCTGACACAAAGAAGCCCAATTCTGCATATGCGTAGAGCAGCAAAGCCTTGCTCCTTGTGGGTGAAGCCTCTCAGGAGTTACTGCCTAACCCTGAGCCAATACAACCAGAGCAGCCTGTGCCATGGACTTCAAAAGCTGAACCCAATCTGAGGTGAGAAGTAGGCTGTGTGTGTCTGGGTCAGTGGTGACAGGAGCCAGGTAAAGAGTTTCCACTAAACAGACAAATATTCTCAATCCTTCACTTACTCAAATATGAAATTCAAGTTCTTTATGGGTGTGGTTTGGGTTTTTTTTTTCTTTTTTTTTTTTTTTTTAACCAAAATCATGCTGGAGGTGTATTCAACTGCTGTCATCAAATATTTACAAAAGCCTCACAACTGCATCAAATCATTCAAACTTTTACTGCAACTGGTTCTGAAAAGAACGCTGCTGCCTTCATTCACACCCACTAGGAATCTCCCAGTAGAGTCACTTCCCCCAAAAGTATACCAGATTCCTAAGATGCTAGATTAATCTGAAAGATACTGTAGAGTCTTGCATATAGATAAACTGCAACAAGTGTAATGTAACAACTATAGCAGTTCCTCTGAGATGAGAGATTATTTCCCTCCATCAGTTTTTTATTGTTCTCTCCTGATAAGACCCTTTACTACCCTTAGGGTACTTCTCTTCTGTTTAACCAAGAATGAAGAAAGCTATTTTTATCATTGAACAATATTTTTTTCTGTATAAAAGTCTTTCATATTTTGACATGTTTGTAATGCTTTGAGCTTAATGCCTCAGAGAAAGACTAGCTATTCTCAGTGTATCTGTTTGTGGCACTCAACAGAAACTTTTTGATTTCCTTTGTTTATTAATCTTTATATCTATGCTCTGTTTTATACTGAGTGCGTAACAGCATTCATAGCTTTTATTTATGTCTGTATTAGCCTCAGCATTGATATATTTTGCTAATTAAAGATGTACAGCATTTATTTGATGCCATGAAAAATGCACTATTTCCCTGCCTTGTAAACTGGATGGCTAGAAAATATTTAATCACATTAAGGGTACAGTAACAGTCTCTGTCCTGCACATGGGTTTCCAGTAGCCATAAAGATATACGGAAAAAGTGCAATATTTATTTTCTGCATAAATATTTTTTCAGAATTTAAACTCCATTCAGAGTAAAATTTCAGAGTGTCTTTAACTAGCAGTGCTTTTTTTTTAATGCTTTTAATTCACTTCTCTCTTTCAGAAAAAGTCCAAGAGTTTCAGGCTGCCTACTGACACTATTAAACAAAATTAAATAAATATTGGCTCAACCGTTGTGCAGCTAAAGAAGAGTAGATTTTGTGCCTGTATAGTGCTGCTTACATAAGCACAATGCTAACTACCTTGCAGGCATTGATTTGCATGGTATCTCTGTAAACCGCTCCAGACACAGACAGATTAATGAGCTCCTCTGTATTTAACCACCTTCGCCATTAATTCTGAGACTCAGAGGAAAGGAGAGGAGAGGTATCCTCTGATACAAATCTACATATTCTCTCAACTCTCTCAAAAGTGTTCTGTCTTTTATATTGACTTCATTATGTTCCAGTGGCAAGCAAACATCAACTGCCTCCCCGACTGAATTTTATTCTGCATTCCATTTATTTGTAGCATACTACATCTCTATTAAGGCTTATAGTAAAATCGAGTGTGAGGCTTGCTAGGTTCTGGCTACATTAGTAAAAAGATGGCAGACAGTATTATAGGCTACAAGAAAAATAACATTTGTAATATTTTTGTTCTCTTCTAGCAATCTACAAGGTCTTGCGGATTTGTGGTTTCTGTTTTATTTTTGCTCTGCTAAGAAATCAGTGCTAAAACTCAAATATATTCTTTGTATAATTTGGTTTTCTTAGCCCAATTCAGCCTCAGAAAATAAAATAATAATATTTCATTTGTTTTCCTAGAACAGAATGGAGTTTCCTTGATCAGAAGCCCATGGCTTCACAGTACTTTGTACCCAATAAGCTCCAACTCTTTTCTTCTCTTTTCTTCCATCTCACAACTTTTTTTTTTTTACTTTTTTTTTTTCCCTTAGCTTTTTACTTGCAGTAGGCTCAACTTCCTTGGTTTCCAGGATAGAGTCTTGTAGATTTGCTTTGGACCACTTAGTACAACAACTGAAGCAAACTCCGCATTTGTAAAGCAGGTTGATTTTACTCCCTCCATGGGGAAGAGGGCAGGCATTGGTGAAATCACAGTTAAAAATAGCAAAGATGAACAATGTGAGGAAAAGATGTATTGATTTATTGTGATATTAGTGATAAAGTAGTATCCTTTTCAGTTTCCGATGAAGGTGGAAAATACATCTAAAAAAGGAAAAAAAAAATCCAGATAACTTCCCTCCAGAAGAATATCCTACGTGTGGCAGGGAAATAAAGAAATCTGAAGCAATCTATCAGTGATGTTCAGTAGATGATTTCATCTGATCTGGCATCCCCAGGTCCTTCAGACAGGAAGAGCACAGAAATGGCACACAGTTCTTATGCTCCATGTAACACTTTATACAGAAGTAGACATTTCACAGATCATAATGTCTAGGGAAAATCTACAGTCTGATGAAAAGTGTTTAACTTTGTTAAACAAATAACTGTGAATATATCATCTCCATCCTTGAATTATTATTATTTGTAAAAATACAGCCAATGCAGATCTGAAAAAAGAAGTGTAGAAATCTCAACTTCTTGTTAATAAAATTAAAATGTTGAGAGGTTATTTACATGGCTTTTATTTATATTTACAATCATTTTCTTTAGTAGTAGCACCACATTGCAAATCTTCCAAGAGCAGAATCCATGAAAGGATTTGGTACAATTGGCAAGATAATAATGTAAAACTAACATGAAAGGGTCATTGCTCTGAATCACAATCAAAGTTTTAAGGAGCATCACAGAGTAATGGGGGAAGGAACTTCCTTCTTCTGAAAAGAAATGGGAAAGAAATTGGCCTTCTATTCTACAGAGGAGATAGAAGGTAAAATAAAATATCATTCTTCATTCTTAGAATGTGGTACAAGACTGAGATATTGTTAACATGATGTTAATAATGCTCAGTTCTGCTCTATGAACCTTCTGGGCAACATTTGTTATGCTTAATAATGTCAAGGAACAAGGAAATTTTAGCTGTAGTAACCATAATAATATCTCTGTTCCTTCAAGAACAGTCTTTTGGCTTGAGGCTTGCAATCCTCCTGCTGCCTCCATTGTCTGATATGAACTTTGGGGGGCAAATTATCCAAAACGGGGCTTTTTTCAAGTGGAATGAACCCGATACTCCCACTCTCCCAGACAAGTGAGGCAAGTGGAAAGTTTGCACAGCTGCAGCCATCACACCATGTCTCAAAGTAGAAAGGACCAACAGGGACTGTTAAGCAAATGAATGTATTTGGATGTGACTGACTAAAATACAGATCACTGCTGAAATGAGATGGCATTATTCAATTGTCTTTATCTCATTTCTTTGATTATTTGCTTCTAAACTCTCTGATGGTGTGGAAGGGGTGGAAGGGAAATTTCTAAATACTTCAAATGTCCTCCTAAATGTGTAACTCTGCTGAATACTGATGACAGCTACAGCCATCAAATGCAACACATCTAGTTGCAAGAAAACAGTAGAGAGCATTCCCTTCTCCCCCCTTTACACATTATACTTTTATTTCAGATCTGGCAAAGTAAAATAACTGCCCAGGCACCTTTAGCACCTGGTTCCAACCCATAAGAGCTCTTAACTCTCTTGTTGAGAACAAACAGATTAGTTTTTCTTCTAACGAGGGGAGCATAAGGGGCAAAGGAGGAAGAGAGGTATAACAACTATTCAGGGACAGATCAGAATAAGTGTAACTGCAACCCTGCCAAGTCAATAGAAAAGAGAGTGGTTTTCTCCCTCAGCTCCACTAGAAACTGCAGCAAGTATATCTACACCTTCTGTGTGACTGGGTCTGAGCCATGGACTTTGGCCCTGTGAGCCTCCTGCTATATCCAAATCAGGACAGAGGCACTCCCACCCCTCAGCTCAGGGTGGGATGCTGGTTCTCCCCAGCTGAGAGCAGGGACTGCCACGCGAGGCTATCCTCTGCATTTTCAATACACAGGTAAATGCGACAACTCACACTGCAGATGCCTTACCCTCATTTGTTGCCTTTGCACGAGGAGTGAGGAGAACAATCACAATTTCATAGCTGAAACTGGCTTGTGTTATGGGGTCATGTCCCTAGCTCCTATCCAGTGAAGCAGGCCAGGGGAGATGCAGTCATGCGAGCAGTGAGCACTTCAGTGGGATGTCTCTATTCATGTTCAAAGTTCTGTGAGTTGGCAAAAGGCTCAGGTGGTGGGTGCTCATGTTCTTTATTTCTCAGTAGAACACAGTGTAAAAGAGGTACTCGTTCAGACATTACTATCTCAACTGGGACGTGGCATCTTGTAGCACCATATCCCATGCAAAGGTGATCAACAATAAAAATCCAAGCCTCTACTTTCTCCAGAAAGCTTCAGTTTCTTTAAACTATCACCCACAGGAGCCGTATTAGAATTAGGCAGTACTGTGGTGAGACAGAACATTCTTATGACTTGTGAAGATGTGACAAATTTACGTCCAGTGGCACAGCTCCTCTCAGAGCAGCTCAACTAGGTCACCTACTTTTGTTGTCCAAAGCTGATCAGGTAGGAATTCAAAAACATAAACTTGCACTATCTCTTACTTCTTACTTCAGAGAAACTCATGCCAGTATTAAAGAACAGGCATCCTCATGTTGTACTGGTCAGATTTCTGCTTTCTACTGCCATTGCCAGCCTGGATGCAACTCCCCTGCTAGTAGTCCTGGCAGTCCTTGAAGGAACTGCTCATTGCTGTGGATCCAGCTCTCGCAGGCGGCATTTCAGGCACTGAAATTGAGACACTTCTCACATTCCTGCTTTTCTGCCAGAAAAGAAATACTCCCCTCATTGCTCTTGCTGCTCCTATGCTTCATTACCTCACCATAACGCCCACTTTTCTTCAGATATATCCTCACCTGGGATAAGTGTACTGCTTGTTTTATGCTTATTTCCCAACAGAAATACAGTATTTTTTTTTCATAATCCTTCCGCATTTAAAATTTGAATTACAAAAGAAGAAATAAACGCAAATGATAATGACTGAGCTGGTTTGGCCCCAGAAATCTGGGCCTGACCTTCTGCAAGTGAGTGGGATCAGTCCTTGTAAGTCCTCTGATCTTCTGGCAATGGGGTGCACTAATGTAGTAATGTGGAGACATCAAAATACAGGGAAATGGTAGGCTACAGGAGAGAGGGTATGAAAACAGTAGGAATGAAATGAAAGCTGACAAATTAGACTGTGAGGCCTCTTGGGCTTGCTATGTGTCTGTGCAATATGTAATAGTATTGGGGCACTCGGTATGAAGAATAATAATGAGAGATTAGTTGATGAGTTGCACAATGGATAGCTGAAGTAGTACCTTTATTGATTCTTCAAACTATTTAATTCTTTCTTTCTAGCTTACTCAGATATCTATTTAGTTGGCATCTGTCTTAACTTCATATATCATTGTAACTGTTTTCTTCCCAGACTGACTGCTACTTAAGGGATAATAGGAGGGATGCTCTGTTTTACTAGACAATAATATGGTTCCTGCTTGAATCAATTACAAGGCTGAAGGGAACCTGATTATTGCCAGAGAAAATGGGGCATCCCTCCTATTGTGCTTAATATACTAGAAGTGAACCAATAAAGTTGATTTTTGGATACAAAGTTAATTACATTGAAAAATCAGCTGTAATCCAGCTGATGAATACTGCTTTTAAACACCCAGAAGTATACTCATTTAGACCTATTATTTCCTATTTGTAGGAATTAGGGTCTCTATAAAGTTAGCTGATCAATTTCATTTTAATTGTTTCCTTATTATAGAAAGAAGTATGGAATGAAGATAATACTCATATGCCCACCTCTCAAGGGTGTCCTGAGAATTAACCAGTTAATGCTTTTACAGCACTTTTAACTTGTACAAGGAAATATAAATGTTATGCATTATTAAGTAATAATTAGTATTAAGCAGGAATACCTAAAGAGCAATTACAGATTGCTTTCTCATGCCCTTTCCAATCCCTACCACTTATTAGGTGGAATCCCACCTAGAGTGCAGAGAATGCACTGCCTTAGGACTACAATTTACATCTGCCTCCATTCGTTTCAGTAAATCAAGCCTTCTGGTTCTCCCTTTTTCCACTCACATTGAGAGAGCTGGGTTTACAGGCAATGCAAAGCAAGGCTATGTGTAGGCAAAACATATGCCTGCAAGCCACTAGAGAAGATAGAACATGTTGGAAAATAGGCCAGATGGCTGTTCATTTAGCTTTGTGGACTTTCTGTCTTGCAGCATTGGGCCTTTGATAATGTTGAGATTTTCTGTGATACCCCTGACCAAGAAAAGAGGAAAAGATGGCATTTGTGCTGAAAGTCTGCCCAGATGTGGTGAGAAGGACACACTGTAATATCTGACTTTGCTTTCAGGTCCTTCATGTCATGTGGAAGAAAAACATCTAAGAAACAAGATGTGGGTGTGCTGCAGGTATTTACACCTTCATAAGCTTCCACCTCCAAGTGATGGTGAAGCTCCTGAACATCACTCAGGGAACAACAGATATCAGTTGCAGATGGAGACATGCATCAGTTCTGTCTAACAACCACACACATAGGTTTGCCTGAAGGAATAAAGAATTGAATTTCCAATACTCAGATTTTTAAACAGTACACATGTAAAATAGGGAGGCTGTAGGATGATAAGGATTAACAGGGAGAAAGCCATGCTGATACTCTCATATCATTTTACTCACAGAAGACCTCACTTTGAGAGAGGCAGTGTGACAATAACTACATTGTTTTCTCTCGCTGAGAGTCTGCATTTTTACCATAATTTTATGTAATCTCCCCAGCAATTCAAAGGAAAATACAGCAGACTCTTATGTGCTACTGCCACATTTATTTATATCACAGGAACCAGTCACCTGAGCTTTCAGCTTGAAGTTAATAAATTCTGTGAGCAGTTACACGATGCTAGAATTGGCAGATAAGGCCATCAAGCCCACAGAAAATACTCACTGTCCCCTTTCAGGGAAGATTTGTCCTGTTTCAAGGCCTTGTGTAAGCTAACATGTAGGTTTACATTATTCAGCATGCTAAGGGCCAAATTCTGTCCTTAATGAATAGAGAGCAGAGAGCTCCTGCTGCAGCTGAGGAGGCAGGATGGGCCTTTCCAGGCTACGAAGCACCCGTGCTTTGCTCACTGGCAAGACCTTCCTGTTATCAGGACAGAGCTTATCAGACATGTTCTGCACAGGGGTGAAAAAGTTCAGCTTGCTGTGCTGCATAGCCAAACCCTACCTGGCTGTGAGACTGGTGGAGGAGCAAGATGATGCTCTCATGCAGATTATTTTTAACATGATCTGGTTTCCTTCAAAAAATGGAATTATTCTTGTATGCCTAGCCTTGGGTTAATTATAACTTCATTTTCAACCAGCATTTATCCCATCCACATTATATTTCTGTAACATATTTTATATGAGTTTTCAATCCTACCACATCAAGTGCTTCTTTAATGCAATTCTTCTGCTAGTCAGAAATATTAGTAATTAAATTCTCTCAAATACGCTAGTGTAAAGCAGAGGGAGAACATCCCAATTCTATCAGCACTGGTGTTAATTATTTTAGGCAAGCTGTCATTTATGTTTTCTAAAGTGGATTTTGTTCTTGCAGTCAGGAACATTGCTTAGTGCAGAATTAATTAATCATTATAAATATAAAACCTGCAGTATCAGCTTCTGCGTTCAGTAAGGTTTCAAGAGGCAAGGTTGAAGGAGTCAATAGGCTGCTGTGGGGAATCATGGTTTTTTCATCTGATACAAGGACAATTAAATTATACACTTAATCTTTACAGGGATATGTATTTAAATCATCATTGCAAAATAATAAAAAAGAAAAATTGATAATGCATTGTAACTGGCAACTTTTAGTGATGCAATATTTTTAAAATGCTGTATAAAACAAGATTAGTGGGGAGAAAACTGAAAGCTGAGTTTACTATAAATAAATCTGAAAAGTTGTTTTTAAAGGTATCTTTCTCATTTTACCTATTCAGAAAATGGATGGGTCATTAATTTACTCGCTGTAGTACAAACACTGACATAAAGAAATACAAACCCATGAGAATAAAGAGATAATAATCCAACCTTGCCTAGAGCATGGTGCGTAAGAACTAAGTGCCAGCACTTGGAACTATGGGGGTGGCTTTAATAGGAAAGGCCAAGCAAGACTGACAGCTCAGGAAAACTAGAATTAATGACAAAATAAACTCAAAATTTAATCTTGTTATTTGGTGTAAATGATGTTGGCTTTTCTCTTCCTTCCTTCCTTCCTTTCTTTTTCTTTCTTTCTTTCTCTTTCTTTCTTTTTCTTTCTTTCTTTCTTTCTCTTTCTTTCTTTTTCTTTCTTTCTTTCTTTCTTTCTTTCTTTCTTTCTTTCTTTCTTTCTCTTTCTTTCTTTCTTTCTTTCTTTTTCTTTCTTTCTTTCTTTTCTTTCTTTCTTTCTCACTCTCAAAAATTTTCCCCATCAAAAAACAATTAAGGGATAAAACATAAAGGGACAAAATTTCATTGCTTAAGACCTGCACTGGCTTTACACCAGCAGAAAAATGGCTGATTATTTTCTCATGATAGGATCAAAAATGTGATGAATGGCCACTAGCTGCTTTACTGAATTGACTGCCACCATCATGTAGCATGTCTCATTGTTTTACAATCTAGATTTGCTGGCATTTAAGCTCCAAAAGCAAGGTATGATCTGGGGCTTTGAAGACGTGAGGGAAATTGAAGATATCTGAAGAAATACACTCTGAATCCCACGCCATGCATGTTTGCCTCCTATTGAAATTGTACTCTACATTTCAAAGCCATTCTTGTGACATGTAGGTTGTACGTGATTGAAAGGTATGGGTCTATCTGTGCAATACATAGTAGTATTAATTATGTAAGCTTCCTCAGTTTTATAGTTTATTGTAAAAGATATTATTTTATGATTTGTATCACTACAATTATGTTTCTAATGGGATTTTAATTGATTTTGAATCCAATTAAAAAAAAAATCCCTATTTTTAAAGCACACCTCAGCTGCTGCCACTTTGAATCTGTGCCAAGCTGGCAGACTGTAACTCATTGTGTCATCACTTAAATGTCTTGCTGCAGTGCTGGCTTTAGGGGTTCTTAAGTGACCTGCATTTAATACAGTCTCTTAACTGGTAGCAGTTTCAGAACTCCAGGATGCTGAAATCTCAAATAAGTGTGCTACTGACAGTTAGTAGTTATCTAGTAGGATTCTGTTGTTAGTTTTTCTTGACACTTGTTAAGCTGATAATCTTTTAAAGATCCTTTTATGAAGTAGTGCAATTACTTTCCCAATACATGCTTGGAGATTGGTCCTACCCAAAAACCCTATTTACCTAGACAAGCCTAGGATTTGGTAGGCATATAATTAACTGAATGCAATTTACAAGCATCTTTCTTTATCTTGGACACAGCTGACATCCACATCCATGTGGGTATTTACCCACAAAGTTTGAGGTGAGTAGAAATATAAACCATTATTTCTTCATTTGGGCTAGTTGTTGTTGCTCTGTATCTCTCTCACATAGCAATTTCCCAATCCTTTTATACCCATGTTGATTGAAAATACATAGAATTCAAGCTGAGTTGATTTTAGATAATTTTCAGTTATAAGATAAACAGTAGTAATTTTATACATGCAGAAACCTCTCAGTAGTTGAGATAACTTCACATAAACTCATTTGGCTCTAAATAGAGCATATGACTGCCCTCAGGCTGAAGCAACTGCCTAACACCCATTGAAAACAGTGGTTCATCTACCAGTATCATGTATATACTGCTGATGATGATCTCAGTTCATGCTTCAGTCTTTGGAGTTTTCCAGAGCAAACTTTCCATTAACCCAGAAGACTCTAAAAGGTTAATTAATCACTGACTGGGTCTGAGGGAAATTGCAGTAAACTATTGCCCAGAGGTATTAAAGTGCTCCTTGCGATTGGCTTCAGGCAATATTACCTAATCCTAGGAATGGTTTTAACCCTCAGGCAGCAGTTCATTGTGGTTGGCCTCAAGTGCAGTCAATAACAAGTATTTGCTATTAGGGCTGTGCTTGTAATTGAATTTTGATTTAGTGGAAGAACCAAGAATTTTGAAAATATTTTTGTTTGTTTGTTTGTTTAGGTTCTATACTGCATCACTTTTGATAGCATTTTTAACAACTGTGAAAAATGAACTAGAAACAGAATGAATGTTGCCTACCCCTGTTTCCAAAAACAAGAATTTGACCTGCTTTCCTCCCTCTTTCTAGATGAATGCTGTAAACACTGAGATTTGGAACACTGATTTTATTCCTGTTGAAATTCTTCCACATTTTATAAAATGTTCAGATACTAATTAGTACAGAAGCTAGTACCTAACTACCAGGACATACTTTTCTTCTGAGCTCTGAGTATCTACATTAGTGAATGAAGAGGATATCAAGCCAGCTAATGAGTCAGCTCCAAGACCAGTATGGTTGTGTCAGTGCAGGGCTGTGCTCAGGCTAATTAGCTCATTTGAAGAGAAGAGCTAATTAACTCTGGAAAAGCACTGAGCGGCTGCTTCTCAGATGCAGCTACTGTTCCTGCTGTACACCTCTGCAGCTCCTGTGTAGCTCAGACTCCACTGTAGACCTCTGGATGCTGCAGACCGCAGTGCAGACCTTCACTATGCTCTGAAAACAAAATATGTGGACATGGTTAACATCTTGTAGTTAGTCTTTTTTGGTTCAACTCTTTCATCTTTGTTTTATCTCTGCATTTATCCATTATTTGCAGTATGCTACTGAAAACTGTTTAGTAGCACAATTTCCTCCTGTAAAAGAAATAACAAAAATATTTGAGGCATCAGAAACAGGTGACAGAAACCATATGGCTGCACAGACAACCAAAATTTCCAATGGCCCTTCTGGTTTGAATCTACCATATGAGCAGATGACACACCACAACTGTATGGCTAGGCAGAGAGGCATGAGAACAAGTGTAGATGTGGCTTTTCTAACAGTTACTGCTTTGAATTTTCCATTTAAAATTTGTCCTTCTGTTTTCAAATAACAGTACTAGTATAAAAATGCAATTCTATTACCCTACAGTTTCATTTTCTATACAAACTCTGAATACAGACTAATACATCTCCTCTCCCCATGATACACCAGAGTGTAACCCACTGAATAAAGAATAGCTCCCCATGCAGCTGAGCATTATATTATAATGAAGAGATTCAGTTATCAGCTTATTAATATTTTTAAATGAAACAATTGTTCTGAAACAAGAAAAATAAAGAATTATTTCTTTCTATTGTGTATTTGAATTAGGGTGTTTTCAGTCACATTATTGCAAATGAGTTCAATAGAGCTGGCATAACATAGATCCACATAATAATAATAATAATAAAGTGTTGAATTATTATGTTAACTTTCTGAGTACCATTGTTTGCCATAACTCAACTAAACAGGCAAGTGAGACATTTAGACACCTGATGGCAATCTTTCATTAAATTTGATTAAATATGATTTGTGCTTCTTTCTGTAGGAAAATGACTTACTATAACAATACATTTTAGTTTTGTATAGCATTTTGGTCCCCCTAAAAAAGAAAGAAAAAAAAATAGAAAAAAAAAAAACAAATCATCTTATGGTGAGAAGCAGAATGGACATATAATGCTTCTTGTATGCGGGTTCAACAGTTCCCAGAGAGGCAGCATAGGAAAAAAATGACATGAGCTGAAATTAGTGGGGAAAAAAGCAGGAATTTTAAAGCAGGAAAGACGTTTAAGCATTTCTGCAGCCAGTTAGAGTGAGAAGAAACTGGAAGAAAGTAGCAATGGGAGGGAAGAAAAGGTGAGTGAGGTTTATGTTGTGTTAAATGATGCAACATAACCTAATGCCATGCATGGATTGTGTTACTGCAGAGACTTAAACAGATGCTGCACACTTTTTCTTAGGGCTGACTGGCCAGCTATCCAGGCTTTCTTATTGCTATGCCAAGTACGATAAAGTTATTTTCACAAAATGAATGTGATCATCTGTGACAAATTCTACCCTTCCTCTCTATCTACAGTCATCTCAAATGTACTGAGCTTTGCAGCAGCTCCATACTTGAGGCTGAGAGGAAGGCATGCTGAAGGAAATGTGCATTCAAACCCATTTGGTAGCTGATGAAATAAATAGCAGTCTTGGTGTTTGTCAGTCTGTCTGTTCCAAAGACTGTGAAGTGCTCTTCTACAGAGCTTGATAGGAACCTGAAAGAGGCAGTCATAGTTGTCAGGATCCTTGGCTCCTGATACAGTTTTGTGGGATCAAAGGCAGGATGAGCAAAGGACTCTATATCTTTTTCTTCTTCTGGATCCAAGTGGCAATTCAACTCTTTTCCCATACATGGGGGCCTTGATGGGAGTGGTGGTGGTAGCTGAATAGCACATCTATCTTCCTTCTCTGCCTCTCAGAGACCTCCAACACAATTATTTGCATTGGAAACACTGAAGAGAGATTTTATGTGCATCCAGTCCTGCTGTCCCTGCCTGAGGGGCTTGAGCACAACTGGTGAATAGAGACAGATGGAGGACAGGTAAACCCTTAGACAGCCCCAGCTCTGTCTCAGCAGACAGTGGTTTCATCATGCAGACTAGCCAACTGTGGAAGCATATTGTGAATGCCAGGGGCTGTGGTCACTCAGAAAGAGATGTTGATTAGTTTTCAGGAGGTAGAACAAGAACCTGGCTCTCTTTTCTTCCTGAAAATATACTGCCATCCTAGAAACAGCCTACGGGAAAGATCTATTTAGTATTATGAATACGTGTAAGCACAAATGGGTGCTTGGCCCTGGACAATGCTGAGAATAACCCGTATGAGCTACAGGAGTCCTTCTAGTGTGTTACTTGATGGGAGAGAGAGATTCAGTCAAAAATACTACCTTCTGAAGCATCTCTTGGTTTTGCATATTAGTTTCTGAAATATCTCTTGGCTTTAAGAAATGATGTGCCTCTTGGGTTGGGCTAAAACCTGTAATTCTCGTAAACTTAAAAAAAGTCTGACAGAGGCAAAGGGATGTACCTGACCTTTTCTTCATAATACACAAACCCACATTAGAATCAACAAAGCATCTCTCGTAATTTTTATACATCTCCCTAAATAGAAGTAATGGCGGTCTATTCAATACCAAAGAAGTGAATTTTAACCTTGCTTCCCAGTTCACCCAGCCACAGAGCCTTACAGCCACAAGGTCGTTTGTGAGGTGGCTGTAGGATGCCAGGTGCCACCTCATCTTCAATGGTGGAAGTTGGTATTCTTCAGCCTTGGAAGACTATTTGCAGTCAAGACTCAGGAAGACAACTTTGTGTTTGAATCCTCTTTGAGTGTTTGTCTGCCGGAAATAATATATGTATCAATCTTACCTTTCCAAGATCTCCTTTATACCATCATAATTCTTTGTCAAGAAATAGTCTTTTGTGTTATAGAAGATGAATGAACTGTGTTGAAGATACAAACAAAGAAATCAGATAGTTATTTTTCGATTTGTCCCTTTACCTCAGTGAGCAAAAAGACTTCCTGTAGTCATGGTGTAAAAATGTCCAAGTCACATTAATGTTTCTACATCCAAATTTTATTTACCTTCAGAAAAATCAAAAGGAAGACATAAAAACCCCAAAATTGGGTTAATAATTGAAATAAGACATTCAATTTCTGCTGCTATAAGGGTTACTTGAGCTGTGGATACACCATGATCTGAGGGTAAGGGCTGGAATTAAAAAATTTAACCCTTCAGCTAAAAGAACAGGGTTTAAAAGGCTAAGAGATCATCTAATGTTTCACAGCATTATCTTCAGTTACCATTTAGAAATCTATAGAAATGAAATAGAGCTATTGGGATTTGATGCAAGTAATAATACCTGTTACAAAAAGTATTACTTGTAACTATCCCCCTTGCCCTCCAAAAAGTTATAATCAGCCCTCACCTCAAATAAATTTGAAAAATCAGGATGGACATCAAAGGAAATGATACAGATTATACTTTGAAAAGTAGCAATAATGAATTAGTAATAACATCACATGTATATTTCAGTCTCCCAATCCCAATGTGTTTTGGAAGTAAATTGCTAACAAACTTTTTAATGCATAGGCCACTTTTTAATGCACTGGCTCTCAACCCAGCCACTTTCCTTGAAAGCATGGCAGCTACAGGTGCTCTATCCCTTCCTTTGGCAAAGGAGACATTTGCTTAACCACAAGCCTAACTTTTAACGGAAAGCCCAAGATTTCAGCTATTAGAAATTCAAGCAAGACCTGTCCTAGTCTTTTCTATTGATCACCATAAATACAATCACCCATTTCATGTTGATACTGTCAGAAATCTTCCTCACCTTTGTTTATCTGGAGTTTTAAAGCAGCTCTGGACCAGTCTCCTCCTTGTTCAAAGCCAGGTGTCAATAGGGAACAACTTCTTTTCACCACTGCAAGCTACAGGGATTAGATAAGCAACAAACAGAGTCATTAGAAGCATTATGTAATTGCATATACCAGTTATGGGTCTATGGATGAATGACTATTATATTAAAATACTCTTGGCAGACCGCCTAAGCGGACATATGCAGTGGAAGCTGTAACAGAGATCTAATTTAATTTGCTTTTTCAAACCATCCTTTGTTTTTGGGGGAGGTTGTTGTTGTTTCCATCCTGACAGATTTAGTTTGTATGAAGCTGAAAAGCTGTTATAAAGATTTGGAAACCAAACCTGCCTTTTCCAGTAAAATTTCTTTCCTTGCACAATTTGGAAGGATAAGATGATAGAGTTGCCATTTCTCTGGTTTTTGACAGGGATTAGAATCCTGGTCTAAAGTGACCCATATAAAAAGAAAATGAAATAGGGATGCTGCGTCTCTGCTAGGAAAACTGGGATATTTGGTCTCCTCATTTGTTACCTGAACAATATCTTCAGTGTATATCTCTAGATGCAGGAGATTTGTTTCTTTCCAATGATTTCTTTACAATGAGAGAAAAACAATCTGTTAGTTAAAAGTAGAACTGTTTTGTTACAGTTATGAATTTTGAATTTTTAAACCAGATGCAATGATATTTATTGGATTTACAATAAGATATTCCTATGTCTAAAGATGTAAGCACATTCATATAATTAACATTATAATAAATGCAGTTACACTGAGTCTCTCCAACATTAACATGGTCCACTTCCCAGCTAACTATGTACCATGTGCACCCTCAGCAAGTCTGCGTGACACAAAGCTGAGGGGTGCAATCAATACACCAGAAGGAAGGGAAGGCTTCTGAAAGGACCTGGGCAAGCTTGAGAACTGGGACCACGTGAACCTCATGAGGTTCAGCAAGGCCAAGTGCAAGGTGCTGCACCTGGGTTGGGGCAATCCCAGACAAGTGCACACTGGGAGAACTCATTGAGAACAGCCCTGGAGAGAAGGACTTGGGGGTTCTGGTGGACAAAAGACTTGACACGAGCCAGTAGTGCACACTTGCAACCCAGAAGGTCAACTTCATCCTGGGCTGCATCAACAGAGGAGTGACCAGCAGGTGGAGGGAGAGGATTGTCCCACTCTGCTACACCCTTGCTCTGCCCTTGTGAGGCCCCACTTGAAGTGCTGCAGCCAGGTCTGGGGTTCCCAGCACAAGAAAGATGTGGATCTGTTAGGGTGGGTTGAGAGGAAGGCCACAAGGATGATCAGAGGGCTAGAGCACCTCTCCTGTGAAGAATGGCTGAGAGAGCTGGGGGTGTTCAGCCTGAAGAAGAGAAAATTCTGGGGAGACCTCACTGCAGCCTTTCAGTACTTAAAGGGAACTTATAAAAATGGTAGAGAGAGACTTTTTATATAGGCAGGTAGTGATAGGACAAGGGGAATGGTGTTAAACTAAAAGAGACTAATCTAAAATAAGATTTAGATTTGATGTTAGGAGGAAATTTTTCATTCAGAGAGAGGTGAGGCACTGGAACAGGTTGCCCAGAGAGGCTGTGGATGCTCTGTACCTGGAATTGTTCAAGGCCAGGTTGAATGGGGCCCTGCGCAACATGATTTAGTGGGTGGCATCCCTGCCCGGGTCAGGGAGGCTAGAACTAGACGAGCTTTAAGGTCCCTTCCAACCCAAACCATGCTATGATTTTATGATATGATACTATCTTCAAACCTGTTCAAAAACCTACACAAGAGGTTTATTTTGTAGTCTGCTGGAATGGAGTGTTTCACAGGCAGAGAGGAGATCCTTTGGATAGGCCATACATAGTAAAGCACAGATATGTTAATGATGAGAACATGAAACAGAACCATATAAACTCTGAAGGAGAATGTCATTACAATCAGATATATCATTATTCACAAGTACTACAGATGCTTGAAAGATAAAGCTGGAATCTCCTTGCTTTCTGAAATTTGGTGTACAAGAAGAGGTGATTCTTTTACATTCTAACTACTGGAAAATTTAAGCAAGCACATGCATTTAGAGAAAGCTGTTTATCATTGAGATCATGTTGTTTACAGCTGGTTTATCACTTGATTCCAAACTTAGGTAATTTTTAAGCATTTCTGATGAGACTTCAGAAGTAATTTAATCCCTCATCCCCACATTGCCAAACACTTGATTGTTAGGGGGCTGCTGCACATGACATTGTTTCACAGCTTCATCAAGTGCTTAATGAGCTTCAAAATGTTGAGTCTAAGGCCTAACCTTTATTAATTCTCAAGTTCTGTTTCAGTGAGGTCACTGAGATCTGGTCATCTATAAACATTACTGACTTCTCGAATGATGTACCTTGCAGTTCAGGCTTGTTGCTATAGAGAGACCTACACCATTTCACAACCTGCTGATGAAAATTCAGTAGTTTCTGTAATACCTTGCCTCCTTTGTTGACTTTGATATCCTTAGAGGTACTGTGGCAAATACACCTAGATACCTAGAGGACCTTTCTATGTCATCTTTGCAGTTCATAGCATCGTTCTCCTCTTTCCTCCACTCTTTTCTTAGTACTCAAACCTGCATCCAGTTCATTCTTCACAATCTCCAGCTGCCTTTGTATTTCCTTTGTAACTATAAGGTAGAAAATAAGTGATCCATAACTCCAGCTGGCTCCGAAGGACATCCTCAGTAGCATGCTATCTGTAAGTCTTTTAGTCCTCAGTGAGGACTTGAATTTTGTTAATGTGCAATTAGGCATTCCTGTATAATTAAGACAGCAATGATTTCAGGTGACACTTAGTCCAAACTTTGATTAACTGTGGTAGGTAGATGAATCATATAGTTTTGCTTTCTGGTTTACTAAACTTCTTTTATAGTTTTGTTTTCAAATGTTTCTTTGGACTTCTGCTAGTGCATGACATGCTGTCCCAAGTTTGACTGCTATATCTCCTCCCTCTAGCGCTAATTTAGTTAGAGATCAGTTTGTTGTGTGTTCTTTTTCATATTCATACTGATTGTCACATTAATGTTGCCAATCATGCATATGAAAGTCAATAGCCAAAGTTAGCAAAGTAGTCCTAAGAAGAAAATCTTAATTTTATTAGCTCAGGAGGAGTATGGAATTTGAGCCACGCTGAGATAATATCTCATAGTAGGTCACACCCAAGGGCTGACATTATCTCTCAGGAACACATGCTCCTGGGGTGACTTATTAATTATATTTAATTGCATGAAAATTAATGATCTTTTTCAGTGACTACTGAGTTACTCTACAGCTGCAAGACAAACTATATTAACTTAATTTTCTTTGTCTTTGAGCAGCTAGATGCTTTCACTTTATCTTCATTGACTCTCTACTCTCCAGTATGTAACTAATTTGATACTGTTTAGCAGCACGAATGCTTTATGATTTCAATAACAAAATTCTCTGCTGTTTTTATTGCATTTATAATATGTAGGCAAAATGGCAAATTTACCTCATTTACCTTAAAATTTCCCTTAATTTGAGAAAGGTTTAGAAGTCATTTGCCAATATAAATATAAAAAGGGCACAGTTCATAATTCTGTTAGGCTCCTGTTTGTATTAGAATTAGACATTATGAAGACAACCAAGACAACTACAATCAGAAAGTGAAACAGACAAATAATGTTGCTGGAAAATAAACTTCAAAATTGGTTTTAAATAGCTGAGACTAAAGTACTAGTATTAGGGAACATAGACTACTTAAAGCCTAGAAGTGAAAAACTCAAATAAGAATTTGTTATTTCTGAAAGAGTTTCCTAGCCTGGTGTGGTGGTTTTACTCGGGTGGGCGGCCGAGCTCCACAACTGCTCTCTCACTCCCCCTGCTGAAAGAGGAACGGGGAGAAAATACAATGAAAAGGGCTCAAGGGTTGAGATAAGGACGAGGAGATCGCGCAGTAATTATTGTGACGGGCAAAACAGACTCAGCATACGGAGATAGTAAGATTTATTGCTTATTACTAACAAGCTAGAGAAGTGAGAAACAAAGGAAAGAAACCAAAAGCACCTTCCCCCCCATCCACTGTCTTCCACCTCCTCCCCCTGAGCAGCACAGGGGAAGGGGGGAACGGGGGTTATGGTCAGTCTATAGCGCTTCTTCGCCGCCGCTCCTTCTCGGTCACTCTCATCCCCTGTGCTGTGGGGTCCCTCCCACGGGATGCAGTCCTTGGTGAACTGATCCGGCGTGGGCTGCCCACAGGCAGCAGCTCTTCAAGAACTGCTCCAGATATGGGTCCGTACCATGGGGTCCATCCCTCAGGAGCAAACTGCTCCAACCTGGATCCCCCACACGCAGCAGCTCCTGCCAGGTCACCTGCTCCTGCGTGGCCTCCTCTCCACGGGCTGCAGGTCCGGCCTGGAATCTGATCTGGCAGGGGTCTTCCACAGGCCGCAGCTGCCATAGGTGCAGGTCCACCTGCTCCACCGTGGTCTCCTCCACGGGCTGCAGCATGGAACCCTGCTCCACCGTGGTACTCCATGGGCTGCAGGGGTACAGCCTGCTTCACCATGGTCCTCACCACAGGCCGCAGGGGACTTCTGCTCCAGCACCTGGAGCACCTCTCTCCCTCCTTCTTCACTGACCTTGGTGCCTGCAAGGCTGTTCCGCACTCCTCTCACTCTCCCAGCTGCTGTGTAGCACAGCGTGTTTTGTTTTTGTTTTTTTCCCTGTCTTAAATATGCTCTCACAGAGGCGCAAAACAACATCACTTACTGGCTCAGCTCTGGTCAGCAGTGGGGCCCTTACCAAACATGAGGCAGCTTCTAGATCCTTCTCACAGAAGCCACCCCTATGGCCCCCTGCTACCAAAACCTTGCCATGTAAACCCACTACACCTGGGGACAGAGAATTTTTTTACTATTTTTTTTTTTCTGTTTGACTTTGCAGATCTTAGTTCCTTTTGGATATTTCTATGCTTTATATGATAAACTCATATACTCCATATTCATAAACCTGTGATACTTACTAAACAAATTTAACATTCAAGACATTTCTACTTTTGATAACCTTTTTGTTGAATATAGCGTGTGGCTGATTTTATGGAGTAACTGTAAAAAGCTGGAATAAATGATGAATGAATCAAGAAAAACATGCTCTGGAGGAAAAGGGATGATGCTGTGCTATCACTGCTGAATGTTATTCATTATAGTCTATAAGCACTACTGCAGAATATTTACTGAACACTTACCAAGACCAGTATATCTTAAGAGACCAGAAGAATGAGTTTGAGCTTTAAATATCTATTTGTTAATTTTTAGCATATATTACGAATCTTTCCACAGACAATTGAGCTTCTTCAAAAATACCTATTTCTCAAGTCTTCCAAATATTTCCAACAGCATGAATCCGACTTTTATAATCAGTTCTCTTCATGTTAAACATAGTGCTGAACACTTGAACAATCCAATGCAGCCCACACGCCTGTAAGATTTATTCTTTGTAATAGCATATTGTTAAATTTCTTACTCATAAGATCATCATTTTATTGAAAATATAAAAAGTAAAAACTTGTAAATGAGTGTAGAAAAATTAATTTAAAACATTAACTGCTTATTTTTTGTTTTATAACATTTTGTATGCATTTTAAGAACTGTTGGAGTCTCAATATAGAAGGAGATGAAAGATGATATAAGAAAGTTCAGGTCACTTGAATTCATGATTACCTGTATAGCTGTATTTAATGGCATATTTAAATTTTTTGGTCTGAAACAACATAAAAATATGAAGACCAAAATTCTCATAAAACTTTCAGTTTATTACTCATTCACTTCAAAATGACTGTTTAAAATTTATCTCTTCAGTTGTTTAAGAGGTGACTTAATCAAGTGTCTACATGAAGCAGGCTTATTTGATAGCAGACAGCATTTTAATCTAGTGGAGAAAGATATTAGAAAGTCAAATGATTGGAAGCTGAATTTTGACAGAAATGTCTGATACTTTCTTAGGCATGAGAATAGTTAACTACTGCAATAACTTACTGAGTGGTGTAGTAGGTTCTCCATTTGTAGAAGTCTTTAAACCAATATAGATTTTTTTTTTTTTTAAGAACTCCTGTACTCAAAATAGTTGCTGATTAAATGTAAGAATTTTCATGCTCTTTAGCCTATGTTACCTCTGAAGTCAAACTAGATTATAATATGAGACCCTCCTGGGCTTAGAATCTATTAATTTTTATATCTTGGCCTACTACAGAGAAAATTTTTATTAAATACAGCTTTTCTCTGTTAATTTTTAATATTTAATTAGAACTCCATCATTCTAGGCCACTGGGTGCTACTGAACTGGCTAGTGATAAATTACTCCTTGCTGAAGTAAATTAGCTGTGGCACACTCTTCTGGAGTCAATAAATTTACCATGGGTCTAAAATATCTTATCAAAGGTTCCTTTCACAAAACAGTAACATGACTATCTTTGTGCAGGTCTAGAACATATGGACTTGAATTCCTTCATCTAAGTAGCACCTAAGTTATGTGTAAAGCTCTTTTTCTCTAGTCAGTGGTCGAAGATAAGATTTGAGTGATCTTCTGTTAATAGTTACCTATCTCTGTTGGTTTAGAGCAATCTTAGTTATGCTTCTTATTGTATACATAAATTAGGATTTAATTAAGACTTGAAGGCAAACTACATCACTAGCTGTGAAATGGAAATCAAGAAAAAAAAATGAAGTGTTCCATCAAATTTTCTTAAGTATACAAAAGTCTTCTGTGTGCTTTTTCCTTTGAGAAAATATAATCCATAAAATGAGGCAGATGTTGCTTTCATGTTCATTACACAATAATATTTTAGATAAAATGATCATCAAGTCAAGCTGATAGCAAAGAAAGGTTCTTGATCTCTGTGAAATATGCACACAAAGATAAATATGATCATGTTTCCAAGTTGAGACTTTCAGTGGAAACAAGAGATTCTCACATGTTTATATACTTGGTCATTGGTTGACGGTCCTAGAGCTTTATTCCTCGAAATGCTTTAGGCAATCTATGTGAAAACATCAAAATACAATCCCGTTGGACTCAAAAACAAATCTGAAAAAAATGATGTATATAGAGAATGTTTTAGTATTAGTAGGGAATGGAAACTGGACATGACCTCCTGGATCATTAAGAGCTTTTTATTGCAGGTAAACAAGTCATATACTGCATTTGAAAGAAGTAGTCTCTTTGTCAGTTTCTATCCCATCCTACCCATTAGTAACTTGACTTTTTTTCAGCAGTCCCAGCTGACACCTTTTCACAGTTTATATCTTTAGGAGTTCCCTTGCATGTGTTCAACCATAACTTTCCAGCAGCTGCTGAAGAAAGATTAACAGTTTTCCATTTTTACAAAGAAGAATTTTTGTTGTTTGTCAATCTCATCCCTATCATTTCCAAGGATCTTTTCTAAATGCTTCTCTACTGTTCTATGCAATTTCACTTTTCTCGTAGAGTTTTCATTCTGAGCAGCTACTGCTTGCATCTGCAAAGAAGGTGAGTTCTTCATATCAGAGAATATACCCCTTTTCACATCCTAAATCTGAATTAATTATATTCTGTCAGATTTCACAAAATCTCAGCCACCTTTACTGTTTTTCAGAAATCCATGTTTTACTTCTAGAGTTCAGCTTTTTGAAGGAAAGACTTTAATTCTTACTTCCCATTTTATCCTGACCTCAGGGACAGGTGGATTGTATGCATTTCATCCCTTCCCTTTGATCAGTGTAAGTCCCATGTTTCAGAGTTATCAAAGTACACGGTGATGTGTTGATCCATAAGGAAAGTATCTTACACATCACATGAACTGTGTGACCTATGACAGAAGCATGGATTTTTTTTATTATTATTATTTTTAGTACAGAACACAATAAAATCCAGTATTTCACTCATTTTCTTGGAAACCCTTACAGATTTTAAAACTTGACCATCCGATATATATGATGTATTGGAGAATGGTGATCCCCAGATCCCATTCCTAACACATGACTGAGCCATGTGATCTTTCAGCCATATGATCTTTCCAAGGCCTATTTTTGGGATGTCTCTCATATTTCTCGGCTGTCAGGGTGTACTGAAGTCAGTGAAATCTTTTCCATCAGGCTCTTCACTGACTATTATAGAATTTTCTGATTACCAAAACCTATGATAAAATGAGCTCCATACCCTGACTGTCTTGCACAACAGAGAACTGCTCTGAATGCTGTTATACCAAGCCAGGCATAAAACCTAGCTGAAAGTGTTTTATTTCCTCCATTATACTCTCGTTATAAAATGGGCAAATTCTAAACATTATATTTCTGTTCAGCATTGGACACAAATAATTTGCCACATATATGCCAGAGAGGGCATCCTTAATGGAAGGTGCAAGATGCATTTTGAATTAATGCTGGAGAAAAGTACCCATCATTCCATCCTTCAGAAGAAATTAATTAGTTATTTTTGAAAATTCATCTGTTAAGAAAAAAATTACACTGACATGAAAAGAACCTTCAATAGAAGGTTTGCCTCGTTACAGGACTTTTAGATTAAAAGATAAAATTGAAGACATACTTTTAGGTAATATGAAAGATAAATCCTAAAACTATTCTTCACAAATCATTTTCATGTATTACTGACCCCATTGGTACATGATAGAGGGACCCCTTTATGGAGAAGCAACTCTTATCAGTGATAGTATTTTTATCTGCCTATTGATGACATATGGTGTTCTATAATGACAGTGCTAAAATTGGCTTTTACTTCCTTAAACCATCATTGTATTGAACCATGTAACCAGAAAATCACAATGTAGTGATCTTCCTGTATGCTAATCCTATGAGAGCTTAATGACTTGTCTGTTCATATTGGAGATAATAAACTCCACAATGGAAGCAATAGCTGTCTTGGTGACTTTGCATAAATCACTATTTGTAAAAGTGAAGGAAAACCTATACACAGAAGCTAAGCAATGAGATTACTCACCTTTTCAGTATTAACTCTGATAATTGGCTTTAAAGTATCTGTAATATGGTGAATAAATAGATACAGAGCAAAAAATAAATATTATCTCAAGGTGTAATCAATAAGATCTCCTATGTAGTCAGTAAAATCATTTAATATCTCAGAATGATTGACCTTTCCTAAGCAAAACCATACTATGTGCTTATAAATTACAAGGACCTGAGACTATATAACACATGAAAGAAAGAAATGGAGTTTAACAATTCAATAACTGAAAAGTGAGGTAATTGTTAAACTTTATTGTTACAGGAAAACCTGGGGGACCTGAGTCTTTTTAAGTAGGAGAGTTGAATGCTGTGGGTTATAGGTTTGTTATTTACAAAAGCGTCTGCAGAAAATAATGCTTAGAACTTAGTATCTCCCAGAGAAAACACATCTGTAATAAATTGAATAAATGCAAGAGAAAGAGCACTTACTCTGTCTGTTAGTAAGAAAGCATAGTCTGTAGAGAAAATTACCCTGGTATGTATGAGATGTGAGTGCTTAAATCCCCTTTCAGCCTGAATTTGAACAGCAAAATAAATAAAATTTGTAACTTTATATCCAAACTTGAGAATGAGAGAGTGAAGGGCTCTATTCATTTTCTTTCTTCTCTCACTGAATAAAGAGATACCAATTTTGATTCTGTGTCCCTTTATTCTTTAAAATGGGAAAGAGTGGTATCCACCAAACTATGCACAGAAATAGCAGTGTATGTGTGTGTTTCGGTAGGGTCTTGCCTTAGCCTTGCTCTCTCTCGTGCTGTCTGTTATTCTCTTGTTGGAGTTTCTCTTGAATTGGAACGTAAGTTCTTGAGGACTAGCGCTGTGTCTTTATCAGTAATTAAGCAGAGCTGAGGCTTTAACCAGAAGATGAAGAAACAGAAAAAGCAAATAGAAATTAAAAGAGCCAGGGCTGAAAGAATGGAAAATGGGCCCATTTAGTACTCTGCTGGTTAGTGCTTTAGATAGTTAAACACCAAATTTGATTTGCATTGGCATATTTGTAATTCTTGCATCCTCTGTCAAAGATATCAAGATGTCAAAGAAGACAGGTGGAGGAAATATTAATACACATCTCAATTATGCAACGAATTTACTTTGAATTCCTTTGTGAAATGACCTCTCTTCCTTATCATCCCCCCACGTCCTTTTCTTGCTTAAAAACAATTAGGAAATCAGTTTTTCTCAGGTGATGTAGGTGGTTGGCTTCAGTTCATATAAATGTATGACTTTTAGTTAATAGCTTGGTTAAAATTACTTTTTATTAGAAATGGTCACTTGAAACATGATGTAAAAATTATGTAAAGGGTAGAAACAGAGAAGCTCAGCTTCTGAAGTCAAAGCAGTTCCTGAACGGATGGCTACATTAGTCCATTTTGAGGGGAGGTAGCCCTGCAGCACAGAGTCAGTTCAAGTGAAGTGCTTTGGACAGGAAGGCCACCTTATCCATACTTTAAGCTCATACCCTGCTTTGAGCCACTAGCAGACCATAAGGGAGCTAACATTTACAGCTGAAACTTCCTTGATTTGTTTGGGTTTTAGTATACTATACCCAGCACATTAAAAATTCTGAGAAAGTTTAAACATGCTCCAGGAAAGAAAAACACCCTGTCTCCAAATGCATAGTGTGTATCCTGACATGAAGACCTGAAATATTCTTTCTTTTATAACAGTGGTGCATGAAAGCACAGAGGTTTAGAGGAAGAAGAAAAAAGCCATATTACTAAGTATCATATTACTAAAAGATATTACTGAAAGACAGAGGATCTCATCTGAATTTTGATTGATAATTTTGAATAATGAATAAATAGCCTTTATTTCCTCCTCAATATATCTGTATAATTCCACTTTTTGTTAATATGTTTTACATATAGGCTTAGTGAACTCCTTAATGTAAAAAGCACTTGGTCTTCTCTTTGGTAGCAAGTTGTAATGCACCTTATGAAAATTTTTGGAGATCATGACTAAAAAGGTACATAACACCCTGAACTTTTGTTAAAGGTTATTTTACATTGTGAATAGTGTTTAAAAATCCATTTGTTGCTTAACTAATTGTTATGTGCAATTAATAATTTAAAAGTTGAATAATTCCTGTGGATACTCACACCACACTTCTGACATCTATTTTAGTTTCATGCATTTATAATATCCAAAGGCAAAATTTATACCCAAACAATTTAGTTTCCCAAAATGCCTTTGATTTATTTTCCTCATTTATATTGCCATGGTCTTTGAAGTGTGCCAGGCTGTTATCAAAGAGCTATGGCGGAAACATCCTCTCCATAAAATGTACAATCAAAAGCATCTATCCTGCAAGCTGGTCCGCACAGGAGAACCTTTATCCCTGAGTGGAGGTCTTTTGAAACACATCTCAGGAATAAGGAACAGACTCCGCAGGACACTTTTTATATATATATATATATTTTATTTTTTAATGATGAAGGCTGGGGAAGCAAGAAACATAAATAAGAAAGATTTTTTTATTTCAGTGATCCTCTTCAATTCATCATCACACTATGAAATGCTAGATAGATGATCAATATCTTCAAATATTTAATAAAATGCATCAAAATGGAACCAGGTAATTTTAACTATTATAATTACCACTAAAAGCATATATTTAAAAAGAAGTTGTCTGTGGTGCCAAACTAAGCAGCCAGAAAATGCCAGATGTAATCATCCATAGGATCTTAATTGTGCTCCACCTGTGCAGTTTCATGGGTCTGAAAGAGACAGGAGTTCTCTGCATGTGCTTTTGATATCTCAGAATGTGAATAAGGCCTCCATCAAGGATGTCTGGCAACTATAAATTCAATGTCCCTAATCCTTCTTGGTATTCACTACTATAAACAAATGATGGTCTTTTAACATAGTTTTTTCATCTAACTGGTAAAATATTTGTTCTAAATTTTCATTATGTGCAATTACAATGTCTTTCCCATAGCTCCTTAACCATTACAACACAGATTTGAAGTATGGGAGCAGGTATTTTGGTGCTGTCAATCAGCTGCCAATGAAAAGTGACTCCTAGCACAACTGTGTCAGGTAGAGTGAGCAATCAGAAAAAAAGGCTAGCCAAATTTCCCCTGCATTCCCCTCATTCCTAAGCATTTTGAGTACCGTGCCTGTTATTTTACCTACTGGTGTGTTGTTAACAGCCTTGGTCCAGACCTTTAAAATGTTCACTGTCAAATAACAGCTCTGCAAAAAGCTAAATTTCCCCTTAAAAAACAAGTGATGAAAAAATCGAAATTGATACTTCAGCTAAACCCAAATGGAATTTTAAGAGAGAAAGGAAAGGCATTTCTATAGCTTGAGATTTTTCTATTGCTGTATTTCAAATACTTGCTACAAGCTACACAGGTGATAGCATTCTTAGGAAAGCTTCTCTTTCTTAGGAAAAATCTTTTATAATAAAAATATTGAGAAATATAAAAATGAGTAACTACTATCTTTCAAAACTACTGGACTTTGCAACCCAAGTAACACTTCCCAATATAAAGGTTTTGTGGTAAGCTTAATAAGCAGTCATATAAGGATTTGTAAAAATGTAAGCAATTCACATTTCTTATCTATTTGAAGATACTTAACCTTTAGTTTTGTGTTTTACAACATATTCACAGCATCCATCTATTAACATATGAATTCTAGAAGCTTACTGATTTTTACAATAATAGAAAAAGTTGGTTTTATTTCCAGCTGCAGCCATAATTCAGGACTTAGTCTAGCTGCTTCTTTCCTCCGAGCCCCATTTTTTTTCCAAAATGTAAGGTGACGTACTAACCTTCCTTTACAGTTCCCTGTACCAGCTATGAGTGAGAATGCTGTATAAAACAACTGCATTTTCCTAATGCAATTTTCAGTTTCCTACTTTTTAGTGCACATCATCGTCTCCGTATTCATAGCTGCACTGAGCAGTCCTCACACCACACTGCTGACAGGAGCAGACCACAGCCTAGTTTCTGCTTCCATTTCTGTTTCAGGTAATAAGACAGTAAATATTTAGGTAATAAGATGGTAAATCTTTCCTTAGGAAAGTGCCTTGCCCTTTCATGCAGCATTTTGTGTTCCTCTGGCATCTTTAATACTTATTTTATACTATAAGACCCTAATTGAGAGGTATTCAAGATTTTCAGGTTAATATTTGGGAGGAAAAAGGGTGAGTTCAGATTGACCATTGGTCACAAACTGCTGCTCTACAAGTAATTCAGGGATGCCTTTTAGTAGTGTGCAGAGCAACTGATATTTAATAAATTCAGTACAGATACCTTTTCAACAACCATCTCTAGGAACCATATCATCATCTGTATTTATCTGCATTTGTTTTTGTACTAACAATTCTTGAAAACATTGTGGAGGACTGGGAAAATGCATCTAAGCAGAAAGATTTATTTTCCTGGGCCTTATTAGATCAATTTTGGAAAAAAAAAAAAAGTGGAGCATTTAGTCCCTAAATTTAATGAGGATTGTTGGTGGTGGTTTGTTTGTTTGTTTGTTTGTTTGTTTTCCAAGCTATAAACAAATGTCTCTTCATGAGCTTCTGAGAGGCAAAATGCATTGCTGAAGCTGGACCAAAATGCCAGTGGCTGAGATGTTTTATGACATTGTTAGGATCCCTCGGCCAAGAAGGGAAAAGGATGGTGGCAGCTGAGAATATATTCAGTCCCAGTGTAAGTAGTTACATTTTCAAGGATTTCAGGTTGTGGTGACTAGGAATTCTCTAAAACTTTACAAATTACAGAAAAGAATGCATATGTCATATCCCTTCCTTTAAAAAAAAAAAAAAAAAGCTGAAAAGACATCTTAACATGTACAGTAGCTGTCCTTTTCCACTCACTCCACTAAAAAGATTTGCATTTAAGTTTCACACATTTAATTCTACATCCCAAAATGCCAATATATTACTCTATAAGCTTCAGCTTGAAGCAATTATTTTTGGCATTCTGATCACTGAATTTAATTTTTTTCTAATGACAAAGAATATCCACATACAACTATTCAGAAATCTGCAAGAAACTGCGAGTTACAAGAAACCTGAATTAGGTCCCCATTTTCCAAAATGAGCTTAAAACATAAGATTAATGGTTGTACAAATTTGTTGAATCGTCCTTTGCATTTCTATATAGATCCCATTATTCCTAGAAAAATTTTCAGGACATTTCAGTTTTTGTCAAAACTAACACAACCTCTCTTATCTATGAAGCTGGAATTCCCAGCTGTTGGATAGAGGACGTTCTTTTCTTATTACTCACATCTGGTACTAAATGATAAGATGGACAACAACACTCCATTTTAAAACTAGCTGTTGCAATGAAAAGCTCGTATTGTTACATGGGGCAATGTCTGTTGTTAATATTAATCTCTAAGAATCTAATAACCTAATGAAATAATTTGCATCGTGGCTTATTTTGTATGCTGTTGCTTGCAGTACAGTGCCAGTAACATGAAGAAAGGGCTTATTTTTCACAATTTAAGCATCTTGTAGCATGGGAGTATTCAGCAGATGCAAATGAATTGCTTTAAACAATGAGAAATACCGCACCTCCTGCAAATGAATTGATTTAGACAATGAGAAATACAGCACTTCTTGAATGAATCAATTTGCAGAGTACAGCAAAATTCTCAAGTGCTAGTATTTTTAATGAGTCTCATGTTGTTTGTATAGGAATGTCTAGAAGATGAAGCAAATCAACCCTCCTGGCACTCTTCCTTTTCTTCTCAACCTTTAATAAATACTGAATACTCATTGCCAAGCTAGTTGTCAGATGATGAAAATCCAGTCCATCATCTTGGAGGCTGTTTTAGAAGTTTGATGGTTTTGATAAACATAGACATACACAAAAATCTGTTGTCACTAATGCTGACTTGCTGACTGTAGTCCTATCCTCAGTCCTCTCCTTATATCATCCAGAGTCCCTCTAATCCTGAATTTCCACCTAAGGCAAATGTCATCATTTGTTAGCCAGATGTGGTTAGTGCACAGTTCTCTTACATACCTGGGTGTATCCTACTCCAAATGACCATAGGTAGATGCTACTGCTGCACTTTAGCTAATTAAAATTATTTTTAAATCACTCGTTTAATCACAATAGAAATAACAAGGGGGGGGGGGGGGGGGGGAGAAGAGGGGAAGATGAGAAACTATCAGACATTGAAATACCAGTTTCTGATCAGATGCTGAAGTAACATGACGTTAAAAAACGATAGATCTTCAGATCCAGTAACTAAAACTTTGTTTCTAGGGAAAAAACAGCAACAACAAAATCCACCACAACAACACAACAGAGGAACCAAAGTGGAAAGGGGAGTTCCAGGAACGATCTTATGAGACCCTTTATAACTCTGAGATACAGGAAGGTATGACCCTTGGATTTATTCCAGAAAGGTGGTCTCTGGATCTCCATATTCAGCAGTTAATGATGTCTCATAGAGAATCACACTAGTCGTAGTTTTGTTTCTTCTTCTGTAGTCTAAGAGCCTTAAAAATATTATTTCTTCTTTTCATCTGATGTCAATGTTACTCAGTGGAAATCCAGTCTCTGTCTGTACTCATCAGCTAGTGAGTCACCACCAGTCACTTTAAGAACAGGTCTTAATTTTGAAAAAAAAAAAAAAAGTCCTGTCAATTTTATCTGATGGAGTAAAACACTGTGTATCACTATATATAAATCAAGTGTATACATATGTATATCATATGCATATCAAGTATGTAAAGATGTATTATGGATTTCTATATAAACATATGTGTACATACAAATTATATAATTAAATAAGATGGATTTCCATTTTAGACTTTTGAAAGCCTATAGTTTTATTTCTTTCAGAGATACAGCTAGATTCTGTTTCATTGAAATAGTGCAGTTAGCCTTCAGTAACTCCCCTGCAATGTCTCTGAAAGCAAAACCTGGCACCAGTGCTGTAACTGGGTAGCTTGGAGAGTATTGCAAGTACAAACCCTTAAAGGACTGGGATCTCATTTGGGTCATGGAGGGTCATGGAGAAACATCAGCCTTAATGTTTTCAAATTTCACAGTTCCTTGTACTGTGGACATTGAGATATAACACGTAGCAACTGCTTAAAAAAAATTTTGGCATAATCAAGGACTGTGCTGACAACACAAAACTGTGGCATGTGGTACTAGAGTCCCTTGATTCCACTGTGGAATGCTGTATTGTTATAGCTATAATGCTATAACATGAAATAGCAGAAAAATAAATATATTATTTGTATATAATACAGAAGATTTTCTCAAATGTCACCTGCACACAGTTTTACCTTTTCTTTTATTTGTCATTGTTATTCTTGACTGCTATTGTGGTAAAATCTAGAGTCTGCTTATGACTTGAACTTTCATTTTGTTTTGCATTACAACTGTGTGATCAAACAACAAAAGATTCAGCAGGAAAATAGTGGGGAGGGAAAGGTAAGGTGTTGGGGGAAGACCTGATAACAGGAAATGTTCAGGGTCAGTATTATATTCAGCTATCTCTAAAAAAAAAAAAGCTTGTTCCACTTACCAATCTATTTCCTATTACAAAAACAGAAGTTTGCACTTAGTTGATGGAACACGGAGGAAAGACAAATCAAGAAAGATAAACAGAATCACAGAATTGCTGAGCTTGGCAGGCATCTCTGAATACTATCTAGTCCTGATGCCTCTCTCCAAAAAGGGTCACCTGGAGAACGTTGTTCAGAGCTATGTCCAGCTGGGATTTAAATGTCTCCAAGGAGAAGTCCACAACCTTTCTGATCAACCTGTTCCAGTGTCTCACCACCATCACAGTAAAAAAAGTTTTTAATGTTCAAATGGGGTTTTCTGTATTTCAGTTTGTGCCCATTTCCCCCTTGACTCTTCACTGTCCTCCACTGAGAAGAATTTGTCTCTTTCTTTACTTCCCCCATACCAGGTATCTGTAAATATTGACAAGATCTCCCTGAGTTATCTCATCTTGCAGCTGAGCCGTTTGAGCTCTTTTAGCCTCTCCTCATAAGTCAAACGCTCCAATCCCTTATTCACCTTCATGGTTCTTTGCAGGACTAACTCTGGTAAGCCCCTATCTTTGTCACAGTGGTGACCTGAGAAATGGATCTGGTCTCACCAGTGCTGAACAGAGAGGAAGGATCATCTCCCTCAAATGCTGGCAATCCTCTGCCTAACACAGCCCAGGAGGCTGTTGGCTGTCTTGGCACAAGGGTACATTGTTGGGTTATGTTTATGGAGATTTTTATTTTTTCTGTATCCACGCAAGTGCTAGCAAAAACTGGTGCCTAAATGTTGTAATAAAAAGCTTATCTATAAACTATTCACTAACATCAAACTACTATATGAAGGGAGCTGGAGGGTTTCAGGGCATATGTTTTTCTCTAGGTAGTGGGAAAACTGTCCCATTCATTGCACTGATCCACTTGAACATTCATGCTGACTAGTTCCACAGTGAGCATTCCTTGTCTGTGGGGTCTTTGACTGATAGCAAACAGGCTTGGGTGCAAGTACTAGACTTTAGGGACTATCCTCAAAGGCTCTGATTTGGAGTCTACTACACTGGCTTAGCTCTTTGGTCAGCTCCCAGGTCTGCTTACCTTGACATCAGGATCAGGTGCTATGCTTCTGTTGATGTTGATAGATAATTTGTAAATTGTGTTGTCAACACAACATTTAATCTGTTCCAAACAGCTCATAAACAAACCTATGATTAATTCTTCCAGTCTGTGTCTTCTGGACAGGATTTACAGCGTTCTACTTGTTTGGATGAAAAATAGAGAAAGACAAGCTGTCACCACTGAGCAAAAGAGTATTTTTTCCCTTCACTTTGTAGCTTAAGAATCATTTTATCATGACTTTACTGTATGAAAATGGCAGAAGATTTAAATTTGTGAGTGATGATGCAGAAGCTGTAAAACTTGATGGACTCAGGAGTGTTCATACCAAATTACCACAAGCTACACACATTTTAGGCCGGGAACATCCAGTTCACAATGCAATAGAAATTTGGAAGTGTTATTCCATGCATAGGACGATGTTAGCCAATGACATTTGAAAGAGCTGTTTATTTATAGCCTCAGCTGAACATTGCAACACAGCTGGAGGAAAAAATGAGTAATTTCAAAGACAAATAATTCAGAAGGAGATCCATTGTGGGTGAGGGGTGGAGAGGCACCGAGTTTACTGTGTCCAGATACTGAATAGCATTAAACAAAGAATCTGAAGGAGTAAGGCTTGTTTTACTAACCTTGTCTTCTGTTATCATATTACATTTTACTTACAGCTCAGAAGATCATGTTACTGTAGCTCTGAAATATTTTTCATTTAAGTGTGCTTTTGAATATGCATGCTACTACCCCTGTTGGTTTAGTCCAGTCAAGATATATATATAGTTCTGAAGCACTGTTTACGTAAGGTTTTTATATCACCCTCAAGCACAGTTCCCATCCAATAACTTGGGCTTGAAAATTAGAAACTCAATGTCACTAAAATAAAATTCTATTCCTATCAGAATTATTATGATACAACATATACAAGCAGTTTGTGGCTGATACGGAAAGATTAAAGCAAATAGCTATCTATTAATTTCAGGAGTATCAGAAATGTAAATAGGAACCTGACATACCAGTTCTTTTTTAAATGCTAGCTAGTTTCTTCAATCCAGCTCTCTTGGATAAAATACATTTTTGCAGTCTGCTTTTCTGAGTTTGCATATCAGCAGCTTTAAAGCCAGCCTTGGTCTGTTTTTCCCTTTCTCTTTTTTTTTTTCTCTAATGCATCTTCAAGTTAAAAAAAAAAAAAAAAAAAAGGAACTAAATCTTATTTTGGTGCATGCATTAATGTTCATAATGTAAAAGTAAGAAGGTCTGTTCTTAAGAAAGGATAACAATAGACTGATGCTTGTAGATAGTTTGCATGTAACACCTAGGGTAATGCTAATCCAAACACAGAAAGTAATTACACTGACCTTGATATCTGTCATCATTATCTTGCTCATAGCACAACTGTTTTCCTAAAGATGTCATCAAAACCATAGTTTTAGATCTATTTCCAGTAAGAAACTCCTTCTAATCATTGCTCTACAAATATTGTGGTTTTAAGGATACAAAAGTATCAGTGTATCTAATCGCCATAATTGTTCCAAGAGAGAATTAAGATAAACTTCCTTCACAGACTTCGTTCCAATGGCTTTCATGTACTTCTTGCAGTGTCAAAGCACTTCAAAACACTGTTTTATAGAAGATTATCTTGTACCTGGGGAAAAAGAAAGGAGAACAAAAAGAACAATTTTAGGGAGTTAAAACACCTGAAGTGCATTTCATTCTTTCATAGGAAAAGATGTCAGAAATTGACAAAATGCCCTAATGTTTCCCAACTTGTAGGAAACATTTCTGATATACAAGGTACGTACCAACAGCATGGCTAAATACAACGACAGCCCCTGAGAAACAAGAGGCTCATTCATTCACACAAAGAGAATAATACACAGTGATTTTCAATCTTCTGTGAACAGCAGTGGACTATTGGGCTTATTCCATGATTATAAAAGCCTCATAATCTATGATTGCTGCGAGCAGAAGTGATTTATTGGAGTACTCTCACATATATGAGATAAACCTATAACTTGCTGGCAGCTATTTTTTTAAAGGAGGGTATTAAAAGAAAGGGCAGCAGCTTGCTTACTTTCTAGCCTCAGAAAGCAATGATTTGCAGCTCCAAAATATCGGTTTTGATGAATAGTTGTGGTGAAATTATAACTGCTGTTATACAGTGAGATAAACTTTCACCTCCATGAAGAAAATATAGATTACAAAAACTGATTGTAAACAATCGATGCTTTATATTCCTCTTTCCTAACTGAGCAATTTTTGAATTTATGCCAGTCCGACAAAAGCATTAATAATGTTTAGCCACTAGGTATTTGTGAAAGAAATTGGAAATTGTTTTTAATTTGTTAGTCTGGTGAAGCGATAACACACTGATTCAAGAAGGAGGAAGAATTGGTGGTAGCATTATGTACGCTATTTGCATACATAAATATAGAAACACAAATGTATGTCCTCCTACATGTACACACACTCTTCTGCACAAAAGAAGATAAGTATAGTGAATATAGGGAGGAAAATCATAATCAGTTTTAGAGAGATAAGGAAGGAAAGTAACTCAAAAGCAGGAGAGTCTCCAATGAGTTACGAAACTCATTTCCTAAGTATCACAGACATTTTCAACATTCCTTTTATACTTGTTATATAATTTAAATTAGTCTTATTTTATGTTCTTATTGAGTTTTCTTCGGTTATCTCATCTGTGAAATACAGTGCAAAGCACACAGCCTATTTGCTCTATATAATCTATGTGATGAGGTCTGCAAAGGAAATTTATTATAAATAATGTAGTGAGATGCATTTTAAAAGTCTTGTCCTATTCATCTGAATTTTCTCACGTTGATTTCAAAATCAGTGAAAGGTTCACATGCTACAGGAACAAAGAAGTGAGTAATAAAGGAAAGAAAATCAGAAGAACTACAAATTGCATCTGGAACATGACTCTCAGTTTTGCCAAACCTAAACACAAGGAGCAACATGTTAAAATACTCTGATGAGAACCACAAAATTCCTTCATGCAGAAAACTTAGAATGAGCTTCACATTCATGAGTTCTTATTGACAATTTAACTCATTTCAGCATCAAAAAAAGGGAAATTCCATACATTTGTGGTGTAAAGGTAATCTGAGGACTGAAATTAAACAAAGCATAAGAGGGAGAATGAAGTCCCTAAACTAAGGTAGTTTTCATAGTCTCTTTGAAAGAAACAGTGATGAGTACTGACAAAAATAACCCAAGCAAGAGCCCTGGAAAAGGTTTACATGTTGGAATGTAGTATTTAAATTATCATATATACAGGCCGGAAGAGTTATAGACACAGAAAAATTAATCTGCCTTTGAAGAAGGGGTGAGCTGGAAATAAACTAAGTCTTTGGGCAGAAACACTTAGTGCTTGTTAGGTGTGAGATAGGTTTCACCAGTTCCCAAGTCGGGCAAGTTTTGCTGTCTTGTCAACAGGAAAAGAAGAAAAAAAAATCTTTTTTCCTCTCTTCCTTTCCCCTTCACCAGAACCCTTCAAAACCTTCTATACCTTACAGATTATGTGTTCATTTGATAGATCTGTCATGATTCCTCTGTAGACAAATATAATGCAGAATAGATATTTCTTCTTAGGTACTCTGTTGAAAATACACAGTGTTTGGAAGTGATTCACCTCCCTGAACAGTGGCATTTAGCACCATCTGACACATCCTGGGCTACCAGCAATATCTTCATGGGAGTGGCAGATATGACCCAGCACCCTGCACCATTCTGGATTGGCAGTTAGGAATCATCTTGTATGTCATTGTATGCCTGTGCTTGCACAACTGGTTTGTGCCCCTACTTCTAAATCAATATGACTGAAAAAAATAAACCTTTTATTAAGGATGTTCATGCTAACCTAGATTCACTTTTTTTTTTCTTTTTTTTTTCAGTTTAACAAGGTCTTGGTTTTAACTTTTCATATAGATTGATTGAGTGGTTTCAACAATTACTGAGTAAATTTGAAAGCCCAGTTGCCCCTACTACATAGTGGGTTTCAAATTCATCTCGTTCTTCTTAGAGAAGGACTTCTCATGTTCAGACAATAAGATATTTGGAACAGCAGACTCACATGCTTCCTGCTCTTCTGTGAACAGAAACTTCAAGATTCAAAGTTTTATATGATGCAGGAGAGAGCGTGTCTGAGGGCCCCAGCTTGAGGAGGGCAAATGAAGTCCTTTCTGCTACTGCAAAACTTGTGTCACTGCAGATTACAGAAAAATTTTGCTTGCAGGAGCAAGATCCACATCCACAGAGCTTCATCTACTCTCAGTATATCTGCACCCCCGGGTGTGGCTCTATACCTATTCCAATTTGCACAGTTGCTTTTTCCTAAGGAGGAGAAAGTAAAACAGGGAGAAGCAATTTTAAAAGGTGCTTTTATTACCTTTTAGAGAATTGTCTGATTGATATTTTGTGTTGAAAAAGTCTAGTTCAGCAAAAATACAACTTTCTGCATGGATGTATCAGTTTCAGTGAAGAATACTTTGCAAAAAGTTTCCTCAAACGCAATGGGAAATATCAGCTATGAGCTAATGTGTCCTATAACAGGACATTACTTAGTGGAGATAATAATTGGATTAATTGCAGGATGGATTGGAATCCTTGCATTGCTATATGCAGGAGAATACCTTATCCACAAAGATAATAATTCTTCTGATACTGGCATTTTTCAGCTTCTCCCACTTGACACTGTTCCTCTTGATAGGAATGATTGAGTTTTCATTGTAAAGGAAGGACTGACTCTAGTTTTGAGTTTAGAATGTTGAGACTGGGGCATTAAAATTAAACCTTCTTGTCCATACCAGGAGGACTGGAACATTATCTCATACTGAGATGTCCCATGTATGATGCAGTAGGGTATTCCAGGACATCTTAGCACTTGACATTTTGAAAGACATTTGAAATGACTTTGCTTTGTTTGAATGGAGAATGGAGACTATTTTAAAAATCTTGTTGATTTCTGGAAGAAAAAAAAAAGGTACATCTCAAATTATTGGAATATGAAAATTATTCTTTCATACATATACTAAAACATCTAGTTTATTCCACAATAGAATCTACAGAGTTCTACACAAAACAAAATAGCAATAAGGAAAGCATAACATTTGAATCTTTCTTAATCTGATTAAACGGTGAAAACTAAACAATTGTAAAAAGTAACCCATTTTAATAATAATTCTGATCAAGCAAAGCATTAAGCAAATAAGGTGAAAACTGAATGAAAAGGAGAGTGATGGAATTACTTCAAGTACTTTGTAAAGGTGTCATCACTTTTTATCTTCAGCCTGATTTACTACATGGTGTAAGTTAAAATCATTAGTAACTTTTTAATTAATATTCTAAATTGTACTGTTCTGTTATTTCATTTCAAAACTTCTGTGACAAACAAATAAATTATTTTGATATCATTTAAATCACAGACAAGCTAAATAAAACATTTGTTAATTCTTTCTTGCTTCGTGCTCAAATGCTTTGGCTGTATTTTTATCAAAGGATAGGATCATATCCTATGAATAGACAATCCCTCATAGCCATCAACTGCCCTTTTTTTTTTGGTTAGGAACTGAAAATAAGATTAATTATGTAATCTTCCAAAGAGAGATTTCCAGTTACACTTTAAATGAAATGCTCCCCCCTTAAAAGGATTTAACTCAGACTTAATGAGAAAGTTATTGTATGTTAATTAAATACACACTGATTACTATGAATATTTATTGAAGTGTAACAATAATTTGCATGAAGATAGATGTTGAACAACTGAATTTCAGTAAATATGTTCCTAATAATTATTTAACATTCACTAAATTATGCAACTAAATGATTTTTTGGCAAAGATATTGAGTATTTACTATATATTATAGGCCCAATTGTATCATTACTTACACAGGTGCAATCCCATCTAATTAAAAGGGAAGTTGTCACGTAACTGAGGGCAAGATGCAATCATATATACCAATTGATTACTAAGCATATTTAATGACATTGACTAGCAGTTCTGAGATCTAAAGAAACTATTCTACTCTTTCCTTTCAAAATTCATGAAAACTAAACTAAATAACCCAGCCAGAGTTTCTCTTTTCTAATATAGTATGCATCCTATAACCAGTTCCAGTCTTAGGATCCTCACCGTCTGTGGAGTTTCTCACTCACTCCAGTTTGTATCCTGGATTTTAAAATTTTGACAGCAAGTTTGGTCATGCATATATCCTACTGTACTACATCACCAAGCCCTGATAAAAAACACAATCACCCTACCTCAATTCCTTTCTGCTGCTGTTCCTCTAACAGTGGAATTATGAGCACAGCTAATCTAATTTACCTGTGGAAGATACTGAAAACAAATTTTAGATATTGCTAGTCTTCCACCCTCTAGATGCAGTATAAATTAGTAAAAATATTATGTGTGTTGTCCTTAATTTCACTTAGTCTAGCCTTTGGTATCCTCCTCAGCTGGAGGATTTTGGAGACAATTTCTACAATTTCATGGCAGAAAGGAACAATCTTCAGACACCTGTCAGATCTGGGACTTTCTGTGCCTCTTGTTCAAGTCAATCTCATCAATAGTTCAGGAACTAAGCATAAAGAAAGACTAAATATTAGAGACAATCTGTTTTCTGTAGTTCAGTGATGACCTACATGATCTGGGAATCACATCTGATTCATCTGGGACTAGAGAGCATCCTGCCCTCCTACTTACGAAATTCTGTCTGGTGTCTCTTAAATGCATATTCAGTCCTTGAATCAATTATCAGAACACAGAGATTCTCCATCTTTAGGAGATGTAAACAACAGAGAGAGGAAATGTCACAGATTTTGTTCCAGGAATAGTTTAATTTAGAACAATTTCAGAGCTTGCTGCATACCACTAATACAACAAGTCTCAAAGAGAATCAAACAGGACAGGGAGAATAGAGCCTGCAGTTACGCCTTTTGCACTTATTTGTTGGTCCACTTCTATACTTACTTGTCATGCCACATCTTTTGAATCAGCACATTGTCATAACTTCTCTCCCTCACATGCACATGCTCACTGCACATCCAGTGCACTTCAGCTAGAGGTGGGAAAGAGACTGAAAGGGAAGACATGCTTCTAAAGGAAAAATCTGCCAGTCATGGTGCAATTGTCATCCATCTCATTCCTTTCTATCTGTCAGCACTACAAGATGTGTGGAAATAGATTGTGTCTTTGAAATCTCAAGGTCTTTCTAAGAGCTACTGGAACACTAAAGGTTCCTATCCATAGCTGGAAAGTCCATCTGGAATTTTCTTCTCCATCCACTGCCAAATTCCTTAAATGACTTTTTCTCTAAAATATCATGCAGTCTTATTTTAGTACTTATATATGTTATGAAATTGCCTTGATTTCTGGCCTTTTTCATAGTCTGATTTTTTGAAAACAAAAAATGGAAAACACGGGTCTAAGAAGTGTTCTTAGTACATCACTGAATTGTGGATGCTTATCGGAACAACCCTGTTATTTAAAAAAGGTAATGGAATTATCAACTGAATAGAAAAGAAAATAGAATTATGAAATGGGTTGCATATGGATGCTACCTATGTTTAATAAGCCTTCTAAAGGTTAAGATTTAATAATATCACCAATATAGAAGATAAATGTTGATATATCTGAAGTACATTTAATGAGTGGTTTTTGTAAACAATTAAAAATAGAAATCCTGAAGTTAGCCTAATCTGAGTTAGGACTGCTTTGGAAAAAAAAATAATTAGTATCTATGGCAAATAAAACAGATCCAAAAAAAAAAAAAAGGATGCTTAAGAGAGTATTTCTTTGTACTCTGCTTAATTTTTACCATTAACACTAGGTTACTTCCTTCTTCTTGATGGTAATAAAGCTATACACAACATTTATAAAGTATAAACACAGATAACAAGCTGAGGTAGGCCTCGTCTCCCACTGCACTTTGATGAAAGATTTTAGTATATTAAGATTTTAGTATAAAAGTATAAAGATTTTAGTATATTAAGATTTTAGTAATAATGCATATTAACCATAAGCTGATCTCAGTGGCTGTCTATTTTTAATTTCTTTGAATCAAATGGTTAGGGATAAACCTAGCAAAAGTAACCAGTTATTCAGTTAGATGCTGCCTGATCTGACAGTCAGCAGCTTTCTTGACATTGCATAGTCAAGAGCTATGCAATGAATATGAGGAAGGCAGAAGTAACTAGAAGCTCTGTCAGCCTCCTTGCTGTTACCACCCTGACTGTATTTCCACCACATCCTAAATCCAGACATCACTGACAACTTCTTATCTTTAGATTTTACATGAATTTAGCACTTTTTTTGACACAAAGAAAAACCTTTCAAGCAAAACCTCTGATTGTTTGCTTCCTAGCCCAGGAGATGAAGGGTGTCATAGTTTCCAGTCAAGAGTTTCCAGTCAAGAGTTTCCAGAAGGGTTATTAACTAATGTCCACCCCTATTATAACTTCCAGCACTCCAAATCCTGCAAGTGTGAACTTCTTTCAAACCAAGTTCATGCAGCCACTCTAGTGGATAAGAGTATCCCCATTATTGATATATGCTGGAGTAAGGTGTTTTCAGCCGTGCTGTTTCTAAGCATTTGTACAGGACATCTGTTGCATCTGTTGTTATTTCAGGAAAATATTACTGTAAGTTCTCCAGCAAGGCATTGCTTCCTGCAGTCTACTAGTGGGGGGTGCAGAAAAGAGGAAAGAAAAATACCAGTCAAGAAATGAAGGGTTTTGAGTTGTGCTACTACTCTGCCTATTCTACCCTATTTTGTTTTTGCTTGGGGTACACAGACGTGGTAGTCTGCAAAACCTCTGTATGGCAACTGGCAAAACCTGTCTTCTTGGATGCAGGTACACTTCTTAGAGGTAAACAAAACCCTGGTGTGAGGCAATATGACCACATATCTCCTGCAGTGGGCCTTAGGATGTTAGGCAGAATTGCAGCAAAAAGCAGGCACACACTCCTGGGGTTCCTAGTTTTGAGAGACACACACAACTTGACAAGTATTAATGGGTCTACTGGCAAGCTACTAAATGGGTGTAAATGGAATGGTCTCAAATGGCACTATATCATAGTGCACAGTATCCATTGGGGCAGAAGGAATGGAGGGACTAATGTCTTCCTAGGACTCCTCAGCAGCAATATTGTCACTTCAGTGGAAGAGAAACAAGGAAGAAAAATAATGAAAAATAACTGGTCTGGTGAATGCTAGAAAGGTTAGATCTTATTTTATTTCCTTTTTTTTTTCTTTTTTTTTTTTTCTTTTTAATCTTCTTTAACAATTAGAGTGTGGAATGGGAATGGTGAAAACATTTCTCTGCTAACACCAGATCTTACTTTTGCCTTCAATCTGAAAAGAACATCAAACTTTGAATCCCATCTGAAGGATATGATTCCCTGTGTCTCCAAACAAGGCTTTTATGTCAACAACTGATTCTCTCCCCTATGTAGTGGAGCCTACTGAAGAGGATCCAGATGCATAAATCCTTTTATGGATTTGGCCTTAACCTTGTCAAGTTCTGCATCTTGTCTTTTGTCAGCTCCCAGACAAAGAGGACATGTTTAGATGTGCTTATTTTCTTATTATCTGTTTTCTCTGAAAGGTTTCTGTTGTAAATCAGTCTGTTTTGGAGATCATTATTTTATGCTGTCATATCCTGGAAGAAAGAGTGTAGATGCTTACCTGACACCAGGCTTGCTAAGTTGTCAGAGTGAATAGAAAGATCCCAATTCCTTAACAATTTTTGTCTCTAATCCACAGAGAGGAGAACAGAACTAGTGCAAGACTGCTGGTCCCAGAACGCTGATGGCCAGGTGCCTAAGACCAATCAGAAAACCCTTACTGCAGTCAAAAGTGGGGTCAGAGGTGCAATTAACTCAGAAACTGCTGTAATTTGTATTTCATTATTATTTTTAAATCAATACAGATAGTCTTGCTAGACACAGTCAATTGCTGTTTTAATAAGAGAAAATTAGTAATGAAAAAATATGCAGTATGTGTAATGAATATCTATGCTATAAAAAACTTTTCACATTTTTTTTCTCATGAAACCTTAGCCTTACCTGATTTACACACAAAAACACATAGATATCCCACAGAAAGTAACTGATGTGTGTACTGATTAGTATGGTTTAATTGTAACAAGATATTCCTAGCGTGCATGAACATCTGGAGCAGAAAAAGAGTTTGTACTGAGAAGAGCAATTAATAAAAGACCCCAGAAGAGTCAGATCATTGCAGGGATCTCCCAAACTCATAAAGTACACACTGAGAAAGAAGGAAGAAAAGGTAAGCAGCTGGAGGAACCATCCATTTAGGCTCTGTTTGACTTCCTGGATCAGAACCTCAGCACACAGGAATCAGAGGGCATTTTTTCTTATGCTCTCGTCATCAATCATTTTGTCCAAAAAAGCTGCTGGTAGTCAATGAAGAATATACACATAACATTAGATTGTAAATGTCCATGTTTATGAAGTAGTGTCACACAAGGTATTTATTCTCATAAAACATTCTATTATTATTGTTATTATTATTACTGTTATTACTGTTATTGCTCTTATTATTTTAAAATAGACTATTACAACTGAAATGAAACAGATAAGCATTTTAGTTGCTTGCCATTTCCAGTCCTTTTGATATTGATCTCTGTTGCTATCTTAACACATTTTTTCAAAAGGCAGCATGGAGGTGAGTGCCCCCTCTGCTGAAGTGCCTGCACATGGGCTTTGTGCTGCAGAAGGAAAACTCTCCCACTGAGTGGGAGGAACCCTGTTGTGGGCCCTGCTAAACTGTTATATGGAGGTGCCCTAGAAAGGGCAAGGAACACCTTAGTACTGTGGTTGACCAAAAAGAAGTCAGAGAAGACTGAGCAATGAAGCAGCTCTGGGTGCTCATACCTGTAAGGAGTCCAGACAATGCTAAAGCAGTTTAGAAGCATATTTTTGTCTTCAAAAATCACAGAAGATGTTTTGTGTTGTTCTGTCCCTTGAGGTCTCCAAGCATACAAGTAATTATAAGCCACAGTAGCTTTCTCTTTATCCTGCTCTACCTTAGTTATTCCAAGGGTGGTTTTTTTTTGTGTGTGTGTGTTTTGTTTTTTTTTTCCCTTCTCTTTTAATGTAGAAGAGAGACATTTCTGGGATGCTGAAATAAGTTTGTGAACACAGTGTTGATATTCATATACATAGAAAAACCACCCACAATTTGCTACTACCATTGTGAAAGAAGTTGCTCTCCACTGTTATCTCAGCTTTATGATATATTTTACATGCAATGAAACTTCGTGCATATATTAAAAGAAACAAAGACAATAATTATTGAATCAGCACACCAAAAGCAAACATGGTTCTTTAATCACACTCTAATTCATGAATACTGAGTAGAATACTACAGTAAAAAAAAAAAAAAAAGATATTTTGACTGAGACATAGCAGAGCTTTAGTGCTCATAATACTCTGCTTTTATGAGGTCATATTTCTGTCTAAGATATATTATTAGATTATGCCAAGATTTAGGTTGTGCAGCTGCAAGAACTTGAAAAGTTGCCTCTAGTGTATCAGATACAAAACACGCAACATTAAATTTTGTGAACTATAAGTTAGCTAAGTGCATGATGTCTCTTTAAGGAAAGGATTCCAATCAGATTCCATCTAGGGCCCATTGAAACAAACGTGCATTTTGCTAGCAAAATGACCAGAGCCCCAGGTCTTTACCAGAAAAATGACAACAAGTTATATTTGATATCAGTTCCCTGCTGCTCCCTGGAGGAAGACAGTGCTATAGGAAAGCTGACATCAACCCAAAGGGAATTAGCAGGATAGAAACCTGTTAAGGTTCTAGATATCAGCTGTTGATATCAATTTCATGCCAGATTGTAAAAGTGATTATTAAGAAGGAAAGAAAGAAAAAGACTACGTAGATTTTCAGTGGGATATTCTAAAAAGCCAATTTAACTCAACTTCACATTTTGTAGCTTTGTTCCCATATCTGTTGATTGCTAATATGAGATCCCAATAGACAGAGATGTGGTATGATGCAAAATTTAAAATGCCAATATACTTACCGTGTTTGTTTAATTATAAACTGAGAACAAGGAGTTTAGAAATGATCTGGCTATATTGTAAGCAGTCATGTAAGCAGTTTGGAGAGTAATATACAGAAAAAAAATATTTTCAAAATAGTACACAGAAGGTATGTAACCAGGTTCCAGTGGTATTTGAGGAACACATCTCCTTAAACTGATTTAAAAGTGGACATGTAGAATCTCACAAAAAAAAAAGAAAAAGTTATAACTATTATTGATAATGTGTTCCAATACCCATTGCCAAATGTGCTTGAATTTGAGGGCAATACAATTTTGCATTCTTAATGTCAAATGGAGAATATATGAACTCCTTTTGCCTATAATCACTTAGATCAAGCCTTCCACTTGCACCTGTAATGTGCAAGGAATCTCAGCATGTAGCATTTTGCCATCCATGGTTTGGCTGAGTATGATTCCCAATAAATCACTGGAGCCAGAATATCCTGAAAAACAGAGTCAAAAACCTAAGAAACAGTACAAGTTATAAAACAGTCAAACAGTTAAGATAAATTTGGGGAAATAATAAATCATTTGGTTCAGATGCAACTCCATTCTCTGGAAAGATTGTGTTAAATTACTCAGTAGAAGACATCATCTGGAAGAGAGAACATGGGTGATTTCCTTGTTAAGCAGTTAGCTGTATGAACTGTAACTGAAAATGGTGAATGTAGAAGACATCGTTTATTCAGGATAAACACAAAAAGCAGTTAATATCATTTGTGAAAGAGCCAACACTCAGAGCACAGATCATATTCAAAACTTGAATCTGAGCAATGAAGACAGATGAATTTTTAAGTGGACTAGATAAACATATAAAAAGGCAGAGTTCTCACCTCAATTTTGTAGCCAATGAGTGGCAGCACCTGGCTGCAGCTGTAGGCAGCAGAAAAAAGTTCTGGAGACTGGAGCAGCAGGAGCATGAAGCTTAAGGTGACCCTTCTGGCAGGGTCCTTCTAGAAGGTGATCTGGAGAATCCTGAGTAAAGAGCTGGACTTGCTGCATTCTTGCTCTCTTTAGGGAAATCAGAGAGAATATACATTGCTTGTAAATAACAGGATCAATTTTTTAAAAGTCCTAATTCTTTCATCCAATTTATTTTCTGCTACTACAAACAGTCCGTACACCTTCAAATTTTGGCTATCTGTTCTGGGCACAAGCAGATAAAATGGTTGAGAATGTACTACACAATCAGAGAACGCTCCAGAGAGCAATGGTATCTCTGAATGTTGTAAATAATGCAGAAAGGGCATGAGATGCAGAAAGGAGGTAAATATTTAGTCTGAGATTGTCAAAGAAGCATGAGGGAATTAGACTTCTAAATCCTAATAAAATTCAACAGGAGCTGGAAACCTTAATTCCCTTAGTCTCCTTTGAAAATCCCATTTGTAATTTCATATTTAAGGAGGAACACTGGTTCTACATAATATCAATTTCACTAAGAAGACACCAGTCTATTTTCTACACTTCTCATTTCAAAAGGCTTGTTATTCAACATTGTAAACATAACCAGTCCAGCTGAGGTCAGTGGGTCAAAATTAGACTCAAAGTGTGGGGTAATTTTCTGTACTGATTTATACAATTAATATCCATAATGTTTTTCATTTTGCTTTAGTTAACAGCTATACTACTGTATTTAGAATATTCCCTTGGTGTTTCCTACTCAAGCACTTTAATTATGAGATAAGGACTTACTGTTTCCTGCTTTGATAGGAATTGCTCATCTCTCAAGTGAGTTGGAGTTAACAGTGTTTTTTCTTTTTTCTTTTTTCACATTAAATAGACTTCGTTTATTAATTCCTTGTGTTAGTGCATTTCAGTATACTGAAAAAAATAAAAGGAAATAAAATGAAATAAAATAAAAATAAAATGAAATAAAATAAAATAAAATAAAAATAAAATAAATAAATAAATAAATAAAATTAAATAAATAAAATAAAATAAATAAAATAAATAAAATAAAATAAATAAAAAACCTTCAGTGTTATGTAGCATATCCATGATTCTTTTCTCTCCCTGAAATATATTTATTTTGTGTAGTGGTGTATGTTTTCCTCTTTGAATCCTTCACTTCTTATTTGTCAAGTAAGCAGTTTTATTTGTTTTAGCTAAAAAAATTAAGAAATATCAGTTTTTATATAACTTTTATATAAAACTTTTTTATATATATTTGGTCTTCTGGATTGTTTCTCACACCTCTGTGTAACAAAGTGGGAAAGCAGGAATTTATACTTACTTGGCACCGTTGTACACATATACAACATGCAAGGCTGTGGAAAATCAAGCTCTCCAGTTCTTACCTTCTCTTTGTATGTTTTTACACATTGCCGCAAGGCAAAACCAGGTTCTATTAGACAATACTTGTGGGGATGCAGCTGTGTACTAATTACCTTTCCAGACTATCAGCAGAAAAATGAAAGCAATATAGTGTAGTCCATTAATTTTACAAATATTGGGGCAGATCTTCAACTGACGTAAGTGGACATTGCTGCAATGACTTTATCTGATGGATTTACTCCTGCTGGAGATAAAGCCTCCTTTATTGACTTTTCAAAGCATTTTTAGATTTCAGGCCAAACCTTACATTACATTTTGATTAATTTCTCTTAGCCCATGTAGATCTAGCCCATCTTGACTGCTGCGCAGATTATACTCATCCTGTATCTGAAGTGTAAGGTTACTATTGTATTTTATTTGCTGTGTTCTATAAAGCTTCTCAATAATTTTTAATCCATGGATCATTCTTATTCAGCATTACAAGTAGATTTACAGGATCTGAGCAAAATAACTCTAAAAAAAATGAACTGCTGTCAGATGTGATCTTTTCAATTTAATAGTAAATTAATTACTTATTATTTTTATTTTAAACAATAACAAATAACCTCAGCTTTTGTTATGATAGAAAGCATGCTATCCTTTTTAACATCATTTTAGGGACCACTAATAACATTGAACAGTTATTGAATACACTCAAACCATTTCTTTTTCTCTTTCTCTTGGCTGTAATGAGCTGATCTACCTACACAAGGGGCTGAATACAAAGTGTGAAGAGGAAGGTCCATGGAAAGAACGGGACAAATATATACATTGTTGAAGTTTGCTTATTTGGAGCTGAGTGAAGTCCAGAAATTGAAAGTACCTTTTAAACAATGGAATGTGCTTCTTTGAAGTAAACTGAAATTAAAAGGACCTCAGACAAGCAGGGATCCTGCTTCATGGATAGGCTTATACTGAAAAGGCTCTGCAGCGAAAGTTACGACCAACATTTCACATCCGTGTGGCACCAGGTAAGCATCTAAATTCAGTCTGAGTTCAGACCAGAGATGTATTTTGTTGTTCTTGTCTTTCTTTTTGTTGCAAGAGGCCACATCAAGTACAATCTAGACAGGCCCCATGACCTAAAGAATCGGAAGCACAGCTCACAGCTGGAGGTGGCACACAATGGCAGCATGTACCCATGGCTGTCCACAGACATTCTCTGCTGTGAAACAGGGATGATCTAAAATGAAGGGAATCCAGCTGAAGACATCCAAGGAAACTCAAATCCTTCCAAAACTGGCCCCAGAGGCATTTGCTTTAAGTAAGCAGCATGGACAAATATCTGATCTGGTCTAAAGAGCAGCCTGGGAGAGAGATGGTAGAAAAGGTCTTGGTTCTTGGTGAAGATAGGAACTACCAAAGATAGGAACTACCAAAAGAAGTATAAAGTAACTGCTTCATTACCAAAAAAAAAAAAAAAAAAAAAAAGAACACTCCCATTTCAGTTTTGAAGTTTTGATTCTAGTTTCCCAAGAAGAGGAGAACAGGAGAGTTTATTCCTAGTACAGATATTGCTGGGTTTGTACCTGGAAGTACAGTAATACCAAAACTTAAGAGATTGTTCTTAGATTGTTCTTTAAAAAAAAAAAAAACAGTGGAGGAGTGGGAGAAAAAAGAAAAGATTAATTTAAACAGATAACATTCATTAGATATCCATGAAAATCCAAAACAAATACATTGCCTAATCAAGAATCAAGATGAAAGAACAAGAATACTTGTGATGTTTTAATCTGAAAAATAAACAGTTCACTATATTGATAGGGCTTAATTATGTCCTTTCTTACTTAAATGAGTTTCTGTATTAAAACTGTAGATATTAAATTATGCTAAAGTAAAATATTCTTTATCATTATTTAACATTTCTTTTATACTTGTGAAACTTTTGTGAGGTTAGTCCATAAATGCACATCAAATATTTTAATACAAAGGATGTTGACTTAAACTCATCATCTGCTTAATCAACATTTTTAGTTTATTATCAGAAAGAATCAGTAACCTTGATGCACTTTATCTTAATTTATGCTTTAATCAAATAGAGAGAGAGAACTAAATAATAAGTGATCACATTAGAAATACATTGCAAAGTGTGCACCAGGAAAATAATTCAGCAATATTTGGCAGCAAATACTATCTTCATGCAACCAAAGACTGACAATATAGTAACACATTCCTTATCAGAGTATATTTCTGTTGTGGGGCTGTGAACATCTATTATATTCCAAATTATGACTATAGTTTTACCTACAGTCCCTCTAGGTTATACCTGACTGACGAAATTAGTACTATTATCTTGAAGCATGTTTTCTTAAAGATATTCTTTCCAGATTCTTCCCTGAGTCCTTGTATACAGGAACTATAAGACAGTCCATGAGGTATTCCCAGGCACTTCAATCAAATGAACTTGAGGGCAAACTCAAGCTTAGATTGGCATGTATGAAAAAACACTCCTGAGTGAGCAGCAGTGGGCAGGTGATGAGTGCAAAAAAAAAAAAAAAAAAGGAGGGCTCTCCTACTACCATGCTGTCATGTAATAAGGAAGTATTGAACACTCACTTGGGGTTTGTTTGTTTGTTTTTAGCACAACTTCGCTCTTCTAAAACACTCCTGAAAACTTTGAAAGGGAAAACTGGAACAAATATTCACAGAACTTCTGCTCTGCCTTCATGAAGATGCCTTCTTTACAGTTAGAGACAAATACAAAACAATGAATTAACTGAGAGAAGTGTATCCTTTCATTCAGGCACTTATGCACAACAGAAACAAGGTGGGTCTTTAGCTTATATAATAACTTGTTTTTTTCCATTTCTAACCCGCTGTCCATGCAAAATAAATATTCGATATACCACAAACTCAGAGGGTGCCATGACCCATGATGTGGTGACACGGGCTTTCTTCTCTGTCACAGGGATTCAGACAGGAGCAAATCCCAGGGGCATGGGATGTAGTTGAGGTCTCAGCAGCTTCACATGTTTCAAAATACATTTCTCATATTTGTGGCTTAAAAACTCCAGCACTTCAAACAAAGCATTTAAAACTTAATACTGGCTGCATCCTCGGAGTAATAATTGATGATCATGAATACATCATGGAACCAGCTGGAAATTATTTCCAAGGAAATGATTTAAACAAATATATGGAGAAAGAGTGTATTTTTTCAAAATCATCAGGCACTAATCAGTTCTATGAAGGCTGGGCATTTTCAAGAACTCATGACTTCCTTTCTGACATTCTGTAGTTGTCTATAATTCTTTGTCACAGATGAATGTCCTTGATTTCATCTATCATGCCTTTCTGCCTTCTTTTTCCGTAGTAAATTATTTTCCCTTTTCAGATTCCATAATGATAAACAAATAGTTATTTACAACAAATGAAAAAATCAATATGGTTGCAGAAAAAGAGTATGAATTCGTGGAGGGATTTAAGTAAGGTAGATGTACTGAATCTCAGAGAAGGAGGAAAGATCACACCTTGTTCTGGACTCAAGGAAGCTAGACCAAACATTTGTTTGCGAGAGTCAGGGGTGATGTTTGCTTTGAGTAAAATCATTTTCCAGGTGTGCAAATGTAGCTTAGCCCTAATCATTCAGACAGAAATGGTCTTGTCAAGGCTTATTTGGTAAAATTATTTTTTGGGGACCATAGAAGTTCCTACTCATTTAAGCCAAAGTGGTATGTAGGTAATGTAAATTAATACAATCATTACAAGTTTGTACATAATTAAGTGCTGCCATGAGCGTTCAACAAAGGCTGCTTATGCTTTTCACAAGACAAAAGCCAAATTAAGATCTCAGCTAAAAATAAGAATTAGATTTCCATTTATCATTTTACAAGCCATTCAAAATCACTGTCAAGGCCTGGAAGAAGTAGGCTGAGCTTTTGGGATGTCCAAGAATTTTAGAAATAGAATAGATCCTACAACTCATGCTTCTGTTTTGAAATTAAACTCAAATGAGGAAACTGATTATCTTCGGCTGTGAGCTGAACTGAATGGTCTCCTGAAGCATGTGGTATTTGCATAATGTAGTCTGAAAGTCCTTCTTTGCCTTTACAGTACCTTTTGTATTCTGGGTTAGTGAATTCAATGACTATGAAGAGATTATTAACTTTTTTTCTGTTTATCCCAGAAGAATAAAGCAAGGCCTTGTTTTTTCATGTGTTCTACTTGATGAATGTGTTTTTCTCTATGTTATTATCTTTTTGCACTGAGAACATTTTCAGTAAAAATCTTGTTTAGGAACCACATGAAACTGACACAAAGCATATGCATCCACAGATTTATTTGTCTTTTTGCAAAGTGAGTTTCTATTACTATGTGTACCCTTTTAAAAGCTGCTGAAGTATAAAAGCTTTTATCATTTGGTGAGTAGCTATTTTATATTACTACTTTATGGAGTCACATCATAATCTGTCAAACTCCCCTTTATAATTATTAGTGAATCCTAAATGACAGAGTTCATTCCTTGACACCTTGTATGACAGTGAAAAATAAGATTTTTCGTGTAAGTTGCTTGCAATATAGACTAATTGGCATACTAATTGACTCTTTCTATAATTTAAGTTTATTGTTTATTGCTTTTAGATTGTTAGCTGACATTCATTTTTCTACTATAACACAGTAGATATTGTTTTCGTAAAGACAAATGCACTTTAATTGTACCATACCAGTGAGATGTCTCAGTTTTCTGTTTGAACAACCTGTATACCTAAGGTGAGGTTTTTTAAGGGATTTTGTCTGCACTAGTATTATTCAAGTGACAGGATCCTTTACTTTCCAATATTTTAGGTAAGTCAGATATATGGTTTATTGGCCATACTTAATAGCTTGCTTAAATCCATTAAATACAAAGTAAGTTTAAGTAACATTAAAGATCTATCACAGGCCAACAAACAGAAAAAAAGTTCTAGATCAAATTTGGAGCAATCCTTTGTAGACACACGAGAGAGGAAGTAATTTGATAACATGAATTAGTCTCAGGTTAAAATCTATATTTCTAGATTTTATAAAGCTAATGTCAATCACTGGATGCATTTTATTAAAATCAACTTAACAGCTGTGATTTATGTATATAATATGCCAAGGGATCTAGCTGATAAATTCAAATTCCTAAAAAAAGTAACACCGCTTTTTGTGTGACATAATAAATCTCAGGATAGAGTACTGACCATTGCCTGGGCTCTATTCAGATTTTTCATCAAGAAAGACATCCATTTCTTTGACACCATCAATAAAATTAGTCTATTTCATTTAAGGCATGTTTTATTCTACAGTATATATGAATATTACATCATCTTTATTTTTAAGCATCTATTTCACAGTAATGTTATTACCCATAATAAGTTTCATACTGATAGTGCTGACAGTACTGAAAATTGTCCTCTCTTCATCCACACAAGCAAGCAAAGTTAATTTTCTCATGCTGCAGTCCAATTTTAGTGCCATACAGATAAGCCCCATGATCTGTATCACATTTATACATATATGTCTAGGTATCCAACACAGTAAATTACAGTGATTATCATTATCTGGTACAAGGAGCTCTCACTCTAAAGCTTTGTTACAGCCACTCTTAAACTCTGCTTAGAAAACTGTTTTGTCCTTGTTATTGACTGAGGATATAGATAAAGGTTCATTTTTCCTCAAGATTAACTGAGGAACACAAAATGACCTGGCAGAACTTGCACAAGTGTGGCAGAGGGGAGGAGTAGGACTCTATTTCTTCCAAAAATGAAACTTCACTGCTTCTTGTGGATAATATTTGTTCATGTGGATATCATTAGTTTACAAATGATTTCATAAGTTGTGGATAATTTAAGTGTGACAAATGAAAATGCACATGTAACTTTAGAGCCTGACAAATAAAAAATACCTGTAACTTCTCTGTTGAAGTTTAGATTTTGAATATGGAACCAAGAAACATCCATTCCAAATGGCGGGCATTTATCTTGCCATGTATTTTTTTAAGCACCAATATTCAAAGTTTTTTAAAGTGGAAAGAGTCAAGGCATTGATGGGCTGAGTACTTTTTAAAGATGTTAAATGGACCGTCACTTCAAGAAACGATTGACATTGACAAAGAAATTAGAATCTCAGAATTAGACATTTTATCATCTAGTTAAAGCCTGAGAAAGCAGAAGGCAAATACTGAGTCACCAAGGAAATGCTGAAAGCTTGTTATGATGAGATTCCCAATAAAACTCCCAATTTTTTCAGTGAAGGAAGGAACCTGAAGAAAACTCAGAACAAGGTGAAAGCCTGTCTGCAGTGGCTGGTGAGTATTACAGGTCTTTCAGTGATAGGCAAAGTCTTCTGTAGTCTCACTTTAAGTAAAATAAAAGATATGACTGGGGAAATCTACAGGAAAAGTAGAACAAAGATATGAACAATTAATTCAAGAAAATGAATTCATAACATCCTGAGATTTGCATAGACTGTATAAATATATATATATATGTATATATCTGACAGGTGTCAAGTATCCACCACAACAAGTATGCCATGAGGCAGCTGGTGAAACAGAGAGCAACTTACTAAAGAGCCAGCCTGCTGAACCATTTTGAGAGGCATATGTGAGTGTGGTTTTTCAAGCACTTCTGTTGGGAAGAGACATGCACAGAAATCATTACTATAATGGTATCATTAATAATTCCACCATCATCATTAGGTGTTCACACATTTAATTTGCTTATGGTGCTTAAGATGTTTTACCAGCCCTGGAAGCTCAAGGAGGATGGACACCTCCCATTGTGCTGGAGATCAGTGGACTGTCTTTCAAGAAGACCTTTTACATTCTGGTGAAGCTACTAGCATAACCTTTAAATTTGATTGATTAAGCAATGAGTTGGGGTCAGTCTTAAAACTGTGCAGACCAGAAACAGACATTTTGCTTTGTGCTACTTCAAAAAAAAAAAGAAAAGAAACTAAAAGAAATGAAACAAAACAAAATGAAAGAAAATGGAACAAAATGAAAAGGAGTGCCTTCTTATCATCAAAGACATGCAGAACTTCAAAAATTCCAAATACAATGAAAGGTTATCCACAGCGTTTTCTGTTGTATCAAAACATACATAGTGTCAGAGAAAGTAATAGTTTGGTAAAACATATATTTTATACCAGCTATGTATATGGGTCATTATTTTCACCTATACTACTTCATATTTCACTGTGAAAAGCTTAATTCTGACCCAGGATGAAAAGTTTTCCCACTTCAGTATAGAATGTGAGCAGCAGAAACAGGTCCTGGTTTTCCTTGGTACATAAAGTCATAACATCTCCCTGGGAATACCAGTCAGTATTAGAGATAGCAACAGAATACAGAGATAAAGTGCTTCCTGGCAGTGGAGGAACTGAAGTAGGCAGAGGAGTGTTGGCTGATATACCCTAACAGTGGTAGTCAGGATGAAGCGGACCTAATGTGGAAGACAACCCCAAGCAAGAGGTTACAGACAGGGAAGTCCTACTGATGGAGAAGCAGTCAGACTACAAAGCAGGAAGAGAAAGAAGGGACTTCTAGGAGAAGAGGGGAAAGGAAGCACTTCAGAGTCCTGAAAGACAAAGCTAGAGAAATAGATGGATGGAGGCTGAGTGTAAAGGCAACTTCACAGGATAGTAGGATACATGCCATACAGGGGTACCAAAAGGTTTAAAATGAAAGACAGGAAATGCTGAATGGTAGCATGAGAGTATAATCTGAGTGAAACTATGGTTGATGATGACTTTCAAGGACAAAGCAAAGGATATTTGAACAAGCTGGAGGTGCACAAGGAGCTTGGAGGAGATACAACCAGGACAGCTGACCCAAACCAGCCAGAAGATATTCCATAGCATATGATACCATGTGGGACAATAAAAACTGGGGTGAGAGGGGGGTGGGGGGGTGGGACATACCGCTGCTCAGGGACTGACTGGACATCAATCAGCAGGTGGTGAGCAATCACATTGTGCATCACTTGTTTTTTATGTATTTGTGTGTTTGTTACTACTATTTTCCCTTCCTTTTCTATCCTATTAAACTCTCTTTATCTCAACCTACAAGTTTCTACTTTTTTTCTTCCGATTCTGTCCCCCATTCCACTCAGGGCTGGGGGAGCAAATGGCTGTGTGGTGCTTAGCTGCCTGCTGGGTTAAACAACAATTGCCTTTTTGGCAAAGAAAAGATTGGCTGTCTTTGAGGAGGAAGGATGAAAGAATAAAGTTGGAGGCCAGAGGAAAATATACAGAAAAAAAATCTAAGGAATGAAAGAATGCTGACTGTATTGAGATGAGAAACAGCAATGCATGAAGGACTTTTGAAAGGGTAGGAATGGAAATATCCAGGGCAAAAGGGGAAAGTGTACATGAGTGAAGAAAGATGTTGATAGTGATGATGAATCTTGTATCTTCATAAACTACATAAATGTCTCTCTTCTATTCAAATTAATAGAAAATTGCCAGTTGTTTCAGTAAGGACATCAGTGAAATTTTGAACAGGCGGGAGCATAGACTGGGGCTAGTCCATAACTGTGGACTTACGCAACAATTACATACTGTGTGGAAGACATTTATCAAGGACACGTTCCAAGTTTAGTGAAGGTAATTCACTTGGGGGTATGTGTGTATGAGAAGTTCTACAGTTGTCTGTGACCCTAACTAAATGGACCACAACTGCTCATTCCTTTCACGCTTAAAACTTAAGTTGCTCACTTAAGCTGATAACTCTTTACATTCTTATTTGTCTAGTAGCAGACGCCTGTGGCAGGGTTTAAAATTCACCGCTTAAAACTGCAGTTTGGTCTAATGACATAGGTCTTGTTAATGCTAATTGATGTTTGCTATCTGAATCCCTAGAAAAACACTTCAAATTTTACTCTCAGCCTTCAGTCAGTATCCTGACTTATCTTTAAACTCTCTGTGAAAAGTACTTCTGGTTGTCAAGCAAATACAGTTTCTAATTAATTAAACTTTTAAAATTCTTTTCCCTTATATAAGCAGAGGAATATTTAGTTAGTATAATGCTTTGCTTTGTCTATAGTACATATGAAACATTGAGTATCAGCTACAGAATAGCTCCACTCTGAGATAACATTCATGAGTGGTCTGTGTGTCAACTTACTTTTATTATTCCTCATTAACCTTTTAGCATTCAGCTTCCAATTTCCAGTATCACAAAGCAAACATCAGCTGTGGAGTAGTCAATAGTTCCTTCTGCCACTGGACAATAACAATAAAAAAAAAAGATTTATTTTTCCATTTCTTTTACACCACACATATTTGCTTATGATGACAGCTGAAATTCTTTGAGAGTTGCTGTGCTTTGTTTTTGTTTTTTCTTTTAAATTAGTTCTTCCCCAAATTATAATACAAGAATACTTTGTTGAGTATTTTTGCTAATTCTTTTTTCCTCAAGCAACTTTTCAGCACTTGCAGTGTGCAACATTTTAAAATGTTTGCAATTTTTGATATTTTTTCTATTGTTTTTCCTCTAGCTTGTACAATTTCCCTTACTTCTGTTAAGTCCTACTCTTTCTACCTCATATTTTAGATTTTCAGTCTTTTTTATCTTCAGTACTCTTAGTTTTGAATGAACTTCTTACAGGCTTTTTGGAGGACTGTATTGTCAGCTGAAAGACTTCTAAGACTTCTGTGAATTGCCAGGTACCAACTACTATCAAAAATTGGTTTTAAATTTATTTTTGCTGCATTTGTATTTGTGCTCATTAGTCATAGCTCTGGATTTTAATGTTCTCTCCTCTGAGCTGCAATCTCATCTCTGACATGCTCCGTCTCTCATTTCTGAATCATCTCTATTGGTCTTACTTTTTTTGCACTTTTGTCATAATAATTCTTCTTAAAAGAACAATTACTAAGTGAGGCCAGCTCCCGCTGCAGAGGTAGCATGCTTTTATAATATACAAAATTATTCACTTTTTGAATGTAATATTTTAGCACCACACTCCTCTGAGTGGCTTACATTAACTGTGTAAATGCTGTTCTATGTAAATACACTTACTCTCAGAAATGTCACTTGACTGCCAGCCTAGCCATGACAACATTTTAGTGGTCTCAGAATTGTACTAGAGTATACCAAAGAATCTAATTTTACTAAAAATACTTATGAAATTACACCAGTACCAATGTCTTCTAGTTTTCATTGACTAAAAATGGTAAGCCATGTGTCACAGATGCCTACCGAGGCATTCTGCCATCTGCTCATATAATGCGGTATGTAAAACAAGCATTTCAAATACCTAGCATACATAGTCCAAAAGTATATAGCTAAAGAAAATAATAATACTATGATATCTAGCATAAAATTACTTTTTCATTGGTTCCATTATGTCATTAATCTTTCTAGCTGATATTCACAACATTTTATTTTTATTACCTTCTATACATTTCTTTATAGTCCACCTCAATGCTATTCAGTTTTCTATTTTTGTAATATCCAAAGTCTTGAATATGCCAGATTCAAAATGTCTGCTCTTAGTTTCCAGGGTCCTGCCAACAAAATAATATAACCTACACACGCATTTCACACTGCTGAGTGCTGGGTTTGCAGCTTCATTTGCAGTCACTCTTCTGTCTGAACACATCTCCTCTGTTCCACCATTTCATCATTTTCTTCTCCCTGTCCCACTTCATTTGTGCTCATTTCATGAGGCATAGCGTATCTTCTAATGCAGTATATATTCTTCTGCCTTGACTTGTTTTGCGGTATACATGCAAATGCACAGGTTTTGGTGAGCCTTCTTGATTTTTTTTTCTGAAATTATCATTGTAGCTGTAATCCTATTTTTTTCTGTATTCACGGAAAATTAAAATGTTGAAAGAATGCAAAACTTCTGGTTATTTTGTAATTTAATCAAAGGCGGTGATTTTATGGAAACAGGAAAGTGATGTGTATCCACATGATCACAAACACCCTTTCATTTCTTTAACACAGGCAGTCATTTTTCACTAGTAGATATTTTGTGGTCTTGATTATTTTGGCATACAGAGACTATCATGCCACAGAGAGCATTTGTAGTAACCCTTTTTTAACTATGTATCAAATTATATGTCTTTTAGTACACTTGGATAAAATGATAAATTCCCTTTTTATTTTTTTCCTTTTTGTCAGTGATAGGAAGGTGTGTGCATTTTCTTAATCTTCAAAATGTGAGTCCTTTAAAATCCTGCTGTTGTGATTTAGACTTAGAGAGGCTCAGTTATTAGATGAGTACTGCCATTTGACTGAAGTAGAGGCCGTATTACGCACAGAAAAAAAAATAAATAAATCTCTCTTCAGGTAGTGTATGAATTCTTCCATGCAACTATTTCCTTTTGTTTTAATAGCTTTTTTTTTTGCCTTTTTTAAAAAAAAAAAAAAAACAACTTTTTTCCTAGGCTCAATTGCAGCATTCTCAATACCCACTAATCTCTAGATTCTGTCCAACTTCCTCCTCTTCTGTAAACTACCAACTTCCAAATCCAGTTTGTAATAAACCTGCTATAAACTTTTCTAAGGTTTACTTGTCCCACAGGAATTTAGCTTTCATTTTACTTTCTCTAATACACATTGCGTACCTTGTAACTTTGGTTCCATTACATCCTGTCATTTATATTATAATAAGTCATTCCCGAGTTAATCAACATCCCTACTTACAATGTTTATTAATGTGACACATTCTGGTGTTCCTTCTTCTGTGACCATTAAATTTTAAAAGCATATTCCTTCTCCTTTCATTCCTTTACCTCTTTGAAAGGGATTTTTGTATTTTACTCTGCTTTTTTCACTGTTCCCCACCCTCCATGCTATTCTATTTTCCTTCATTTTACATACCCCTGTCAAACGAGCCTAACAATATGGTACTTGATGTCTATTTTTCTTTCTCTCTTTTTTTTTTTAATAATTTTTCTCAGATGTCTAGAAAGACCTTAATGGTACCAATAATTGTTTGCATGAAAATTAAACCTGTGGGACCCAATCAGGTGAGCTCTTATTATCCTGAGTGCTATACAAATGCAGTTGTTGCCTGAGGTCAACAGGACACAGAGTTATATATTTTGGTTGCAGATTTAATATAAGAGAAGGTGCAACAAAGGATCATGACAGAGCAAGAAAAGGAGAGCACAGGGTACCACTTCAGAGCAGTAGATACACTTTGGCCTGAACTTATATTAATTTTCAGCACTTGGAAAGTCTGGAGAGTCTAGTTGAACCTAGATACCCTGTGCGACTGCAGAGTCTACAAAGACAGCTGCAATGAAGCACTTTGGCAATAGGAGTGTAGTGTAGAGGCTGCTAACTCCCAAAGTGACTCAACACTTTACTTCAGTCCCTCAGAATACCTGGAAAACCTGGAAACTTAAACTCAGATGACATAATGTACAGACAAATACTTTGACCAAGCTGGAATCAAAATTTTCTCTATATGGCCTGTATCCATTGCCATCTGTAAAATCTCTTTGGCAGTACAGATAAAAATATATGGTGTGAAGAAAGAAAATGTCGATTACTCAGCATTTCCAAACTCTTGACTGAGATATGAAAAGAAAGAAGTGTATTTTTATCTTGTTTTTCTCATCCTTACAACACACTATTGCATTCTAGCTCCAGTTTAGGCTTAGTTTTAGAGGAAAAAATCATGTGTCTTTTTATCATTGCTTGTGGATGCTCATTGTCAGAAATGTTGCCTAAGATGAAACATTTGCCTGAATTATCTTGTGAACAATTATATCTACGAAGTCTATGACTTAAAATAAATCTTCCACGCTTCCTTCCACTAACGTCCTTCAAAAATTGGCAGAATGTCAACCCGTCTTACTGACACAGTGAACTTTGCAGTCATAGTACTGTCTGCATTTTTACCTCCTTCCTATGTAAGTGGAAAAAAATAAGGAGTTTCTTTCTTTCAACTGCCATTCAACCTGCATCTTTTAAACCATACCATACACCATGTTGGAAACCCAGTTAGCTGGGGGGTAAAATTCCATTACCATTCCTACTCAGTTCTGTCTTCACAGGTTAGACAATCCAGGCTCCTGGTAATTTGTTACTTATCTCTCAACTGCCAGCAACTTAATGATATTGTTTTTATAAAGCAGTACTTACAAGTAAACATCATATTTCAGAGGCTATTGCATCAGAATCCAGCTCAAAAAGACTACAGTTGTGTTTGGTTTTTCATTGACGTATGCTATAGGCTTGTATCTACAGGTCAGGTCGGTACCTGAAAGTTATAGTGTTACAATTTGGATGATGATTTTGCTATTTAAAAATAGTGTGCACCTAAATGTGACTGTATAAGTATAGATATACGTTAGATGGAGATTGCTTAACTCCATTCCTGTGTTGAATATCTATACCATTATATAGCACATTCATATTTGTAGGATCATGAATGCTCAAAAAGGATAGTACAGCTTTAAATATACATTACGTGCTTAAAGTGGGAGAATTTTCTCTTTAAGATGAGCTTCTTTGGTTCTTCTAATCATTCAGACTTTTTCAACCCTAAAAATTTCCAAGTTTTCCCTTCTAGTTAAATATTTGAGCTGCAGATCATTTTTTCCTGAGGTATATTAGCTTTCATTTTTCCCATGTTAAATCTCATGGGCAGTTAGCCAGCTTCTTTATTACTCCTCCTATAATCTTTTAACCCTCCCTTCATTTTCTGCTTTCTGAACCCTTTATGAGAGAATCAAAGTGAACTCTGGAACATATGTACACACAGCTACGTCCATTTTAAATTGCTAATTGCACCTTTTTCTTGAAGACTGGGAATGGATTTGCTTTCTTTATAGCTTTATTCTGATGTAATGCCACTCATTTGTAAAACTGGTTCATGTGAGAGAGGAGTCAGGCAGCATGGTTCTGATTTGAAGCCTACTGTTGAAAAGACCCTTATTGACTTCAGTAGGCTTGGGATTCAGCCATAAATCTGTGAAGTCAAATGATAGGGTCAATGGTTTAGTACTCTATAAATTTCATTTAATAAATGAATGCAAAATTTGATCCAGAATGTCCCCATAAATTTATACTCTCTTTTTGCATCCTTTAAATCAATATGGATGCAACACAAGGAATGTATCAGTGTCAAGCTACCAATAGCTCTGCCACTGTAGTTTTTTGTTTTATATGCCCTTCCTTTTAAGGATAAGAAAACAAACATCTCTACTTTGTTCATTTTTAATAACTATATAAGTTCAAATTCAGAGTGACTTTGGGGGTTTTATACTTTTTAAAAAATATTGTACAAATTCAAACTCACTCTCTGGGGAAAAAAAAAAAAATGTGCAAAATTTTAACCCCATGTAATATGTCTTAATGAAACAACTGTTAGAAATCCAGAGAAAGAAAGGTCTGTAACAGCAGCAATGACAGTGTTAATGGTGCTACTGCATCATACAGAGCCTGCAGAGGGCACATAGGCCTTCTTCAGAAAGATATGGAAAGACATTGATGTATCTCATAAAGCTGGCAGGTCGTCGCTATCCATTGTCTTGCAGAACAGATTAATAGATTCATTGGCTCTTACTAGACAAAACTGTTCACAGCAGATAGAATTTATCCTGAAAAGTTGCTGCATTCTGCTTGCTGGTACAAAACGCTCTTCAGCTTTCCATCTTTCAATGTTGGCAGGTACTTAAATAAGAAACACAGAGAACCAGTTTACAGTTATGAGTCTCTGTCCTCACTCATAATTATAGTTCTTAGATAGATTTTAAAAACTCTTTTTGTCCAAAATAGAACATTACGTAGACCCCAGGGGCACAATTAATCACCCTCCAGATATGTCAACAGCATGATACAAGAGTTGGTAAATTTCATGTTATTTTTTTGTGTATGTGTTGGATAGAAATCAAAAAGGAACTCTTTGGCAATACACCTCAGATCATTACAAAGTTGTCTACTGTGGCACTCCAACCTTGACAGCCACAGATCTGCTCTGGAGGAAACTTGCAGAGCCAAAGGGGACTTGTAACATCAAACTGGTCCACATTCTGTTATCTTAAATACATTCACCTAGGGCACTCCAGTGTATCTGTTACAATAAAGAGGGGAAAAAAGAGGAAAAAAACTAATGTCTTTTACATGAGTGAACAAAATAGAGAAGCAGTTAAATGGTTACTAATATTATTCAAGAGTTAGCATTTGTATGAGTATTCTCTTTGATGGGACTGAGTAAGGGCTCATCAAGGGCATGTGTAGGATACATAACCAGGTTCTATATCTTCTTGGAACTGATCTAATAACTGTTTCATCATAGTCTCTGTGTCTAGTGCCTTTCAAACCACATGCAAAAAAATTACAAAATCTGAAAAGGTGATAGTAAACATTGCCGTTTTATTCCCTGCTATTTTAAAACAATTGTCAGGAGAATATATGTGGATTCACAACTTAATGCTTTTTACAACTGTAATTTTGTATTACATCACTTATTCAAAAATACTGGGAAATGTTTTGCAATAACTCTCACATGGTATTACCAGTCTCATGGTGTTATTTGAGATAATGTCTAAAGTAGGCTTCGTTATTATGTTTGCTTCTTGTTCTTTTCTCTATTCTGTATCTCCATCTTCTTTTATTTAACCTAAGTGGTTTTGCAAGTCAAAGTCTGAAACTGCTTCACCATGTAGGTTTTTTGATCCTAAGTACTACCTGGGGCACTAGTATTAGCTTAAATATCTCCAAATCTATAGGGGAATCCTGCTGAGTCATGAAAACAGAACTTCTTGGTTAAAGAGAAACCAAAGCAGTACCAGGCATATTTCACTGTATTCCATGAGCTGAAACAGAAATGAGCAGACATCTGCAAAAGAAAAAAGTAATGTCTTGCTGAATTTTATTGTCTACACAAACAACATCCATAAACATCAAACAGGACAGCCAGATCTTACATAGATTGCAGCAAATGGAAAGGCTTTGTGACAAAAGTATTGTTTCAAAACTGGTGAGTCTATGGATTCTCTAAAATAATAATAATAATAAAATTTTTAAAAAAGAGCATTCAAGCATTTGTTCTTAATTCTCCCAAGGCTATTGGCAGGTGGAAAATGGCTTCTGTGAAGGTAGAAGGTGCTTTTGATGTACTTTATTTCTCTTGAACAGTTCCATCTTGATGCTTAACAGTGACACAGCAATTTTTAAATGCTGTTTCTTTTGGTGGAAAATCATGTTCAAACTAAGACCATGCATCAATGAGTTGGAATATAGTCTACTAAATTTATGAAGACAAAAAGTGATCATGCTGCCTTTTGCTATTATTCTCCTGGCTGGTGGGTGTGAAGAAAATAAGATGTCCTCACAGTTAAGGGGCCAGGTTAGAGTTTAGAGCATCATGACTGTTTACCTAAATGTCTTCTATATTGTTTCATATGGGCCTACATATACAAAATGAAAACTGGAGTAAGAATATCCCTCAGATGTATACCTGCACTTCAAGACTAAATTATGATTCTTTAATGCATTGAAGTGTTTGGGGGGGGGGGGGGGTCGAATAGGGGTCAAATTAATAGTAATAAGGTAAGGGGTTGGAATTTAATTTCTAACAGGGCTTTTAATGATTTAAATTTTAGGTCAAGCAAGCTCCAGTTAATATATACTCAATACTCACTCTCCAGTCTGCCAGTTCTGCCCAGTGTGCAATTCTCCCCATCAAAATATACAATGCCATGGATAGTCAGAGCTCCTGGGTCTTACCTGAGGCTCTAGTGCTATTTTTTACTTCTAATGCTGCATCTTGCTCTCTGCCTTTAGGAAAAGTGAATATATGATAATCAGTTTGCTGTTTCAGAATTAAGGGAAAAAAGAGGAGGGAGGGCTATACCTTGGGGCATCTTTAGTTCTTTCAGTTACCCTCAAACACCCTAGTCTTTTAAACAAATACAAAAATCTGAGTTTCTAATCACTGAGGAGAGCAGCTATCATTTTTATTTTTTTTCTTTCCAATAAGTTTTAGACCAAAAAATACATTTTAAATAGAAATATAATATCTTCTTCCTGCACTCCAACCTTCAAATTATGGTCTAATATCTCAATTCCACGTAAGAGTTCCAGGTAGTTTATAGGAGTCTAAGTGCTATTTGGGTAGCCTGTCCATCAGCAGGGCTAAATACCTCAACCTCAGTAATTCCAGGTTCAGGGAATGCAGAAGAGCTCGTTCTTCAGATTTGGCTATGTTTCTGGCTCTTCAATCTGCACCTGATGATGTGTCTAAAAGGTGTAGGCAGAGATGAACTCTGTAAAATATGTGCTGGGGGAAGGCTTTTAGTGATCCATCTTATCTCTTCTGCCAGAAAATATTCCCCCTAGAATCCACTGCTTATGGCATTCTCCCTAACCCATTTCAGTTACAGCAAGTCAGATAAGTGAGCCCTATGATTTAAATAGTCTGAGCCAACCTGGCTCATCTTCAGAGAAACATGTTAGGGAATGATTATATGAGCAACTGTCATGAGAGATGAGGCTGAGCTGGGGGGAGGAGGAGGAGGAATAACCCCAAAGAGAAGGTCAGTGGAGAGCAGCTGTGGACACACAAGAGAAGGGAATTGATTGTGCTGGTACATCTGGAAGACAACAGCTGTCCAGACCTCAGAGACCATTGTACTGGGAGCTGAGGTAAAAGATGCAGAATACATGCCAGGAGGTACCAAAAAGATTAACAGCATCACTATTTTTGATGCCAGGTAGTTCTGGAAAGATACTTTTGGTGTGCTTGGACATGGTTAGTAAGAACGTGCTCTGAGAGCAGGCAGTGCCCACTGTGGAACAAGATGAGGCAGTTTTAGTTGCTTTCTTCAAAGCCCTTTTTCCTCAGCTCTGGTAGTTCTTGGTACTGTGGTAGAAAGTCTACGATGCTCATGAAACACTGTAGGGAAGGAGTTTTATGGATATTACTAATGCATCTTACCAGAAAAAAAAATTTAAAAAAAAAATAAGCCAAACTGGTCGACTTTTTTTCTTTTCTTTTCTTTTCTTTTCTTTTCTTTTCTTTTCTTTTCTTTTCTTTTCTTTTCTTTTCTTTTCTTTTCTTTTCTTTTCTTTTCTTTTCTTTTTCTTTTTCTTTTCTTTTCTTTTCTTTTCTTTTCTTTTCTTTTCTTTTCTTTCCTTTCCTTTCCTTTCCTTTCCTTTCCTTTCCTTTCCTTTCCTTTCCTTTCCTTTCCTTTCCTTTCCTTTCCTTTCCTTTCCTTTCCTTTCCTTTCCTTTCCTTTCCTTTCCTTTCCTTTCCTTTCCTTTCCTTTCCTTTCCTTTCCTTTCCTTTCCTTTCCTTTCCTTTCCTTTCCTTTCCTTTCCTTTCCTTTCCTTTCCTTTCCTTTCCTTTCCTTTCCTTTCCTTTCCTTTCCTTTCCTTTCCTTTCCTTTCCTTTCCTTTCCTTTCCTTTCCTTTCTTTTTTTTCTTTCTTTCCTTTCCTTTTCTTTTCTTTCCTTTCCTTTTCTTTTCTTTTCTTTTCTTTTCTTTTCTTTTCTTTTCTTTTCTTTTCTTTTCTTTTCTTTTCTTTTCTTTTCTTTTCTTTTCTTTTCTTTTCTTTTCTTTTCTTTTCTTTTCTTTTCTTTTCTTTTCTTTTCTTTTCTTTTCTTTTCTTTTCTTTTCTTTTCTTTTCTTTTCTTTTTCTTTTCTTTTCTTTTCTTTTCTTTTCTTTTCTTTTCTTTTCTTTTCTTTTCTTTTCTTTTCTTTCTTTTCTTTTCTTTTCTTTTCTTTTCTTTTCTTTTCTCTTTCCTTTCCTTTCCTTTCCTTTCCTTTCCTTTCCTTTCCTTTCCTTTCCTTTCCTTTCCTTTCCTTTCCTTTCCTTTCCTTTCCTTTCCTTTCCTTTCCTTTCCTTTCCTTTCCTTTCCTTTCCTTTCCTTTCCTTTCCTTTCCTTTCCTTTCCTTTCCTTTCCTTTCCTTTCCTTTCCTTTCCTTTCCTTTCCTTTCCTTTCCTTTCCTTTCCTTTCCTTTCCTTTCCTTTCCTTTCCTTTCCTTTCCTTTCCTTTCCTTTCCTTTCCTTTCCTTTCCTTTCCTTTCCTTTCCTTTCCTTTCCTTTCCTTTCCTTTCCTTCCTTCCCTTCCCTTCCCTTCCCTTCCCTTCCCTTCCCTTCCCTTCCCTTCCCTTCCCTTCCCTTCCCTTCCCTTCCCTTCCCTTCCCTTCCCTTCCCTTCCCTTCCCTTCCCTTCCCTTCCCTTCCCTTCCCTTCCCTTCCCTTCCTTCCCTTCCCTTCCCTTCCCTTCCTTCCTTCCCTTCCCTTCCCTTCCTTCCCTTCCTTCCCTTCCCTTCCCTTCCTTCCTTCCTTCCTTCTCTTTCCCTTCTCTTTCCCTTCTCTTTCCCTTCTCTTTCCCTTCTCTTTCCCTTCTCTTTCCCTTCTCTTTCCCTTCTCTTTCCCTTCTCTTCTCTTCTCTTCTCTTCTCTTCTCTTCTCTTCTCTTCTCTTCTCTTCTCTTCTTCTTCTCTTCTCTTCTCTTCTCTTCTCTTCTCTTCTTCTTCTCTTCTCTTCTCTTCTCTTCTTCTTCTCTTCTTCTCTTCTTCTTCTTCTTCTCTTCTTCTTCTTCTTCTTCTTCTTCTTCTTCTTCTTCTTCTTCTTCTTCTTCTTCTTCTTCTTCTTCTTCTTCTTCTTCTTCTTCTTCTCTCTTCTTCTTCTCTTCTCTTCTCTTCTCTTCTCTTCTCTTCTCTTCTCTTCTCTTCTCTTCTCTTCTCTTCTCTTCTCTTCTCTTCTCTTCTCTTCTCTTCTCCTCTTCTTCTTCTCTTCTCTTCTCTTCTCTTCTCTTCTCTTTTCTTTTCTTTTTCTTTTCTTTTCTTTTCTTTTCTTTTCTTTTCTTTTCTTTTCTTTTCTTTTCTTTTCTTTTCTTTTCTTTTCTTTTCTTTTCTTTTCTTTTCTTTTCTTTTCTTTTCTTTTCTTTTCTTTTCTTTTCTTTTCTTTTCTTTTCTTTTCTTTTCTTTTCTTTTCTTTTCTCTTTTCTTTTCTTTTCTTTTCTTTTCTTTTCTTTTCTTTTCTTTTCTTTTCTTTTCTTTTCTTTTCTTCTCCCAGTGAGCAGCTGACAAAAGGCTGACCTATTTATTTCTAAACTGCTTTCCTGACACTGATGTAGTTACAATGAAATCAACTCTTTGGTGCAGACAAAACCAAAACTGATCTTTAGGGCTTTTACTGCATGTCACAGTAGGCTCTTCCTGGGAAGAACTGGAAAGCAACTGGAATGCTGGCAGATTTGTCAGCATCATGAGAAATATGCTATTGCAGAGAGTGATGTGACATGAAAACATTTGCACAGAGAAGTTGTATTTCAGTTCTCTGTGTTTCCTAGTGCCAAAAGGTGAGCGAACATATTGCAAGCCTTCGCCTTGGCCTAACCCCAGGCACGTGGAGACTGTGGGACAATTCTTTGGTTCAGCTGCAACATTCTTGTATTCTGAACAAAGTGCTGCAATGGTAGGAGGCTGGCTACAGTGGGCCAGTGTTTGAGACTTCATTTTCTTTAAAGACCAAATTAAAGGAAATACAAAGTCTTTCTCTTTCACACACAATTTTTAAGAATAGAAAAGAAATAGAAGCATCACAATGTCACAGTATTAAAGTATTTGCATTTTTATCTCATTTTCTTCAAACTTTCCCTTTTCCATATCCATGCCCTCTTATTAGTGTCCCCTTTGCTTCCTAATTTTGTTTCATAAGCCTTTCTTCCTCTTTTTTTCTCCCTCCATTGCTTGTCTCTGACACATAACCTTTCTATCTTACTTTTCCGAACAATTTATGAAATTCTAGTTTTCCATAAGATTTTTCATAATATAGGAGTACTATCTTAATGCAAATATTTAAGGAAAAACACATGAAGATAAAGTGAAGTACTTCAGAACTGAAGTGTGTATTGAGCTGCCTTCAACATTAAGTCAGTGGTAGCTAACAAAACTTCTAATAGTAATCCTTAGTAAAACAACATACTGAATTTTAATCAAAAATCAAGTGTTTTTTTCTATATCTCTTGTGAATTTTCTTTTTCTTATTGCTTATGGGAGTTACCTTGAAAATAGTATTATATGTATTCAGAAAGTGTGTAATGAGACAACATTAAAATACAAACAATGCATCTGTGAAACCTTATTTGATCAGTACATTTAGAGTGCCAGATCTACCATTGTCTACTCCTCTGCAGTACCCTCTGTTTGGGAATTTATTCATATCACCTACTTATGAGATGCATTCAAAACAGAAACATCATAATTAGTCCTTTATGCCAGAATTTCAGAGGAATTAAATTCAACTCTTCCCTATAATTTTAATCTGGCTAAAATCAGAGGCAATTGCAGAGCTGAAGCAACATATTTTGCTCTGAGGATCAGGTTTAGATGAACCCTTTGATAATATCATGTGAGAAGAGTTGATGTAAAGAGATTTCCAACATAGGACTGATAGTGACAGTGACAGGCACCTGGAATTACTTATGATAGATGGACAAATAGGTAGGATAAGCAGTTTTAAATCAGTTTTTCTAGGAAATGAACTCTTCCACTCTTAAGATCTCCAGAGTAGTTTAATTTAGTTTCCCTCACCAACTCATCTACCCCTTTACTCCATGAACACAGCCAGCATTTTCACAGGATAGAGTGACTCCCTCTCAACTTGCCCTCGCAGAAGCTCCCTGAGACCTTGGGCTGCCTTGGGCTCCCTTTGGCTCTCACCCTGTGCCAAATCCAACAGCCATGCCTCCTAAGGCTCCCACTACCCTGCAGAACCCTTCCACCTTGCTTCCACGTCTGATCACTAATGCAGTTTCTCTTCAGGCAGAGTCATTTCTTTCAGGTGTCACCAGGTGCTGCTGAGCAGCTTCCCAGGCTGCAGTAAGACACAAGGAACATCTGTGCCAGAGCAAATGTCACACTGTGCTAGGAAAAGCAGGAATTGACCCAAAGGGTTTCTGTAATATAGTGGTATAGCCAGCCTCCAAAAGTTCAGTGGGTAAATTAAATATGAACTAAAAGATAAGATGGGACAAGTCTCTCATCTTGGACTCCACTTTTATCTAATGCACTTAGTTGTTTTCACATGTTGACTTCAGTGTTTTCATTCCCACATTGCAGTGAGTTTGAAAAGTGTCCCAATCCCATTTCAAAGACAATGATTCAAGGCAAAGGTGCACCTTCTCAAAGACTACACCTACCCTGCTAAAGGCATCTGTCTTGGCCAATGGTCCCCTTGCTGCAGGCTAAGTGGCAGCCTGATTCATGTTCACATTGTTCAAGTTTAACTCCCTCTAGAAGAGAATGGATGCATCCACACTGACTAGCCAGTGGCTCTGCTTATCCTTTTGGTTCAAAGTAATTCCCTTAATACATACATCTTCTTCTTGTGTCCTTTATACGTAAAAGTGCCTAAACCTGAGAACTGTCATGGCCCAGTAGAATGATGTTTTCGGCATGTCCCCAAGGATTCTCTTCTAAGACATAAACTAAAAGCTTAAGGTTGCCTCAGATTTATTGCCTTGGATATTTTACACAGATAGATTTGAAGGGTTTTATAAAACAGGATGAACCAAACCTGGCAGTCTTGTTTACAATCTTGCCTTGAAGGAACCTCCCCCACATTTCACACGAATTAGATCTAGGAGAGATGAAATTGAATTACTCCTGAGGAATAATATGAGGGGAAAATAACACACACACATAGTGTTGATGATCGGTGGACTAGGACCTGGGAGTGAACTGGAGAACCAAGTTATTTGAGAGTGTAGCTGCACTGCAGGTATTAAGACACTTCCTTTCTATCATTCTCAATAGCAAGTCAAATCCACATAAGGATATGGGTCTAAGTAACTTGTCTGAAGCAGTGAAAAAATTAACCTACACTCAGCCTCCGAAATATGCCTAAAAGGCAGGAAAAGTTACTAACTAGCTGAAAACCGTTTTGTGCTTGTACTCCAGTTCATTGGGAGTATGAGGCCAGAGCTCCAGATTAGAGTACTGGTGATTCACCTGGTGCTTTGCAATTCTAAAGCTAGCTAGAACTTGAGGCCTGAGATAAAGCATCCTCTGAGCACACTGTAACCACATGAAAGACTGAAAATAGCAGTCTCACTACCATTTCTCACAGACAATGGGTCACTCTTTGCTTTTCCTCTTTTCCTCTTCTTACTCTGTCTACCTGAAGTGAAGACAGTGCAGAACAAAGAAAGCAGATTAATGCTGGAGTACTGCTTGCCATCTCCCCAGGTTGATAGCACAATAAGGAAAATAGTCTTGGGCCTTCCACTTACGATGCTTAGTCCCATACCAAGGTAGGCTTTAAGTTCAACCTCTGAAAGAAATACCATCTAAAATCAAATTTTCTTCTGTTGAAATAGGGAGCCTGTGATGGAGTTCAGCACTGGTCCTGTGTTCCCCAAGCTACCATTACAGTTCCTGATTTAAAAGGGCAATGGGAGAAAGATAAACTTCCAGCCTAGTCTCACTTTGCCATTTAGTCACTCTTTCAACAATATATGCTTGAATTATGGTGACAAAGTGTTAGAACATTCTACCCTGTTTTGGGCAGAGTGTAGCAAATCTCTATTTTAAGCATATTCCAAATTAATAAAAAGCACCAGAGAAAGTACATGCATAAGTGAAAAATCAAACATAAGTGGGCTGGCCTGAGGATATCATTATTTATTGAAACAGATTTTTCTTTTCTTTATGGTTTTAGGAACAAATGGCAGGTGTAAACAAAGAATAATATCAGTCATAATTAGTTGTGCAGATTATGTTGAATCACAAAACTGAGAACTGGATAAATAATTCAGATTTGACTCATTAGTTCTAAAACCAAAATCCATTTATAAACTAGAATGCTTAATAATATGTAGTCCTCAGATTAACAGTTTGAGTGAATTACCAAAATAGTCTTGCAGCTCTGGTAACCTTAATCACATGCTGTGTTTCTGTTCTTCATTCACAATTTCTCTGTTTCATGCCAGTCAATGTCTTTATCAGAATATTTTTGGAAATTAAAGGCTTAGTTGAGGAAAGTTTCTTTTTAAGGTCAGCAAATTTTCTGCATTCCCCAACCTGTCCTTCCTGATACCTGTGCAGCGCTTGTGACTAACCAACACCTTCCCAAATGCTGTCTCTAAAATCAGGGCCCAGCTTTCAGCATTTTGACAAACTTCCTTTACAATGTTTCATAAGTTCTTGCCAAACTCTACTCTTCAGCTCCTCTAACCTTTCAGTCTATAGCCAGAAGTTCCCACTTGACCCAGTCATATGTCTTTACCATTTTCAGCCCCGTTTTGAGAAATCAAAAAAAATCTCCTTTTAAATATTTGGTGAACACCATTAAGTCACCTGTTCATCTGAATATAGAAAATGTTGCAAGTTTCCTTAATACCTCACATAATATTTTGCATTTCTGGCCTAGCAATTTTTTTTTTTTCAAATCCTATCTAATATATCTGTCTCTTTCTCAGCCTTTTTATCCTCTCTGAAGTTTGGGCCTGGGAACCAAAGTATTCACAGTAACAGGATAAGTAATGAATGATATATTAAGTAGCAACAGCACGTCATATTACCAGCTGCTTTCACCCTGCTTATCTACCCAAAAACCACATTCTTAGCTGCTTGAACATCCTCATCTGTTTTATTACCACCACCAAACTATTTCATCAGTAAAGACACAGTACTAGCTTCAGGTAATAGATGAATATAAAGAATAGCAATAGAATGAATATGGGAATTGTCTTTAAATATGGCTGTCTTTAAATATTTGTGTATTTAAAGAGGCTCTGGGTGTTTGGGAGAATAATAGATGAAGAAGCCTTAGAGGTGAACCAAATAAATTAGTTGAAATAATAATTTAAAACAAAGTAACAAAACACTTGGGAGACCATGGCTAAATAAGAGCCAATCAGCACAGTTTCTACAGAGCAAAATATTGTTGTGTTAATCTCCTAGAACTCCTTGAATATGTTAATAAAGAAGAGCAGCTGGCGTAATTTATTCTAACCTCTCTGGGCTACTGACAAAATTCTTTGTGAGAAGCTACGAAGGAAGCTAAGTAGTGATGGATCAAGAAGTGGTGGAGGCAAAAGAGGTGAAGGGCAGGATTAAATGGTCAATTTCATCATGTCAAAGGATAACAGCGGTGGGCCCCAAGGTTCCTGCTCATCTGCTTATTTATTAATCATTTGGGAAGCTGGAAGAGCTGTGAGGCAGCAAAATTTGCAAGGGATAAAAAATAGTTCAGTTAAAGTTCAGAGACTATTGTGTGCAACTTCTGAAACAAACAAAATTGTGTGACCTACTCACTCTGACAAATGAATTATCAACAAAAGCAAAGTAAGGTACACCGGGTGGAAAAAATATGAATTACTCATCACCTCACAGAGCTCTAAATTAGCGTACCAGCTTTAAAAAGGGACCTAGTTATCCTTGTAAATTACTTCAGTAAAGACTTCTGCTTAACGTGCAGCTGTACCAGATAAGCAAACATATTAAGATGCATAAAGAATGGGAACTAATAGAGAAAGGATTAAACTGCCAATGCTATAGTCTGATCTGAAATACTGTGTGCAGTACCAGTGACTCCATCTTATAAACAATAATGCTGATTTAGAGAGGGTTCAGTGAAGGACAATGGGAATGATCAAGAGCATTAAAAATTTCTCTTATGAAAAGATCAAAGATGCTGGGGCTGTTGACCATGAAAAAAGGGATGTCAAATTTACAAAGAGTAATGAAGTATAGAGTAAAGGTATGTCTAATAACACACACACAAAGGGAGAGGCAAAACAATTAGAAAAAGTAAAATGGAAAAATAAATACTTTTCCAGTTAGATTCTGAAACTGAGGAATCACTAAGGCCAAGAAAGGAAGAGAATTCACAAAGAGACTTCTCGACAGGTATAGGGATGCCCAGAATTTTCAGGGATAACATCTGTTAGAACCAGCTTATTTTTGAGTCAAACTGAGTTAGGGAAGCCTGCTGTGGCACAAATTATCCCACATCCTTGCTGCTAGATTTCTTTGAGCACCTCCCTCTGAATCATCCTGAGTGTTATAGAAGATAAAGTATTAAATAAGACAATTTGAGATGATTCCTACAGTTGCCATGAATCAAATGCCTTCATTTTATACTGCAAACCACTTGCAATACCTACTTGTGCTTTATTCATTAACAGCTTTTTAACCTATTTCATTATTTTTTATACTGTTCTCCACTGAGTCTGTGCAATGCTATTTTTTGAAATCATAATGTAACATAAGTGGTAAAATTAATCATAGAGATCTAAGTATATTATGTTAACACTTTAATCTTTATCACCCAGACTTAAATGATCTTATGAAAAAATGATAACAGATTTCCTTGATAAGACCTATTTTCCATAAAACCATATTAACTGGCATTAATTATGCTGAAATCTTATTCTTTTTTACTGATTGTGTCCCATACAAGTCCTTCCATGGTTTTAAGAGAAACTGATATCAGACTAAGTAGCCTGTAACTCCTTATATGATCTCATTTCACTCTTTTTAAAATAGTAACACTTGTTACTAGTCCTCTAGATCTTTTTTTTTTTTCCCACAAATCAAGATTTGCTCAAAATCAGCATTAATATTCTGAGTGTTGCTAAGCCAATTCTTTAATACTACTGGGTGCAAGTTATTGGGCACAGTAGATTCTGAAATGCTTAATGGTTTTTGTTTCACATCCTCCCCAGTTTCTAATGGAATAGAAAGTATTTAATTAATCACTGTAAGAGATGAATACATCATGCTAATGATGAATACTTCTGTTTTTCCTGCATAGTGATCGACAATTTTACAATCCTGGTCAAGTACTGGATCTATGCCATTTCTAGGATTTCATTTGTTTCTGATTTAGTTAAAACATTCCTTCTCAACTCTTCTTACATGTCTTTTAGCTTTCTTTGTTAATTGTCAGCTCTTTCTAACTGCTGGTATGGGCTCACCGTGATGAGTTTCCCTGTGTTTTCCTTTTTCTCCATGTGCTACTGTGGCAGGTGCTTTCACCTGTCCTCTTCACAAGGATGTTTTCTTACCCAGAGATGACTTTAGTGATTATTGCAGAAGTGCACTGGTGAAACCAGGGCCTCAGAGTCCTCTAAGCTGGAGACTCATGTCAGAATTACTGACTGGTAGTGAAATACTTGCCCTCATCACATTCAAAAAGATTTCTGTAGCCTTCTGGCTACAGAAATACAAATAGAGTGATGTAATTGTAGTAGACCTGTAAAGAGAATTGCCGGGCATTGAGCATCTGGTGTTCACACCACATTTCTCTGGGGTTTTTCCTTAGGACCAGCTCTAGCCACAGTTCCCAGACTGAGTGGGATACATCTAGGTTTAGTGAATCTAAAGATTCACTTCAGGAGCACATTATTGACCTGAGTAGAAATAATAATGTAGATGCATCTTTTAATAAAACAAATACTGACTTGATCCAGATTTTTCCAGGATCTGCTTGACTCTCAGCTATCAAATAACCCTAAAAAATTAAAAATATATATATATATACATACATATGTATATAAAAGGAGAGGGAGAGAGAGAGAGAGAATTATTTCTTTTGTAATGTCATGTGTGGTGAAAATCATCCTACTGACTATTTCTTTTGAAGATCTATATATATTCTTGCAGAATGAACCTATGAAACACCACTTTTTCTACTAAATCTAACACAAATCAAAGGCATCTGCTGAAACAAAGGGACAAGGATACAGTCAAAGACAAGCTGAAAAAAAAATCTTATCCTTCAAAATTGCAGGTTGTGTGTTGTTGTTGTTGTTTATATATATATATATAAAATTAAGATGGCTAGGAATTATCAAAAGAATCTAAGTACAGAGGAAGTCTGAAGGGGTTGTAATGAGCAGCTTTTGAGTTAGAGGTAGCGAAACATTAAATAAATAAAATTCCAATCAGTGTAATTTTTAAATGACCTCTAAATCAAAACTAGTTTGATTATACACTGTTTGAAGAAAATTAATTATCCTTCTTTTCCTTCAAAGTATGGAAATTTTCAGGCCAAATCAATTTCCAAGCCAAAGTTATAAAAGGGCAAAAATAGGACTTTAGAAGCTGTTTGCAACCTTAACAATAGGGAGAATACTGTTTTTCCATAATAAAGAGAAGGTGGACGTGACAAAACTGCCTGAGAGGGCCACAGATTTGATAAGAAGAGGGGATGAACCAAAACTTTTTAGAAATCCAACACTTAGAGAGTTTAGCTGAAACTTCTTTCATGTGTAGCGTTGAATAGTCTGACACAGGACTGGTACAGGTAGCTGTTCCTGTTATGCACTTCGTCTCCAGAAGGAAACTTCAATGTGCAAATGTTGGGTAGGAAAAATGGACACCCCAAAATGGGGCACTGCATTTCTACCTCTCTGAAATATTACTCTGTAAGTAGAATAGAAAGCTGAATGTTTTCTTTTCCTATAAATTCAGCAATGCAAAGCTTGTTTCACACATGGAGCCACTGTTTCTCATTCCAGCATCTTAACTTCTTCTGTCAGTTGCTGGTGGACCTGTTGGATATAGATAAGATGAAGAAGATTCAGCCAAGGTGAAATAGCATGTTACAGCTTGACTCAGACTTTCCTGATAGCATCAAGGCTGAACTTGACTGTTGGTTGCACTTTACTTTCTGGATGTAATGATGAAATACAGTCATTGAATTATCTTGAGACACCCATTTGCTGGGAAGTTCAGGTTTCTAAAAAAATTGATTATATAGCTGAAATACTGGGGAAAGTCATATATCAGCAACAGAGCTGGATGAATGACAGTTCATTTGTGATGAGGGGCTTTTTGCTTCATTTACCATTTGTCACTCTTACATGTAATTATTTGAAATATTTTGTTGAATAATTTCTATAAATATTTTTGGTATGCAGGTTATTGGAAGGCAGTTTAACCAACGTATCTGATATTAGGCATTCAAAAGGGAATCCGATTGGACATATCAGTCACATGTTTGTTTTCTAATTGGATGAGAATATCTCTCAGAATCTGCCTGCTAGTAATAATAATAATTACAAATGCAAAGTCATTGTGGCATTGATCATTCTTGCCAATAAACTGATATACTGGATTATTTGTGGAAAGCAAACACAAAAAGGATGTGAATAGTTAATTACAGCTCATTCATTTGAACAACTATTTGCAAAAAGAAAATATGATTGGGAATGTTCCACCAAACGATAGTCACTGCTATCTTCTTCCCTCTCCTGTCTTTGAAACTCTGTTTTTTGAAGGACAGATGCTGGCATTCAGTTGTCCTTTCAGGACTTTTCAAAATGCCATATGTAGTGTGAAACCACAGGTTAAAATAGTTAAGTAGAAATTTTTACTTTAGTGTTTCCTGTTCCCAGTGGCATCCGGTGTAGAGTACAGAGCAATGGTTTATATTGCCCTGTATATACTATTTGCTTTTTTTTTAAAGGTTTGTAAAAAATCTTTTAGCTAACTTTCACAAGATATAGATATTTGACTCAGGATGGCTTGTCTCCAGAGTACGTCCCTGGTGACTACTTATATGAATCACAAAAACTGAAGTGTCATTTGTAACAATTGCTTCATAATTTGGAAATCCCAGCAGAATATATATATATATCTTTATTTCAATGCATTAATACATGGCTCCTCTGATCCTCTTTACAGATGACTTCCAGTATAGCACATGGCCTAATTCAGAGAGTTACTCACTCTTCTTCACTCATTAAAGTAGAACTGGAAAAAAACCTACTTGATCTCCATCCATACCCAAATGCTTCTGCCTTGCCAGCAAGAATTCACTGATTCCTTCTGGATAATTATATTATAGACCTGACTACACTGGGCATCAAAAAAAGCTGAAGATAAAATCTACATAAAATTTACATATATTTACATACATATGCCTGGCCAGAAAATACAGCAGAAGAGGGCTAATGGAAGTGTTCTCTGTTCTTTTGGTGTGCCTTTCTCTTTTTATTTATATTTTTTTTCTTCTTCAGGCATCTGTTTTACTCAAAAACTTTCCAAGTTTTCCCTGTGCCCCAGATTTGCTTCCACTCAACCATGATTAGTTATCACACTTTTTCAGTTTTTGTCCTTACCTACTCTACACAATTTTCTCAATCTAGCAGGATTCTTTAAAAATGTCCTAATTCACCACTATTAATGTATTCAAAACATTTCCACTGCTAGCTTGTGTCTTATTTCCCCAAATTTGTCCTTCAACATCCTAGATCTCTCCATTTCTGCCTCCACAGCTCCTCCTATGTTTTATTTCCACCGTGGAACAGAAGAACAGGATGAGGAGGATAGTGTTGTATTTGCTGTACCTAGGTTTCTGCCATTTAGATAAGTTCAGTGGCTTTCCTGTTTTCTTCTGGGTTAATGCAGATATCACAGATGATATGCTTGATGATATTCAGCTACCATCCCAGGTTTATTGTCTTGACCGTAAAAGCTACAGAACATACCAGAGAGATGCTGGAGAATGGAAATAGAGCTTCTGAAAGATGATAGATAATTACACATGGTGTCGTCTTCACCTCTTAAATTTCCTAGTCACAGCCTGGTCAGATGAAGAGATTCCTTCATGAGAAGCAATCATAAGAACTAGCATATTAAAGAAAAACAAAACAAAACAAAACAAGGAATGATTCTTTCTTAAAAAATAAACTGAGAAAAAAATCAAGACTTGGATGTCACTGAAGTCTGCTGCATGTTAAGTCTATGCTAAAATATGGAGAAAGTTATTAACAGATGAGGGTGATAACTATAGCTTTTATAGCAACGGAAAGGCAAAAATTACCTCTGAGCCTTTCCCCTTGGACTCCAAATTACATTGCAACAGATTCATATATTTCTGTAAGGACATTCATACCGCAGTTGAAGGTGTGCTCTGAGTTAGGCCAACAGCAGCAATATTCTTTAAGGGAATCTGTTTTCTTTTTCAGACTTTCAGCTGAGTCTAACTGCCAAAGCTAATCATGTTGTTTTTCCCCTAGAGCCCTGATTCAGTCAATTCTGGGGCAAAGATTTTGTATAGAATTTCTTCCCCAATTAGAGATTTCCATGGACTGATTTCAAGTAGCTAATGAGAATGTACAGGGATTATAAACATACTTTCTTTGGGTATTTTGGGTATGATTAATCCTGTTTCCTGACTTCAGAACACTAATATGTATATAATGAATTCTTTCTACTGTTGTTCTCATTTCTTTGGGCTTCAGGTATGAAAAAAGAAGGGGTAAAAAAGGAAGTTGATTAGTACTGCTTCTGGCATTAAACAATTGGGCAGGAGTTAGGAAAATACTTTTGAAGAGATTTTTCTGCCACTTTTCGAAAACTGCTTGAACTTACAAAATAGCCAATGAAGGCTTAAGAACCTTGTGGCAAATTTTCTACTAAAAGTAAGTTTATATATTTCATTTCTCATGCTGTCACCAAAAGGGAATGAATGTATTTTTGCAATAACAATTTAAAGGTAGATTGAAGTTCACTTCCAGTAGAAGCAGTTATCAAAGTTACAGTTAAGAAGTTCATTGTTGGTAACTGCAAAAGAGGATATGCACTGATAGTTTGTTCAGTTTCTAGTTAAAAAGTATTTCTCAATGAATTAAAAATATGGACTCTCCTGGGGAAATCTAACAGAAGATTTCTGCACATAACCTTTAGGTGAAGAAGTCAAACCTTGTAAACTACTAGAACAGAATCTCTGAGGGAAAAATGATTGTGAAATAACTGAACAGTGCATAATGGGTTAACCAAGTCAACAGACTTATTACATTAATGTAATATATTCTGCTATTTGTAAACATATCACCAAAGCATATATCTGCCTATGAACAGATTAAAAGAAGTGCCTGTATAGAGAGCGATTGGCTTCCTTTGGGATAATGTAGGAGGATGTGTGTAAGATTTAAAATTATGTTTTCCTTTCAGGAATTGTAATGGGGCCCTTATTTTCTTCTTCCTTTGGAAAAATAAATAAATAAATAAAATAAAATAAATAAAAAATAAAAAAATTAAGCATTAATCTCCTAGTGGTACCTAGTAACAAAATGTGCTAAGATGTAGTCTATAGGAATAGAGGCAGAGAAAATGCATCTCAGTGACTCTTATCAAGACCAGAAAATACATTATGTAGCAAATGCTTAGGCCAATATTTAACAGTAACCTCTTTTGTCAGTCACTGACAATTGATTTAAGTGTCTGAGGTAAAAGGCTAGCTTGGCTTTGAAAACATCACTGGCTGGTGTCACCAGTTCCACGTTTGTAGCATCTAACACTGTGTAAACTTATCCTAAATGACACTTGTATCTGCACTTTTGAGGAACTGCACCAGTTCCTGCACATGGATTTTCTTTATAATTGATGTTAATGGGAAATATTTTTTTTTCAAATGTTAATTTCAGAAGATATGGAAATGCTGTGTATTGAGCCAAAACATTTGGAGGTTTTCTGCCACCCATTCTACCTGATATTTTTTCCACCCTCTTAAATTTAGTTAGTATCATCTTCCAGTGTGAGACTCTGGACTAAGTTAAGTAGGAGAAGGTTGTAAAATGCCTTACTAGCTGTAGAAGTTAACTTTTGTTCAAGGCAACTGCTTTAGCAGATCTAAGCCTTCAAGAACAGCTATGCTGTTCTTGTTTGCGTATACTTATATTTTTCTCTGTATACTCAATGCTACAATTATTACCCTCAGTTGCTGTCGCTTGAAAAAGTTCAACTGAATCCATGGATGTCTATCAATTTTTTGATCTCTAAAACTGTAATCTAGAGTCTAAATTATACTCTCTACCTTAAAGTAGTACCCTTTTAGAAGTTGTATTACACAGTGGTTCACATCTGTCTTTAGAGAATCAGAGTGAGAGAATTCAGCTGATCACAGAGGTTAATTTGGTCCATATACTTAGTCAATAGCAGGTCTGAGGAAAATTAACACCAATAATTATAAAACTGATGTAAGTCATGAATCTTATTAGAGTAATTTTTAACAATTTAAGGACTAAAGGATCACAAATGTCAGGAATTCAGTCATATCCTTGGCTTTTAATAAATGGCAAATATTGTTAGAATTTAGGCTCTCTGTGTTTGTGAGCTTAATTAGCCTCCAAGAACACAGAAGATAAAACAATCAATTTTAAAGCAGTGTTACTGAGCTAAGAGATTCAAGCCAAATTGGACATGGATATTATTAGACTGTATTTATTGCAAAAGGGGAACTCTTACTGATTTTTTCTACTAGCATCAATCAGAAATTATTTTCATTTATTTTTCTTTTCAGTGACTATATATGCTACTAAGAAACAGGTGTTGCTGCTTCTCATACAGACCCATAGACAGAAGAATTCTGTTTTATTATACTATAACCTGTAAGCTGTAGGTGATTTAACTACCCAAGTATCTGTTGCAAAAGTAATACATCAGGACACAAGCTGTCCAGCAAGTCCATGAATGCATTGCTGGGACAATTAGTTACATAGGATAGGAAAATGGGATGGATGAGCTTTCAGAAAATGCTTCTAACTCATAGAAAATTAAGAGGCAAGCATTACCATGGAATGGTAGAGTTTAAGATGTTTGGAAAGGGTTAGCACACATAAAGCCAATAGATTTCAGAAAAAGACAAACATCAATAAACTCAGAGAATTGATAGGTGAGGTCTCCAGTGATGTTGGTCTCAGGGAATAATGATTAAGGAGATCTGGCAGATGTTCAAGACAGAGGAAAGCTAGGAAACACACCACGACACCAATTAGACTGAAATATAAATTCAGACATGAGATTCAACCCTAATCTAAAGGAAAAGAATTTAAGTTAGAAAGTAACACAAGTATAAAAGTGCAGCACAATTTTAGGGGCAAAAATGAGAACAGCACAGAAACTGAAATGCACTTAGTAATGGACATGTGTAAGAAAGAATTCTGAAAGGACCTGAATATTCAAAGGCAAACCAAAGAAAAAACTAGTCTCCCAATGAGCATAACAGAAGAGCTACTTATCTGAGATGTCAAGATTTAACACAGTTTTTCAGCTTTCTTAGGTGGCTCTTCTAGTTATTTCCAGTGATAAAGGTATTCACAGAATTTAGATAAGATAGTTCTGAATCATCCGCATGTGATGAATTTTGTTGTTTTAAAAAATCTGGCTCATGAAATCTTGGAGCCATTAACAATAATATATGAAATTGTGGAAGACAACAGATACAGTGGGGGTTGGAAATGTCTTTGCTAAAGCAGCCAAGCATAATGCCTGTCTCAAAAAGAGGGAGAAAATAGGAACAGTCCCCAAAGAGAATGCAATAATTTAATAATTTGTAAGCACCTGGATGAAAAAGAGAATTTTCTTATACCTGATGCAGATTTTAAAAATTCATACCACATTTCAAACTGCTAGAAGATAGAAGTCATGTAAGTAGGACAGAGGATAAGCTATATGACTTGATTTCACTGAGTCTATCAGTATGTGACAAGTTTCTCATAAGCAAATTAAGGAAATGTGCCCTCGCTGGAACAGTTTGAAAGACATACTTTAAGAAGGAAATCTCAATGACTTTTTGACATACTTGTGTTATGCTCCCACAAGGTTTTGTCCTCAGTTTAGTACCAATCAATACTTCCATTACTAGTGACCAGAAATATAGAAAAAATATTACAATATCACACCAACTGAGAAAGGATTTCCATCATACTAATGACCTGCTTAGAATCCAAAATGGTCTAAAAAAATGTGAAACTTTTTATGTTTGGGTTTTTTTTTAGTTTGGGGTGATGGAGTTACCATCACTGAAAGTTCTTATGGACAGATTAGACTAACATCTGCCCAAAACAATAGGTAGATAACAGTGATGCTCTAATCCAGTGGCAAAATAGGCTCATGAATTCTTTTTCAGGTACATAATTCATTTTAGTTTCAGTCATGGATTTATGAAAACATGAATGGAGTAAAGGTGCTGAGTTCCTCTTCTTGTGCCAGCAGAATCCTTACAGGCTTTGTAGAGTTCTGCTAAATGTAGTAAACAACTTTAACTTTTCCAGCATCAGTCCTTCAGGCACAAACGGTTCATTAGTATACCAGCATTTACCTCCATCAGATAACTATGGTGCCTGCCTCAGCCTCACAGCAGGGCCTTTGCTTTTCTTCTACCCTGCCAGGATTTCAATCTGTTAGAGGCTAACAAAACTGATTTATTTTTATTCTGAGTTTGAGGCTTCTATCTTACTGCTTCTCTAACTTACTGTTCCGATTTATTGATGAATTTGATGCTTTTAAACACACTAGAAACACTACTGTAGAGACACATATGCCAAAAATTTACAGCTACTTGTGATGTCAAATATTAGCTTTGATTTGTCCACAACAGATAGATTTCCTAGTTTCATTTTCACATACATGATTTACAGTAGTACTTTATCTTACCTATAATTTCTGTATTCCTAATATTGTTTAATTTACAGTTTAAGCTTGATTTACGGTTATGCTTGAATTTCTTCTTGCTTTTCTTTTTTAAATACATCAACTTTTTGAATACACACTGAAATAAAATCTTTCTGTCCATTGTTGTCTCATATGTTGTAACGATACATATAATGCTTTTCTGGTATACAGAACACTAAATTTTGGTTCTTGCCTTGGAATACCTCTTGCATTCTCTTAGTCTTATAGGATTTGAGTTTATCCAATTTACACCTGCCCTTCAAGGATTTGTATTTCTTTTATTTCCTGATACAGTTTTGATGTTATCTCTAATTTGATCTTAGACTGATGTCGGATCTTTTCTCAACAGCTGTAGAATATATATACAGTCGTTACAGTTCAGAGCTCTCTCTTATAGAGAAGACATTGAATACTTTAGCTCTGCGATTTGACTGGACCCAGGAGTGTTTCAGTAACTACTAATATTTACCTTTAGTGGGATTTCTTGAAACGAAAAGCATTCCTTAGAGAGTCAATCCCTTTTACGTGTATAAAACCAGAATTCACTTGTGTTCAGATATTTGGTGCAGTTATTGTGGGAATTGCAGAAGCAAAAAATGAAGACAATGAATCATCTGGCTGGAAGCCACAATGTAGCCAGTATCAGACAAACATATTTTAAACCCTCTCTTTTTCTATTGGTTTCTGTTTTTCTTTCAAATAATATGGTTTGCCCCACACTGACAGATCTTTGTTTAAAGGGTTTCCTATCAGAGACCTGCACCTGTACTGGGGAATCACCTGCACTGAAATTTTGTGTGAGTATTAATGCCTAGTTTTGGCAGATGTTACCTCAGGAACAAAAGCTATATGGGAATAATGGCAGTCCTAAGGTTTATGACTTAATGAAAAAGTAAAGTGGGTGACAGCCCTGCTCATGTCAGGGGGGTTGGAACTAGATATTCTTTAAGGTCCCTTTCAACCCAAGCCATTCTATGACTCTATCATTCTGTGAAAGAAGGAAAGAGAGAAGGAAGGAGAGAAAGGGGGACAGAGGAGAGAGAAGGAGAGAGGTTGAGAAAGAAGAAAGAAGAAGAAGAAGAAGAAGAAGAAGAAGAAGAAGAAGAAGAAGAAGAAGAAGAAGAAGAAGAAGAAGAAGAAGAAGAAGAAGAAGAAGAAGAAGAAGAAGAAGAAGAAGAAGAAGAAGAAGAAGAAGAAGAAGGGAAGAAGGGAAGGGAAGGGAAGGGAAGGGAAGGGAAGGGAAGGGAAGGGAAGGGAAGGGAAGGGAAGGGAAGGGAAGGGAAGGGAAGGGAAGGGAAGGGAAGGGAAGGGAAGGGAAGGGAAGGGAAGGGAAGGGAAGGGAAGGGAAGGGAAGGGAAGGGAAGGGAAGGGAAGGGAAGGGAAGGGAAGGGAAGGGAAGGGAAGGGAAGGGAAGGGAAGGGAAGGGAAGGGAAGGGAAGGGAAGGGAAGGGAAGGGAAGGGAAGGGAAGGGAAGGGAAGGGAAGGGAAGGGAAGGGAAGGGAAGGGAAGGGAAGGGAAGGGAAGGGAAGGGAAGGGAAGGGAAGGGAAGGGAAGGGAAGGGAAGGGAAGGGAAGGGAAGGGAAGGGAAGGGAAGGGAAGGGAAGGGAAGGGAAGGGAAGGGAAGGGAAGGGAAGGGAAGGGAAGGGAAGGGAAGGGAATGTTGCAGTCTTAAGAAGCACCAGTAGGGCCAAAAAAAACAATAGTGCCTGACCAAGATGTGCTCTGTAGTCAGCCAAAAAAACTGCCCTGGAAAACTGTGGACTATTTTACTGATGGGTTAAAACACGGCTTTGTGTTTTGGAGATGGCTGTGGGCATCTGTGCGTGTTTGTGTTGATGCAAGTTTACCTGGAGTAAGCAAAGTTATATCCTCTTTTTTTACCTTTTACCTTGTAAGCTAATGCTGTTAGTGCTTCTAGTTATGCCAAATGCCAAAGATGTTGCAAGAAAGCAAAATGAAAAGCATAAGGCAGTGGTTCAAATGTTAAAGGACGTGGGCAAAGCCAGTGGTGACAGATAAACAAAGGAGGAGTTCCAGGAAGGAATTGAATGAAAGAGCTTTTTGAAAAATAGGCAAGGGTGTGTGTGTGTTGTGTGTGTGATTTAAACTTCCTTACTTCATTCAATTCATTTCTATATTTTCCACTTCTGTGGAAAAGTACTCTGAACCATTACCTCAGACAATAAGCTCTGCAAAAACTTCCATGCAAAATTATCCTTTATTATTGTTAAATTCCATCAAATACTTTTAAATTATTTCCCAGTCATTAACTATTTGAATACAAACAATCTATGTAGCAAAATACAAATGAGGGATTTTCAACCCACAGACTGCTTCTAATGGGCTCAGAAAAGTTAACTAAAAAAGGCTAGCATGTTGCCAAAGGGTTCAAATTTGTCATACAGCAACTTCCACTTGAAAATATTTAAGGATCTGCATGCAGAAGAAAAGATTAAAATCACTGATGTAAATGATATCAGAAGAAGCATTAGCTTTTTTGCATGGTTAGGGGCATATCCTTTTTACTTATTATTCCAGGTTCCTTATGAAGTGCCAATAGCTGCACTTGGTATTGTACAATATTCATACCGCCTCCAGAGAAAAGAGCATGCATTGAAAAGGAGACAGTTGCAAAATAGACACTGCGCCTTGAAAAGCACAAAGGAAGTTATAAGTAGGAGGGTTGACATTTTTCTCTTCTTTTATCTTTCCTGGACATCATCAAAAAAGGAGGCCTTCATTTTAAAGATTTACAATAGGGCATTTTGAAAAAGATGGATTCATGTTGTGACACTGTGCAAGCAGGTCACCGCGTTACAGGTCTTGCAAAAACCTGTTCTATTTGCATTGCTAATCTTAAGTACCCATAAACAGACAACTGCAGTACATTGTTGATTCCACTAGAGGGGTCAATTGTTCCTGTATGATAAATGCTTAGCCGGAAGACTGGTAAGTGGATAGATAGCCTCTCAGTAATACCTGCTGGTTGCCACTTCTTTCCGATCTCTAACAAACAAACACAAGAAATTATTTGCCTTAATAGCAAATTAACAGACAGCTACCAGACTTCTATACACTTCATGTTTTACAAAGCCCACAGGAAAGTTTTAAATCTTATGACTTGTACTGCCATTCAGAGGTGGTAACTACTGCTATACTTTAGGATTTTTTATAAGCTTGCAGCCTCTTCCTCCTTTGGAGATGAATTATTTATTATTGAGGTAAATCAGAAGGTCTGCTGAAAGAACTGGGATAGTAAAGACAAGATTTGGAGGCCGCTCCTCTAAATGGTATTTACCTGGCTCTGGGAGAAGTCCTGCAGAAGTCAGTTCAGCAGTCTGGTTGAAAATATATCCAATGCAATAGCTAGCCAGAATGTCACAGTCTGAAAAAACTTCTGATCATTTTTAACTTACAGAATTTTAAGCAGCGTTATTTGCCTTCAGAAAGCTATCAATAACCCTGAGTTTATAATTATACCTTTGTTTTGAGTAGCAGTCAGTTATAAAAGAGCCTGGCTAGAGGGAGACATGCTAAGACTCCCTGTCTTTGTCTTTGAGGAACAGGTGGAATATGGGCCAAGATTTCCTCTACTTATTCCCTTTGCTTTTCCTAATCTGCTCTTCAGCTGGGTACCTGCTTCAGCAGCTAAGAAAGCACTGGAGGAACAGGAAATGGAAATGCTGCAGCACAAAGTGTGGTTAATAATATTTATTAATGCATGCAGAGAACTATTAAATTAAAAAAATTAATGGAGGTCAAAAGCCAGCTTCTAATTCTCTTCAGGCAAAAGAAAGAATTTATTAAAAAGCAGAAAAGGTATCCACAGAGAAACTTTCCCCATTTGCGTTATGTGCATGAAATATAGACATCATCTTGACATTCAGTTGATGAAAGAGAAGAAAAGAAACTAAAATTAACGCTCAGGCAGTTAACATTAGCCGCATTATGGGAGGGGGGACAAAAGCCCTGCATGCTCTGTTTGACACAGGCTGTTCTAAAGATCTGTTAAAGTTTGCAGAGTGCCATTTCCTAAGAAATCTTTTCGAAGAACCAGCTTTCATCATACCATATCTTCAGTACAGATAATCTTGGCATGGCATTATTTTACACAATACAGCAAGCTGAAAATCTGAAGAAAGGATATCCAGATCTTCTGGCTGTGTGGATGTGACACAAAAAATTGGAGCACAGAGGAAAAGAGTCACAACCATGCAACAAACATGCCTTTTATTAGTGAAGGCATTCTTCTCTGCTGACAAAAATATTTGTTCAAATTTCACATCAAGACAAGATTCAGATGTAGTTGATCAAATAACCTAAAGCTGCCTGATAAATAAATTCTCAGGAAGCACCTCAAGTATTTTTTAATTTTCTGCGTGCTGGCAAGATGATTCTCAGTATGGTTTCCCTGCAAAATCTGCATGAAGAGAGAAAAAGTAACATGGTTTGAACCAATTGCTACATTTTGCAGAGACAGTTGTACAGGAAAAAAAAAAAAAAGGTTTTTAAAATGTCACGGTTCTACTGCCACCGAAGCCAGCTGCAAGCCTCCATAGTTTTCTCGCAGAGATGAAATCTATACATGTGTGTAAGGACAACATAAAGGCTGGGTACGGCCTGAATCTTTCTGAACATTTTAAAATAAGGGATTTGTAGAGGCATTGGGCAGGACCCTCTGCACACAGGTGAATTTCACCGTGGCGACAAACCAGGAATGTTGTCTCAAACACAGGGGTTTTTTTTATCCACTTATTTTTCCTGGATTAAACTCTTTGTGCTTAATCAGTCTTGTTAAAATCTGACATTATTTCCCCTGATATTAACCCCCAATTTATCATTTACTCAAGACTGCGCAAGGTTTCATCCTGGGAGTAGGTTTTTTCCTTTATCCATCTCCTTAAAAGCATAATTATCCTTTTGTAGGAGTTTGCTGTGATCGGAGGTGTTCCTGGCTTCATGAACACACAAGAAGATGAGGATCTTACATTCTAATTATAATTTCAAACAATTAAATGTGAGGCCTGAGACTAGAAGCAAACCTGTAAGAACCAAGAAACAATGCTGGCAAGAAATACAAGGAACTGCAAGGAGCAGTCCAAGTTCAGTCATGTATAAAATTTACGACACAGCTGAAGGGCAGGTCTATCATTTTCACTTTCCACTTTGGCTTGGATTATTGAAAAAGTTGTGGTTTAAATCCAGAAGGATCAGGCCTGCAGTCATCACCTTACAACATCCTCAGCAGGACCCTTTGTCCCAAGCTCAGCACTGTGCTAGCACAGCTGTGCAGCTTCTGCCCGGGAGCTGGCACTAGCCTTGCCAGTTCAGAGAGAAGGGAATATTCCACCATGCAGACATCTCATACAAGTATACAGATTTCCCCTTTCCTTCTTTTCACACTGAATAACCTCACCTGAAAATATCGGACTGAAGGCTAGCATTGAGCTAATCAGCAAACAAAAGTTTTTCCACAAAAATTATCTGAAGGGGTATTCATAGCAAGCTCCCGGCAAATGTGCTAATCCAATCTGTTGTGTAAATATTACGTCTGGGACTGAGAGAGCCTGTGTGTATACAGTACAAGATGATAAATCCGGGGTGTCAGGCTGTATGTGCGCAGCAGTACATGCAATGGAACCCTTGGACAAGGGCAATGGCAAACTACGAATGTCACCAGTGATGTCATGGGTGTCTTAATGTATGAGGAATGCTCTGAAATCATGCCTCCATGGCATTCCTTGGACAAACTTTAACTCCTGGGCTTTTCTGCTTCTGCAGCTTTGTGCATCACAAAACCTGCAGCTTGTAGTTAACTTATATGAATCAAGTGCTGTTTCATTAACAAGGCATTTTTGTGCTACCGTGTCTTGGCAGGATTTAGAGATGTAGGAGATCAAACATCCCGGTCAAGTTGTCTTTATTTCATGTCTGTTCTCACAGAATCACAGACTTATAGATTGGCTGAGGCTAGAAGGAACCTCTGAAGGCCATCTGGTCCAACCCCTGCTCAAGCTGGCCTGCCTAGGACCATGTCCAGGCGACTTTTGAATACTCAACCTCTGATATTCAGAGGCCAGTGTCAGACAACAAGATGAATGCAATATATCTCTACAATAAAGCTCAATAATATTTTGTGAATATTTTGGTTGGGTTTGTGCAGTTTCAGAAAGCAATGGCAAAGTCCTGCCATCTGCTTTGATAGATAGATGTTCCTCCTTGCAGGAAGCCCAAGGAAGCAGGGAAGATGGGTCCACAAACAAGGAGTCAGACAGCAAAAAAAAAACTGCTGTAGAGGGTTGTTGTTACTGATCATTTGTATCCTACTCGTGGGACACCCACTCAGTGGGTGGCATCCCATAGGCAGGGACGCCACCCACTAAATCAGGTTGCTCAGGGCCTCATCTAAACTGGTCTTGAATATTGTAATTTTGTATATTGTAATCTTGAATATTGCGATCTTGTGTATTCCTAAAAGTTATGTTTACCAGCTAATAAGTGATGGAAATCCATCACTTTTAAACTATTTGCAAGTCAACTATTCTTTCCAGGTTTTCTTTGGGATAACAATTTATGTAGTGTTTTAAGCTGCACTCACTTTTTGACCTCATGTCTTCATGCTCTAAACCCACCACCCACCCACCCACACTCACACTCCTTACCCTCAATCATTTCTTCATGTCTTGAGTTACTAGATGGTTTGTTGTTGTTGCTGTTTTCTTTTCTATCAGCTACTGGTAAATGAATGTTTTTAATGTCAGACCAAATAACTTTTTCTCTTTTTCTAAATTGGGTTGCCTATGACAGTAGGTTCATGGAAATTTCGTCTGTTCATTTCTTTTCATGGTAGAGTCTTTTATCACCTCTCCTTATACAAGAAAGGAATTACAGGTTATATTGTTGTGACAGTTTAGCTGTCTGTGTCTGGATTTTGGCATTGCCAAATAAATGGTATGAATTTCCTCCTTTCATTCTCCAGGATTACACTACTACATTCTTTTCCTGGTGTCAATTTATTTTTCTTGAAATTGGCAGGTAGGCAGCACCCAGGAAGGGCATAAATCTGGAAATAAAATGTTTTTGTGGTATTCTTTACACTCCTCTGCAAAAATGGCTGTCTAGATTTACATGCCAACTTGGCACTCCAGTACTTACATAAATGGCCCAATTTTAAAATAATAATTATTATTGTTGAATATCTAAAGTTTCCCACTGAATGGAATGAACTTAAATTCTCAGATCAAACAGAATTAAATAAAAACTCCGAGGTAAATGCTAGAATATATAACTGAATCTAAGCAGAAACCCAAGAAGTAACTACTAATTAACATTGCTATATGGAGTTCTGTTATTTTTACATCATGTTAAATCCTATTTAGTGAATATATTAAATACTTACACCTACAACATTGGTATGTTAATGTAAACTGTTGCTAAATAAAAGTCACTGAAATATGCATGTCCATCCCAATTATGAGATGTAGCTTCAACCTTTGTCTGCATCTTTTTGCAATGATTTGTAATCTGCACTCAGTGCATTAAGATTTGTTAAAGAAAGTTGAAATGATTTCCATTTATAAAGAAATAACAACAGTGTTTCAATTTGCTTCATTTTTTTAATTAGGACTTTTATTGGGTCATTATTTTCCCAGCTCTGCTTCAGATTTGAAAAGTACTTTTAATCAGGAACACAATTTGTCTGATATACCATAGCAAAAGAGGGAGATGCATAAACATGAGTATACAAGTGATGTTGAAAAATAAACTATGGGATGTTTTCCCTGTATGCTTGTTTTATGAAACATTTGTTGAATGATGTTTATTTATCCTGTTGGATTTGTTTATGCTTTTTTTCCATAGAAAATGTCTAAAATTTCAGCAGGAAAAATAAGAACAGAGATTTTAATAAATTGCATTGTTCAAATGTAATCTTACAGGCAAAGTCCTCTAAGGTATTTAATAAAGTAGGCCAGAGAACTCTCCTTTGTGGGTAAAACTCTGTTGCAACTTCCAAGTTGTTGGTGAGATAGATCTATTACATTATTAGCTCTGGGGTAAGGTTTCCAGTGCTGCTAAAATATGCTCAATTTAAATTCTATATTATATCACCCTGTCTGAATAATTTTATATCTATATTTTACTTTTAAATGCTTAGCTGACTCATGTATTTTAAAGAATTCTAAATATCTTTAAAAAAATAATATACATTTTCATGTTACCTTTCTTTTTTATTACATTTAACTAGAATAGGAGGAGGATCAAGGCCAAGGTTAAAACCGGAGGTTGCACTATATTTATATTTTGCTCAATACCAGCACTTAAGAACAGAGGCCAGGCATTTAAAATAGGCTGAAGGGGATGAAAAGATTTAGAAGGGAATGCCTGGCAATCTCAGAAACTACCAGGTGAGTCATAGCTCTGCCACTGCAAAGAGCTCTGGTCAGGGAAATTGGTACAATTTAGCTCAGAAAAGGGAGAGAGCAAAAATATAGAGGCAGAACAGGGCTGTATTTCAATATCATTAAGAAATCCTTCCCACTTTGAGCTGCATCTACAGAATCTTCCAGCATCCATGCAGATCAGTACAGGATTCTGGCACCAACCTGAAGGTTTCTGTGGTGGTACTAGCTAGGACTGTCGGTAAGATGTCCCACTGTAAGTGGAACTGGTCGGTAGCTCAGAATGCTGCCTACAGGTCTGTGCTCCTCTTGTACCGGAGGGTATGGACAAGGCGCATACGCTCACGCATCCATGCAGACCACTTAATACTAGTTTGTACTCTAAGAAAACAAGAAGTAAGTGATGCATATACAGGAGTTGTGCCAAAGAGACCTAGATCTAAGGCAATCTCATAAATTCTTAGGGTTGGATTTAGGAAATTTTCACATGTGAAATTTTTTTGTTTGCTTCTCAATGAAGAGGGGTTTGATGTTGCTGGAAGTGGCATTTGTTCTGAAAGAGGAAATTTCTTTTTTTCAAATACTCCATCATACCAATGTGAAGTATTCCCACAGAGGCTTCAGTTAAAACTCCAGTCTGTGTACAAACAAAACAAACTGTAGAACTGTAGTACTTCTCATAAGGAAAGGATATATATAAATTCAGCTTCTTGGCCAAAGTTGAGCTCAGGTGAGAATACTCCTTTTTTACCCAAGCTAACTGTGACTTTCAAAGACTGTACTTAATCTCTAGTTCTGTAGTAAATTATCCCAGATTAGTGCCCAACGATGACTACACTTTTGCTTAAAAAAAAAAAAAAAGAAGAAAGGTAAACTAAAATGAAAGGAAAAGGAAAAGGAAAAGGAAAAGGAAAAGGAAAAGGAAAAGGAAAAGGAAAAGGAAAAGGAAAAGGAAAAGGAAAAGGAAAAGGAAAAGGAAAAGGGAAAGGAAAAGGAAAAGGAAAAGGAAAAGGAAGAGGAAGAGGAAGGGAAAGGGAAAAGGGAAAGGGAAAGGGAAAGGGAAAGGGAAAGGGAAAGGGAAAGGGAAAGGGAAAGGGAAAGGGAAAGGGAAAGGGAAAGGGAAAGGGAAAGGGAAAGGGAAAGGGAAAGGGAAAGGGAAAGGAAAAGGAAAAGGAAAAGAGAAAAAAAGAAATAGAGGAGAGGAGAGGAGAGGAGAGGAGAGGAGAGGAGAGGAGAGGAGAGGAGAGGAGAGGAGAGGAGAGGAGAGGAGAGGAGAGGAGAGGAGAGGAGAGGAGAGGAGAGGAGAGGAGAGGAGAGGAGAGGAGAGGGAGGGGAGGGGAGGGGAGGGGAGGGGGGAGGGAGGGGAGGGAGGGGAGGGAGGGGAGGGGAGGGGAGGGGAGGGGAGGGGAGGAGGGAGGGGAGGGGAGGAGAGGGGAGGGCAGGGCAGGGCAGGGCAGGGCAGGGGAGGGGAGGGGAGGGGAGGGGAGAGGAGGGTCTCAGCAGCTTGTTTTAATTCTCAGCAGTTTGTTAAACAGCTGCCTATATCCAGGGTCTTGACTGTTGATAAATGTGAGTTCCTTCAAGATTGCCACTAACCTCCAAGTCCAAAATGACCCCTGCTTTCTAAATCTGTATCAAATGGAATAAAGAGTATCTTCTACTTGAGTAGAAATAAGTTCTCTCTGTGCTTTAGACTTCACATTGTTATCACATAATATTTTTTCACTTCCTGGGGCTGCTAGTGGCTAATTCCAGTTTTTTCCCGTCCTTTTGTCTTTTTTTCCTTTGTTTCAAGGGGGTCATTCCCCGCAGGAAATGCCAGTATTGAGTCAAAGTGTGATTTAAAGCCCACATAGTCACACATTTTCCACTGGGAGGTGGGTCTGATCATATAATTACCTTTTGACACTTCCGTGGTATCCTTTTTCACCCAAGTACAATGAGTTGGGCATTTCAATATCTGCTCATCCTCAATTTAGACCTGTTTTGAAAATACAAAAGAACCTTAAGTGATCTGTCCACAGCATTGAAATACCAACCTTAGTGGGTACTTTGAAAACTCAAAGGCTTTACAAGATGAATAGCAAACTGCGGATGACAGCTCCTGTGGAGCCATTATTGAATTGCAGCAGTGATGACTGCATTGCTTTGGATTTAGATAAAAGACTCCATACAAGACAAATGGTAGGAGGACATCAAACAAGACTGTGTCCATGCAGTGACAGAAGCAATCCAATTGAAGAAGCTGTTGATTTCCCCAAGGCAACTTAGTATTTCTTCTTGAGTAATTTATATTAAGGAACTAAAGATTGTATATTCATCTTCTATTTATATTTTTCTCTAAAAATACTGCTTCTAGTTGTCAAATACGTTATTTGCTTAAACTGTTTGCTGGAAAGGAAATACCAGTATTGGAGCTTGTTAATTTTTTTGCATCTGTGTTTTATTTAGCCTCAATATCACTATGTCTAAAGGTTATAGACTGAGAGTAACAATCAATACTGATCAGATAAAAAGATTAGTCAGCAAATCAATAACATACATACCAACAGGAAGCACTGTGCACCCTAGACAACATTGAATACAAAGGGTACAGATAAACATCTTCACCTTTATTTAGATAAAAGCTGATTCTAGAGCACTTCCACTATCTATTTAATAATGCACAAATCTTTTGGAGTCTTAGTTGGTTATACAAGCAGAATGTAGATCTTGAATAAGTTTTAAGATATGGCCTGATTGTCACATAAAATAGCTTTGTACAAAAACATCAGATTTGGGGTTTACTGACAGCTATACAAGCTGCATCATGGAAAGGATGTTTGTGTAACTTCTTTTAGGAAGTCTACATAAGCATTTGAGTCTTCCTGTCATTCCCACATACTGTCAATTACAGGTTTACAAGGAATGAGGTTGGGTCACATGAACCAGCTTGTCTCCTAACAAACTGCAGAGGAATATACACCCTGTAAGCAAGCAAATATCATTCGCTGCAGCTGGGAATGGGCATTCAGCCCACAGAGCTGGTCTGTAACTCTTCCTGAGCAGAACTGCCTGAAATGCCTATAATGCTGTATAGGTCTTCATATATGACCCATGTCAATAGGTCTTTAATATATACTGGTTCATTCTATGGATACACTTTTATTTGTCCATCATAATTACTAATAGTGAGAGACAAAGACTGAGTTTCTTAGAGTAAAACTACAGATAAAAAGTTCAGTTCTAAATGCTGAAACAGCATTTACTTTACTGTAGCTTCTTAAAGGTGCATATTTGCATTTTTTAGGTAAAGTAAGTCATTCTATGAAGGTGAAGAGATTAAACATATATACACACATAGGTGTGCATAGAAGCGTATAAATAAAAATGAATTACCATAAATTTTGTATCTGCTCTCCTTGTATATTTATTTATTTATTTATTTACAACTTGCTACGCTTGCTTTCTGCTTTGGATCAGGTCTAGCTGCTATCCTTGTATTTTCTGCTCTTCCCCAATATGGCTCGGCACATGTTTCTCTCTGCATGCCTTCTTCTTCTTCCCTTCTGACTTCTTTTCATTCCCAGGCCATTCTTATGAAATTTAGAGTAGGCTAGACTGAGATTAAAGTAAATAACCCTCAAAGAATAAGTCCTTCTTTCTGATCCTTCCACTCCTCCCTCCCACACATACCACTTGACAAAGCATGGTTGGTTGTCATCAAAAATCTCACCTGGGATGCCACCCTGCCAGAAGGTATGGTCCAAAATCCCTCCTCATCCTGATGCAGTATATACCTTTGTTGCTGAAAGCTTAATATAAATGCCACCCATTTTCAAATGACATTAGAGCAGAAAGAGCCTTTAGCCTGTCATCCCCTTGCAACAAGAAAAGGACTTCCAAATCCAAAGAGTTTTGGGGAAAAACCCGAATAGCAATTTTTTTGCATAATCAAGAAACAGATCCCCTCCACCCTACCTTCAAATGCTTGACTGATTTAATGTGTGCATGTGAGTCTCTGAACTCCTTGCAATGATCTTAGTCTCAGGAGGAATTATCCGCATCTGCTCCTTTCCTTTCAGGATACTATGAGCAATATACCAGAGAATCTAAAAGCTAAGTTTGTTCTGAGCAGTTTCATTGGAAAGAACAGGTTTCAATAGGTTAAACTTAAAAATAGCTTCAATACTGTCTAATCTGTGATTTCTGCTTGGCACTGATAATTAGAACTAAAAAAAAAAAAAAAAAAAAAGAAAACTAACATGATTGATCTCAGTGAAAACAGTTTTGTTTTGTTCTCTTGAAGCTACCC